>NC_141458.1:27422500-29822500 GCF_015680905.1 Coptis chinensis
GCTCCACCCTCCAGAAATCCAGCTTCTCTCTCTGCCTCCATTTTCATTATTTTATTTTTCTCTGAACCCTATTTTCCAGAACAATGTGTTTATATACTTGGGTCCGAAACCCAAGCCCAACACAGACTCGGGCCCAAAAACCAGGCCCACGTATCCCGAGTCCAATCCGACGAATTTTGAAAATAAATAATTAAATTAATTAATTAATAAATAAATATGTATTTAAAAAAATACGGGCGTTACAATATGTCACATTAGCAAATGGGGCTAAGGCTAGTATTCTTGGTCGGGGTACTATTCAGTTAACTCGTAATATATCACTTGTCTCAGTCTTGCTTATTCGAAATTTCCCCTTTAATCTATTGTCTGTTCATCGTCTCACCCAATCTCTTCACTGTAATGTCATGTTTTCTTCCACTCATGTTGTGTTTCAGGATCTACAGACAAAGACACTAGTTGGTGGGGGGTATGAGCATGGGGGCATCTATTACTTTCAAGATGATTATGGGCACTCTCACGGAAGCGTATGTGCTCTTTATCTCGATCTCTCTGTTCGATTGGCATAGATGTCTTGGTCATCTTCCCCGCTAGTTTCGCGAAGTTTAGTTCCCATATTTCTTCTAGTATTCAGTCTTTAGGTTGTGAGGTTTGTGAGTTAGCTAAACATCGTCGTGCTACTTACAAAAATAGGTTAAATAAGTGTTCTAGTGCTCCTTTTCAGTTAGTCCATTCAAATGTCTGGGGTCCTTGTAGAACCACTGGCCTTTTTGGAGCCAAGTATTTTATTACATTTATAGATGATTTTTCTCGTGTTTGTTGGGTCTATATTATGGAAAATCGTTCTCAAGTATTCTCTGTTTTTCAAAAATTCTATGCTGAGATTACTAATCAGTATTCTGCACACATGCATGTTTTTCGAACTAATAATGCCAAAGACTATACCTCTACAATATTCGAGAGGTTTTAGATGACCATGGAATTACACATCAAACCTCGTGTGGATACACCTCAACAAAATGGGGGGTTTTGAGAGAAAGAACGGACCCATTCTTGAAGTCGCCACCGCTTAATGTTTCAAACAAATCTCCCAAAGTTTTATCAAGCAGAGGCAGTCCCTTCTTGCCACATACTTGATTAATCGTTATGCCCTCTTCAAGATTAGGAGGCAAAACACCATACTCTGTTTTTTTCCCGGTCAATCTTCTTTCCATCTTCCCCTCGGATTTTTGGTTGTGGTGCGCTTTGTTCATAATCTTAAGCTAGGTCGTGATAAGTTAGACTCTCGTGCTATTAAGTGTGTTTTCCTTGGGTATTTCACGCACCTACGAAAGGGTACAAGTGTTATAGTCCTCATCTGCGCAAATCATTTTATGCGTCTTTGATGTTACTTTTTTGAAGATGTCCCGCTTTTACTCTTGAGGAGGGAAGATGTCCTCTGAACCATTTGAGGATTGTGTTATGCCATCCGGTGGTCTTTGGATATGATCTTGGTGAAAATGAGGGAGTGAGTGAAGAAGGAGCGCTACCTGCGCCCACTAATAGCCTTCCAGGAGCACGGGCGCGCCTAGTACCTTCAGTTGCCATTCCAGAGTTTGAGGCCGAAAGTTCAACTGCTCCGCTGCCCTCACCTCTTTCCCACCGTGGTGCGTGGATCCTATTGCCATTCCATCGACCTTGATGTTCCGATTGCACTCCGAAAACTTGAACGTCCACCTGCCAGTATGCGTCTTCCTAGTAAGTATGCTCAGTATTCTATTTCTAAGTATGTTTCCACTGATCATTTACCACCATCTGTTAAGTCTTTTGCTACATCCTTGTTGTCTGTCTCTGTCCCGTCTAACTACAGGGATGCTCTATCTCATCCTGGTTGGAAGCAAGGAATGGACGAGGAGTTGAGTGCCTTGTATTCTAATGACACTTGAGTTCTTACAGATCTTCCTTCTGGGAAGAAAGCAGTTGCTTGTAAGTGGGTTTTCATTATTAAGCATAATCCGGATGGTACTATTTCTCGTTTAAAGGCTCGTCTGGTTGCAAAAGGCTTTACCCAGACATATGGTATTGATTACTCCGAGACGTTTTCTCCGGTTGCAAAGCTCGCCTCTGTGCGTATTGTGATTTCTCTTGCCGTTCATCATCACTGGCCTCTGTTTCAGTTGGATGTTAAGAATGCCTTTTTACATGGCGATCTTCTGGAGGAAATCTATATGGTTCAACCTCCTGGTTTTGTTACTCAAGGGGGGAAAGTCCGTCGATTAAAGAAGTCTCTTTATGGGCTCAAGCAGTCTCCTAGAGCTTGGTTTGTGAAGTTTAGTCAGGTTTTGATGGCTAATGGAATGACTAGGTGTGAATATGATCACTCTGTGTTTTACCGAAAGACCCAGCAAGGGATTATTGTCTTAGTTGTGTATGTTGATGATATCATTGTCACAGGGTCTGACAAACAGGGTATTGATCGACTTAAAGTCAATCTCTCAAGACAGTTCCAGACCAAAGATCTAGGAGAACTAAAGTATTTCTTAGGCATTGAAGTTACCAGGTTCCCTGGTGAAATTCATCTCTCACAGAGAAAGTATGTATTAGACCTGCTCAGTGAAACAGGTAATTTAGGAGCTCGCCCAGTAGAGACTCCTATGGATTCGAACGACAAACTCCAGTCGGATGTTGAAGAGATGTATGCCGATATTGAGGGATACCGTAGATTGGTGGGAAAGCTGATCTATGCTACTATTACTCGCCCCGATATCTCCTTTGCAGTTAGTGTAGTATCTCAGTATATGCATGCACCACGGATTCCTCACTACCAGGCAGTTATTCGTATTCTGAGGTATTTGAAAGGTTCTCCTGGTCGTGGATTGGTCTATCGTTCTAATGGAAATTTTGATGTTGTTGGATATTCGGATCGATTATGCGGGGATCGGTTCGGATAGCGTTCCACCACGGGTATTGTACTTTCCTTTGTGGAAATTTGGTGACATGGAAGAGTAAAAAGCAAACAGTTGTGTCAAAGTCTAGTGTAGAGGCTGAGTATAGAGCTATGGCTCAAAGGGACTGAGTGAGTTAATGTGGATTCGTGATCCGCTACATGAGTTAGGTTTCGAGAATACGACTACCGATCCCTCTTCATTGTGACAATCGGCAACCATTCATATCGCTTCTAATCCAGTATTTCATGAGAGAACTAAGCACATAGAGGTAGATTGTCATTATGTCAGACATAAGGTTGAAACAAAGGAGATAAGTACTCCTTATGTGGCTTCTCGAGATCAGTTAGCTGATATCTTCACCAAACCAGTGATTCGTCCAGTTCTGAGTTATATTGGTAACAAGTTGGGCATGAGCGATATCTATGCTCCAGCTTGAAGGGGGGTGTTGAAGTATGTAGTGTCGGTCTCACACATTCTATAAGTGTGAGACCGTACCTTATTTAGCTTGTTGCTATTTAGGTTATTCCATCTCTAGTATAAATATATGCATTGTAGGTTAGGGTAAATATACTCTAAACCCTACCTTCTTCTTGTGCCTCCATCCTTTCTTCTTCTTCTTCTACACACTCAATCCCTTTAACCTAACAAGCTAACCACCATATGTATCTCCTAGCATAAATAACACAACTAAACAAAAAACACCTAAGATTAACAGAAGAAGGTCTATCCCTTCAATCCACTTTGAAAGCCAAGCAAGCTCGGGTAAATGGCCTAGAAATGAATAACCAATAAAGCCATGTTTTCTTAATCCATTCTTTCGTTCTATCATATACCCCCCACCTAATCTCTATATAGATAGATAGATAAATGAATAACTAATAAAGAGCACCAAAAAGGTTGAAACAAAGAATGTCAGGCAAATCCAAAGACCATGCTGCTCTCGCCAAAGCAAGAAAAGCTGATCCAGCCCCGTATTCTTTCTTGAGCGAGTCCGGAATAGTAAGTCGGATACGGAATATATTATATTTGGAATGAAGGGACAGAATATAAAAACGACTACTTGAGATCATTCTCAAGAGGAATGCTATTTTCAAAATCGAGCGGCTTTAGCTTGCTTTTTTCTCGAAGTTCAATGTCGACTTTCGAATTTGGGCTTTCGGATAGACTCAATGCCCAGCCCTCAAAATAGGAACATGACTAGCAACTGGTTGCCCAAGGGAAATCCACTTCTAAGCCAATCGAAAGTGTGTGGAAGCATTTCTATTCTTAAGAGTGATCTCTTAGAGTAATAATAGCTCTTTTGAGATACCCTTTCTATGGCCATTTCTCTTTAGTCAAAATCACTTTAGTCAAATAAGATATATGTTGCTTCTTTTGTGAGCAAAGAGTTGGGGACAGTATGCTCTCGAGCAAAGAATGAACGGCTAAAGCAAAGAAAGGGAACACGGTACAAACAAAGTAAAGTCTGGTGCATGCAGACAAGCAGTTCTTCATGTCAGAGCAGAAAGAAATCTCTATGCATTAAGAGATGGTATTGATTGAGTTCAAACAACCAAGTTTCGCTGCGTTAAAGCTCAGTTTATTTTCTTAAGTTAGTCCTAAATCATAATAAACTATGTTCAAGCTCAGGCCATACAAACCTATGCTGTAAGTATTCCTTCGACTAAATAGACCCTATCAAAACAAGAGAATTAGAATCGTTGTGTACTGTAGTTGGACAAATGATAAGAGTCTAACTAGAGTTGAGTCCCATACTCCCACTAGCATCCAAGGGAAAGATCCAGAAAATAGTGATGTTATATGGGCTTCGATGTTATATTCACGTGATCCAGGAAAGATCCTAGAGTATGCTGACAAATAGTGATGTTATATGGGCTTCAATGTTATATTCACGTGATTTAGTCAGGAGAATCTATTGCGTTATTCATATTAGAAGATCGAAGAAGACTGTTCTGACTTGCTGCAACAAGAACAACTCCCACTAACGAAAGCCAGACCCAAATATAACAAACTTCATTTGGTCAATGGACACATGTTGTATAATGGAAGTCAGATGGCATTCGAGGTAAACCAAAGCCAGCAGGTTGTATAATGGAAGTCAGATGGCGTCCTCCTGATATTGGGTATGTTAAGGCCAAAACAGATAAAGTGCGTAAGTAAAAATATCAGGGCTCTTGGCATCCAAGAAGCTTGGCATTGACACCAGGCACAATCCTGTTCTCTGCCTTCCATCTAACATAATCAATGCAAGAGAACTTGGTGAAACCCAATCCACTTCCTCCTAACTTAATAAGGGACATATGCTATGTTCATATTCTTAGTCTAGACATAATTAAATTAACAAATTATTACCTGAGATGCATTTCCAAGCCCTGAAGATTGTCGCTTAAGGTCTGCAACTTCATCCTCAAGTATCTTGCGAGCCTTGTCTGCTTCATCAAGTCTTACCATGACCGCCTCATAACCTGACTCACTGCTTTCACGCGCTCTCTTCTCTCTTTGAGCAATCTCTTTATAAGGAGCTGAAGCATGGTAAATAGTCTTTGTGACACCACCACCTAGACCGCGAACACGTCCCCTTCTATCACGACCAATAACCTATTAAGCAAACAAAAGTTTAGGTAGAACTTTGAACAAAACCCATTTGCAAAACCAAAACAAGATGAGAAGTATCACACCATTGCAACGGGGTCATTGTTTAGATCCCTTTCCACTATGTCAGGCTCATTGCTAACAAGTCTGTTAATTTCCTCCTACAAAAGAAATCAAAGTCACCATTTCTTAAGTACATAATACCTAGTCATACAAACATAAGCAATTACTATATAAATGTCTCGTTGTCTCTTACAAGAGATTGCTTTGTTTCAAAATTGATGCAACTCCCATCTCTCCTCGTATGGATGGCCACATATCCTTCTGTCCTTGAAACCTCACCAGTTGGGCTATTTTTTTTTTCTGTAACATATTAAACGAATGTGTAGATAAAAACTAATAATAGTTGAGTGCATACGATAATTTTATGGCATTAAATAGATGTTTACCAACTGCTCAATAACTGGAACTGCTCCCATTCTACCAGTTGTATGTGGGTTCTTCATTTGTTCCCTTGCTAACTTTCCATTTAATCGCTTGGTTTTATCCTCTTCTGTTGAGCACATGTCGATGAATGCCTCCCATTCTTCCTTTTTCACCTTGACAGGAACATTTCTTTTTAAGCTCTCAGATCATCGAAATTTATCATACGGCCGAAGTTCATATTTTTTCTGCTTCCAAGCTGTATTAAGCTTAAGAAGAGTGCATTCTTTTTGGATGAGTGGAAGATCAATTTCTTCTTGTAAATTGGACATGTCAAAATCATTAGTAAACAAATTTGGATAAAATACAAATTAAAATGCTTACCGAAATAAAATCAGGTGGAGTGACTTGCACTTACCAATACATTCTTCTACAAAGCATCCTTTGTTAATTCTGGAACCTCTGCCCAGTCCTTGTACATAGGTGGGCAGTTTGTCCTAGCCACCTCCCCGATTATAGTGGCATACTTTGCTCGATATTGTCCAGTAGCTTGTCCATCATCAGTAAACTCCACTTGGAATCTTGGACCTAAGTGAATTAATTAGCAACCGATGATATATATAAAGAAATACACAGGGAAAATAGATGGGACACATTAATCCATTTAAACAAATGAGCAGCTATATACAGATGAAAATTCCTTGTTATAGAACTACCTACCAAATATTACAAAACAAGTAAAGGAAAACAGGTTGAAACTTAGACATAAATTATCAAAAGGAAATTAAATGTAAAATCAGAGGACGGTAAAGTCCTACAAATTATTCCAGGGATAAGACTCATGAGAAAAACAGGTACAAAAAAACAGAAGAACATCTATATACATAGGGAAATGCCTCGTTATAGAACTACCTAGGAAATATATCAAACAACAAGTAAAGGAAAACAGGTAGAAACTCAGACAAATAAATTCCCAAAAGAAAATGAAATATACAATCAGACTATGAAGTTCTAGAGATGAGACTTCTAGAGACAAAGTTCTATCGCTAAAAAAATTCTCTGAGATAAGTTTCAGAATAGAGTAAATGAGAAGCACTAAAAGCCAAATGACGCAGTTGACATACAAGAGCCAAATCAGATAAAAAACAACAAAAACTCAAGAATATGAAAAGCAATAAATACTAGCTTTGGACTTGCCATGCTTACTGGCTAACTCATGGTCCTTGGTTCTTTGAGTGAAACTAAATGTCAAATGTATATGTCCCTAGAACGCCTCCCTAATCAATTTTACAACAATATAACAAGGCATCAGTCAATGAAATACTTCTGCAGGCTAAGCACTTTAAAGCCAGATTATAGTCTTGATCTCTGAAATTCTTGACAGCTTAGAATAAGTAGGCACTCCAGAATCTAGAGTCCATCTCCATAGTCCATACCGGTCAAAAGCAGTACTCCAGAGTCCAAGATCAGAACTTTGGGGGCTCACTTACACATGTGGGGGCCCGTAGTCATGCGCATATACGAAATCACAAGACATAAAACAGAGTAACCGGGAACTCTGAATCTCGCGATTGTACTATTGGAGGACAAAATATATATCAAACCCTGGAAATTTACATATTTCCCAACATCTGCTTTGTGAACTTAAAAAGCACGCTGGGGCTGCCTTTATTGATTCATAAATCATAAAAGCTAAAAAACGTTATGAGAAGTTAAGAATTGTAAAGCTTGAAGGACTGAAGAACTAAGCAGATCCATCAACCTTCCACAGTTCCAAACAAAAAAATTGTTTGTTTATTATTTAAAATTACAAACACAGATCACAGTCGATCTAAAAGTCAACAAAAAAAATTATATATGGGACACTGTTGATTTGCAGGTCAATAAATCTAATTACATTTGGAGCAGACACAGTAACGTCCAGATGAGCTAGTTTATTCTCTTATTTGCAAAATACAATTCACTTCATGTGGTTTTCCAAATTTACAAGTTCTAAATATTGTACCATATTGTTGTAAGAAGCTACACGACCATTAACACAATAAATCATCACGTCATATCTCTCAATAACACCAAATCAAAATGTCACTCCCTGAAAGGCGCAAGATATGCCCGCTACAGAATAATATATATTAAGTAAATAGCTTTCTCAAATCAACAGAACAGATAACAAAGTTCATGACTTTTGTTGATGAAGTTTAGGAAAAAAGTGTTTCCACTACTTTATAGTCTGGACTACCGCAAGCATGCACTGCTATTTGTATTAATCAAATAAAAAATGTTACTTTACCTTTTGGTTTTGTTGTCGTCTCACTTGCTTCAGATTCATTTGCTTCAAATCCACTTGCTTCAGATGCTTCTGACATGACTTCTTTTTACCTAAATATAAAGTTCAACAAAATGGTTAAAATCTAAGGCAACGAAATTAAACAAAACATGGAATAGATGTAGCATATATCATATGTTGCACCACTCGAAGAAAAAACTAAAAACAGAAAAACCCACTAGACAGATAACACCCAAGATGTTCAAGCCATACTGTTTTAACTCACCTGTACCATGTTGAGAATTGGAAAAGATGAACAGAAACAAAAGATACCCAATTCAAAAAAGCTTTTCCAGAAATATCAACCATACAAAAAAAAAGATTATTCATTGATAAGTTTCCTAAGAACGTCCTCAATTAAGATTATTCATCAACATAAAAAAAAAAGATTATTCATTAAAATTAAATCCAATCTTCTGCAACTTCTAGAACGTCCTCAAATAGAGTTGTTGATGAAGAATCATTAGCACTTGTTCTGGCCTCGAAGACCAATGGGTCTTCATAAGCATCTATCTCTTGACTCAACCTCTTTGGAGCATCCAAGACAACATGCCAATTATCTCTACTCAAATCCCGGCAATAAAAGACTTGTTTAGCTTCAGAAGCGAGAATAAAGGGCTCGTCAACCTCACTTGTATTCCTCATGAACCTCCCAAGATTTACAAATACCAAGTTCAGATCGGGATCATTTGTGTAACCATTTGTTTTATCCTCATCGCGCACTCCAATCACAAAGAGAACACAGTTTGTTTAAATTCTACATAATCAAGTTCAAGAATTCTTTTGACAACTCCATAGTAAGTGACTTCGTCATCAACAAGGTTCCTATCCTTGGCACTTGCCCTAAAACTAGTCACAACCTTCATGGAAACCCTACTATTCTGTGTTGTAGTCGTTGATTCGGAATCCGACATATAAAAAACATACCCATTCATTGTATATCTGTTATATGACACCACTGTAAAAGATGGACCATCAACAATCCTCTTGAAAGGAGATACTTTTTCATTTTGTAGTTGTAGTCTTAACCAAGGAATGTAGTTCAACTCTTTTGCTTGACTGCCCCTACGATTTTTACCCCTTGATTTCTGACTTTGGAGGTATACTTGGTACTTCCTGTGAAAATAATAAAAATTCAGGACAGTTGACATGTATAACTCAAGTATTGACTACCAAAACAATGGTAAATGCACGACTTACTCTTCCCACTCGGCATTTTCCGAAGAATGCGTCAAAACCCACTTGCGAACTTGTTGACACTCTATATTTGGAAGAACATATTGCTTTCCCTTTTTATCCATAGGGTGTGCACTTTCAATATCCTCATTCATGATCACCCTTCTCCCATTCTTATGGCTTCCCAAGTTGCCATCATGAATGTACTCCATATAGTATATCATCGCCTCTTCCACGAGGTATTGCTCTTGGATGCAACCCTCGACAAAAGTCTGATTGGTCACATACCTTTTGTAAGTTTTCATCATCCTGTGCATGTGCCATTAATTAATACAAAATGACTACATACTAATCACAAGAAAGATATATATATATATATATATATATATATATATATATATATATATATATATATATATATATATATATATATATATATATATATATATATATATACTTTACTCACCTCTCAAAATGATACATCCACCTATATCTAACAGTCCATAAATTTGTGCCTCTTCCGCTAAGTGCACAACAAGGTGTATCATTGAAACAAAAAAAAGCGGGGAAGTATTTTTCAAATACACACAAAGTTTCCACAACGCGTTTTCTCATGTTCGAAAGGGTCGCACGACAAATGACTTTGGAGCATAGGGCGTTAAAGAATAAAGACAAGCTGGCGAATAGCTTCACGCGAATGGCTTGTGTTTTTGAATAGATGCATCAATACACGTGTAATAAATGTTGTAAAAGGATGTGATAGTCATGAGATTTTAGGTTCTTGAGCTGAAAATCCTCCAAGTCCACATTATGTTTCCAATTTCCACTATATCCAGCGAGGGAACCTTCAATTGGTGCAAAGTTCTACAAAGCAAAAACTCTCTCGCGACGCGGAAAGAGAAAAGCACCTATTGGATAAGACCACTTGTCATTCTTCATTACCGGCCACAAGTGTTTCTTTATCTTGCTAGCTTTAAGGTCCAGACGGGCTTCGAGTCCATCCTTACTCTTACCTGTACCCATGATTGTTGCAAACAGATTCTCCGCTAGCATCATATCTAGATTGTGGCAAATAGGCAGATGCTGTAGGAATTAAATATATAAGTGAATATATGGATATATATACATAAAGTTACATGATATACTACTACACAAATGTTAAAAATACCTCCCAATACAGCAATGTAAAGAAGATAGAATCCTTTGAAAATGCTGAATTTTCTAGTTCTTTAGTCCTTTTTCTCTTCTTCTTCCTTCCTTCTGGTGTATCCGGCACCTTGCCAAACTTGTTCTGAATTTGGCTCATTTTAATTTTTACTTGAGAACCCTTTAAACGAATAGGACGCTTACCATGTTCTTCTTTTCCATTAAATTGTGCCTTCTGGACTCTAAAGCGATGATTCGGGTCTGCTAGGAACTTTCGATGACCCATATAAGCAAACTTTTTCCATGCTTCACCAAGCAGAATCTGTATCTTCACTACAAATAGGACATGCATACCTTCCGCCGCTTTTTCGTCGGAAAGATGGTGAAACGCAGGAAAATCGTGTATCGCCCACAAGCAAATTGCCTTCATAGTGAATGTCTCTTTAGCATGGGAGTCATATGATTCAACTCCAGCACCCCATAACTGTTTTAGCTCTTCGATTAAAGGCTGCAAGAAGACGTTGATGTTATCCCCTGGGTTACTTGGACCAGGAATTAAAAGTGTCAACATAGTAAACTCTTTCCGCATACACAATGATGGAGGCAGATTGTATGGAGTAATCATAACAGGCCAGCAACTATAAATGCTGTTTTTGTTCCCAAATGGATTAAATCCATCTGTTGTAATCCCTAATCTAACATTACATGGCTCCGCAGCAAACTCAGGCCATTTAAGATTAATTGAGTTCCACATGGAAGAATCAACAGGATGACGCATATAGTGTTGGTCAGAAACTGCATTTGCATGCCATTTCATATTCTCTGCAATCCATGGTATGCTATACATCTTTTGCAATCTCTCAGCCAAAGGAAAATACCTTAGCTTCTTCCATGGTTTAATCTTAGCCTTCGGTTTTAACGGGTTCACCGGTTGCCATCTGTTTTCACCACAAGTGGGACAACTAATCAAATCCTTATATTTGTCACCCCAGTATATAATACAATCATTTGGGCATGCATCAATAATTTCGCACTTCATGCGAAGAGGTTTGATCAAGTTCTTAGCAGCATAGGTCTTCTCAAGTAGTGTATTCTCTTATGGTAAAGTCTTTTTAAGTAATTGCAACAACTCTGTGAAGCTACTATTAGACCACTTGTGTCTAGCCTTCATGCTCAACAACTCAATCATCGTCAATAATTTCGAATCTTCACCCCGACATGATGGATATATTGGTTTTAAAGCATCCTCCATCAACTTGTCGTATTGAACATCCTGCGGTATGGCATTGGGTGAATCTCCATCATCAACTTCGTTAAGACATGCATCTAAGTCAATAGGATGACTTCGTCCAAATGTGTCATTGACCATCTCTTCCATCCTTGGCAACATATTTTCAGGACCCCTAGTAGAAGAACTAGTAGGAGCTTCAACATAGTTACTACTTTTGGAAGATGACTCTCCATGATGTATATATCTCGTCTATACCATCACAGATAAGATGCTCGGCAATATCTTTTGTTGTTGACTTCCCCCCTAAATTACGACACTTAGCACAAGGACAACAATACCAGTTAAGTTTCTTTCCTAATTTCTCTTGCGTGAACTGGATGAATGATTTAACACCTCGAAGGTATTCAGTAGACGAAGTCGGTGTTTTCATCCAGTTCTTGCTTGGAAGCATTGAAGACATTTTCTAGATAAATACATCAACATATATAATATTAGTATGATTTCAAAAAGAGTATTAAACTTGGAACCTAGGAAAGGTATATATTATAGAAAGTGGTACTCAAATTCCTTTCTGCCTCCTAACACACTTAGCACCCCAACAACCCACCTACCAAGTCTAAATGGTTTGCTCAAGATTGGAACAATTACAGTAACAATGCAAACATATATATATATATATATATATATATATATATATATATATATATATATATATATATAAATTTGGTGATTTCATGTAATTAATAGCAACTTCTTTATTCTCTATGGCCAAGACCAATTAATGCCAAAGAAGTCATATCATTTACAAACAAGAAATCAAGTTATTTGAAAATATAAAGTTTGAAATAAACTAGTCCAACTCAAACTGAAATCTATAGATATATATTGTAAATTAGTAGAGGCTGAATATCCAAATAATGAAAAATAGCTAACTCAATCGACCATGCACTTGATGTTCTTAAAGACTGACAAAAAAAAAATACAACTCATAACTATACTTATACTTATACCATCGGATAAAAATAATAATACCAATGACATAATAACATAAAATAACAAGAGAAACACAACAAATGACAAACAAATGATAAAGAAAGTTAAACCATTTTATACCCTGTCTTGGAGAAGCAGTGAGAAAAATTCAACCTTTCCCTGAAGAAAATTCCAACTGAAGAAGAACCTATTAAATCAAAACAACACAAACTTTTTAAACTGAAAACTAAAAATAAAAGTTTCAATCTTTGAAAACTCAAATAAGAAAAACAAGCAAACCCCATAACAAAAATAAAAGTTTCAAGCTTTGAAATTTCAAATAAGAAAAACAAGCAAAACAAGCAAAACCCCATATATACAGATAACATAAACAGAAACAGATAACAGAAGTAGATTTACAACTTCACGAATCATTGGACATACACTTTTCTTAAAGATTTCCCCTCATGGATAACATGTCTATTGCGGAGTAGGATAACAAATTTCTTTAGGAACAAATATATTTGTTTCTACAGAAACTAGAATGTATAGTTCATTTTTCGTACAGAATATTAAGTTCTAGCCTCCAATCTTTTATTCTTTTGTTTTTTTGTTTTGTTTTTCCCTCTGTGGTACATGACATTCAGTTAAGTTGTATTAAATAAAACCAGAATAGTAACACATGATCACTATAATAATGTCAATCATGCATAAAAACTAATCTTGCAAGTTAGAACAGAAACTAGATAAATATGGATTGCAGGAAGATGATTAAAATTATACGAACCACCCAAGTACGTTAGCTAAATTTACCTCTTCACAATCAAACACTACTTATCACACAAAAAAAATGTGATAGAGAGAACAACCTAATTAAAGCTAGAAATTGTAAGCAGCTTCATGATGCTCAGTAAGCTACAATTTTCAAGCCAAATTCACTTTGTGCAAAAGCTACGAGATACACAATTTCGCTATCATCAAGCCCCAAATATTACTTGATCATGCATGAAACAGCAATAGCCCGACGCTAGCATTGCAATCATGCAGTCATCTTAATATTAATTGTGGATGTACTTCAATATTAATTTTCTATGTTTGCAAGGAACGCCAAGCTTCTTAAGCCCAAGTGTACGAGTAACAATCAATTTTTGAAAGTCCCTAATCTCAATTTCAAGTTTCTTAACATGGATTTCAACTCCTTTCCCTATTCCACTTCAAATTCTGGTATGCCCATCTTCACAACGTATGGGGAAGAGGTAGAGAACAATCATTTGTTAAATCTTTTGAAACATGATTGTTCCAAAATGTTAAGTCAGAGCCACTTAAAAGCTTGTCAGTAAAAACAGCTCTGACATAAGCTTGACAGGATTGTTTCAAATCTTCACAACGTTGGACTTCCTACGTTTCCACTTAAAAGCTTCACAATGATTGTTCGGACTTAACATGGATGTCGAGCCATTTTCGGCTGGGTTCAACACTTCCTAGTTCTAAAGTTAAATCTTAGAAACAAAGAATAAATATAGTTAAACTATTTTATACCTTGCCTTGGAGAAGCAGTGAGAAAAATTCAGCCTTTACTTGAAGAAAAATTCCAACAGGAGAAGAACCCATTCAATCAAAACATCACAAACTTGTTAGTGAAGAACAAGTAAAAAGTGAATAACACGCAAACCCCCGAAGCGGCAAAACAGAAGAAAGATACTAATCAGCAAAAAGTGAATAACACGCAAACCCCCGAAGCGGCAAAATAGAAGAAAGACACTAATCAGCAAAAAGTGAATAACACGCAAACCCCTGAAGCGGCAAAACAGAAGAAAGACACTAATCACCAAAACGTGAATAACACGCAAACCCCCAAAGCGCCAAAATAGAAGAAAGACAATAAGCAAAACAGTGGCTACCGAGTGAAGGAATTACCTATGTGAGGATTCTTTGTTGGCAAGTCGTAGTACGGCTGGGAAAAGAAAAGAATGGATTGTCCCTTTCTTTTTTGTTTGTTGGATATCAAGAGTGTAGCTTAATTTCGTGAATGTTGTGATGTTGAATTTGGGGATTTAAGTGCGAAACCAATTTCAGTGGAAAAAAAAGAGAGAAAGAAGTGGTTGCCTTCTTTTCGCAGAAACGTTGTATAGTAGTGAGAGAAAGACAGAGTGAGATTTGTTGGGAACCTGAAATTTTAAGAGGGAAAACAAATTGGGTTAATTTTTTTTGGAGGGGGGGGGGGGGGGGGGAATGGTTTTAGGTGCTCAAAGGAGAGGGGAGTGACTCGACAACATGCTGAAGATGGAAGCAGACAGCGGAAAATCGACGAATATGAATAGACTGATATAAGCTGTCTAATGCCAGGAATTAGCCGTGGTTTAGTTTTATACAGTTAGAAGCCGTCCTATTCTGGGGCGTCATGTCTGTCCTAAATCCTTTGTTTTAACGTAGTGTCATTTAAGACATTTAAGTCTAATTGATATAACCTGGTTCGTCCCGCATATTCGGGGAATACCACTTATCATAATACCTATATCAAGGATAGTAATTCATATGACATCATTACGTCATAAAGTTTCTGCGTGCATAACCATAGATCTTAGACTATCACAAGTCATTAATATTTTCGTAATAACATATCAAGTTATAGTAATTTCGCAGTCACATAGAAATCACAATCATTTACTAATATTATTCACAGTCACACTTCACATCCATAATATCACACAATTCATATACTTTTACTTAAAAACCACTCGTCTATTTATGAGAACGGGGAAATATCACACCCAAGGAGTACATTCATCCCTTGTGAGTATCAACTCATACAAACCACGTATATATTTCTCATAAGAAATCATATACATCATAATATATAAATATTCATATGCAATAACTCAGTCACACATAAAATCAATATTTTTCTTTAATATCACTCGTCTACTTATGAGAACGAGGAAAAGTCACAACCAAGGAGTACATTCATCCCTTGTGAGTATCAACTCATACAAACCACGTATATATTTCTCATAAAAAATCATATACATCATATGCAATAACTCCATCATAAGAAAAATCAATATTTTACTTTACTTATTAATTATCTCGTTGACTTATTTATTAAAAGACACAGCCTAACCTTTAGTTTCTACTCCATGATTTGCACTGCACACATTTGCCAAATCACACATATCCGTGTGCCTCACTCACACCGAGTACCACTACAAGACATATGTCCTAAGCGGGATACCGCCTCCAGGAAACATGCTTTCATCTTGTAAACTCATAACTTGTGAGTCACAGCCATCTCTGGGCTTTTCATACACATAATCACAAAGCCTCCTTTGGGCATAACAAAATATCAGGTCATTCATGACACATTCAATGAATACCTTGGGTCATTCCCGCCACATTTAAGAAATACCCATCATAATACTAACAGGTTATTCATGGCATATTTAATGAATACCTTAGGTCATTCCCGCCACATTCAAGGAATACCTACCTACATTCCCGTACATTAAAGGAATACAGCCCACCCGCAAGGCGAATGCCTTAGTTCCTCTCTAAGGCGACTTTTCACATGACATCATTAGTCATAAATATTTTTTTTCATCACAAAGGCGTGGAGAGATCTAAAGATGTGGGCGACACATTAAATTTTCACCGGACATTTTTACACCGGATTTTAACACTCAAAAGTTATCATTTATTATAATATTTTCATTATATTATAAAATATACATTGTCTCAAGCAATAGAATCATTAATAAAGATTCTAAACACAATAACCAATCAACTCACCTCATTATCCATTATATAAATCATAAATATCAAAAGGTTCAATCAGGAATAACGCATTAGTTAAATGTCTCGTGAATATATTTTAAACTACAACAATCACGTACACAATTAAGTACTAATATTGTACACATATTGTTAATTATCACAATAACTAATAACTAATAAATAATATAGTGTAGTGGTTGCACTTTTGCTCAAAGCTGCCTACGTATCCAAATCTTTTAAGATTGGAATCAAGCCTTCGTAGTTCTTATCAGCCACATAGTCAATGCTATAGTTTTTCCTACATTCATCCAAATGACATGTAACTTAAATATTTAGAAACTAGGGTATGTAGACATACTTTTTTATGTAGAACTCGAAGTCCCAACATCAACCCATCTAGAAGAAAACTTAAGTCGAAAACGGTAAAAATCCTAATTTTCAACAAATTAGATTTCTGACGGACTATCTTCCAAATGACACAACTCTTTTCACAAGTATCTAAACGCATCCAGGCTTTTTGTGTTGCAAAGCTGACACACATAACTTACTTTCTCATGTTTTACTAAAGTACTCAATCTCATTCTAAATGTGCCAAAACTAGGCTCGAACACAGTGCGCAGAAACTGATTTCTGACGCACTGTTTTCTGCCAGTCAAACTTCCATACACCATAATTAATTCCACAGGTCTCGGAATGCGATGAGGCCAATTGGAATAGAAAGCAGACTTCCAAATATTACATTTTTATGTTTTTATAAAAATCTAGTTCAAACTCTAACTAAATTAAAACTGGACTTGAACACAGTGTGCAGAAACTGATTTTTGACGCACTGTTTTCTGTCAACCAATCTTCCAGACATCATATCTATCACCACAGACCTCGGAATGCGACGAGGCCAATTGGGTTGGAAAGTAGACACATAAAACTTATTTTTTCATGTTTTGGCGAGAGTTTGAATCTGACTCTAACTATGTAAAAACTCGATTCCAAACCAGGCACAGACCGGATTTCTGCAGTTAGAAAATTCTGACGTGCCAACTTCTAAAGGGTGTAACTTCTTCTATATAAACCGAAATGCTATGGGGCTTTTTGAGTTTGAAAGAGGGCGGATAACACTTACTTAACATCCTTTAAAGAAGACCAAAATCAATCTCTAAATACACTGAAATTCGTCTCCAAATCAGACAAAATTCCTGACTCGAACATGAACAAAACAACACCAATATTGGAACAAAGTGTACGCCCATGTCTATACTTATAAATATGATTAATAGAAGGAAGGGTTCTTGCTCAAGTAGGATCAGTATACAATAATTAATAGATAAGTTCTAAACTAATATACAAGTGTGGCGCATGCCCATTAAAGTCTGACTTAGCCTTAGCCTTGTATAATTATTAAGTGATCAAAAATTCAAGGATGTGAGTACCTACTGTGTACTCGATCAAAAACCATATATTCATGTCTTCTTATCTTAGAAATATTTGTGACCACAAGTTCTTACATCCTTAAATTAAAGGACCAAACCTTAGACAAAAGGAAATAAAATACTAGTATGACATAATCTGTAGGTTTGATCTATATAAAGAGAATCCACCATCAATCTAGTATATTAACACACATGAATTTAAACAACATGAAGCTAACGTCGATATATCCATACTAGTTGCTACCCATGAGACCATACCAAACAATACTCGTAATATCTATTCTAACCATACCTTGTCAATCCACATGACAATAATTTCCACAAGAATAAACTCTTAGGTGCCAACACAGTATCACAACTTCACTAGTGCCATACTACTATTTGGTAGGTCAAGTCAAATTTAAGATAACATTGAATAGATTCATAGAACACAGAGAAAAATCACATGCAAAGCAATCAAGCATTAGCCCTTAAAGCTACTACTGTTAATTAAAACTTCAATGTATAAATCTTTGTACGTGTATGTTTACCAACAACCATACTCAAAAAAAAAAAAAAAAAAAAAAAATATATATATATATATATATATATATATATATATATATATATATATATATATATATCAAAACTAAAACTGGTGTAAAGAGCCCAATAACACAATTGCCATTTATGTCGATCAAATTAATATTCTTTTGTTTAATCTCAAAGTTCCACTAATAGAGAATTAAATACACAACTAATCTAAATCCCAGTAATGAATCAATTATATAAAATTAAGGTTTAGACTACTCACTCGTGATACGACACTGTTGTCAGCAAATCCCCAGTAAGAAACCTTCATTTTCTTCTTTCAGTAAAACTTTCTCTCTCTCCTGTTTAAAACTCTCCATGTAAATTCCTGTGTAAACACCATTTTTTTTTCAAAACCCCCAAAAAATAGGAAATGGGGTTTATCCTCTTTACCTTATCTATTTCTAATCTTTATCATTTTATTTTATTTTATTTTATCTTTTATTATTATTATTATTTTTATTATTTATTGTACTAGAAAAATATTAAATAAAAATACGGAGTGTTATAAAACATCTACATAGAAACTCAGTTATAAGACAATTAGAACTTACAGACAACCAGACAGAAGAATTGTACTTCCAGTATTCAAAGTAAAACATGTGAGTTCATAACTGAAGCAAAAACTCAATTGTTAAACAACACAAGACAATCTACTTTGGCACTGCAAATTAAAAGAAAACTCCAACATCAAGGTCGACTTGAAATCTCTGCTGCTCCAGCTTTCCGAATACTAGATCGATGAGGCCCTGAAAATTATATACGAAGTAAGGTACAATTTTGATGTGCTTGCACAAGTGAACGCTCACACACAACCAGTTGTTATCTGTACGTACTAGAAAATAAACAATAATGCAAGGATTTGTGGGCAAGATTGGGCATCGACATCTCTGGCTCATCATTGCCAAGTATGTCTAAGCCCTGAGCTTCTAATGAAAGCATATGGATTTCTACATCAGCTGGACAAAAACTATTCACTTTTCACTCTCTTTCGAGGCTGGTATCACAGTTTCTTCATTAGTAATGCGCATATGAGAGTTACTGAAAGACATGTTACATTTGTTCAATCTAACAAAGTTATTGTCTCTGCTAAAAAGATATATCTACCTCGTTACATATGTGCAATCAATCTCAAAATATAAATTGACAATTAAAATAAATTTACGAGGTAAGAGGATGGAAAAGGGCATTACATATTCCTCCGCTTGGATTATCATAATTATCGGTATGGAATAATGCCTTTCTGGAAGCAGCAGCTGGTAGCGTTGAGCTCAAGAGTGTAAAAAGTAAGAAGACACAAAACAACCAAAAAGATCGGTTGAAGAACTGTCGAAAATTTGTTACATGTGAAGGAATTTTCATGGCCAAATGTCAAATTTTGTAATGGAAAAATCTGAACACTCCTCAGTTCTCACCACTCAAAATTCCTCAAGAACTATTAATAGCAGAATAGCAAGGGACTTGAGTCAGACTTTGGAGGATATGGGAGACTTCGAAGCATACCCTGAGAAGTTGAGAGGCAAGAGTGCAGAAGTTGAGAGTACAGACTTCAGGAGACTTGTTTTTAAGTCCACTCTCCTTGGGAAATGTGACACTTGGCTTTAGAGAGCAGCTGAAGCGACAACTTAATAGTTTTGGTTTTGTTACCACAACGAACTTGTCTAAAGTATGCCAAGTGGAAACTAGTAAACAAAAATTTTCATTGATTTGAATCGTTTTAGGTTCACGCAATCATGCTTAATCTTTTCATTTCCCAATGATACGGTATATATCTATTAACGAATCACGACTGCTTTTATAATCACATTATGGGACAGTTGCTAAAGTTTAACTTCTACTGGTGGTTTTACCAAAAAAAACTTCTACTGGTGGCTGGTGAGACACTGACACAGGAAGGGTCGTTTAGTTCGTTGCGGCTAAAATTTTATGTTCCAAGATTCACCAGCAGTAATTATCGTATTCCAGCACCGATGTTTGATGAATCTCATAGAAGAACACAGCTTCTGAGGTGCATTATGGACTTTTGAATCTCATAGTTTGAAGAAGGCAGGACGAGAATATGTCAGCAGTGCAGGAAGCTCCATTGCCAAATATTAAAATGTGTAATGACATCCACCGCAACAATAACTTTATATAGAATTCGAGGGAACTGAGACTTGGAAGAAGACTAGTGACTTTGAAGGAAATTGTCTGAAGAACGTGTAGCTGTTGGCAGAATTATTAGACTACTTTAATCTTGAAGCTATTCCGAATAGATGGTCTTGACATCCGTTACAATCAATCAACCTGTGTAAGCTATTCCAAATAAAAGATGTTCAGAAAAAAAACTACAACGAATGTTGATTCAAAACAAAATATCATCAGCCTCAGATCTCAGTTCAAACAGGTGGGTTAGGTTTGTTATATCTCCTGACTATATATAATACGTAGTAGTGTGCCATCACAGTTCGTGTATATTTATGCCTCAATCTAAACTCGAAAGTCACTCAGGAGGAGGTGCCGATCCGAAGCCGAACCATACGGTGTCAGATGCCAGTTATTTGCATCATCAGTTTTGACGTGTTGTTGCTTCCAACTTGACAACTTGAGCACATTGCAGCCTTAGTGTCGTGTTCTGTAGAGCCTCAATGCCTCACTACACCCATACTCTTACGATTCTCTGTTTAGACATCATCTTGTATAAATGGTGTTCAAATATTGGTGTGTACTGATGACCACCATCAACTACTTCTGAAGCATAATTCAACTTAGAGCCAACTCATAATTTGATTTGGACGGTTCATTTGTTCATATCAACTTCTTAAAAGGTCTAATATTAGACCGTTCGGTGCTGCTTAATAAAACTATATTTTCATTCGTTACATGACATAAAACCATGTCTCGATTGTTACGTAAACGAATGTGGAAGCGTGATAATTAAACAAAAAAGATTGAATATGGTGATAGAAATTGACAAAAACAAATCAATTTAAATACTTACCAATGCAAAGCGAATAACCAATAGAAGTGGAGACGAGATTTACGTGGTTTGGTGTTAGCCTAATCCACCAAGCAAAATAGGAGAACTTTACTAATCAAGAGATAAACAAATATAGTACAATCACTCACAAATGAATCCAGAAAAATTCACAAACTCTCTCTCACAAATTGAACATAACAAATCCCACAAACCGGTCTCGTATTTATAGAGGTCGTGGGTATCAAATTAGAATCCTATTTAAAATAGGAAACCAAAACCTTAACCGGGTGGTTTATCCAAATCTGAGTCATATACTAACAATTGTCCACCTCGGTGAAGATTTATCCAAATCTGAGCCGATCAACCGAATAGCAAATCCCCTCTTCAATGCATAAATGTCCCGAAGGACCAAACATGACTGTACGACATAGTGGATGCCTACATACCCTTGTTAAAGGATCAAGCCGACCGTAGTTCATCACCAATGCCCCTAAGAGCCAAATCATCTCAAATGAAGGATATGAATTAAATTCAAACAAGGTTGAAACTTGATTCCAAAAACCACTTTGGTTTACATATCAGCTGGGTTCTCTTGGTGTCTATCTTAGTGAATAAGATATCACCCTCCTCTAAAATTTCTCTGACAAAGTGAAAATGCACATCAATGTGCTTCGTACGGGCATGATGAACTTGGTTCTTGGCTAAATATATAACACTCATGCTATCACAGTGAAACTCGAGCGGACCCGGCCTGCATAATACCCAAGTCATCTAACAAACCCTGCAACCAAATAGCCTCTTTCATAGCCTCAGTCACCGCCATATATTCTGTCTCTGTCGTAGACAATGCAACTGTAGACTACAAAATAGACCTCCAACTTACCAAAGCACTAGCTAAAGTAAATACATACCCAGTAGTGGACCGACGCTTATCCAAATCACCTGCATAGTCAGAGTTCACATAACCCACACAAAGCTTACTAGTATCACTCTCAAACATCAAACCAACATTTACAGTACCAAGAATGTACCGTAGAATCCATTTCACAGCTTGCTAGTGTTTCTTCCCAGGGTTATGCATATATCTACTAACAACACTAACAGCTTGTGAAATGTTTGGCCTAATACACACCATCGCATACATCAAACTACCAACAACACTTGCATATAGAACATGAGTCATGTACTCACGCTCCTCATTGGAACTCAGAGACATAGTAGCACTAAGTTTAAAATGAGGGACAAGAGGTGTACTCACAGACTTAGTGTTCCCATAAATATCAAATTTCTATAGTACTTTCTTCAAATATGTCTTTTGAGACAAACAAACCCTGCCTTTTGCTCTATCTCTCTGAATCTCCATGCCAAGAATCTTCTTAGCTTTACCCAAGTCCTTCATCTCAAATTCTGAGGACAAAAGCTGTTTAAGCTTATCAATCTCAGTCTTGCTTATTGAGGCTATAGACATATCATCAACATACAAGAGCAAGTAGATGAAAGAACCATCATGTAGTTTACGAAAATAGACACAATGATTGTAGTGATTTCTTGTGTACTTGAGCCCTAGCATAAACCGATCAAACCGCTTGTACCACTGCCTGGGAGATTGTTTCAAACCATATAGCAATTTTTTCAGTTTACACACCAAATCCTCTTTTCTTGCAACTTTAAACCCACTTGGCTGAGTCATATAGATCTCCTCTTCTAAATCACCATGTAAAAAAACAGTTTTTACATCGAGCTGGGCTAGCTCCAAATCATAGAGCTACCAAAGCCAAAAGGATGCGTATGGAAGAGTGCTTCACAACTGGAGAAAACACCTCATTATAGTCAATCCCCTCCATCTGAGCGTAGCCTTTAGCTACCCATCTTGCCTTGTAACGTAATTCATTACTTAGAGATCCTTCTTTCAATGCAAACACCAATTTTCCGCCAATCGCTTTCTTACCCTTAGGTAACTTTACAAGCACCCAGGTATCATTCTTATAAAGAGATTGCATCTCCTCATCCATAGCCGTCTTCCACCATTCTGACTTGGAACACTAGATTGCTCCATAATATGAGGAAGGAACATCTTCATCAAGACTTTCAATAACAGAAAGTGCATAGGTAATGTAATCGTTTAGCCAATACAATGGGGGAACATTTCTCTTAGATTTACCAGTTGCAATAGGCTCATGAACCGGAACCAAATGACCAACATTCATCTGCTCCTCTAATGGAGCCATATTCTCTGCATCATCATTTGTTCCATCACCTGTATTTACTATTTCTGTGTCTTCAACTGGAACATCAACTGACTGACTACCCATGGTTGCCAATCTACTAGATCTGAGAACCATCTCGGACTAGGTGAAGACGATAAATCTCCACCTGCTGCAATACCTCTTTGGCCATACTCTCCACCTGCTGAGAGTCAGTAGACTTCAACATAGAAGCCTCATCAAATGTCACATTTCTGCTCAAAACAAATTTCTTATCTTTCGGATCCCATAGCTTATAACCTTTAACTCCACTTTTTCGGACCCACAAAGATAGCTTTCTTTGTTCTAGGATCCAACTTACCATCTTTGACATGAAAGTAAGTAGGACACCCAAACACATGAAGGGAATCATAATCCTGAGCAGGTTTACCAGACCAAACCTCCATAGGAGTTTTACCTCCAATTGCAGCCGAAGGCAACCTGTTAATAAGATAGCATGCATAACTCACAGCCTCAAAAACGCTTTGCCCAATCTAGCATTGGACAACATACACTGTACTTTCTCCATTAGAGTACGGTTCATGCACTCAACTACCCCATTCTGTTGCGGCGTACCTTTCACTATGAAGTGCCTCTCTATTCCCTCATTCTGACATACTTGCAAGAATGGATCACTCGTATATTCACCACCATTATCAGTTCAGAGTCTTTTGATCTTTCTGCCAGTCTGAGTTTCAATCAACTTCTTCCACTTCACAAAAATATCTAGGACTTCATCCTTGTTTCTCATGGTATATACCCACAAACGCCTAGAGTAATCATCAACAAAGGTCATATAATAATGTTTGTTCCCTCCAAGAAATGCATTCCTGGAAGGACCCCAAACATCCGAATGAATATAATCAAGGGTTCCACGCGTACGGTGGATAGCAGTGCCAAACTTTACCCTTGTCTGCTTACCCAAAACACAATGTTCACAAAAATCCAACTTACAGGTCTTAGCACCTTTCAACAATCCTTGCTTCATTAATGTTTGCATGGACTTCTCGCCTGCATGTGCAAGACGCATATGCCATAATCTGGTGGCCACCTTAGCAACTGCCTCTGAATGCTCAGTAACAACTACTTCTCCACTAACTGTACCACCCTTCAGATAGTACAAGTTATTCTGATGTATGCCTTTTATGATAACCATTGTTCCAGAAACTATCTTTAGAACACCACTGTTAATGGCTACCTTGTAGCCCTTAGCTTCTAAAGTACCAACAGAGATAAAATTCTTCTTCAAAGCGAGAACATATCGAACATCATTTATTTTCTTAACCGTTTCATCATACATCTTGAGATGAATATTACCCATCTCCATAATGCGACAGGGTTGATCTTTCCACATTAACACATCACCACTTTCAAGCTCTTTGAAACTTGTAAACCACTCCCTTTCGGGACAAACATGATAGGTAACACATGTATCCAAAATCCAATGACTGGAATCAATAAAACAAATACTTGATGTAATAGGAAAAGAGAAATTTGAGCTATCAGAATCATTACCTCTTTGAGCAATGTTGACATTAGACTGTTTCTGCTCAGTATCTTTCTGTTTGTGTTTCAACTTCTTGCAGTCCTTCTTCCAATGTCCAACCTCATGACAAAAAGCACACTCATCACGGGCTATATTTCACCCTCTCGACTTGGAACGAGATTTACTTCTTCCACCATCAGAGTTTGGGTGGTCATTAGACCTCCCTCTTACCACAAAAGCAGTGCTTGTCGACTCTCTTGACTCATTTTCATTGTTGTTCATCATATCCCAACTTGTCAACGCAGACTGCACCTCAAAATAGTTCAAAGCTTTCTTTCCGAACATAATGGTGGTTTTTATATGCCCATACTCCTCCTTGGGAAGAGATCTCAATAAATGGAAAGCTTTGTCTTCATCCTTCGTTTCTTCTTCAATGTTCAACAAGTTGGTAAGTAACTTGTTAAACTCGTCCATATGCTGGGACAATGAAATACCTTCTTTCTTTCTCATATTATACAACTTTGATTTCATAAAGACACGACCTTCTATTGTCTTATCTAAGTACTTCTCTTCAAGGATTCTCCAGATTTCCTTGGTCGAAGTTTCATTGAGAACAAGGTACTTCACATCCCTAGCCAAACACGATCTTATGATACCACAAGCTCGCCTATTTTTCTTAACCCAAACACTCTCCTCTATATCCGATGGTTTTTCGTATAACACATCATCCAAGTCTTGTTAGCATAGTGCATCTATAACTTCACAACACCACATACTAAAATTGTTAGATTCATCGAATTTCTCCACATCAATCCTTGCATGGTTAATATTCAAAGTCGTAGGAGGTGATTTCTCCTTAGACGTCGTAGAAGTAGTACCCGATGGAGGATCCGTCGTCATACTTTCTCAAACTTTAATATACCACAAAACAATCAATAAACCAACAAAAGAAGCCCTAGGTAGAACCTTGGCTCTGATACCAATTTATTACGTAAACGAATGCGGAAGCGTGACAATTGGACAAAGAAGATTGAATGTGGTGATAGAAATCGACAAAAACAAATCAATTAAAATACTTACCAATGCAAAGTGAATAACCAATAGAAGTGGAGACGAGATTACGTGGTTTGACGTTAGCCTAATCCACCAAGCAAAAGAGGAGAACTTTACTAATCAAGAGATAAACAAATAGAGGATAATCACTCACAAACGAATCCCAAAGAATTCACAAACTCTCTCTCACAAATTGAACATAACAAATCCCACAAACCGGTCTCGTATTTATAGAGGTCGTGGGTATCAAATTAGAATCCTATTTAGAATAGGAAACCAAAACCTTAACCGTGTGGTTTATCCAAATCTGAGTCGTATACCAACATGGATCTGACAACGTTGTTACCAGTTTGGCTACAATAATAATGGAAATATTTTTCGCTAGATGTTCAAGCCCTCAAGGAATCAAGCTATTAGAATGAAAAGTAATATTTGCTTAGAATCAACACAACGTTAGACATTTAGTGTATGTTGTATTGCTGTGTAGAACAAGTCCTTGAATTGATACATTTTTTGAGTATTTTTCTACTATTCTTTTTTTCCGTGTTACCTTCTAATTTTCAAATTCACATCCGAAAAATTCAAAATCACTTCAGCCTACAAAGTACCAACACATATTTAGCATATATGATGCCTCCTTGCATCCCCTCATCAATTTATCTTTTTCAAAAAAAAAAAAAAAAAAAAAAAAAAAAAAAAAAAAAAAAAAAAAAAAGACATCAGAGGTTGTTGCTAGCAAACCCATGCACCACCATTATACATGAACACAAACAAGCATCTAAGCCAAACAAAATAAGCTACACAAGCAGTCAAGCATCGCAAGATTTATTATGAATACAGAGGTAGGTCTGTGCCTAACCTCGTAAGGTCGTAACTCGTACGTAACCATATAGTTCACACTTCACAAAAAAAGTTACAAAATCATAAAATACTATATCTGCTACTTTGAACCATGGCAATGCTCTTATGAATGATGCAATCGTTTGCTCGCTCACCTAGACATCAGCTTCCGCTTCCCTGTAAAGGTATATATACATTTAATAAAGAGGGCATTATGTCAAATCCCAGTGAACTTAGAAGAAAAATGCAATTCATCTTTCACACGAAACATGTTAAAAGAGTAAGCCGTGATTCTTGGAGAGGATCATCTTAACCTCACCACAAAATTATGGAGATCAGCATACCCAAAAAATCAGCTCATCTCGAAACTTCAGACCTTGCTGAGTTTGCTTTAAAGTTTTATTAACTTTCAAGTTTTTGGGCCAGTTAAATTCTTGCGGTTTTTTCAAGGTTAAATAAGCTCATCATTTACTGGGCCTGTTAGAAATTTTAAAACGAAGTTATTTTTGTTGGAAAAGGAGTTAGTTAATCGAATAGAAGGATAGATGAAGAACAGATTGTCAATGCGTGTTTTAACACTGTCCTTTTGAGAAGATTTCACCCCCTTTGTAGGTTCTCTGTACTTGCAAAAGGCTTCCATAGGCGTCTTCAGGCCCTCACATGATTCAATAACACCAGTAGTCTAAGGTGCACTCTAATAGCCCACTCTCTAGAATAACAAATATAACTCTCTTTAACAGCTATCGCTTAAAGAAGAAGATAGACTTAGGTCTTTGAAAAGAATTATATTTGGTTGATGACTACAAATTTTTATATAGAGGTTCAATGTCACTTACAAAGAGTTAACAAACTAATGTTGGACTAAAACAATAATATAGAGTACAAAACTGGTTTCCAAAAGTTCACCAGCCAATGTGTGACAATTACACAAAACACAAGGGGGAGAGAAATAACTTTTTTTTGGGTAAGGCGGAGAGTAAGAACACTCATGTTCTTCTTCTCTACAAAGCATACTCAAGTAATTTGAAATATCAAAAAGAGGAAATCGAGACATCCTCACCAACCCGAGAGTTTATATCCTCGTTGATTGTCCAGTGTAAGGCCTCTGGCCTCCTTGTTCGTTGGGCACTGAAATTTTGCTTCGCAAAAATAAAACTACGTAAACTAGAAAAGGAATAGGTCTTACATAGTCGTCCTGATGGGTTGTCCTTCGGACGGTGATTGTCCGCAGAGGCTGAGTTGAAATTGAATGAGATCATTAGCAGTACGAATACTAAACACAACATAAATGATCGTTTGAATAATGCCTGATGAAAAAATGATACAAGTGCAGGAAGCTCCATGGCCAAATTATAAAACGCACAGTATGAACTCTTTCCACAACAGCAAGTGCTATTAATAGGATCAGAGGAAAACTAGTGATTTTGAAGTTGATAGGAGTGGAAAACGAATAGAGACAGTTGGAGACTTGTTCATCTTTCGACGTTGTTCTTTTTTTCAAGTCCAGTCCGTAGTCTACTTTGGGGGCTGGGGCATACTTGATTTCGCACACGACAAGCTATGGCTTTTTGTTACACCAACGCCAGGGTGGCAGCCTGGCATGGTACACTTGACTTCATGCACGACATGTTAGCGAGTTTTCTTCCATTGCATGTACCTGTTTAAGCTATATTCCAAATCAAAACTTAGGAACAGAGAATAATTAACGGCAATTAAAACAGCCGCCTCTAGCTTCAACTTCGTCCAGTCCAAGTTTCGACAGTAGATGCAGTTGGTTTGCACCGATGTCCTTTGCCTAGGTAAGTTAACTCAGAGGGCCGGCCTCTTTGGACGTGTCCACAACCTCGCGTTTGGCGGCGGGCATGCTTGGTTGTTGGGGGTCCTTTTCCTCAATCAAATTTCAACTATCTAACCTTAGTCTAACATTTTGTTATGAGCTCTTTGAATGGGTAAGATTTGAGTTCAAGCGGCACAGGGCACTAGATCGACCATGGGGCTTATTCTAATTTCTACCTTACGAAATTTACTCTATTGAAGCATAACGTAAGAAGATCCTTCTCATGTTAATGCATTAGTAATGAGATAATCAGAAGTACGAGTACACAACATAACATAAATGTTGCGAATAAAAAACCGCGGAAACAACGTTACCCACAACAAACGGATCAATCCAACACAAAGATCGATCCTTCTCAATAGACAAGACTTCAACACCCTCCAAGCAATCTCCCAACACTTCTCATTATCAAATAACAAACATATAAAGTAAAACAATTAATGTAAAAGAAGAACAAACCACAAAACGAGATATATTGTGGTTCGGCAATTTGCCTACGTCCACACTGCGAGTTCCAAGCTTTACTAGATGTCCGGAGTAACAGATTACAAGTCTCTCAATTCACTCACAAAGAATGAGCACTCAACTCATAAAGAATTGCTATCTTGTAATCTCTTTCTTTCTTGGTTTTGGAAAAAGTTAGGTTTTCCAAAACCTTGATTTTGTTTTTATACCAAAAACAAATTTTGTGATACATCAGAGCGAGGCCCACGAAAAATAGTCTTGGTAGTTGGTGCTCTCTCGGCGTAGGTGGCTCTTGTCTCGAGCTCTTGGGCAGGTGCGCTCTCTCTAAAATTGGGTGGCGCTTTTTGACTCGAGCTTTTGGCGAGTGCGCTTCGCTCGAGGGCCTTGAGTCGCTCTGAACGTGAAATAGAAAAAAAAGCATCCCTTTTTCTCTACAATAAATGATTGTTTGAAGAATGCCTGTTGAGAAAATCTCGCAACGTAACAGTGACAAGCATCCATGAGTTCGTGTCAACCTGACAAACTTGAACCTGTTTATGAGGTAGGCATAGAGTTCAAGTCAACCCCATGGGTTGCATTAGGCGGGATCTTTTACTTGGTTTATTTTATTTAATTATTTGCCATGTGCCATATTTTTATTGGTTTGCTTTGTTGTCAGTTAGTATAAATAAGGGCTTATGGTTAGGGTTTCAGGGAGTTGTTTTAGTTGTGTTTATGTGTGTTATGAATTATTGAGTGATTATCAATAAATATGAGACTTTTACGATATGATTTTATAAAGTGTTGCTTCTGCCACCTCAATCTACATTATTTGGTACCATGAATTTTTTCTTTGTAGCAGCTTCCCTGGCTTAAAATCAGAAGATGCACCAAATTTTTTTGGTACCAATGGCTCGTTTTGAAAGCTTGCAACTTCACCAACATATGTGACTTTTTTTTAAGGAAATCCAAACCTGCAATCGTGCTTTTTGGAAAAACAAATCACTTTGTTTGTCAAAGTGATTAATAAAATCTTCCCAAATAGGATTTTCGTACTTATCAAAAAGCGACTCATCTTCATACTTATCAAATATTGGTGGAGCACCCAATAGGGGGGCCTCAACACCTGCCGACAGCCGAGCGGCGCCATTATTAAGGGGTACACCCTCATGTTCCTCATTGAGAAGAGGTTCCCTGTTTGTGTTATCTTTCCTGCCAACTCTGTTCTCTCCGTTGTTTTCTGGATCTGTAGGCGCAAAAGGGTTCAGAAGAAGGATTGAATCATCAACCTGAGATGCATCATCAGTAATAGCCACTGAACTATTATTCTGTGGTGGTGGAGGTGGTTGTTGCACCTCTCTTTGGATTGGAAACTTTGCTTCCATTATGTTCTGGAACATCTGTGTCATGTTCTTCATGCTTTCTTCTAAACGAAACATGCGAGTATCCGACCTCGAGTTGCTTTGTGATTCACCATAATAATAATAATAAAAAAATGTTTTTTTTAAGGAATAAATCACAGTAAACAGTAACCGGGTGAATAGTACCATAACAGTGTTCAGTGAACAGATTTCGCAAATAGTGCCTCGATGAACAATACCCCCCATGAACAGTATTTTTTGCACAATCTCTCAAAAATTAACATGCTCCGATACCAAATAATGTAGATTGAACTGGCAGAAGCAACACTTAATCAAAATCTACACTTTGTAAAACCGTAAAAGTCTCACCTCTCACTCAATAATTCATAACACATATAAACACAACTAAAATAATTTTCTGAAACCCTAACCATAAGCTCTTGAAAATATGCTATATGACAAATAACTAAATAAAATAAACCAACTAAAAAGAGCCCGCCTAATGCAACTCATTGAGTTGACTGAACTCTATCTCTACACCAGTAGTTTCTGTTTAAAACATTAGTCAAGAGAGTAACAGCCATTGAATCAGCTAGGAGCCTCTTACTACGCCAACAGTAACAACAATGAAATTTGGAGTATTGAATTATTGAAGTATTCAATTGATTTGTGCGGGGTGGCAACTAACTCAATACCTTGGTCCAACTAAGCATTTGTGACTCCAAAGTCATTATTGCCCTTAGAACATTAAGGGCGTGTAATGTTAGATGGTTATTTGTAAAAAACGTCACCAAAGTACTTCGGTTTTTTTTAGGTAATTACCTCTGAATTAAAATTTAAAGCCTAGCCGATTAATATAGATAAGTTCAACATAACTAGTCGCCAATTGGTTTGAAATTCCCCTCATTTCAACAATTATACCAGCAATCGAATGATTTGGAAGGTCGAAGCCTGAACCTTACACTGTGAAATCAACTTGAAATTCAGTGCCATAATAAACAGGAGTGTACTTCCAATTTTCTTCATCGACGACTATTTCCACTAGCCATTTTGGTTTACTTAAAAGTCCGTGTGCACCGTGCAGATGTCTCTTGGTTTTTCGTTGTCAAAATGTTGAGAGGACAGTATTCCACAATGTTTATATATGAAATTTATATATGATAAAAATAGAATAAAAAATAAAAAATGGCATGGTTATTGAGATTGATGGTGGAGATCGAGCGACTCTGATCGAAATATAAAAATCTAGAACGAGCTCATTTGGCGGCAATGCCTGCATCGATATGGATAATTGATCTCACTTGATTATAGTGGAGAATTGGATATTAGTGCGACGAGTGGAGCTCTAGTTCAGATGATGTTGTCTGCACGTTTCATGTATGCATTACGTAACTGCCCTGTTTTTTGTTTCAAATTATTCAAACATAAATCTCTAAGTGTACATTGTCAGTTTGTGACGTGTAGTATATAATTTATTTACGTTATTTCATATGAATGAAAACGCTTAGTTTATTTAATAAATTTTTTAGAAAACAACAATTAAAGTAAAAATTGATCTTAACATTTTTTTTTCTTTCTTAAATAGTCTTCTCACAAAAAATTTAGAAAATAACAATTATTGTAAAAATTGATTCTAACATTTTCTTTTTTCTTTCTTGAATAGTCTCTCAACAAACTTTTTATTTTTTAATTGAATTTTATTGATAAAAAGAACATAAATATAAAGTGAAGTAGAAACTTAGGAGAGAGAGAGAGACTACACCAAATTAAACAATATAGAAAAACCAAATAAAGCAAAAGAATGATAGAGATAAGATTGAAGTGTTGGCTTCAATGTCTCACATTTGATAAATTGTCATAGGGTGATGAAAAAGTTTAATTAGTTATGGAGGCGTGTTTGTTTATTTGTTGGAGACTTAAGGCGAAAACGTAAGAGAAACGAAGTGGTTTAATGTGATTTTCTAATTTCTAATTTTCCAATGTAAAACCGTTTATCTAATGGATTAAAATAAATGAAAAATAAATAGTGAGTTTTTTTTCCATAATAAAACAATAATGGACTTATATTGGGCCCCTTGGGCTGCGGGGCCTAAGCGGCTGTTTATTTTGCTATAGGATAGAACCGGCCCTACCTCGACTCGACCGTTTATTGTACTCTAATAAAAAAATGCGGGACCCTAAACCCTAACTCACTCTGACAAATTCAATCAAATTGCGGCTCTTCATTGAGAGGAGTGATTCCAATGAAGAATGTCCCATCCCATTTTTCCATTTTCAAATGTTTTGGTTGCAGCTCAAGGGGCTGCCGAAGAGAGCGAGACAAATGGCATCAAATGGAGGCAAGTATTGATATTGGTGTATAGTCACGTCCATTATGCATTATAATATACGGTGTTGAATTTTGATATATATATATATAGTCTGGTTCCTAAAAGGACCTTAAATAAGGACCAAATCTAAAATACCCACAACTTCACCTACAAAATGATTTAAACCCTAATCTTTTGTGCATATGATCTACTAACCATAAAGAACATCTCTACCAAAATTCAACTCTTTTGACAATTTTTAACATTGGCAAAAGATGATTGCAAAAACTAGACATTTCTGAACCTTTATATATATATATATATATTCAAAAGTGGAAAACAATTTTATCTAAGTTAGAGGATATCAAACGAGTTGAATTTTTGTAGAGATGTTCTTTATGGTTAGTATATCATATGCACAAAAAGATTAGGTTTTAAATCATTTTGTAGGTAAAATGGGTTTTTTTAGATTTGGTATTTATTTAAGGTCCTTTTTTAGGTCATATATATATATATATATATATATATATATATATATATATATATATATATATATATATATATATATATATATATATAGGTATATTTAAGGTCCTTTCAGGAGCCGGGCTGTATATCATTTTGGTATATATGTATATATATTTAAGGTCCTTTCCATTCATAGCTTTTGCTGCTTTTGGTTTTCCAGGTTTCAAAAGATGGTTTTAGTGTATTGCCCGACGAAATTCTCTATTGTTATTGCCTCTGAGAGAAGCAGCAATGACTAGTTTCCTTTCATGCAGATGGAGATACCTCTGGAAGACATCTGTTAAATTTTCTCGTAGCCTCTATCTTGATGATTCCACTATGAATGGCAATGGCTTCCAAAATGTTTATGTTATTGTGGATGGTTTGTTCTTGGTAAACAAAAGTTTGCTGCATACTGAAAGAAGTAAATTCATTGAATGGGTAGACTAAATCTTGCTGCTGGACCTCAGGGTAGATTCATTCAGACTTCGGTTCGATATGGATACATGTTTTTCTTCATCTTATTGATAAATGGATCAGTGTGGCTCTACTCGATCTGTACAAAGGCGGCTCAAGGCAATCGGGGGCCCTAAGCAAAGTTCCAATAAAATTGTTACATCTTATAGATCGATATGATTTATTTACATTATTTTATATGAATGCAAATGCTTACTTTATTTAACAAAAAATTTAGAAGATAACAATTATTGTAAAAATTGATCCTAACATTTTCTTTTTTCTTTCTTGAATAGTCTTCCCACAAACTATTTTTTTATTTTTTTTTAAGTGGAAATTTTATTGATAATGATGAGGAATTTTACAATTAATTTGGACAAGAGTGCAACAAGCTGCGCCGCAAGTCCTTTTTGAATAGCAAATCCTATTCTTCTAAAAACAAACTCGTTAGAACCTGCTGTCATAACGTTACTGTCCATAACTTTCTGAAGTATCTTGAGAAGCTCAACAGCCTGTTGTTCTAAGAAACCGAAAGTGTCGAAACTAAACGGAATGAAACAATGCTGGTTAGCTGTGCAATCTTCCTCATGTTTCTCCATCTTCCCTGTCGCTGCTCTCTTAGCTGCTTCTCCCACCTCAAAGACTCTATTCCCAAGCCCTACTATATATCAATACATCCGCAGGGCGAAGTGTAGATCTTCCCTCATTCAGATCAGTGAGAAAATTTACGGGAGCCTCCTTCTTCACTTGTACCTCAGCCCTCCAAAATGCATCACATAAAATATCTCTGACATGATCATGTCGGTATTTAAAACCTGAAAAATGTCTACAATGTGTTGCATGGTCCCCGAAAGCATCTAGTCTACTCTTTTTGCAAACAGGGCATAGACCACCATCAGAGTACAAAGGAATCATGAGACGGTACCGGAGAATAGAACGATACTCCACCGGCGACATATGCTGTCCAAGTCCCTCCATCAGAATAGCAAGTAGAAAATCCTTTGCGTGTTCTGATTGCAAGCATCCAATGACTGCTTTCTGACGAACAGATAACACAAACTCCCTCTCAAGACCAGCAACAATCTTACCATAGAACGCTTCCGCCAAAACTTTTTGTGGTTTTGAGGGGACGGTAGCATTCATAGCCATAGAACTGAGGTCAAAATCAGGTAGACAAAGACTCAATGCACTGCTAGCAACATCAAGAATCTCATCCAAAGGTACTGGCCCACAACTCTTAAAAATATGGTTCTGAAGCTTAGACGTTTGACAATGGGAGGCCACAAACGCAAAAGTAGAGACATCAATGGCACAATAAATACCTAACCCATCCAGACGTAATGGGAGTGTCGATAAACACCACTGCAAATCACCGAAGTTAGGACCATCAGAAACCACAATACCCTAGAGAACACTGCGGAGATGCTGATCAAAAGTTTTAGCTGCCTCTCTAAAAAGGGATGGTGGACAAGTACGAATCGCAAAGACCAACTTAGAGAGCCCAGCACAAGCACGTAAAAGAGCTAACTCACACTGTGGATCTTCCAATATAGCTAAACGGTCCATCAAAGTCACAACCTTTTTAACATGCTTGCGAGCAAGCCCCATGACAAAGGATGAATTAGTGCTAACCGCACCTCCAAGTAACTTGACTCCCTGCTGAGGACGGGACAAATCTGAAGGAAAGAGACCAGGAGTGGAGCGACGTGGATCTAGTGATGGCCAAAATATCTCAGTTTTAGCCACATTAAGAACCAGCCCGTAAGAAGGTCCTTTGTCCTAAATCATACTCAAAGCTGTTGCCACCTGTTCTGCATCAGAGTCCCATCATCCAGATACCAAGCCTGTAGCAACAACTGACAACTGGACTGGATCCGCAGAATCAAGGGATGCAACACTAGTGCAAATAGAAGGGGACCCAAAGGGTCACCTTGCTGGACCCCAGTAGCAGACCATATGTAGCCATCCTCCATATATAACCTCGTAGGTTGACAATACAAGTACTCAACCCAAGGGGCAATAGCTGGGCAACAGATACGAACCTCTCTCAACATGGTGGTCCGATCAACCATGTTAAAAGCATTCTGAAAATCAACAAGCAGCATCGAAAGATAGGTACTGTCACTGTTAGCATACACTATGCGGTTGACAGTGTGCAAAATCGCTTCTGCTCCACTAGAAAAACCAACCCCATACTGAAAATCTTGTAAGTATCCTACCACATCTTGGGAAACTCCTTTCATTGCAATCTTGGAGACCAGATGACGCCAAACCATCCCCACAGCTATAGGACGAATACTATTATCCGGCTTGAGAAGTGGAGTAAGCGGAGCACTCGCAATGAATTCCGCTAACGGCTGTGGACATCGTCTATCACACCCCGAATTTCGACAGAATTCGGAAAAACAATATTTGTTCCCGACTCTTCGATCTTTGAGGTGTGGCGCACTCTCAACTCCCAAAAACCCATAAACAGTTTAAATATGCGGATAATTAAAAACCAATAAAATTTTTAACTTAAACAAAAGTCCTCTTCATTACAAAAATTTACAAATGAAAATGCAAATAACCTTATCTCAACTGAAAATCTATATCACCTCAAAGGAAAACAAAGCCTATCTTGAAATGGGACGCTAACGCAAACTACAAGCAGCAACCAACCTTCTTCAACATGAAACCTGTCAAGACTTATCAACTATGTTCATTTAATGAACACACCCGATAAGCAAACATGCAAATCGGGTCAGCATTATAAAAATCCTGGTGTGAGTAGTTCTAAAATATAACATATAATTATACATATAAATACACCATCCATACGGCAGTTAGTTCCTCTACCGAGGCACCTTAACTTTCCACGACTAATACAACATCCTTAAGTTCAATAACTAAGGCAGGTAGTTCCTCCACTGGGCGCCTTAACTTCCCACTAACCACACAACAAACTATACTCATAATAAATAAGGCATGTAGTTCCTCCATCGAGGTGCCTTAGGTTCTAACTAAACAAATAACCAACCAAACATATTATATCCGTACCGCATTTCATGCTCAATTACAGAGTGGGTCGTCTCTGCCCAAGTAATTAGTTTGACCCACCCTTCAGCAAAGCCATATACAATCATATATCTAAAGATATATCATTAACCAACATATTACCATAATTATATTAATTAAGGCTTTATTTGTGTGTCCCTAAAATTCACGTCGTATCTATGTCTTACCTAATTTCCCTAGCTACCACAATCGCTTCCCAACGCCGAACATGTACATCCACATGCCTCCCCTTACATAATGAACCACTCCGTGCGTAACTACCTTGAGCGGGATGCCGCACACCAGGTAACCCTCACACGAAAGCCATTATGCAAGTACTACCACTATTCGGCATAAAATATCGCGTGTCTCGTTCTATTTTGTGAACAGAATAATCAAGCCACTATTCGGCTACGGCTACGATTGCCCAACACATGGGTCAATCAACATCTCATATATATACACCATACACAAGGGCCAATCATATCACATACGCCCACACAGGGCAAATCACATGAGTTGTGGTAGTCAGGTTCTAGGATTTTCGTTACGTAATTTATTCAGGTATCATACATTTATGACTCATAATCATTCCACTATATCACGTGTAGGTCAATTACCTTATTGCACTAAGCCACAATATTTAGAAATATCTCAATTATATCTCATAACCACTTTCATTCTTTCATGTGCCAATATATTATTGCACTACGCCACAATCCCGTGGGAAATAACCACAAATACTCTATTAGCATCTCACAGATAAAATAATGGAGTGTCTATACATTTATTTCTCCAAAACTATTGCATTTAATATATATATACCAACATATGATATAATGTCACAATATCAACGTCAAATCTTAATTAGATAATGACCACCAAATTTATACAAGCTTCCACAGCATTTTAGCATTTGATTTGTCCATACAATTTACAACATAAAATGCAACACAATTAAACAGTCCACAGTCCACAATCAAAGCCCAATATATATATGCTTTACACACTACTCACGTCAAATCTTAATTAGATAATGACAAACAACGTTATATAATTTTTGACAATATTTTATTACTATATTTGTCCATATTATTAAATATGAGAAAAACTAGAAACAGTCAACATTCCACAGTCAACGGTCAAAGTCAAAGTCGACACGTCATGGTCAAAGTCAAACTGTCATGGTCGAAGTCAAACTATCATTGTCAAAGTCAAACTGTCGTTTCTATGTTCAACAGGTTCATGGTCATAGCCATGGTTCATGGCTAAGGTCAAAGTTCATGTCATGGCTAAGGTAATGGTTAGGACCTTAACCGCCAAGCCCAAACCTTAAAACCTGGCCCCAAAAGTCTAAACCAACTTATTATTCAACCTGACCCAATTGGGGTCATAAGGACCAACCCACATAAAATTAGAAACCGGCCCAAAGAAAACTAATTAGTTTTGGCCCATACAACTTAAACTAAACCAACCCAAAAACTTTGAACTGAAACCGGCCCAAAAACAGTTTAACCTAACATGGACTAGCCCAAGCAATACAAACTACAATCGGCCCAACCAAAACAAAACAAGGTCGGCCCAACCAAAACCAACTAAGGAATTAGGCCCAAAGCCCAACCCGACCATCAGGTCTTCTTCCTCACCGCTACCACCACCACCACCACCACCGCCAAGTCCCGCCACCACGTCCTCCCCCTCCCCTTAACCCACCGGTTTTAATCCCTATAAAACCCTTTAAACTTTAATAAAACCAAAAATCTCACCTCCTTAATCCCTCATCTTCATCAAACCTAGATCTAGAAATAATTCCCGCCATTAAATTTCGTTTCAAGCTTCACCGCACCATTGTCCGACCCCACAACCACCACCAAACAATCCATTCCATCCGACACATAAAAAAAACAAAACATCAAGAGTTCAACCAACATCATAACAGGCGACGCCATTGATGAACAGTGCAAGCTTTACCACCACCCCCAATATCCATCCCGACATTTTAACCACCGATTTCAACCAACAAATACCCCAACACTTCACCACCACCACCCAACATCTTCAATCCTAACTACATCAGTACGGGTTCAAAACCAACCCAAAAGAGTTCAAACCAAAATATGGGACGATTTCTTGCTGTTGGGCTTGCGCTGCCATTAACAGCTTCTCGAAGCTTCGACAGTTCAATGTCGATCTCCGAGTCTCAACAGAGTTTCAAAATACAGTTTAACTAATTTTTAACAGTATGAGCAGGACGAATGCTAATAACAGTATGAGCAGGACAAAATACAGTCTCAACAGTATGAACATTATGAGTTTCAAAACAAGACGAATGCTAATAACAAAATAATGAACCGAAAATATGAGCATAAACTTTTTAACAGTATACCGGGTACACGGAAACTATAAATTCGGTGAAATAGCAAAAATAGCTACTCACCTGTATTAAAACTCAACTCGACGAATCCCTCATCGTCCGAATCGTCGCGCTCCACCCTCCAGCAAACGAGTTTCTAGCTCTGCCTCAATTTTTATTATTTTTCTTCTCTAAAAACCCTATTCTCTAGAACAATGTGATTATATACTTGGGTTTGAAACCCAAGCCCAAAACAAACTCGGGCCCAAAAATCAGGCCCTCGTATCCCAAATCCAATCCAACCGATTTTTAAATAAATAATTTAATTAATTAATAAATAATTACGTATTTTAAATACGGGCGTTACATCGTCCCTGTAACCAAAGATTCACTACAGGAGTCAATGCATCTAGCAAATCAGACGATATAGTTGCTGCAGCACCACTCATGGCATCCAACAAATGCTGAGCTCGAAGCCATCACGACCACAAGAAGTACCTTTTGGAAATGACCTAATACATGATAATAGGGCATCTCTCTCTACCACTAGAGGAGGCTCAGCAAAAGAAACAGTCGATCTCACAGGTGGTCGTCGTATCGGGTGCTTCTCCTCAAATACACATATAGTCTCCGCAGTATTAGAGGCAACTCCTAATGATGATAACACTTTAACCGCTGCAGCAAAATGTCCATCAGCAATTTTTTGTAAGTAGCGACACACATTCTGAGTGGAGGTAGATTTCCTAGTTGGTTGGATTGAAGGATGCTCTATTACAGACTCTAAAAGACGAAACATCCCGCTAGGCTCATTCCATGTCGTCAAAGCATGGAGAATTTGTTTTTGCTGAAAGTTTTTCCTAGTTCCAGAACGACGTTCCTGATGATTTTGTGGTCGGAAAACTTACAGAGTGCAACACGGCAACAGGAGGAGACGAACCCAAGGCATAACTGAACTAGGATCAGTTGTAATATCCCAGATAGCCGATTTTAGTGCACCAGAAAATGCCAATCGACAAGCACGTGGTATACTTTTCACAGTTCAAAAAGGCATACGAAATGCATTATCCAGTAATTTCTCATTAAGAGAAGAAGGAACAACAAGCGGATCAGGGGTATCACCACCACCCCTCTGTGTCGTGGATGCAAGATCTATAGTGTCGGGCTTAGGAGGCGGCTGTGGTATGCCCACAATGAAACATGGGGATTCCCCATTCTCCATCAAAACGGGTGGCGATATGATAACATCTGGATGACGACATGGTTTACCAAGTGCGTGGATACCAAGACAACGACCACACATCTATTTGTCTATAGACTTTAAGGAATTCTCCAATAACAAATACAAATCACAATCATCCTTAAGTTCATTCCGTACTCTATCAATACTCAACTGACAACCTACGTGTTGTTTATCAAAATGCATGAGAAAGTAGGGAATAGTAAAACCATTACCATTTACCCCATTAGTGCATCCATGACGATCTTGGAAAGGGCAATGAACACGTTTCTTAAGAGGCAGGGCAATAGAACCAGAAGAAACAACTTTTTTCTTTCTCATATCCAAATCCAGTTAACGACTCAACAAAACCCCAACCCCATCAAACAAAACCCAAAACAAGCAAAACCCAAATCCTATTAGCAAAACTACAAATCCCAAACCTCATCTAACCAACACACAAAACCTAAACCAAAACCTTTCCGGCAGAACAAACCAACCCAAAAAATTTTATCTCCGACAGCCACAAAAACCAAACAAATGAGTTCACCAAACCAACCCAAACCTAACGAACCTAATACAAGTTATTTCCTACCCTAAATCACTGCTGGTGTGAGTAGAAACAGAGAATGACTTGGGTTTATATATCGTCTCCACTGCTACTGGTGTGAGCATAAATAGCTAGAGAAAAAAAGATGTTGTTGGGTGCTACAAGGGTGGAAGGGATCGGGTGGTGGGTGAATGGGGCAGTGTTGTTGCTGTTAAATGGTGGTGAAGAAAAAGCGGGATGCGGTAATTTAAATCTAGCTATGGGTTATGTTGTGGCGTGTCTGTAGAGTAAGTGAGATGATAACCGAATGTGTGTTGGTGGCAATGGAATTACTTCCTGTTCAAATAAGATAGGGTGGTGGTGGTGTTGCACGAGTGGTGCGGCATAGGAGGCGTTAGTGGTCGATGGGAGATGATGGATGGGGATGGTATTTTGGACTGACGTGGTGGAGATTATGAAGGGCGGTGGTGGAGATGATGGATGGGGGATGATAGATGATGGTGTAAGGTGACGATGGCAGCCGATGGTAGTGGTGGTGGTCGGGGTCTGGTTTTGATGGTGGCGGAAGGTGGTGGTTCTGTTGCGGGGTTTATGAAGAAGGTGGAGGTCGGGGGTTTTTTTTTTGGGGGAGAAGGTGTCGGGGGTCCGAAGGTTTTGGGGAGAAGGTAGTGGTCGGGGTCTGGTTTTGATGGTGGCGGAAGGTGGTGGTTGGGGTCTGTTGCGGGGTTTATGGAGAATGTTTTTTTTTTATATATATATATATATATATATATATATATATATATATATATATATATATATATAACAAAAATTTAGAAGATAACAATTATTGTAAAAATTGATCATAACATTTTCTTTTTTCTTTCTTGAATAGTCTTTCCACAAACTTTTTCTTTTTTAATTGAATTTTATTGATAAAAAGAACATAAATACAAAGTGAAGTAGAAACATATGAGTGTTGTGAGGGAGATTCTCACATACAGAGATATCCAAGACAAAACACCATAAATACATGAGGAATAGTGGAAGAATAAAAAAAATGTCCTACACTTATAACACTGTAGCAGATCATGGCCAAACACCAATGTCACAAACTTGAAATTTTAATAGATTTATTTAACAAAGAATTACATGAGAGAGAGAGAGAGAGAGAAGAATTCTACACCAAATTAAACAATATAGAAAAATCAAATAAGGCAAAAGAATGATAGAGATAAGATTGAAGTGTTGGCTTCAATGTCTCACATTTGATAAATTATCATAGGGTGACGAAAAAGTTTAATTATTTATGGAGGCGTTGCTTCGACCCCCACCTACGTGGCAAACATCTATCGGTAGGAGTCTCCACTTTATTTGTTTAATCTACAGGGCTAAAGCCCAATTTGCAATATCATAGATCAATGTACATGCCCATTAACTCATGTGTCTAGGGTTGAACCCTAGCCACATGGCTTGCCATTTACGTACATTAATTTATGTCTAGATTCGTTTCATATCAAAAAGATAATCATCAATTAAGAGTCAGGTTCAATTACAATTACTTGAGCTACAAGAAATCTCTACTCTACAGATATAAATACCAAACTATTTTTCATACAGAACTACGTTCTTGAGACTTGATCCCATCGATAATTTGGGTACGTAGGCAACCGGTCTCATCATTCTCTCGATCACTATTATTTTTCTAACTATTTTTTTACGTTCTTCATCTCTTTCGTCACTACTTAGTGTTTTGATCATATTTGGTCGAAACATAATTGACGCTGTCTGTGGGGAACTAGCAAAAAAGTCATTGTGAATGAGAAAGCTAATTTCAAGTTCATCAGTAAGTTATCCGTAGCAATCCGCCAAGACAACTTTTCACTCAATCATGTTGCACGCGACCCTATTGCCGTTCCACCAATGCACCAAATTATTCAGCGTGAGGTTATTGCCTTTGAAGATTCTCCATCCTTTGATGCAGATAATATAAGTCAAATGCCTCGAGAAGCACTTCTTCGAAAGTTCAAGCGTATACGGATAAGAAATAGAACAGTTATTACAAGCGTCGTCTGAAATGAACCATTCCTCTCAAAGATGGTGTGACATCTATCGCACCATAACATAACACACGCTAATGACATCGTAGCATGTGAGATCATTTACGTAATGAGGATGAGATTTTCATTGTTCTCAACGTTCGATAATCCACGAGTTCTCGAAAATGGTGTTATATATGTAACATTTCAATGTAACACACGCCAATAACATCCTCAACGTAACACACGCCAATAACATAGTTACATGTGGGATCGTTTATGTGGTGATGATTAGATTCTCGTTGTTTGCAATGGTTACTCACGAGTTCAAGACGATAAATATGGACTTCGCACTGGTTGCTTTTCACGAATCTCAGCAAAACATTTCCAATTCATATTTGTTCATTGTCGTTTGATAGTGCCGATAGTCGTCTCATATTCTTTGTTAGCAAGACTCTTATATCAGCTGAATCGAGACATTCTTACATTTAGAAAATTGTATTGGCCTTGTTTCTTGCTGCCAGACGTCTTAAGCTTATTTCCTGGAAGGAATCATCAAAGTTTATACTGACTATCCGCTGTGCAAGTTTTTTCACAATGTCTACGAATTGAGTCGCAGAATGGAAAAGTTACCTTAGCGCTTACAACATTGTGTCTGACACTCGCACAATTAAACAGAGACAAACTTTGGTTTCGCTAATGACTGATTTTCTTATTGATGATATTCCTATGTCAAAAGCACTACTCGATGAGAAAAACGTCGATCCCTAATTGTCATTACCTTTCGGGGGCGATGACTTGAAATATTTATCGGATATATCAGCTGATTGCTAGATTTACACTGATAGTTTGCATAATAAGTCCGCCTCCGGTCTTGGTTTTGTCATCTTGAAGTTGAATAAAGACATAATTGAGAGGTCTCTACATTTGGGTTTTGACGCTTCAAATAATATGACCGAGTACGAAACTGTCATTTGCGGTATACGCACAACTCTTCAGCTGGGGGTAACTAAGTTATGATTAATTATTCTAAGTTAGTCGCTAGCCACTTTGAATGATAATATGCGGCTCGCGATAATAGAATAGTCGTTTATCTGGACTTAATTCAACAAATTGTATGAAATTGTACATTTATCAGTATTGTGTAGTATCCACATTGTGATGTATGAAATCCCGATTTTATCACAACTTATTTGTGGAAATCAAGTTGTCACTGCCAAAACAACACTAGATTAACCACTTATGCTATTAGATGATTCCAACGAACTTGGCACTGATAATGTCTTGGTATCTACTGACGACGATCATGTAGCTGACGATGCTCCAGAATTCCTGATGACCAAAAACTTTATCGCAGCGGCACAAGTCTCAATCCTCTCCTTCGTTGTTTGGGCAGAATGAACGATTTACTAGGCCTCAAAGAAATTCATTCAGTACTATATGAACACTACTCCCGGGGGAGAAGTCTCGCTCACATAGCAATGACCCAATAGTATTGGTGGCCATACATGCCAACGGATGTTAAGCGTTTGTTCGAGAAGTGTATGCATTGTCAAAAACCTGATATATGATATGCGTCAAACTTCCCGCGATGAAGCGTCATCCAATCCATAAACCTTGGTCATTTAAAAAATGGGGCCTTGACATTGATGGTTTATTTCCGACAGCTCTTGGCAGTGTTCGTTTTTTGCTCACCATAACAAATTATTTTACTAAGTGAGCGGACAAAATAAATAAGTTGAAGGAAAAACCGGACAACAATTTGTTAGTCTGTTTCCAGTTCAATAGTTTCTTTTTCATTATTATCTTTGCACTTTTCAAGATTTGGTGATCAATAAAGTATTTCTTTCACTTCAGTTCTAATAGTATAATTTGGTTTCCATCGCAACATTATTATTGCTACGAAAAAATCTGATGAAGCTACCACGTTTAGCTTCGTCAGTCTAAGTTTGAACGCTTTTATGCTCGCTTAGTTCGTTATTATTGCTACAACAAAATTTGATGAAGTTACCACGTTTAGCTTCGTCAGTATAAGTTTGAATGCTTTTACGCTCGTTAGTTCATTACTATCGCTACGATAAAATCTGACAAAGTTACCACGTTTAGTTTTTTCAGTATAAGTTTGAACGCTTTTACGCTCGCTTAGTACATTACTATCACTACGACAAAATTTGACGAAATTACCACGTTTAGCTTCGTCAGTCTAAGTTTGAACGCTTTCACGCTCGCTTAGTACGTTCCTATCACTACGACAAAATCTGACGAAGTTACCACGTTTAGCTTTGCCAGTCTAAGTTTGTACGCTTTTACGCTCGTTTGGTACGTTCCTATCACTACAACAAAATCTGATGAAGTTACCACATTTAGCATCGTCAGTCTAAGTTTGAACGCTTTTACACTCGCTTAGTTCGTTACTATCACTACGACACAATCTGACGAAGTTACCACGTTTAGCTTTGTCAGTTTAAGTTTGAGAGTTTTTACGCTCGTTTAGTTCGTTACTATCGCTACGACAAAATCTGACAAAGTTATCACGTTTAGCTTCGTCAATTTAAGTTTGAGAGTTTTTACGCTCGCTTAGTTCGTTACTATTGCTACGACAAAATTTGACGAAGTTACCACGTTTAGCTTCGTCACTCTAAGTTTGAACGCTTTTACGCTCCCTTAGTTCGTTACTATCGCTACGACACAATCTGAAGAAGTTACCACATTTAGCTTCATCAGTTTAAGTTTGAACGTTTTTACGCTCACTTAGTTCGTTAATATCGCTATGACAAAATCTGATGAAGTTACCACGTTTAACTTCGTCAATTTAAGTTTGAAAGAATTTACGCTTGCTTAGTTCGTTACTATCACTATGATAAAATCTGACGAAGTTACCACGTTTAGCTTCGTCACTCTAAGTTTGAACGCTTTTACGCTTGCTTAGTCTAATTTTGCCAAGTTATGTTAGCATTGGGGCATTTTTCTTTACATGGGGGCATCTCGTTCTATTCTATTTCAACTACGTAAATTAACAACACTGTCAGTTTTCCGCAGATACGTTCTCTGACACAACAACAATATTCAATAGCAAGCCCATACTTTATTTTAATTTTCATCACAAGAATTTTTAGCTCTATGGTATTATTACGTTCATACAATCATTGGTTTGGGAAATTCCAATGATTCCTTATCAGTTTTTTGCTTATACAACTCGTACAAATCTTTGTAATTTATCTTTTCCCATTCTAGTTCATCTCTCGTTTCTGTCAAAGTCTCTGTCAATTGTCAATTTTCTTACGATCGCTCGATTAAATATTCGTTTTTTTCTTCAAAATCTACATTTGCTTCGCTTAGTGCTTTCGGTTAAATTTTTTTCGACAATTTCATTATTTTTTCTACGGCATTGAGTCGATTTCTCTGAGCGAATCTTTCCGAGCGAATTGAAACTTTCCGACAGCTTTATTATTTTTTATAAGGCATTGAGTTGATCTTTCTCGACAAAACTTCTGTCAGCTTATTTAATTTTTCTACGACATTAATTAACACTTTTCTGCACGAAATTTTTTCTTCGTCGACTCTTTGTGAATATAATTTGCTCGTAAAACCGCTGTTTCTCCGTGCAGCGAAAATTCGCATTACGTCAAATTTCTGAGCGGATTGAAAATTATCTTCACTTTCATTATTTTTTCCAAGGCATTGAGATCATGCGGAGCAAAACTTTTCTTCGCATTCTTTTCGTGAATTTCTTTCGCCCGTAGTACCACCGTTTCAACCTGCGGCAAAAAGATATCTAGTTTTTCGTCAATCTTTCAGATAACCAAACTTTTAAAGATAATTGATAACATATACTAACATACCTATTTTATGTTGTAGAAAATCATTGACACCGTTTTGTTATATTCTTTGAAGTTTTTCGTGTTTTGGTCACACTTACAATATTTTATGAGTCTATCCATTGCATACGGTAAGTTTAATTTATCCATTGCTCTTAGGATAGCATCCCCCATATCTGCCCCACTTCATCTCGGTTATTCATTGTAAATGGTGCGCTCTCGTAAAAATTAACCAGAATGGAATTGGCAGTTGTCCCGGTGCAATTTGCCATCACTCCAATAATTGCGGAATTTCTTTGATCAACTGATTTGCACTTGCGCAACTTAATTGTGAGTAAGCCATTACTACTTGATCTTCTTCGACTTTCATTTCAAATTCATACACTTGGTCCATCCCAAATCTCTCGAGTACTAATATTATTTGTATTTCCTTAAGTGACCATCATCGCAGCCTCGTGTGTTCGCTATATCTGTCACCTTCTTTCCACCTCACTAAGTCTACGATCGTCATCGATTCTTACTATTCTCGATTATCTTTTGCCCGTATAATACTGTTGTTTCTACCTGTGGCACAAAGTACAAAACAAAAAACAAAAAAAACTTGATTTCCAGTTCCTACATGTTAAGTGGGCTTTCCTTTAGTGTTGGGCTTTGTGTGGCAGGCCTTACTTTAGGGTCTATTTTCTTTTTCAAACTATATGAGTCAGATTGTCGAAATTAAAACTCTATATTTGGATCAGTGAGTTGGCTCAGAGACAACTCATCGTCACCAACCTCAAATTTGTACCAACAGTAATAGAAAACAAACCCTTTTCCGTCAGCAACCTCACTGCCAGACATGAACGCCTACCACCAGATGATGCAAACACAAATCCAACCGTACAGATATAATCTAGAGTGTAGTACAACCCTACCCACCAGATTTCAACACAATCCAAAGATAGATTACAAATTTCCAGGGATTTAAAGTCGAGAAAAATCGAATTTTTAACGGGTTATCGGCAACGAATCAAAGCGTATTGATTGAAATCCATCATCCACCTTATGAATATGATTCTTGGATAATGAACTTGCGACCATATGAAACCTTTTTACCGGAACAGATTCGATGATTCGATAAAAACGAAAAATATTTCGCAAACCGCGAAAAAAAAAACTCGATTTTTACTCAATTTTACATGAAGTAATAAAATTAAATTGTCTGTTCTCTTCCTGATTAACATGTAGGCTCTTTCATAATACTAACCTTTTCCTTTTCATTGTCTGTGCATAAACGTCTCTACCAATTCGAAACTTGATTTTCAATTCCTCATGGCATGCTGCCTTGCCACGCCATATCACTCACCTTTGTATATCTTTCTCTACTTAGTTTTTTTTCCGTATACTGTTTGGCATATGGATCTTAGCCAGCACTTATATAATATTTCTTAGATCTAGTTTTCTATTGCTGGTTGTATTCTTATATAATCCGAATTCTTATCTAATCCAAAGTTGGCATCTAGTTTTAGTCGCTAAAGTCTTCACATTTGAATCCAATTCGTATTTAACTTCTTTTTCTTTCTATTATTACTAAACTGCCCATACATTTAATTTTAACTGTCTAATCCTAATATAAATCTTCCACTGGCACGAGTCGTCAAAATCAATTTTATTATTATTACGTAATTATTTCGGTACGGTTTTTGCCATCAATTTCTTTTGCATTTTTTTTTCTGTGCCGCCCATTTCAATTCTCACTTCAGCCATCTTTCATTTAATTACATTGCATCCTATATAAGTTAGTTTGACATTATTTTGTTCACAATAATTCACTAATTTTTCCCGACAATCTATTTTCCTATCGTTTATCGTTTACATTCACTTTGTTATACATTCCACCCACTCTTTTCAAATTCTATTTTTTTCTTGATTTTTCTTCTCTTCTTTGCCATATGAATTTTGTTCGCATGCCAAAGAGGGGGTGGTGTTTCGACCCCCACCTATGTGGCAAACGTCCATTGGTAGGAGTATCCACTTTATTCGTTTAATCAACAGAGCTAAAACCCAATTTGCAATATCATAGATCAATGTACAGACCCATTAACTTATGTGTCTAGGACTGAACCCTAGCCACATGACTTGCTACTTTCGTACATTAATTTATGTCTAGATTCGTTTCATATCAAAGAGATAATCATCAATTAAGAGTCAGGTTCAATTACAATTACTTGAGCTACAAGAAATTTCTACTCTACAGATATAAATACTAAACTATTTTTCATACAGAACTGCGTTCTTGAGATTTGATCCCATCAATAATTTGGGTACGTAGGCAACCGTAAAGTACAATCTCATAATTTTTCCTATCACCATCACTTTTCTAACTATTTTTCTACGTTATTCATCTCTTTCATCACCACTTAGTGTTTTGATCATATTTGGTCGAAACAAACGTGTTTGTTTATTTGTTGGAGAAGGCAAAAACGCGAGGGAAACGAAATGGTTTAATACGATTTTCTAATTTCCAATTTTCTAATGTAAAATCGTTTATCTAACGGATTAAAATAAATGAAAAACAAATAGTGAGTTTTTTTTTTCATAATAAAATAATAGTAGACTTATACTGGCCGGCTGGGGCTTATTTTGCTATAGGGTAGAACCGCCCTTCATGTAGTGTTCTTTGCATGCTTGCTTGTTGTAGAGAAACTTGTTGCTGCAATCAATTGTACGGATTTTGTTATTATTTACGTTGTTTTAACATTATAATAACCTGATGAATTGGAAGTTTGTTACGTTAATAGGTGTGAGAGGTTGATGTATGAGAGTTGAGTTTTCCTACTCTGTATTATTCATTGATGGAATTGGAAATTTGGAATTAGTATAGTTTTGAGAATATTTCTTCAGTCGTGTATATTGTGCTTAGTATATGCTTGTGTTGTCATTGATTCCATAATATATGTTTGTGTGGTCATTGAGACTATTGGGGACTTGTTGATCTTTCTTACTGTTGAAGTGTTGATCTTTTCTAGTCCATTTCATAGATATTTTCTAGATTCAACAAACAAAGTCACTTGTTTGTGTATCTTCACAAGCATATATAATATTGTCAAACTGGTTGTGCACCCCTTTTCGTGTGTGTTTGACACTCGTCTCCGGAGTTTACTCGAGTAGTTATTCAAGCCCTTCGGGGCTGGTGATGATAGCCTTCAGGTCAGGTGAACGGTGCTGTGGCTCCTTAATTAGGTTGACCATAGCAAAAGCAAGTCTGCATAGTGGTGGAGGCAAAGAAACTACTCAAGTGGCTCAATGACCTGTTCAAATTTAATTCTCTATCACCTACTTGCTTGGTTGTAAGCAACAACCTCTCTCTATAAAAAAATAAATCTCTATAAATATAATTATTAAAAAACAAACAAGGTCACTTCTGCGTATCTTTCACTTGGCATGAAACCCAGACCTGTTCAAATGAATGACTTTTTCTTTTTGCAAGTTTGGCTTTGGATTAGTTCAGACAGGTTGATATAATGAAACCGTGTCCGAAGTAGATTGGAATAAAGTGAATGGACAAGTCTCTCAAGATGGTAGCATTTGAAGTCCTCCATATCCCCCAAAGCGTCATTTAATTCTCTTCCTTTCTATTCTACTAATAACACTTGTCGAGGGAATTTGAGCGGTGAGGAGTGTTTAGTTTCTGCCATGAAGGTTCCGTCACATGTCACAAGTTTTCGACAGGCTTTCTTCAATCAATTATATTGGTTATGTTGTGTCTTCGTACTTTTAATGAATATAAGCTCATTACTAGTAGCTGCTGCTTCCAGAAAGGAATTAGTCTTCTCCAGAAGAAACAGAGCAGATGATCCAATGGGACCAATTTGTAATGTTCCTTTATTCTTCTTTTATCCTATTTGCTCGTAAATTTATTTTAATTGTCCATTTCTATTTGGAGACTGATTGCATAGGAATAGATGTATATCTCTTTAGCAGAGTCAATAAGCTTGTTAGATTTACAAAAGCAATGTAACATGGCATTCAGTACAAGTGAGAAAAAGTCCGAGGAGAAACTGCACCTACTACCTGGCTCGAAGGGGTCTGAAAGTGTGCTTCCTTAGAGGAAGATGTAGCAGTCCCTTTTTAATGCTTTTCCTGATGAGGCAAGATGTTTATGCCGCGTGGTTCTCCGTTTAGTAAAAATGTGTACATGAGCGACTTAGTGGTTAGCCAAGCTACTAACTCATTCCATGGCATCATGAGAAAACCCTCTTCTGATGTTTGAGCGGGTAAATCCCCTTATGCATGAAAAGAGTGAACAGAGCGTAGCTCAGAGGTTGCCAAGAGAGGTTTAAATCTCTATCTTACACCTATATATACGTATTGGCAGGAGATGTAAATACTTCCTTTCGGGTTGTTAGCCTCTAGAACAAAAGTCATATATAGGATGCTAGCTAGATTGATTGGTAAAATAGAGGTCTTCCGTCTAGTCTCTTGGTCTTTACGTCAGACAGAGCACAACGAGTAAGGAAACTTGTGTTAGGACTGAGTGTCTTTTTATTCAGAAAGAGGCTCGTCAAGCAGCATTTGGTGATTTCATTATCCGAGCTCCTTACAAAGGTGTTGAGCAGCCGCAATTGCAATCTCCGTGGCATCATACAGAACTTTTAGGATATCATAAATTATTTTCAAACATAAGGTCTCTTAAGATTGGTGATGCTATCACAGACATCCCTGCATCCTTTGTATTTCTTCGAAGAGTTCTAGCTAAGGTATATATATGTGCATCACTGCATCAAACCATATTATTGACTTTATTGCTGAAGAACGACAGAAGATTGTGGATTGATTGATTATTCATATGAGAAACTTCTTTGCACCAGAGTTTCCTTATATTGTTGGGTTAACTGGTATTACCCCACTAGATGAGCCAATTAGGATTTCCTTCCAGTGGGAAATTAGGGTATCCTCCCAAATACACACACAAAAATCCTTCAAAGTGGGAAATTAGGATCTCCTCCCAAATACACACACAAAAATACATGGTCAACCTGGGGTAGTTAACCCTATATTGTACTTGTATGTTTATTGTCGTTTCACTTGGAAGTTCGAACAGAGCTTCAATTTTGTTTTCTTACACGCGAAGTAATATTTGTTGATTTCCTAATACAGATTACTGAAGGCCGTGACTGGGCTTTCACTTGTGCAAGCACGTTGGTAGTGTATGTACATACCTTACGTTGTTTATTTAAACTTTTCAGGGCGTCGTAATTGATCTGGCATATGCAGAATTGGAGTAGCAGAGATTTAGATTTTGCTGCTGCTATGGACTCCATGTTTTCCTTTGAATTAGAAACACCTTTCCTTATTTGTGGTTGTTATTCTACAATTTGTGATTGTCTCTGTAACATCCATCCCGCACTTAGTATATTACAAGTATGCGAATTGTGCTACACGTAAGTATTGTTGGAGAATATATGAGATATTCTCTTTGATTTCATTGGTTATTCTTTCCATATTTGTAACATAGGATATTCTAGTATTTAGGAAATTTTGTAATCTTATGCATTATAAAATATTGGCCAATGTATTTGTTCTTGACAAGCCTTTACAATTCCATTACAATTTCATTTACAATTTGGTATCAGAGCAATGTCTTGATCTAATCATTTCTATTTTTCATTTTCTTCTTTTTGTAAGAGAAGATAAAAAAAAAAAAAAAAAAAATCTACGAATATCGAAATCAATCACCACTTAGTGCACCATTGTGGTATTTTGTTGTTGACAGCAAAATCTATAATGGCTACAAGACAAAATCATCAATGTTAGCTGATTAGTAGTGGCTCTGAATGTCGCATGTTGGTCTAGTCGACGTCTTTATGTTGGAGAAGACTAACTAGAGATTGTTTTTTTGTTTCGTCTCTAATGGTGGGGTGCTTACTTATGGGCTTCTATAGCTCTGTTTGTGATCTATTTGCTGCAGTATAAAACTGTACTTAACATGTCTTTATTTCTTGGCCTACCGTGGTGATCGGCAGCAGTATTAGAGCATTCTCAATGTTGGTGGTTTTGGGGGGTTTGTGACTATAGTCACCGGTTTTTGTTCAAGAGGGTTGTGCAATGCAGATGTGAAAAACTGGTGACTATTTTCCCTAGTTGAAATCAAGGTGAAACCTTCCACCGAGATAGTGGCTGACTTGTGAACTTCGGACGGGATGTTGGATTCCGTCTCGTGTGTTTTTTTTCGATTTTTTTTAGACGGGATGTTTCATTCCGTCTCGCGTGTTTTTTCGATTATTTTTTTAATTTCAGAAAAAATGCCAGATGGGATGTTACATTCCGTCTAGATAAAAAGCCTCCAGACGGAATCTAACATCCCGTCCGAGATTTTTTTTTCACCTTTGCATTGGGCAGCTTCACCTTGTTTTTCATCAAAAGGGGAAATACTGCCTACGTGGAGGTGATAAGAGGGGGAATATATTGACTTGCATTGGGAATGCTCTTAGTGGCTGTGGTTTTTTCAGCCAATTTGTGAAGTTTTTTTTGTCCTCTCTGACGCATGTCTAAAGTTTTTGAAGCTGTTTGGAGTTATTTTTTCGGTGTTTGTTTGGTGCTGTTGGTCTGATCAACCAAGTTTTTTCAGAAACTTCTGTGGCTATTGTGGTGATCCGGTAGCACTGGTGATTGGTTTTTCAACCAATTCTTTATGCAACAGACCATTTTTTTTTGGGTGTCTTCTTGAAGACTTTCTATATATAGGCCTTTTTCTGGGGTCACGGATAACCAAGTTCTTTGGTGTTTTGGTTGCTGTCTTTATTTTGGTGACTTATTTTTGGTTCTTTGGCTGCTGCCTTATGTTTGGTTACTTATTATTTGAGATATTTGTCTATTTTATCTATCAGTACAAGATGACTAGTCCACTCACTTCTGTCGACATCCATCGGCTAAATTCTCAAATTGATAAGCTTATCTCTTTGGTTCAGAGTTCTCACTCGCAGAGTTTTGCTGCTCCTACAACTATGTCCGCTTCAGCACCTGCTATTTATGATAGGTTTGATCCTACTATACCTACTTGGGTCCTCAATTCAGGGGCCAATGACCATATGACCGACGATTCCAATCTCCTTACATCCACAGTATCCACTATTCATCGATTTGTACATCTTGCTGATAGGTTATGCACTCCCATTCTGAGTAAGGGGGATATTTATTTGTTTTTCACCGTCTATTACCTTTCACTTTGTTCTGCATGTGCCTAATCTTGCTATAAATTTGCTATCTGTTAGTTGCTTGGCCAAAACTCTAAATTGTGCAGTTATCTTTCTCTCTGATCAGTGTCTTATACAGGACCGGAGTACGAGGAATATTATTGGCAGGGGATTTGAGCGCGATGGACTGTATTATTTTAGAGATCCACCGCCTACTCTACTTACACCTATTATTGTCTTGCAGGCATCTATATTGCCAAAACATAGTTCCCATGATTTCTCTTCACAGACTCTGAGTTTGTGGCATGCTCGCTTTAGACATGTTAACTTCCAGTATCTTTGTTTACTGCTTCCTGATTTGATGAAAGTTTGCAAATCTCATAAGTTTCATTGTCATATATGTTCATTGTCTAAGCATACTCGTTCTACTTATATTTCTCGGATGCATCGCTTCCCTTGTGCATTTGATCTTATCCATTCTGATGTGTGGGGACCATTTCCAGTAAACTCTTGGTCAGGGCACCGGTATTATGTTACTTTCATTGATGATCATACTAGATGTATTTGGGTTTATCTACTAAAGAAAAAATCTGAGGTGCTTACCTCTATTACCAAATTTCTTCAGATGATTAAGACTCAGTACAATGTTGTGGTTAAGGGCACTCGTTCTAACAATGATAAGGAATATTTATCAGATGCTTTTGTGTCTCAATTGAATCAGTTGGGCATTATTCAACAACTTTCTAATACCTACACACCTGAGAAAAATAGAGTTGCTGAACGAAAAAATTGGAGTCTGATGTCCGTTGTTCGTTGTCTTTTGCCTGGCATGAATGCATGTCCCAAAATCTTATTGGCATATGGTTGTTCTCACTGTTGTGCATCTTCTCAACCGCACTCTAAGTCGTGTTTTACATGGTAAATCCCCTCTCCATGTTCTTCATCTTGATAGAGTTTTATTTTCTATTGTTCCCAGAGTATTTGGTTGTGTGTGTTTCGTGCAAAACCGGAGCCCTACTCTAACAAAGTTAGATGATAAAGCTATTAAATGTATCTTTATAGGGTACACTTCTTTAGCACGAAAATTGTATTATACTATGGATGTTACATTTATAGAGGATACACCTTTCTTTGGAAGTAATCCCTCTTTACAGAAACCGCTTGTATCAACATCTTCTTTACCTATGAAGGACACCTCTATCCCCGTTTGGCCTTTACCTATGTTTGATAATGTTTAATAATGACTCTCATCTATTTGAGGAGCAAAAATAGGTTTACCCTCAGGCTCCACCACTGCCACTTATGTCGGACTCCTCTAATCCGTGTCTATCTTCTTTGCGTACTTTTGATATTGTTGTTGAGCCAACTTCTACATATGAATCACCTATTGCATCACCAGTACCATTGCCACCACCACCACCACCACCATCTCGTAAGTCTTCACAGGTCAAACATCCGACTGATTGTTTCATTACTACATGTTGTACTCACCCATCCTATTAGCAAGTTTGTGTCTTATCAGGGCATTCTAATTCTTATCGCGCGAGTTTCTTGGCTGGAACATCCTCTATCTCCATTCCGCCCTAGATTTGTTTCTGAAGCTTTGCGTGATCCCCACTGGGTTTGTAACACCCTCATTTTATTAAATGTCCAAAATTAATTATTTTGTAAAATAATAATAATAATAATAATAATAATAATAATAATAATAATATTGACTAAGTCTTAAGTTAAGTGGAGTGAATATGTATGTTTGACTTTTTGGGAAAAAAGAGGGGAAATAGTTTGTTTGGTTTGAAAATGATTTAATAGGAAAGCTTTTAAGTTTTAAAATAAAGTGTAGAGATTTTTCTAATAAGGAAACATGAAGAGAATAATTTCGTAATTTAGGAGAGAAAATATGGAAAATTTCTTAAAGTAAAATATGGCAGAGAATTCTTTAGAATGGGATGGTTTATAAAAAATGAAGGATTTTTAAGAAAACTAATTTTTCATTAGAACTAGACAAGTTAAAACAAAGAAGAACGGCGCCCGGATTGTGCATCTTGTAGCTAGCTTATGATCGGATTATCTGCGTCATTTTTTTATATACCTTTCGTGATACTGGTGAGTAGATATTTTATAGATTTTTATTTTATAAAATTCTCATTACTGTCGATTTCTTTTCTGTTGACATACTGTATTATGATTATGTTTTGGTGAGTTATGGTTCTATTTTAGTACTGCATATTATTTTGGGTTAACTGCATTTACCATATTGATTATTGTTTTAAGAACCAAGCTGTCTCCGGAGAACTTGTCCAGATCCAATGATAAAGATTGAGAAATCAACCGATTAAGAATTTATGTAATTTACTTTGTAGATCTAGATATTCAAGATGCGTTTTGTGTGGTTTGGTTTGAGTGGTGTGTGAATTAAAGAGGTAGGGTTTTTGTCAAGGAATGAAACCGTGGGGTTGAGGAAGTGAGGGGTGGTGGCCGGAAATTTGAGCTGGTGTGGTGGAGGGGATGATCGAGATTTGGATCCGGTGCTCCCAATCTCACCTGTTCTAATTCTAATTCACTTGGGCTTGGGGCTTGGGCTTTAGATTTGTTTGGTTATGGGCCAGTTTAGTTTAAGTTTTTGGGCCAGTTTCATTTTAAGTGGTGTTGGGCCAGTTTCTATTCTTTTGTTTTGGGCCGAACCATTTAGTTTTCTTTGGGCCAGTTTCTAATTTTATGTCGGTTGGTCCTTACGTCCCCAATTGGATCAGGTTGTATAAATAGGTTGTTTAGACTTTTGGGCCTTGGTTTTGGGGCTTTGCTTTGTTTAGTTGGATTGGGACCATGGGTTGAAGTGTTTTACATACGAGTTTGCGTTAGGACCCGTTTAGATGAATACCGGTTTGGGACTGTTGATTGTTGGGTTTGACCTGTTGATCGTTGATCGTTGACTGTTGATTGTATATTATGTTACCTTTTTATATATTAAATTTTATGGACTAATCCAATAGTAGAATGCTGTGGAAGTTTGTATACATTTGGTTGTCATTATCTAAGAAAGATTTGACGTTGATATTGTGTAATTTTTGATATGTGGCGAGATTAAAATTTTAGGAGACATAATATTTCTAAAACGCTATAAAAATGTTATGCGGTACGTTTGAAGCAATTATGACTTTATGTGGTATGTTGAAATTCTGTTATGTTAAATGATATTATATGTTAGGATATATATTAAATGCAATATTTTTGAGATATAAATGTAAACGCTGCATCATTATATCTGTGAGATGCTACTATGAGGTAGTATAATATTTGTGGATATTTTCCAAGGGATTGTGGCTTAGTGCAATAATTTATTTGGCACGTGAAAGAATGAAAGGTGTTATGAGATGTATTGAGATATTTCTAGATATTGTGGCTTAGTGCAATAATGTATTTGACATGCACGTGATATAGTGAAATGGTTATGAGATATAAATGTATGACACCGGAATAAATTACGTAACGAAAATCCTAAAACCTAGCTACCACAACTTATTTGATTGGCCCTTCTGGCGTTTCAGTGAATCTGAATGGCCCTTTTGGCGTAGCCGAATAGTGGCTTGATTATTCTCATTCGCAAAAGTAGAACGAGATGCGCGATATTTTATGTCGAATAGTGGCAATACTCGCGTAATGACGTTCGTGTGGGGGTTACCTGGTATGCGATATCCCGCTTAGGGTAATTATGCACGAAGTGGTTCATTACGTAAGGGGAGACATGTGGATGTACATGTTCGGCGTTGGGGAGCGATTGTGGTAGCTAGGGAAACTAGATAAAACATAGAGACGGCGTGATTCTAGAGACACCTGAAGAAACTTTAAACAATAATGGTGATGATATATCAAAGTATACGTTAAATCTATAATAAATTATTTATTGTAATTTATGTTGTGTTCATAATGGTTTGGATAAGGGTGGGTTGAATTGATTATTGATGCAGGTGTGACCCACTCTGTGATTATGCCTACACCAGTGTAAGTATAGAGTAAGTTTTAGTTTTGTTCTTTTATTATTAGATGTAGTTGATCTAATACGGTTTGAAGTTAAGGCGCCTCAGTGGAGGAACTAAATGCCTTATTATTATTGAATTGGAAGCTAAAGCGCCTCGGTGGAGGAACTAACTGCCTTATTAATTGTGTATAAATATGATTTGTATATAATGCTGACCCGATTTGTATGTTTGCTTATCGGGTGTGTTCATTAAATGATCCCAGTTGATAAGTCTTGACAGGATTAGTGTTGAAGAAAGTTGATTGCTGCTTGTGGTTCGCGTTAGCGTCGCATTACAGGATATGTTTGGTTTTCCCTTGAGGTGCAATAGATTTTCAGTTGAGACAATGTTTTTGTATTTTCAGTTGTAATTATAATTAAAGAGTTATTGAAAGGAGATTTGTAACTTAATCATATTTGAGAATTTTTGTAATGAAAAGAACTTTTGTTTATTTAAAAATTATATTGGTATCAAATTATGGGAATAATTAAATAGATAATGGATTTTTGGAAGTTGAGAGTGCATCATACCTCGAAAATCGAAGAGTTGGGAACAAATATTGTTTTTCTGATTTTGTCAAAATTCGGGGTGTGACAGGGTTGCTGCAATGCAATGTGAAATGGAAGCACTAGAACGAAATCACATATGGGATATAGTTTCCCTACCACTTGGTGAGAATATAAATGGGTGTTTTCTATTAAGTATTGTGCAGATGGTACTGTGGATCGTTACAAGGCACGATTGGTTGCAAAGGGGTTTACTCAGATTCCTGGTAAGGATTTCGGTGATACATTTGCTCCGGTGGCTAAACTTTCCTCTATGCGGCTTTTGATCTCTTTGGTATCATCTCATTCTTGGCCTCTGTATCAATTAGACGACGTCAAGAATGCTTTTCTCCATGGTAATATCACTGAGAATATTTATATGGATCCTCCACCTGGTTTTCGCGGTGAGGGAGAGTATGCTGGGAAAGTGTGTTGTCTTCGGAAATCTCTATATGGGTTGAAACAATCACTGTGTGTTTGGTTTTCCCGTTTTAGTCAGGTGGTATTGTCTCTTGGGTTCATAAGCTGGCAATCTGATCATACTTGTTTTGTTCGAAAGAACAAGTTTGGACACCATGTCCTACTTCTTGTGTATGTTGATGATATTATAGTTACAGGCGATGACATTCCTGGTATTGCTCAAGTGAAATTTGATCTGAGTAAGGCATTTGATGTGAAAGATTTGGGTCCCCTTCGCTATTTCTTAGGTATTGAGGTAGCACGTTCTCGACATGGAATATCTCTTTCTCAGAGGAAGTATATTCTAGACTTGTTGAAGGACGCGGGCATGCTAGGTTGTAGGCTAGCATTGTCACCTATGGATCCTAATACAAAGCTATCATCTGAGTCTGGAGAACTGCTTTCTGATCCATCTCAGTACCACCGTTTGGTTGGGAGATTGATTTACTTGAATTGACTAACACCAGACCTGATGTAGCCTTTGCGGTTAGTGTTGTTAGTCAATTTAAGCATGCTTCTCGTACATCTCACTTAGATGTTGTTTATCATATCTTGAGATACCTCAAGTCATGTCCAGGACTTGGTTTGTTTTATGCATCAGGTAGACAGTCGGGGTTGTCTTGTTATACTGATTCAGACTATGCTGGTTCCAAGTCTATTGGATAGACGATCGACATCTGATTTATGTACTTTCTTTGGGTCACACTTGATATCTTGGAAGAGTAAGAAACATAATGTTACTTTCAGATCTTCTGCAGAGGCGGAATATCGTGCGATGGCTCAGGGGACTTGTGAGCTTATTTGGCTACGTTCACTCTATGATGAGTTAGGTTTTCCAGTAGGACCTTCTTCCAAGTTGCTCTGTGATAACAACTCAGCCATAATGCTTGCTTCCGATTCTGTGCTTCATGAGCGAACGAAAGCATATTGAAGTAGATATACATTTTATATGGGAGAAGGTCAAAGCTAGTATTATTGTTCCAGTGTTTGTTCGATCGGTAGACCAGGCAGTAGATATGTTCACCAAGCCAGTTGGACCCTCATTGCTCAAGCGTTCTATTATCAAGATGGGCTTGATGGATATCTTCACTCCAGCTTGAAGGGGGGGGGGGGTGTTGGAGAATATATGAGATATTCTTTTTGATTTCACTGGTTGTTCTTTCCATATTTGTAACATAGGATATTCTAGTATTTGGGAAATTTTGTAATATTCTACATTATAAAATATTGGCCTTTGTCTTTGTTCTTAACAAGCGTTTACAATTCCATTACAATTCCATTTATACTTAGTATTTTTTCAAGTCTTTAAACTTGTCGCTATAACATCTCTCGGATAGTATGATTTTTTGAATTATAGTTCTAATCTAAAAAATAATATAAAAACATTATGAGGGATTGAATATAATTTCAGTGACGTGAATGAGGTTTTCTAAATTATTTTAAATAATATGAAGCTAATTCTAATTTCAGTAAAGTGAGGGAGTTTTTTATAAATTGTTTAAAAAGGAGGGAACTGATTAGAATAATTAAGGGAGGTGGTTATAAAATTTTAAAATGGAGAGATTAGAAATACACTGTTCGGTTGAGAAGTGTGCCTCCTAAAGACCCGGCTATCATATAGTGTAGAGAAGAATTTTACTTATATTTTAAATGGTGGTTTATGTGTACATAAGTTAAGTTGGGGACCATAGGATAATTGCCTATTAAGTTGTGCCTTAATCATATTTGGAGTCATTAACAAGAATTGTTTAAGGGTTTGGGGTGCACTAGAAACCCAAAATTATTCCGCCGGCAATTCGATAGTGGCCTATTTGGTGAACCTGACGTGAAATGGCGTTTTTGAGAAGGCCGATGGCTATTATTGCTGCCATGTTCACTACCCTTTTCACTGCTCTGCAGCATGTGCCTTTTTTACTGCTCTGCAGCATGGAAGATGCAGTCATGGTTATTTGATTGTTTGTGGGTTTGCATTAGATACCTCAATTTGTAAAGCACTTAATGATATGTATGCAAAGTGTGGTAGGATAGATTTTGTGAGGGAGGTTTTTAATAGGATGGCAAAGCGTGATATCATCTTGTGGAATGCTATGATAGCTGGGTATGGAATTCATGGTCTTGGTAGGGAGGCACTCTTGTTATACCACGATTTGCAGAATGAGGGTCCGAAGCCAGATTGTGTTACGTTCATATGTCTCCTATTAGCTTACAACAGCCAGACTATGTTACGTTCATATGTCTCCTATCAACTTGCAGCCATCCAAACCTTGTTCGCCTCTTAGCTTGAGCAACACGAAACAGCGCGTCCTCTCGATGTTTCTCGATTTATTTTTATGATGTGTTCCTGACTTTGCTTATATATTTTTGTCTTTGCCTTTCATGACAAAAAGTGGGAGAATGGTTTGAGAACTACTCAACTTCATATACTATGGTACTTTTATGCCTTTTGTTTAGTGTGCAGTTATATGGCTTCCAAGATCAGACAAGTACGAGCTGAATTACATCTCCATAGTCAACTTGGGGGCAAGTTGAGTGGTCCAGGCAAACTCAGCGGCCTCCAACATCTCCATAGGCAACTTGGGGGCAAGCTGAGTGGCCTGGGCAAACTCAGCGGCCTCCAACATCTCCACGACCAACTTGGGGTCAAGCTGAGTGGCCTGAGAAAACTCAGCGGCCTCCAATATCTCCACAATCAACTTGGGGGCAAGCTGAGTGGCCCGGGCAAACTCAGCGGCCTCCAACATCTCCATAGGCAACTTGGGGGAAAACTGAGTGGCCCGAGCAAACTCAGCGACCCCCAACATCTCCACGGTCAACTTGGGGGCAAGCTGAGTGGCCCGGGAAAACTTAGCGGCCTCCAACATCTCCATAGGCAACTTGGGGGCAAGCTGAGTGGCCCGGGCAAACTCAGCGGCCTCCAACATCTCCACGGTCAACTTGGGGGCAAGCTGAGTGGCCCGGGCAAACTCAGCGGCCTCCAACATCTCCATAGGCAACTTGGGGGCGAGCTGAGTGGCCCGGGCAAACTTAGCGGCCCCCAACATCTCCACGGTCAACTTGGGGGAGAGCTGAGTGGCCCGGACAAACTTAGCAGCCTCTAACATCTCCATAGGCAACTTGGGGGCAAGCTGAGTGGCCCAAGCATACTCAGCGGCCTCCAACATCTCCACGGTCAACTTGCGGGCAAGTAGAGTGGCCCGGGCAAACTCAGTGGCCTCCAACATCTCCACGATCAACTTAGGGGCAAGCTGAGTGGCCCGGGCAAACTCAGCAGCCTCCAACATCTCCATAGTCAACTCAGGGGCAAACTAAGCTGCACTCGACAACTCCACCGCGGACGATGAGGTCCGAATTCAACTTGGGGGCAAGCTGAGTGGCCCGGGCAAACTCTGTGGCCTCCAACATCTCCATAGGCAACTTGGGGGCAAACTGACCTACCCCCAACATCTCCAAGGTAGCGGCTCTTTGTGTCAGGTGGGGTTCTGGATTAACGGTCCCGAGCATACGCCGGTGTTTCCTCCGAAACCTTTAACAAGCGTCGCAATCTAGGGAGCAGTCAGTGTGATATTCTTGGCATGGATCCGAACAAGGGCAGTCCGCTCCTCCTTGATCCTTTACTCAAAAACATCGGCAAGTACCACGACCCTCTATACCTGCCGCCACCACCCAAAGGACGGAGCCAGCATAGACGATGGATTGTTTATTTCGGTTTATTAATCATCCCGTTTCAGATTCTAATGGTGTGGTATGTACAAGAGTTGTTTATGGATTTGATAGCTAGGGTGTTAGGTTGTGCATGGCTATTGTTAAATGTTATTCGTGGCGTTGAATACGTATGGGACCTAGTATATTTTGAGTTTGGTAGCTTAGGGTATTAGTATGAGATGGAAGAACTACCTATGGCTTGATCCCTGAAATGGAAGCAGCGGTGCTGGGTGGCTTCTCTACGTAGATACTCACCTCATAGAGTTTTATGTTTATGATGTGGATTGTTGTTTTATTTCCCAACCACATGCATATGCTAGAGCGTGCTTGGTGTGATCTGGGGGATATGTTTAATATTGGACCCTTACGTATGTCATTTGGTTACAAATAGGCAAATGCGGGAATTGCAAGGAGAGAGTGAGTGGCGCTATAAGTTAAATATGTGTTGCTATGGGTGTCGTTATTTCTAGTCATTTTTGGCATTGGTCGAGATGGTTAAGTAGCCAGTTCTACGAATCAGTATATCTTTCGTAGTTGAGTTTATAACTGAGATATGAGGCTTTATATGTGGTTTGGTTGTATCCTTATTAAGTTTTCAGGTTATGACAGGTTATTATATTTATGAAATGTGGAAAATACAGAGGAGATTCTGCCGAAATTTTTCCAGAAAGGTCACGTCTTAGGCATATTTGTTTAAGTTTTGGAGCGCTACAGGTCAAGGTCTTCTTGGGTCCGCCATCTTCATCGACGGACCCGAGAGGGGGCATCTGTGTGAGCCATATTCATGACTACGAACATCACAGGTAAGAGGAGCGAGAGAGAGACGAGTGGGTCTCATGTGGTATTGGGCCAAAAGGATGGGCCCAAAGAGGAGAGAGGCCCAATGACTTTGACTTAGAGAAAAAAGGAAAGGAGAGAATAGTGGGCCTTGTATGGTGTTGGGCCCAATGGATGGCCTAAGATCATAGGGTCCAAGGACTTTGACCTAAAGAAAGGAGAGGAGAGGAAAGAGAAGAGGGAGGAAAAAGGAAAAGAGGGGGTGGCAGGGAAGGAAGAAAAGGAGGTAGAGAGACAGAAGATGGGGACATTGGAGGTTAAGGGGTAGGAATTGGGTCAATACAGCCTGTTTTAAATGAGATCAGTAACTCTTTGATGCTGGCAGGGTATCATCACCCAAAGGTTTTACCCACTTTGCTAGTCTATGTGTGGGCAAGTATGTTTTTAAAGAGATCAGTAACTTAATAGTGTGTAGTAACTCAATAGTGTGTAGCAGGATTCGAACCCCAGACCTCTGGTATTATCACCCAAAGATTTTACCAACTAAGTTAGAAGACACTTACTATATTGAGTGTTTTCCCTAAAATAAAACATCTCAACATTGAAAAAAGTCAAAATTTCTTTTGAACCACACATCTCCTCCTCTCAAATAGAAAGTTTTATTAAAAAAATTATTTATTTATTTTGAAAAAATTCGAATTTTTCTGCCGAATTATTCCCGAATTCGAACTTTACCCTTATAGAAACGTTCCATACCCGAATTATTCCCAAACTATTCCCATTTTATTCAATTTCAATTATACTTCAAAAATTCGTGTTTAAAACGCGAATTATTCGCGAGTGTACTAACAAGGAGGTTCATAGCCAAATATGAAATTGCATGTGCAACAAACAAAAGTGCTAGTAATATATATAGATCGAATCAGTGTGAGACTTGGAAGAAGACTATTGGTCGAAAACGTACAGGAATAACTGTAGAGATTGTTGGCAATCTTTCCCCTTGTTAGTAAGTTCGCGTTTAATTTGCATATTAAACACAAATTTTTTAAGTATCTTTGAAAACGAATTATTTGGGAAAAATTCGGCTATTATTTGGATTTGGGAATAATTTGGGATTAAAAAGTTCTAAACGGGTAAAGTTCGGATTTGAGAATAATTTGGTCTAAAAATTCGGCAGATTAAAAAAACATATATTTCTTGAAAAAAAAAACTATTTGTTTAGTACGTACATAATGTGTGGTTCAAAATGTGTATCTACATTAAAATACTACTTATATATTAGAACATTTAATATAAATAATTGTGTATGATTTTGATCTATATTTTGTAAAATGAAAGTGGTTTATATCACCGAATTTTTCACAAAATTTTATTAGATAAAATCGAATTATACACGAACAAGCGTATGGACGAATGTTTTCTGTATAGCGAATATATAACCGTATATTTCTCCGAATATTTCAAAATTAAAACCGAATTATACCCGATGAATTCCCATTCCGAATAATTCCCGTCCCTGAATCTACTAACTAGGATCTTTCCTAGTTCAGCACTCTACTTTGGTGGCTGTCCCAGTCGTTGACTTCACACAGGACGCGTTAATAGCTTTTTTCATGTAGTTATTAATTATTTCTTCATTACAAAAACATGTTTAAGGTAGGCCAATTTGAAACTTGCAATGACAATAGACAAAAAAAATGAATACTTAAAATTGAAAGTGACTCTCAAGGATAAAATGGACGGAAAATTCACTCTCAAAACCATTTTTTTTTAATCACTCACAAAGATTGTTTTTTTTTTTTTTGGTAGGGCAAGCCTGTTTTTAAAGAGATTAGTAACTAAATTGTATGTAGTGGTGGTTCGAACCCCAGACCTCTGGTATCATCACCCAAAGGTTTTACCAACTAAGCTAGAAGGCACTTACATCACTCATAAGGATCGGGTAGATAAATAGTCAAGAATACCCTTGACGTGAAATTAAAAATAGCTCGGGGTTGTAAAAAGTCAAGTTTACCCCTGACGCGAAATAATAAATGGCCTGGCCCAACTAAAACGACTCGACATATATAGTATGAACAATCACTATTCATACTTAAACATAATGTATCACTAGTAGAAAAAAGGGTTTTTGTGACTGTTTTAAAATGTTATTTGTAACTGTTCTGTTCGAAATGGTCACAAATGGTAGAAAAGGCCTTTTGTGACTGTTTTGAAATGCTTTTTGTGACTGTCGGATCTAGAACCATCACAAATCCTTTTTTCTTGGAAAAAATTCATGTATTGAAGATTATTTGTGACTATTCTCCCAAAATAGTTATATACTCCCGCACTTTTTGTCACCATCTTAAATGACCTCATTTAGTTTTCGGTCTGCGCCATAACTCTACTAAAAAATAACTACTTAGATACACAAACACACCCCAGTGAGCCCATGTTTAGACTCTCGCTTTCTACAAACACTTCGTCTATGGCTAGGTGCACCATAAAAAAAAAAAAAAAACTACACCAGAATGGTGGAAATAGGATGACCTATTGAGACAGGCATTCATGTCTTAAATTTAAGACGGGTTTTTGAGTCCTAAACATGAGAAAACCCGTCGCGAGGCCTTAACCCTAAAAATAGAAGACCACTTCTTTTGTTCCTTTAATCTAGGATGTGCTAATTAAAGTGATCTAATTTAAAGTTTTGTCTTCTTCGTCCAGCCTCTAGAAACTCTTGTCTTGTATTATCGAAAAAAAACCCCCTTAGAGCATTTGCAATGCAGGGGGTTTCAAGGGGTTTGTGACTATAGTCACCAGTTTTGGCCAAAAACTGCTCTACAATGTAGAGGTGATTATCTGGTGAATATTTTGCATAGTTGATTTCAAGGTGAAACTCATCACCGAGATAGTGGCTGACTTGTTAACTTCGGACGGGATATTGGATTCCGTCTGGCTTACAAAACTCACCAGACGGAATCCAACATCCCGTCTCGCTATATTTCTTTTTTTCCAGATGGAATCAAACATCTCGTCCAGAGACCTAACGGCTAGTTCACCAACGGTCAGAAAGTCAGAACGGTCAAAAACGGTCAAAATAAAAAACTTTGGTATATATACAACATTTCTTTCATTTCAACTCACACTTCCAACAATCATATATCATATTTCTTCTTCCTTAAAATCAGTTCTTCAAAAAAACAAAATATCAAATGGCATCAACTCAAGCATCTCAAGCAAGTGGTAGCACTCAAGCAAAAGCAAAAACTCACTTTAGCATGTCCGAAGATCAAACTCTATGTCTTGCTTGGATAAAAATTAGTGAAGACTCCATTGTTGGTGCTTTCCAAAATGCAAAAGGATTTTGGAATCGTGTAACAAATGAGTTTAATCAAGCACGTGGGTCGGATAGGTCTTCCGATTCAATTAGTGGTAAATGGAAATATATTTCAAAAATGATGAACAAGTTCGTGGCAATTGTGAATGCAGTGGAGGCTCGACATGCAAGTGGTACAACAATACAAAGCCGGGTAATTACAACGTTGTCAATTTGGAATTTATTGATTATCTTAGTCTTAGTCTAATTATCTTAGTTTATTAATTATTTCCATTTTAGTTTTAGTCTAATTATTATCTTAGTCTAATTATTATTTTAGTTTAATTATCTTAGTCTTATTTTAGTGATTATTTTAGTCTAATTATTTCTATTTTATTTTTTAGTTATCCAAGGCAAGAATGACGTACCAACTACAAGAAAAAATGGCTTTTTCACTTGATAATTGTTACATTATACTTAAGGATAATCCAAAGTGGAGTAACGTTTTTAGGGCAAGGTCAAGCCGCCCCACAAAGGGAAAAGGTCGCAAAAATGATGGTGAAGATTCAACTTCTAATTCACCAAGTGTTGGTGGAGTTGAATTAGAGGGTTCTCAAGAAATAGAGCGTCCTCAAGAAATGGAGCGTCCTCTTGGATCGAAGAAAGCCAAGTCCAAGAGGAATCAAGAAAAATCAGTTGGTATGTTGGAGGGTTACTTTACACGTTTAGATGATACATTTTCACAGGATGCAAATGAAACACAAAAATGCTTAGAACTTAGGGAAAGGGAACTTGCATATGGTCAAAGAACTGTGATGGTAAGAGAAGAAAAAAATTGAATTCAAATGGAAAAAAATCAAGTTCAATTGGAAAAAAAATCAGCTTCTAAAGATGCAATATGAAGCTAAGATTTTAGCGACCGATACAAGTGTCCTCCATCCCTGATAAACGTAAAATTGAATAATTTACCTACGAAATGAACGATGAAACTCAAAACGCAAGTGAATTTAACCTTAATTACGCGTTGCTATCAAAGATTTCTATACTCTCAATTCTATCGAAATAGAGTGGAGTAAAAAGTTCGTTCCACTCTTAGTTCTTTAGCATTCAAGTTTCCTAGATTGACTAATCTATTCAAAGTCTAATGAGAGCAATGGTGTGAATTATACTACGATGTGAATTAAAACTAGACGTAATATAAAGATTATAACTTTATTAAATTTAACTAAACAATAATTGAATTCTAAATTAATGACTAAGAATTGAATAACAACTACTGAAATTAGATCTAACAATTTTAAATGACAAAATCGAAATGAACAAGAAATAACTATTTTATTTATCTAATCAATGAAGAACTATGATTCAAAGAATTAATCTAAAACAATGTATGAAACTAATTAATTTAACTAATTGAATTCAAAAACTAGATCTATAAGCTATTTTAATGGCTACTTTCTATTCTAAGCTATCTAACTATCCATTTCTTAAGAGCTAAGTCTTCTTTTATGTAAAGGAGGAGACCAGATCCACAATTTCATGCATAGGCTGAGGAGCCATGTTTTGGGCCAGAAAATCGAGCCCAAAGCCCAATTTCTTCAGTCTATAGAGCCTGTTTCAGCTGGCTTTGACTTCAGTAGACTTTTCATCCACTTCTGCTCCTCTGATTGGGTCAAGGCTTAGACAATTGGAAAGCTCTTTCTGAGCTGGGCGTTTTGACGTAAGGTAGGCCCAAATCCGAGGCCTGAGTATAAAGATATGGTATTCGGAAATTCTGCTAACTTGTGCACTATTTTTGCCCGTGTTGACTTTTCAGCTTTTGACCGGGCTTTATAAAGGCTTTGTCTCCTTGAATCTTGACCTTTATCACAGAACTTCTTAGCAACCAACCCTTTGCTCCTTTATATCGCCAAAGTGGCACGTTTCTGCACATAATTGAGTTCCATGCCTGAAATACATAAAAACACGTAATTAGCATTAACTCTTATTTATTACTCGCATAATTGGTTTAAAAGTAGTATTATTAAAGGGTTAAAACTACAGTTTTGGGCTCTTATCAAACCACCCCCAAACAGCATTTTGCTTGTCCTCAAGCAAATATGACAAATTAGCATAAGTGACCAAAAATTAATGGAGTTCTAACTAATCTCGTTTCGCCGAGTGCGATTGCATTGACCATATGCAACAAGGCCTTAAACCACTAGGAATTCCCTAGTGGACGAGTTATAGCCTCGTGAGAGTTTTCCAGTGAAGGTACTCACAAACTTCATCTATACTACAACGACTTTAAATAAAACTATTGTTTCCTTATCTATGTCTCAATTATCTATACATCTCACTAGCAATGAATACAGAATAATCAAGTCGAAACCTAAGCTAATATATGCATAATAATCTATCATCTACGAATAAACATATTTGCAATGAGTAATACTATGAGATGACCTAGCAGGTCCGTTTCTGAAAACTCGGAATAACGTCCTTAAGTAGGTCTTCACATAAATGTCAAGACAAAAATCACTCTGATTTTTCTGCTCAAGTTTCGCTACTCCAGTGTGCAGTGGGCACACTTTACCTTACAAACTCAATGACACACAAGGAAGCCGGAGTCGATCAAACATATCTGCCACTTACTATCACACTAACCTATTCCTAATTGAGCTAAAGGTCTTTATTAGGTGTTGCGGGGATTAGGAGATGGTTTTAAGAAGGAAGGAAATGGATATTCAAAAAGAACAAGTCTGAGATAATAGAGTCTTCATATTATGTAACTAGAGAAAACCTTATTCTTTACTTTTGCTTCTACACTTTGTTTCCATCCTTAGCCATATATATTTTTTTCTTCTTCTTTGGCTTTTGACTCCTTGATTCTATTTTTGGAGTTCTAACTCTTTATTTTATTTGGATGGAAACTTACTTTTCTCTTCTAAAGCGACTAATGAATTCTTGATTTCAAAGGTTATTCTCTTTTCTATTCTTCATCTCTATTTTCAAACTTATTCAAAGAATTGGGTAGGTTAATTTTTTATTTTGTTTCGTTTTGTAATAAGGTAAAGGATTTGTGGTTTATGAAAGGCTAAAGAAAGGCTCAGAGGGGCGACTAGCGGAAAATAATTCATAGGTTGGAATTTCTGGCTATATCGATCCAAAGAGGGCCTAAATTCTCGCTTAGGATATGATATAGTGATCTAGCAAGTGGACGTGTGATTTCTCTATCCGGATTTTACTTCTCCCTTGTGTCATTTTTCAAATGTGTCACTCATATAAGGCTTTAGGCTATATTCTCACAGGATTTGTAGAATAAGTACTCTAGCCTAGATTTCAGAAACTTACTGCCAACAATCATAGATACTCATGTAACATATTTATAGATAGATGCAAGGATTATTACCTACATATTAGCCTAAGTTTCTAAAAACTATTCTAATGCAAAAGCTACGTGAGACTTCTAGATTATTGAGAGCATAGAGAAAGAAAACAATACCAATATTATTCCTAAGTGTATAGCATACCTTTTATTTATATTTTTAAAATTTTTGAATTTTTTAGCTAGAAAACAAGTGCATATTATACATATCTATATCCTAACAGATGTCTTATTACACGTGTTTCTATGCCCCCCCAAACAAGAAACATGCTTTGTCCTCAAAGTATTTTAAATAAAGAGGGTAGGAAAATAGCATTGAAATGCGTGAAATTCTGGAACATCTGCGAAACAAGGTTATAACATACTAATATAGAAAAGAAAAACTGATGCAACTCTATAAGAGTTCCACCCATTATGGGGTTAATGAGAAATAAATTGCTTGGGACATAAACAGACACTTACTGAAACTAACACTTACCTGTACTCCCGTTTAAACATTGTCCTCCTCATTTCCCTCTTCAAAGAGATGAGCACTACACTAGAAAAGACATTTACTAACGGTTATATCCGTTACTAATATTTTTACTAACGGTTATATCCGTTAGTTCTGGGGCGTCACTCTCACTTAGGCCAACTTTAGTAACGGATATAACCGTTACTGATAATAATATTAGTAACGGTTATATCCGTTACTAAAATTATTTGTAACGGATAGCCAACAACTCGTGACCCGATTAAATTTGTCATTTGTAATGGATATAAGTGTTAGTCAAGTTTGGCGCGCTTTAGTTTCTAGCGGGAAAATAATTTGTTTGTCACGGATATAACCGTTAGTAATGGATGTGGTCACTTGTTTACTAACTATTATTTGTAACGGATATATCCGTTAGTAAACTGTAGCCACTAAATTAAAAAAAAAATCCTGGGTCAAATAATATCCAATATAAATTTGGTCAAATAATGTCAAATGAGTAGAAGCAGAACTATGTGACTGACTTCTCATACTTATATACAATGATATGATGAGTACAAAATTTTCACCGAGGCTGGGCAGAGAAAGGAGCTCCCAAAGCCTTCAAGAGTGGTGGACATGAATGGACTAAGTCGAGGGAGACTATGGAGAAGCAAATTGATTCTTGGACCCCTCTCCTTCGCCATCGACGCTTCTTCGAATTCTCTGAGAGATCTGAAAAGCTCAAAGTCAACTGAATTTCAGCTCACCCTTTAACATTATAACCTTCACTATTAAAATTATTATAAATACCAACCTCATTACTCTCCATTCTCCACTAGATCTAAGTAAACACACAACATTTAACAGAATGCAAACATAAAACAATTACCCGTTCTCTTCGGCGAGGAAATCTAGTATGGTCAATAGCAGTAGCTGCTGCACTAATTGAAGCTGCCCCTCCATTTCTAACATTCCCATTATTACGTACTACCATTCAATCCTCCATTTCCAGCCATACTCATCATCATATACTTGTTACTCTCTCACATTTTCATAAAGATCTCTTACAATGACAACAGATCTGTAACTCAATAAAACAACAAATCTTGGCTTACAAATTACAATCAATGGAAGATGTTGAGTTGTCCCCTAGGCAGGTGATATGCTTTCACACAAGGAGAGATAGGGGACTTCCTCCCGCCCCCCATGAATTGCGCCCATCGACTCATCAACCAATTCCATGGACCTGTCTTCACTCCATAGTCTCCAAGCCTGAAACAACGAAAAGGTATATACAGTGGGTGGGTGTTATATGTGTATTTACAAAGAGTTGTAGTATGTTGAAGAAGAAGATCGAAATTAATCATCAAATTAGGACTTACATGTCCTAAAAGATTAAGCTCATGGTCAGGGTGAAAAAAGACGTCCAAGGAGTAAAATTTAGGTAAGGGCAAAAGTTTTTCTTATATGGTACAACCGTACATCATAAACATTTATAAGAGTCAAATCATACCCGGCTTGGAGTTTGGCAAACCTTACGGTACATTTCGGGCCGGATCACGGTAAATACATATCCTTCATGGCCTTGATCTACAAAGCAAGAAAAATTACTTCGTCAATGTGAGATTTTAATCTTATCTATTGAACTAACAAAATAAAATATTTCAACTGTCATTGAGAAAACACAATCAAAACAGTCCTTATATGTATTCTGAAAACAGTCCTTAATCACAAGTTCACAACTATCCAATCAAGCAATGTATACTGAATAATAAATGATCGCCTTATGCAGTTTTGTTATAACATAAACAGCAATAAAATATCTATCATTGTGATGCAAACAGTATAAAGTGCAACATTAATAGCTTCCTATACGTATCCGACACGGATTATTTTTGAAACACAGCCTTGTTAATAAACATTTTAGTATAGAGAGTAAAAAAATAACTAGATGAAACTAGGATATAAACTTATATCTCTATCTAATGTTAAATTAAGAAAACAAGTAAATGAAAATCACCTTTTGATAAGCCTCTTCTTGCCATTCATTTTGTATTTGCATTTCCGGTTTGAGTTGTTGAATCTATTAATGCTACAATCGAACATAAAATTACACACAGTTTCATCAGTGACACAATTTTTCTAGTGGAGTAAACACAAATGAAAACATCAATACAGTTGACAAAATTTTGGCTTCCGTATACTTTATAAGCACAAAACAAGTATTTATGAAGGAAGAAAGGAGGAGAATGGATTAACTTTGGAGCCTCCAACTCAAAAGTCAAAACCAATAGGCAAGGGGTGGAGGGGCCCAAGATCTTGGGGCCAGTCTCCTAATAAAAGTAGTGCTACAATAAACTGACAGTTTGAAAAGTTGATCGGTAAATAAATTATATAATCCTTTCATTTGGAACGAACTTTTGCAACCTACTGAAGAGAAAACCGAATCCTAAAACCTGGATAGTTTCTGCATTTTCAAAGCATTAATGTTTGTAATACTATTTCACCTCCTATACAAGCATATACCACTAATGACTAACCCATCAAACTGTTTTACGTCCCTATCAATAAATAATGCCAAGTAGTAACAAAAACGAATCGATACTAAAGGAACTCGTAGTAACTATTGTTCATGAAAATGACTTGATATGAAGGGTAACAACTTGCTTCCCCAATATCAAATTCTGATTCATATGCTCTGTGCATTAAGCAAACAGTAGAACAAAAAAAAAAAAAAATCTGTTGTCAAACTAGATTAGCATAGAAGTCCCATCCATCTCTCAAAGAGAAACTGAACCACATCCCTTACACCTTGTGAGGCAGAAGCCAAAGACCTTATCCCAGGCTCACCACCTGAACGAAAAACAACATTCTACTTTCCAATCAACAGATGATGACAATACATAGAATATCATTTTGTGTCGTTACATGCTCAACCAGCAACAGCAAAACCTATATATATTCTTCTATGGTGACAGAACAGATATCTAAAATTACGGAGTACAACCTCCTAACATGGACAGACAATCATCCTTAAGGTGACTAACCAGTCCAATTGTGTGTCTAATGCATAATGACTAACCAAATTTAAAATCAACTTCTCAAGCCAACTTTTCTGTCACTAAGACACTCCTCTTGTTCAACATCAAGCTTCGTAGTAGTTATTTGGTGTATTAATAGGTTCTGTTACCTAAAAAAGAATTTGAAGTCTATAAATAGTTAAAAACCACAAGAGCCGCTTCCTGTGATAACCCATATCATCAACATACACAATAACACCACAAGAGGGAGTACGACGTATAAGCACTAAGTGATCAAAATAATACACTGAAAACCAACCAACATTGCACCAAAATTGTATAACCAAGCATGACAGAAGTGCATTAAGCCATAAAAGGATATCCACCAGCAACGCCGTTTCACATTTTAGTATTTTAGTCCTAACAAAGCCCTATGCTCCATGAAGAAAGGCATTCATTAAATCTGACTAATATAAATGTTAATCACCACTTACTACCAATCACAAACAAGTACACGAAACAAGGGGACCAAACGGACTAAAAATAAGAAATAATAAGGTAAACAGGGCCAATTTCTTACATAAGAAACTGGATTTTTGAATGATGAGATCACAACGATAAGAAACTAAATTAACCCACCATGGCTCGAGGGGTATACATGTAACACACAACAGTGCAAGTGACATCCAATAAATGTGTCACTTTTCACATTCAGCAACACAGACTGTTCATAGGCATTAGAACAAGGGGACAGCCCAACAACCATAATTGATTGTGTACAGAGAAGCACAGCCATGAGCCAACACAATCTCCAAGTTGGCTTAAAATGTTGCACAGCCATGAGAAGAAAAGTAAATGTACCCGCAAACTCTTAAACTTTTCTGGCTCAAGAAAGCGAGTGAAAGGATCATCGCGTGTTCATTGGTTCATTGTGTAGTGCAGTCTCGCGATACCGAAACCAGAAGGAGGGTATGTACTAGTTACGTACTGTTTTCATATACTAGAAAAGCCAAAATAATAATAAAAAGAAAAACAGATAGAAGGATAGTATGTACCAGTATGTTGCGCATAATCACAAGTAGCAACAATGGAGTTCCAACATTATGAACCTCGCATGCATCAAACAATTACACAATCATTAGTGGCAAATAAAAGTAAAAACTTCAAATTAAAATAGCTAATGGAAAGAAGAAGGGAAAAAAAACTAACCAGGGGCTTACGCATCCCCCGGCTGACTACTAATTGCTCCAAGCATCTCATCATCTCTATCCATGTTGCCATCTGCACCAGAAACTTAAATACACGGAAGGCCTTGATTTCTTTACAACAAGGCAAGTCAAGACATAAAACTAATAAAAAGAATTGACATCTATGTACAATTAAGATTCTAAGTCATGATAACACTAACAGTTCCAAGTCATGGCAACCACAACCACATCAAAGTTTAACGCCATATTTGTTTCTTAAGTTTCCAAACTAAAGCACAAAAACCAAAAAGTAGAGCAATCCAAAAAAGATCTAAAACCTACAAACAGCAATCATACTTCAATCGCCCATCAAGCCAAGCTATATACCCTCCTTCAACCCACGCGTTCAAAGTTGCATTACCATCTTGTGGACCGTCATAAACAGCAGCATCGGGAACCAATACTTCATCAATATACACTCTTCTCTCTCCACCAACCAGAATTCTGCCATGACAAATTGTTGCACCGACATCAACAGACCCCTTAGCAACTTCTGCACCAAACTTATCTAGTAATGTGACTCTAGGCTGTTCAAGCGACCCAAAAGCAGGGCTCAAGTTCTGAGGAGTTGCTGAAGAATGCCGTTGAGCAGAATTTGAACCAAGTTCAGTTCTAGGTGTAGTCACACCCATATGTGCTTCGGCATTGGTTGTCACATTATTGCATAGTTGTTGTTGAATGAGAACCTGCGATGGAGTAGATGATGCAAGGATATTTTTTATGTGTGGATCAAGAATTAACAACTCTAACCATTACCACTAATTGCAAAGAAAAAATTGACCTTGAGCATTGATTTGACCTCAGACATGTCTCCATCGACCTTTGATTTAAATGAAGCCATGTCGGCCTCGACCTTTGCAACTGATGTAGTGGCCATTTGGTTGATTAAATCATTTGCCACAGCAGCATGTTGTAGCTGCTTTCTGGTAATATTAGAACCAACTCCACGGACACGGTTCTTCTTTTCCTTGCCAAGTACTTCAGTCAACGCATCGGAGTCGATGTTTTCAGTGTTAGTCTCTCCACTCGCTAGTCTTCTTTCCTGAACTGCTTTCACTTGATCCTGCAATATATATATATATATATATATATATATATATATATATTTTAAAATCAAATCAAATATCTAAAAATATATCTGATAGCAATCAAAAACTACATTTAGTTAATAGAAAGAAACAAAATTTCTACTCACATGTTTTTCCCGAAAGCACTTGCCAAAATTGAACCATCACGGCGTTCACGGCCCTTGCACCATCATACCCGAAGTCCTTTTTGCTTGAGGGTTTTGTTCTTGCTACAAGCAAATAATCAATGCTTAGTAATAGTGCTAAAGAAAGACAACTAAAAGAAAATATATTAGTCACTAGCATAGTTAATTGTTTTGCAAATTTTATACATGATCAAACGATATTTTTATTTCAAAAGTGATAATGCACCAGCTCCTTATGTATTTGGGAGAAGGTTTTCCTCCCATTAGTAGTACCAATATCATTCATTGCCCTATTGTTTGCATTTTTTGCATTTCTATCCTTTACTTTAGGTTGAAGCTCATAGTCAACAAAATCAACCCAAAGAGTTGGATTAACACCAGGTGGGCAGTTTGCCTTAGCTGCTTCAATGCTTTCAGTGTTTGCCAAGAACTTTGACCGATACGTCGCTTTCACAGTCCTAAGTTTTTGAGGATAATTTGTCTCAACCCATGGACGAGCAACAAAATTGGATACATTAAATTCATATTCCTTCTGTCATGAGTAAAGTGATTGATAAGAAACAATATGGTGAGATATAGATTAAAGAAAGGTAGAGTTGACCAAAAACAATACAAAAAAAAATACCGTCAAGGCTTTCCAAATAGCATCCTTAAAGCCATCTTTCACTAGTCGCCAATCTTTAGTGTTGATCGGGATATGAAGCCTCACTTCATTCCCTATTGCAGTCTTGAAGTTGCTTGCATTTGGTCCAACAATTTGGCCATTAGATCACACCTCAACAAGCAACTTCCCAGAAGGACCTCTTAATTGTGCCATTTTGGATGACCGAGAACTACATTCACCTGTGGGAGAAGATGCATCGATTGGCTGCGATTGTGTATTTCTATTACCGACTCCATTATTCAAAACAACCTAACAATTCCCAACAATTGAAAACATATTATCAAGGATTTCATAACGCTTCAAATATGACATATAACAAACAATTATTAAGATCTTAAAAATGTAGAATAGATCAAGTAAAAAGAAAATAAGAAAAAATAAAGGAAGAGCACGTACTATCAAATTAACCAGGATATCAAAAAATTAGCATCCAAATCTAGTACATAATCATCAAAAGAGAAAACTAGTATTTTGAACATGTTTTCAAAATTACAAGTACACACACAACAATCATCGACGTGGTTCTAACAATGATCTCAAATTAGGTTGCTGTGCAAGAGTAGATTGAAAGTCTTCTGGTACTTCTAGCTGGTTCACTTGACTAGTCATTCGCCTTGGTGAATGTATGACCACCCACCAATCAAGATTTTTTAGATCTCTCAAATAGAACACTTGATGGACTTCTTTGGCGCAAATGGCTGGCTCATCTAACATTTTGTCAGAGCTCTTGAGCCGATTAAAATTTACCATCAACAAGTTAGAGTCTGGGCATAGCTTACAGCCATTGGTCTTATCTTCAACTCTAACCCAGTCACAATAAAACACCACTTCCTTGAAATTTGTGTAATCCACCTCTAGTATTTGTTTGATGACCCCATACTACATAGCAGATGCATCGATAGGATTTTTATCTTTCCTACTTGATGTGAATGTAGTAATTGCACTCATGCAAACACCACTGTCTTGAGTAAGAACGGTCTCATCGTGAGACTTAGTAGAAAATAAATAACCATTAACGTGATACTTTCGAAAACTTTTAGCTTTGAATAATGGCCCTCTAGCAAAGAACCATAATTCAGATGAAGTGTCATCATTCTGCAGCAACTACACAAAGAAAACATAACACAATTCAAAAAAGTGTAAATAACATAAAAATCGTATCTTCCTATCTCCATTAACTAATACCTTATTATATAACCAGTCGATAAAATCTGTTTGTATCTCTACTTCTGTCTTTGTTATCCCTTTCCTATTGCCTCGGGAACTAGATTGCAAAGACTCGCGATAATCACTAAAATTTAACCAAAAAAGTTAGTATATATATCTGTCAATTTATTACGGGGAAATAGACACACATGCGAAGAATTAACACCTGTAGTGATCGTCAAGTCCATCGACTTCCAACCGAAAAAGTAGCCATCTACGAATTTGTACAAATTGCTCCGAAGACAAAATCACATCTTTACCTCCAAGCACAGGCCCCTCATCAATATATTCATCATTTTCATCTAGAAACACTTCACCAGTAGTGCTTTTGTGATTTTTGCTCCGTGGATTTGGAATGTACTCCATTGCATACCCTAATGGACTTCGAGACAAGATCACGACTCTAATCGATCGATCCTTCAACAAATCGTTTGTTACTAGGTATATCTTTGCACTCCTTCATCGACCTATTTAAGCGATAAACCCATGAATGCATTTATTAATTTTATTTAAAACCGAGACAAAACAATGGGGATTGAAAGAAGCATAATTTACCTCTCAAAGCGGATACATCCAACGATCTCTATTTGGTCCACACATCAATGCCTCGTCGCCTAGATGCACAACAAGGTGGATGCTAATATCAAAAATGATGGTGGAAAGTACTTTTCCAACACGCACAATGCCTCTACAACCATGTATTTGGCATCTTGGATTTCTTTTCGAATTACAACTTTCGAACACAATATGTTAAAAAATAAGCTTTATCGGTGAAGAGCTCTCCGCAAATCGGGATGAGATGGAAAAGCATGTTGAAGTAGCATGGGCAAAGATATTGCATAATCACATGATAGTCATGTGATTTCATTCTGAAACAAACAAGGTGGATCAAGACCGACGATGTTACTTTCAGATTAGATGAAAAACCACGATGGGAGCTTCAAATTTTTAAAGTTTTAAGAAAATTCATCTTCTCCGCTTTATCTAGAAATGAGCGGTCTTTGTAGGTTTAACTTGTTTCCCACTTGCGGGGGTCGGTTTGCATCCACGATTTCGGTGTATGCCAAGTTCCCTCATATCCTCTCGTGGTCGGGTGGTATCCTTTGATTTGTCTTTCTTACTAAGGATCGTGTCGAGTATGTGCTCTGTAACATTCTTTTCAGTGTGCATCACATCAATAACATGACGAACTTTATGATGAATCCACTAAACAAGGAAAAACAATATGGACTTTCTGTACCATGCCAATGTAACTACATTACCCTCATTGTCGTTAACCACATTTTGACCGCCTCTCTTCCGCTTCTTACCAGGTTTATACTTCACATAACTCAATGTTTGCAAAAGTGCATCACCATTTAATCGTTGTGGAGGAATTCTACGCTCCTCTTTCTTGCTACCCACTAGTCCCAAGTACTTGCCGCTCCTGAACGGGTGATTACCTTTAAGGAATATACGGTAATCAAGGTATACATTCTTCCTACTAGACTTCAAATATATGGAAGAAGTGTTGTCACCACAAATAGGACAAGCTTTGTAACCATGTGTTACGCAGCTCACTAAGTTTCCATATGCGGGCAAATCATGGATCCCCCACATTAGTATAGCTTTCAAAGTGAAGTCTTCTTTTTTGTTCATGTCATAAGCTGGCACTCCTTCCCACAACTCTTTCAACTCGTCATACAAAGGTTCAAAAAAAACATCAATGTCTCCTTTTGGTGCCTTGGGACCCGGTATAAGCAAAGACAACATCTGAAACTCTGATTTCATGCACATGGAAGGGGGGAGATTGTAAGGCACAGTGATGACAGGCCAATAGCTATAACTAGTAGACTGAATGCCACGCGGATTAAACCCATCGGTTGCAATTGCAAGCCAAACATTCATACGCTTTCATTAGCAAAGTCTGGCCACTTTTCTTTACAAATTTTCCACTGACCCGAATCAATTGGATGACGCATATAAGCCACGGAAGTCTCTACTCGTGCATGCCATGTCATCTCATGTGCTATCCACGGTATACTATACAACTGCTTAAGTCTTGGAATTAAAGGAAAATGTCTCAGTACTTTGTTAGGCTCCTTAGAATTCTTTTTCCCTTTACCCCCCTCCTTAACTTTATATCTTGGAGCTTGGCACTTAGGACATTCTGTCAAATCTTTCTCTGTCTTCCAATATAAGATACAGTTGTTCTCGCACGCATGAATGCACGTAGCCTTCATCCCTAAGTCTTTTAACATCTCCTTCATTACCGGATACTTCTCTGGGAGTGTGTTACCTTTAGGCAACCATCGCCTCAACAAGGATAAGAGTACTGTCATACTAGTTCCAGACCAACCAAATTGCTTCTTTACATTGTGAAGTTCTACAAGTGCAGAGAGAGTTGTCTCGGGACCTTCACATGCAGGATACAATTTTTCAGTTGCCTTTTTCTTATATTCATAATATCTCTTTCCTAAGTCTGGTTCAGGAACGTAAGGCTCATCAAATTCTGGTCCCAGACTGCCATCACCCACAACTCTTTCATGCAATCCAAAAGAAGAGTCAACAAAGTTTCCCATCCCAATCCCGACCTCCCCAATAGTTTTTTCCTCGGTGTCTTCCATCTCAATAGCAACATCACCAATGGTTGTTTCTCCAATATTTGCAACCACTGGAGGATGAACGGCAATGTTAGATAAGTCCTCACCATGTAAAGTCCATACACAATAGGACTTCTCTATACCGTTTGAGACTAAATGGTGCTCAACATCTTTATAAGTCAACCAATACCTATTTCGACACTTCTTGCACGGGCAAGGACACTTCTTCCCACCCAACTTCCACTTTGCAAATTTAAGAAAAAAACCTCGACTCCCATAGAATGACTGTCAGGCCTCTTTCCTTTTCACTCATCCATTCTTTTGTTTATTGGTTCGGACATTCTATACTATATTTAGACACCAAGGGAAATAATGATCGATTATAAATAACAGGACAACTAGCTATCCAAGTACAACAACCAAAAGCAAGAAATAAACGGCATCATAAGATTCAAATGCAGGTAACATTGTTTTCAATCCATAAGGGCAGCAACAGTTAGAACACTAAATTTTGCAGGTGTATAGCTTGTCGCTTAATGCAACATATAATTTCCACCATATCTACAACTCAAAACTAACAAATACAATGAATATATATCATGCGCCCATATTTTTTCAGAATGAAAGAGCCACTAGGAAATTGTAGTTGTGAGTACAGATGCTACTTTAACACTACCTATTAATTTGATTTATTTTTGTGCAAGGCAACTAATGAAATTAAATATGCACCAACCTAAAAGAAAAAGTCTAGCCTAGTTATACTCTTATATCCTCAACAACTAATTATCGCATTTCAAGTAGTATGTAATCCAGGAGCTATGTACATAACCAACAAAGAAGCAAACTTTTATAACCACATCTATTAAACCAATAAAGATTAATATTTTACCTCAAAATTAGACTTAGTTGTAACAAGTGAAACTTTTGAGAAAATCAGTCAACCCTTCAAAAAGGAAACATATCAAGTATGAGAAAAAACAGCTACACAATGGATAAGTGTCATACACCAACATTTTCAGAAAATTCTATCTTACAGCTTGTTTTTCTAAGCCAACTGCCTAGTATGCACTACTCCCACTTACAAATCACTGACAACAACAAATTGAGGATGCCATGAATAGATTAACATACAATCAATTAGTATTTTCCAATTGAATTCTCAATCAAATCGTGCATTCTAAGATATTTAGAACTGCTTGACTGAAATGAAAACTCTTCATGCCTTTAACAAGGTAACTATAGCTTTCATACCAAACAATGTTTATCTATAACATTTGGCACATATTATTGATCAAACATAAAGCAGTAAAAGATGAATAATTATGCAAAAACACGAATCAGGCAATCATTTCAAATCAGGTAAAGGTCATCCAGTCTTCAAATCATTTCCGTTTGAACTACAATGCGAAAAAGTATTCAAAGACATTATCGAAACGGAAATCCTAGCAAAGCAATACTAATTAATGTATGAACATAAATCACCAAAAGCACAAACAACCATCACCCATTTATACACACCCAAAATCCAGGAAAAGAAACCAACTTTTTTTACTCAAAAACAAGATTACCTTTCTTTTAGGAACAGCCATGAGTTCCATAGATCCAATATTATTACCTAACTCAAAACTGGGCATTTCCAAATTTTTATCATTCTCAGGCAATAAAAATACATTCCCATGACTCGTCATTGAAGTACCCAATGGCGCAGGAACAGTAGTAGCCACATGATTCCATCTTCTAGACATGCACAAGCTGTTCACTAATATACCCATCTCATTTTTTAGTCTAATAAATGCCATCTTTTGCAACGAGATTGACCAAACTTTACGAAGCATTTCAACAAACAAATATCATGCAAATCGACTGACCAAATTCCCAAGGAATGATTGGAAGGCTCTAAACCATGTGTATAAAATATCTTAAAAATATTTTGACACCTTGTGATACAACTCAAAAATATTCACTTACTTTTATTAGCAACTCAAAAAGTTTGGAAATCAGCAACCAAAATATCCTTCACTGGATACAATAGTGGACTCACCCCAATCAAATTCAAAATAACGTCTTCACATTTATGGGCCACAATTCCACATAATGTGCAGCGCCCATATGAAAAAAGCTCAACACCATACGAATTTCGATTGAATTGACCAAACTTAAGAAGAAAACTATCGCCTTTCTTAAAACTCCTAATATAAGTAAAGTAAAAAAAAAAAAAAAAACATACCTGAAAACCCAGAGTAGTTGTTGAACTGCTGTGGAGTTGAAATGGGTAATGGAGATTGTTTCTGAGTTTGGTGGAGTTGAAATGGGTAATGGGAAGGGAGAGTGAAGAGGCGAGATAGTTGGACTTTACTTTCTTTTGATTTTTGGCTTTTAGGCTTTTGTTTTATTTTCTTTTTTTCTCGATTTTTTTCTTTTTTTATCGGTAAAATATATTAAAAGTTGGGTCAAAAAAATAAATTGGGATATATACTAACAAAAAACTTAAGGAGTAACGGATATATCCGTAAGTAAATTGGTAACAGTTATATCCGTTAGAAATGAAAAAAATGGTCTGTTAGGAATTGACCATTCTGGTGTAGTAGAGGCTTTCGCATCCTGCCATGCCATGATAACTTGCCAACCCCGCCGCCGTGTGTCGTCAACTTGTGCTAACCTGTCTAGTGTTACTATGTCTGATGGGGTGTAAGGAGCAACCAAATGAGGTTGCACCGCCATCCCGCCAAGTCATTACTCGAAATGAGCGAACCACCCAATTGGTGGGTCTCATGACTTCAACCCTTTTCCAATCCGTGGAACTGGGTACATAATAATTAGTAGACAACAAGCTAGCGGGGATGTGGCAAACCAAACAGGCATAAGAAGATACTTATGGCGCATGCTTTGGGCTCTCTTAAGACTAGCCACTAATACTCGGGGAATGTCATATCGGTGACGTCCCTCAGCTAAAGCAAGGAAAATGTCACCAGCGGTACTATTTGCAGAAGTAAACTGAAACTCCCCTAGAATATTCATGAGGATGAATAACATGGTGGTGCCTACATTTAGGGACAGGCTACCAAAGGCTATGTTGTAACGCCCTTGGTCCATTATACGAAATACCCCTCCCCCATAATACTCATGGAAATATGTATAGTCATAGAGGTATGAATTATCGGTCATATATCCCCACGTGTGAATAAGATTAGGTATTGGTATTCCCGAAACTAATGCTACCACATAATTATTGAATTCTAGGGGTGTATCATCAACCGTGACGGAGAATTCTTGTTCTCTATCCTGGTTACAATAGAACTTAACATTATTGTAGAAAAATTCAGTAAGCTTAGGTGAATACAAGTCGTCTTCACTTACCAGAAGATGCCTCTATCCGAACTGCGTGATCCTATCGCGGAATCAATGTCCACAAGACTTGCTCGCTAATAAGTGTTCGAAAGACTGCTCCGGTATTACTATAGGAGAGGTCATCACAAAACTACTTTCTAGAATAGCTGCAACTATCCCGGAACAACCCTCGTAAAACTTGAAATTTTTGGTGCTCACAGGGGTCAGGGTGCAGGTGCACTCAAGGTATGCCTGGGATGGGCGCGGGTGCGCTCTGTTGAGTTTCAAATTCCAGGCACTTGGGCGCAGGGTGCGCTCACTTTTAGCCTGGGAAGGGCGCGGGGTGCGCTCAGGATGAAAATTGGAATTCCAGTGTTTTGGGCGCAAGTGGCTTCAGTTTTCTTTGGAGAGGGCGCAGTCGCGACTCGGGGTAGAATTCCTCCGAAAGATCTTTGAGGCGCGGTGGCACTCCTGGGGGCAAAATGCAGCGCTTCGGGGAGCAATGAGGAGGCCAAAGTGCGAAGGAAAAATAAGGTAAAGTGGGAATGAAACGTGAGATGTAGTTGGAGTTGTGAGTATAGAATGAATGCAGTTTTTATAAGATTTAAGTTGCTAAAACGAATCGGGAAGTTACCCAGAAAGTTTTAAGGCAATTGTCGGAAATAATAAAATTTCTAAAACCAAAAACGAAAACAACCCATATTCTCTATTCCAAAAAAAAACCTAATATCTTTTAGGTTGAATTTAGGTTAGATACTGCCTAATTTATCGAGATTTCATCCTAACACAATATCTACTTATAGCGATGCCCATATCGGCAATATTCTCAACCCTCACTCCAAAATAATTTCTGAAAAAAAAATGATCATATAACGAATTATGTTAGGCTAAATAATACCACCCCCAAACAATATAATTCGGGATGGTGGGATTAATGATAAGAACAACGCATAATTTGAAATTAACCAACTTATATTAAAATTGAATTCCAAATAACATACGACAACCAAATTCAAATTTAATTACTGAACTAATCTTTTTACATCCGTACTAAATAAAAACAAATACAATAAAACAAATCAACTCATTAGATCCCTAAACCACTCGCTGCTAGTAGTGGAATGCGCTCGAGAAGCAGATGGCCCTTGGGCTTCCGATGGGCCAGAGCCATCCGTCTTGCGGCGACGATGCTCATGCCTCACAGACTGCTCCTCCGAAGAAGAACCCCCCCTGGGGTTGGAAGCATGCAAGCACGTCGTCTCGAAACTGGTGTTGAGCGTCCATCTCGGCCCTCGTCTGTTCCCACCGCTCATCTTCGCGCCGGGCACGAGTCTCGAAGTTATGATGCATGGTAGCCTGCCGAGTTTGGAGGTCTTCACAAATAGTATTGAGAGAACACATGCCACGGTGAATCACAGCCATGCGTTCTGCATCCGACCTACACCTCTCCAAGGCATCGACATCAAAACATGTCGTGTCATCTTTATCCTTTGAGTCACTCTCCTCGACTACCCTCTCTTCAGGCAACCTCCAAACTCTCTAGATACACCCCGTATAAATATGATGATTTCGGTGCTCTTTCAGGCAAATCCTATCAGACCTTGGAGTCGCTCTCAAGGTTATCATGATCTTCGTTATCAAAATAGGGAGAGGCGCAATACTCTTTCCAACTCCCATAATCATGTTACGCAAAAACTCCAAAATACAGAACTCATACTTCTGCTCCTGGAGTATCCACAGAACGTGAAGGCAGTTCAGACCAATATCACTGACTTTCTCCTTCCCTATGAAATTTCTACCAATCCACTGAGCTACAGCCAGCTGGTTGGTTCGGAGAGACGACTGGCGAACACAATGCGAGCTCGCATTGTAGTTCCCTTCCGCAACAGTCGCGTTCATCAAAGGTTCTACAGCAGTAAACTGGGAATCCTGTAATGTGGCATTGAGATGGTGTTTAGGTGGAATGCCTAAAATCTCAGCCTACAACCCAGTAGTAACCTCTCTCCTCCTCCTAGCCACCTTAACAAAAATTCGATCCATATTCAACTCCCTCATCCTATAAAACTCTCGGACCAAATCTTTGTGGTAAAAATCGTCTGTCGAGTACCACAAACCACTCTATTCTCTCCTAACCATCTCGTCACCGTAAAACGGCGCGAAGTGGTCGGCAGTAAAAGCGTGCTCTGGCAATATCCGACGTCTTTGAGCCATTGGAGTTTTTATAAGATGTGTGGGTTTGAATAAGGTATGGGACTTGTTTTGAAACACCCTAACTAAAAATAATGACAGGAGGCACGGTGGTGGTGGTGGCAGTCGAAATTTTTGAATTTTTGGTGGTGTTTGGTTGTTTAAGTTGGTGGAGGTGGTGGTGGTTGTAGTTAGGAGGAGATTTGGGGTGGGTTTTAACTTTGGGCGTGGGTGTATTTAGGTTTCTTATTATTATTATTATTTTAGATTAGGTTTTTGAAGCTTTGATGTTTGGTAATGACGGTTTGGAGAATGGAATCGCGGCTGTTGGTGTGAAGGAAAGAGACTCACGTGCGCTGCACGTGCGTGCGAAGTTGGGCCCAAGCCCACTTAATTTTCAGATTTTGATTTTTCGATATTTCGTGCAACTTCAAACTTAAATTGCCGCTTCGTTACCGGGCCGATTTTTGCGAATGAGATATGGAAATGATCAGGAGAATTTCCAATCCAATGATCCATAAAACGCTCTAGTCCGACTGTCACACCCCGAATTTCGACAGAATTCGGAAAAACAGTATTTGTTCCCGACTCTTTGATCTTCGAGGTGTGACACACTCTCAACTCCCAAAAACCTATAAACAGTTTAAATATGCGGATAATTAAAAACCAATAAAATTTTTAACTTAAACAAAAGTCCTCTTCATTACAAAAATTCACAAATGAAAAATGCAAATAACCTTATCTCAACTGAAAATCTATATCACCTCCAAGAAAAACAAGCCTATCTTGAAATGCGACGCTAACGCAAACCACAAGCAGCAACCAATCTTCTTCAACACTAAACCTGTCAAGACTTATCAACTATGTTCATTTAATGAACACACCCGATAAGCAAACATGCAAATCGGGTCAGCATTATAAAAATGCTAGTGTGAGTAGCTCTAAAATACAACATATTCTTATACAAATATATACACAATCCATAAGGCAGTTAGCTCCTCCACCGAGGCGCCTTAACTTTCAACGACTAATACAACATCCTTAAGTACAATAATTTAGGCAGGTAGTTCCTCCACTGAGGCGCCTTAACTTCCCACTAACCACACAACAAACTATACGCATAATAAATAAGGCATGTAGTTCCTCCATCGAGGCGCCTTAGGTTATAACTAAACAAATAACCAACATACTACTATAATTATATTATTTAAGGCTTTCTTTGTGTGTCCCTAAAATCACGTCGTATCTATGTCTTACCTAGTTTCCCTGGCTACTACAATCGCTACCCAACGCCGAACATGTACATCCAAATGCCTCCCCTTACATAATGTACCACTCCGTGCGTAACTACCCTGAGCGGGATGCCGCACACTAGGTAACCCTCACACGAAAGCCATTATGTAAGTACTGCCACTATTCGACATAAAATATCGCGCGTTTCATTCTATTTTGCGAACGGAATAATCAAGCCACTATATATTCGGCTACACCAGAAGGGCCATTCAGATTCACTGAAACGCTAGAAGGGCCAATCATATCACATACGCCCACACAGGGCAAATCACATGAGTTGTGGTAGTCAGGTTCTAGGATTTTCGTTACGTAATTTAATCAAGTGTCATACATCTATGACTCATAATAATTCCATTATATCACGTGCAGGTCAAATACCTTATTGCATTAAGCCACAATATTTAGAAATATCTCAATTATATCTCATAACCACTTTCATTCTTTCACGTACTAATATATTATTGCACTACGCCACAATCCCGTGGGAAATATCTACAAATACTCTACTAGCATCTTACAGATAAAATAATGGAGTGTCTATACATTTATTTCTCCAAAACTATTGCATTTTATATCCCGACATATTATATAATGTCATAATATCAACGTCAAATCTTAATTAGATAATGACCACCAAATTTATACAAGCTTCCACAGCATTTTAGCATTTGATTTGTCCATACAATTTACAACATAAAATGTAGCACAATTAAACAGTCCACAGTCCACAATCAAAGCCCAATATATATATGTTTTACACACTACTCACGTCAAATCTTAATTGGATAATGACAAACAACGTTATATAATATTCGACAACATTTTATTACTACATTTGTCCATATTCTTAAATATGTGAAAAACTGGAAAAAGTCAACATTCCACAGTCAATGGTCAAAGGTCAAAGTCAACAGTCAAAGGTCAACGGTCAATGGTCAAAGTCAACGGTCAATAGTCAAAGTCAACGATCAATGGTCAAAGTCAATGGTCAATGGTCAAAGTCAAACTGTCGTTTCCATGTTCGACAGGTTCAGGGTCATAGCCATGGTTCATGGCTAAGGGCAAAGGTGCATGGCTCAAGGGCTCATGACTAAGGAAATGATTCGGACCCAACTGGCCAAGCCCAAACCTTAAAACCCGGAAGTCTAAACATTGAAATACCCATTTGGATCTCTATTAAGTCCTATGGGCTGGCCCCAAACAATCAAGCTAAACTGGCCCAACAACTTAAAACAAAATCGGGCCCAATCAAAACAAAACAAACCGGCCCATTGAACTAAACCAAATTGGTCCAAAACTTAATTGAACTGGTCCGGCCCAACAAGTTAAAACAAAATCGGGCCCAACCAAAACAATTGAAACTGGTGTGGTCCGGCCCAAAGGAACCAACCCAGGCCCAAGTCCAATTCATCATCTCCTTCCTCCAGTAGCTCCACCAGCCACCCAAAATCCACCACCACTTCTCCACACACCACCCCTTTTTAACCAAGCAGTTAGTATCCTAAAGAAAAACCCGACATCATTAATTCACACCAATACCGATTTTGGCAACTGTCGAGATCACTCTCCAACAGATCTCGACCGCCATTGTCGGCTGTTTAAGCTTCCACCACCCCCATTTGCATCCCTTACACACTACACTAGCCCCCCAACATCGTCCAACCCACACAACAACCTTTCACTTAATCAAATCCACTGGGCGATTCTTTGGCTGCCATTAACAGCTTGTTTTCAAGCTTCTACCACCACCATTCAATCGACTAACAACCAAACAACATCCCACCATCATCACAACATAAATCACATTATCTAGTTTCAATCAAAAAAAGTTCAAAGCATAAACTGGCAATTTCTAGGTTGTAGCTTTGGCCGCCATTAACGACCACTGCTGAGCTCCAACAGTTCAATCACCCATCCGAAACTGTATAACAGTTCAACCTTCAAACCGAAATGAACCCACACTACAATACAGTTAACAGTATTCAAGCCATGTACACGACCACTGTTTGTTTGGGCTCACGCTGTCATTAACGAGCCCAAATCAAAACCGACGATTTCATCTCGGTTTTGAAGTTTCAACAGATTAGACACGGTTCAATATCAAATTTCAGAGAGTTAAGTTTTAACAACACGGCAGATTTCAACAGAAAAGAAATTGACAGTAACAAGGATTTTATAAAAGTAAAAATCCATAAAATATCTACTCACCTGTATTAAAACTCAACTCGACGAATCCCTCCTCCTCCGAATCGTCGCGCTCCACCCTCTAGCAAACGAGTTTCTAGCTCTGCCTCCATTTTTATTATTTTTTTATTCTCTAAAACCCTATTCTCTAGAACAATGTGATTATATACTTGGGTCTGAAACCCAAGCCCAACACAGACTCGGGCCCAGAAATCAGGCCCGCGTATCCCAAATCCAATCTAGCCGATATTAAATAAATAAATAAATAAATTAATTAATAAATAATTACGTATTTTAAATACGGGCGTTACACCGACCGTTGGTGACATGTAAGAAGATGGAAAACACCTCGAAGTGCGTGCATGACGTAAGTTATGCGAACGAATGAAATCTAATTTCATAGATAATGTCAACCCGAATCATAATACAATTAAACGGTCTAACCAACACAACTGGAGAGTTGAATAATCTAGGATGGAACGAACACCCCAACCCCAAACAAATTTTAGACACAGAGTTGAGAAAATTTGTTTTAAAAAGTGGGTCTTTTAAAGTCAGATTCCCGAGACTTCTTAACTTACTATGTTTGTGATTTTAACAATTGTTTTTATTTTTTATTAATAAAATTTAATATAAGAAAATAAGAAAGCATTAAATGCATAATTCACGCCATATAGGGACATGACTCAAAAACCGAGAAAACATGCAAGAGTAAAAAATGTGAATTATGTTAAACGTGGACTTAGGATCCGGTACTTACAGCCACACACTCCATAGGGAGGGCCCGGTTATCTTAATGGTGCACTTACCAATATATGGAAATGAAATGAAGTACACCAATGAAAAGGGTCAGTCCTCATAGACAGGATCCTGTAAAAGGACTTCCTCTACATCAGGGGACAATAGCTCGTGAAAATGTTTCAACTGTTGGCCATTTACTTGAAAGGATACTTGTTGTCCTTGGGATTTACCAAGGTGATTGCCCCGTAAGGGGTGACTTCAAGAACTTAAAAGGACCAAATTCAACGGGTTTTAATTTCCCTGGAAAAATATGTAGACGTGAATTGTAAAGTAAGACCTTTTGACTTACCACAAACTCTTTGCGCAAAATTTGCTTATCATGAACACGTTTCATATTAGCTTTATAATCCTTTGCAAGGTCATAAGAATCGCTACGGATTTCTTCAAGCTCATTCAATTGCAACTTGAGCTTGACACCTGCCTCATCAAAATTGAAGTTAAGGCTTTTTATAGCCCACATAGCATGGTGCTCCAATTCAACGGGCAAATGACAAGGTTTCCCAAATACAAGTCTAAAGGGAGACATACCTATAGGAGTTTTGAAAGCAGTACGTCCTATATGCCCATAAGGCATCAGATAGACGCTTTGACTAGTCTTTCCTATAAGGATTTATAGTTGTTTCTAAGATCTTTTTGATTTCTTTATTAGAAACTTCTACTTGTCCGCTAGTTTGTGGATGATACGGAGTTGCTACCTTATGTATAACTCCATATTTCTTCACAAGAGATGCAACAACTCTGTTGCAAAAATGTATTCCACAATCACTAATGATGGCCTTGGGAATGCCAAATCGACAGAAAATATACTCTTTAACAAAAAACACAACTGTCTTATGGTCATTGCTATGGCAAGCCATGGCCTCTATCCATTTAGACATGTAGTCCACGACAACTAGAATATAGATGAAGCCGTGGGAAACTGGAAAGGGACCCATGAAATCAATGCCCCATATGTCAAAAATTTCTACCACCATGATTGGATTTAATGACATCATATTACGCTTCATGATTCGCCCAAGTTGTTGGCAACGAATGCACGCCTTGCAATGCACTTGGGCATCTTTAAAGAGAGTAGGCCAATAAAACCCACATTATAGAATTTTAGCAGCTGTTTTCATACCACTGAAATGGCCACCACACTCTTTTTCATGGCATAATGAGAGAATCTCATTATATTTTCACTGGGGAATACAATGATGAATAATCTGATCCGTACAATACTTAAAAAGGTAGGGCTCATCCCAGTAGTATAGCTTAACTCTGGCCAAGAACTTCTTACGTTCATTTCTTGACCAATCATAAGGAATAGCATCTGCCGCTAAATAATTCACGATGTCAGCATACCATGGTGTAGAAAAAATAGCATACAAATATTCATCAGGAAAAGAGTCGGGTATGGACTCCGAATCACTATCATCGTCGTTTGTCAGTCTAGATAAGTGGTAGGCAGCTATGTTTTCGACCCCTCTTTTGTCCTTTATTTCTAATGTGAACTCTTGCAGGAGGAGAATCCATCAGATTAATCTCTGCTTAGCATCCTTCTTTGCGAGAAGGTACCTAAGGGCTGCATGGTCGGTGTAAACTAGGGTCTTAGAACCAACCAAATAAGGATGAAACTTATCTAAAGCATAAACGACAGCTAAGAATTCTTTTTCAGTAGTTATATAATTCCTTTGAGCATCGTTTAGAGTTTTACTAGCATAATAAATAACAGTGGATTTATTATCTAGTTTATGTACCAAGACAGCACCAACTACATAATCACTAGCATCACACATGAGTTCGAAAGGTTTAGACCAATCGAGAGGCTGTATAATGGGTGCAGAAGTTAAGGCGGTTTTTAAAGTTTCAAAAGCCTATTTACAGTTAAAATTAAAATCAAAGATGACATCCTTTAAAAGCAGATTAGTTAGCGGCCTAGCTATTTTTGAAAAATCTTTGATAAAGCCTATATAAAAAACTGCATGGCCTAGAAATGCTCTAATATCACGGACAGTCCGTGGTATAGGTAGAGTCGCTATCTTATCTAGTTTGGCCTTATCAACTTCTATGCCATCACTAGATACAATGTGACCTAGTACTATGCCCTTTTTTACTATGAAATGACATTTTTCCCAATTTAAAACTAGACTCTTCTTTTCACACCATGTCAAAACCTTAGATAGGTTAGACAGGGAGTCAGTGAAAGAGTCTCCATAGATAGAAAAATCATCCATGAATACTTCCATGTCACTAAATATATGAAGCATACACCGCTGGACGGTACCAGGAGCATTACAAATGCCAAAAGGCATTCGTTTATAGGCATATGTTCCAAAATGACATGTAAAGATAGTCTTTTCTTGGTCATCAATATCAATAATAATTTGGAAATAGCCAGAGTAGCCATCCAAAAAATAGTAAAAAGCATGACCAGCTAGACGTTCTAGCATCTGATCTATAGAAGGTAATGGAAAATGATCCTTTCGTGTCATGGCATTTAAACGTCCTCAGAATCAATAGATCCTCCATTTCATAGGACCATGTGTGGCAACATATTTACCCTTGGCATTACGTACCATTGTAATCCCTGATTTTTTTTGGAACTACATGAATGGGATTGACCCATTCGCTATCAAAGATTGGGTATATGATACCTGCATCAAGTAACCGTAAGACTTCTTCCCTGACCATTTCTTTCATGGCCGGGTTCAAACAACACTGAGGTTCGCGAGAAGTCTTTGCGTTATCCTCCAAATGGATACGTTGAGTGCACACATTAGGGTCAATTCCCTTAATATCAGCTAGGGACCAACCAATCGCAGAACGATGTTCATTAATCACCCTGATTAAACGTGTCTCTTCCTCTTTAGATAATAGAGAAGATATAATTACTGGATGGCTACCATCCGGATCAAGTTGAATATATTTTAACTCAGGAGGAAGAGGTTTAAGTACCGGGGTGGTTGGTATGTCGATAAAAGCTTCTGGGGTGTCCTTATCTTGAGTAATGAATACTTGCTTAGGCAGCAGGTCTTCAAACTATGTATATGGAGCAATCGATGGTTCTACGATTTGTGTAGACTCGAAGATGGTGTTGACTTCTTGTACGTAGGAGTCATCGACAAAATCTGAACTTCCAAAAGAAAGGAATTTATTCATATGGTTTTCTGGAAACGTGTTATTAAAGTAATCTTGCGCTAAGCTCTCGATCATGCTAATCTCTCCATCTATAGATGCATCTGATAACTGTTTCATCATTTTAAAAACATTTACCTCAACCGAAAAATGGCCAAAAGACAAGGACATCGAACCATTTCGGCAGTTTATAAGCGCATTGGCAGTTGCCAAAAATGGACGCCCTAAGATGATCGAAACAGAGTCATTAACGACTTTTGTATCGAGGATAACAAAATCAGCAGGATAATAGAAATCCTGGACCTTAACTAGCACGTTTTCAACCACACCCTTAGGATACTTAATAGACCTATCCACTAATTGCAATGTCATTTGAGTAGGTTGCATCTTTTGTAGACCTATTTGTTTGTATAAATAATACGGGAGTAAGTTGACACTTGCCCCCAGGTCTAATAAAGCGGTGGTCGTGTGAGAATCTCCTAAGGTGCATTATGTTATGTTAAGTTGGAAATTGTTTAGTTAGAAAGGCGTCTTTAAGAATATTTGTCCTACGCCTAGTAGTGCACAACTCCTTAAGAAACTTAGCGTGGTGAGGTAATTTTTTAATTGCTTCAAGAAAGGGTAAGTTAATCGTTAGATTCTTGAATACTTCCCTGATCTCGTCAAAGTTTGTATCTCTGTTTAACATAGCTAATTTCTGGGGAAATGGTGGTGTCTCTCTATGCTTAGCGTATGGTTCAACTGGATATCTAACATTTGCTTTTTGTTTCTTAGGTTGTGGTTTAACTGGTACCTCTACAGGGGTAGGCTTTTCAGTTTCCATTTCGGTATCTAGTTCAATCTCCTGTGTAGGAACTATTTGTGGGGTAACTATAGGCATAGTTACATTGTTGTCAACCACTCTACCAGAACGGAGAGTGGTGATGGCATTTAGCTCACCTACGTTTACATTTTCCGTACTAGTATTACCGTTCACCTCAAATGCTGTGTTTGGTGTTTTAGGATTAGGTATCGCTTGTCTTGGAAACACACCTTTGGGTTGTACTTTCTCTTGAGCTAGCTGCTGTAAGGAAAGTTGGATGGCTTGCAAAATCTGTTGTTGAGATTGCATAAAGGTATCGAAATGATCCGGTTATGGAAGAGTGTTAGCTATAGGTTGTGTGACAAGAACTATGTCACGTTGATTATTTATGGGTGGGTTGTGATAGTTATTATTATTAACCGGAATGATACCTCGATTTGCATTATAATTATTATTGTTATAATTATTATAATTACCCTGACCTTATGCTTGACCTTATCGTGGTTGCGCTTGGTTGTTATAATTATTATAATTACCCTGACCTTGTCCTTGTCGTGGTGGAGGTTGGTTATAATTGTTTGCTTGCCTAACATTTTGATTATTAAATCCTGGAGTTGTTACTTGTTGATTATTTCTCCAACTGAAGTTGGGGTGTTGTCTCCAAGGGGCGTTAGGAATAGGATAACTATTAATTGAGCAAACATTATCTTGTTGTAATGTTTGTTGTTCGTAAACGAAAGGACAATAGGAGTCGGGGTGCTCTGGACTCAAACAGAAATTACATGGGTTGAAGTTGACATTCATGACGAGGATAGATTTTTGTTGGACAGAAATAGCCTCTACCTTTTTAGTTAGAGATTCGATTAAATTTTTAAGTTCTGGATTGGGTTTCATCTCAAACATACTGGCGGCTTTAGCTGTTGTAAAAGAACTAGCAAAACGGGAGATATCATCACTACCCCCCTAATTATTATTCCGCTTAGTCTGATCTTCTTAAAATTTATAAGCCTCCGAGGCTCCTTTACTTAAGAAACTACCCCCATTCATTATGTCAAGGACTTCTTTATGGTGGTGTAGAAGTCCTTTGAAAAAGGCACGAACTAACATGTCTTTCACGAGGTTATGGTGTGGACACTCTATAAGTAGATCGGTAAAACGATTCCAAGCCTCTAAAAATGATTCATGAGGATTCTGTTGAAAGAAATGAATCTTGGAAAGCATTTCATCGGTCTTCAGTGGTGGGTAAAAATGTTCCATGAATAGTTGAACAAGTTTAGCCCACGAGTCCACAGAATTAGGCGCTTGGGCAGTTAACCAAGACGCCGCCTTATCGGCTAATAAGGTGAAGGGAAATACCCTTAGTTTAATTTGTTCAGCACCTACCGTAGGATGGTGGAATGTAGTAAGGACTTGGTCAATCCTACGCATATGTTGATAAGGTTTTTCGTGGTCTAACCCATGAAAAACAGGTAACAAATTAAATATATTTGGGGGAATTCGGAAATCCCCCACTGGGTCTGATAGAATGATGCAAGATTTAGGGCTATCGTTCAAGGCTTTGTAAAAGTCAGAGAGAGGAGACTTTCTTTCTTCAGCCATTACTTCAGGTGGTGTGTGTGGTATGCTACCTAGAGGTGTAGTGAGTGGTATACTAGAAAGACTTGTTTGTTCGTTGCCGTTGTCGGTTAATTACGTTAGGTGTTTTTCTTCGGCCCGACCTTAATCTCATACAAGGCTAAGACCAATATTAATGAAACCCAACAACACTCCAAACAATCCTGATATGCTAGTATGAACCTCTAACAGAAGATGCGAGGTGTGGAAGAAAAGAGTACCTGAAAGCCTCCTTGCTTCGCTTATGAATAACGTCTTGTTTACGCGTGCTCAGTGTATATAACAAGTTAGAACACTGAAAACTTTGAAGAAATGGAAGTTCGAAACAAACCTGTGGAAATCGGGCATTTTCAGCAGAGGGCACGCGGGTGCTTCGAGAATATGCCTAGGGGAAGGCGCAGTCGCTTCTCGGACAAAAGGTATGATTCAGCGTGGGGCGTAGGTGGCGCTCCAAGTTGTCCTTGGTAGGGCGCAGGTGGCGCTCAGCCAAAGGGTGGGATTCCAGGCGTGTGGGCATAAGGTGCGCTCCACTTTGGCTTGCCCAGGGCGCAGGTGCGCTCCAAGTAATTTTTCGTGGAAACTGCAAAGCTGAAACAGACAATCACAGTGAGAATCCAAACAAGGGTGGGTGGGCTATGGGACTTTAAAAAACTATCAAGTCTACAAAAAACAATACTAAAGAGTACTAAGATGGCAGCGGCGCCATTTGATCAACGTAAAATTGAATAATTTACCTTTGAAATGAACGATGAAACTCAAAACGCAAGTGAATTTAACCTTAATTACGCGTTGCTATCAAAGATTTCTATACTCTCAATTCTATCGAAATAGAGTGGAGTAAAAAGTTCGTTCCACTCTTAGTTCTTTAGCATTCAAGTTTCCTAGATTGACTAATCTATTCAAAGTCTAATGAGAGCAATGGTAGGAATTATACTACGATGTGAATTAAAACTAGATGTAATATAAAGATTATAACTTTATTAAATTTTACTAAACAATAATTGAATTATAAATTAATAACTAAGAATTGAATAACAACCACTGAAATTAGATCTAACAATTTTAAATGACAAAATCGGAATGAATAAGAAATAACTATTTTATTTATCTAATCAATGAAGAACTATGATTCAAAGAATTAATCTAAAACAATGTATGAAACTAATTAATTTAACTAATTGAATTCAAAAACTAGATCTACAAGCTATTTTAATGGCTACTTCCTATTCTAAGCTATCTAACTATCTATTTCTTAAGAGCTAAGTCTTGTTTTATGTAAAGGAGGAGACCAGATCCACAATTTCGTGCATAGACTGAGAAGCCATGTTTTGGGCCGGAAAATCGAGCCCAAAACCCAATTTCTTCAGTCCACAGAGCCTGTTTCAGCTGGCTTTGACTTCAGTAGACTTTTCGTCCACTTTTTCTCCTCTGATTGGGTCAAGGTTTGGATCATTCGAAAGCTCTTTCCGAGCCAGTCGTTTTGACATAAAGTAAGACCAAATCCGAGGCCTGAGTCCAAAGATATGGTTTTCGGAAATTCTGCTGACTTGTGGACTATTTCTGCCTGTGTTGACTTTTCAGCTTTTAACCGGGCTTTATAAAGGCTTTGTCTCTTTGAATCTTGGCCTTTATCACAGAACTTCTTAGCAACCAACCCTTTGGTCCTTTATATCGCCAAAGTGGCACGTTTCTGCACATAATTGAGTTCCATGCCTGAAATACATAAAAGCATGTAATTAGCATTAACTCTTATTTATTACTCACATAATTGGTCTAAAAGTAGTATTATTAAGGGGTTAAAACTACATTTTTGGGATCTTATCAATCCCGATACCGCTTTTTTAATCGAGCAACAACAAGCTGAAATACGTGCTGAATGGGCAAGGGCTAGATGTAGTTCTAGCTCTAACTAAGCATATGTAATATCTAGTATTTTATTTTAATTACAACAGTATGTATTTTAATTAATGCATTATGTATTTTAATTTCACTGTCTTTTTAATTAATGCACTATGTATTTTTATTTCATTGTATTTTTAATTAATGAACTATGTATTTTTATATCACTGTTGATTTTAATTAATGCACTATATATGTTCTTTCCAATATAATTATTTCATAGAAATACAATTAAAAACAGTGAGATAAAAATACAACTCATTAAACAAATAAGAACTTATTGGAATTACATAGGAAATACATAAGAAATATGTTGGAACTTAATAGTTCACGTTAGGAAATACTTTGGAACTTCATAGTTCATGTTAGGAAATACATAGGGAATACATAGGAAATACACTTTCATTTCCATTTTAATTTTCGCCTCCTTCTCCCTCCTCTGGATCCGACCAATTTGGATCATAAATTGGTACCGAATCTGCTATTTCTTCAATGCCAGTCCAATTAAAAACATGCTCAACTAAGTCCTTTTGAAGATTAGTATATGTAACTTCATTTCTGATCTTATTTCTTGCTTCAATCATCTGATAGACAAAATGAAAACCATCCTCTTCCTGAAAGAGATCAGGTATTGTTTCTTTCCTCTGACCTTTCCAATTCCAAACTCCACTTTCACGTTCATTCTCAACAATCATATTATGCATTATAATGCATGCCTTCATTATGTCTCCAAGAACAACAATACTATGACAACGCGCATAAGCCTTAACAATATGCCATCGTGCCTGCAAAACTCCAAACGTCCTCTCAACATCCTTTCTTGCAGCTTCTTGATGTTGAGTAAAGATCTCTTCATGCTTATTTCTTGGATAACGAATGGCTTGAACAAATGTGCCCCATTTTGGGTAAATACCATCAGCAAGATAATATCCCATATCGTAGTCATTACCATTCACATTAAATGCAACAGCATGACCCTCACCTTGCTCTAATGATTCAAAAACATGAGAACGATGAAGCACATTAATGTCATTATGCGAACTTGGCAATCCGAAGAAGCAATGCCAGATCCAACAGTGTTTGTCTGCAACGGCTTCAAGTACCAAAGTTGGTTCCTTCTTGTACCCTACATGTGTTCCAGCCCATCCACTTGGACAATTCTTCCACACCCAATGCATACAGTCGATTGATCCAAGCATTCCTGGAAAACCCCTTGCCGCATTTTCAGCTAATATCCTAGCAGTGTCTGCTTCAATTGGTCGTCTCAAGTACTCTTCCTCAAACGCCGTGATTATTGCCTTGCCCCAACGCTTCATAGATACATTTGCTGTGGAATCTCCAATTTGTAAATACTCATCCGTTGAATCAGAAAAACAACCAGTTGCTAATTGTGCGTTTGCAGCTAGTCCCTTTTGTAACCCAGAAATTGCTTGCCGACCCAATCCATCCACCTTGTCTTTAAAGTAATCGTCGAATGATGCAACAATTTTCAACATATACATAAAAAGCTCCCTTGTCATCCTGTACCTTCGTCTAAACTTATGAGGAGGCCACCTACATGGTGTTGTGAAGTAATCCCTCATTATCTTTTGTTTACTGAAATCACCACCATCTCTAAACGTGTACTCTCTGCCCTTCACAGATCCACCGCGTTTGTCTGTATCCAGATCTTCAAGTTCAATGGCTGCTTGAGTCATTAATACCCCAGCAGTGGATAATAACTGCAACCTCCTCCTCCTCCTTCGCCTCATCATATCATTATGCTCATCTCTTACTCTTTCCATGTAGTCATCTTCAGCGTAAGTACCAGAAGACGACCCGGTAAAACCAGAAGACAAACTATTACTACTAGATCCTCCCCATAACCTTTGGTTAAATGCAATTCTTTCTTCTCTTGACATTTTTTCTATTTTTAGCTTGGTTGTGGGGAAGAAGATGGTTGTTTGTTTGTTTCATATAAAAGTAAGAAGAGTAAAACGAAATATGAAAGGTAAGGTCACATGTGATAGTTCGATTTTGGTCCACTCTCCAATTGACAACGCATTTTATCAGATTTTTTTTTCACTCTCCAAGTGACAACACATTGTATCCAAATGTCTATCCAAATGTATCCTCAATAATTCCAATTTATGGCCCACAATTCAGAAATCCAATGTATGGAATAGTAAAAGGCGTAGTGGGAAGGAACCATGAACGAGACGGGATGTTACATTCCGTCTCGGTCTACACTATACAATATTCCTGTCAGGACCAAACCACCTGCAAAAATGAGTGATATTCCATCAAAATTTTCTGTTTCAACCAAGACATAGGAAATGAGTTAAATGCGAGGTCTAGCCTAACCTACGAATTGTTGGAACGAGTGAAATGAGTTAAACGAATGTGAAATTTTTGGAAACATACAAACTTATACTTTGGAAACATACGAACTTATAATTTTCTGAAATTTTTTTGTCATAACCTCATTTGTTTTATTGACATATTCATATCCAAAACCTGCTAATATACTTTGGAAATTATAAATAAGACAAACAACAATCATAAACAACACCCAAGTCTAACACAGAAACTCGGTAAAAAAACTAACTTATAATTTCTGAAATTTTTTGGACATAACCTCCCTTGTTTAATGACATATTCATATCCAAAACTCATCAAAAAAACAACCTGCTAAATCAATAGTCGTTACAAACAACAATCCCAAACGCCATAAGACAAGTAATGGCGCATAGTTATTACAAACTACAAAAAAATATCTACTGAGACCTCCTCCCCCTACGAGAAGGCTCGGTCAAAGAGCTCTCCCCCCTACGTCGTTGTCGCCTCTCTAGTTGAGGTTGAGCTTGAGGTGTGGCACTTGCAGCATTCTCCAACTCTTGCACACGTCTATGAAACTGCAAAGTTCGATTCCGCTCTTCTTGTAAGCACTCAAAACTGCGATGAGAGGACTCCATGAAGGACGCACGCATGACATAACTGAGAGAGCTATAGTTAAGGAGCTCCGACCTTACTTCATCTTGTTTAACAAAACAAATGCATGTTAGGGGTTATAGTGAATAATAATAATAATAAATCATGAATAAATTCAAATCATACTAACCTCGGCTAACTGCTCAAATTGTACTAACAAATCTGCTACCACTGCGACATCTACTGGTGGAATAGGTATGCTAATATCTTGCCCCTGAGAAGTAATCATGCTCCAGTGCCAAAGGTCATCCTCATCAAATATCTGTGGAGTTCTTTGCGGTATGTGAATATCATGAAACACCCTGGGCTGTGACTATGGCAACTCCACTCCTTCTAGGAAATGAATGTCGGGTCTCAATGCTTCAGAAGTAACCCCTTCAAAATTAGTGCCCCAGTATAACGCACCTAGCAAGAGACCTCGACCAACCCTCTTCCAATACAAGTCATAGTCTCCCGTAAAAATGAAAGCTGATGCGTCTGGCCAATCATTTGGATTTGCTCTATAGTGTGAAAGAGCAGCAGGAAGAATATCATAGGATGTCATATCTATCGGTGGTGGGTAAGGTATAACAATCTCTCCAGATACTTGCCACCAACATCTGTCCCCAAGGTCCCATGTAGTTACTGACCATACAAGTATCATTCGCCGCTGAGAAAGAAACCTTGCTCTATGACACATATAGGATAGTCTACGGTACTCAGTGTTCTCGGGAACATCTAGAATATCTGCATAAGGGGTCTGAAATATGAAGGACTCGACCCAGGGTTGCCACTCAATGCGGGTAGCTCCTAAAAGCTCAATCTGTTGACGAGTGTTGTGAATATTATGCGATAGATCCCCATACCCCCTGTGCCTACAATGAAGCCCCCATGCTTGAATACGTGGAATCAGGTCATGAGTCTCATCCTCTTCCAACCACTTCAACACAGGATGCATCACACGAAAATGTTCGTAGCACCAATACTAAATCAATAGAATAAATACAATATCAATATCAACATAAACATGTCAACATTAACAATTAGATAAATAAATGAAATGAAACAATAACTTAATAAATAAGACTTACCGGTATAATCCAAACAAAGTCGCACAAATTGCCTTTAGCGGCTTTCGTCTTAACTGCGAGGTCTAGCCAGCGATAAAGGTATGACAAGATGGATTGACCCCAGTCATAATCCCACATCCTCTCTACGTCTGAGACAGCGGCCATCCACCCGATACGTAAATAACTATTAGCATATCTGTGTGTACCATACATTATATTTCCAGTCTAAAGTGTACTCGAACCATAAACCGGATATGGGCCCAGCAGCGGACCAGTCCAGTGGTTGTCCAAATAAACACTTTCGGATCGTTCGGTCTTCGAATCCATCAAAGTTCAGAACAGGTCCAGGGCCCATCCGAGTGGCCCAGATCCATGGATCCAATCCGTTCGGATGATTCTGATCCAATAATCCGATCCATGGAAGCTAAAAATCATAGTGCAATCCGATAAGATCTTGCGCAAGGATAGAATGAAATCTTGGGGAATGATCCTATTTTAGATAGGATCATACTAGGATTCATCAAGAACGGCAATCTCCAAGAATCCCTTTCTTGGCCGCCAAGGCAGGGGATTGTTATATATACGGAGGCTTCTGCATCCTCCAGAACTACGTTTTTAAGAGACTTGATCCCGGATTCCTCACTGGGTATGTAGGCAACCAGAACGTTGGTGCAGTCTCTCTTCCTAAAAAATCCCAATCCCCATCTCTTTTGAGCTTTCGGAAGCACCATCATATCGGGAGTGTCGGGTTAACTTTTTGCCCCGACATTCTTTGGTGCCGTCTGTGGGGACCGAACCCACGACCACATGGTATTCCGTTGGAGTTTGATATCATCGGTCTTATTTTTCATACGTCCTTGTTACCATGGCTGAACAAATTGCGATGAGTAATACAGAAGCTGCCAGTCGGCGTGTAGCAACTCTGCAAAACACGGAGACTATTCCAGGCACCACTACAGAGGTGGGGCAGTCGAGCCGTCGTAGATCTTTCTCTCAGAACGGAGGAAACAGATCGGTTGCAAGTAGTTCCACACACTCTGGAGCCATTAGGGACTCGGGAACCTAATCCCCGTGTCCCTCGCCGCAATGCTGTGCAGAGCACGAGAGCTGCCATAATCCACATTATGGATGGTCCTGCTGAACCCACCCGTGATGCTACTGCGCGACGTCCAATAAGGGGCCGGGGAGGCTGACATGCTAACCCATGCACCTTCATCCTTCTTCGCACCCTGGGGATAGTAGGGTGCGGAGAAGTTATGCCATACATTTCACATACTTTGTACTTTCCTTCCATTTTTCATCAATAAAATTCTTTTCCATTTATGTTGTGTTTTAATTTCAAATTGGTCATTTAGTTTTACATTTGTTAAACCCGGGTGGCGAAGGAAATCCTGCGCGACGTTTAAAAACTGCGTGGTGCAGTGTGCCTACGCCTGGCATCATGGTTCAACAATAAAAACCCAAGAACGATAATATCTCGCTTTTGGTCTGGGTGCGATTGTTTAGAGTACATCAAGCGTATACCCTTGGTGGCGGAGTCTAAGCTACACTATGATTTAAACCCAACTACTGAGGCACTTCTGGGTTGTCTGTTGGTCTCCTCAAGGATCGTTTATGGGAGAATCTTGCCAGTGTAACTACGCTTGTTTGTCAAGTGACTTAGTGGCATTGTTATCGTCGCGGCAACGGTAGACCACCGTATAATATTTTATAAAGATGGTTAGATATTGCACATATTCTATCCGTGTTATGTCCACTTGCGCAGGTTCCATGAAGAGAATCTTATGGATTAGTGTTGATTCGATTGGAGATGCTGTCCCAATTCCAAAGATTCCACGTCTATTTCTCCTAATCTGGCTTCCATACTTTCATCTGATACTGACTTTGTTCTTCACACGACACGGATGCAGCGTTCGGTTCTTTAGATACTATGTTATTTTGGTGTTATTCTGCGTCACAAACCCCATGTTATTTCTAATGATGAGCTATATACCGGGCCGTGTACCACAAGCGGGGCATTTTAGTTGATGACCTTTACGAAGTCAGCCATGTTGGCTAGATTTGCCGCATGGAGCATATATATAGTTTAAGGCTTGACTATCAAATAATTGATCAGCCACAAGCCCAGTCGTTCAAGACATCCGAAATTCATTTTTCGAATAGCATCCCATGTATTCAACAAAAGCCCATCCAAAGGGCCCATTCCAAAACCAAAAAAAATAAAAACCAAACCAACAGTACTTGAACAGTGCACTTCAACTCTTGACCCTCTACCACCGGCGACCGTCAACTGGCGACCAGCAACCGGCATCGACACCGGCCGGTTCAAGCATTTTTCCAACCGGTTCAGGTGGTTTCCATCCAGTTTGGACATTTTTTCAGCCGGTTCACTCTCTTTCCGGCCCGGTTCAGCGCGTTTTTTCCGGCTTTGTCCAGCGGTTTTCCTCTGGGTTGGGTCCAAAGACTTCCCAAGCAGATTCAGTCGGTATACATGCCGGTTCAGGCCTACTTAGATCTTGGTCTGATGAGTTTCCTACATTTTTAGGCCGGGTCATCATTTTTTCTTACTGGGTCAGCAGTGTGCTTGCCGGGTCAATCGGTTTTCTAGCCCCTTGGTTTTTTCGGTACTTTAATTTTTCAACACATCATTTTCATCTTCGTTTTAAGGACGGTTACACATTCCAAATATTCAACTTATTGCCTGAGTGTTTATCTCTGCCGAGTTAACACAAGCTACGTCATACATGAACTCCATACCTAAACTATGATATGAACAGTTCAACCACTGGTACGGTATCGGGCTAACTCCCCTTTCAGTGCATCAAGCTCCGCATCTCGCGCGGCAATTTCTCTGGCTAAGCGAGCAGTCTCCTCCTGATGGCTCTCATAGCGTCGTGTGGCTAACACCCGTACCTGCAGTCCATATATAAATTCACGTGTTAATTCGCTTCTTTACTAATAAAGTTACAAGTTCCAGTGTTGTTGTTTACCTTGTCTAAATCCCGTTGTAACGCGTCAATCGCTTCCATAATATCTTCCGATGGCAGTACCGGCGATGAATCTCGGGGAGCAGGAAAGGCGCCGTCTGTAGGGACCGAACCCACGACCACGTGGTATTCCGTTGAAGTTTGATATCATCGGCCTTATTTTTCATACGTCCTTGTTACCATGGCTGAACAAATTGCGATAAGTAATACAGAAGCTGCCAGTCGGCGTGTAGCAACTCTGCAAAACATGGAGACTATTCCAGGCACCACTACGGAGGTGGGGCAGTCGAGCCGTCGTAGATCTTTCTCTCAGAACGGAGGAAACAGACTGTCTGAAGTAGTTCCACACACTCTGGAGCCATTAGGGACTCGGGAATCTAATCCCCGTGTCCCTCGCCGCAATGCTGTGCGGAGCACGAGAGCTGCCAGAATCCACGTCAGGGATGGTCCTGCTGAACCCACCCGTGATGCTACTGCGCGACGTCCAATAAGGGGCCGGGGAGGCCGACATGCTAACCCACGCGCCTCCATCCGGAACTTGCAATACCAATCGGATCCAGCTCTAATCTCTCTTTTGACAAGAGTAGTTGCGGAAAACGAAAATTTGAGAAATCAACTAGGCAAACGGCCTAGAGACCCTGCGGAGCACCAATCGGTCGAGTCCCCTTTGTCTGCACGTAGGCAAAGGCAACGGGCCGAACCGGGACAGCGCGAAGATCCTAATAATGGCCAAAACCTTATTCACAATAATGGTAAAGCTAGAGATCCAAGCCAAAGCCGAACTGTCCACCCTATCATGTCTGTCCACACTCATTCACAGTCAAACAATGTCTGGGATCGTTTGGGCACAAATCCTCAGACACACCAGTCACAACAATCTGGAACGCCAGCAAATGCATTGAGTTCTAGTTCAGAAACGCCAGCATCCGTGGATGTGTCCGGATCAAGATATGAATCCCAACACACAAATCGGAATGAGAGTCCGCTACCTGCTAATAGAGTGGCAGGCAGGAGGCGGAGTAGAATCGAACATCGGCAACGGCCGAATCCCCTTCGAATCTTAGCCCGCGATGAACGGATCTGGAGAGAAGAGAATCAAGATGAGGACAACTGTGAGAATATGAATGAACAAAGAGTTAAGGAATTGATTAACCAAGCCATGACCAGGCAAACCATCCGAGACGATCCACTCTTGGAAAGGGCTGTGCGAGGTCCGAAATTTTCACCCTTTGTAAATGACATTCGGGACTGTGCTCATCCTAAGGCATTCAAACAGCCCCCTCTTCCGACTTACGATGACGTGGATGGCTGTCCGAACGAGCACGTCATGAGCTACCAAGCGGCTATGACCTTATGGGAATTTCATGAGTCGTTAATGTGTCGTACTTTTTGAGCGACGTTGAAAGGATATGCACTATCCTGGTTCAACAAGTTGCCTCCGCGTTCAATTGATTCATTTACCAAGCTCAGCGATATGTTCGTTGAAGCGTTTCGATTACAACATGAAAGGCGAAGAAGAGTCCCGAGCACACTTTGTTCAATCTCGCTATGGAGAAAGGCGAAACAATTAAGAGTTTGGTACGACGGTTCAGGAAGCTTCACGCCAAAGTTTAGGATGTGAGTGATGCTTTCGCAATACAAGCATTCCATCAAGCGTTGCATTTCGACAGAGATGGACTTTACAACTCTCTCACTCGAAAGCCGCCTACCACCCTTTTTGATTTATTCGCCCGAGTGGAAGGGTACGTTCGAGTGGAAGATGATCAAAAGTCTCGACAGAGAAAGGATGGCGCAGATCCCGTTTCCAAGGACTCCACAAAGAATAAGATTGCCAGTCAAGGTAACAAGAGGAGTACTCAGAATAATACAAAGGCCCCAAATATAGAGTAAAAGGTATTCACCCCTTTAACTCTTGGCCTTGCAGACCTATATGAAAAAATCAGAACTAAAAAAATGTTACTACCAGCTCGACCGCTACCGGAAGATCCTACAGGTAGGCGGGATAAAAATCGAAAATGCAAATATCACGATGATATTGGGCATGAAACAGATCACTGCAGAGCTTTGAAGAAAGAAGCTCAACGCCTCGTTGATGAGGGACAGCTTACTGAATTTGTTCAAAACAAACCTCGGTCAGCCCATATCAACTTGGCTTAACACAACGTTATCGATGTATGCCACGCGCGTGTCGATAGCGTCTCACGTCGTCAGCGCAAGATAGAAACACGCTTGAAACTTCGTCATATACAAGATCATTACCAGGTCAACAGTTTCAATTTTGACCAAGGTATCAATACGGAAACCTATGAAGGTCACGAGTTGAAGTTCACTGAGAATGGCGAAAAGGGGGTGTATTACCCTCACAATGACGCTGTTGTCATTACTGCATGGATAAGAATATTTAGGGTGCAGAAGATTGTTATCGACACAGGAAGCTCAGCTAGCGTGTTATTCACCAGGGCTTACTCCAAAATGAAACTTTCAGAGGACTTGATCATAGAAGACCGTAACCCAATCATTGGATTCAACGGCGAACCAACCCATGCCATTGGAAAGGTTCATCTCCCTGTCACAGTTGGGCATCAATCTGTCGGGATAAATTTCCTTTTGATAGATTGTGGTTCTTGTTACAATGCAATTTTTGCTAGGGATTGGATCCATGCAAATCAGGCTGTTGTATCCACCTTCTACCAGGCGTTGAAATTCCCCACGCCTACAGGAGTATGTAAGATCCGCAGTGACCAGATAATGTCACATCAGTGTCATGATTTGGCATTAGAAGATACACGGAAATCCGAAGTCCGGGGCAACACGATCCTCCAAGTTGATCACGCCAAATAGCAATTACAGAAATATTGGGCTTATCAGGTACGAGAAGCCCGACGCTCTGGAGAAGGTCCCTCGATCGATCAGTTGGAGGAAGTTCAGATAGGGGGCGAGAGCAACGAAACTACTTTCATCGCTGCCGGCTTACCTCCAACCGAAAAAAAAGCTCTAATTCACCTGTTATGGGATTATCAAGAAATATTTGCCTGGGATATCAACCAAATGCCCGGAGTCGACACAAATGTCGCTTGCCACAGGCTCGATATTGACCCGAGATTCAAACCGGTTCGACAAAGACCAAGGCGGATGGCTCCCGAGCGAAAACTGAAGGTCAATAACGAGATTGGTAAACTGCTTGGAGCAGGGTTCATCAAGCCCATCCAATACCCGACTTGGGTATCCAATATCGTCGCAGTTCCAAAGAAAAATGGGAAGCTCAGGGTTTGCATTGACTTCACCAACCTAAACAAAGCTTGCCCAGTGCATCCATACCCATTACCTCGCATCTCAGATCTAGTCGATGCGACCTCGGGTTTCGAGCGTTTGTCGTTCATGGACGCTTCCTCTGGTTATAACCAAATATCTCTGCTTGAGGAGGACCAGGAACACACGGCGTTCGTAACAGACCACGGCCTGTATTGCTTTAGAGTCATGCCATTCGGTCTGAAAAATGCAGGCGCCACCTATCAGATGATGATGAATACTATGTTTGCCGATCTGATTGGGCGTATCATGGAAGTTTACATCGATGACATGGTGGTCAAATCCAAAGAAACACCCGATCACCTTCAGAATTTACAAGAGGTATTCGATAGGCTCGTACGATATAAACTGAAGTTGAACCCTTCGAAGTGTTCTTTTGGGTTAGCATCTGGAAAGTTCTTAGGTTTTCTGATGACTCGATGGGGTATTGAGGCAAACCCTGAACAGATTCGGGCCATCCTCGAAATGTCCCCACCATCGAATAAAAAAGAAATTCAATGGCTCGCCGGTCGATTGGCAGCCCTGAATAGATTTATATCTAAGTATTCAGATCGACGCAGGCCATTTTTTCAACCGCTGAAAGGTGCCTCAGTTTGGAACGAGGACTGTGATAGGGCTTTTAAAGAAATTAAAGCATATTTGGTATCACCCCCCGTCCTGGTTAGTCCGCAAACTGGCCAAGACATTAGAATTTATTTGGCATCTTCCGAGATCGCAGTAAGCGCAGTATTGTTTGTGGACAACCCGGAGGAGCGCCCAATATACTTCATTAGCAAAATGTTGACTGGATCAGAGAGTAGATATTCTAAAATTGAGAAAATTGCGCTTGCCCTGGTGCATGCAGCACGTAGACTTAAGCCATATTTTCAGGGACGTGTGGTTAAAGTGTATACAGAATATCCCCTTCGCAAGGCACTCGGACGAGCCGAAGAGTCTGGCCGCCTTGCTGATTGGTCTAGCTACCTAAGTGCTTACCACATCTTATATGAGCCTCGCACTACAGAAAAAGGTCATGCATGCATTAGCTTCTTTGATGGCGGATTTCCCGGTAGAAGATATCGTGGTTTCACCCGAGTTATTCGAGGAAGAACAACTGCCAGATTTTCCCAACCACCAACCTGACTCCGTTGAAGAGAATTTCACCGGAGGCGAGGCGTGGGTTGTGTATATAGATGGTTCAAGTAATAGGAAGGGGTCCGGGATCGGTTGTGTGATAGTCGACCCAAACGGTAGCCGAATCGAGAGGTCCGTCCGACTTTGCTTTCCTGCTTCCAACAATGAAGCCGAATATGAGGCAGCAATATTTGGAATGAGAGCGGCGCTCGAAATGGGGGCAAAGGAAATCAATATGGTAACGGACTCTAAGCTAGTTGCTTGTCAGTTTGGAGGGTCATATCAAGCACGAGATGAGCGAATGGCGGCTTATTTAGATGTGATACACGATCTCGCTGCAAAATTTGAGCGCATCTCAATTTCGCAAAGACCAAGGAATGATGTTCGGCACGCTGATGCATTGGCCTACCTTTCAGCGGCAGTTGATTCAATTGAACCTCGCAATATCAGGGTAGAGGTCCAGTTACTGCCTAGCATTGACCTTCCATTGCCCGATATGGCTGACGTCTACGCTGCCAAATGCGTGGCATTCACGCAGATTTATGCAGTCACTACGCGCATCAAAGCGCGGGACAAGCACCAAGAGCATCCCACTCAGGATTCTCCTCGCAGCCATGAGGAGGATGCTAACCTCTCCCCCACGGTGGATACTAACTCTGCAGTGGCGGAAAACAAGGTTGTACAGAAGGAAGACTCTGCAACTGATTCCGAAACGGATCTTGCTGACAATGCTCCTGAAATACCAGATGATCAGTTTTCTAACATTGAGTCAATGGAACTTCTACTTCCCGATTGGCGTCAGAATATGGTTGAATTCTTATGAACTGGAGAACTCCCCTTAGACAGGGCTTTATCTGACAAAGTCAAACCGGATGCATGGCAGTTTGTGTTGTTACCTACCCGGGGGGTCCCGCTTTCTGAAAACCCATGGGTTCAGGCCCTCCTCCGGTGCCTTACTCCTGAACAGGGACAACAGATTTTAAAAGAAATTCGTGAAGGCATTTGTGGCAATCATTCTGGTGGTCGGAGCCTCGCTCACAAAGCTCTCACCCAAGGATATTGGTGGCCATATATGCAAAAAGCTGCCAAACGGTTTGTCCAAATATGTGTACCATGCCAAAAACATGCTCGGATCATTAAGCTTCCTGCGAATGAGCTTCATCCCATACTTAGCCCTTGGCCATTTGCTAAGTGGGGACTCGACATTGTGGGTCCTTTACCTAAGGCCCCAGGTAATGTGAGGTTTCTCTTGGTCACAACTGATTACTTCACTAAGTGGGTTGAAGCTGTATCCTTGAGTTAGATTCAGTCTTCAGACGTCAAACGGTTCATCTGGCACGATATTCTGTGCCGATTCGGTGTCCCAGCTGAAATGGTATCGGACAACGGCCGCCAATTTGATTCTGTTGAGATCCACATCTTTTGCAAATCCCTGAAGATACGGCATAACTTCTCCGCACCCTATTATCCCCAGGGAAATGGACAGGCGGAAGCAACGAACTCGGTTATTCTGGACACGTTGAAGAAAAGGCTTGAATCAGCTAAAGGAAACTGGGTTAAACAGTTACCAGGGGTGCTTTGGGCTTGTAGGACAACCCCCCGTCGTTCAACAGGAATGTCACCCTTTTCATTGGCATATGGAATGGAAGCAAGATTCTTAAACTGAAATAATCGCCTAACAAAGGCGCTCACAAGCCATCTCCACAGAGGTCAATGCTGACATCTTGGCTCGCGATAGAGCCATGGTGGAGGACCTTAGAGATGAAGCCCTGCAGAATCTCATGACTTACCAGGATTCTATGAAGCGCAGTTATGGCAAGAAGTTACGCGCACGAGCATTCAAACCAGGCGATTGGGTCTTACGTACAAGGCAAAAGAGCAACGAAGAACCCAACAGCGGGAAACTCGGTGAGAACTGGGAGGGGCCTTTTATCATTGAAAGGCTCGCATCCAAAGGTTCTTATTTTCTCAAGAACTTGGCTGGCGATGTCCTAACCAAACCATGGAACGCGTACCATTTGCGCTTATATCACAAGTAATTTACTTATCATTAGTTCCACCAATAAATTTCACATACATTGTACTTTCCTTCCATTTTTCATCAATAAAATTCTTTTCCATTTATGTTGTATTTTAATTTCAAATTGGTCATTTAGTTTTAAATTTATTAAACCCGGGTGGCGAAGGTAATCCTGCACTTCAGTTTCGGCTTGCGTGGTGCAGTGTGCCTACGCCTGGCATCATGGTTCAACAATGAAAATCTAAGAACGATAATGTATCGCTTTTGGTCTGGGTGCGATTGTTTAGAGTACATCAAGCGTATACCCTTGGTGGCGGAGTCTAAGCTACACTCTGATTTAAACTCAACTACTGAGGCACTTTTGGGTTGTCTATTGGTCTCCTCAAGGATCGTCTATGGGAGAATCTTTGCAGTGTAACTACGCTTGTTCGTCAAGTGACTTAGTGGCATTGTTATCGTCGCGACAACAGTAGACCATCGTATAATATTTTATAAAGATATTACACATATTCTATCCGTGTTACGTCCACTTTCGCAGGTTCTATGAAGAGAATCTTACGGATTAGTGTCGAATCGGTTGGAGATGTTGTCCCAATTCCAAAGCTTCCACTTCTATTTCTCCTGATTTGGCTTTTATACTTTCATCTGCTACTGACTTTGTTCTTCACACGACACGGATGCAGCGTTCGGTTCATTAGATACTATGTTATTTTGGTGTTATTCCGCGTCACAAACCCCATGTTATTTCTAATGATGAGCTATATACCGGGCCGTGTAACACAAGCGGGGGCATCTTAGTTGATGACCTTTACGAAGTCAGCCATGTCGGCTAGATTTGCCGCATAGAGCATATATAGTTTAAGGCTTGACTATCAAATAATTGATCAGCCACAAGCCAAGACATCCGAAATTTATTTTTCGAATAGCCTCCCATGTATTCCAAAAAAAAAAAAAAAAAAAAAAGTACTTGAACAGTGCACTTCAACTCTTGACCCTCTACCACCGGCGACCGGCGATCGGCACCGGCCGGTTCAAGCTTTTTTCCAACCGGTTCAAGTGGTTTCCATCCGGTTTCGACATTTTTTCAGCCGGTTCACTCTTTTGCCAGCCGGTTCTGGCATTTTCCAACAGTTGCCAGGCCGGTTTAGGCCTACTTAGATCTGGGTCTGATGAATTTCCTACATTTTCAGGCCGGGTCATCATTTTTTCTTCCTGGGTCAGCAGTGTGCTTGCCGGATCAACCGGTTTTCTAGCCAATTTTAGTCTTTTTTCGACCAGGTTAGCCTCTTCCATGGTCATATCATTTAATTGGCCACTCGTTTTACCCACTCAAGTGTTTAAGCTTTTCAAACTTTCTGGCCTATCTCCATTACACGTTCCTTCTTACTTCATTTTGGTTTTTTCGGTACTTTAATTATTCAACACATCATCTTCATCTTCGTTTTGATCATTTGTTGAAGAGGGGGCAATGTGTGTACCCTACATCATATTTCCAGTCCAAAGTATACTCGGACTATGAACCGGGTGGAAGACCAGCGGCGGACTAGTTTGGGGGCAAACACTTTGGATAATCCGGTCCTCTAATCCGTTAGAGTTCACAACAGGTTTAGGGCCCATCTGGGTGGCCCAAGTTTGTGGACTCAATCCGTCCGGATCATTCTGATCCAGTCACCCGATAAGATCCTAATGCAATCCGATAAGATCTTGCATAAGGATAGAATGGAATCTTAGAGAATGATCCTATTTTAGATAGAGTCATGATAGGATTCATGAAATAATGCAATCTCCGAGAATCACTTTCTTGGCCGCCAAGGCAGGAGATTGCTATATATACGGAGGCTTCTGCATCCTCCAGAACTACGTGAAAAAGAGACTTGATCCCGGATTCCTCACTGGGTACGTAGGCAACCAGAATATTGGTGCAGTCTCTCTTCCTCAAAAATCTCAATCCCCCATCTCTTTTGAGCCTTCGGAAGCACCATCACATCGGGAGTGTCGGGTTAACATTTTGCCCCGACACAACACATACAAAAACCCTTAAAAGTACTCTTAGAGATTCTTTAGGCCTTCGAGAGTACCCTTAGAGATAGTGCCTATAAGTAGTATGATACCAACCTTTGTAGCAGATAGGTCGCGTGGATCGGATGGGCGTTTGGCGTCACATAGAGAACAAACCCCTAATGTATCTGATACAGGAACGGAAGTACTTAATTCCGCATCATCTGGATCTCGTGGCCGCCGATCTGCCTATAGGCAATGTCCAAATCGATCGATCCCCGCTCCCCGAGATTCATCGCCGGTATTGCCATCGGAAGATATTATGGAAGCGATTGACGCGTTACAACGGGATTTAGACAAGGTAAACAACAACACTGGAACTTGTAACTTTATTAGTAAAAAGAAGTTTAATTAACACGTGAATTTATATATGGACTGCAGGTACGGGTGTTAGCCACACGACACTATGAGAGCCATCAGGAGGAGACTGCTCGCTTATCCAGAGAAATTGCCGCGCGAGATGCGGAGCTTGATGCACTGAAGGGGGAGTTAGCCCGATACCGTACCAGTGGTTGAACTGTTCATATCATAGTTTAGGTATGGAGTTCATGTATGACGTAGCTTGTGTTAACTCGGCAGAGATAAACACTCAGGCAATAAGTTGAATATTTGGAATGTGTAACCGTCTTTAAAACGAAGATGAAAATGATGTGTTGAAAAATTAAAGTACCGAAAAAACCAAGGGGCTAGAAAACCGATTGACCCGGCAAGCACATTGCTGACCCAGTAAGAAAAAATGATGACCCGGCCTGAAAATGTAGGAAACTCATCAGACCAAGATCTAAGTAGGCCTGAACCGGCATGTATACCGACTGAATCTGCTGGGAAGTGCTGGACCCAACAGGAAAACCGCCTGGACAAGCTGGAAAACACTTGAACCGGCTGGAAAGAGAGTGAACCGGCTGAAAAAATGTCCAAACCGGATGGAAACCACCTAAACCGGTTGGAAAAATGCTTGAACCGGCCGGTGTCGGTGCCGGTTGCCGATCGCCGGTTGACGGTCGCCGGTGGTAGAGGGTCAAGAGTTGAAGTGCACTGTTCAAGTACTGTTGGTTTGGTTTTTATTTTTTTTGGTTTTGGAATGGGCCCTTTGGATGGGCTTTTGTTGAATACATGGGATGCTATTCGAAAAATGAATTTCGGATGTCTTGAACGACTGGGCTTGTGGCTGATCAATTATTTGATAGTCAAGCCTTAAACTATATATATGCTCCATGCGGGAAATCTAGCCAATATGGCTGACTTCGTAAAGGTCATCAACTAAGATGCCCCGCTTGTGGTACACGGCCCGGTATATAGCTCATCATTAGAAATAACATGGGGTTTGTGACGCGGAATAACACGAAAATAACATAGTATCTAAAGAACCGAACGCTGCATCCGTGTCGTGTGAAGAACAAAGTCAGTATCAGATGAAAGTATGGAAGCCAGATCAGGAGAAATAGACGTGGAATCTTTGGAATTGGGACAGCATCTCCAATCGAATCGACACTAATTCGTAAGATTCTCTTCATAGAACCTGCGCAAGTGGACGTAACACGGATAGAATATGTGCAATATCTAACCATCTTTATAAAATATTATACGGTGGTCTACCGTTGCCGCGGCGATAACAATGCCACTAAGTCACTTGACGAACAAGCGTAGTTACACTGCCAAGATTCTCCCATAGACGATCCTTGAGGAGACCAACAGACAACCCAGAAGTGCCTCAGTAGTTGGGTTTAAATTAGAGTGTAGCTTAGACTCCGCCACCAAGGGTATATGCTTGATGTACTCTAAACAATCGCACCCAGACCAAAAGCGAGATATTATCGTTCTTGGGTTTTTATTGTCGAACCATGATGCCAGGCGTAGGCACACTGCACCACGCAAGCCGAAACTGAAGTGCAGGATTGCCTTCTCCACCCGGGTTTAACAAATGTAAAACTAAATGACCAATTTGAAATTAAAACACAACATAAATGGAAAAGAATTTTACTGATGAAAAATGGAAGGAAAGTACAAAGTATGTGAAATTTACGGCATAACTTCTCCGTACTATCCCCAGGGTGCGGAGAAGGATGGAGGCGCGTGGGTTAGCATGTCGGCCTCCCCGGCCCCTTATTGGACGTCGCGCAGTAGCATCACGGGTGGGTTCAGCAGGACCATCCCTGTCGTGGATTCTGGCAGCTTTCGTGCTCCGCACAGCAATGCGGCGAGGGACACAGGGTTCAATGTATGTACCATACATTATATTTCCAGTCTAAAGTGTACTCGAACCATGGACTGGATATGGGCCCAGCAGCGGACCAGTCCAGTGGCTGTCCAAATAAACACTTTCGGATCATTCGGTCTTCGAATCCATCAAAGTTCAGAACAGGTCCAGGGCCCATCCGAGTGGCCCAGATCCATGGATCCAATCCGTTCGGATGATTCTGATCCAATAATCCGATCCGCGGAAGCTAAAAATCCTAGTGCAATCCGATAAGATCTTGCGCAAGGATAGAATGAAATCTTGGGGAATGATCCTATTTTAGATAGGATCATACTAGGATTCATCAAGAACGGCAATCTCCGAGAATCCCTTTCTTGGCCGCCAAGGCAGGGGATTGCTATATATACGGAGGCTTCTGCATCCTCCAGAACTACGTTTTTAAGAGTCTTGATCCCGGATTCCTCACTGGGTAAGTAGGCAACCAGAACGTTGGTGCAGTCTCTCTTCCTCAAAAATCCCAATCCCCATCTCTTTTGAGCTTTTGGAAGCACCATCATAGCGGGAGTGTCGGGTTAACTTTTTGCCCCGACAATATCCAAATAATACCGCGCTAACAAAGTAGAAGAGGAAGGCACGTACATACTCGTAGATCGACTCCTCACCAATATGATAGTCTTTCGGCTTCTCCTTGAGTCTATTCAAATATCTCGAAGTAAACCAACTCATATTTATAGCTCCTCCTTTAAACTGCTCAGCCGATAATCTCAAAAACCTGTCTTCCTCATAATCTTCATCCAAATCAAAACCTTCAAAGAAACTCATCGCCGTAGTAAAAACCTCTAAACTATTATAAAAAAGAACGGCATCTCCATAACCAATTGGGATACCCGTGAGCATTGTGAAATCAAGAGGGGTAATCCCAAGCTCACCCCATGGGAAATGAAATGTGTGGGTAGTTTGCCACCACCGCTCAACTATCCCAAACAACAACGCTTGATCATTTTGTCCCAAATTAGAATTCAAAAAATTCTCAAATGGTGTGGCGGCTATAATATTGGTAACCGTGACAAAATTAGGATCCGTTTTTTGACTTCATACAATGCCACCACGACACAACATTTGAAAGTGCACAACGCACTTTCCATAGGTGTACTTCCTACATTCAACCAACACGCAATACGATATAATTACAACTAATTTTTTTTTCAAACAATGCGACAAATTCAAACTAATTACACAACAACAAACTTGATATAAACTAACATAAATAATAATAATTAACATAAAAAAAAATTCTAAAACTTACTTGAGACTCCGCCACTCGATTGGCTATGTGTCGGACCGAAGTTGACGCTAATAGTGGGTGTTCCTTGATTTCACAACGCGGTGGAAAATTGAACCCAAGTTCAATTTCGTCCTCCTCGCCCACATTTTGCGTTCGCGATGACGAACCTTTTTGCCCCTTTTTTTTGGAAATTTTACAACTTCCAAACCATCCACTACGCTCTTCGTGTGGTGAGGTTGGTGCGGATGCATTGGGGAATAGAGAAGTCATTAGGAATGGTTATTTGTGATAAAAGGTTGTTAATGGAGGTTTGAAAATCGCAATGGAGGCTGGGAAGAAAGTGAAAATGGAGCCTGTTCGCGTCTGTTCATATTGAGTAATCAGATGGGATGTTACATTCCATTTGGTTACAAAATACCAGACGGGATGTTACATTCCGTCTCAATAAAAAACCTCCAGACGGAATGTAATATCCCATCCGAGATATTTTATTCACCTCTACATTGCACAGCTTCACCTTGGTTTTCACGAATTTGGTGAAAATGGGGTGAATAAGTGCTGAGGTGGCAGTGATAGGGGAATAATCACTTGCATTGCAAATGCTCTTATCTTGCTAAAAGTTTTTCTGAAACTTCTTCAACCCATCAATGATTTCTCCACCAACGAAAGTATTAAATCCCCAGTCCCCAACTCCCCGGGCCACGCACAACCTAAAGCCCTTCCCCTCTCTTCAAGCGGTTTCATCTTCTGCACAAAACCCTCAGTGTCTATTTTATCTCATATTCCACTCTTGAAGCCCTTAAGTCCTCCATCTTCTACTCTCATAACCTATCTATGTTTTACACTCTACTAGAGGGCTCTGATTTTTGCTAAAAAGGATTTCGATTTTTGTTGAGCGTTTTGCGAACAAGTAAGATTCTTTTCCATCTTTCGTTATTCTCGATCTTGTTTGATGTTTAAGGAAAAATATTGCTCTTTTGAATATGGTTTCCCCCAATTCAAACATTTTGATTGAAAAATGTGGTCTTTTAATCGAAAATAACTACTGTGCAATTGCATTGTTCGAATAGCTAGTAGTTCATTATTATTGTTTTACGTTTTGCTTATCGGTGTCGAATATTTTGTAAAAAAATTAATTTTCTTTTTGAGCAGTTACGAAGCTTTTAGCTTTCTTTTACCTTTATTAATGAACTGATAAATTATTAGAAACTTGTAAGTAACAAGATTAACCTTTGTGCTAATTAATAGGTAACTGAAAACTAACGTTCTCATTTGACATTCTGTATGATGTGTCATTTTGTTTATATGAATACTTAGTATAAAAATCCTACTGCCAAGTTATTTTGGATGCAAAAGTTGGGCTCATAATTATGAAAAAGGTTTAGCAACAGATTTTCTCTTTGTTATAAGTTTTCTGGTACGCAATTAGTTTTATCTACTATCTTTTGACCTTTTTGGCGGGATTAGTGGCTGGTTTTGTATCTGCAAAGAGGTTGGAATTATTGAGTATAGCTGTGATTCCAGGAATTACTTTTTCTGGGGGATTATATGCATATACTCTTACTGGTCTTACTTCAAAGAGTCGAGAGTCGTACGCCAATACAGGCATAATCGCCAAGTAGGTAATAAGTTTATCTGATTTCGGTCTGATGGTCCTTTTGTCTGATGAAAATGAATGGTCATTATAAGGTCTATCTCGAGCCGATTCCCAAATTTAATGGTTCTAATTATGTTGTATTATTTATTAAATGCAGAAGCTTGGGTGGGCCAGTTATTTTCTATTCTTGGGGAATTTAGCAAAGACAAAACAATAGGATACAAGATGATGGAGATTATCAAGCAGAAACCATCTAAAGTTCATGGCATGTTAATTGTAAGAAGCCAATCTATTTTGGAACAGTCAATGTTGAAAATGTATTTTTTTTTTTTAAATCATCAAAGTCACGAAATTTAACTTTGAGTCATTACTGGACGTTCATGCAGATGATAACAGGCTACACACAAAAGCAGCACTGGATGGTATGATTTGGCAGTCATGCGTACAGGAAGAGCTTCGATCATATGCTTTGGCATCCTATATGCTGCTATGCCATTTTATCTAGTAGTTACTAATACCAGGTTCTATTATCAACCATTTATTGAAGGTTATACTTTGTTTTATCATTTATCCCTTGCAAAAAAAACAGTTATTAGATAGATAAGTGCATGTGAAATTAATTGCATATAGGAGTTTAAGGAACAATTTATTAGAAGCTTTAAGCCTTTATCATGCATGCATATTGATAGAACCTCTACATTAGTACCTTATTATTTTCTTTTTGTTGACTTATATTTGCCTTTAGTATTTTCTTTTTGTTGACTTATATTTGCTGAAGTATGTAATTGGCATGTAATTGACTAGTTGCTGGGCCTAGGCCAAATGTAATACTAGCACACTATAAATGTGAGTGAGACTGTATTTAATATAATTGTTCTCTTTTCCTTATCTTCTCATTCCACTTTTTACCTTTTTCCTTAGTATTCCTCGATCTCTTCTCTTTCAACAACTTGCTTCTCAGGTTCTTATCACACCACACACATTGTGCATATGTTGGGACTAGTAGTTAGTGATTCTTGATTTTGTATTATCTGATTATTATGTTTGGCGAGGCTTGTATGTATCAAGATTCCACCGTCATGTACGCTTATACAATTTATTTTTTTATTTTATTTTATTTTATTTTTTGGTGTTGGTGGCATACACTAGAATGTTTAGGAAGGAGAAGGTACTTTGATGTGCTTAGGGGTGGTCGGATCTGAAAAAAACTTTGCAAAAGTAAAAGGAAACCTGAACTTTGATATGCTTAGGGGTTAGAAACTTCAAAGTTGATTTTCAGGGTGATTTTTTTTTCGGGGATAGATAAGGTGTGTATTTTGTCACCTTTGTGTGTAGTCATGTCGACGCATGTATTTGTCTTTGTCCATGTTGACACTAGTTTCTATGTCTGTTTTTAGCTTGTACGTGTTTGTACATATCGAGGCTAGTGTTGGTTACATAATGTGCTAAGTGACCAACTTTCTTTTCTCTTTCTAAACGAATTGTTTTCTCGCAGTTCTTATTTTCTTGCACTTTTATGATTGCAACACACCCCTGTGAGATACTGGAGTAATGTTTGAATAGACTTTGTTCAGCTCATCCAAGAATGTATTATAAACTATTCTCAAGGTGAAAACCAGATGCAGAACAACCACAAGGCTTAAGACATACACATGGGTGATCGACTTGGGCAAGATTAGGTTCTTTTTTTTCAGTTGGATTTGGTTGATTTAATTTATATATATTACATTGGGAATGTGTTATTTATTTTATTATGTTTTGGAATATACAAATATATATTGTTTATCCAAGGGAATTGGTCGATAATTCAATGGAATTAGCACTTTATGAATGTTATTTGAAATTTAATGGATAATATTCAGAATGGCTTATTACAGGTCCAATTCCATGTGAGGTATGTTTTCACATGTATTCGATATTTTTTTTAAAACAAAATATATATATTTATCATGATTTTAACCAAACCGTCATGAATAGTTGTCCTTTTTGTGATGATTACATTACTGTTTTGTTAGAACCGTCACAAATTATATGTTTTTTTGTGACTGTTCTTTAGTGTTTGATACGGTTTTATGTGGTGGATTTAGGCTTATCTAGAGGAATTATTTGTGACGATTTTGAAAAAAAAATGTCCCCCACTCCGTCACGGTTTTGGGGGAAAAAAAACAGTGAGGTGTCACTATTTTTAACAGTGATATAAAGTCTATTTTTCTTGTAGTGTATGATCAGCAAGAACACCTATTTGGGTATGCTCATACCTCTTAGGTGTATGAACAATCATTGTTCATATCTCTTTAGGGTATGAACAATCATTGTTTAAACCTCGACATAATATATGATCAATGAAACCGCCTATTTGAAGTATGAACAATGGGTATAAACAATTATTAATGTTCATACCTCAACATAATGTATGATCAGTAAGAACATTTATTGAAGTATGAATAATCAATGTTCATACATCAATATGAGCTATAAACAATCAATGTTTATACCTCAACATAATGTATGATTAGTAAGAACAAATTGGAGTATGAACAATGATACCTATTTAGATTATGAACAATCATTGTTCCTACCTCAACATGAGGGTCATGAGCTATATATGAAAAATCATTGTTCATACCTCAACATCATATACGAGGTATGTTCACCTATTTGTCCTTAAGAGTGATTTTGGCCCAAAATTGGTCCAGATTCTTGGACTTAAAAGTTAGACATGACAAATGAATCTTATTTTGTAAAACGTTGGAGTTGTGATTTGTTGGAATTAGCTAGTAATTTAGATATAGCTAAATTGGTTAAATTATAATTAGAGGTTAATTAATTAGAAAGAGGTGTGATTAGCAAGTATGACTTGCTATTAGGAAACCAAGTTGATATTGGCAATACAAATAATATTAGAATTAGGTTGGTATTAGAAGTTTCTAATTAGTAGCTTAGTAGAAATTAGTAATTGGAGAAGCTATATATGTATGTGAGCATCTAGACATTAGCTTAAGAAGTGAGATAATAATAAGAGAGGTGCATTGGAGAAAAGAGATGCATCAGTATGAAGTAGTAAATTATTTTGTTTGTGAAGTTTAATATACATGGTTGAATTGATATATTAAAGTTTATTTAATTCATCAGGTTTGTCTTCTACGCGTATTACTCAATATTGTGTGCTTGAATCAAAATTTAGATTCTACATATGGTATCAGAGCTGTAGGTTTTAAAGATCTAATATGGAAGATGATATGTACGTGGATTGATTCCAAAGTGGGAAAATATAGATTATGAATTTTGGGCATTGGAGTTTCAATGCAAGATGGAGATTTTGTTTAAGTATCTGAATGTATGGGGAAGTTGTTGATAAAAGAATTGAAGAACTTGAAGATGAAGCATTAATGACGGAAGAAGAAAAACAAACACTAAAAGAAACACAAAAGAAGAGATGATATAATAATGCGTTGTATACATAAGGGATTGGGTGCTTCAAATTATAAGAATGTTGCTTCTGCTCAAACTTTAAAAGTTGCATGGGAGATTTTACATGATTGTATTGGTGATAATAAAATGATTGACAAATCTAAAGTTCAGTGTTACAAGTGTGGAGAAGAAGAATTGGTTTTCAGAAACGAAAATTGAGAAAAATACAGAATCTTTTAATCAAGAAGAGTCAATATGATTGTCGCTCTTGATTTTGTTAATGATAGAAAAGAAATTGGGAAAAACACAGAAGTGTTAGACTCAGAAGAAATGATTGTTAGTCTTGATTTTGATGATGATGAACATGAAATACGCGAAGAAGAAAAAGAAGAAAACATTGAAGTAGTACATAAAGAAGAAAGTCTGATCGTAGATATGGTGGAGAAAATACATGGAGATGAGAAATTTGAGACAATAAAGTTTATTGCATTTATCCGTAACAATATGGTAATTGGTGTCAAACTGATCAATAAGGAAAAATGCAAGAAAAATAAAAAAGTGAATCGTTTGGAAACTAAATCTAAAGAAAATCTACACAAGAAACATTATTACAAGTCAGGAAATAAATGAGAAAATTGTTCAAGAGTGGCACAAAAGACACAAACAAAATAAGGAAAGATACAAGATTGAAAAGGGGAAGAATTATGTGAAAGTTTTAATAGAACAAAGAGTACGCAAACAAGATGGTAGAAGATCAAAATCAAACTTGAGAAGATACAAAAAGGGTTCAATATTTCGTGAGAAAAGTAAGAGTGTAGAAGGGGAGAACTCTTTAAGATCCAGATTGGTTTCAAGTGTTCGTAAGCAAAATAAAAAACAGTACAAGCCAAAATAAAAGCGGTACAAATCTAAACCAAGACGGTACAAGAATATATGTTTCAATAGTTCATGGGAGGAGTAAACACATGGAAGTCAAGTGTATGTACAATGTTAGTGTTGTAATGGAATTTCATCAACTAGGCTGTCAAGTATCAGATATCATCATGGAACCATTGAAAGTCAAAGAATTTATCAAGTTGAAGACGTTCTTGGGAATGACCGCCGTTCCAAAATCTTAATTTAAGAGAGGATGTTGGAATGACGAAATTGATATTTGCTGGATCTCAAATTAAGGGAGGCTGATAAGAGCCCAAAACTGTAGTTTTAACCTTTTAACAATAATACTTTTAGACTAATTATGCGAGTAATAAACAAGAGTTAATGCTAATTATGTGTTTTTATATATTTCAGGCATTGAAGTCAACTATGTGCAGAAATGTGCCATTTTTGCGATATAAAGGAGCAAAGGGTTGGTTGCTAAGAAGTTCTGGGATTTAAAGGCCAAAACGGGCAGAAACAGTACACAAAAGTCAGCAGAACTTCCGAATATCGTATCTTTGGACTCAGGCCTCAGAATTGAGCGTACCTTCTGTCAAAACGATCAGCTCGGAAAGAGCTTTCCAATGGTCTAAACTTTGACCCAATCAGAGGAGCACAAGTGGAAGAAAAGCCTGTTGAAGTCAAAGCTAGATGAAACAGGGCCTGTGGACTGAAGAAATTGGGCTTTGGGCTCGATTTTTCGGCCCAAAACATGGACCCTCAGCCCATGCACGAAAATGTGGATCTGGTCTCCTCCATTTCCACACACAAGACTTAGCTCTGAAGTATCAATTAGCTTAGGTTAGAAGATAGCCATTTAAAAAGCTTAGTTATAGATCTAGTTTTTGGATTTAATTAATTAGTTTCCATTCCATTAATTAGTTTCATTACTTGTTTTAGATTAGTTATTTGAATCATTGAATATCATTAATTAGATAAATAAAATGGTTAGTTCTTGTTAAATTCGATTTTGTTATTTATTGAATTGCTTAGATCTAAATTCAGTTATTAGTTGTTATTCAATTCTTAGTTGTTAATTTAGATTTCAATTATTGTTTAGTTAAATTCAATAAAGGTAGAATTTTTATATTATGTCTTATTCAATTTCATTTGGAAATGATAGTTTGATGAATCGAGGCTAAACCTCCATTAGAGGGGTTTGGCGAAGCCTTGATGAAAACTTAATTTTGTTAGCTTAGAATCGTTGTAAGAGTCTATTATACTCTAGAAGGTCGTTGATTCACCATGAGAATGGGTGGACGTCCTCACATGCTAGTTATGAATTGGTAGAGATGTCATGTATAATTAGGGATTAAAACGACCAATTCTCACCGGAAGAACGTGAGAATTGGATTACAACAATCTATGTTAGTTCTTAAGTTGGATTCAAGGTGGATTCAATTCCCCTCTAATTCTTATTCTATATTCAAACCTTCGTATTCCGTAGCATTTCGTTGTATAATTCGTAATTCTCTCATTGACTTTGGTAGGATTGATAGTCGCAGGAAATTTGAATGCTAAAGAACTAGGAGTGGAACGAATCTTCTATTCCAACTCTACTTCAATAGTATCAAGAGTAGAAATATTTGATAATCACTAGTACAAGTTAAGTTTGTAGTTTTACTTTCGTTTAGACTTTCATCACTTTATTCTTAGTAAAACTATCATTTTACTATTATCAGAGGCTGTTGGAATTAGTAATTTTAGATCTAGCTAAATTGATTAAATTATAATTAGACGTTAATTAATTAGAAAGAGGTGTGATTAGCAAGTATGACTTGCAATTAGAAAACCAAGTTGATATTTGCAATACAAGTAATATTAGAATTGGATTGGTATTAGAAGTTTTTAATCAGTAGCTTAGTAGAAATTAGTAATTGGAGAAGCTATATATATATATATGTGTGTGTGTGTGTGTGAGTGTTTAGACATTACACTACAAGAAAAAATGCTTTATATTACTGTTAAAAACAGTGACAAAAAGTCTTTTGTCGACTTTTTGTCACTGGTTTTATTTCTTCCAAAACTGTGATGGAGTGAGGGTCCTTTATTTATTTTTTCCAAAACCATCACAAATATTTGTTCCAGACTAGCCTCTCTCAGCCATTAAAAACTGTAACAACTGCTCAAAAACTGTCACAAAAAAACGTATCTTTCATGACAGTTCTGGCAAAACCGTGATAAATGTTATAATTTTTTTCAAAAAAAAAAAGTGTATATATTTGAAAACAGACATTTCACATTGAATTGGACTTGCAACAAATATACATCTGAAATATAATCTATTAAAATTCAAATAGCATTCATAAATGCTAACTCCATTGAACATTCCAATAGCAAAAATAAACATAAGACTTAAGTAATAAATAAATAAGTACTTAATAATATACAAATGAATGGATTAGGAAAGAATTGTGACTAAGTCACATTCACGTCAAATACTCGTGATTAGTCTTCATCATAGTTCGAAAGACATTCTTAGAGGCACTGAACAAACTAAGAGCTTTGACATCTATCCGAGGTAGAAATCTTCTTGCTGGCCAGAAAGTTTCTTTATCTGCAAAAGTTAAAACTATAAGAAATAAAAAATAAAAACTAATGAACTAAAAGATCAAAACAAGGCTTGGGCAGTTACCACACTACAATACTAGGTCATCTTCATTGAATACCTAGCGACCATTGTTGATCCCATCAAATCTTAAAAATACTGAAGATAAAGTGAATGACAAAAAAATCATTTACCTGACTTTAATGATTATTCCAGTAAAGAGAACTACAAAACAAATAAAATCCATATAACAATTGTTTCTAATCTTTAGTGAATAAGAAAATAGGGTTGTACAAAGTTAGATAGCAATATTTGTAAAAGTTGGACAAGGGGGGATCCTTAATTAACCATATAACAAAGATGAAACCTCGCTAAGGACCAAACACGGTGTGCAACAATAGCCCACAGTGTACCATCACAACTACCATCTACAAAAGGTGTTTCTAGAAGTCACATTCTAGTTTAAATTAGATACAAGATTGAGCACTTTCGTGAGTGAGTATGGAGTTTTTGAATTATCTACACAGTCTTTACCCAAATATGAAGTCAATTAATCAAGAGATGATGTAACTTTTGTTAACATTTCTAAAAAAATAGTGTTTGATTAACTTTTGATTGCTACTTTTGTGTTGTGGCAAACACAAATATATTTTGGGGAGAGAGGATAGAGCCACTCCCTTATTTACAGTCCTATAGAGTCACTCCACTCCACAAATAAGCTTCTTTGATGGTTAAATTTCGGTTCACAGTTCTCCAACTCTTTTGAAAAGGTTACAAATATTCAAATGGGCTGATTATTGTTGAATGATCTTCATGGTAAGGAGATCATCTCAACCGAAAATCAGCCCCTCATTCAAGTTATAGGAGAGGCTCTATCCCTCCTCATATACTATAGAAACATTTTCATTTTATGTTGCGGCATCCGCTTTAATCCTCGACTTTCCTCTACTAAAATATTAGTCGCTTCCTAGGGACACTAATTTAACTGCATAGATACCTGGTTAGAAGATGTTTCTAGAAGTCACATCCCTGTTCAAGTTAGATACAAGAATGAGCTTTTAGTCGTGAGTACAAGTTCCTGAATCAACTCCAAAGCTGAGGAGTATGGTAATGGTCAAAAAATTCTTATGAGGATTCCTTAGATGTTGTGCAAATGAAGCTAAGATAGCCATCATGTAATATTTTGATTAAATGCATGTCTTAAGAGTTAAGACAATTACAATATGCACTACTTTCTAATATTCATATGTCAGGATTAGCACCAAATATGTTCATTAGCCATGTCATAAGTCCACTAGAGAGTAAAAAAAAAGGCAAATATAAACCAGCACTAACAGAAATAGAGAAGAATGCAAAAAAATTACCAACCCTTGCAAGCTTCACACTGAATCATGAGATCATCAGGCATCTCGCATTTGCAATACCTTCAAATCAAATAAAAAAGAACATAAACCACAATCTAGTAAAATCACAAACACCAAAATCTATTCATAGCACAAGAATTCTAAACTCACACTGCAACTCGATCAGGAGTAAGTCATGACTGGTCTATAGGATTTAGCCCTCTTTGATAATTTAACTAACTATTATAAGATAATTGTGAATTTCCTAACAAAATCAGATAAGAACCCATACCTTGGTCGATTAAAGGGGATATTGTCATCTAAGAGGTAGAATAGGTGTGAACACGTAAAAATTATACGCAAAATTCGCCTATTCCCAAAAGAAAAATTGAATAGAACTCAAAATACGAAAACTTTTTAGTTCAAAATTGAAGAGAGAGATGAGAAGGAAGAACCAATGAACACTGATTAAGGACTTTGACACAATTATTGGAAACCTAACAGCCGAAGTTAAGAGAGAGAGTCGTCGGAGATCGAGCCTTTTCTTTTTTGGTAGAGGCACGTACTTGGAAGTGTTTTTGGAGGTGTTGGAAGGATAGGAAAACCGAGCCCTAGGTTTCTAACTACTTTTACTTAGTGGGATCTTGCAGTTTTTTTTGTGGTAACTTGGGCTCTTGCAGTTGGGGGAGCGAAAAATACTTGGTTCTTTAGGATTGTCGCATAAAGTCTAGGAATATGTAACTGTTTTTGAAGACCAGTCACAAATTATACTCCACAACCTAGAAAAAAAACATTTGTCACACTTCTGGATATGACAGTCACAAATAGTTTTCCACACATATACACCTTCTTTAGAAAAAAAAATATTTGTGACCGTTTCGAAAACACACTTCACAAAAAACTTCTTAAAACAGAGCCAAAAACCCTTTTCTGCCATTTGTGACCGTTTCGAACAGAACAATCACAAATAACATTTTAAAACAGTCACAAAAATCCTTTTTTCTACTAGTGTTAGCTTAAGAAGAAGTGAGAGAATAATAAGAGAGGTGCATTGTAGAAAAGTGATGCATCGGTATAAAGTGGTAAATTATTTTGTTAGTGAAGTTTAATACACGTGGTTGAATTGATATATTAAAGTTTATTTAATGCAAGTTTGTCTTCTACGCGTATTACTTAATATTGTGTGCTTGAATCAAAATTTAGGTTCTACATGATTCAATCCAAATTCAAGAACCGCGTCGGAGGAGGTGTTGATTCGCAATCAATGTACACGATCTAATGCTATAAAGCTAAGTCCAATGGTGTGGCAAAACACCAAATATGACGGAAACTGTGATCCAATAGTGCGTCAAAATGCTAACCCGCCAATACTATCGGTATAAGTTTACCTATCTATACTGTCAGTTTTAACGATATAGCGTATGGTCTGCACGCCAGTAGGAATGGTGGCTAGAAAATTTGTTTGACCAAATTTATTTTCAAAATCTTTAGTTTTGGTGAATTACCTTTGTATCCCTGTTATTTTGTATTTGTACACTAAAGAGAAAGGGGAAAAATGGGAAGGAAAAAAATTATTTCCCATACGCCTTTGGGAGTGGCGGCTAGGGAGTTCTGATTTTTTTTTCTTTTGTGTACGCCATTGTCAAAAGCGGCTAGGGAGTTGTGATTGCGGTTTTTTTGTACGCCATTGGAGAAAACCATTGGGTCTTCAAACGCTTTCCCACTAACCATATACACTATTTTATTGTGGTTTGGTGCGATGGCACAGAAAACCATTGGACTTAGCCAAAGACTTCTATATCTTAATATTAAAGCTCCCACAAGGGGTATTTTTAGAGCTCAATTAAATTTTACGTCATCTCCTATTAAAACGGAAATTTCTCTCCTATTTGAAAAACGGGAATCTTTTTTTACAATGAGAATTCCTCTCCTATTATAATATGATTTTTTTTTCTATTAAAATAAATTCTAACACTTCTAATTAAAGTAGGAATCATTTTCCTATTAAAATGGGAATTCCTTTCCATTAAAAAGGAAAAATCTAGCATATCTAATTAAAACGGGAATTATTCTCCTATTAAAACATGATTTTTCTCCCAATTGAAAAAACGGGGTTTTAAAACTTAATTAAAACTTTATTTAAAACAATTTGTTAGAAAATTAAAACGGGTTAGCGACTAAAACAGTAGTCCCAATTTTTTTAAAAAAATATAAATGTTTTCAAAAGAACCGGTGCATGTGCATAGGCCATAGGCCTACAAACTAGTTTTCATTAAAACTGTTCTTGTTTCCTGGCAAACCAAGCATGTGTTTGTTTAGTGGCAAACCAACCTGGCAAATGATATTTTCCCACTTAAATAGTTATTTTCCCGCGGTTGGGTGCGAAATTGATAACTGGCAAACAGAATCTTGATTTGCCCAGAAAATGTTATTTTCCTATGAGAAGCCCCCCAAATCTTTTTGCTTTTTGCCAGTGAGAAAATAGGGTTCTTTTCCCACTTACGCAAGAAAATTTGCAACCCTGTTTCCCAAGCTCGCTATCGGCCTCTTCTCTCACTCTCTTATAGGGGTCCATGCTTATAGCCACCATCAATCTATCGCACTCATCTCCTTCTCTCGCTCGCATCTCTGTGTCTCGACAACTAATCTCTCTCATCTCTCACTTCACTTAATTTCTAACTCAAATAACTCAAACAACAATCTTTTTAATCAATTCAATCCGTTTTGAGTCGACCAACAGTTTAAAATTTGACATGTTTTGTTGTAAGTTTAACATTCTCGCATCTCTCTCTCATTTTCTCACTGTGTTTTTTTCTCTCTTTCTCAGATTTGGATTCGTTCTCTCTGTAATCTCTCTCTAGCTCTCGCCAACTCGCTGCCATCAGGTATGATTTTTGGTTTGTTTTCTTTTTTGGGGTTTTGATTTCGTTCTCACTGTAATTGGTATTATTTGGTTTGGTTTGGTTTGGTTTTGATTTTGATTTTACTGAAAATAGTGTATGTTGAACAAGGCTTGTAGATTTTGTTGAACTATTTCGTTGATGGATATGGTAATATGTTTGACTGTTGTTTGATTGGACATGGTATGATATGATATGAACTATTTCGTTGACAATGATATTGAAAAAGTTTAGTTTGTTGTTTGCAAGCTTCTTTTTTTGAGTTTGTCAATCTTGAATTGGATGATTTACTAATTGCACTAAGCATCATAAAGCTATTTCATGTTAGATAGAATACAAGGAAGCAAACCCCATAAAAAATTTGGTCGAACCATACTTAAACGTTCTCATCTGTGATATGGAAAGGCCCCGCTGAATTCACGTCACATATGAGTACATGTCTGAATGAATTTGATGCAACGGCCATAGGCACATGAACCATTATGTGAGAAAATTTTCCAAACTCGTTTAGGCGTTGAATGAGGGTTTCTTTTTTCTCATCGTCAAGTAAGAATTTTAATCAATTTAGTGAATGCATTTTTTAAAATATGATAGATAGATACATTTCTTTGCTATTTTTGTTCCAACACGTTATTTTGGAGTTGAATTAGTATGGATCTTTCATTATTTTTTTGTTTCAAACTAGGTATGGTAGTGTTATGAACCCTTTGAGTGGTGTTGTGAATCAAACTAGGTGGTGGTAGTGTGGTGTATGTGAGAGTGTGTGTGCAGGTGGTGGTGGTAGTGTGATGAGTGTGTGTGCTGGTGGTGGTGGTAGTGTGATGAGTGTGGTGAGTGTGTGCAGGTGGTGGTGGTAGGGTGTGTGAGTGTGTGTGTGACTGTGGTGCTGTGAGTGTGTGCGAGTGTGGTGTGTGTGAGTGTGATGTACACAAAGGCGGAGGCAATTTCGATGATAAACACCAATAAATAAAATTGATAAACACCCAAAAACTAGGGTTTCAAAGGGAAAACGAATTTCCTTAATTCAATCTATTGATTAAACAATTTAAAAACAACCAACCTAACAATAAAGGCCTAGATGCCTTTATATAATAAACCTTGTTCCTAATTGTATTTAGAGTCCTAATAGGAAACTACTACTAACATAATAAATAAAAATATAAACTAACTAAATAGAACTAATTAAATAAACCAAGTACTAAGTATTCCATGCCCATGCATCAGAGTGTGTGATGGGTGGTGAGTGTGTGTGTGACTGTGGTGTTGTGTGTTGTGGTGAGTGTGTGCGAGTGTGGTGTGTGTGAGTGTGTGTGTGACTCTGGTGTTGTGTGTTGTGGTGAGTGTGTGCGAGTGTGGTGTGTGTGAGTGTGTGCTGGGTGGTGTGGTGCTGTTGCTGCTGGGTGGAGTGTGTGCTACATGAATTTTACCAAATAGTAAAAGATTAGAAGAAAAAGTAAGTAATTTATGTTAAGGCTCACCTTGGGTCATTTGTAGTTCTGGATATGTCTTCAAGTTGGCTTGGATTCACAACTTTTTATCTTTTTTATATAATTATTTTGATGATGATGAGTGGGGTAACTATAACTTTGTTGATATTTCTGAGAATCTATTTGTAGCAGACAAGGATCTCACAGCAGTTAAAAAAAGTGGATATATATGGAATTTATATTAATTCAGACCAAAGCACATGCTCTCCTTCCTTATTCATCTGCTTCTTAATTGGTTATATCTCTGTTTTGTCTTCATTCTAATCTTCTTCACTGGGACTAGCAAGTGGACTGGGTGCTGGGTGGTACTGCGACTGCTGCTGTTGCTTGCTGCGCGCTGCTGTTGTTGCCGCTGGGTGATGCTGCTGCTGCTGGGTGGAGTGTGTGCTAGGTACTGCTGCTGCTGCTGTGTGTTGTGTTACTATTACTGCTGCTGCTGCTGTTGGGTGGACTGTGTGTTGGGTGTTGCTGCTGCTGCGTGCTGTTGTTGTTGCTGGTGGGTGGAGTGTGTATTGGATTGTTCTATTTGTCCTCACAATGAACATTTCTTAATTTTGAGGGTGAACATTGATAGTAGGTCTAGAAAGGTTAGTATAAGCATGTTTAAGTAAAATTACCACCTAACGGATCTTTAGCTCAAATGGTAGAGCACTTGGGAGATTGCATTTTCATGTATCCCAAGGTGGTGGTGGTTCAAATCCACCAAGATCCTTCATTCATTGGTTTTTTATTATGTAACAATGGTGTTAACGGATAAAACTATATGGTTGAATATGTTTTTAGTACTATTTTGCACAATAGTACATAAAAATTATTTAGTATTATGTATGTTGTCATTGGTAGATTGTTTAGAAGTTCACCGTGAGTGATCTTGTTTATAATTATTTTTTTATTTTTCTTATATTTCATTGAGTTTGAAAAAAAAAAAAAAAAAAAAAAAAAAAAAAAAAAAAAAAAAAAAAAAAAAAAAAAAAACCATGCAAACAAACACCGGCAAAACTAGCAAATCTCATATTTTCCCATTATAAATTTTTGCAAACAAACAGTGGCAAATTGAAATTTTCCCACTACAAATTTGCCTAGCAAATCTCTAGTGGGAAAACACTGGCAAATCTCATATTTTCCGATTAGAGGTTTGCCACTAAACAAACACACAGTATCAACTTATTCTGATGAAAATAACAGGTTCTAAATCATGATGAATTCCTTTTTCAAGTCCTGCTGCAGCTACACGGCCCTTCCCGCCATGCCACAAATGACCCACAACCATTGTAACCCGAATACACTTCTAATTTTTTTGCAACGACGTTATGGACGCAACAAACAAAACTCCAGCATCCTACAACATTTCAGAGGCTTCTACATCCCGTATGCAGTCTTATTTTAGGCTTTAACCAACGTCTTTGAAGACAGTTATAATTAAGAGTGAATTTAACGTATTATGTACACCTAGAACATAATTCAACTTAGAGCCAACTCATTAGTTGATTTGGCTTCTTATCAGCTCACTGTTATAAAAGTTTTAATATTAGACCAACAGGGTGCTGATTGAGAAGGATAGTGCTGAAGACATTGCTCCTGAGCTTGATGGTCGCATTGCTATATTTGCTACTGAAAATCTGGATCCCCCGAGTGTGCTTGTTCCATGTCTCTCAGCGAATCACCAGGAAGCAAGCAATGCATGGCAAATGGAGCCGAGGAAGTGGAGTTTCTTGCCACAAGGTGGGCATTACAAAAAGCACGTTAGGAAGGAATTAAAAATGTCCTGGTTTGCTGTGATTGTCAAAGTCTGGTCAAGAGTCTGGATGGTTGCACTGCAGATCTCCAGTGGCAGCTTGAGTGTATCCAGTTAGAGTTACTTCAGTTGAAGAAGTCTTTTGCTTTCTGTCAAGTAGTCTTTTGCCCTAGAGAGGTTGCTGATTTTGGAAAATCAGCTACTATTCTGGGCTGTAATAATTCCATCCCTATGTCTGTTAGTCTTTCGTTTGATGGAGCCAAAGACAAGTTGTATGAACTCTTTGCAGTATGTTTATGAAAAAAAAACAGGGTGCTGATACTTGAAATTTAAATAGTAAAAATACTCATTGATAATTAGATTATTGGTACATTGATCTCACTGGTTTATATAGAGATTACAAATAATACCAATATATAGAAACTAAATCCTTGATTGGTGCTAACCAAATCAAATCAAATAAGATCATAATAACATCTTCCTATATAAATCATGATCATGAAGATATTCTAGATATACTAATCCTATGCACCTCAGTAGTTATATTCAACACTGATTAAATTAATCTTATTACTTCATTTGTTTGAGGACATCAAACAATGGCTACAGCAAGAAATGGGAATTTATCTAGCTACACATACTAGGAATCAATCTATCAACATCAAACAAATGACTACAGCAAGAAATGGGAATTTATCTAGCTACACATACTAGGAATCAATCTATCAACATGAACAATAACAGAGAAAAGTAATTTGGAAAAGATTCGAGTCAGGTAATCAACTTGACTGAGGTAAACTTATCACAAAACGACTCGACACCTTGATTATAATCCCGGATCCGATGCAATTCACGGACGACTTCTTTCATATTCATGCGTTCGGCAGATGAGTCAGCAGAGCATGTGACTCCGAGTCTTATTGTTGAAATCAAACAGTCCTTGAGTCTGTCACGTGTACTAATCCCGCCCGCAATGTCAAGTAATTTATCATTTTCATCAATAAGCACATTTGGATCCACAATTTCGACAACTTGATTAGGCAAAGCCAGTTCTGCGTACTTGTGCAGGCTTAATCCGTCTACAAACATGTCATCTGTTGGTTTTTTCCTTGTAAGCATCTCTAGCAATAATATTCCATAGCTGTACACATCTCCTTGTGTTGACACTGGACCACCCATACCATACTCTGCATATTAATTATCAATATGAGTATAAACAACAAAATCAAGTATGATAAATACTACGCATTTATTTTTGTTCATCAATTACGTTACGAGCTGGCAAGAAAACAAATTCTGATACCATAATATAGTTCAAGGCTTATAAATGAATGACCATTTCCCATTTACCTGGAGCAACATAACCAATTGATCCTTTGAGTACAACGGTGCTGGCTAGATTTTCTGAAGAATTATACAAAGTGGCCGAGTAAATCTTTGCTATTCCAAAATCAGCTACATGAGCAGTCATGTCATCATCGAGGAGAACATTGCTTGGCTTTAGATCACAATGAACAATTGTGAGTTGGAAATTGTGATGAAGATATTCAAGTGCAGAAGCAACATCTATGGCTATAGTTAGACACTGAGTGAAGTTTAAGTTTCTCCACTCAGGCTGTTTTCTATCTGCTTGTGGATGTAGCAACTCCTCTAAACTCCCATTAGGCATAAAGTCGAAAACAAGAGCTTTGAAGTTATTTCCTTGAAAATCCATACTTGAGCAAGATGTCACAATCTTAAGAAGATTTCGATGGCGAAGATTTCTCATGGCATTGCATTCAGTTAGGAAACTCTCTGAAGCTCCTTTTTGTTGAAGATTGAGAACCTTCACTGCAACTACTTTGTCGAGTTCTTCAAGAATTCCTTTATACACCGATCCATAACTCCCAACGCCAATCAAATTCTCAGAAGAGAATCCATTCGTTGCTCTAAGGAGCTCTGCATAAGTGAGCCTCTTAGACTGTTCACTGAACAATGTTGATGGAGATATGTGCTTTTGGGACATTTTTCTTCGACAACAGAGAAGGACGAAACACAATAACACAAGAAAACATACACTCCCAACGATCACAGGAACAACCACTTTGATAGGAAAAGACTTCTTCTTTGTCTTTTGGGTGCATGGAGGCAGGTTCAAATCTAGAATACCTCCACACAAGTTTTTGTTTCCAACAAGCGAAAATGAACTTCTATTTCCAAAAACCCCATCATCCGGTACCTGACCTTCAAACTGGTTAAATGATAAATTCAGCATGAGGAGAGGGAATTCCCCTAAAAATTCAGGAATCTCCCCTGACAAATTGTTACGAGAAAGATCAAAATATTCAAGGCCTTTTAAAGAGCTTAATGACTTTGGAACACTTCCTTGAAAGAAATTTCCATTCATGTCAAGGCTCTTCAAGGTCAAACAATTACCTAGTGATGCTGGAATGTCACCGGACAATCTGTTTCCAGAAACTGTCAGCGTTTCAAGATTGGTCAGCTCACCTACTTCTGATGGTAGAGAACCGGTAAGGGCATTGTGATCCAAATTTAAGGACATTGTAAGGGAGGACATACCAATAACTTCTTTGGGTATTGTACCATTGAGGTTATTATGAGAAAGATTTAGGAGGACTAAGTTTTGACACATTGCAAGAGAAGGTGGTATGGTTCCACTGAAATTGTTATCACCTAATTGAAGTTCTGCTAATTCTCTCAGATTACCAAGAGAAGCTGGAATTTGGCCTGAAAACATGTTCCCTTGTAGATATATCTTTTGTAGTCTGCCGAGCTTTCCTATAACTGCAGGGATGGTGCCGGTAAGATGGTTGTCAAACAGATAGAGTCTTTGTATGTTCAGTAAGTTTTCAATTCCTACTGGAATACTACCATATATTTGATTATCTCCTGCATCAAAATAGGTGAGGTTTCTGGACAAATTCGACATAGATTCTGGTAACGGACCTCTGAGCAAATTTTTGTCAAATTGTACTCTTTCTAAATTGCTACAATTGGTTAGAGAGGTTACGAATTCCAAATCATTGCCCCCCTCGCTTCCTAGTTGATTTTCTTGCAAAAATAGGGTGCGAAGACTTTTCAATTTTCCTAAATCCGATGGAACTGGGCCAGTGAAACCATTTTCATAAAGTGCAATATCTTCCAGTGTTGTAGCATTGGATAATGAAACTGGAATAAGGCCGGTGAACTTGTTTATTCCCCAGTATATCTGCTGGATACTAGGAAGAGTAAGGCCAATATTTGGAGGAAGGCTTCCCTCTAGTTGGTTATCAACAACTGAGAAAGTAACCAAGTTAGAGAGGTTGTAAAGGCATGAAGGCACCTTACCTGTGAGACCATTGCCAGCAAGTTGAAATAAGCTTAAGTTCCTACAGCGGCATAGGTGGTCTGGAATGCTTCCCAGCAAATTGTTTCTCGCAAGTGAAAGACGTGCAAGAGTTGATATGTTCCCAAGGGATGGTGGGATGTATCCACTCAAGTCATTCAAGGCAAGACCCAATCCTACCAGTTTTGATAGAGATCCAAGCTCAGCAGAAATGTTCCCAGATAGCTTATTGTCAATGAGATTGAGGAGTCTTAAGTCGGAACATTGAGTGATATTTACTGGGATTCCACCGTCGAAGGAATTGTTACTGAGGGAGAGCTGCTGTAGAAGTGACAAGCGACCAATCTCCTGCGGGATTTCACCACGGAAGTTGTTCTGACTAAGATTCAGTGATGTAAGGAAGGAGAGGTTTCCTATATAAGGAGACAGAGTACCTTCAAGTTTTTGAGACTCCAGGTCCAAACTTGCAACTCTATCACGGTCCTGAAGGCTGCACATAATTCCTTTCCAATCACAGTGGTGAACTGAGTCATTCCAGGAATTTAAAGCTCCTAACGGATCAACTACTAGAGACTTGAAGGCAAGTAATGCAAAACGATCGGACTCGTTTCTGGATGAAGGTGTGACTTGTGCTGACCCTTCCTTCATTGATTTTATCAAGATCATGTACATACAAAACAACCAATATGATTGTCTGAAGAAAGCCAGATGAAAGAATGTCATTGGTGGAGGCATGGCCATGACCCCTGCCTTGATGACATTTCAAAGCTCTTCCACGAGAATATATCGTTGCTGCTGAATAGCCAGAGTTTGACTATTCCTCCATCTGATCTTGAAAGAGATAGTGTTGAAAAACTTGAACTGGAGATCCAGTTGATGTCTTGGAAACTTGGTAAACGCTTACAGCGACTGGAGCCTGTTGATTGCTAGGCTAGTAGGCAGTTAGGCACTAGGCACACTTCAGATTTGGGACGCACTTTTTTTTTTTGAGACTTTTATGTATCAACAACCAAGGCCCAAAATTTGGTCGCACTCGAGACTTTTTTTTTTTGTTTTGAAAGTAGGCTTGAGACTTTTATGTATCAACAACCTCTTATCCAAGTCAAATCTACAAAGAGAATCAAAAGTCTTCGTTTTATATGGGTTTATTTTATTTTATTTTTGATGGTGATATGGGTTTACTTTGACGCTCAAATCTTGCAATTAAATAACTGTAGATATTGGGTCGATGCTGGTTAAAAGTCTATATAAATTTTAAAATAAATTCTACTCATAACAAATTGATCTTAATATTCATTTATTAGTAGCAGTAAGGGTGACTCCGGATCGGATCGATCGGATGTCACATATTACGCACAGATCGAAAGCTATTGATAATTCCGTGTTTTTCTATATTGTGCCGTGCATGTTCGATCTAAATAAGTAAAATCTAAACCACACAATGCCATTAATTAGAGGCCATTTTCTCATATAATACTTGAACATGTAACATGTGCATTATAAAGACTAGCCACTGTGCACGTGGTACCTATGTGGTCTCTACTGAGTTTTTTTTAAAAAAATTATAAACGTTAAATTAATATTTTATTTCTCAAAAAAAAACAAAAAATTACTAAATTACTCCTCAGACGTACTACTCAACCTCCACGTTTTTCTATATATTAAAGATCCCTACATAATATCTAAATATCATAGTCGAGCTTCCATTGCAGTATATTGGTGGCCCAGAACAAGATTAGCCTCGGCAAATAATTGGCATTGTCGATCTAGAGTGAATTGGAATACTAGAATTTGTAAATGACTAGTATTGGCCTGTGCCGTTCGGCAGAGATACACACGCCTTTGGCGCCCCCGATGTGCATCTGCCCCACGGCTAAGATACGTGCGCCTTCAGCGCCCCAACGTGCATCCACCCTCTCGGTACGAGGCGCCCCCGACGCACATCCGCCCTCCTTACTCATATTTTTGAGTCACGGCACACCTTAGCCCTCATGTTTATAGAGCCCAACATCCCATAAAAATTCAGCCCAAAAACAGTTCAGGCCTTTTTTGTGTGGGGTGGGTGAGGTGAGAAAAACTTTTAAACCCACCCCAAAAAAACTTGTTAACTCACCCCAGAAAAACATTTTAGTGGCTATGGTTAGAGGGTACCACAACCACGATATCACCTTGTGAGGTAGAATTTGTCAACCCACTCCACCCTTATTTATTATATAGACTAGTTAATACTCGTGCCTTTGCCACGGATTTCATGAAGTTATAATATATTGTTGCCCCCTAACAATCATTGATCTCAAAGTACAATAATTAGGCAAAGGAAGAATTTTTTTTTCTTGGCTTTTACACTTACTTGCCTATGGATAGACTTCAACTTTGCAACAACATCTAAGAGCTACACCTCTTCCTCCGAACACGATAGTAATTAACTATTAGAAGTGATTAAAAAAAATTAAATCAGCAAATACTTGAACATCATGTTGGAGTTATCCCTCACATGAGGAGAGAATCAGAGCTGGAGAGAAACGGAGCTGATTCGGCTTTGAATATGTCAGAGCGTGCCTGCGGTCAGAGTAGGCACACCTGCGCTCATGCATTTGAATCAGTCCAGTGTTTTGGCGCGACCCGCGCTCAAATGAGGCGCACCCGCGCTCAGTCTCTAGTGTTTTGGCGCGACCCGCGCTCAAATGGGGCGCACCCGCGCCTAGGTCTAATTTTCGTGGGCTTCGCTACAGTAACCGCGAAATTTGGTTTTTGGAGATAAAAACCAAAATCAAGGTTTTGAAAAACCTAAGACTAAGAACCAGACCAAAACAAAGAGAGAGAAACCCAATCTTTAAAGCTATCAAGATTGAGAGATAACATTTACAGAGATACAACCCTGTAAAGAGATAAGAGTGATCTAGTAAGGTGAGAGACTGAAAGGAGAGATTGTAATCTTCCTTCCCACTTTATAAAGAACTGGCTTTTGTGAAAGTAGGCATCATTGGCCGAACCACGGTAAATCTTTGTGTTGTGGTTTGCCTTTACTGCTTTGCATTATTATTTGTTGTTGATAGTTGTTTAGCGACTTGGGCATGTTAGTATAGGCTGTAGTTGATATTTAGATTTTGTCCGGATTTGAATTGTGTTCAAATACAAGTTATCTGTGTAGTGGGGGAATCGATTGATATTGGTATAATTCCCAACAAATGGTATCAGAGCCAGGTTAAAATAGCCTAGGGAGTTATCTAAATCTTGGTCAAAAGGTGTTTGACGAAATTCCTGAGAGAAGATTTGAGGTTAAATAACTTGTAGAGATGGACCATTCCATGAACACTCGCATGATGAGTCTGAATAGGAAGAACTACACCATCTGGAAAGCCAAGATGGAAGACTTGCTATAGCTGACAAGGACTTAGCACTTCCCATTGAGAATGAGGGAGTAAAACCGAGAAAAATCGATGAGGCCGAAAGTGGAAAAAGCTTGACGAAAAGTGATTGGATACATTCGACAAATGGATTGACGGCGGTGTCTTTCACCATGTGTCCCAAAGAGACTACGTTTCCGGTTTGTGGAAGAAACTCGAAGACCTTTATGAGAGGAAGTCGGGTGGAAACAAAGTGCTAGTGGTTAAGAAGTTTGCAGACACGAAGTACCAAGAAGGTTCTTCAATGTCTGAGCATCTTAATAAAGTACAGAATATCATCAATCAGATGCATTTGATGAAGATCAATTTGGGAGACGAAGTTGAGGCTTTGTTTCTATTAGGCTCTCTACCCAAAAGTTGGGAGACATTAGCAGTTTCTCTACACAGAGCAGCCAAGGATGGAATTGTTACCATGGAGATGGCTACCACGTCTTTGTTGAATGAGGAGACTAGAAGGAGTGCAAGAAGCAGCTCTTGTCACTCAGAGATCCTTTTCACAGAGAAACGAGGGAGAGGTCGAAACAGAAAACCATCTCATTCTAGAGGTGATGACAGAAGTAAATCTAGGGGTGAAGCTAGAACTCCTAAGGCAGAGAGGCAATGTTATTATTGTGCCACCAAAGGCCACTTCAGATATGAGTCGTAACAACGAAGAGGGATGAGAAGAATAAGCGTGTACATGAAGACATGGTGCGGAGGAACGGAAAGACAGCAGGAGATACTACCGCACTAGTCGGCGACCTAGTGGGAATTGTGTCGATTGTGGTGTGTCTTTGTCTTAGTACCTCATGTCGAGGATCTGAGTGGGTGATAGATCTGAGGGAGCATCCTCTCCCGCCACAATCAAGCATTACATGGGATTCTTCACTACCTACAAATTTGTGGTGAATATGGTGAAGTAAGGATGGGTAACAGTGGAGTCTCGAAGATTATAGGCATTGGAGATGTTCATGTAGAAACCAATGTCGGCTACACCTTGACACTCAAGGATGTAAGACATGTCCCTAACATACGGTTAAGCCTAATTTCGGGTGGAAAATTAGATGACGATGGCTTTGTAAACTCGTTTGGTAACGGGGTATGGAAACTGAGCAGAGGTTCCATTGTAGCAGCCAAAGAAAAGAAAACTTGCTCTCTTTACAAAACACAGGCTAGTTTGTGTAAAGCAGAAGCGAATGCGGCAAGAGAAGAAGCTTTATCTGAACTGTGGCACAAGAGACTGTGTCACTTGGGCATAAAAGGGATGGAAGTTCTTGCTAAGCAAAAGGTTGTGCCAGACATTAAAGGTACACATTTAAATACATGTACTCATTGTTTGGTAGGAAAGCAACACAGGGTGTCTTTCCAAAGATTCCCGTCTCACAGAAAGGACACTGTCCTTGAACTAGTGCACACAGACTTATGTGGTCCTATGAGAGTAAAGTCCCATCAGGGAGCTTCGTACTTCTTGACATTCATTGATGATGCGTCAAGAAAGATATGGGCCTATAGTCTGAAGACCAAGGATGAAATACTTGGCGTGTTTGAGAAATTTCACAGCATGGTAGAAAGAGAGACTGGGAAGTTGTTGAAGTGTATTCGCTCAGATAATGGGGGTGAGTACATTGGGCCATTTGAAGAGTATTGCCAGAGTTATGGGATTCATCATGAGCAGACCGTTCCCAAGACACCGGAACAGAATAGAATAGCAGAGAGAATGAACCGTACCATTGTAGAGAGGATGAGATGCATGCTATCTCACTCTAAGCTACCTAGAAGCTACTGGGTAGAAGCAATGCGTACAGCCGTGCATGTGATCAACCTGTCGCCGGCAAAGCCTCTGAATAGTGATTATCCAGAGAGAGTATGGTCAGGCAGAGATGTTGATTATGGACACTTGAGGGTATTTGGGTGCAGGGCATTTGTGCATATTCCGAAGGATGAGAGATCCAAGCTTGATGACAAAGCCAAGCAGTGCATTTTTCTGGGTTATGGAGATGAAAAGTTTGGTTACAAACTCTATGATCCGATTAACAAGAAGGTAATCCGAAGTCGAGATGTTGTGTTCTTAGAAGACCAAACCATAGCAGACTTTGAGGAGGGTGAGAAGCTACAGGCTTTCACCAATGATCTTGTTGATTCAGAACCAGAAGTTCCTACTATGGAACGTGCAGAAGGCATTGAGAATGCAGAGAACCATGAGTTTGAAGCTCATGATGAGGATCCTATTGCTCATGATGGGATAGAACCTATTGGTATAGAAGATGCAGATGAGATGCATGAACCACCACCGAGCAAAGCGAAGTGCATCCTCCCGAGGCACCCGCCAGATGGGGCAAAGGAGGTCCGACGGAGGAGACTAGCTTCAACGGTATCCACCGCGATAATGCACGTATTACTATCGGATGGTGGAGAACCTATGTACTATCAAGAGGCACTTGAAGGTACAGGACAAAGAAAAGTGGTTGAAAGCCATGCATGACGAGATAGATTCTTTGCATAAGAATCACACTTATGAAGTTAGTTGAGAAACCCGGGGGGAGAAAAGTTCTCAAGAATAAGTGGATATACAAAGTCAAGCATGAGGGGAGAACAATCCTCACCCAAGGCATAAAGCTCGCCTTTGTTGTGAAAGGATTCGGTCAAAGGAAAGGGATTGACTTTGATGAGATTTTCTTTCCTGTAGTGAAGATGACTTCTATCCGGGTGGTGGTATTGGGCCGCAAGTATGAACCTAGAGGTTGAGCAGCTAGATGTTAAGACAGCTTTTCTTCATGGAGACCTTGAAGAAGATGTCTATATGGACCGACCGGAGGGTTTGAGGTCAAAGGCAAAAGAGCACCTAGTATGCAAGCCGATAAAAAGAGCTTGTATGGGTTGAAGCAAGCACCGAGACAGTGGTACATAAAGTTTGACTCCTTTATGGCGAAGCAAAGATACAAGAAGTCCGCCCGATCATTGTGCATTTGTTGAGGAGATTTCGGATGGGGATTTCATAGTGCTATTATTCTTTGTATGTGGATGATATATTGATAGTTGACCCAAACATCAACAAGATATCCAAGCTGAAGAAAGACTTGAGTAAGTCCTTTGAGATGAAGGATTTGGGTCAAGCAAAGCAGATACTTGGGATCGCGGATCACTCGTGTGAAAGAGTGGGAAGTTGTGGCTTTCTCAAGAAAGCTACATTGAGAAAGGTGTTGAAGAGATTCAACATGGATCGCGAAACCCGGTCGGTTGTCCGCTTTGGTGGCCAGTTCCACATGACCAAAGAGATGTGTCCAAAGGGTGAGCATGAGCGAGTCGGATGGAAAAAGATTCCTTATGCATCCGCGATGGGGCGTTTGATGTATGCCATGGTGTGTACTAGACCGGATATTGCTTTCGCCGTTGGGGTTGTAAGCAGATTTCTGTCAAATCCGGGTAAAGAACATTGGGAAGGTGTTAAGTGGATATTGAGATATCTCAAGGGCACTTCCAAATCGTGTTTGTGCTTTGGTGGAAGTAAGCCCTTACTTGAAGGCTACACTGATGCAGACATGGCAGGTGATGTTGACTCGATGAAGTCCACCTCCGGTTATCTGGTTACTTTTGCAGGGGGAGCAGTTTCTTGGCAATCTAAGTTGCAAAAGTGTGTTGCCCTCTCCACTACAGAAGCCGAGTATATTGCAGCCACTGAGTGTTGCAAAGAGATGCTATGGATGAAGAGGTTCTTCGACGAACTAGGGCTAAAGCAGAAACAGTTTGTAGTTCTATGTGACAGTCAGAGCGCCATCCACTTGAGCAAGAATCCAAGTTTTCATTCTAGATCCAAGCACACACATGTGCGTTATCATTGGATTAGAGAAGTACTCGAAGACAAGCATTTGTGTATCGAGAAGATCTATACCGACAAGAACGGGTCGGATATGAAAGTCTTACCGAAAGTTAAGTTTGATATTTGTTGTGCTACCATCGGAATGGTAGCAGACTCCTCCTGTTGATTTGGAAATTGCATGGAGGTATCTCCCCTCACTATTCGGGAGGGGGAGATTTTTGGAGTTATCCCTCACATGAGGAGAGAATCAGAGCTGGAGAGAAACGGAGCTGATTCGACTTTGAATATGTCAGAGCGCGCCTGCGCTCAGAGTAGGCACACCTGTGCTCATGCATTTGAATCAGTCCAGTGTTTTGGCATGACCCGTGCTCAAATGGGCGCACCAAGGCCAGCTCGATCTCGATGTTTTGTATTTAACCGCCGTGTCTAATTTTCGTGGGTAGGCCATTTACAAGAACGCGAAATTTGGTTTTTGGAGATAAAAACCAAAATCAAGGTTTTGAAAAACCTAAGACTAAGAACCATACCAAAACAAAGAGAGAGAAACCCAATCTTGGAAGCTATCAAGATTGAGAGATAACCTTTACAGAGATACAACCCTGTAAAGAGATAAGAGTGATCTAGTAAGGTGAGAGACTAAAAGGAGAGATTGTAATCTTCCTTCCCACTTTATAAAGAACTGGCTCTTGTGGAAGTAGGCATCATTGGCCGAACCACGGTAAATCTTTGTGTTGTGGTTTGCCTTTACTGCTTTGCATTATTATTTGTTGTTGATAGTTGTTTAGCGAGTTGGGCATGTTAGTATAGGCTGTAGTTGATATTTAGATTTTGTCCGGAGTTGAATTGTGTTCAAATACAAGTTATCTGTGTAGTGGGGGAATCGATTGGTATTGATATAATCCCCAACACATCACTGAGAATTGTGTACTATTCACAAAGCACTATGTTTTATAGCAGTATGTGAAAGACCATTATCTTCTTTAGTTTCATTACTTTTTGCATCTTAATCAGTAACTCTTGGTTATTTTCCAAGTAATTCTTTGATTCTATATACTTGTAAATTATGTTCATTTATGTCTAAACAGTAAAATCCAGCTAAATATTGTATAGTGATGAATTTGTGCAAAAGGCCCGAACACCTACATTGAATATCATCAGTGGTTGCTAGTTGCTAGTACTGGAGAAGTGTAGATACTTTCCATTGTTCCAACAGTTGGTCTGTGTGATGGTAAAATACAGTAGCATGTAACAATTCAATTGCTCGACAACTTTTCACAGACTACAAATACATTCAAATCTTACCAAAAAAAAAAAAAAATCACATAATAGAGATTGCGTTGAGCACAAATTACAATGGATCTCACTCACTAACTCACTGTTTTACTATTAAGATTGTATTCACAGTATCTCTATAGATTACACTTTTTCTCACATTGTCAATCGTACTTTTACTCTATAAATCAATTTCAAAGAGAAAGCAAATTTTCTGGTAGCAACGGCAGCCCTAACCCCAGCCCCAACACCAATACTACTTCCAATGCCGATTCCAATACCTCCATCGCCAACGGCAATGTGAGAGGTGTAACAGTCCAGTGAATATATTTGATAATAGTATGCCAAAGTACCGAAGTCAGAACTAGTGACCACCAAAATCAAAACAGACGACTCTTAAACACACACAATAAATGCATAATTTTATACTGTTAGATGAAAACAATATATGCACTAAATAGCAATCAAAGGTGTAACATATATCAATTTATTAACTGTGCCTATATTGCTAGCAGCTTAGCTATCAAGGATCGGGAACAAATGCAACAAAATATAAGTTACTTGGTCAAGCGGTTTGATATACAAATCGTGTAAAGTTTAACATCAATGCAAGAATTTTTAAGCAATACACTATGCCCCAAAGAACAACCTATAATATGCCTCATTTCCATGAATAATTAAAATGAAAAAAATAGGAAAAAAAAATATTTTCCATGCAATACAACGTGTCTGAACCTTAGCAAGAAGCAAGAATAACAAAAATCCAACAATAAAAAAAAAAAAAAAAAAATCCTATTAAAGACCATATATGATTCTTACTATGCAAAAATGGAATAAACATCCTTGTTAACCTACACAACTTTCATCTAATCGTTGCGTGTGTAATGCGCTTAGCTGAGATAGTCTTCACTAAAAGAGAAATGAAATGCTTATAAATAGTCATCCCAAGTATACATAGATTGGTGTCTTGACATCAATAATGTTAATTTGATGAACATAAAATCAGTGCACATTTGTAATTTGGTCAAGAGTAGCTTTTCCATACCGCTAAAGTGTACGCTTTTCCTAGGCATTACAACCTTTTTATGTATTTGCACCTCCATTTTAAAACACAACATGAAAATAAAATAAAATACCCGAATAAGGTCTACCTTTGTAGCACCTCCTTATTGCTTATAGAGTCTGACAATACAAACTCACACTACAACAGAAAGGGTCTTCAGCAACGCACCCTTTTGCAACGCCAAAAAATTGTTGCTACAGGTCACTTATTGCGACGCCTTTTGGGGCTGCTAAAAATTTGGCGTGCTATCAATTTTCTTGTAGAGGGATTCTTTTTTTAGAAAATATAATTACAACCATTTGCAAGGTTGTAATTATATTTTCTAAAAAAAGAAAATGCAATATTTTTATGGGTTTTTGTCATTTAGAACACGGCTGTCACTACTAAAGCTTAATGGATCGTTTGTGGGTTGTAACAATTTTTTTAGGAATGTACATGCTTATTTGGTATAGCCTCTGTTGCGATGAAAGTGGCGTTGTTGATGGGCCTCTTATGAGCGGGCCTATTTTAAATTGGCACTCGAACTAAAAACTAAAATTAAAATACCAAAATTGAAAACTCAAACTAAAAAAAATTGAAATACCAAAACTGAAAAACCCAAAAAAGACTTTCTTTTTCTCTAACCCTTACTTCAACCAGCGCTCCCCAAGTTGGCAACGAATGAAAAGTCCAAAACACTCCTCAGTTCTCACATCCATCAACAGTAAGCTAACGATCTCTCTCCCACCCTCTCTCTCTCTTTTGATTTTGATAACCCAAGCTTCGATTTTTCAGGTTCGTTCGGTTACTCGGGCATAATTGCCTTTGGTTCCCTTTGGATTTGTTTTACAGGTTGATTTGAAGTGGAAATTAGTTCTGGATTAAAAAATAAATTGAAATTTTTAATTTTTTAGGTTGGGTGCTCTTTTCATTTGTATTCTTTTTCATTTCAGGAAATGAATTAGACTTTTGGTTTTGGCGTTGGGCTACTTTTGGTTATTCTCTTATATTGTTTGCCATCTAATTCTTATGGCTATGTTTTTTTTTGCAGGGTGTGAAAGTTTCACTTGTCCCAGCAGCTGTGGCTACTATCTCTACTTTTGATTGCAATCTTTTGCATCTGATTTGGACCTTGGAAAAGCTTCAGCAACAACTTGATGTGATTGATCGGCGATGTGAGATGTATTTTCTTCACCCTTTAGTTATTCTTCCTTATTGAAATTTATTTTTTGGGGTGACCCAGAATGGCAAATTATAGTAATTTTTCTTTCCTGCCGCTCTGTCCTAGCCCTCTTGGTTTCAGGGTGTTCCCTCGTATATTTTTTCCTTATTGATTATAATTAAGTGTTAGGTATCCCTTACATTCTCACCTTTTAGGTACTTTTCGTTGTTGTGTTTTGTGTTTATTTCCTTTTAATGTTTTGAATCAGCATGCATAGATACATCTAATCCTAAAATGCAACCAAGTCTGTAGGACATTTATCCTGCAAGCTTAGGATAGATACAATCCCGAGGAGCATTACGAGAAACAATGTAGTACGATATATAGTTTTAGTAACCTTAGTTTGTAGTATTGGTAGCCCCCAATTTTGATCGACTCAAGTTACGTACGTAAGAATGCTAGGTGGCTCTTTAATACTAAAACCACTATGAGCCAGTGAAACACCTTTTGTTCATGACCGTTATTTGTTGTATTCGGGGTTGGTCTTGGTGCTTTGGACATATAATATGGTGTTAACTGTTTGAATAAATAATAGTACGAGTGGAGTCAAGTCATGGCCAATTTAATAAGATTTAGGAATTTTAATATCACTCAAAATATGTTGATATATTTAAATTTTTGTCTAGTTGATTCCATTATAGACGCCTAAAGTACTAACATTTGAAGTAAGGTTCTACATTTTGCAACTTGCCCTTGTTCCAGCTTCCAGGATATGCCTACTCTTTGTACTAAATTAGGTCATTGTATGTTGGTTGGAGATCTAGAAGGTATATATGAACCAACAAAAGGGTTACCATGTAGTGGCAATGCCTTTCTTCCCACTTAGATCAAGGTACAAATCTCCCTTCTATTAAATTTTTTGTGTTGCTCTTGTTTGAGGACTTTAACGAATGAACAATATGAGTATCTGATCTTGTGTTAATGCTCTTGTTTCCTTTCTTATTTTTGTTTTTGCAAGTAGGAACTATGTATTAAATTTATTGGAATGTGTGATTGAGTACTACTCTTTTACATATGTTCACTATTAGTCACAACTTTGGTAAGTTATTATGGTTTCAAGTCCTTGGGTTATATTGTTGGATTTGTTGTTGACAGTGTGATTGCCTTGGAATTTAGTAAGTTCTATGAGTATTTCCATTACCAATCAGTTCAACACAAGATATGAAGCCTATACTTAGCTAATAAGAAGACTCTTTTAAGTTGGTGTTATTTTTGTAATCCTGTAAGATCAATCGAGTCACTGTAAACCTTAAAGTTGTACTTTGCTACCAAGAAAGGCATGTAGACTTGTCTCGAGTATCTTTTAATGCCAATTGAGTCACTTATAGATCATGGTTTCGTTGATACAAACATATATCTCTAAGATTAGTTGTGTGTTTTTTTTTAACTAACTCATTGTGTTTTTCTTGGTCAGGCCACTCATTATTTTCAATAACCTCTTTCTTTGCTATTTTACTGGATGTTCGGAAGAGGTCGGTGACCGTCAGAAGTTTTCAAGTGTTGATTCGAATTGATACATGGTTTGCATATTCTTGGTCTGGAACTAAGCTGTTTTGTAAGTTGCCTCCATTTACCATTCAGTTCTGCTGCGGTCATTTTTGGTTCTAAGACTTATTGTAAGCTATATGCCTGACTTGTTGCAGCCTAGTGAACAAGTAGCAGGTCCGAACAAATGCAACATGAGATTAAGATCGAGTTGTCTCTAACACCATACGGGTATGGCTTTTATCTATTTTTAGAGGGAAATGGGTTGTGAATTTTGAGCAATAAGATCTAGTGTAGTTCGCTATCCTTGCTATTGTATTGTCTTGTAGATTTCTTCTTGTATCTTTTGGTCAGCAACTATTCATTGCATGCTACCATGTGGAGATTTTATACCTAGTTCACTAGTTCATAGTTTGGTTAAGGGATATATTAAGGATATACAATATTTACACAAGTACGTACTAGGTATGATCTACAATATCTTTTTTTACGAGATTAGTGTATACCACAAATGTAATGTAATGACTTTAAAGTAATACATGCTTATCTTATGATCCATATGACATATGTGTTTCTATGTGAGGTACTTGTGTTTTAGTCTTTGCTTGATTATTTGTTTCAAGATAGTAGTCTGACAACTATGAGTAAATATTATTAATCTGTACATCTTATAATTTTTTCGGTCTAAAGCATATATTATTGTTTGATGAACATAACAGGCAAATTACAATCGCTAGCTTCTTGTCTTACTCGAAATTCCGTGTTGTTCAATGCAAACTCTATTGGTTAGTGTCTGTTTTTTCTTTCTTTCTTCTTAATAAGCATGGGCAGATTATTGTTTTTCAAACTATAAAAGGTTGGGAATTTAAACAATTGTTATAAGCTAAGTCGTAGTGGTATTTACTTCCTAGGTAACTTGGAAAAAATATTTTCACATTCATTGCTTACTTGAGTGCATTTTTTCTTTATTAATGTTTCAGATAAGTTTACTTATACATTTTTTTTTCTGAATTTGTTGTACCAGATTGATTGATCAGTTGCCAATAGACTAACGAAGAAAATTACTTGGATGGATCTTGTTCAAATGGCGGCAGTCTATGGATATTTGAGAATTTTGCTAAAAATCTAGTTTTGACGATTATGTGATACGATGTATTGGCACTTTTTTGTAATGGATTATGTTAATTAATGAATTATACTTTGTTATGACTCATTGTGCTTTGAAATGTGGTTACTGTTATCTACATAAATTGAATTTGGAAAATTTTGCAAATTCATATGAATCAAAATATTTGGTGTAATTCGGTACCGCCATTGAAAAGAAGTAGGACATTTCAAACTGGTTTAAACAATTAGGAACACATCTAGTGTAGCAATTGGGTAATTTATAGTGACGCTGAAAAGTGCAGCTAAAAGGTTAACTTATAGCGACGCCAAATGGTGTAGTTAAAAAGTCATCTTTTTGCAATGCCAAAAAGTGTTGCCAAAAGTAGTTTTTAGCAACGCTAGTAGTTGCAAATAGTTTAAAACCCAATTAATTTATGAAAAATGTAGTAGCGACGCACATATACTATTAGCAACAAAGTGTGGCGTTGCCAAAACTAAAAAGTTTTTGCAACACCATTATAGGTGTCGAAATTTAGCTTTTGTGACCCACTTTTTTGCAGCACCTTTGCGACGCCATGTTTGCCGTTGCAATTGATCAGTTGCGACGCTTTTTGAAACTTTTAGCGACGGGGTATGGCGCTGCAAATGAGCTTGTTTGTTGTAGTGTCGATTCGTCGGTGAAAGAATTATAAAGTACCATATAAATGGAAAATAATAGTAATAGAAACAACAAACATAGCAAGTGCAAAACTTAAAACGAAAACAAAAATAGCGAAAACACACAAATACAAACAAGCAACGGTTTCTCAGTTGGGAGGACAAAGAACTAAAATTAAGTACATAGAACTTAGATTACTTTTAGAATTAGTGTGGAATGCACTACAAAAAAACAGTCAAGAAACAACGGCCCATAGCTGTTGTTTATGAAGAAAACATGTGCTATATTCCGTTGTTACGGCCGTCACAAAAACCGCTGTAGTTTTTGAAATACAACGGCCCGGGGCACTTGTAAAGTTTAAACAACAACGACGGCTTTTAACACTTGTAAAATAACGACGGTCGTCAGCACATGTTTCCCTTTAAATTCGTCCCACCTATATTTGGAATATAACAACAGACTCAAGCCGTTGTTTATGGGATAAATGTTTCACTGGCTCTTGCCGTCATTTATTTATTTAGCATTTTTTTTTTTTGGTACCTGATAGAAACAAAATATATTCCTATAAAGCTATAACTGAAGAACAATAACAAAATATAAAACAATAACAAAAACCTAAATCACAGCAAAATATTTTCATTGGATACTTGAAACTTCAACAAAAAAATCCCATCCAACAACTTGAACAAATCCTATCCTACAACTTTGTACACAACCAAATCTTTCATATAACTTAAGAAAGTAGTTTAGATTACATTAGTAAAGGCTTTAGGCCATATAATAGAAGATCCCATGTCAATGTCACTAAAGGTCTTTCCTCTAGCACCAAACAACTCAGCATTAAATTCTAGGATCTCGTCCACTATAATCCGATATGCATTCTCAGGTACATCCTCTCGATCACCAAGCATTCTTCCAATGGCAACCACTCTTCCCCCCATGCTTTGCAGCTCACACGTTTGTGCAGAACGTGATACCATTGGTCGCCTAGATAATGAATGACCAGTCGTCTGCGATGAACAAGATATAAAGTAATAAGAAAATCTCAATACGACAAACATGTCAACTAGCAAATTCATATGTAAAATCAAGAGTTGTATAACAAATATATAGCAATATTATATATTTATAGTTGATAACTTCTTGCAGACTCAACAATGAATAAGTAGACTCAACAATGAATAAGTAAACTTGGCAGCTTTATATATAACCAAGAGGAAATTAAAGCAAAAGAAACCAAGTCATTTACAACATCCCAAACACTAAAAGAAAAAGGAAGAAATCTAATGATTACAAAACATCAAGCAGACATCAACAAGTGGAATCTTCATGTATAAATGTGTAATGCTTCTTAATCACTGGTGCCTTGACTATAATGTCGGAACTAATACAGGAGCTCTTCATTATTTCATTTGGCATTGCTCAAAGCTAAAAAAGAAGAAAAGAAACCATATTGTACTATCACGGTTCCATCTTACAAGATTTAATAGTCTAATACCAAGGAATTTGCTAAGATCATGTCCTCGTATTCTAGATGCACAATTTATATTCCTTTCTCTTGTTTATTTCTTCCTAGTCCTACTATTTTATTAGATGTTCTATTATCTTCTCACACTTGTATCTTTATGTTATATATATACAATATACTACAACTTAGATTTTCATCTCAAAATCTTAAGCGGATAACATAAATAAGTCTTATTGAATGCTAGCTCGAGTATAATAAGATGGCATCTGTGCCCAGTAAGATCCAGTCCTCATTTCAACCAACCTTATCTTTTGGCAGTTGAATGATATAAGAGACTGCCAAGTACCAACAAAGATGTAAATAGATGATGTTGGTCAGGTATACAGACTACCAACAAAGAGTTGTGTGTTATATAAGAATTTTGTTTGATGGGCAACATATCGTGTTAGACTTAAAATAAAACAATCGTTTGGTATGGTTGACTTAGTTGATAGCGCACCGAGGCATGAGTAGGGGTGGTCATCGAGTCGGCGATCGAAAGTATTGGCATGCTCAGATTCGCTCGTGAGTTTTTGAAGTCGAAGTTCGCCGAGCTCAAACTCAATGTTGAGCTCTACTTTGTGCTCAAACTCGAATCGTTTTGAATTACAATTAGCTCGAGCTCGACTCGGCTCGACTCGTTTTACAAAACGAGCTCGATTGAAGCTCGAGCTCGAAACTAGCTCGTGAGCTTGCATCTGGAAACAATAGCATATATACTCAAAAAATCCAAAAAAAAACATTACATTTCAGATTTCAGTTTTCACAATGTAAGAAGCGAATCCAAACCACCATCAACATCCAAAAGCTATTACTGACTTCCTCTCCAAAAGAAGTTGTTGAATAAGATGTGGGAGAGCCATGCCCTTCGAACACGCCTTTCGAGAAAGAAGGTTTTATTCAAATTTGAATCTATAGGAAAGTCTGAAACAAAAGGCTGCAGCTTCCGATCCACAATCTCGAACTGGGGCGAATGAGGAAAGCTGCCTTCATAAAGAAAGACAGCTGGATTGAGTTCCACAGCAACACTTGATTGAGTTCCACAGCAACACTCGATTCGTCACAGTCGATTTGTCCTACTGCCGAAATCAAGTGCTCAAATCTAGGGTGAAAAGACCTCTCTCTCTTTGAGAAACCCAACTCATGAATTGAGAGCGGCCTCAAAGTTTTGGTGTTTTGATAGCATTCAGTTTTAAGAGTTCCTGATATTTCTCTATCGCATCACTGACCTCAATTCACAAGTACAACCTTAGAGTTGTGGCTTATTTGTCTCTATTCACCCTAAATCAGTTATAATCGAGGTTTACGAGAAGGTATCAAACTAACCAACTGGATCATTTATGTTCCTAGGTAATAGTTACTTTGCAGGTTTACTTTATATTTTGTTTTGGGTCCACGGGTAAACCAACCGGTTCTAACAAAGCGCTCACTCGACCCCTAGCGGGCAATAAAAGCTACCGCAAGTTCAAAGATTTTGGATTTACAACACCACTTAGAAAGATATATTGCTTTTCAAGTCCTTGATGATCTTTGCTAGTAACGGGGAATGTGACAACTTCCTCCATGAACCAAAGCGATATATCGTGCATTTGAGCGGTTTCTTCCCACAACAAAAGAGAAGTAATTATCTCCCCTAAGATCAAGCGAGCAATATAAAAGCTGCCTGCTCCATATGCCCTAGTTGAAACAATAACGGTAAAGAAGTATGGACTAGCTTTAGACCTTGTTCTAAACCATGCTGGAGAGATTCAGGAGAAGACTCGAGCTTAAAGAAGTCGGAGCTGATGAGAGGTGGACAACCAAAATCCCGGTTTCAGACGATTGGTTGTATCTTACTCCCCTGATCTTCCTTCCCTCGCTTTCAGTTCTCTAAGGCACTTTATCTTTCCTGCCTTTCTAGTAGCTCCTGTCGCTATGGTAGTTAGGGGAAGAGCTGAGTAGAGATATCTATATTAGGGTAAGTACTGCCATTAACTTCCTTCAAGTGCTTTTAGTTTAGTATGGCGGCCTCTAAGAAAAAAGTGGGACCTATGTTCCTCCTTGCTTTCTATTTTTTACGAAAGGTTCTTTCCGGTTAGAAGAGATTAGGCGGGGTAGGAATGTATTATATGGTATTTATCTTGTTTCCTTTGTTAGTATATCCATCCCAGCTAGATTTTCATAGATTCTCCCTATGGAAGAAGCTCTTCTTTCGGAACTCAACGCACTCACCTATCTATTCTATTATGTCCTTCTCTTATGGATTCACATCCCAATATTGTGTTATCTTAAGTAGTGACAGAAAACCTTTCGGAGAAGCCGCAGAGGGAGCGCCATAAACCCCAAGCGGCCTACCCTAGCCCTAAGTGAGGATGTTGATTCTCGCTCCGAGTTTTCTTTTGGATTCGCGTAGTGATAAAATAATTTCCGATTGGCTTTCTTTGTTTGGTTTCCCTGAACTGGAATCTAATCTTTCTGCCCATAATAAAAATTGGGTTTTTCTGGTGAAAACTTAGGTGTTGAAGCATGGGCGGTGGCTTGAGGCCCATTCGAATGACGGAAACAACGCTTTTGCTTAAGAGGGGCCAAACTCAAGAGCCGTTGAGCCCGGCTTTGCGGATTGGACGCGTTCGTCTTAGAGCACCCAGTCAAGCTCATCACTAGGTAGCGAGCGAGTCGAAAACAGATGGTGATCGAGGAGGTGGACATCTAGCCAAGCTCTAGCTGGTGGAGCAAGGCTGAGGCTGTAGTTTCAAATCCAACAAAGTAAAAGCGTAATCAAGGGCTGGATAGAGGTTGCCAACCGGGATTTAGTATCCGACTAACTAATAAAAAAGGGTTTGTTGCCCGCTCTAAACTAAAGGAATTTTAGCTTACTTTGGGGGCTCCTCGGGGATAATAAGGTATAAAGAGCTGAGATATGGGCTAGAGACCCTACTCTAAAATCAGTGTATGAAAGATTGAAAGGTCCCTAAAGAAGGGGCTACTCTAAACGAAACTCCCTCGAGAAGGGAAATAGAAGAGCTTTTAAGCCACATTGAGAATGGTCGGTGGGGTCAGTTAAAGGTATGTAAGCCGACATTGACGCAGAGACATATGTTGTTGTTTCAGCAACTGAAGAATAGGATTTCCTCCCTTTCTGAGAGGTGATCCGCCAATACTTTTTCAACCTAAAGGTTTACTGGGACGAAGTTTGGTCAAAATGTAGTCGTTGAAGCCTTTCTTTCAGCAACATCTTCTGTCTATGGACAACTCAAGTCTCGCTCTAAACACTTCAAGTCTCTACATCCAAGTATCCTAAGATTTGTATGGTTTAGCCATACACAACTACATGTTCATAAATTTTAAGTGTTTCCATTCAATTAAAACAGATACAAAACTCAACCATCCACTACACATATCCTCTAAAACACACCACGTCAAGGTGCCAATCGCAAGAAATTCTATCCCCACATGGTTATGAAACATATTGCATATCTTAGTTTCTCACATATACTTTAACCATTCCAATTGCTTTAACATTTTTCTTCATATACTTATAACTAATAAATTTACATATCATCAACAAAAACAATTTTATACATTAGTCCTCTTAAACACAGCCTCAATATCCAGATCCAGCTCAATCAAAACCTTAATCCTCCCTGGCGTAGCAATAATAACATGAGGCCTACTCATCAACACTTTCCTTTGCTCAATCATATCCATTCCACCAACAATAACACTACACCTCAAACTCAAACTAGACCCAAGTGCTTTAAACTGGCCAGCTAACTGAAATGCCAATTCACGCGTAGGCGTTATAACTAACGCGTAAACACCGTAATGATTCTTAGCTAACTTTTGTAATAATATAGGTAAGCCTTGAATGCAGCGATTTTGCCACTACCGGTTTCAGCTAGTCCTAAAACATCTCGTTAAGATGGAATGCTATGCTTATGATACCACGTATACCCAAGGATTAACTAAGAGGACGTTGAAAGGTATCCTAGTTGTATGCGTTACTACCACTGAATTTTTTTTTTAGCAACCCAACTGATTTTTTTACAGTGACTTAACATTAAATTTGTAATCTTTGCAGAAAAATTCAACCTTTTAAAAAAAAAATTGTAATCTTTGAAGAAAAATTCAACCTTTTAAAAATAAATTGCAATTGGTTTAATATAACAACAACAAATTCAATTTTTCGACTAATAACAGATATTAATCAAAGAATTAAGATCAAAATATGTAGTACCTGCTAATTGGATGATCGAGCAAAGCACATTCCACCAAAACCCCCCAAATTGAAACCGAAAAACTGATGGGAAAACAAATAAAATAATTGAAATCTGAAGAATTTATACAAAAAAATAAAAATAAAGGGTTAATTGTTGCAAATGAGATTATATGATTACCTGAAACTAAGCTGTTGATGGCGAGAGAACGAGATGAAAACAACAATCAAGATTTCCAAACGAACCTCAATATCTATTTTTCTCTCACACTTTGTTTTGACGAAGGCGAATTCTCTCTCTCTGCTATATTTTTCTTATTTGCCCAATCGAAATTTAGCCGCGAAGTCTAATTTTTCGCGAAATAGTAGAGCGGGAATTAGCTCGTCAAAGCTCCAAATTCTATTATAAGAGGACGACGGCTATTGAGTTAGACAACAACGGCTATGGGCTCAAGTTTTATTACGTGGGCTATTAACCGTCGTTTACGGCCGAATACACCTGTTGTTTTTTGGCCAATTTGGTGTAGTGATGATTGTTGGGTCCACTTGGGATTGACTAAAGAAGTTACACAATTGGATGTAACTAAATAAAAGAAACAAAAACAGATAAAAAACCTACAATGTAAAACTATTACAGTCTAAAAACAGAGATGAAAAAACAAAATGCAAAGTTAAGATAAATAAAGTGCAAAGTTAAAAGAAAGGCACTGGAGCGTTAATAACGTGAAAAGGATATTACCTTGGTGCAGTTGACCCAAATGAAAGAGATGTGACTTCAAAGTTCTACAATTGGCAATGAAATCATATTCACCTAAGTGGCCTAAAATGAGGGTACAATCCGTTAAGTGCGCGTATAAATTTTAAAGGGATTACATAAAGGTATAATACCTCAAGTGTAATCAATGTCTACCTCAATGACATAACTGAAAGCCAAAAAAAATATTGACCAAATTGGTATAAATCTTAACACACGATTATGCAATAAGAAATTAAGTTTATTACAGAGTCTAGAGAACAACATGGATTTACAAATTTCTTTTTTAGGAGGGGAAAGTATCAAAAGCTAAAAGAGAACAAAGTGATCGACATGGGTAGTTGGAGAATATTTCAATTCAACAGGAATGTATATGCAATATTACTAAAATGATGCCACTTTGTAACGCCCCATATCTCATGCAATTACATACCTAAGATATGTGACTTTTCTAGTAAAATTTCAACAGTCTCCTTTGTATATTCGACATTTCATAAATATAAACCTGTCATAACCTGAAAATTTAATAAGAATACATCCAAACCAAATATAAAACTTCATACCTCAGTCGTAAATTCAACTACTAAAAGATATACTGATTTGTAGAACCAACTACTTAACCATCTCGACCAATGCCAGTTAAGTCAAGTAACCAATCCTCAAATAAGAAGAAAACTATAAATATACAAACATCCTAGAAACCCTAATACACGACTTATACAGTGCAACTAATATACATACATCTCCACGTTACAGATACATTCAAATCTTACTGGGAAAAAAAAAATCACAGATTACAGATTGCGCTGAGAGCACAAATTAAACTTGATCTCACTCATTAACTCACAGTTTTACAATTAAGATTGTGCTAGCAGTATTTGTATAGATTACTCTATAAATCAATTTCAAAGAGAAAGCAGATTTTCAGGTAGCTACGGCAGTACCATCCCTAACACCAACACTACTTCCAATGCCGATTCCAATACTTCCATTGCCAACGGCAATATGAGAGGTGTAATAGTCCAGTGAATATATTTGATAATAGTATGCCAAAGTACCGAAGTCAGAACCAGCAACCACCAAAATCAAAACAAACGACTTCTAAACATACGCAATAAATGCATAATTTTAGACTGTTAGATGAAAACAATATATGCACTAAGTAGCAATCAAAGGTGTAACATATATCAATTTATTAATTGTGCCTATATTGCTAGCACCATAGCTATCGAGGATCGGGAACAAATGCAACAAAATATAAGTTACTTGGTCAAGCGGTTTGATCTACAAATCAAGTACAGTTTCACAGCAGTGCAAGAATTCTTAAGCAACCCATTATGCCCTAAAGAACAACCTATAATATGCCTCATTTCCATGAATAATTAAAATGAAAAAAATAGGGAAAAAAATATTTGCCATGCAATACAACATTTTTTCAGACCCGTTGTATTGCATGGCAAATATTTTTTTCCCTATTTTTTTCATTTTAATTATTCATGGAAATGAGATAGTCTCAACAAAAATGGTTACTTGCTATAACAAGTAATATTTTCCCTATTAGGATGTTTAATGGGTTTTTAGTAATATTTTTTTCCCTATTTTTTTTAGCAAGAATAACAAAAACCCAACAAAATGCTAAAAAAATCCTATTAAAGACCACATATGATTCTTACTATGCAAAAATGGAATAAACATCTCTGTTAACCTACACAACTTTTCATCTAATCGTTGTGTGTGTAATGCGCTTAGCTGAGATAGTCTTCACTAAAAGAGAAATGAAATGCTTATAAATAGTCATGCCAAGTATATATAGATTGGTGTCTTGGCATCAATAATGTTAATTTGATGAACATAAAATCAGTGCACATTTGTAATTTGGTCAAGAGTGGCTTTGCCATACCGCTATAAGTGTATGTTTTTCCTAGCTTTACAACCTTTTTTTATGTATTTGCACCTCCATTTTAAAACACAACATGAAAATAACATAAAATACCCAAATAAGGCGTACCTTTGTAGCACCTCCTTATTGCTTATAGAGCCTGCAATACAAACTCCATTTGCCGGTGAAAGAATTATAAAGTACCATACAAATGGAAAAGAATAGTAATAGAAACAACAAACACAGCAAGTGCAAAACTTAAAACGAAAACAAAAATAGCGAAAACATGCAAACACAAACAAACAACTGTTCCTCAATTGGGAGGAGAGAGAACTAAAATTAAGTACATAGAACTTAGATTTCTTTTAGAATTAGTGTGGAATGATTGTTGGGTCCACTTGGGATTGACTTACGAAGTTACATAATCGGATGTAACGAAAGGAAAGAACAAAAACAGGTGAAAAACCTACAATGTAAAACTATTACCGTCTAAAAACAAAAATGAAGAAACAAAGTGCAAGGTTAAGATAAACAAAGTGCAAAGTTAAGAGGAAGGCACTGGAGCATTAATAGCGTGAAAATGATATTACCTTGGCGCAGTTGACCCAAATGAAAGAGATGTGACTTCAAAGTTCTGCAATTGGCAATGAAATCATATTCACCTAAGTGGCTTAAAATGAGGGTACAATCTGTTAAGCGCGCATATAAATTTTAAAGGGATTACAGAAAGGTATAATACCTCAAGTGTAATCAATGTCTACCTCAATGACATAACTGAAAGCCAAACAATTTTTTTACCAAATTGGTCTAAATCTTAACATACACGATTATGCAATAAGAAATTAAGTTTATTACAGAGTCCAAGGAACAACATGGATTTACGATTTTCTTTTTTAGGAGGGGAAGGTTTCAAAAGCTAAATGAGAACAAAGTGATTGACATGGGTAGTTGGAGAATATTTCAATTCAACAGGAATGTATATGCAATATTAGTATAATTACCAAGAAATTCACAAAAAGATTTAGATGAAATTCAATAAGAAAATACCACCAAGCAAAACCCCAAAAAATCTACCAATTAGTAAGCTCTGTAGTCCATTTGGTATGTATTACACACTCAGAAATGGTGTTTGGCCGACTGATCGAAAGGGTCGTTAAGAAATGACAAAATAATCAACACGTTGGGTTGTTACATTTCAATGGCACAAATGTTGGAAGCATATAAACATCCTTATGGGTGTTGCTTGCACCAAAAACCTATTAAAGAATAATATACAATAATTATTTTAGATAGCCTTTTTAATAATTTGTAAATGGACCTTTTTTTTTTTGTGAAAAGGCATTCAATGAGTTGTATCATAAGTACATCCAAGAGGCTAAAAAACTATGTCTTTCATTACCAAATACCAAGGGGAGGTCCCAAAACAACTACACGAAATGTCATTAATAAAGAATTTGTCCACACAGTTAGAATTGTTGTAAAAACAAACAGGAAAATGTGGTATCACCAGACAAAGGACCAAACATCAACAAAGGACCAAACATCAACAAAAGACCAATTCACTCTAGAAACCGATTTGTAGTAACCACCAACCAAGAATAAAAGAATCCCTGGTGGCATCAATGTCACATGAAAAGGAATGATTTGTTCAAACTAATAACAAAGCAAGGGAAAAAAATTGCACCATCTACGGTATACCTCGATTCCAAGAACCTTGTGCCCTTCAACGCTACACTAAACAGAAAAATGTAATGACAACCGTAAAACACGCTAACAGATAAAGTTGTCTGAACACATAACAAATCTAGGGGAAAAAACACACTCAAAGGGACACCTAGACTTAAAAGGTAAAGAGAAAGAAACCAAAGTTATCCTAAAGTTTTAATAGAATCGAAACCTAATGTAAAGGAATTTGTCTACAAAGTTAGAAATGTGGTAAAAACAAACAGGAAAATGTAGTGTCACCAAAGGAAGGACCAAACATCAACAATAAATGGGTAGAAGCAACCGATTTGTAGTAACCACCAACCAAGAAGAAAAGAATCCCTGGTGGCATCAATGTCACATGAAAAGGATTGATTTGTTCAAACTAATAACAAAGCAAGGGAAAAAAAATTGCACCGTCTACGGTATACCTCGATTTCAAGAACCTTGTGCCCTTCAACGCTGCACTAAACAAAAAAATGTAATGACAATCGTAAAACACGTTAACAGACAAAGTTGTCTGAACACACAACAAATTTAGAAGGAAAAAACACACTCAAAGGGACACCTAGACTTTTATAACTGTGGGCGATTCCAATCGATCTAGCATACATCTATGAGGAGTCACAAAATAAGAATGAATGCCAAGGAACCAAAAAATGATAAGAGAAAAAAAATAAGAGTGAAGGAAGAAAGAAATGAAAATTGACCAAAGCCCTTAAGTAGCACATAAATTAAATGAAAATGACATCTAAGAAGATGTGGTTTGAAAAAACAGTATAATACTTTTTGTTGTCTAGTTAAAGTAGGGTATAGTTGTTTTTTCCATGGTGTGGTAAGACGTCCTAAAACAATAGGCAATGCAAATATCTAATATCAAACTACATATGCAAATATACCTTAACTTTAATTAAAAACTCTGATTTGATATGTAATGTTAAAACTACTTGAGGTTAACTCAAAATTGATGAGAGGAGAAAAAAAAGTTTCATAAAGCAGTATGATCAAGCTTTGGTTTCCAATCTTTTCAACAGAATAAATTGACTGCATAGAAACAATAACAAAAAAAGAAAGGGTAAAATGATAGAATATGAGAGAGACCATACCCGATGTAGTTTTCCTTCTTACAACTGGAGAGGAGGAGAACTGATGAAGATATAATGGTCTCTACAAGTGATTAGGAGATGGCTAATTTAGAGGAATTGATTGATGAGAGAAAAATAAGTACGAAGATATAAACAATTGTCTGGAAATTGAAAATAAAAAAGAAATACCACAATTGATGAAGCCCTTCTAGAGAAATCAGAAATTGACCTGCAAAAGCCACCGTTGTATCATGCGCCTTTTGTTTTTCCCCTTCGTTGAGAACTTTGAGCTTTGGAGAATGAAGGGTTTTTGTGAGCTTTGGAGAATGAAGGGTTCTTTTGTTCATTTTCATGATTAAAGCTTTGGAGAACTTAACCGAAGGGTTCTTTAATTTCACAATTAAGCTCTTTAATTAATTCTTAATCCCCTAACTTTAATGTAACAAAGAGTGGCCTAAATTCCTATTTGACGCAACATTATAAGCAAAGAATTAGAAAAATAATAATGAAAAGTTTAGAGGAAACAATGTAAGTAGAGAAATAAAAGAAATGCACTGAAGTGAAGGAACTTAATAAATTAGCTGGTCAAGGGCTCTGACCTTTGAACTGTGGCTAGTTGGACGAAGTGCAAGAGATTCCAAGCAGTGCGACATGTGCCTGATGATCTGCTCAACAACAAATGAACTATATGCTCAAATTAGTTTTGGAAACAATTCATTAAGAACAAAAGCAATATACGATTTGATCAAGGAGTAGTACAAATCAAGTAACCATGACAATTGCTTAACTTTAAACGCATCTACACTTACACTGCTTTCAAAGCGTGTGGTAGAGTCTGACAGAAAAGGGACACTTCATCTTAAGGCTTAAATTTAAACTGTTGACCTGCAATTCGCTCATGGGATCCAAACTATCAACTAAACATTTTGTTGCAAATACTTCATATTTTACCATTAGAACATCCTCCTCCATTAAAATAATTTAACCTCGAGCACTTTGATAAGTTTCGGCTTCGAGTTGAACTCACTGTCTCAATTCATTGCAACTCACCAACTCAGTTTAAGAACTTTTCACACTGACGTAGACGTTGAGATGAGTATTAACACAGATGCCATTCACATCTATATATTTGTATGCATTGCGTCACATTGTTTAGTGTTTTAGTAAAAAAAAAATAGAGTAAAGAAGAAGATGTGTACCTATAGTTGTGAACAACTTATTTTTTCTGCAGTTCAAACTTTAACGACATGAATAAGAAATTAAAGACATTAGACATGCATATTCTTTCTGAGAAAAAGTTATAGGTGAAAAGGAGACACTTACAAAGAGAAGTCCGAAGAGACAGCGAGAATTGCTTGATTCAAATGTGGAGTCTTGATTCCAAAATGTGGAAACAGGGAGAATTAGTGGATTGTGGAAGTTGTAAAGGAACGGTTGGGTTATACGAAAGGTTTCTGTACTAATTTAATTTCTAATCTTGGTTAGATGGTTTGTTGAAGAAGATAATTTGGAGAAAAAACAAAGGTTTTTTTTTCCTTCGTTGAGAACGAAAGGTTTTTGTAAGCTTTGTTGGAGAATGAAAAGGTTCTTTTTGTTCATTTTCACGATTAAAGCTTTGGAGAACTTAACCGAAGGGGTTTTTTATTTTATTTAATTTCACAATTAAGCTCTCTAGTTAATTCCTAATCCACATGGCGAAATGGTGCCACTTGATTTATACCCCTGAAAATGAATCCCAGCACCGAGCTGTTTTGTTAAGTTAACTAGAATTTAACCAGCATAATTACCCACTCAAGTCATAATAAATGAATACATGTAAATTTAACTTTTACAGCATAATTACCCTATTTTTTTCTTTGACATTTAAATTGAACTTGTTAGTGTCATTGTGATACCCTTAATGGAATATGTCTTAGAAAATCATCTTAAATCATCTTGGCCGAGTATATGTACATATTGAGAACAATTTGTTCATCCAGAAGCGGAGTGTATGTAGACTCTATCTAATTACTTCGGCAAACACATGCCGCTTAAAAATAATACTATTAAATTATATTTGTTGTGCTCCTAATTAGTTTCAATGTGCTTTTTGCTCTTTTGATATTGATGTTCATGTCATGGTATTGAGAAACTAATAATCACTCGGATAAAATCGATTTTCCTGGAGATTATTAATAGTTTAATGGGGAATTCAAAACCTTTTTCATAGTGTGGATGCCACTTTGAAAACATTGATCTTCTAATAAGTTCAATATAATTGTGGTACCACTTCAATGTGTTTTGATATTAACGTTCATGCCTTGGCATTGAGAAACCACGTAATAGAGAATATGCAAGTTACATGATTCCTTATATATGAACATGTTTCTAGGCACAACAATAGAAATACCATGAATAGTTCTCCAGATAGTCATGTGGTAGAACATGCTTAGACCAAACAACTAAGATAATGTTTCCTGCTAAAGGACATGTTCGCAAGTCTGCAATCCAATAGACTCCCAAACGAAGTGTCAACAACCAACAACAAAAGCAGTAACTAATATGAACTGCTGAAGTAACAAAAAGTTCTCAAGTTTTCTTGATTTTGTCAACATCAAAAGTTCGAAGACAATAGCTAAATGAATTCAATGTATCTAATTAATCATGTCCATTACATAATTACTACAAAAATGCATAAGAGATCATATGTAAGATGCACTACAAATTATGCCATTACATTGAACAAACAAAGATATTTCAAATCACCAATATAAAGCCTCAACAACCAACAACAAAAGCAGTAACTACTATGAACTACTAAAGTAACAAAAAGTTCTCAAGTTTTCTTGATTTTGTCAACATCAAAAGTTTGAAGACAGTAGCTAAATGAATTCAATGCATCTAATTAATCATGTCCATTACGCAATTACTACAAAAATGCATAAGAGATCATATGTAAGATGCACTACAAATTATGCCATTACATTGACCAAACAAAGATATTTCAAATCACCAATATAGAGCCCATGGAGCTTCAAATAGGCACAATTAAAACATGGCTCTTGTAAACAAATTTATAAGTCTGCTACTCAAAGATACTATTATAATGGGAATAGTTCGATCTACCACTCAAAGATACCACTAGCAATAGGTTTGCTACTCAAATGAACTTCCAAATTTTGCTCTTAATAATGCCTCTAATACCCAATTTGCAAACTTCAATGGACGGGGTATGGAATCAGTCAGTTGCCAAAATATTGTCCTCTTTATCTCCTTCGTTGGATAGTTCTTGCATAAATATAATAATATTGAAAGTCATAGATACATTAATAAGTAAAAACAAAATGGATCCTTGCTAAATCCAGCATACATGTAACCAACACTACTGCATAAGAAGCTAAAGACAACCCACAGCCAATGCTAAAGACAATATGGGGCAGTTTAGTAGCTATCAATTGAGAAGTGAGCCCAATTGACAATAAAATCTGAACTTCTGTTGCCACTTCTTGCAACTAAATCTTAATCACAAAGCCAAAACCAACCTTTCATTATGCAATGATGAAAATATAATATCTTGTCGATTCGGCTACGTTCGTTAGACAATTAAGGATATAAATCATTAGCTTCCAAACTTCTAACCCAAATATGCAAAACTCAATTGCATCTGATGAAGAGTGTGCTTTCTTGCCTACCTTTATCTACTTGTTCCGATCTTAGTGTGAGGTAGTCTTCATATGTCACATTCTTAAAAGGTTAGTTTCAATTCAACGCACAATCCCTTGCACCTGGATTTAACATAATTAATAAATGTCAAACGATAACTAAATTCATATACTGTGAGGTTATGAAGTCCTAATAAGTGCACACAAAGTCACAATACAAAAAGGCCGAAAGCATCCAATAAACTACAACCGTAAAATAAAAATTGATCGAAATTAAAATATCATATTAGAAATTATGAGGATTCAAAAATCTGATAAGAAGAGAGGATACTGATCCTCGATACTTGAGTGATATCATAAGAAGTAGAAGTTCTACTTGTGTCTTTTACATGATTGAATGTAATTTAATACCGGTCTGAATCAATTAGCAAATAATGAATGGCATACCAACTCTTTCACATCTCCATATGAAAGGTAAGAGATCCCAAAAAAAAAGTTGAAATTGATAGGTAAGACTTATTCCAAAAGAATAAATGAAAACATGAAACCACAAAAGGCAAGATAACACCTTGCACATCGAAAGTTCGAAACACAAATAGCACAAAGAAAAACAATAGTTCAAAATAAGAAGAATACTTACAGAGTTTCCATATCTATCATTGCTACTTGGGAGGTGGCTTCGTACTAATGGGAAGTGTCAACATGTCAAAAACCTTTTTTTCGGTTTCAATCACATGCACTAGGGGAAAGATACAATAAAACTACTATATTTACCTGAAATTTTTAATGAAGTACCTGATCCAAGATGATTCAATGCGACTGGAACACTGAAACGGAAACACATAGTTAACAGAAAAGCACAACCAACTCATTAGGTCCTAAATCATTAAGCTTGGTGGAATGGATGAGTTTATAGCATAGGAACATTGAATATATTAGCTTTGTATTAGAGCATTGGAGACAGATATTACCTGGGTGAGGTTGTATGACACCATTGAAATAAAGAAAGAAAGAAAGAAAGAAAAACAAAATTAAATAGTTTACATGCTTGGAGTTAAATGGTTTGAGCTGACAAATGGTACGATTAACTTGAAAAAACAACGAAGAAGAGAAAAGGTGAAGGTACGTACTCATAGTAAGTAAGGGGACTTTTTTCTTTGAAGTTTCAAACTTTAAGGCATATAGTTGGGAGGTGGCTTGGTACTAATGGGAAGTGTCAACATGTTAGTAACCAATTTTTTCGGTTCCAATTACATACACCAGGGGAAAGATACAATAAAACTACTATATTTACCTTAAAATTTTAATGAAGTAACTAATCCAAGATGATTCAATGCGACTGGAACACTGAAACAGAAACAGATAGTTAACAGAAAAGGGAAAAAAAAACAAAAAAGCTTAGGGAACCAAAAGCTAATAAATTAGCAAGCAAAGGGGAAGTCATAAAGTAAATCTTCCTCTGATCTATATTTATTTAGCTATGACATATGAGGCATATTACTAAGGAGTGCTGGTTAGTATTGTGTTTGAATCATTGGTATTCGTCTTACTTTCCGCTTCTGCGAGTAAGTTTTCGTAATTCAAAAAGAGTTGGGATATTTTTCTCTAGTGATTCTTTTTGTTGTTATTAGTTGTTCATTTATATTTTTGTTTTTGGTATGAAATATATAGAATTTGTTAGATATACCACCTCCAAACCTTTTCAAAACCCACAGGTCACCATGAAAAGAACGTGTTTGCATACTCTGTCTCTGTTGGGTAACACCTACGCACACCTCCAAAAAAAGGAGATAAAAAGTTGTCGGCCATTGGAGGTATAATAAAGCAACTTGGTCTTTTTATGTTGTTATATCAAGCGGCTGTCGAGAAAGCAGTTTTGGGATGATCTGACGGTAATTATAACACTTTTACTAATAACCACGAAATTAGGAAATAAAAATAAGAATCCTTCGTATGGCCAATCTCTCTTTTTCCTTCGTATGGTAAAACTTTCCAAAAAAACAAACAGACTATTAACTACCGAGAAAAAACAGTTCGTTCAACCCAATTTTTTTTTTCATAACTCCCTTTCTCAACCTTTCTATTTTTACCACTTCTTCTTTGATCAATAATCATGGTGCTTCAATACCAACCCCAACACAATCTAATCTAATGGCGCTTTTGTGTCAACAAATTTGAATTGTGTTTAGAGTTTTCAGGTATGTCTCCAATTTTATGATTTAATGGTTATTCAGTATTTTTCATTTTCTAACTCGACCAATATTATTTTAACATTAATTGAATTTCTTTTATCAATTTGGTTATTGTGAATTCTGGGGAGATGTCAGACCCAAGTGGTTTTGAGAAGGAATTTCTAAAGTGCCGAAGAATCAAAAGGTAGAGCCTTCTTTCAATTCCTTTGTATTTGTTTTACATTGTATAGACGTGATCAATATTAAGTACAATCATAATCAGGAGTGAGGACTAAATTGGTATAGTAGGTGGTCCTGGCACTCCAATATGGTGATATCTATAACCTTGCATCCCTTTAGGGTCTGTTTGGTAGCCTGGTTTGGGTAGTCTGTATAATGTATAAGACCCCTTATAAGGTGTTTAGTTGTTTGGTCCAGTCCATTTTCAGAATATGGGCCACAACTTATGAATAAGGAGAATAGAAATGGCCCGATAACAAGGATTGCTTTATCTCTTGGGAAAGGTAAGATAACGATATTCGAGAGAGAGAGAGAGAGAGAGAGAGAGAGAGAGAGAGAGAGAGAGAGAGAGAGAGAGAGAGAGAGAGAGAGAGAGAGAGAGAGAGAGAGAGAGAGAGAGAGAGAGAGAGAGAGAGAGAGACTTCTTCTTCACACTCTATAGCTTCTTCTTCTCCACTATCTCCATTCCGATCTTGACCAACCACCGCAAATATATATTTGGGTTTTCATATATACCTACAAATAGAATTTGGGTATTAAAAGAAGAACCATCTTCACAATTTCCTCATTTTTATACTTTCAATCTTCTCTCTATCTTCATTAGCTAGTGCAGTGCTTTTGAATTATCAATTTTTTTTTGTTGGACTTCAAGTAATAGGGAGATTATGTTGAATTGAAGTTTGGTTGTCATTTTGAAATTACTAATCCATGTTATCTTTCGGTTGATTTGTGTTTATTTTTTCTGAAAAATTTGAGAGAGAGAGAGAGAGAGAGAGACTTCTTCTTCACACTCTATAGCTTCTTCTTCTCCACTATCTCCATTCCGATCTTGACCAACCACCGCAAATATATATTTGGGTTTTCATATATACCCATAAATAGAATTTGGGTATTAAAAGAAGAACCATCTTCACAATTTCCTCATTTTTATACTTTCAATCTTCTCTCTATCTTCATAATCTAGTGCAGTGCTTTTGAATTATCAATTTTTTTTTGTTGGACTTCAAGTAATAGGGAGATTATGTTGAATTGAAGTTTGGTTGTCATTTTGAAATTACTAATCCATGTTATCTTTCGGTTGATTTGTGTTTATTTTTTCTGAAAAATTTGATGTTATTTTCATTTAATTTGGAGAATTGATAAAAAAAAAACGAAAAAAAAAATTAAGAACAGTACCAAACAAATCTGAGGGACCAAACAGTTTTCAAACTGATTACTTTTGGGGTATCCACCACAAATTATACATAGCCTAAACATGGTCAGGTGCAGAATTTCACAATGCCAAACAGAGCCTTAGTGGTTAACTAATTAACTAAAATATTATACACTATCTTTCTATAAATACAATCGTGGTTGTTCACTTCATTTTGCAACCAAAAACAAAAGCAATATTTAATATAACCATTTTATTTAATATAACTAAATAAAATAAATTTATTTAGTTATATTAAAGTCGGGGTTAAAGTGAGACTAAAATTGGGAAGAGAGGATGACTCTTGCCTATTTGAAAGTATTTAACGTAGATAGCGTCCCCTGACCTTCTTCTTCAAACGATTAAAAAAGAGAGATGAAGGTGTTAGACCGTGTTTTGGGTAGGTGCTTGGGCGGAGAGCTGGAGAAACATTGACCGTGTTATTCTTTCTGATTGATTGATTAGCAAGGGTTTAAGAAAATTAAAATTTCCTAACACATAAATTTATTTTTACGCGCCTGATTTGTCTACCATATGATCTCCCAAAACTGTTTTCTCCCTTGACCACTTCATATATGCATAAAAAACCAAACTCTTTTATTATATAGATTTAAACATGTACAAGAACCCCACCTAAGACATTCCAACACCGAGTAGGTAATCCATAACAATTCGACACAGGAAAAGAGATCGACAGAGAGATAAAACAAGTTTACACAGATGTCACAGAGAAGAGATGTACGTCCATATAGCCATTCTCTAAGATAAATATAATGTCCACCGGCAGAGATGATCAAAACTCTGTTGTCTATGCGTGCTTGATCGGGTTAACTAATCTGTCATATCAGTTTTTGACTTGAGAATTAAAATAAAATCGGAGACAGACTGCATCCCTCTTGATCAAACATAGGGCATTTTAAGCTACAGACTACAGCATCACATCTTCGTTTCATATCTAACACAATTCGTACAGATAAAATACTAGTTCAAATGCGCATAAAGAAAGCAAGATTAGCACAAATTGTCTACAACTGGGCTGAAGTTTTGTCCATTTGATAAAAAATGAAAAGTCTGGTAACCTTGTAAGAAAATCTTGGGATACACCGGGCCAATTTGCAAAATACCAAAAATCTGAAATTTTAACGAAATGTAAGATTTTTCAAACGGAAGAAGTTGCTAGCAATTACAGAAAAAAATAAATGTAAGTGAGTCAATAACATACTATGAGAATGAAATGATGCCTGATGGGTGACTTTTTTTTGGTACAGATGATGGGTGAGTTACATTTCATATTGTCCATCAACTATGTTCAATTAGGTGTAACTTTTGTAGGTCACGGTGACCTCACGATGATCTGGCCTCAGTGAGTCAAATCTAAAAATCAATATGGAATTCAGGCACTAGATTCTCTGTTAGCGAAAAAAAAAAAAAATGCACTAGATTCACTGTTAGCGAAAAAAATAAAAATGCACTAGATTCTGTGAAATTGGAACTGACCCAAGTCACTGCCCTCATCCGTAAATAAGTACAGAAACACATTTAAACTAGAACTAAAGGCATTCAAGTATTTTCAAAGGCCCGCTGTATTGACACCCTATAAAATGGGACTAGTACCCTTTATCTAAATCTGTGGTCCTGGCACCCCTCCATTTAGTAAGACATTTTCCATCCACCCCACCATCCAAAGCACTCCCACCCCACTTTTTGGAACTGCCCGACACAAAACAAAAAAGAAAAAAAAGAAAGAATGAACTGGCGGCTATTTCTTCTTCAAAATAGAAAACATTGGCGCTCTCTCCCGCTCCTCTCAATTTGCACCTATCATCTTCTTTTTCAGTTTCAATTCGGACATTTTGGTATTCATCTACTCCTCTTGTCATTCATTCAATTTATTTTTCAATTTTGACTTTTATTTTTCGCAATTTATTATGTAAATTAAGTTAGGTAATTGTTCTTATGAGTTCTTGTAAATTAAATTGGATAAATTTGAAAAAACTAACTTGTATATTTGAAAAAACTTTAATGGTTTATTTTTAGTTTACAATTCAGCTACAGATTTACAGTATCGCCAATTTCATAAAAATTTCTATTAATTGTTACTCTGCAATGGGGTTTGAATTTTTAACGTTTGAATTTTTAGCTATTCTTGGTTTAATGTTGATTTAAATGATTGTAAAGTGCATTGCTGTTTTTGATTAAATGCGTAAAAGAACTTCGAGCGATTGCGTAGATGAATTTGTTGATTATTTTGGATTGAAATGAAGTTGGATAAAGTGCGCTAGATATTTGATGAAATGCCTAAAATGACATTTTTTTTGTAATTTTTTTTTAGTTTGGTTTTATTGAAACTAAATGGATGTTGCATTTTTTAATAAATATATATCGAATGTTTGAATTTTTTTATTTCATTTTAAATAATTGCGATGATGTTGTTTATACTGCTTATCATTAATTTCAAATTTCTTAAAGAATAAACTATGCTTAATTGTATGATTTTTGTAGTGATGCCTCCTAAAACTAGAGGTGCAAAGGCTTTCCAAGTACAACCAGCTAGTGCTGCAAAGTTGTCAAGAGCCGACAAGCAACCTCAAACTGCTTCTTTCCGTAAAAACCACAATCGAAGAAAGCGGGGTAAGAATGTTATTGAAGAAGAAATTCCAAGTATTTCTGTTTCTGAGGAAGAAAATTTAAAAGAAAGCAATTCCATAGACTCTCAAGAAGGGGCTCAAGAATACTCTAACAAATATTTTATACTTTCTTTGAAAAAGAAGAAGGAAAAAGCCAAGGGTCCCGATGTAAGAGAAGAATATCCCAAAGAGGGTCCATTCCCTGGAGGCCTAATGGCAACGACTGTTTCGAGGTGGTATTATGAGCATGTATCTTTCCTTGTTTGGTTGGGAAAGGTGTGTTACTTATGCAATAACGTATTTGTTTTATTATATATAACTCATTTGTGTTCGTTGTAATGAGAAAATATGTGTTTTGTAGGAGCGCGGAGTATTGAAAACTCACCAACAAACAATGAAGATGTTGGCATAGGTTGTGGAGGGAAAATGCACAGCATTTTGGCAAAAGGTTAAAGATTCAGGCCTTTCCCCTTTGTTGCACACCTATAGGTATGTTAACAGTCTTTCTTTGTGCTTTTATTGAGAGGTGGCATTGTGAGACAAACAACTTTCATCTCCCATTTGGTGAAATGACAATCACTTTGGATGATATTAAATAACTTACTGGGCTTTTGATTAGGGGTGAAGCGTTGGTTAGGAAAGTTAATATTAAAAAGGCAGATGCTAAACAATTACTAGTGCAAGGGTTATCTCCAGCTGTAACAGAAGCCGAGATAGATAAAGAGTTAGACGATTGTGGTGGTGCTGGTAAGGCTGTGTCTTTGGGTTGGCTTCGTTCTAAGTTGGCGGGAAAGGAAAATAGTAAAGATAGTGAAATAATTGATAATTGTGTGAGGGGTTATTTATTATATTTGCTTGGATGTGTACTCTTCCCAAATAAGTCTGGTGATAAAATATATGTGGCATACATGAAGTTTTTGTTGAATTTGGAAAAAGTGAAAGATTATGCTTGGGGTATGTCTGGCGGAGGGTATTTGTACAAGCAACTAAGCCTTGCTTCTCAGCACGACGTAAGACAATTTTGTGGTTTTGCAGCTTTGGTTGAGGTATGTGTTAAAATGTTTTCTATTTTTATTTTTTTGGTATTTTGTAGCATTGGTTGTGGTATGACTTAAATATTTTCAGGCATGGGTGTATGAGCATTTCCCTTGCTTCCGGCCCCCTTATAATTCTGAATATACTATAGACATGCCACACATGAAAAGGTGGCTCGTTAGAACCAGTACAGGTGATCTCATGACAAGGTTGGTTTTAGTTCGAGAGGAGCTTGACGAGTTGGAAGCAAGAGATGTAAGATTTAAATTCCATATATATTAAAAATCATGTTGAATTGTATAGTTGTGCCTTTTTAAATATCAATTGTGATTTTCTTTTGTAGGTAACTTGGGATCCTTATAGAGACGTGCGGGCATCTTTTTCTTTTGATGAGGTTTCGTTCTTTAGTGGATGCCTTTGTTGTCTTGATGATTTGGCGGCTTATCACCCAGATCGGGTATTGCGTCAATTTGGTAGGGTTCAAGGTATTCACTTGAGCCGCTTATACCGGAGCTTGACACGAGTACTCCTCATAATTACAAAATCATTTACCCAAACATTTAGGGGCATCAGTGGTCACAGTGGTTTAACCATGTGTTAAACGAGACAATGCGTGGAATGGCTGTTGTTGATTCTTCAGATTGCGATCCCAAATATATCGAGTGGTATTACAGTGTTAGCCACCCTTGTGTTCAAACGCGCTTTAGTGGTTGCTCGACCTACCTATGATGAGTTGGTATGTGTTCTAATGTTTTTTTTTACCTCTGTATTTGGTGTGAATAGGAAGTTGTACGTGTACGAGTAGTAGTAGTGATGAAAGTAGTAGTAGGTGTCTCCTTTCCCAAAGTCTTAGTAGTTTTATGAAGGCCCCAGTCTCGGTTATTCATTCACTGGTTCCACAACCTCCTAGGCATAGCCACTTTATTTTGGAGATTCCATTATGGATTCGGATCCTGATGAGTCTGCTCCGGTAGGAAAAAAAGGGTGCATACCCGAATAGAGCTTCATTTGGACGATGATGTCTTTGGTTCTAATGGGCTTCAGTTCCTCCCCCTTGCTCTGTCCTGAAGCTCATTAGCTAGCCTTTGTTCGAAAAAAAAGGCTTGTTCATTCCCAATTCCTGCAACAGATGAGACTGGATAGTAGGTTTTGGCACAAGTTAGATACTAACAATAGCAAATCGTTAAGTGTAGGGTCGTGTGAAGCTTAGCTTCCTTTAGCAGCCAGCCACATGATGATTCAAGTTCGTGGTAGGTGTAGGAGCTGGGCGAAGCATTTCTCGTGAGGAATTAGAGGTAGATTGCTTAAAAGATTGGGAAATTTGTTTCTTTTTTCTATAGTCAACAGCTTAAGAGAGAATTGGGAGTAATGAATTTCCGCATATCCAGGACCCATCGTCTAGTGGTTCAGGATAACTCTTTTTTTCTTTATATAAGATGCTAGAGAGAGGAGATAGACACGAAAGTGCTCACTTGCTTCCCGATCAACCAACTAGCATGAATTCCCTTCGTTGATCGCTTGGCTTTCCCCTCGGATATGAAGTTGTGGGTTGCTCCTGTATCAACTAGGGCCCTAGCCTACTGGTCGTTTATGCTCACATCCACGTACATTAGACCCTTAGTGGCCCGCTTGGGACTTGCAGGCTGCTTCTTCACAGCGTTTAGTAGCCTAAGCGCACCCATCTTAGGCTCTTCAGGCTCCTCTTCACTAGCGGCTTCCTTCGCCTATTCGGTCTTTTGGAAGTGCCTTCTTCTCTAAGACTGCTTTCTTATTCCTACTCTTCTACCCCTAGTCTCAATTCTCAAGAAGTGAGCAAGACGGCAAGTCTGCCTTGTCCAGAACGGAAAGCAAGCAAGAAAGCTAACCATCTTCGACCACATCTTCTGACCACACTTCCTTGGGCCGATTTACGACCTGAAGTCACTCGAGAAGTGGTGAAGGACCGATTGACACGGCTCTTTGCTTGTCAGGCCCTGCTTTTGGCCAAGGAAAGGGTAAGGGAAGGGTATAACTAGGAGGCCGGTATCTTAAGCACTAACACATCTTCTCACACAGCCCAAAGTCTGCTGCAGGAGGCTTTCCCTGTAACTGGTGTTGTTCGTCAATACACCCGGTTATAAATAACAGTCTTATGCATTTATTATTGTTGAATCCCAAGTAGAATAAGTTCGATGTGTATCCTTTTTAAGTTTGATGATTGAACTTCAGGAAGTAGCGTACAACTAGTTTCTTATTCTTGTTGAAAGCTGCTATTTTCCCTTATTCTATGAAATACCTAAGTTGTACTGTGTGCTGGAATGAAGAAAGAAACATGTCAGATTTTTACTCCCTGCTTGCACAGACTTTTGGAAATTTGAGAGAAAGAATCTTCCATTTTACCCTTGAGAAGAAATCAAGATATATGTGTCTGGATTTCTTAGAATTTGGATTCGACTGATTTGGACTTATATTTAATTTTATATGAATTGTTTTCCATGACTGCGCAGACCAGAAACCGTTTTGCTAACATTCCCGAAACTTGAGGTTTAGTCAGGTATTACGATGACTTAGGTACTTTATTAGATAAAAGTTTCTTGAGACTAAATCTAGATATATGTGTCTGAATTTCACAGGATTTGGATTTGACTGATTTGGAATTATATTCAATTTTATATGAATTGTTTCCCAAGACTGCGCAGACCAGAAACTGTTTTTCTAACGTTACTGGAATTTGATCATGTCATGTCATTTTTATTTTTATTTTTGCACGTTATGTTAGGACACTCAATTGTGTTTGCAGCTAGTGGACTTTCAATATCTATATGCTAAACCCTTTGGTCATCAGTGTGGTCTTTTAAATTTGAATTTAAAAAAAGTTTCATGTCTTTTTTTTTAAGTTGGTTTACGGACAACTTTTACCTTTTTGTGTTTTGAGAAATATATGTTTGGCCTAGACTTTTAGTTTGTCTTTTTTTTTTATCAATCATATCTTCAGATTTTTGTCGTGGTTTTTTTTTTTTATGAAGTATATGAATTGATGAAATTGCATATTTCTCGTATATCAAAAGCAAAGAGCATTTTAAAGACTCTGATGGATGGGGGAAGTGCTATTGCGCAAATAACCGAAGCATACCAAATACTTTCGATTGATGATTCTTCTGCGTCTTCTGCATCCAAAGATCCGGTTGATGATTCTTTTGCGTCTTTTGCATCCAAAGATCCGGTTCATGATTCTTCTGCGACTTCTGCATCGACAAATCCGGTTGGTGGTCCTGAGAATGAAGGTTGTGTTGCGGTTGTTTCGAATGATGGTGGTCCTGTGAATGTGAAGAAAAGAAAGACTACAGGTCCAGGTCCAACTCAAGTTCGAGGTAGTAGAAAGAAATAGTTTTGATGAGTGTTGGAATATGTAATGGTATACAAAACTTAGGCTCTTCAAATATTTGTGAAACTTGTTTTCACGTATGATATGTTTTATGATTTAATGTTAAAAATATAGATGAAACTCTGCTGAAATTGTTCTTGATATGAAAAGTGTTGGAATATTGTCCAGTTCCTTTTAAAGTGTTTGAAGCGTAAATACCAGACATGAAAAATTCTAATCCAAACTCTCAATTGAATAAACCAAGTAAAAAATGAGCTACGGAAAATGAAGCAAAGTCATTGTATCCTTGTTGCAAATGAAGTGGTTGCACTGCACGAACCCAACACCCAAATTCGTTCAGCCTAATTGAAACATTTTCTTTAGGAATGGCAACAACAAATCTACAGAACTAGTTCAGCCTAATTGAAAAATATGCACAGCTTAGGCATAGATGCAAGATTTTACATAGAAGGCTAGTTCCCTCTGCCATCAATGGAGCATACTTGACAGTAGAGTGAACAGAGTTACCTCAACTTAAACTCAAACCTCATGGCATTCCAGCAAGGGTTCAATCATTTTCAAGTAAAAAGTGAGCTACGACAGTTGTTTGCCGTCCATGTGGTCTTTTGGCGACACCCTTGTGTCGTGGCTTTGTTCTGCTGGCGGCACCTAACTGCCGTGGCATTCTAGCAAAGGTTCGACCATTTTCAAGTAAAAAGTGAGCTACGGCAGTTGCTTGCCGTCCATGTGGTCTTTTGGCGGCACCCTTGTGCCGTGGCTTAGTTCTTCTGGCGGCACCTGGATGCCGTGGTATTCCAGCAAAGGTTCAACCATTTTCAAGTAAAAAGTGAGCTACGGCAGTTGCTTGCCGTCCATGTGGTCTTTTGGCGGCACCCTTGTGCCATGGATTTGTTCTGCTAGTGGCACCTGGCTGTCATGGCATTCCAGCAAAGGTTCGATCATTTTCAAGTAAACAAAGTAAAGATGATTAACATTCATAAACACACTCTCTTCAGCATTTAACATTTGAATCCATAAATATGCGTGCAGTCTTAAAATCGAGTATCACTTGGTCATTTGGTCATTTATATTGTTCCATTTCGATAATTCCTATGTGGTTTGCTTGGTACAATTCAATCTTAGCGAGGTGAAAGGCATTAAATATGTGACATTTGCAAACACATGCACACTATATTTTTGATACTCTTAAACTTAACAACGTAAAGATATGTAAGTGTTTTCCTTAAAATTCAATATTTAATAAACAAAGTAAAGACGATTAACATTGGATATTCACTTTTTCATTACATTCTCGTCATTCCAAAAAATTACAAGTAACCACAATTTACACAAAATTACAAGTAACCACCATTCAACAAAAGTTACAAGTAAACGTCATTTAAAAGTTTAGCCTTACATTCACTGAAAAACTACATCAAATCATCATCATCAACGTCAGATAGGATAATTGCATAGAGCTCCAGCATCTGTCAAAAGTTAAAGGTTCCTAAAAGCCTCCGTGTATGCATCGACTCTAGGTAATGCCTAATCTCTCCATTCACCACCTCCTTGAAAAACAAAATCTCTCCATGAAGTCACAGGTCTAGGGAATAGACAATTCTGGTAGAGTTTTACATTGACATAATGGTTATTGTCTTTGTCGCACAAAACACCAATTATTTTAGGATTACTTGGAGCACTTGAGTGCAATGGAAGGAAAGAATGTATGCCACTAGGGGGGGATAAAAAAAAATTAAAACCACGTTATACTTACTAGCAATTAAATAACCGGTTTCGGGCATCAACATATATTTCGAGGAATAACACGGGCTTTTATACCAATCGATGATTGTGCGAAGTTTTGAGGCTCCATCATCGTGCCACATTTTATTATATAAATCGTGCCTCCATGTGTCAATCTCTTCAACCAAGTCTTGCCTCACTTGTATCCATCCCGTCTCCTTATCAAATCCCATACCAACTACAATTGCCCGAAAACCACAGTTTCCATCACCGCTCACATTTTCAAAATTTTCTACATATTGGTGAAAAGTTTCATGCACAAGTGGAAGATATTTTTCTTTCGTACTTATCAGAGCAACATGATTCTTTGGAGCTTTTTTCAGAGCAACAACCTTCTTCGGAGAAACAACATTTTGTGAAGCCTTCTTCGGAGATTCCTTAGGAGCTTTCTGCATTGAAGATATTTTTCGCTTCTCCGGAGCATGTTGCACGGAAGCAACTGATTCATTGGTTGGTATTATAAGAGGTAGTGATCTTTCCCAAGCCAAAGGATCTCTTTTTGTCGAGTCTTCATCTTTACTTTCATTTTTCATTGACCCTTTAGTTTTTTTTGCCAATACTACCAACCAGTCTTCCCTTTAGGTTCACTTTTGTTTGAGGAGGGATCAACCAAGTATTTTGCAGACAACTTATTTCCCTCAATCTTTGTAACAATTTTTTTTTTCTGATCCGCAGAAGAATTTTGGTAATGGTCAACAAACAAAGCAAATTCATCTTGGTAGTCTAGGTCACCTCGATCAATTGGGTTAGGTGTTGTACTTAGCTTCTTCCAAAATGGGTGAATCAGGTTCATAGCAAGTTTTTCCCCCCTCTTAAAAAGACCATTCAATGAATGGGCACATGGTAATCCGTGTGTGCGACGGAGAACACAACCACACTTTTTTGCACAACTTCCTACATTTTCACATCTTTCTCTCTCTTCAAGAAATAGATTCATCACTTTCCTTGACACAAAGCCTCGAATTTCACTAAATAAAGCAATCCTATGTGCATGCCTAATGTTGTTCAAGCTTTGCTCAAATGAAGCTCTAATTTCAATAACTTGAGCAGCGACATTAGGATGGATCAATTCCCACATGTCAAGGAATGTATGATTTTTTCTTCCATTCAAGCTTCTCTTTAGTGAAGCATGTGCACTTTTGGCTCGGTTCGTGGTCTTCTCACCAAAGTTCACACAACAATCTAACCAAGCATCAACAAATTTTTCTCTGCAAGACATCCATGTGTTTTGAAGATAATCAATCAAATATGGAAACTCCTTGAACTTCTAGACAATATAATTCCATTGCCACTCCACTTCCGCTTCAGTTGTAGAACTTACCAAACGATCCCACAAACTAGAAACTTTTTGGCACGATTCCACATTAGGAAGCTCTTTTCTCACCCTATGTGTAACATTCATATTTATGTTAAATTGGCACAACAATTTAGTAACTTGAGGGAAAACAACTTCCAAAGCTTTCATCAAAGCAGCATCAGCATCAGTCAGCATTACCAAAGGTGTCAAGCCATCCAACATTAACTTAAATTTCTCTAGTGCCCAACTAAAACCATCTGTAGTTTCTCTCTGCATTAGGCAATAAAATGCCGAAAAATTCTTGTGAGTAGGGTAGTCATGCATATTTGTCTTGTAGGTGGCATCCATGATGAAGACATATGGGAAACACTTGGACAAAGATATACTGTCTGGATGCGCCCAACACAAATCCCTAACCTCATCTGTATTGTCTACACGTCTAACATGGTGAATATACCCTTCCTGAGAAATCAACTGTAAAAGATGTATAAAGTTTACTTTATTTTTCTTGCGAAAGTTGTATAGAGTTTGTACGGTCGATGTATTATCTGGAAATCTTTCCTTAAGGTTCTTAAGAGTATTCTTGGGTCTCATCCTTGCTTTCATCAAATCAGTGACTAAAGCTTTCTCTTCAACTCTTAATCTATTGGCATATAAGTGGCGCTCTACCTGTACAGCAATAGAATGATTGTGACAACCAAAAACCACCTCAATTTTCCAACAATCTTTTGAATAAGGAACAAAAACCCCTCTTATTTTGAATCGACAACCACACTTTCTCGTTCCCGCGTTTCTCTTCCTCTTGGTTGAAGTGATTTCCTTTACCATTTCTTTTTTCACATGCACTCGATACTCACCAGAGCGCTGACATTCCAAACATATTCTTGGAGTCCTTCCACTAGTATTTAGATCCGATCTCCCAGTAACAATAATCATGCCCAAACCTCTCCCCACTTGTTAGACCCAATTCACCATTTCTTTACGAGATGGGAACACCTAAATTCGCCAAACAAAATCACACGAAGTAATATCATTAACTCAGATAAAACAAGCATTTCTTTGATTAATAAACTAAAATTTTATGGCTTACCACATCTGTAACAAATGAATCGCTAAAATCTGGGTACTCCATCCCGCTACTTTGATCATGGAGCTCATCATTCGAAACATCCTATTAATTTGATGAAATATATAAATAAAGAAAGTGATACATTGGCAAATAAAAAAAAAACAATTATGACCAAACCTGAGAAACTAGCAAATCCTCTTCAATCCTCATAAATTCACTTGTATACTCATTCGCCGGTAACTAAAAAGCAATAAAAAAAAATTATTAAAAAAATTATAAATTCACATGTTTTGTGCTATTCTTATGGTTCAATATAAGGTTATTTTATTCATCTTCCTGATTCTGTCTGTTACGGTCTTCAAGGTAATGGTAAACTTTATTCTCACTCACTACTCACTTGCCCTGCATTTTTTTTTATTCACACGTTTGTATACAATTTTACTATGTTTTAGTCATTGATGTGAAATTAGCCACAAACTTGTCTCTAAAGCTTCAATTTATTTCTGCTAGTATGCTAATACAAGTTTCGAACTTGAACGACTTTTTACTAGAATACTATTATCCCATTCAAGTTTTAACTATGGAAATCAGGGGATACCCTTAATTTGCTCTATTTCATATGTTAATGGGAATAATTTACTGCCAAAATCCATTAGATGATAAAATATTGTGAAAAACAAATTAAAGAAAGAAAACTCACCGGTGATTGTCGCTCTTCATTTATGTAAGATGTGTGGTAATGAAGGTCATTGTCATTCTCGACTGACTCATACGTCGAATTCTCCAAAATCCCTAACGTGAAACTTGTAATCATTGAGACTTCTTCAATTTCATTAGGCCATTCATTGGGGTTTATGGAAGAGAGTGTGGTATTTTCATCACTCATATTTGAAGGAACTAAATTTTGGTGGAATTGAGAATAGCGGGAGTTTGGTTTTGCTAGGACAAGAAAAGAGAAATTGAGGGAAAGTGTCGGATGAGAATGAAAAATATAAGGTTTGGTTTTCTTTTTTCAAATTTTGGGTGCTTATTTGGACAAACAAAGGTGGGGTGCTTGGTGTGGTGTAAACCCATATGAAGAAGGGACATAGATGGAATAACCATTATTCCACTACCCTTTTACCAAATGGGTGCTAGTCCCATTTTATAGGGTGCCAATACCATGGCCCTTCAAGTATTCAACTTTCTGTAAAATTTTCTCCAGTTACCAAAATTACCCTATTAATTATATGCAATGGACAAATGAACTAAAACAAAAAAGGAACAAATAGAGAGTTTCTTCTGTGCCTTTTCTTCTTCCACCATTTGTGCTTTCAGCTTTATTTTCTTACCGGGTGTCAAACAAAAAGACCATTTTGCCATCTATGCTTAATGAGTTGATGTAACCCTGCTTAGCTACTTCTCTCTTTTTCACTCTTTCAAACCCTGTAACTAACCCTCATGCACTTCACCCTTGTCTTGTAAACCTTAGAAACAGCTAGATTACTTGTATTTTATGCTTTGTCCCTCGTTTCTGCATTTGGGTTCTGAATATCAAGCTAAGTTTCACAGTTTTTTCCAATGTCTGGGATCTGCTTCTTTGGATTTTTAAAGTTTTTATTACTACTAACATTTCATGATTTTATGATGTTTTTGAGCTGATCTTTGTTTGGAATCAAAGAAAAAATCTTTTTACATGTTTGATTGTGTTTAACTGTAGTTATGGATTACTACTACATATAGATAATAAGGCCATTTTAGAAGTTTGATGTTTCAGATTCATTTGAGAATTGCAAGACATGGGTTCTAATGAAAATGCAACAACAGTGGACATTGCTAAGCCATTCTCCTTGAGGTAAACAACGGGGTTCTCTTTAAATTTCTCTTATATCATATTTATTCTAGTCTCTTGGTACACAATGGTTATGCATGATGGTTATCAGTTGAAACCTTCTACTTTTTAATTTCTGTTACCAACTGGTTTTGATTTAGTACATAAAATGTTCTATGTGGACTAGTGGATGCACACCGCAGTACTCCTAAACATATCATATATAATCATTTGAGCTTTATTTCATGAACTTTTTGATTGTTCTGCTAATAATATAACAGATAAATTATCTTACTTAGATGTTTTGATGTAAACTCTGTTAGTATTTGTCATATTCAACCTGTGCTACAAAAGGTGGTCACATGTTTGAGCAAAACCCTCTACATCCATTGACGATCTCAAATTCTGCAATTTACACTTCTTGAGCCAAGTTTCCATGATTTCATGCTTAGTATCAGCAATGCTCATCGACTCAAATTAACCTTGCTTGAGCTCACATTACTGTGTCTTTAAAATGAAAATCTGGAAATAGGACTTGTACTAACATCTGAAATTGACTCTCTTTGAACTGTTACTACATAAATTATGTTGTTGAAGCTCGCAAGCAGGATATCCGTCATAATTGGCCATTTCCTGAGAAATGTTTGGAAACCTGTGTGGAGCATGGCATCGACAGATTGCTCCCTCCATTTGAATCTCGTGAATCAGTGAGGTTACGTTCATTCAGAGAACATGCTCATATTGGTTCTAGTAACTATTCCGGTGGAAATTAAGGAACGTACCAAAGTTGGGAGTAATGTATGCATTGGTGAAGCAGTTTCAGAGATTACAAGGCAGATGCACGCATGCTAGCCATAGAAATAAAGTATGGAATGAGCTTAGGGATATAGCCCCTCTTATCCCTGGTCCTTGGTGTCTCTTTGGAGACTTCAATGCTATCTCCTCCTTGGATGAGAAGGTGGGAGGCAGAAGTGTGATGAATAGAAGCATGATAGAGTTTAATAACATGATATATGAGTTAGGTTTGATTGATTTGGGATATAATAAAAGCCCAAAGTTCACATGGAGTAACCATCGTAAGATTAAAGAATATATCCTTGAAAGATTAGATAGAGCCTTGGCTACTGATAATTGGCTAATGTTATTCCCTAATATGCAAGTTAATACTTTTGTTACTGCATCTTCTGATCATCTGTCTATGTTGATTACTCTGAATAAAGAGAGGAGCACTGTCGAACAGGCTAATCCTTTTAGGTTCTATAACATGTGGCTTAGGGATAATACATGTATGCCTGTGATTGATAATGCTTGGAACTTGGTTATGTATGATATGCCTGATTGGAATGTGTTACATAAGATTAAGTTTACACAGAATAATATCTTACTCACTGGAATAAACATGTTATTGGTAATATTTTTACCAATATAAAAAGTATATATCCAAAAAGAGCTCACTTCTGTTCTTTTAAAGCCTTTCTCAAACATCAACTATGAGAAAGCCAAGACTTTGAAGTCTCAATTGTTTGATTGGATGGTCAAGGAAGAAAAATTTTGGAAGAAAAAATCAACTAATCATTGGATTAAAGAAGGAGGGAGAAATACCAGGTTTTTCCATCTCTCTACTATCTATAGAAGGAGAAAGAATAGAATTGAGAAACTAAAAATGATGAAGGGGAATGGAGCATTGGTGAGGAGGAAGTAGAAGCTAATATGAATGACTACTTTACTCACATCTTTGCTTCTGATAACCCTTAGCATAATGAGCATATTCTGGATCGGTTCAATCTTTGTATTACTGAAAGGGAGAATGAGATTTTCATTGTTGTTCCTACTAGTGAGGTGATTTGGAGAGTGGTCAAGAAGCTAGGGAGCCTCAAAGTCCCTGGCCCTGATAGGTTCCAAGGGTTTTTTTTCCATAAGTGTTGGGACATAGTAGGCCCTAGTATTACTAATTTTGTACAAAGTTTTTTTACTACTGGGATTATAAATCCTAATTTTAATGAGACCTTTATTGCTCTGATTCCTAAAATAACTAATCCTGATCATGTCTCCAAGTTTAGGCCCATAGCCTTTGCAACTTTTGTTACAAAATTATTTCAAAGATTTTGGCTAATAGGTTAAAAAGTCACACTAATAAAATTGTTTCTCCTTTTCAAAGGGCCTTCATTAAGGGTAGAAGTATAGGGGTTAACACTGGTTTGGCTTGTGAGTTATTTCATAACATGAATAATATGAAAACCAAGGGGGATGGTTGGGTTGCCCTTAAGATGGATATGGCTAAGGCTTATGATAGGGTGGAGTGGTCTTTCTTGAATAGCATTTTTGGGAAGCTTGGCTTTAATGAGAAATGGAGAAATATGATCCAGCAATGCTTGTCTACTGTTACTTTTCAAGTGTTACTTAATGCCTCCCCTCTGAAAAAGTTCAAACCTGAGAGAGGGCTGAGACAAGGGGACCCTTTGTCCCCTTATCTTTTTATCTTGGTTTTTGAGGCTCTATCTAGGCTTATTGCTAGAGATGAGCAAGAGGGTAAGATACATGGTATCAAAATCAAAAGAAGGTCTCCCCCCCATTACTCATTTCTTGTATACAGATGATCTGATCATCTTCACCAAAGCAAATCTTACAAATGGGGGTCACCTTAGAAAGCTCCTTGATGACTACTGTGAGGCATCTGGACAGAAAATTAACTTTGATAAGTCCAGTATGTTCTTCAGTAGGAATGTGAGATTCAGAAACAAGCTAGGCTTAAAAGATTTTGGAAAATGATGTAGTTTGAGTCCAGAGAAAAATATCTGGGTATTCCTGTAATGCTATCCTAAAGGAAGGCTGAAGATTTTGAGTATTTGGTGGACAATGTCCACAAGAAAATCAAGGGCTGGAAAGCCAAAGTGTTGTCTCAGGCTAGAAGAGTTACTCTTATCAATTCTGTGGCCCAAGCAACACCTCTGTATGATATGTCCACCTACATGCTTCCAGTTTTAACTTATGATAAAATTGATAAAGTATGTATGGACTTCTTCTGGAATGGGACAGAAACCTCAAAAAGTGTACACACCATTGGGTGGGAACACGTATGTAAACCTAAAAAACATGGAGGGTTGGGCATTAGAAAAACTAGGGATATTAATGTGGCCATGTTGGCAAAGTTGCCATGGAAGGCTACCATTGATGTGGAGTCTATGTGGACTAAAACTTTGTATAACATATATAATAAGAACTGGATTAGGGATGTTGGAAAGCCCCCTGACTATGCCTCCTTCTTCTGGAAGGGTATATATAGGGTGTTCAACACTATAAGTGGGGCTTATTTGGAATATACATAATGGGAATACTACTTCAGTTCTAAAAGACACTTGGCTAGTTTGCAATGGGAAGCCAAGGACTCTTAAAGAACTGGGTATCAATAACCCTGCTCTGGAGAATATGTATGTGTTTGGCATGTTTAAAGAAGATGGGTCTGGATGGGACAATGATCTTTTAGCTCTTCATTTTGAGCCATTTATAAGGCAAAAGATCTAAGAGGTTGTTGTTAGACCTTTAGGGGCTAGCTAGCAAGGACAAAATGATCTCGTGTAAGGATAAATCTGGAAGTTTAATTGTTAAAACTGTCTACTCCTTGCTACATCATAAAGAATGGGAGGGACAGTCATCAAGTTATAGCTCAAAGACTATTGCTCACATCTGGAAGTCCAAGCTACCAGCTAGCACACAATTGTTCATCTGGAAACTATATATGCTTGGACTGCCATTGGGGGATAGATTGGCCCCAAAGAAAGTACCAGGGGATCTATCCTGCCCTCTTTGTTACAAGACTTTGGAATCTGACACACACTTGTTCTTTGAATGTGAATGGTCCAAAGCCTTGTGGTTTGCCTCAGAACTGGGCTTATGGGTAGTTGGCCCTGAACAGGGAACCATAAAAGGCTGGGTGGAAACCTTCATATCCTGGGGTCATAGTACTCAGGAGTCAACATCATTTGTAGGAGTTTTGGCTTGTTGTATGCTCAATAACATATGGAAAGCCAGAAATGAGATTAAGTTTGAACAGAGGAAAGAAAATAGAGAGAGGGTGATAAGAAGAAGTTCTTTGGAGGCTTTGAAATGTATACAAGCCTTCAAAGAAGAGGAATTAACTGCTGACCCCTAAACCAGTTATGAATTTGAGTAATTATCTAAATGACTTTTTCAATATTCCTAGTGATTGTGTGGTTATCAGGTTTGATGCTGCGTTTCGACAGGAAACTGGATGGGCAGTAGCTGGATGTATTGCAAGCAATGATGAAGGTAGAATAGTGGAGCTGCAACAAGGAGGTTCAAGGCAAGAAATGCAGAAGAAGCAGAGATGATGGCAGTAAAAGTGGCAGTTCGAATAACACTAGCAGCAGGATAGAAGGAAGTTGTTTTTCAAGGAGATTGTGCAGAGGTGATCAAAGCATTCACAATCCCGAACTGTCCTTGGGCTATGGAAAGCTTGAGAGACTCTATAAACAATCTCTTAACTTCCTTGCTTTATAGTATGTTTTTTTGGATTAGTAGGAGCTTTAATGGGGATGCCCATGATTTTGCTAGCTGGACTAACCAACAGTTAAGTATGAGCAGTCTTCCAAAGTGTATGCTGGATCAGAACATACAGCCTATGTACTTCTAAGGTAATAGCTACAATATGAGTAAGTTAGTATAAAAAAGAAAAACATGATGGAGAAGAGACGGGGAAGAAAGAGGGAAGATTATACATTTTTTGTGGGGACAGTTCTCACTACACCAAAATTGGATATTTGTAACGCACACTTTTTTTGATTTGTAATGGTTTTTTAACGTAAGTGACTTGCTACTATTTTATTGCCGTAAGGAACTATTGTAAAGCGTTACTTTAATTTTCAGTAATAATTGAATTAATTTCTAACGTTTTTACTTACTTTTTGTTTGGGCGTTATCGTCGCAAAGCGTTCTTCAAACTTAAAATAAACTGGGAAAAAAGTTAAACTGAAAATTAGAAATGTTGGTATGAGGGAAACTGAAAAGAAAATTAAACTCAACCGAAAATTTCGGGCTTTTCACAACCCTCTTAACTAAAATAAAATAGATGAAAATTTCAGGCTTTTAATTTTGGGGTTTTGCTTGTGTCCTCTCACTCTGCCCGTAAGTAAGTAAATCTTGCTTGTGTAGTAGTTCTCATGGTTGAAGATCTTTAACTAATTTCTATAGTTGTAGGTCCCGCGAATCTCTCGAACAATCGGTCTTGCATGATGCAAGATCTAAATTATTATAGCTATTGGCGACATGAAGATCAATGGAGTTTTGATATGCCCTTTGCGGAATTATTTTTCTTAAAGTGCCAAATCTTAAACTTGAGGTATGTTGAAATCGGCTTTTGGTTTTTCATTTTATATATTAGCATGTTTCAATAAGCCGCTCGTGGGATAGCCACCGGTATGTGACTAGGTGTTTGATGAGTTTCAAAACTGATTACATGAATTCAAGTATTCTCTAAGACTTTTCAACAATTGAAATCGATTAGGCGACTATAAAATCTGACTTAACTCATCTTATATAGTCTTTGCAGTGTAAACAAGTGTTACATTAATGTTTTTAAAAGATATTCTTCCCATTCTTGCTTGATTTGATGTCATGAAGGTTATTGTTCAAAGTATGCTAACCTTCTTGGAAACAACAAAAGGTGTCCTATCTTGAAACCATAACACTTGCAGTTTGTTGTAAGCAAGATTAGCTTGGACTGATTGTAAATTCAAAGAAATTATGCTTGCTTAAGTTATAATACTTCCAACAACTTTTGTACATTTGTTAGAATGTTTACTTGCGTAAGTTTCAATGCTTCCTGCTATTAGTTTACTTTCTTAACTATATAGGTGAGAATTTAATGAATCTTCGAAAGGTTACTCCCTTATATGGAAACTATAGTGTATGCTTATTGAGGTTTTGTAACATAGTTTGTGTTTGGTTTTATATCAAATTTACATTATTATTTCGTCTTTATGTTTGTTCATTTGTTCCATTACACAATGCCTGTTTTATCATGATCAATTCACTTCATAATTCCAATTAACTACCTGATGCAATTATAAATGGACACCCCTCCTTGTTCTGAATACTATACCCCTATTTATGGAGCAGATGTGACACCCGATTTCCAAGTATTTATGGAACACCTATCTTTGGGAGAGTAAATGATAACTTTATCCACTGGAGTTGATGATATTCTTTGTTGCATGGGTACTTCATGCCCGCGCCGAATCTCAGACCGATGTCTAAAGTCGACACTTTCGACACTTGTACCCAACCTTTGCAACACAAATTGACATTCTATTTACTTATTTGAAGTAGGGTAATAAAATATCGATGTTTGTCTGAATGAACTCTATTCTGCAGGTAATGTGATAATTTCTCACGAGCCCATTATCTTGGCTATGGGCTCGAGCCTCTGAACACTCTTAGGCTATGGGCAAGAGATAGAAAAGGTATGGTCGATGAAAAGCTTGAGGAGGAAGCTTCTGTGAGGAGAAGAGGAGTAAGTTGTCTTGTAGTAACTTGCCTTCAACAGAGGTGAATACATACATCCATTTGTAATCAATTTAGTTTATAGTTTACATCCATTTTTGTTATTTTTCCTACCTTCTAGACTGTTTAGAAGCTTGTGTCGGGTGGAAGGAATTGGGAGAAGCTTTAATTTTGACGAAAGTACGTTGCATAGTACTTGGACTGTTTGGTAGTTGAATTGCTTACTACTATTTGTTCTTTTAGCGTGAGCAGCAATACCTACTTGGCTAGTTTGATGTAATCCTTTGCAGTGCTTTAGCGTGTAGGAACTGTTCATCTCAGGTTCGAAATGTTTTTATACTTTTGATTGATAAGTATTTATATGAGATCCTTATTCTTCTTGAAGGATTCTCTTCTTCGTATCATATCTAAGTTGGCTTCTGAATATGTGTTCTTTTACCAAAGTATCAAATTTATATTAAAACGAGAAATGTAAAAGAAGTACATTAAGCCAAGTATAAGCCTTTGTCTTTAGAGGACCAGAAATCTGAGTTACCTTTGCTAGGATAAGTTTTTTGGTTGCAAGTTTGTAATATATGTTAAGAATGTTCTTTAAAATGGTAGCAATAGTGTAGGCGTGTAGCGTATGTCAGAAACATTGTATGGGTTAGGTTTTGGTCACGAAAACAAAAGGGTGTTATCATTAGATGGGTCCTCTATAAAAATATATACATCTGTTTGTGGCCTATACAGTTATGTGCATCCTACAAACTATTGTTGTGTGTTTAAAACCTGGGGTACTTGGAGAGATGTCTCAAGTCCGAATGTGAAAAGGCACATTCATATAATAAGTCCATAACCGTTGAGAACTCTAAACCGAAAATTTACTTTAAGTAATCCTCTTTGTTCAATCTGTGGAAGTCTTTTAGATGGGCAGGAAAAGAAAGCCATTGTCCTTTAATAAAGATTTTGATCCAGTACTTCAAATCGTCCAATTAAGTTGATGCTTGGCCCAAATATTCACCATTCACCAAGGTGTGGTAGCATTGAATAGTCAACCCATTATGAAAGCATATGAGTACGTATTTCATTGCCTCTTTGTTCATCTGCTGCTGTCTTATCTTTTCTATTTGTGCGTCTGCAGCTCTCAATGGGTTCTGAGTTTTAGCTTGCCTTTGTCCCCATTGTTAGATGGTAGTGATTCCCTTGTATGTGCATTCAGGATTTGGTCATTAGTGCTTTAGTATGTTTTATGTTCCAATTAGACTTCTATTGCTTTCATGGTAATTTTCGTATCTGACATTTATTTCACTTTTGATTTTCCTTTTTAACTTCAGTTAAGCGGGATCTTTGTTGAGGATTGCATTAAGAAGTTCACTCTGTTGAACTCATAAGAATTACAATTACGCAAACCGGTGTTGGCATAATTCTACAATAAAATATTGATCAATTGTAGGAGGAAATGAGGTAAGTATTGGACGTATAGTATTTCTCTAGTAGTCTAGTTTAGGGAAGTCCTTTCTCAGACACACACATGCGTCCTTAGAATAAAGTAAAATATCATACATTAAATTTTTTTTGGTGCTGGTCATGTTTTGCAGACACATATTGAATCACTCAAGTGCTGTACCAAGGAAGATTCATGTGACTGCAGAAATCTCTTTCCTCAAGACGCTATACTGTCGTCAAATAGTTTCTCATGCGCTATTAAACAATTACGCATCACTCGCTGTCCAAAGGTATGTATTGTGAAAATCTATACCAACTCTAGGCTAAACCTAGAATCATTTTGTGCATATGCAGGAGATTGGTGTTGAAAATAGATAAGAGTGGGTATCTGCTATGGACATTCTCATTATGGAGTCCAGTTACCATTTATAATCTGTTTGGTTTTCTTCTTATAAACCTTTGTTAGTTCTTATATTGCACCATATATATTTGGTTTTTTCACTTATTAACATTTTTTCACCGTGACACACTTATTAACGTTTAGAAAGCGTAACTATGTAAATTTTTCCATTACTTAATTTCGGATAATTATCGAAATTAATTTGTCAAGGTGAGCTAACACATTGATACCGTTAGAAAAAACAAATCAGAAAAATAAAAGACAGTCCAAAACCAAAGGATGTCATACTCATCTCTCTCACTTTCTCACTTTCAGAGGGCCGAGATGTGGATACCTCAAACCTAGACTACCTGATCTAAAAAGAATTGAAGGTAAGTTTTTTGTCTTCTTCTTCTCCTTCTTCTCCTTCTCTTTTTAGGGTTTGGAAAATTTAGATTTTTTATTTTTGCTTCTTCCTCTTTGATTTTTTAGTTATTAGTAAAGATATTTCAAATCTTTTCTTTACTTGTTGTCATTATTGGTGTTGGGTTTAATTGGATTTCAAATTTTTGTTTTAGAACGAGGTAGGGCTTTGTCAATGGTACGCTCAACATTTCTGATTGGGTCAATTAATTTTGCTAACGGGTATTTGAACACAAGTGTGTTGGTTATCTCTTAATATTCGCTGAATATTTTAAATTGTTTCATAAAAATTATGTCGTTGTTCAAAAGTTTTAATTTTTACTATTTTTTCACCCTTCGCAGATCTTGTTTCAATCTCTTGGTTTGAGGGGAAAAGGTATGAAAATGGTGGATTTTAGAATTTTGTTGTTAGTTTTAGTGTGTATTCCTAATAGATTTTTCTTGTTGATCTTTGATTAACATGGTTGCAAACTTGACGCGGAAACAGTGATAAAATGATTCTAGATGGATTAGAACGTAGATGGAGAGCAACAACAGGAGGCCTAGCAGTTAATGAAAGGTAAGGTCTTCATGTGGTTTTCTTTCGTTTCATATGTCACAAGTGTATGCAGATGCTGGAATATTCATGAGTTTTGTTTTGGAAGATGAGTCCTTACATATGAGTAGTGTGAATGTATGGTGTATATATATTCAAAGTGTCATTTTGGTATATAACACTGATAGAGGTGTAGTGTGAATGTATGGTGTATATATATTCAAAGTGTCATTTTGGTATATAACACTGATAGAGGTGTAGTGTGAATGTATGGTGTATCTATGGTTGGAACTAATAGAGGTGTATAACACTGATATTTTGGTATATAATTTATAGTGTCATTTTGATTCGAGGATTGGCTATTTGACTTAACTGCCATTGGTCGAGATGGTTAAGTAATTTGGTTCTCTTAATCAATATATATTTGAGTAGTTTGGTTTATGACCGAGGTCTGAGGTTTTAATATATGTTATGAAAGTATATTATTTGATTTTCAGGTTATGATAGAATTTATGTCTATGAAATGTTGAAAATACAGAGGAGATTCTGCCGAAATTTTTATGTCTTTCGTCAAGGTGTCTGACAAAGTTATAGGGTTTTGGGGCGGTACATAAACTTTCGTGTCTATACTATGCTTCTATTGCTACTAGTCTGCTACCATACTATCTTTTTTGAATTATATAGTTTGAGTATAAGGAGCTACTACTTAAGAATAAGATATAAGTATATATCTATACATATTTGTTTTCTACTGCCTAACTCTCTTTTATTTATTTCTATTGTTGTATACGATGAAAGGGACTTTTCTGATGATACCATCCCAAAGTCATCCCCTGATGCTTGCAACTATTGAAGGTGGGAGTTCTGTACAAATGACGTGAGAGCTTGAGTTTAAGGACAAGTCCCATTGATTTGGAAAACAATGTGTATTTCATTCGTGGCGAGTCCTATTTATGAAAAGATGTTTTGGTGATGTTTTTTTAATAAAAGATTATGTGATTGGATGTATTTTTTTGTTTATGTTATGGACGATTATAGAATACCTAATAAGTGGGGGCATCTTTATCCCGGTTTAGTAGTCTCCCAAAAATGGTGATTTTACCTTTTTTGGGGGGAATTTTTTTTTTTTTTTTTTTATATATGAAATAGTTTTGTAACGGTGGAAAACTGTAACTAAGCTTTGTAATAAGTAACACTTACGAAGCAACAAAACCGTTACCAAAACGTTACAAATTCTATAAATCAGTAACACAAAAAAGCATTACTAATTCTATAAAACTGTTACTGTTGTTAGAAAAGAGTAACGGTCAAAAAACGTTACTAACTCTATAAAACCGTTACTATTGTTAGAAAAGAGTAACACAATTAAGCAAAGAAAACCGTTAGCAAATATTTTTAGTTACGGAAAAAACCTTTACAATAAATAATTTTGTAACGGTTTTAAACCGTTACGAATATTAATAACGAATTAGAAACGCCAAAACTGTGACGCAAAAAAACCGTTATAAATATTTTTAGTAACGGTTTTTGACCGTTACGAATATCCTGTTTTGGTATAGTCTACCTCTAAACTAAAAATTGTGGGTATTGCTGACGTGGGGCTGCCACCTATTTAGACACATCAGTAGGTTGAAATAGTAGGTCATATAAGTAGGTCTGTCTAGCAGTGGCTCTTTGCGTACTGTTACAGGGACAACCATTGTCTTGTAGATGACTAACAACCCAATGGTATAATGCCACGTCACGCAAGAGAAACTTGCTACTTATTCAACCATGCTTTGAAAAAAAAATAAGAAGAAAAAGATAGGCAAGATTAGGAAAGCAAGAAGTTCATCTTGTTCAGTTGTAACATGCCATGGTTGCCTTTTCATCTTCGACCATGTTTGCCCAAATAACCGTCGTGACTTCCATCACTACCAAATTTTCTCAAATCTTGAGAAAATACAAATATTTGGACTGAAAAACTCTAGTTAAAAAGATCGACAACATCGAATCATGTAGAGAAAGCTAAATTTTGGTAGATATTCAAAAATTGCTCCTTTCCAAATTAAATACAAAAGATTGTAGTGTTTTTCAACAAAAAATTATGATTTTTAAAACCTACGGGTTTCATTATAATATTTTGCATTCCTAATTAAGTCCTTGGTACGGTTAAGCAAATTTGGAAAGATATAGTGGTTTTCTGATGAAAAGAGTTGTATATCTTTTTGTTGTTATTTTGTTTTGTTTTTCTTAACCTAAAATAAGAAAGTAAAATAGAGAACCGGATGAAAGAGTTGTAAGTTTTTCAACTACAATGTGGATTTAATTGGTTTGGATGTTAGCCTGAAGACAGATTTTATTCTAAACAAGAAGATTGTAATGGCTTGCCCACGAACTAGCTAGTGGGCCTGCATGTATGGCTCCGCGGATGTGTCATGTGTCTACTGGTGCCATCAAGTTTATGTGATGAATGATGCTCGTATCTCAATGACAATCCAGTGTATAAAGTTGAAATGTATTATTCCTGCCAGTCTATCTAAGGTCCTAAAAGCTCGCACCCATTTCGTATAATAACTTATGAAAGTTTCGGAAGCCTTTGTGATACGCGTGGAGTTGGAGCAGTGTTTAGATCAGGCGAACGTAAACAAGTTGATCGAAGGACCACAGGTACCGCCATAACATAATGTTATATAAGGAACTTCAGTCACACCACAAATCTCATTATTTTGCAACCAAGAGAAGAGAAGATGATTAATGTACCTGTTGGGTTTCGTTTCCAACCTACGGATGAAGAACTTATTTATTATTTAGTAAATAGAGATGATGGAGGATTTCTTAATATTATGAAGGATTCAGTAGAAATTTATGGAAGCAATGGAAAGGAGCCAGGGTAGATGTTCAAGGGGAGTTCAGTCGATGAGTTTTATATTTATACGTTGGTCAAGAAGAAGTTTGGTAATGGAACTTACTTCGATCGAAAGACGGCGACAGGAACGTGGAAGGGTCAGGGAAAAGCCAAGAAGATTTACGATTCCGAGAATAAGTACAAGGTCATAGGATATATGAGGACTTTGAATTTTTTTTCTTGGATGCTGGTACCCAAAAAGATGCTATTGGTAGCTGGATAATGCATGAGCACATGTTGGAAGAACATCCATGTGATCAAGAATCGTGGGCACTATGTAGGATCAGGAGAGGGAGGGGTAATGTATCTTCATCCCCGTCCAAGAAAGAATGTTCCGAGCCTCCTCCTCATTGCGGTAATGAGACTGCATATTCATGGAAGTCTGCACCTGCCTTAGAAACTGATGCTCAGCAAGAAAAGAAATGCAGAAGAACATCTGCGTCTGCCTTAGAAAGAGAAGAGAATGACAAGTTCAAGAAGGGCATCGACAACTTTTTTAAAGCAAACGCCCAGTTACTTGGTGATTTAGACTCAAAGGTGGAAAAAGCAAACACCCAGTTACTTGGTGATTTAGACTCAAAGGTGGAATATCTACTGGGTCTCTCGGATTCTGATTATGTTAGTATGAGGCATCAAGTGAAATTGGCATTGCCTAACAGAGAGAATATATGGAGCCTCCTCAACATGGTGATACGACTGCAGATATTACAATGTTCGAGCAGTTCGAGAACGCCTTGGGGTATTTTACTAATCCAGCAAACAACCAATTACTCAGTGATCTAATGGTGGATGAGCCTCCTCAACACGGTGATACGACTGAAGATGTTGCAAGTTTCTACAAGTTCAAGAAGGAGTTAGGGTTTTAATTTCTATTGGTTGTTTTGATTTCTTTTAGAACTACGTGTTAGCTTGATCCCAGTAAGTGAGGCAGGGTTTCATGTTCCCTGGCCTCCAGGGTACATAGGCAGCCCAGGGTGCAACACCAAAAAAAAAAAAAAAAAAAAAAAAAATAGATGATTATCTCATATTTTTATTTTGTTGTATATATGTATCATGATTCATGTGTTGTAACTAATATTCTATATTTGAAAGGCAAGTTGGGTGTATATTAAATGTTTTGCTTTTAAGTATATCTACTATTGGTACATTCTTCAAAGAAAATAACAAAGAACAAAAACAATGGCAACACTGCCATGGATATCCTAAACACTTCATTTAGTACTTTTCAACCATGTAGGAGAACAGAACAACAACCAATTGAAGGTACAACTGTACAACCGTCTATGTAGAAGCCAAATTAAGTCAATGCAACTTGATTTCTCACATCACATGTATAAGACATCTACTGTATACAATTGATGGGAATCCAGAGTAAATGATTTCAACTTTGTTAGGTGAGTCCGATTTTACTGTGCTTGACCTGGCCTAGTTTACCTTGTAAAATTTGTACTCTGCGGAACTGACAACAATTTCCTGCTTTCTTAAAGCTTCATTTCCAGGTTGATTTGAGAGTCACAAGAACATAAAAATGGCATGTAGTTTCTGAACAACCAAGGGCAAGTTTATGGCTCAACAGCATACCACCGAAAAGAGTTATGAACTTGTGATGCATCAACAATATCATGACATGCAAGACTAAGTTCTAGTATTAACACAAAGATGAAGACATTAACAATTTTTTTTTTTTTGCAAAAAAAGCAAGCGGTTTTGTATTAACTCGAAAAAATCTTTACAAGTACATTTGAAGACATCAGGTCCTTCTCAGGTAATCCCTTCTCAGAAGCAACTTCTACATATGGCTTTATAATCTTAGCCTTACATATTGTAATCCATTCCTATGCTCTTCAAGGATTTTGTCCAGTTCCTTCGTTTGGGGGTTAGTAAAGATGTTACTACCTTTTGGCCCTCTTAAAGAGGCCAGAAAAGCCGCTGCTCTGTTGGTCTCCCTGTAAACATGGACAATTAGCACTTCTTGAAGTTGTTGTTTCAAATCCCATATTTCTCGCACCTAATCCTCAACAGTCCATGGAATATCTTCTATTTCATTCATAATTTGGGTAGCTCTTCTGGAGTATGTGGTTATCTTGATCTTCATGTAGCCTTCTCAAACACATATCCTCAGCCCTTGCAAAATTGCAATTATCTCCTGTGCTAAAATAGACCTTGTGTCCCCATTATGATCTCTAATGATGCCACTTGAACTAACCATCATGTATGAGACTCCCTTCTGTGTTAAGCTTCAATATTCCTGGATCTGGTGGCACCCATTTGAAGGAGATGAGATCAGGGAGTTTGAACTTTACTGAGATATTCAGTCAGCTAATAAGTTTTCTATTCCTAGGATTATCTTGTATCCTAGTAATCCTATTATGGAGAATTCTTTTGATCTCTATTATCAATCCCTTACATAGAGTTCTTTCATAAAGTCTTTTTTGAATCTTCTGCTGTTCTTTTCTCTCCAAGTCTAATATAGAGTGGTGGCTAGGCATACCTTAAAGATCTCAGAGCAGTGTTATTTCTTCTTTGTTGTGTCTAAGATTCATCTCCATTCTTTATGTGCTACTTGTACATTTCTTTGGAATCCCAGTACGATGATTACCTCCTTCCATATCCTGCTCGTGTAATCACAGTTGAAGAACAAGTGACTAGTGTTTTCTCTCTCTTTGTTGCAGAATATACATTTAGAGTCAATTAGAGCGGTTTAATATCTTGATCCTCACCAGTTTATCTTGTGTGAAAAGTGCTCCCGAGAGTACCTGCCAAATTTAGAACTTGTGCCGAGGTAAAGACCATTTCCCCCATATTAACAATTTTGATACATGTACGATTACCAGAAATCCCTGCAAGTGCATGACCTGTCCCTAAAATGATGAAATCTGTTTAAATCTCTAACAATAATATCCCTTTCCACAATGTCACTGATAAGCTTGAAGGCCTCGTGACAGTTCCAACACATTCTCAAGTTTTTCATCACTCTAACTGTCACCCCTTTGGGAATGTTTATCAAGGCAAATCCTAACGCCAATTTCTCGATGTGGAGACCAACAATAGTCTCTTCAGCTTCCTCTTCAACGTCAACAAACACTAATTCTTTGCTAGCACTTACATACCCCCTCTCCTTCATTCTGAGTTATAGTTCCTTCAATACAGTCGCGATTTTTGCTTCTTGCGTGTAAGAAGACAAATCTCCTGCATAGAATATGTAAGTTGCATCGTTGATCTCAATCCAACTACACCCAGGTTCCTTTCGGATACCATGTCGCTCCATCTCAGACCGTATTTTATAGGCATTATCCCACTTCCCAATTTTTGCAAATGTATTTGACATTGTCACATATGCACCTGTAACTTGTTGGTCTGAATCGATTAGCCTTTGTCCAGCCTCAACAGTGATATCTAACCTTCCATGAGTCCTATAAGCCGATAGAAGTGAACCCCACAACAATGCTACCTCTTTGGCTTTTGTACGAACAGTCTTAGCCAACTGGTGAGCTTCATCAAGGCGACTTGTACGACCGAGCATATCAACAGTGCAGATGTAATGTTTTGCATCAGGAACTATCCCATGCTTTGTGTACATTGAATTCAAATATTCAAGGCCTATGTTAACAAGACCTGAATGGTTACAACCATGCAAAACACCAAGAAAAGTTACATCATTGGGTTTAATTCCCCTTTCAAGCATCTCTTGAAAGAGGTCTAGTGACAAATTCCCCTGCCCATACTTTGCAGCTCCCACAATCATTGATGTATATGGAATAACAGATGGGTTCTGAATCATCCGAAAAACCTTATTCAAATATGTAATGCAGCTCCATGTGTTACTTTCCCTGTAGCTAACCTACCTAAGCTTGCACAAGCACTAATAATGCTTCCTCAAGTAAAATGATTCGGCGACATTGACACAATAAATTCCCTAAACAACAAAAGTGCTTTCTCCCCTAATGCATTCTGTACATACACTGCTATCATAGAAGTCCAAGAAACTACATTCCTATAAACCATTGTATCAAAAACTTTACGAGCTTCAACAACATCATACATTTCCCATACATATTGATAAGCGAAGTACAAACTCCAATATCATCTTCTAAACCAATAATCTCAACATGGGCATGAATTTTTCTACCATTTTCAACGTCCGAAAGAATGGAACAAGCATTTATGACAGTAGTGAACGAAAACGAATTAGGCAAAACATGACTTTTTAACATCATTTCAAAAACCCCAATAGCCTTTTAAGGTTTTCTACTATTAATATAACCAGACATGAGAAATGTCCAAAAAACGACATTCGGATCATGCATTTCATCAAACAGATTTTTAGCATCTTTAATATTTTCAAGTCTTACATAGGCGTTCAGAAGATGGTTTGCTGTAATGGTATCATTCAGGAATCCAGATTTTACAATGTTAGGATGGACTGAAATTATAGAATTTAAGGGTTTAGAGTTTTGGAGGTGTTGAATGAAGTGGGGGTTTGTATAGAAGTTTTGGCGGGAAAGGTTTATTAAGGGTTTATTAAGAAGAAATATTTTGGATTTAATGTGAATCTTCACCAGGTTCATATTTACTTATTTAGTGTCAGTTGGGGTATTTTGGTCATTGTAACATGGAAAAATTGTTCTTGCTAACAAGTATGCAAAAGTTGAAGATGAGGTCCAAGAAAGAGAAGCAGACAATTTTGTTTTGGAGGTAAAGTAGACCAGTGTTTTTTTAAGTGTTTAAAGTGTTTTTAAAGGAATGCTCGTGGTTATCTTATTTTTTTTGTTTGAAAAGTGATGCACTCTTACTTACTATTCCTTTTTCTAGACGAAGCAAGTTTGGTCATATCTTTGCCTTGTCTTTACAAAATTTAGTCTAGATTACATACATAATTGGATGAGAGTGAAAGGATTTGAGTGACACCTTTAATGGGTTTTGATAAGTACCCAAAATTGTGTTTTAAACCCCGCAGAGACATTACATTTGGGTCAATTATGTGTTTAATAAATGTAAATTAATTGTATTTTCATGTTTTCACAGGTTTCAACAGTCAACGATAAAATACACACAGAATCTACGTTTTAACATGAAATACAGCCGAATAAAGCTTGGACTTGAAATCTTCAGTATCAGCTCATTTAAAGCTCCAATCTGCCAGCAAAGCTCATGGACTCAGAGAACCATGAAACAAGTTGAAGAATCCAAACTTGAGTTCCTGAGCTAGCCAAAGGAGTCATGTTTGGGTCAAGACTTGGTCAAACTGACTTGTAACAGTCCGAAAATCAGGAGAAAGTTCAAATAGTGACATCTTCCGTCTCCTAACTCCGATTGAAGCATATGACCTATCAAAATGATCAGCGCAGAAAACTCTACACAACGGTATATTGTTTTTACAAAATGGACGTATGGTTTGAAATCAGAGATAAAGCCAAGCACGTCACTATTCATCGAAGACGACGTAGATATTTTAGATTTTTTATTATTTAACTTTTTGTAAAGTCAAAAGATGAATAGTTCCGAATAGTGTCAAATAATGTTGAATAGTTTCAAATAGTGATTACTATTCCTTAAAGTCAAAAAGTTGAATAGTGATCAAATCTCAGTCGTTGGATCAGATTTCTGAGATTCGATCACGACCGTCCATTCAACTATAAATAGAAGGGTCTAGTTTTAGTTTTTCTCATGGAATGGTTAGCATTCCATCAGTAGGAGTAGAGTAGTTTACTGCTTTCCTAGTGTAATGAAGAATTTAATTTCCAGTTTTTAATTAAAATGTTTTTAATTCAGTTTTATTTTCTGTTAATTAGAATAAAACTTTAGTTATGTGATCTCAGAGCAGAAACTTTGCCCGAGTGAGAATTATATCTGTTTGGGGAGTTAATAAAACTCATGTGAGGGAAAATCTTCGTTGTTGGTTTGGTAAGTTGTTTAGGAAGAACAACTAGACCTACATCCTATCCCAAAATGATAGTTGGTGTAGTGTCTAGTTAGGGATCAAAGTGATGAGCTTAGAGATAAGTCATTGCTTTGGTTCCACTTGCTAGCATGTATGAGCTTAGAGATGAGCCATACATGTTAGGGATTAAGTTTTCTTCTATTAGACTTGTCTATGAGTTCTAGGAAGAATAAAATGAACTTATCAAACAACAAAACTTATTAAAATCATTAAGATGAAATATTTTGCAATTTTATTGAAATGTGAACGAAATGACAAACCCGACCGCTGTTTTACAGTCAGATCAGGTTTCATGCTTAAAGACAATGATTTTAGGGGATCCATAGTTTGAACTTCTTACTTATGATGGCTGCTATTATGCTGTCTTATGGATAGTAACTGTATGAGCCTTTTTGTTCCATTGGTTTGTTTTTTGGTGATCTCTTTTGTCTCTCTCTATATACCTATTTTGATCAAATATGTGAAGCTGCAAAACACACACTTAGAATTGGCCTCGAAATTGTCATTTTAAACTGAAGGCCCCTTTAGAAGTCTCTATGAATTTAAGGATTTTTAGTGGTCCGGGCGGAAATGACACTACACCAGATTTTCGAAAAAAAAAACAAGACTACCGACGCCCTTCTTTAGTCTGTTATGAGCACGCACCACGTGTGTCTTTGAAGTCCCCGTGAGGCGTCGGATCAGAACCGAGAGATAAAAAGCAGGAGAGGACAAAAAGAAAAAAAAATCACTTTTCACTTACCATCTCTCAAACCCTCGCTCTCAAATCTCTCTCAAATTGCAAATCATTCTCGAATCTCAAATCGCTCTCAAATCACTCTCTCTCAATCACATAACATCTCTCTTCAGGTACTTTTGATCACTTAAATTGATTTTTTGATTTCGATCCCAAATAAATGATTTCAGTTTTAATTTCGATCACTTCAATTGATGTTTTGATTGATATCGATCACTTCTTAATCATTACAGATTGTTCACTTTCAGCTGTTTGATCATTGTTTTAATATCATCAGTAAGTAAACAAACCTTGCTATCATAGCCCTAAATTTTTGTATAAATGTTAAATGTTTATTTTGGATATGTTTTTAGCTTATTATTGATTGGTATTGGTTTTTTGTGATGTGAAGATATGAAATAAAGCTTGAAATGACTTGAAATGTGTTGTCTCCTTATTAGAAAACATTAATGTTATGGTGGAAATGACTAGTAATGGTTACAAAAGTATTAGTTAGTTATAATTCAATTGCATTTTGTCAGTTGTTTGTTGTATTGTAAGTTTTAGATTCGGAAAAAAATTAACGAATTTTAGCTAAACTTCGGTGTGTGTTTAGGAATTTTGGAGCTTCTCGAAATTTGGAAATTGAATTCCAATGCTCCAATACAATTAACGACTTCGAATTAAGCTTGTTAATACACTACGTGGGTTGTTTAAGATCTACTTCCGGGAGATACTGAAAACACACAAACTATTTTGTATATAGACTGTGGCAGGAGAGCATTGTCTTGATTCTTGAAAGTTTTTTTCTCATCACCTGTAAAACAGCAGGTTTGTTGTATCATCTCATTTCTGTTTTTGGTATTTATTCTTTTGTTTAATTTTTTTCTTCCTTCAAAGTGAAAAATGGAGATCTAATTAGTACAGTTCTTTTTATAATGAAGATTCGTTGTTTACGTGTTTAGGTGATTGATCCAAGTAACAGAGATGCCGAAAGTGGTTGTTTGTACTAAATTTAGACCGTTAAATTTGAAAGAGAAAGGAGAAAATGGTGATAACCTTTGCATCAAAAGCTTAGATTCTGAAAGTTTCATTTACAAGGTTGTTTTTCCACTCAATTCCTCTTAATTATTTAATTCAAACATTTTTTGTGAATAGCTTTTTGTATACTTGTTACTATTGGATTGATTGATTGATTTTAGGATGAGAAGGAAGATGATTCACATTCTGGTTCGATAGAGTATTCTACCAGGGATCTGAACAAGCTGTTGTGTATGATTTTCTTGCAGTGCCTATTATTAGAGGTACATAGATACACTCTAGATTGTACTGTATAATATCCTGGATTTTTAAGCAGATGATGTATTATATTATAATATGAGAATGAATTTTTTGAAATAAATGTTTTTAATGGGACTAATGGAACAATCATCACTTATGGACGGGTAAGGCAGAACAACTTTTGAAGTTTATCTTAGTGTTATAGGTATTAAGTGGCATGCCTGTATTATACCTTAAGCTGTTTTTGTCTTATTGGTTTTATACATGTCATAGTTATAGGGATAAGAGCTTGAATTAGGATGTTAGTTCATTTGTTTGTTTAAAAGTTGTCTACGCAATTCAACAGAAAATTAAGATTTCCTATTCCAATTTGGCAACAGGGTAATGATTTTATGAAAGGGGTCCGAGTTAATCCAATTTGTTCCATGTCCTTACGTTTTGCGACTATTGTGACTTATCTAATGGAGACTGGAGTACAGGTTGGCAGAGTGTTCTATCTCACTTTTTCTTTAGTCCTATATCATTGTGTGGTATCTAAGTGATTTTTTTTGTTTTATTTAGGATATGGTAGACCTTCAGATGATAGAGGTATACTTTAATAATTTTTTGTATGTAAGTTTCATTGAATATGCTAGTTTCATTGAATCTGTGTGCTTGATGGAAGAATTAAGAAGAGTTAGATATAGGTATTGTGTTTACCTGTGCTCATTGATATTGTGCTTGATAATGTTATCCCTTTATATTAGTTCCTTTACCTAAATTTACTTCTGTTTGTAAATGCTATAAACGTTGGTGGCATGGTGTTGAAATCATGAATTATATACATTTAGATATCGTTTAAAATTACATATCGTTTAAAAATTGCATGTCTCTTGGATGCACAGGAAAATGATGTATGTGGGACTTTGTTACAAGCAATGAAGTGACCTATATTAGAAACATGATTGAACCATTTTTAATAAGACGAGGTAGATAAGAAGAAGTATCTGGCAGTACTCTCACTACTCGACCATAAACGATTGTGCTACTGGTTGGTCAAGGGAGAATATGCAATAGGGGTGGTGGAGGTCAAGGTGTTGCAGCAGTTGGGTTTGACATGCAGTAAATGGTTAATCAGTAATTGGTGGTTGATTTTAAGGTGCATCATATGATACATGTCACTTGGTGATCTAGGATAATTTGTGGATGTCACTTGACATGTAGAGTATATTGTATAGGATAGAATCTTTGTGGATCTACCAATTGAGGTATGGTCATTGGCGAGGCCTTCAAGCTGGAAGTGATTCAAAGCCAGCATAGTTGCCTATGGAGGTCCTTTCTTTTTACTCAAGTCCTTTATGTTTGGGATGCTTGCACTTTTATCAAGGTTCATGTATTATTTTATTTCAAATCTAGGTTTGCAAGATTGTCGAGGGGCAGAGATATTTTAAAATGTTCAATGAGAAGCAGGTGACTGCCATGTTAAGAGCATCTTGTCAGCATCCCAAGCTAAGGGAGGACAATATCGAAACGGTATGCACCACACTAAGTTTGATACCAGTAAATCTTTTTGTTGGTACTCATCTCTTCTTTGATAATTGACATGTATAATTATGGATAATTTTACCTATATATATAGCTATGATATTTATATTACCGTTTCATTTATATCCCATTTTTATATCATTTTTACATAATAAGGATACTTCCTGTTTTATCATTGTTCCTATCATTTTTACATAATAAGGGTACTTCCTGTTTAATGTATAGCTATGATAATTGACATGTTCCTATCATTTTTTTACATATATATATATATATATATATATATATATATATATATATATATATATATATATATTATGATAATTTTACTTCCGTTCATTTTTTTTTTTTTCCATGCGGCTTTGTTGACATGTGTGTCGCATCTGTTCCTCTCCCGAGATTCGTGAAAGGGATTTGAGGTTCATTGACTGAAATGAGAAAAGGCGATATCATGTCGAGAAAAAACTTTTCTCGAAAGTAGCTTTTAGAAGGACGGATTCGCATTTAAGAGAATCAATCTTATTTGTCAAGAGAGAACTGCTGATTTATTTGGAGCACATCTATGTAGGGTCACTAGAAAGAGACCTCAACATGCAGGGGTTGTAGCTGGGAGCAGGTAACTCATTTTTATGAAACTACTATAGTCTTAACTGTTCTTTTGAAGCATAAAAAACTACTAAGATATAAATGAGACATGCAAAACTTGCTTTACTTACATGTTCAATTCTTACTGATCTCTCACTAAACTCTCTCCTCCATCCTCTATTTTTCTGTTGACAATTTTTTGATTCCCCCTTCACATGTCATGCAGAACCGATATAAGGATATCTGGTATGAACACAGGATTGAGTAACTATAGCTTGTGCGGTACGGTAATGAATATTTTTCAGTAGGTAATGAATATTGTTTGCAATAATGCTACAGGAGCCCATCTACCTTCCAACAAGTTTAAGTGGATTTTGCTAATCTTAGAGGAGATGATGACCCTGATCAGGAGGAATAACTAAGTCATTATGGTTATGAATTTGGTTTTGCGTATCTATTTCGTACAGTATCTTGAGCTTTACTGGTATGATATTTTTTCGGTAATAATTCGATCGAAACTTACACATCCTTTTACATGAAATAATAATAACCATAGAAATATCGATTTTTTTATCTGATTTTAGATCTGTATATGCGTGTTTAAATGGAAACTATTTAGCATAATTAATCGATGATTTAGGTTTTTTAATAGTTTGCTCAGATTATTTAATATTATAAATTTGAGTTTATGTTGTGAGATTGTTGTCTGTTGATAATAATTGATATGTGTCTACCTGAAGGGTTTGAATATGTGCATGTCCAAAATTTCTTGTTCTAAGATATTAAAGTTTGTTTAGGAGAGCTTTCTAGCTGTGGACGGATGAGTTGGTAATATAATTAGTTGGTTCACAGATCTAGTGGCATAGAAAATTAAGTTTAGCATTGAGCACACCTTTATTTGCTTTTAAACACAGTCCTTGTTTGGGTTAATCTCTATTTTAAGTTCAGATATTTGCGTTGTTGACTTGTTTGGTGCAAATGAGCTTATTTAAGGTTTGAATCATGTGTAGGGAAACACTAGATTTGAAACATGGAAGAAGATAAGGATACACAGGAAACTCCCACGAGAGGAAATGAATGGGAAGTTGTGTCTCGAAGATATTCAAAGATATCAAATCGCCCTCTGGTCTAGCAGGGTTTGAGTCAATTCATACGAGGACGTTGGTTAATTATGGATAATTTTTTGAATTGGAGAAGTAGCTAGTTGACTTTGAATTATGGTGTTTGGTTATATAGTTTGGGCTTCTAGTTATTTTGAGAATGATTATATTTGGGTATGGCTGTGTTTCTGAAGAGATTTTGGGCCAGGTAAGAATGGATCCAATTAACCTGTACTGGGTGGGTTGCTTTTGGCCATGATTCAGTAGATATTGGGCTAGGGACTTTTTTGGTCCTGATTCAGTAGACTTAAAAAAAAATGAAAAAATGAAAAACGACACATGTCAAGTGTCGTAGAAAAAAAAACGACTGCAAAAAAAAAACGGGTCACCATACGACACCCAAAAATGTTTTTTTTTTTAAAAACAACGCATTTGTAATGTCTTTTTTCAACAGATCTAGTGTAGTGTGAATGCTCCACTGGAACATGAGTTGGGATTCATATTTATGTTTGTGGGCCACTGGTCATGGGGTGCTGTTTGACCGGTTTGAGTCCTATGGTCTGCATGCTTTGATGTTTTAAGGTTTGAGCCTGAGATCTCTTACTTGATACTAGTGTATTTGCAAGCTCTACGTGCGAGATTTTCAATCAGAATGTATATTATTTTAATTTGCATGAAAATCATATGATTAAATTAAAACTTGTGAGTTTAAACTATAAACATCTTAGTATTTAAAAATAGGTCCATGCGTATGGGATTTGTAAAAGTTTTAGAACAAATTCATATTAGACTATTAGTCTATCACACCCTCAAATATATGTATTTTATAATGCCCTGTTTAATGATTGTGATGTAATGTCAAGGAAGTAGAAGGTTGCTGTCCACTTGTCTAACCCCTGATGAGCCAATTAGGATTCCCCCCCTAGATGGGAAATTAGGGTCTCTCCCCTAAATACACACAAAATTTTTTTGGTCAACCCACTTTGACTTTTTTTTTGTGTGTATTTAGGGGGGAGACCCTAATTTCTCATCTAGTGGGGGGAAATCCTAATTGGCTCATCTAGTGGGGGGGTAATACTAGTTAACCCTATAAATTATAAAGGAAGAAGGTGGTTGTTTACTTGTGTAGTTGTTGTATGTGCCTATTGAGATGCCCAATCTATCAGTGTTCCTTTTCATCAAAACTACTATGAGTGTCACCTTTCTTTGCACTGTCCCATAATCACTTGTTTTTCCTGCAATAATCTTGTACACTCATCACACCATTATACTTCCACATACAGACATACTTCCTGAGCTTTGTTGACTGCATATGAAGTAATATTTAGTCATAGAGTAGTGGACTCAGTAGCTGAACTACTCCTATTTTATTATAATTTATACATGGATTTGTTATTATATATATTACTCCTATCTGGTCAAATCCCTCTAGGTTGTTACTACCATCTGGCAGTTACTAAATATGCATGCAACTTTACTTGTTATATTTTTTTTTATGAAACCTTATTCATGCAATTGGAATACTCTATTTGTTTAATTTTTATTTTCTATCTCATGTTAACCTCTTCTGTAAGACCCTTCTGAAGAAGAGAAGAAATCAATTAGTAAAACTAAACGCATCGGTCAAACCTCTATAAAGATCTTCTTCAAATACTAATTCACTCAAACTAGGAACTAGTTCAGCTGTATCAAATGTACAAGTTTCCAGCGACCAAGTTAGTCTACCAACCAGACTCAGGAGTAGGCCTAAGAAAGCATTGATGCGGTTTGAATTGAAATCTCCCGAGAATATTGGAAATGATCGACCTAATAACTTTTCTCAATCATTTCATAACAGAGCACTTGATCTCAAGGTTAGATATGTGTTTTCTTCACACATACAGAAATTATTTATCGTGGAGTATCTTAAATTATATCCACGCAGATGGTGTGCTTTCGAGTGGTTCTACAGTGCTATAGATTATCCGTGGTTCGCTAAGAGGGAGTTTGTTGAGTACTTAAATCATGTTGGCTTGGGCCATATTCCGAGGTTGACATGTGTTGAATGGGGTGTCATAAGGAGGTAGTGTGTCTTTTGAATCATTATTTAATATCTTTGACTAAGCTTAAGCTTATTTTGGTTATGGTTGTAGTTGATTCTGTTATTATTTTTAATATATAGCACGTGTATGTTGTTGCAGCTCTCTTGGTAAACCTCGGAGGTTATCCCAACAGTTTCTACATGAAGAAATGGAGAAACTAGAGCAGTATCGTGAATCTGTCAGAACAGATTACACTGACCTACGCTCTTCGAAAAAGGATGGACTTCCAGCAGATCTTGCTCAACCTCCAATAGTCGGTAATCGTGTTATTGCTTGGCATCCAAAGACAAGATAATTACATGACGGGAAAGTACTAACAGTTTATCGTAAGTGTCGGGTTCAATTTGACAGACCTGAACTAGGGTCAGAACTTGTCATGGTAATATGTTCGTTATTTATTATCATTGGTTGCATAGCTTTTTGGACTTGGTCAATATGCTCTTTAATACTTTATCAACCCAATGACAAAGTAATTTTAACAAGTTCTGCCGCTCTTGTAGGGGAGTAATATCCTCATTATGGAATATTGCACATGCGCCAATCATAAGCAAACTCAGGACATCGATCTCCAAGACCGATCTATGAGCGTGTAGAGAAATAGTTTTCTCATTAAGGAATATTGTACACGCGCGAAGCATAAGCGAACTCAGGACATCGACCTCCAAGACCGATCTGTGAGCATCTCCCTTCATATAGGTGGTACGCTTAAGCTCGTTCAAGGATATCTCAAGACGAATAAAAGACTGGAGACAGAATGCCTCAGATAAAAACACACACCACCAGATGTAATCATCACCAAAATCTTACTTTTACATCCCATCACCGGAAAATATGGACTACCGCACCAACTCCCAATCAGCACACAATTCCTACTAAAACCAACTCAACACACATTCATAATCTCCACCCTACATATGTACAAGAGGTACACGTGTCACTAGGATCAACACTCCCTTAAGCCTATAAATACCACCTACTTGAACTACGTGAGACCTGATTCTTCTCTCCCCTTAAAATCAAGAGAAGATATCGTGAAACTTCGCTTCATTAGCTTAACTTCGGTTTCTCCAAAACCCAAACCCATCCTCCTCTCTTCCATTGCATGTAAAGAAAAACCAAAACTCACATTTACATTGGCGCCGTCTGTGGTCTCGATTACTTGAGAAACCACTTTCACACCTCAAAAACCAATAATTCTCAAGCCCACGAAGCATGGCAAGCCTCGAAGCTCAAGTTCAAAATCTCGCAAACCAGCTGGGATTAACAAACGAGAGCATTTCCTTGCTTGGCTGCTTTACGAGCACAAGTAGATGCTTACCAACAAAAACCAGTCGGTAACGTCGCTGAAAACGGCATCAACGAAGTTAATCAACAGATTAACGAATTATCACAAAGGATCGGCCAGAGTGCAGTAAGAAAGGATGCGACCCAGATTGTTCAAAAAATGCTCAAGACATACCGCGCGTCTCCGTTCAGTGCCGAGGTCCTCAATAAACCCTCTCCTCAAGATTTTATCCAACCACGTTTCCCAATGTACGATGGCAGCATGTGCCCCGGTCAGCATGTGGCTCGCTACATTCAAAGTCTGGCGCTCTATAGTTCACCCGAGTTTGATCACCTTTACTGTCGATTATTTCCAGCCAGTCTCAAGGATGGCGCACTTGATTGGTTCTTCTCACTTGAGTCTGATTCTATCAAAACCTTTGAACAACTTTATCGTTATGTTTGCTATCAATACGTGCCACAATGATTTAAAGAAAGCGGATCTTGACTCACTGTTCCAGCTATCATTCAGGGAAGATGAAACCATTTGCCAATTCTTAGGACGGTTCAAGGCCGAACTATTATGTATGGAAAGCGGCCTGAAAGAGTCTTTTGCCACACTGGCATTTTCTAACGCCTGTCGAGTGCGTAATACTGACCTCTCCAGATCATTGATGAAAGAACGCCCAGAAACGTTGTCCGAACTGTACGCTCGGGTTGACAAGTATATTAAATTGCAAGAAAGTTTGAAGCTCCATGGCTTAGCCGAGGACCAGGAAGTGGCAGCGATCTCTGATCACACCCTGCGTGCCAAGAAGCGATCTAGGTCGCTTGCACCAAAGGCAGGTACCCGACCAGACAACAGTAGAGAGTTTGTTGTCTTGACACGCTCCCCCAGTTACATACTAGACAAGATCCAGCGAGCCTCATATTTCCGACTAGATGTGAGGCAACCAATAGATCGACCTGACAAGCCCTACTGCGCATTCTATAAAGCAAAATGCCATGAAACCAATGCGTGCTGGGGGCTTAAGCACTATCTCCAAGACTTCATGGAAGCTGGTCATATAAAACATTACACCAATATTCCTGACGGAGACTTGCGCCATAAACTTATGGCTCGCCGAGTACGCAGTCGATCTCCGCCTCGCCATAACCACCAAGAGATTCAAGCTCGCTCTCAAAGCAGAGGACGTCCCAGAGACCGTTCTCGCCACGAGCGCAGACAACACTCGTCAGATCGCGACAATGCTAGAACCATTCATATGATAACTTTCCCCGATGATTCTGTAACCTCTTCCAGAGAGAAAAGACGTCGTGTCGGCGCTCTTCAGGAAGTGTATCATTTCACTTCACAGGCAGCACATGCTCCACGAAGCTCAGGTCGCAACTCAGGAGATATCATTTTCACAGAGGCCGACCTCAACAAGGTCTGCCTCCCTCACAACGACGCACTTGTCGTCCACGTCAAGATTAGCGACTGGACAGTCAAGCGCGTCCTGATCAACCCTGGGAGTTCGTGAGACATTTTGTTCTACCACACCATTCAAGAGATGAGCTTACCCAAATCAGTCCTTATAGATCCAATTGCCCCCTTTTACGGATTCAATGTCTCCAGGGCCGACCCCGTCGGTGATATCATACTCCCAGTATCGGTAGGGTCTAGAGAAGACAAAGTCAGCTGCAATACACGCTTCAGCGTTCTAGACATCAAGTTGTCCTACAATACCATACAAGGACGGCGTTTGATCCATCAAATGCAAGCCGTACCGTCAACATTGCATCAAGTTCTCCGTTTTCCAAGCCCTAGAGGAATGATGGAACTTCGCAGCAATCAGCTCGAAGCGTATCATTGTAATCAAATCCTATCAGTAAGTAAGACCGCCAGTGTACCAATCCACACAAAGCATGAGCTCACCACCTATACGATGGCAAACGACTTAGTTCCCGGAGTCAAAGTCCAAACTACACTGCAGAACGCTGGGGGCTCCAGCAAGAAGACCTTCTCTTTTGTTCAGACGCCCGCAATCGCTCTAGTAGTCGTTACTTCACCAGCCAAGACCTCAGACGTCAATCCAGTATCTGTCGTCCCATCGATCAAAGCCCCAGAGGTCGCATCAGATGTTGTCGTGCCACCATTTATGACCCCGAAAGCCGCACCATCAAGTATCATGCAACCAGCCCCAGTTCTGGAGATCACGCTTACCCCTGTTGTCATCGCCACCGAGGTCGCTCCAACCTCAGCTGTCAATCACACCGTCTCTCAAAGCGATAAAGCATTCCCAGAGATCGAATCGCCAAAAGACACATCGCCATTAGACGCAGCACCCCCAGCGGCAGAAAAAGAGCGTGTGAATCTAGGAACAGAAGACGACCCCAAGTTCGTCTATGTAGGGGCTAATCTTGACCCCACAGTCAAGGCCCAGCTTGTAAACTTTTTATCCATGAATAAAGATGTTTTTGCTTGGTCGTATATAGATGTGTCCGGAATAGATCCTAATGTAGCATGTCATAGATTAAATGTAAATCCCAATGCTAGACCAGTTCGCCAACGGCCTTGCCGACTATCCCTGCGATTTCAAAAAGCCATCAACGACGAGGTCGACAAACTCAAGCAAGTCGGTTTCATCAGAAAGGTAGACTATCCAGACTGGATCGCCAACATCGTCGCGGTCCCCAAAAAGAATGGAACAGTTTGCCTATGCGTCGATTTCACGAATGTAAATCAAGAAACACCAAAAGATAGTTTTCCCCTACCTCGCATTGAACGGCTTGTCGACCAAACCTGTGGTCATGAACTTCTCTCCTTCATGGACGCGTATAGTGGATACAACCAAATCCCACTCGCTGAGGAGGATCAAGAGAAAACCTCGTTCATTACAGAGCAAGGAATTTATTGCTACAACGTCCTCCCGTTCGACCTTAAGAATGCTAAAGCGACGTATCAACGTCTGGTAACTGACATGTTCCAGGATATGTTAGGAGATACCATGGAGGTTTACATCGACGACATAGTTGTCAAAAGCAAGAAAGCAGGCGACCACCTCACTCACCTTGAGCAAGCGTTCTCCAGGTTATGCCGAACTCAAATGAAGCTGAACCCAGAGAAATGCCTCTTTGGAGAGTCCTCCGGAAAGTTTCTAGGATATCAGGTGTCACAGCGAGGGATCTAAGCAAATCCAAACCAAATCCGAGCGTTCTTAGACATGCCCGATCCACAGACAAAGAAACAGATATAGAAGCTGTCAGGCATGGTCGCTGCACTCAACCGATTCATATCCAGGGCGTCAGACAAGTGCCAACAGTTCCTCCAACTCCTCAAAAAAGGCGAGCAGTTCTCATGGAACGATCAATGTCACCAAGCATTCGCCACTCTCAAAGAGTACCTCACCACGCCTCCCGTCTTAGCCAAACCAACAGACGGAGAAACACTGGGGCTCTATCTGGCAATATCACACTTCGCCATCAGCTCAGTTCTCTTCAAAGAGGAGAACAACTCAAAAATACTGATCTACTTTACAAGTAAGTCGCTCACGCCAACTGAAAAGAATTATTCTTTCATTGAAAGAGCCGTACTTGCTTTATTGTATTCGGCAAGAAAATTCAGGCCGTACTTTCAAGCGCATCCGATCAAAGTACTTACCGACCTCCCCTTGAAGAAAATCTTCCACAAAGAAAACAAGACAACTCGTATGGCAGTATAGGCCGAAGAGCTCGACGAACACCACATGGAGTTCGTACCTCGAACTTCTCAGAAAGGTCAAGTCGTAGCAGATTTCCCTGTCGATGACCCAAATTGGGAACCAGAAACGGAGCTCGCAGACACAAAGGAACGTATCAAATTAGTCTGGTCTCTCTTTGTAGATGGCTCTAGCAACCCTGGCAGGAGTGGCATCGGGGTCATTTTAGTGTCACCCGATGGAACTATGGTAGAGAAGTCAGTTCGAATCGACTTCGCAACTTCCAACAACAAGGCGGAGTACGAAGCATTGATCATGGGAGTTCGTATGGCGCTACAGCTCGGTGTAAAGAAACTCCAAGTCTTTAGTGACTTGCAACTGGTCGTTCGCCAGGTTGCAAAAGAGTACACTACCCATGAAGGTAACCTTTCGAAATATCTTCAAGTCGTTCATCATTTACTGCCTTCTTTTCAGAAAGCTACCATACATCATTTTTTGCGTGATGAGAACCGTCACGTGGACAGTTTAGCTTACTTAGCCAGTCAAACACCGAACTGCATCCCAAGACAACTACTCATTGAAGTAGTCGACCGACCTGCATACCAAGTCGAGCACGCCCTAACAATAAGCGATCTATTCCCTCTCTCTGCCAATCAGTTGAGTCAAACATGGATGCAGCCCATCATAGACTAATCCAGCATGGCGCGCTCCCTGTAGAGCGTACCAAGGACAGGCAAATCCCATATCAGGCACCTCGTTATTGCTTACTTCATAATAAGTTATTTATGAAGTCTGCTGGTAGACCACACTTGCGGTGCATTACTCCATAACAGGGTCAATTGATTTTTGCGGAAATCCACGAAAGAGAATGTGGAAATCATGCCGGAGGTCGCTCTTTAGCCCATATAGCAATTTCCCAAGGATACTTTTGGCCCCGTATGCAGATCGACGCCAAAGCATACGTTTTCAGGTGCATCCAACTCGCTCGCGAGCTGATCAGTATAGCGAGCCCATGGCTATTTCACATGTGGGGCATGGACATCATGGGACCATTCATCCCACAGAAAAGCACTGGTTTCCGCTTCGTCTTAGCTACAACCGACTATTTTACTAAGTGGGTCGAAGCCATTCCTTTAGCGCATGTCAAAGAATCACATGTCAGAAACTTCATCTGGACTCACATCATCACCAGATTTGGCTTGCCACATACACTAGTGATGGACAATGGCCCCCAATTCAAAGGCAGAACAATTAAAGAATTTTTAGCCAAGTGGAAGATCGTTCATGCATTTTCTACTCCACAATACGCCCAGAGTAATGGTCAAGCAGAAGCCAACAACAAGGCAATCTTAGAAAATTTGAAGAAAAAGATTGAAAAGAACAAGAGCCAATTGCCAAATCAGTTGGAGAACATTTTGTGGGCTCATTGCACCACAGCTCGGTCCAGTACAGGCGAATCTCCATTCTCCTTGTGTTATGGCACAGAAGCCGTAATTCCCGAATTGGTGATACTACGACTTCGGTCGAGCTTCGTAGAGACGGGACACAATGACTCCATTTTAGCACGAGAGGTCGACTTGCTAGAAGAACAGCGTGACTTAGCCGCCATCAGAATCGCATCTTATCAACAAACCCTGAAGAACTCCTACAATAAACGAGTGCATCCTAGATCTTTTCAGCCTGGCGATCTAGTGCTAAAAAAGACGCAAGACGACTCCAAATTAGCACCTACGTGGGAAGGCCCATACATTGTTGAACGCATTGTAGGCAATGAAGCATACTTAATAAAAATCCAAGAGGGGAAATTGTTGCCTCCCCCGTGGAATACTTATCTGCTGAAAAAAATTTATCAGTAAAACCACTGGTGTTGTATATTCCATTTTTCATTTAGTATAAACTCAAGGTTAAATTTCTTATGTTGCCTATTACAATCTACTCCATTTACTTGCATCGCAAAGTCATACAATTCAAGACCGGGAAGAGCGACCAAGACACTTACCAAGAACGGTCTAACACTCTCGGCCGAAAGCAATACTGTTATCGTAAGCTATATACGGCTCTCGAGAAAGCGCATGACTCTCGAGCTTATAGGCTCCACAGCCTCTCCAAGTCTTGTCAAGTCGAGGACCTATATTTCTAGGATCGACCAAACGAGAACGGCTCCGGAGTGAAATGATGACTCTCACGGAGCTTTACAGCTCCATAACCTCTCCAAGTCTTGTCAAGTCGAGGACCTATATTTCTAGGATCGACCAAACGAGAACGCTCTCCGTGAGCAGATAGCTCTCTGGAGCTTACAGGCTCCACAGCCTTTCTAAGTCTTGTCAAGTCGAGGACCTATATTTCTAGGATCGACCAAACGAGAACACTCTCATTAAGCAGACAGCTCCACAGCCTCTCCAAACCTCGCTCATCGAGAACCTATACTTCTAGGGTCGACCATACGAGAACGTTCTCCATGAGCATTACGCTTCTATAAGCCAACACGCTCTGCCTGAGCAAAACACTCTCTTGAGTATTACTTCTAAGCTCAGATCAATCCACCTAGTGGACAACTCTTAGTTCTAGACTCAGATCATCTAGAATGCCCCCAGTGTTTCTTCTCTTGTAACATGATGACCAAGAAAGAAAGCGATAATCACAAGCAAAACGTTTCTTTAATCTAAGTCTCAAGCTCCTCAGTTATTTCAAGCCACATGCATAATAAGCAGGATGCTAACTACAAGCAATTAAGCAGAAACATGCATTCCAAACCCAATCAGTAGCAATACTCGGTCAACGCCAAAACAACTAGATCCACTGATCTGCTGGGTCTACCAAGGAAATCCAAATCGGTGTTTATTACAAATTTAACAAGACATCGAACTACCACTTCCGTGGAAACTAGTTCTCTGTACCAAAGTGACGAACTGCTCAGGCAAACCTGAAGACACAGCTCTATTGTTAACTCTCATATAAGATAGGAGAACGTAAAGAACACTCACGATTTTCTTTTTAGCTGAAATAGACAAGGATAGATTGCACCATCAAACATCAGTCAAGACATGCTTATCTTTTGGGGCTGCACTAGTAGAAGCAGTGTGCTGAGCAGATCTCAGCATCACACACATACCTTGCCCCTGCTCCTCGCCTTCAGTCGCTTTCTTTAGGAGGTGATACTTCTCGTCTAGAGTGGCATATTTGACACAGGCCATGGTATACGCCTTCTGTGCTTCGCGCACTACCCCTTGACATTTTTTGGCATATGCGGTCACCTTAGCTAACTCCCCCTCTAGATCAGTCATAGACATAACCAACGCAATGTTCTCGGCAGCAGCATTCTGATACTTGTTGGTCATCACCTCTAGCTTCCTCTTGTCAGCTCCCCACGCAGCTCGCATACATCCCAGCTCGACGTGGGGTTATTATCAGTCTTAATGTTTTGCACAGCATTTTTCAGTTTATCATACCCTGCAAGAAACTGCGCGTACAAAGTTAAAGATCAAAATTGCCCTGGAAACAAACACAACAACTTAGCGCATCATGAGCTCACCAAACAAGCGGCCATATCCATCGTCCCCAACATCGTCTCCATATCTTCATCTTTCACCTCCGCCTTGTCACCATCCAACACGATCCCCTTCAGAAGGCTAGTCGCTATGAGTGCCGAGTGGAAGCTACAGTCCGAGCGTTTCACCGTACGCTTCTTCCCCGTCTTCCCCAAGTAGTAGAATTCGCTCCCCACATCCCCGAATCGCGGGGACGAATTCTCACCAGTGACTTGGTGACCTTGCCTCAGGTCGCTACGCTCCGCGGCATGACGATCGGTGTCGCCTACCCGCTGTGGCGACCTAAATACAATGCCACCAGCCGAACGACCAGCTCTCCCAGGTCGCTTGTTGCCTTTGGCTCCAACAGAAATAACCTTCCTCTTACCACAATCACTGTGCACATGAGGGTCGAACTCCATCTTCTCCATTACCAGAGGCGAAGTCTCTCTCATACTCCCTTCTCCTCTCACATATTTGCGGCACCTTGCCATAATCAAACCTACGAACAGAGATAATACCGCATGAGTTAAAGCTATCCACCAACTCCTTCTCAAAGAGATACATTCAAAGATGAAAACAAACATACCTATAGAAGCAGCGACGAAGGTAATGCACAGCGTTAAGGCAAAGAGGAGCTAAGACAAGAAGCCAAGCAAATACCTTTGGTATTCTACGAACAATTTTACTTATTATGTAACATCTTTTCCCTAAGCACATCATAATTACCTTGTGACGTCAAACGTCAGACCATCTGCCTACCATCATTACGCTCCTTGAATCGCTCGTTTTCCTACACGTGTCACACACATGAGGAAATACTGCCATTCACGGCAATGAACAGAACAACATACGTCCTACTTTATGTATAGGTCACAGCGATCTGGTAACATTATTATGGGCGACACCTATAACTGAAGACAATTTAACGACAAGACGCTCATTCAAGCCTACAGGTTACTTGCAGGTCAGTTATCACAGCAGTACATCCGACATGCATAGTTATCGCAGTATCACCGTTCATACATTCAATCAAGCAAACGACACACACAACAGGGAAACAAGCAACAAGCATAACATATAAGCAAAAAACGACCTGTTCGAACAAGCCCCAACCACGGTTAAGTTCCTTAGCCGAAGTCACGAGCCTACTTCAGAAATCCAACCCGGCTAACCAATACTCATCATCACATGGTTACCCCAAACCAGTACGGGATACCAGATCGTTCAAAGTGGTAGCACATAAAAGCAAGAAAAGCGAACTGCCCAGGTTACCCTAGGAAACCAACTCTATTGTATCACAGCTTACAAGCATACAGATTAGCAAAACGAAGTTACAACTCGCCATCTCCAGGCGCAACAACTAGTTCTTCAGCCACAAGTGACTCGTCAATTTCAGCATCCCTCCCTTCAACCACAATGGACACTCCATCCAAATCCAAACTCATAAGCACATCGACGCAAAGAGCCCATTTCAAGCGGTACCCACCGACCGGGCACGACCACTGAAAAAGCAAGAACACTACCGACATCTCCCTGCACCTGTTCCAGTGCGGTACGAGACATCCCATGTACATGCTCCTCTTTCAAAGCTTTGTAGTCCGCTTCCAGCTCAACAAAGTCAGCATCCAGGTCATCATAGGCCTTCGTAGCGTCTTGAGCAACCTTCTTGTAGTGTAAGGCATACTCGTTCAACCTACCAATTTCCACAGTCGCTGCGATGACATTCTCTTTAGCACCCTATAGTTTTAGCCTCAGATCTTCTGCCTCGGTATCTTTTAGCATCTTTGCCAGACTCAGAGCTTGGTGTGCTTTCTTCAAGTCCTCGAGCTCCTCACGTTCCATCTTAGTGGCGTCTTGAACGCTTTTCAGCTCGTCTGACAGCTTCACCACAGTCTCTCTATCTGCCTCCGCGAACTGAGCAATCTCCTTCAACTTCTGAAACCCACTCACAAGCTGCACTTGCACACATATGTAAATAACCAGTCACAAGATGGCGCATATAAGCGAACAGATACATCAAAGGGGACAAATCCATTACCGGACATTGCGCGATTTTCATCCGCCGGGTTATCAACAACCTCTCTCGTCATCGGCTCCTTTACGGTTGCCGCCCGAGCTATCTGTTCTTCTAGCGCATAAGCCGATACCTTACTCGACCTGAAGCTACAATTAGTTCGCCTCATAGTTTGTTGAACCCCGTTGTCGTCTAAATACACAAACTGTGACTCTAAGTCATCCGCAACCATAACTGACTTTCCACTAGCTTTGTGGGGACCCTTCGCCTTCGCCAGTGGACTAGGTTCTCGCACCGCAGGAGACGGACTAGACCCCGCCCCAAAGCTGGCCAAGTCCATGACCTGCTCCGGTCGCACCCAACTCCGGTGAGCAACCGTAGCACCAGCCTGACCACCACCAGAACCGCCCCCTGCACTGGACCTTTCCCCAAGAGCATGCCGCGCAACTTTGGCAACTCGGGTAGCATCTTGCTCAAACGCGTCATTTCTTCTCTTCTCCGACCTGCTCCTTACACGAGGATTGCAGACCACCGTCTCCAGCACTACAGGAGCATCAATCGACCCCCCTTCAGGTCGGGAGCTCGACCCACCAGCCCCTGAAGCACCACCTCCAGAAGGTCGTCTCAGGCCGCCACGAGCCCGGTTCTTATCTTCCCGCGTTACAAAGTCACTCGTGCGCATCTCCATCACCCCTCTCCTAGTCTGACCTCGAGCTCGGTCCTTTTGAGCCTTTCTTTTTTCCCAGATCGCAGGCCCACCCTTTTCCACAAAGAAATGAGCAAATTCGGGCAGCTTCACTTGTTTTTGTGCTCGACTCAGCTGCGCGAACCTCTCTATCTCTCCACGATCAGTTCGCATTTTCACAGAAAAATCTACAAACAAAGCAAAGACACGAGTCAGTTAGAATCACAGGAAATCACAGAGTAAAGCGACAAAAGCAAGACACTCCCACCCACCAGAAATGTTACAAATCCTAGTTTGCAACCTACATCCGCTAGCACAGTAGTTGCCAACTAGCAGCAACGGCCTCTTTGTCTAAGCCTCATTGCTTACACCGTCAATCACAACAGAACGCGTCGTCATAGTTTGCAAACTAAAGTTCAGATTACCAGATCGCCTCATAACATAATGCTCAATTATGTCGGATACCCCTATGTGGTATTCCCCACTCGCATTCAACAGGTCGAACACCCTAAACAGTCGCCAAGTGTTACCAACAAACTGACAGGGAGACTTCCAACAATGAGCCAAGAAGTCACAAACCAGTTTCGAGAATGGTATTTGCATATACGCTCTCAGCTGGCCTTCATAGATGATTACCCCACCATTCGGAGGGTTGTACTCCTCACTACATACATTTTCACTCAACCGTGGTTCGTATATCTCCAGATCGGGAACGTTGATCCCATAAGCTGCCCTTAGTTTGGGGAACGAGCTCGTAGCACGATAATCTACCGTCCTAAGGGGCAACCCACTTGACGACGAACCCTCCCCTCGACCTGACGTACTGGCCACAACACCTTCAGACCCAGATTGTGTATTACCCTCGTCTACCCTAACTTCCTCATCCCCCCTAACCTGAATGCCAAGACTCACCGATTCTTCCTTATCATCCTTATACTCACCACAATTTAATGAGACCTCCCGAACCTCTTCAGATCGAGTATCGTCAGAATCAGACATTGTGACGTCTCATTCTTATCAACTACCCAAGCTTAAACCCTACAACCTAACACCGACCTACCTACTCAACAAATCGTACTTGAACAAGAGGAAAGCAAATTGAAAATGAAAAGGCAGCAACAGCAGAAGCACTCACCTGAGAAACCCTAGCTTGCGTTTTTGCTGGAGAACGAAACAGGAGATACTTTTTCGAGTGTCCCAAATTTGATTTTGTACAACCGCCTATTCAGTTACCAAGAAGTTATGATTACAGCCTAGGCCCTAGCTCACACACGTGTTTCAAGGACCTGTCTTTTCGAAGTTCCGAATAATGCGGCGACACATTTCTTTAACAACTGCTACGATTCTGTCATGCGCCAATCACGTGCCAACTTCCCTTTCCCGCCAAATCATCATGCCACACGATTCAAACTTTACGGCATCTCAGTCAAATCGTTCACCATAGCTCGCTCATGCTCCACATGTACTTACATCTTTCTCTCAGCAGATCGCTTCCATGGACATACACAATCTACTGAGAGGGGGCTGTGTAGGGGAGTAATATCCTCATTATGGAATATTGCACACGCGCGAAGCATAAGTGAACTCAGGACATCGATCTCCAAGACTGATCTATGAGCGTGTAGAGAAGTAATATTCTCATTAAGGAATATTGTACACGCACGAAGAATAAGCGAACTCAGGATATCGACCTCCAAGACCGATCTGTGAGCAGCTCCCTTCATGTAGGTGGTACGCTTAAGCTCGTTCAAGGATATCTCAAGACGAATAAAAGACTGGAGATAGAATGCCTCAGAGAAAAACACACGCCACCAGATGTAATCATCACCAAAATCTTACTTTTACATCCCATCACTGGGAAATATGGACTACCGCACCAACTCCCAATCAGCACACAATTCCTACTAAAACCAACCCAACACACATTCATAATATCCACCCTACATATGTATAAGAGGTACACGTGTCTCTAGGATCAACACTCCCTTAAGCCTATAAATACCACCTACTTGAACTACGTGAGACCTGATTCTTCTCTCCCCTTAAAATCAAGAGAAGATACGTAGGCAGCTCGCTCATTAGCGAACTCGGTCTCTCCAAAACCCAAACCCATCCTCCTCTCTTCCATTGCATGTAAAGAAAAACCAAAACTCACCTTTACAGCTCCATTTACGGTGTACTGATATCAGCGTCTAGTATCTGTCCAGTTCTAGTTCGGTTTACCTTAAGAAGAGAGTTGGTAGATATGGCAAATATTTTTAATGCTCATCCCTGAGTACTATTAAAGCCATGTGAGAGAGTGATATTCTCATTTAGGAATATCAGGCACGTGTCCAGCATAACGGAGATACCATACCAACCTCATGCCTTTGTCCTCCAAGCTGGCTTTAGAGCGATTCACATCATCAGCTCGTGCACACGATCTACGAGATCGCTCCAAAGTAGCTTAACCCACACATCCTCATGTAGAACGTTCCATCTAATGACATCATCCATCTTCTAGATACAATCATTACCAAAGTCGTACTTACACAATCTATTACTGCAAAATACGAACCACTGTAACCACTCCCCATTATTACAGAATTCCTACCAACACTGTTTCGACCAAATATGACCAAATAAAAGTAGTTTCTTCAGGGAGTTGGCCAATTTGAACTTCTAAAAGTGGATCGACTGTCGGGGGTCCTTCAACATTTCTATTGGCAGAGTAAACTGAAGGTCCCGGATGCTGTAATTGCTATTTGATGGCGTTGGAACTCGAATAGTTAGATCCAACAACCGGACTTCTTATAATCATCGAGAACATTGTCGTGGCAAATTAGAGATGCGGTTGATCATTGCGCACTTTACAGACTTTTTATTGAATGGGAACTTGATGGCTTGATGATATGTTGAGACGACAGCTTCCATATAATGAATCCAATCGCCAACCAAGGATGACATTGTGGGGATTTACAATCCATCAATAGGAAATCAATATTGACTTCCTTCTGCATAAGAGTGACGGGAGAGACACCTTTCCAACGCAATGAGTAGCGGTACCATCAAAACCAACGATAGCGATTTTGAGGGGTGACCAAGTTATCAATAAAAGGAATACTTCGCGATAACACAGGAAAACATGACGCTTAGCTGAACTACCGTTGTCAATCATTATATGTTGTACACGAGCATCGGTGATATAATGCAGTTATCACGACAAACATCATAATGAGGAACATGCACGCCCATTAGATCTTGGTCGATTGAAACATAATGGTTCATCTTCAATAGTCTCCGTCGCGAAAACCTTCCATTTAAATTGATCCCGTTAACCGCATAAATTAGACGGATATTTGACTTTAGAGCGACGAGCGTTTTTTCGATGAGTATTGACAATGAATCAATGATGGCATGTCCAACCTTAATGACATTGTGATCGGTGATAGTTAAAGCTTGAGTTGTTACTTTCTTCGCACATATTGATCAAGTTTCCCATTCGCACAAGCTTTTCAATTCTTCCCCCCAAAGATCGACAATTCTCCGTCTCATGACCATAATCATTATGAAATTTGCACCATAACGATTTATCGCGAGTTGTTTTAGTGTCGCCGCCAAGGGAAAACGGGCGGAGTGAAGCAGACTCTTATCCTTGATTTTGTCGTAAACTACCGCGATATTTGGTATTAAGCGGAGTTAATTCAAAATCGAGTAAAAGGCTTTTCGGTCCCCTTTCGTGGAGTCTTCTTTCTTATCACGGAGGCTTATTTGGATTGTTGTTGATCAAAAGTCGGATTCTTACATTTTATTTATTTGATCATTGAAATCCTTTCCTTTATTATCTTTGTCACGAGAAGTTCGAAACCGCGGTCGTCTTCAACATTGATAAATTGTTGAACTCATTTGGTATAACACACGCCGGAAGATGGAATATCGAACAAGAGAGTTGTATAACCCATCTTTATCAAACAAGATAGCTTCTTTAAAAGCGTAAACCACCATTAGATCGGATTGTTGAAATCTCGGATCTTTGGCGAAAAAACGAGCGATAAAACTACGGAGAGTTTCCTCACGTTGTTGCTTGATGTTGAAAAAGAACTCGGACTCCATTTGGACGTTTGAGATTATGTTGAAAACGTCTTGAAAACTTTTCAGTTAAGTCCTTGAATCGACGAATAGAGCGCGGAGGTAATTCGCTAAACCATACCAATGCTTCCCCTTTAATGTAGAAGGAAAAGTTTGCATTTTAAAGCATCATCACCTCCGATAAAACCGGTTTGTTTGTGAAATTAATCACATGAAGCATAGGGCAACCCCGACATCATCATATTGATCAAACTCGGTTGTTTGAAGTCTTTGTTATGAGTAGCCCTTTGGACGGGCGAGAAAATTTGTCCAAAATACCATCTTCAACCGCCAGATTTTCTAGTGTCGATTCAAAAGGATCATTTGTCGGAAAGAGCTTTTTAATCATTTCTCTAACACGTTGAGGATTCATTAGATCATTATATGTTGGATCGTGATCATAGTCACGATGGCGCCTATGGGAGCCGAGCGAGCGAGAAGAAAACGGCGAAGATTCATCGTTTCCATGTCGAGATGATTGTGGATGGTACGTTGGGCTTTTCGATGCGATAATGTTTGAATGATAAGAACGCGTTCTTGAAGTGTTTCACCATACCGATGGTTCCGATCATGAGTGCGATCATTATTACGTTTCGCCACTTTCGAATTCCTCGGGACTTGCCGATAATTTGTAGGATCATGGGGTGCGGTCGGACGATTATTAGTAGTACCTTGCCTACCGAGAGCGTGACCAAGTGGGTGGAGATTTCGGCGGAGGTCGGGAATTCGCCCATTACTCTTAACTCGTTGATGGGCTGTTGCGAATATCGCGAATCTCATCCTCACCACTTAAACGATCCCACACACTATTATGTCGTTGGCGTGTGTGACGTTGTGGTGTGACAGATACAACATCATCTACAAGTGGAGCGCGTCGTTTAAGATAACGCCTGTAGTAATTATTCTGTTTGCGGACAGTCTTTAACTTTTGAAGAAGTGCTTCTCGAGACATATGACTTAGATTATCCGCATCAGATACTGGAGAATCGTCAGAAGCAATAACCTCACGCTGAATAATTTGGCGCATTGGTGGAACGACAGTATTTGAAGGTATTATGCTGTCAGCGCCAAGTTGTCCTTGACCATCATGTTCGTGATGATCGTCGATAATCACATCGGGACCTTGAGCTCTTCGGTATCGCCATAACTTTCGCAGAGCGTGATCGAGGGGTGTAGTATAAGAACCGCAGACGACGCCAATTATGTTTCGACCAAATATGATCAAAACACCAAGTGTTGATGAAAAAGACGAAGAACGTAGAAAAGTAATTAGAAAAATGATGGTGATCGGGGGAATGATGAGACTGTACCTTGCGGTTGCCTACGTACCCAAATTATCAATGGGATCAAGTCTCAAGAACGTAGTTCTGAATGAAAAATAGTTTGGTATTTATATAGGTAGAGTAGAGAGTCCTTGTAGCTCAAGTAATCTTGTAGCTTGAGTAATTGTGATATACTATAACTTTCAACTGATAATTATCTCTTTGATAAGAAACGAATCTGGACATAAAGCAACGTACATTAGTGGCAAGCCATGTGGTTAAGGTTCAGCCTTAGCCACATGAGTTAATGGGCATGTACATTGATCCATGATATTGCGAATTGGGCTTTAGCCCTGTCGATTAAACGAATAAAGTGGAGACTCCTACTAATGGATGTTTGCCACGTAGGTGGGGGTCGAAACAAACACCATCCATGCACTCCTTCTCAATCTCAACCATACATCTATGCTTGTCAGTACACGTGTTGTGTGGATCCTCATATTCAACAACTATAAATACCACTTGTATGAACTACGCCAGACCTGATTCTACTTTCCCTACAAAAGCGAGAGATAAATACGTAGGCAGTTCGCTATCAATGAACTCGGTCTTTCCAATCTATAATCCCTTTCTCCTCCACCTTAATACCTTTACATTGGCGCCGTCTGTGGTCTCGATTTCTTGAGAAACCACTTTACATAAGCAAAAACCCTCATGCCCACGAAGCATGGCAAGCCTCGAAGCTCAAATCTAGAGCTTAGCAAATCAACTAGGTACCATGAACGAGCACATCACCCTGCTCAGGTAGGAGAATGTTGTATTACGAGCATAAGTGGACGCCCAAAACCCAACTGGTGCCATAGCAAGGACGGTATCCATGAAGGTAATCGACAGATTAACGAGCTGTCGCAAAGAATCGATCAAAGTGCAGTCAAGAAAGACGCCACTTAGATCGTTCAAAAAATGCTAAATACGTACCGAGTGTCCCCCTTCATTGCTGAGGTACTCAATAAACATTGCCCTCCAGATTTCATCCAACCACGCTTTGCAATGTACGATGGTAGCACATGTCTCGATTAACACGTGGCTCGTTACATTCAGAGCCTCACACTCTATAGTGCCTAGGAATTCGACCACCTTTACTGTCGTTTGTTCCCTGCAAGCCTTAAAGACAGTGCTCTCGATTGGTTCTTTTCACTTGAGCCAGACTCAATAAAGAACTTTGAGAATCTCACCGATCTGTTCGTTAGCCAGTACGTCCACAACAGGCATAAAAAAGCAAACCTAGATTCACTTTTCCAGCTCTCACTAGGCAAAGATGAAACCATCCACGCCTTCTTAGGTCAATTCAAAACCGAACTGCTATGCATAGAGAGCGCCCTCAATGAGTCATTTGCCACATTGGTATTCACCAACGCCTGTTGTGTACACAACACAACACAACACTCTTCAGATCGCTCTTGAAAGAACGTCCAGAAACTTTATCCGAGCTGTATGCTCGAGTAGACAAGTATATCAAGTTGTAAGAAGGCCTGAAACGTGAAGGCCTAACAGAAGAACAGCAAGTGGCAGCAATCTTTGAGGATGCGCCACCTTCGGAAAAGTGACCTAGACAACAAGGACAAAAGTCTGGAAATAGAACGCCCAATAGCCGCAAGTTCACTGTACTCACCCGATCTCCCAGTTACATACTCGAAAAGATCAAGAAAGCTGCCTATTACTGACCTGAGGTGCGGCAGCCAGAAGATCGACCAGGCAAGCCCTACTATGCCTTCCATAGAGCCAAGTGTCACGATACCAACGAGTGCTGGGGGCTCAAGCACTACCTCCAGTACCTCGTCGAGTCGGGACATATCAAGCATTATACCAACATCGCTGATGGCGACCTGCGCCATGAACTTCTAGCTCGCAGAGAGCGTAGCAGATCTCTATCTCACCACAATGGTTAAGCTTGCTCTCATAGTAGAGGACGTCCCAGTGACTGCTCTCGTCATGACTGTTGTCAACACTCATCGGACAGAGATAATGATAGGACGATCAACATGATCACGTTCCAGGATGATTATGTTACATCCACCAGGGAAAAAAGGAGACGTGTAGGAGCTCTCCAGGAAGTCTATCAGTTCTCCTCCTAAGCAACACCTACCCCACGTAGTTCAGGTCGCAGTTTAGGCGACATAACTTTCACGGAGGTTGACCTTAACAAGGTTTGCCTCCCCCATAATGATGCCCTAGTTGTCCACGTCAAAATCAGCGATTGGATAATCAAGTGCATCCTGGTAGACCCAGGTAGTTCATGTGACATCTTGTTCTATTAGACCATCAAAGAGATGAACCTGCCCAGATTGGTCTTCATAGATCCAATTGCCCATCTGTATGGATTCAATGGCTCTCGAGCTTATCCAATTGGCGACATCATACTCCCCGTCTCTATTAGATCCTGAGAGGACAAAGGTCAGCATCACCACGCGATTCAGCATTCTGAACGTCCACTCGTCCTATAATGCCATCCTAGGACATCGCTGGATCCATCAAATGCAAGCAATACCATCATCACTCCATCAGGTACTCCGCTTTCCTGGCCCCAGAGGTATGATGGAGCTTCGCAGCAACCAGCTCGAGGCTTACCACTGCAATCAGATCCTCTTAGCGAACAAATCTACTGGGGCTTCCATCAGAACCAAAAGCGAGCTCACCAGCACCACGATGGCCAAAGACTTCATCGCTGAGGTCAAAACCAAAACGCCAAAAGAGAACACTGGGGGCTTTGTCAAAAAAAGTCACTGCACCAGTCAGGACCCTAGAGGTCGCCCCAGCCCCTGTTGTCATGACCACAGAAGTCGCACCAGCTTCTGTCGTCGTAACCACAAAGGTCGCACTAACTCTTGTTGCCAAGATCTCCATTCCTCAGGTCGAGAAAACACCACCCACGACCAACTCCACGGAGGTCGCTTCCACTTCTAAAGCAGCAGTTCAGACTGAGGAAAAGGAGCGAGTGAACTTAAAAATAGAGGACGATCCTAAGTTTGTTTATGTAGGAGCTAACCTTGATCCTACTTTAAAAGCACAACTTTTAAGCTTTTTATCATTGAATAAAGATATTTTTGCTTAGTCATACATCGATATCCCTGGTATAGATCCTAGTATTGCATGTCATACCATAAATGTCAACCCTAATGCTAAACCGGCCAATTCGTCAGTGACCTATGAAATTATCCCTGATATTTCAAAAAGCAATTAATGATGAGGTCCGCAAACTCAAAAAAGTTGGCTTCATCAGAAAGGTAGAATACCCAGAGTGGATCGCTAACATAGTAGCAGTCCCAAAAAAGAATAGTATAGTTCGCATTTGCGTAGACTTTACCAATCTGAACCAAGAAACACCTAAAGATAGTTTCCCCCTACCAAGAATTGACCGACTCATGGACCAGACTTGCGGCCATGAGCTCCTATCATTTATGGATGCATATAGTGGATACAATCAGATCTCACTCGCAGAAGAAGACCAAGAGAAAACTTCATTCATCACAGAACAAGGGATCTACTGCTACAACGTCCTCTCATTTGGCCTCAAGAATGCGGGAGCGACCTACCAGCGACTCGTTACTAACATGTTAGGCGACACCATGAAAGTTTACATAGACGATATGGTGGTCAAAAGCAAGAAAGAGGTTGACCATTTAGGTCACCTCGAGCAGGCGTTCTCTAGATTACGCCGAACTCAAATGAAACTCAACCCGGAAAAATACCTCTTTGGTGCTTCCACTGGGAAATTCCTGGGTTATCAAGTCTCAAAGCGAGGAATCGAAGCTAATCCAGACCAGATCCGTGCATTCTTGGATATGCTCGATCCAACGACGAAGAAGCAAATATAAAAGTTGTCAGGAATGATGGCAACTCTAAACCGCTTCATATCGAGAGCGTCAGATTAGTGCTGACCATTCCTACAAATTCTTAAAAAGGGCAAACAGTTTTTATGGAGCGAGCAGTGCCAGCAAGCGTTCTCTACTCTCAAAGAATACCTAATAACACTACCCGTCCTGGCCAAACCAACAGATGGTGAAACATTGGGGCTCTACCTCGCAATATTTGACTTCGTCATCAGCTCAGTTCTCTTCAAAGAGGACAACGGCTCAGAAAAGCCGATCTACTTCACAAGCAAGATGCTAACACCAGCTGAAAAGAACTACTCCTACATTGAAAAAGCAGTACTCAGATTGTTGTACTCTGCACGGAAGTTCAGGCCTTACTTTCAAGCACATCCACTTAAAGTACTCACCAACTTCCCATTGAAGAAAATCCTTTTTAAAGATAATAAGATAACTCGCATGGCTATATGGGCAGAAGAGCTTGGTGAACATCACATCGAGTTTGTTCTGCGCACCTCTCAGAAAGGACAGGTCGTTGTAGACTTTCTAGCAGACTTTCCTGTTAACGATGTAGGGGGGATTTCCCGTCACTGAAAAGATAACACATGTATGGGAAATAACCTAGGACTATAGATGTCCAGAATGAGACGATGACTATCAGATCAGTTCTGTGAATAAGTGATCTCGTGTTCAGCACGAATGTTTAGTAGACATGTGCCAAGCACATGACTGACCGCCTTCAAGTATAACAGTTACCCAGTCGTTAGGAACTGATGTAGACAGTTCCTGAACAAAAGAAAACTGAAGATGGTGATCTTTGATGATAAGGAAGGAATCGTGATGACATATCTTAAGAGTTTCCTTCTGAGATATAATATTCCCATACATGATGGGACATTATTATCAACAAGGAAACTTACCTCTCGTAAGATATGGTCTAGATTCAGACTTCCATAAGAAAAGAAATCCTAATAGGAAGACAGAGTCCAAAGATAGAAAGGAACTCACAAGCGGTGAAGACAGCCCTAACCCTAGGACTCTCGTAGCTCTTCCTATATAAACCAAAGGGATTCGCTCTTAGGAACGATGCAAAAGAGGGTTTGATTCTCCATAATAAACAAGGAGATACATAGGCAGGAACCAGACGGTTTAACCCTAAACTCACAATCATCTCATTCCTTCTCCATTCATTTAAAAGTTCCAAGATCACACGGCACAGAGGAAGATCAGGGAAAACTCAAAAAACTCCCAACATTTAGTGGCACCGTCTGTGGGGACGAAAATAGGTAAATATTCATTTCAGACGATTGATTTAGCCTAAAAACTTTTATTGTTGTGATGGCAGGAGCATAGAAAACAAAGGGTGCCGCTACCACACGCAGCGTCGCTGTGAGAGAAGAAGAGCATGAGACACCTGAAGGAGGGGACAACGCTGGCCACCACGACGCGAACAACCCCCTCCAGAGACTAATGACCAGCATCGACGCACCAACAATTCCCAGTGCAGGCCCCAGGAATAACGCTCAAGAAGAACGTAAAGATGGTGAGAATGTTGTCCTCACCAACCCAGAGTCTGTTCAGGCAAGCCAAGCAGTACAGGCTCTGGAACAACAAAGGAGCAATATTGAATGAGAAGTACAGTTGCTGAGGCATTTGTATCAATCTGACACAGGGAAGGAGCCACTCATCGATCTCGAGGATGACGACCTTCCAGAAGGTGGTCATGCAAAGAACCCAAGGCGTGGGGGTCCAGCTCGATGCGATACATCTGAACTATTGTCAAAAGACCAGGATCGTGATGTTGACCTTCGACACAGAAAAAGAGCTCAGACCAAGAAGCATTCTACCAAAGAAGCTGCATTGGAAACTGAGAAGAATGACCTGATCCGTTAGATGCATCGGATGACAGGCAAGGGGAGAAAAATGCAAGACTCCCTTGTTCAATCCACTATAATGGGGGCAGGCAAATCTCCTTTCGCATTGATAAGACAATAAAATTTAATATATAGTTTTACTAATGAATAAAGTGATGAAACTCTAAACGCAAGTAAAACTAAAAGTGAACTATACTTGTGATTATCAAAGATTTCTACTCTCGATACTATTGAAGTAGAGTTGGAATAGAAGATTCGTTCCACTCCTAGTTCTTTAGCATTAAAGTTTTCTATAATTGCGAATCTATCCAAAGTCTAACGAGAGTTTTACGAAGGGAATTGTAAGAATAATATACTAACTATAATGATTCAACTATGAAATGCTACAAGATACTAAGGTTTGAATCTAGAATAAGAATTAGGGGGGAATTGAATCCACCTTGAATCCAACTTAATAGACTAGCATAGATTGTTGTAATCCAATTTTCACGTTCTTACGGTAAGAATTGGTCGTTCTAATCCCTAATTATACATGGCATCTCTACCATTTCATAACTAGCATGTGAGGACGTCCACCCATTCTCATGGCGAATCAACGACCTTCTAGAGTGGAATAGACTCTTACAATGATTCTACACTATACAATCAAGTTTTCATCAAACCCCTCTAATGGAGGTTTAGCCTTGATTCATCAAACTATCATTTTCATATGAATTAACACTAGACATCATAAAAAGATTGGAACTTTGCTTATTTAAACTCAAATGGAAACTACTCATGCAATAATTGATTTAAACTAATAATGACGAATAAGTACATCTATTAATTGAAACTAATAATTAATGGAAAACGAAATTAGATTATCAATAACTAAATATTTTATTGATCTAACAACTAAATAAAAATCATTCAATACTGAAATTAAAACAAGAATAACAACTAATTAATTAATTGAAAAACTAGATCTAGAACTAAGTTTTAATGGCTACTCTAATGGCTACTTTCTATCCTAAGCTAATTGATCCTTAAGAGCTAAGTCTTATATGTGGAAATGGAGGAGAACAGATCCACATTTTCGTGCATGGGTTGAGGGTCCATATTTTGGGCCGGAAAATCGAGCCCAAAGCCCAATTTCTTCAGTCCACAGGGCCCTTTTCAGCTGGCTTTAACTTCAACAGGTTTTTTGTCCATTTCTGCTCCTCTGATTGGGTCAAGGTTTAGACCATTGGAAATCTCTTTCTGAGACGGTCGTTTTGACATAAAGTACGCCCAATTCTGAGGCCTGAGTCCAAAGATACGGTCAACCCGGAAGTTTCACGACTTTTGTGTCTTTGTTTACGCCCGTCTTGGCCTTTAATCACAGAACTTCTTAGCAACCAACCCTTGTTCATTTATATCGCCAAAGTGGCACATATCTGCACATAATTGACTTTAATGCGTGAAATACATAAAAACACGTAATTAGTATTAACTCTTATTTATTACTCGCATAATTGGTCTAAAAGTATTATTGCTAAGGGGTTAAACTACAGTTTTGGGCTCTTATCAAACCACCCCCAAACAGCATTTTGCTTGTCCTCAAGCAAATATGAGAAATTAGCATAACTGACCAAAAATGGAGTTCTAACTAATCTCGTTTCACCGAGTGCGATTGCATTGACTATATGCAACAAGGCCTTAAACCACTAGGAATTCCCTAGTGGACGAGTTATAGCCTCGTGAGAGTTTTCCAGTGAAGGTACTCATAAACTTCATCTATACTACAACGACTCAGAAATAAAATTATTGTTTCCTTATCTATGTCTCAATTATCTTTACATCTCACTAACAATGAATACAAAATAATCAAGTCAAAACCTAAGCTAATATATGCATAATAATCAATCATCTACGAATAAATATTTATACAATGAGTAATACTATGAGATGTACTAGCAGGTCCGTTTCTGAAAACTCAAAATAGCGTCCTTAAGTAGGTCCTCACATAAATGTCAAGACAAAAACCACTCTGATTTTTCCGCTTAAGTTTCGCTACTCAAGTGTGTAGAGGGAACACTTTACCTTACAATCTCAATGACACACAAGGAAACCGGAGTCGATCAAATACATCTGCCACTTACTATCACACTAACCTATTCCTAATTGAGCTAAAGGTCTTTATTAGGTGTTGTGGGGATTAGGAGATGGTTTAAGAAGAAAGAAAATGGATATTCAAAAAGGACAAGTCTAAGATAATAGAGTCTTCATATTATGTAACTAGAGAAACCTTGTTCTTTACTTTTGCTTTTACACTTTGCTTCCATCCTTAGCCATATTTTTCTTTTTCTTTGGCTTTTGACTCCTTTGATTCTATTTTTGGAGTTCTAACTCTTTATTTTCTTTTATTTATTTAGTTTTTATAATTTGGATGGAAACTTCATTTTCTTATCTGAAGTGACTAACAAATTCTTGATTTCAAAGGTCTTTCTCTTTTCTATTCTTCATCTCTATTCTCAGACTTATTCAATGAATAGGTATGTTGATTTTTTTATTTTGTTTTGTTTTGTAACAGGGTAAAGAATTTACAGTTTATAAAAGGCTAAAGAAAGGCTCAGAGGGGCGACTAGCGGAAAATAATTCATAGGTTTGAATTTCTGGCTATATCGATCCAAAAAGGGCCTAAATTCTCGCTTAGGATATGGTATAGTAATCAAGCAAGTGGACGTGTGTTTTCTCTATCCGGATTTTACTTCTCCCTTATGTCATTTCTCAAATGTTCACTCATATAAGGCTTTAGGCTATATTCTCATAGAATTTGTAGAATAAGTACTCTAGCCTAGGTCTCAGAAACTTACTGCCAACAATCATAGATACTCATGTAACATATTTATAGATAGATGCAAGAATTATTACCTACATATTAACCTAAGTTTCTAAAATTATTCTAATGCAAAAGCTACGTGAGATTTATAGATTATCAAGGGCCTAGAGAAAGAAAACAATACCAATATTCCTAAGTGTATAGCATAACTTTTATTTATTTATTTTTTTGAAATTTTTGAATTTTTAACTAGAAAACAAGTGCATATTATACATATCTATATCCTAACAGATGCCTTAATTACACGTATTTCTATGCCCCCCCCCAAACAAGAAGCATGCTTTGTTCTCAAAGTATTTAAATAAATAGGGTAGAAAAATACCATAGAAATACGTGAAATTCTAAAACATCTGCAAAACAAGGTTAAACATACTAATATAGAAAATAAAAACTGACGCAACTCTATAAGAGTTCCACCCGTTATGGGGTTAATGAGAAATAATTTACTTGGGACATAAGCAGACACTAACTGAAATAAAAACTAACATTAACTCCCGTTTAAGCATTTTCCTCATTTCCCTCTCCAAAGAGAGGAGGTTCCTTCGCATCCTGCCATGCCATGATAACTTGCCAAGCCCGTCACCGTGTGTCGTCAACTTGTGCTAACCTGTCTAGTGTTACTATGTCTGATGGGGTGTAAGGAGCAACCAAATGAGATTGTACCTGCCATCCCGGCCAAGTCATTACTCGAAATGAGCAAACCACCCAATTGGTGGGTCTCATGACTTCAACCCTTTTTCAATCCGTGAACGGGTACGAATTGGTGGAACAACCGAGCATGATGCGGGAAACCAAAATAGGCATAAGAAGATACTTATGTCGCATGCTTTGGGCTCTCTTAAGACTAGCCACTAATACTTGGGGAATGTCATATCGGCGACGTCCCTCAGTTAAAGCAAGGAAAACGTCACCAGCGGTACTATTTGCAGAGGTAAACTGCCAATCTCCTAAAATATTCATCAGGATGAATAACATAGTGGTGCCTACATTTAGGGACAGGCTACCAAGGGCTATGTTGTAACACCCTTGGTCCATTACACGAAATACCCCTCCCCCATAATACTCATGGAAATATGTATAGTTATAGAGGTATGCATTATCGGTTATATATCCCCACGTGTGAATAGGATCAGGTATTGGTATTCTCGAAACTAATGTTACCACATACTTATTGAATTCTAGGGGTGTGTCATCAACCGTGACGGAGAATTCTTGTTCTCTATCCTGGTTACAATAGAACTTAACATTATTGTAAAAAAAATTAATAAGCTTAGGTGAATACAAGTCGTCTTCACTTACCAGAAGATGCCTCCATCCGAACTGCATAATCCTTTCGCGAAACCAATGTCCATAAGATTTGCTCCCCAACAAGTGTTCGAAAGACTGCTCCGGTATTACTATAGGAGAAGTTATCACAAAACTACTCTCTAGAACAGCTGCAACGATCGTGGAACAATCCACAAAAAATTAGAATTTTTCTTGGCCACGGGGTTCTGGGCGCGGGGTGTACTCAACCTATGCCTGGGTAGGGCGCGGGGTGCGCCTTGGTGATTTTTGAGTTCGGGGCACTTAAGCAGGGCAGGGGCTTTTACTTTGTGCCCTAGGATGGGAGCGGTCGCTCCGGATGAAAACGGAATTCCGTGTTGTGTGGCGAGGTCACGCCGCTCATTTAAGCAAGTCAGCTTCTAATGAAATTTCACGATTGCCTAGGGAGCAGGTAAGCTCCATCATGAAGCAGCGCCTCGAAATAGCCTGAGTTGCTAAAATTGATAAGAAAAATGGGAACCGTGGGAGTGAAAGGTGATAGATGAAAGTAAGGTATAGTGTGAGTTGTGAGTGTAGAATGAATGGAATTTTTATAGGTTTTAAGTTGCTAAAACGAATCTGAAAAGTTGCCAAAAAATTTTAAGGCAATTGTCGGAAATAAAAAATTTCCAAAACCAAAAACGGAAACAACTCATATTATTGATTCTAAAACAACTCTAATATCTTTTAGAGTAAATTTAGGATAGAAACTGCCTAACTCATTGAGATTTCATCTTACCACAATATCTATTCATAGCCATGCCCATATCGGCAATATTCTCAACCCTTACTCCAACACAAATTCTAAACTGGAGGATCATATCAAAAATCATGCTAGAGTAAATAATACCACCCCCAAACAATTCGAGAAGGTGGGATTAACGATAAAAACAATGCACAATTTGAAAAGAACCATTTTATATTAAAACTAAAATTCAAACAACATTTAACAACCAAATTCAAATTTAAATACGAAATTCATAAATTAACATCCGAACTAAATAAAAAGCAAATACAAAACAACATCAACTCATAATATTCCTAAATCACTCGCTGCGAGTAGTGGAAGGGACATGGGAAGGTGATGGCTCCTGAGCTCCTGATGGGCCAGAGCCATCCGTCCTGCGGTGACGATGCTCCTGCCTCACAGACTGCTCCTCAGAAGAAGCACCCCCCCTGGGGTGGAAAGCGTGCAAGCATATCATCTCGGAACTTGCATCGCTTCCATCATCGCCCTCGCCGTGTTGTTCACCGCTCATCCTCGCTACGGGGCACGAAGTCTCGGTTATGATGCATGGTAGCCTGCCGAGTCCGGAGGTCTTCGCAAATAGTATTAAGAGAACGCATGCCACAATGAATCACAGCCATGCGTTCTGCATCCGACCTACACCTCTCCAAGGCATCGCCATCAAAACATGTCGTGTCCTCCTCATCCTCTTCGATTACCCTCTCTTGAGGCAACCTCCAAACTCTTTTTGGATACACTCCGTGATATAAATATGAGGATTTTGGTGCTCTTTCGGGCAAATCCTATCGGGACGTCGGAGTCGCCTCAAAGGTCATCATGATCTTCGTTATCAAAATAGGGAGAGGTGCAATACTTTTCAACTCCCCCTAATCATGTTACTCAAAACTTTTAAATCTGTAACTCATACTTACGCTCCGAGTATCCATAGAATGTGAAGGCAGTTCAGACCGATGTCACTGACTTTCTCCTTCCCTATGACATTTCTACCAATCTACTGAGCTACAGCCAGCTGGTTGGTTCTGAGAGACGACTGGCGAACACAATGGGAGCTCGCATTGTAGTTCCCTTCCGAAACAGTCGCGTTCATCAAAGGCTCGACCCCAATAAATTGGGAATCCTGTAATGTGGCATCGAGATGGCGTCTAGGTGGAATGCTTAAAATCTCAGCTAAGAACCCAGTAGATACTTCTCTCCTCCTCCCAGCCACCTTAACAAAAATCCTATTTCCATCCAACTCTCTCGTCCTATAAAACTGTCGGACCAAATCTTCATGGTAAAAATCGTCTGTCGAGTACCACAAACCACTCCAATCTCTCCTAACCATCTCGTCACCGTAAAACGGCGTGAAGTGGTCGGCAGTAAACGCGTGCTCCGGCAAAATCCGACGTCTTTGAGCCATTGAGACTTTGGAACGATTTGGGGGTTTAAATGGAATGTGGGGATGGAGTTTGAGACAACCTCACTAACCAAACAGTGGTGGTGGCACGACAGTTCAAATTCCTCAATTTTTTTTTTTTGTTTTTTTCTAATGCTTTGGTGGTGGGAATTGGTGGGGGAATGATTTGGAGAGGAATTGGGATTGATTTAAATGCTTGGCGTGGGTGTAGTTAGGTTTCTTTTTTTTCTTTTTTTTTTAGGTTGAGTTTTTAAGCTTAATGGTTGTTAATGGCGGTTTTGGAAGGTGAAATCGTGACTGTTATGTTGAAGATGGAGACGCACATGCATTGCACATGTGTGCGAGATTGGGCCCAAGCCCAATTTGATTTTTCAAATGTTTTGATTTTTCGTGCAACTTCAAACTAAATTTTCCGCTTCGTTACCGGTCCAATTTTTGTGAATGAGATATGGAAATGATCAAGAGAGAATTTCCAATCCAATGATCCATAAAACACTCTATTCCGACTGTGGATGACATATAAGAAGATGGAAAATGCCTCAAAGTCCGTGCGTGACGTAAGTTATGCGAACGAATGAACTCTAATTTCATAGATAATGTCAACCTGAATCGAAATACAATTAAATGGCCTAAGCAACACAAATGGAAAATTGAACAATCCAGTACAGAAACAAACACCCCACCCCCAAACAAATTTTTGGCAATGAAGTTTAGAAAATTTGTTTTAAAAGCGGGTCTTTTAAAGTTAGATTCCCGAGACTTCCTAAATTACTATTTTTATGATTTTAACAATTTTTATTTTTAGGAATGAGATTTAATATAAGAAAAACAAGAAAGCAATAAAAGCATAATTCACACCATAGAGGAACATGACTCAAAATCCGAGAAAACATGCAAGAGTGGAAAATGTGAATTATGTTTAACGTGGACTTAGGATCCGGTATTTACAGCTACACACTCCATAGGGAGGGCCCGGTTACCTGAGTGGTGCACTTATCAATATATGGAATTATAAGGAAGTACACCAAACAACAAAATGAGCCGTTTATAGTCAAATACTCGAGACTTTAACAAATAACTGGATATATATATACCCTTCATTTTTATATATATCAACAACCTAAAGAGTTGGGGGGTCTTTCCATAAATAAATAACATAGAATGCACCCCCAAACAGAATCAAGAGCTAAGATTCTCTACAACGCAACTTATTGAAATGAAAGCGGAGTCTGATGGATTTAGAACGTAACCGCGCACCTTCTTTTTCATCTTTGAATGAGGGGGTGTCCAAGTGAATGATCGTGAGAAAATGGATGTTTGTGGAAGATATGGTGGATATAGATGAATTTTAGACGTAAGGAATGGAAGAAATGAGAATGTGGGTTTGGCATAAAACTCATTCATGGTGTAGGTGGGAACTGTCTCAATTCTGAAAATAAAGGTGGCAAGTGCCTTTCCCTTGGGAATTATTCTTGTATTAAGAGGATTTAGAAAACCATTAAGTATAGAAGAAACAAAAGGGTCAAGCGCAAACTCCAGGTTCCGTTGAAAAGGTAGAATGTGGGGAAAATTGGTGATGGAAAATGAATGAGTGTCAGCTAGAGCTCTCAGGTCTAGATCATTAGAAGCCTTTAGATATACCAGACATTTATCAATAGGTGGGTCAAAAGAATCACTGGGATAGAGGGTGAAAAAATCATCTTTCGTCATAGCGTCAAGGGATAAATAGATGTTGGCAGGGTGGGACTCGCGAGGTGGAAGGGAAGGGTTGCAAAAGAGTTGAAGGAACTCTTCCTCAATTTCATCTACGTCCAAGGAGTCCTTGTCGAAGTTTGAGCTTCCAAAGGAAAAGAATTTGTTCATCTGGTCATCCGGAACGTGGTTTTGAAAAAATCATGAGCTAAGCTCTCAATCATGTTAACCTCTCCATCGATATTCGTATCAGGAAACTGTTTGATTGTTTTAAAAATATTGACCTCAACGGAAAGATGGCCAAAGGACAAGGACATCGAGCCATCACAGCAGTTTATAAGCGTGTTGGCAGTTGCCAAGAAAGGGCGCCCTAAAATGATCGGAACAGAATCGTTAGCGACTTCTGTATCGAGGATAACAAAATCCACATGATAGTAGAAATCCTGAACCTTAACCAACACGTTTTCCACTACACCCTTAGGATACTTAATAGACTTATCAACTAATTGCAATGTCATTGTTGTAGGTTGCATTTCCTGTAGACCTATTTGTTTATATAAATAATAAGGGAGTAAGTTAACACTCGCCCCGAGGTCTAATAAAGCAGTGGTCGTGTGAGTATCCCCTAAGGTTCATCATGACAAAGATGGGGCGACCGGGGTCCTTGTACTTAACGATTCCATTGTGTTCGTTAAAGTTGCAAACCGCTCAGGTTAAAAGGCGCCTTTAGAGTCTTTGTCTTCTTTACCTAGTAGTGCACAACTCTTTAAGAAACTTAGCATGGTGAGGTAACTTTTTAATCGCTTCAAGAAAAAGATAAGTTTATCGTTAGATTTTTAACATCGCTAATTTCTGAGGAAATGATGGTTTCTCTTTATGTTTAGCATATGGATCAACAAGATGGTTAACCTTGCTTTTCTGTTTCTTAAACTGTGGTTTAACTGGTACCTCTACAGGGGTAGGATCTTCATTTATTATTTCGATATCTAGTTCGATATCCAGTGTAGGAATTACTGGTGGGGTAACTATAGACATAGTTACTTTGTTATCAACCACTCTGTCATAACAGAGAGTGGTGATGGAATTTATCTCACCTACGTTTGCATTTTCATTACTAGTATTACCGTTTACCTCAAAGGCTGTGTTTGGTGTTTTAGGATTAGGTATCGCTTGTCCTGGAAACACATCTTTGGGTTGTACTTTCTCTTGAGCTAACTGCTGTAAGGAAAGTTAGATAGCTTGTAAAATTTGTTGTTAAGATTGCATAAAGGTATCAAAACGATCCGGTTGTGGAGTAGTATTTGATACTGGTTGTGTGACAGGAACTATGTCACATTGATTATTAATGGGTGGATTTTGGTAGTTATTATTTACCGGAATAATACCTCTATTAGTATTATAATTATTATTGTTATAATTATTATAACTACCCTGACCTTGTCATTGTCGTGGTTGAGATTGGTTATTATAATTATAATTACCCTGACCTTGTCCTTGCCTTGGTGGACCTTGGTTGTAATTGTTTGTTGGCATAACATTTGGGTTAAACAACCTTGGAGGTTGTTGATTATTTCGCCAACCGAAGTTGGGATTTTGTCGTCAAGCTGCGTTAGGTTTGTTATTAATGGAACAAACATTATCTTGTTGTGATTGTTGTTGTTCATAGGCGAAAGGACAATAGGAGTCGGGATGCTCTGGACTCAAACAGAAATTACATGGATTGGAGTGGACATTCATGATGGGGATAGGCGTTTGTTGAACAAAAATAGCCTCTACCTTTTTAGTTAAAGATTCGATTAAATTTTTAAGTTCCGGATCGGGTTTCATCTCAAACATACCGACAGCTTTAATTGTTGTAGAAGAACTAGCGGAACGGGAGAAATCGTCACTACCCCGCCAATTATTATTACGCTTAGTTTGATCTTCTAAAAATTTATAAGCCTCTAAGGCTCCCTTACTTGGGAAACTACCCCCATTCATTATGTCAAGGACTTCTTTATGGTGGTGTAGAAGTTCATTGAAAAAGGCACGAACTAGCGTGTCTTTTACGAGGTTATGGTGTGGACACTCTATAAGAAGATCGGTGAAACGATTCTAAGCCTCTGAAAATGATTCATGAGGATTCTATTGAAAGATATGAATCTTGGAAAGTATTTCATTGGTCTTCAGTGGTGGGTAAAAATGTTCCATAAATAGTTGAACAAGTTTAGCTTACGAGTCCACAGAATTAGGCGCTTGGGCAGTTAACCAAGACGCCGCCTTATCGGCTAAAGTGAAAGGAAATATCCTTAGTTTAATTTGTTCAGCACTAACCGTAGGATGGTGGAATGTAGTAAGGACTTGGTCAATCCTACGCATGTGCTGATAAGGCTTTTCATGGTCTAACCCATGAAAAATGGGTAACAAATTAAATATATTGGGGGATTTAAATCCCCATCGGTCCGATAGAACGATGCAAGATTTTGGGCTATCGTTCAAGGCTTTATAAAAGTCAGAGAGAGGAAACTCTCTTTCTTCAGCCATTACTTCAGGTGGTGTGTGTGGTATATTAGCTAGAGGTGTAGTAAATGGTATACTAGAAAGGTGTGTTTGTTGACGTTGCCAGTTGATTACGTTAGGCGTTTTTCTTTGGCCTGACCTTAATCTCATGCAAGGCTAAGCCAATCTTAATGAAACACAAAAACACTCCAAACAATCCTAATATGCTAGTATGAACCTCTAACATGAGATGTGAGGTGTGGAAGAAAAGAGTACCTGAATGCCTCCTTGCTTCGCTTATGAATAGCATCTTGTTTACGCGTACTCAGTGTGTATAACAAGTTAAAACACTGAAAACTATGAAAAAATGGAAATTTGAAACAAACCTATGGAAATCGGGCAGTTTCAAAGATAGAGGAGGTCTTGAGAATAGGCCTAGGTAGGGCGCAGGTAGCGCTCAAGTTCAAGCTGGAGTTCCAATTGTTTGGGCGCAGTCGCGCTCCAATTTAGCCTTGGTAGGGCGCAGGTCACGCTCAGGGTAAAATTCAAGGTCCAGGCGCTTCAGCTAAAGGCGCTGTTTTGTTTGCCTTGGCGGCTGGTCGCTCGGCTAAAAGTGGAGTTCTAAGCTTTGGCGCCGAAAGTGGCGCTCCAATCTAGCTTGCCCAGGGCGCAGGTCGTGCTCCGTGTAATTCTTCAAGGAAAACTTTTCAGTGCTAAAATGGACAACCACAGTGAGAATCAAACAAGGGTGGGTGGGTTATGGGACTTTGGAAAACTATCAATTCTAAAAAAAACAATACTAAAGGGAACTATGATGGCAACGGCGCCATTTGATAAACGTAAAATTGAATATATAGTTTTACTAATGAATAAAGCGATGAAACTCTAAACGCAAGTAAAACTAAAACTGAACTATACTTGTGATTATCAAAGATTTCTACTCTCGATACTATTGAAGTAGAGTTAGAATAGAAGATTCGTTCCACTCCTAGTTCTTTAGCATTAAAGTTTTCTATAATTGGGAATCTATCCAAAGTCTAACGAGAGTTTTACAAAGGGAATTCTAAGAACAAGATACTAACTATAATGATTCAACTACAAAATGCTACGGGATACTAAGGTTTGAATCTAGAATAAGAATTAGGGGGGTATTGAATACACCTTGAATCCAACTTAATAGACTAGCATAGATTGTTGTAATCCAATTCTCACGTTCTTACGGTAAGAATTGGTGGTTCTAATCCCTAATTATACATGGCATATCTACCAATTCATAATTAGCATGTGAGGACGTCCACCCATTCTCATGGCGAATCAACGACCTTCTAGAGTGGAATAGACTCTTACAACGATTCTACACTACACAATCAATTTTCATCAAACCCCTCTAATAGGTTTAGCCTTGATTCATCAAACTATCATTTCCATATGAATTAACACTAGACATCATAAAAAGATTGGAACTTTGCTTATTTAAACTCAAATAGAAACTACTCATGCAATAATTGAGTTAAACTAATAATGACAAATAAGTAAATCTAATAATTGAAACTAATAATTAATGGAAAACGAAATTAGATTATCAAGAACTAAATATTTTATTGATCTAACAACTAAATAACAATCATTCAATACTGAAATTAAAACAAAAATAACAACTAATTAATTAATTGAAAAACTAGATCTAGAACTAAGCTTTATTGGCTACTCTAATGGCTACTTTCTATCCTAAGCTAATTGATCCTTAAGAGCTAAAGCTTGTATGTGGAAATGGAGGAGACCAGATTCACATTTTCGTGTATGGGCTGAGGGTCCATGTTTTGGGCCAGAAAATCGAGCCTAAAGCCCAATTTCTTCAGTCCACAGGGCCCTTTTCAATTGGTTTTGACTTCAACAGACTTTTCGTCTATTTATCCTCCTCTGATTGGGTCAAGGTTTGGACCATTGGAAATCTCTTTTCGAGACGGTCGTTTTAACATAAGGTACGCCCAATTCCGAGGCCTGAGTCCAAAGATACGGTCTTTGGAAGTTCTTCTAAGTTTTGTGTGCTATTTCTACCTGTCTTGGCCTTTAATCACAGAACTTCTTAGCAACCAACCCTCACTCCTTTATATCTCCAAAGTGGCACATTTCTGCACATAATTGACTTCAATGCCTGAAATATATAAAAGTACGTAATTAGCATTAACTCTTATTTATTACTCGCATAATTGGTCTAAAAGTATTATTGTTAAGGGGTTAAAACTACAGTTTTGGGCTCTTATCACGCATCACGGGTGATGAGGAAACCATATCCCCGTGGTTACAGATAACCAAAGTTCAATGTCTTTAGTGGCAAGTCAGATCCGGTGGATCACGTATTCAGGTATCGTGCCACTATGGGACAATACGAGAGACATGACCATGTCATGTGTCAAGAATTCAAAGCCTCCTTGTCTGGATCTATGCTCCCGTGGTACCACAGATTACCTAAGCGTAGCGTCAGATCAGGTCCTCAGAAGAGCTATTTAGGATCTTCATAGACAGGTACTCATGCAACAAGCATCAACCTAAATAGATCGATACAATGTTCAACATCAAGAAAAAGGATGGAGGGGCACTGAGATCCTACATGCAACGGTTCATAGAAATTTTCATCCAAATAGAGTCTTGTGATGAACAGACTGCTATAATAGCTTTTAAATAAGGGTTGGATGAAAACAACGCCTTATTCGGATCTCTCTCCAGGAAACCACCCTGTGATTTAGAGGAACTCCTTGACAAGGTTGAAACTCATGCGGGGTAGGAAGAAGATGTCCTGAACAGACGTCAAGAAGCAAAGAAAGCTAGTCGGACAGTTCCTAGAGTTCCTCAAGAAGGGAATGGAAATTCTTCCCCTCTAAAATCAAAGAGAGACCGTAATATATCGTGGTCGCCAAAGGGCCGAATCCCCATCAAAGGGATGAATGCCCATAGGGCAATACCAAAATGTAGCCAGTAGTGCAGATGGAAAGCAACAGAAGAAGCCACGTGTGGAAGGAACTGAAAAAGCTCTTCCCTCAATGGACAGAAACTTCGCCCCTCTAAACAAAATGCCAGATGAGGTTCTTGACTCGATAAAAAATCAAAGTTACCTCAAATGGCCAGCTCCGCTTAAGCCAGGTTCCCTGGGTGCCAGAGACCAAAGAACCTTCTGCAAGTTCTATAAGAGTAAGGGTCACAACACCAGAGCCTGTAGGACCCTAAAAATGTACAGGATCTGATTGAAAAGGGGTATTTGAAGCAATTTGTGGCACACGAATAGGCAAATGCAGTACAGCCTGAGGAGATCAGTACGTCAGTTTAGGACCCCCAAGGTACTAGACCGCTCAACGGTCGACTCCAGATAAATATGATTTCTGGTAAAGCAAGTAAACGAAGTGGACAGGTCACTGACAAGGGTGCACAATATCAAATGTGCATCACCAAGCATATGAGGATCATGAATATCGAGCTGTCTATAGGAGCTTAGGTCAATGCGGTACCCTAGAAAGATCCGCTCATTCTTTTCACTGAAGCTGACTGCCTTAACATCCAAAGCCCACATGAGGATGCACTGATTCTCACACTCCCTTTTGGAGATTATGATTTGCAGCGTATATTGGTGGACCCAGGCAATTCAGCAGATGTACTCTACTATGATGCATTCAAAAAGTTGCAGATCCCCAATACGGAGATGGTTGCCACTAGCTCCAACCTATATGGATTCAGTGGGGACAAAGCTCTCACAGTTGGAGAGATACAGTTACCTGTAGCCACTGGTCTGGTAACTCTTATCATAAATTTTGTTGTGGTAAAAGCTAACACACCATATCACATGATTTTAGGCAGGACCTGGCTACACAGACTCTGAGCCATTCCTAACACCTATCACCAATGTCTAAAATTCCCATATCATGGGAAAATTGAGACAATCAGAGGAGATCAGGTAGCTACTAAGACATGCTATGCTTTGGCAATAAAGTAGTCCCTACTCCCTTTTGAACCAATGGAGGAGGGGCAACCCGCCAAATAGCAATTATAGTTGGATCCCCCTCTCCCGGACCTGGTCCCAAGAGAGAGGGAGGATCCCCTCACTGGAGCCGTTGGAGAAAGTGGATATTGGGGGAGGCAGCTCGCCAAAAACCACTTTTATCGGTACCATGTTGAGTTCGGGAGAGCGCATGGCTCTGATACAGTTCCTCCGAGAGCACAAGGACGTGTTTGCTTGGTCGTTTGAAGAAATTCCAAGAATTGATCCCCATGTAGCATGCCACCCACTCAATGTCTGCAGTGATACAGTAGTAGTCAGGTAGAAACCAAGGAAAATAGGTGCTGACAGATCCAAAGCTGTAAAATCCGAAGTTGAAAAGCTGAAGGTAGCTAAATTTGTCAGAGAAATCAATTTTCCCACTTGAATTTCTAATATTGTCCCAGTAGAAAGAAGACTGGGCCATGGAGAATCTGTATCGACTTCACGAATCTGAATCGTGCATGTCCGAAGGACAGCTACCCTCTGCCACGAATTGATAAGTTGGTCGATGCAACAGCTGGACATGAACTGTTGTCTTCCACAGATGGGTCATCTGGTTATAACCAGATCCCCTTGTACTGCTACCGAGGATGGCTTGTACTACTACCAGGTCATGCCGTTTAGACTGAAAAATGCAGGGGCTACATACCAGCAATTGGTAAACAAGATGTTCAAAAATTTGATAGGTGACATTATGGAGGTGTATGTGGATGATCTTTTGATCAAAAACTTAAGACGAGGAGATCATCTCTCCCACCTGAAGCATGCATTCGACATTCTCAAGGAGTATCACATGAAGCTCAACCCTACAAAATGTGCTTTCGCTGTTGATAAGAGCCCAAAATTGTAGTTTTAACCCATTAACAATCGTACTTTTAGACCAATTATGTGAATAATAAGTAAGAGTTAATACTGATTACATGTTTTTATGTATTTCAGGCTTCAAAGTCCATTATGTGCAGAAATGTGCCACTTTAGTGAGATAAAGGAGCAAAGGTCGGTTGCTAAGGAGTTCTGTGAATAAAAGCCAAGATTCAAGGAGACAAAGCCTTTGTAAAGCCCGATCAAAAGCTGAAAAGTCAACATAGGCAGAAACAGTGCACAAGTCAGTAGAATTTCCGAAGACCATATCTTTGGACTCAGACCTCGGAATTGGGCCTACCTTATGTCAAAACGACCGGCTCAAAAAGAGCTTTCCAATGGTCTAAGCCATTACCCAATCAGAGAAGCAAAAGTGGACGAAAAGTCTATTGAAGCCAAATCCAACCAAGAGCCTTTTTTCGGATCGAAGAATGGGTTTTGGGCCCGATTTTCTGGCCCAAAACATGGCTCCAAGCCCATGCACGATTTTTGGATCTGAAAGTATAAAAACAAAAGTTTGACTCTTTGTAAAGAATAGATAGTTAGGTTAGAAAATAAATTAGGTTAGGATAAGAAAAGTAGCTATTAAACCTTAGTTCTAGATCTAGTTTTAGATTAATTAATTAGTTTTTATTCTTGTTTTAAATTTAATATTGAATGATTGTTCTTCCTTTGAATTAGATGAATAAAATAGTAGTTCTTGATTCAATTTTGATTTTCTCATTTACATTTATAGATCTAGTTTAAATTCTTGTTTGTTTTCATTTCTTAATTATTAATTAGATTTTAATTATTGTTTAATTTAGATTAGTAAATTTCAATTCTTTATAGTATGTTTAGTTTTAATTTAATCGAAAATGATTGCGTAATGATTCTCGGCTAAACCTCCATTAGAGGTGGTTGAGAAGCCTTGATGAAAGCTTGATTTGTGTTAGCGTAGGATAGTCGTAATTTCTATTCCACTCTAGAAACGATTAGTTCACCATGAGAATGGGTTTAATCGTTCACATGCTAGTTATGAATTGGTAGAAATGCCATGTGTAATTAGGGATTAGGAAGAACCAATTGTTCTGCGTAGCAGTTCAATTCGGATCACGACAATTCGTCGTTAGTAAGTTAAGTTGAGTTAAAATGGAATCAATCCCCCCTAATTCCTGATCATAGAATCGACATAGTATTTCCATAGCTGTTTATTTAGTTGACTAGTTGCATCTTGTGGGTAGTTGCATAGTAGTCTAGTTTATAATTCGTAAATCTCTCATTAGACTTTAGTTAAGATTATTTATACATAGAGAACATTACTATGCGAAAGAACTAGGAGTGGAACGAATCATCTACTCCACTATATCTCAATAGGATTGAGAGTAGAAATCTTTGATAAATTAGGCACGTAACTTAGTTTTAGTTTTACTTACGTTTAGAGTTTCATCGCTCTATTCATTTCGTAGGTAAACTATTCTTTGTACGTTTATCAAATGGCGCCGCTGCCATCTTAGTTTCACTTTCGCATTGTTTTCGTAGTATAAGTACTCTTTTTAAAGTCCCAATAAACCCATCCACCCTTGTTTGATTCATACTGTGGTTGTCCGTTTCAGTATTGAAAAGTTCCTCGGAAAATTACACGGAGCGGGCCGCTTCAAACGCTGGAACCCCGAAGCGACTGCAGCCCAAACCGATCGTGACCGGCTCCAAACACCGTGAACTTGAAGTTACACGGGCGGCGCCTTCGACCTGATTTTTGCGGATTTCCACCGGGTTTGTTTTGAACTTTGATTTTTTCAAGTTTTTCAGTGTTCTAACTTGTTATATACACTGAACACGCGTAAACAAGACGTTATTCATAAGCGAAGCAAGGACGCAATCAGGTATTCCTTTCTTCCACACCTCGCATCTTCTGTTAGAGGTTTATACTATAATATCAGGTTTGTTTGGAGGTTGCCGTGTTTAGTTAAGTTTGGTCTTAACCTTGTAGAGATTAAGGTCTGGTCGAACAAAAACACCAAACGTAATTACACGACAACATCAACAAGCACGCCTATCTAGTATACCACTCATTGCACCTCTAGCTACTATTCCACATACTCTACCTGACACAATGCCCGACGAAGGAGAGACTCCTCTCTCGGACTTTTATAAAGCCTTGAGCGATTGCCCCAAATCTTGCATCGTTCTTGCAGACCCAGTGGGGGATTTCCGAATCCCCCCAAATATTTTTAATTTGTTACCCGTTTTCCATGGTTTAGACCATGAAAAACCTTATCGGCACATGCGTAGGATCGAATAAGTTCTTACAACATTCCACCATCCTACGGTGAGTGCTAAACAAATTAAACTCAGGGTATTTCCCTTCACTTTAGCCGATAAGGCGGCGTCTTGGTTAACGCCCAGTGTTTAATTTCGTGGACTCGTGGGCTAAACTTGTTCAATTTGTTTATGGAACATTTTACCCCCCTAAAGACAGATGAGATGCTTTCCAAGATTCATATCTTTCGACAAAATCCTCATGAATCATTTTCAGAGGCTTGGAATCGTTTCACCGATCTCCTTATAGAGTGTCCACATCATAACCTAGCGAAAGACACATTAGTTCGTGCCTTTTTCAAAGGACTTCTACACCACCATAAAGAAGTCCTTGACATAATGAATGGGGGTAGTTTCCTAAGTAAAGGAGCCTCAGAGGCTTATAAATTTTTAGAGGATCAAACTAAGCGAAATAACAACTGGGGGGGTAGTGACGATATCCACCGCTCCGTTAGTTCTTCTAATACAATTAAGGCCGCCGGTATGTTTGAGATAAAACACGATCCTGAGCTTAAAACTCTAATTGAATCACTCACTAAAAAGGTAGAGGCCATTTCTGTACAACAAAAGCATATCCCCGTCATGAATGTAAATTCCAATCCATGTAGTTTCTGTTGGAGTCCTAAGCATCCCGACTCTCACTGTCCTATAGCTTATGAACATGCTTGTTCCATTAATAGTGAACCTAACGCCCCTTGGAGACAAAATCCCAACTTTGGTTGGAGAAATAACCAACAAGTCACACCTCCAAGATACAATAATCAATATGTTAGGCCAATGCACAGTTATAACCAAGCTCCACCACGACAAGGACTGGGTCAGGGTAATTATAATAATTATAACAACCAAGCGCAACCTTGACAAGGTCAAGCACAAGGTCAAGGTAGTTATAATAATTATAATGCTAATAGAGGTATCGTTCTGGTAAATAATAACTATCACAATCCGCCCATAAATAATCAACGCGAGATAGTTCCAGTCACACCACCCGTGACCACTACACCCACCCAACCGGATCGTCTTGACACCTTCATACAGGTGAGCCAACAACTCTTCCAAACCATGGCTCAATCTAACCAACAACTCCTACAATCCGTTAATAATTTAAGCCAACAGTTGGCCCAAGATAAAGCCCAACCCAAAGGTGTGTTTCCAGGTCACGCAATACCTAATCCTAAAACAACAAACACGGCCTTTGAGGTAAGCGGTAATACTAGTAATGAAGATGAAAACGTAGGTGAGCTAAATGCCATCACCACTCTCCGTTCTGGCAGAGTGGTTGATAACAAAGTAACTATGCCTATAGTTACCCCGTGATATTCCCTACACATGCTACTTTACTAAATACCGAAATAGAAGCTGAAGAGTCTACCACCGTAGAGGTACCGATTCAAACACAACCTAAGAAGAGAAAGCCAAGGTTAAACATCCGGGTGATACATATGCTAAATATAGAGAGAAACCACCGTTTTCACAAAAATTAGCCATGTTAACTAGGGATACAAATTATGAGGAGATTAGGGACGTTTTTAAGAATCTAACTATAAACCTTCCCTTCCCGAAGCTATTAAAAGCTACCACACCATGCTAATTTTCTTAAGGAGTTGTGTACTACTAGGTAAGACCAATATACCAAAAGGCGCCTTTATAATGGAACAATTCCTAACTCTATATCGAACATATGAGAATTGTTAAGTACAAGGACCCTGGTAGCCCCATTGCACAATGCACCTTAAGATATTCCTATACGACGACCGTGTTATTAGACCTGGGGGCTAGTGTTAACTTATTCCCATTTTATTTGTATAGACAAATAGGTCTAGAGGAGATGCAACCCACTAAAATGACGTTGCAATTAGCTGATCGGTCTATTAAGTATCCTAAGGGGGTGGTTGAAAACGTGCTGGTAAAGATTCAGGATTTCTACTATCCGGCTGATTTCGTCATCCTCGATACAAAAGTCGCTAATGACTCTATCCCGATCATCTTAGGGCGTCCTTTCCTGGCAACTGCCAATGCGCTCATAATTGCCGCGATGGTTCAATGTCCATATCTTTTGGCCATCTTTCTGTTGAAGTAAATGTGTTTAAACCAAAGACACAGTTACCCGATTCGTCTATGGATGGAGAGGTTAGCATGATCGAGAGCTTCACTCGAGATTATTTCAACAACACGTTCCCTGATAATTAGATGCCCAAATTTCTTTCCTTTGAAGGTTCAGACTCCAACGTTTTCATCCCTACACTAGTCGATACACATATTATGGATGACGACGAGATAGATGACTTTCTCAAAGATATAGAGGAATACCATAGTAATGTGGATATGACCAAGCTAGATGAGGAATTCGATGAGTTTCTTAGAGGAGGTGATGAGTCACCCTATCAAGAACTATTTTGCACAACATCCGCCTCGACTCCTCTCCTTCCACCCTTTCAAAGGAATCTCGAGTTTGCACTCGATCCTTTTGTTTCTCCTGTGCTTCATAATTTTTTAAATCCTCCTAGCAATCAAATACTTCAGAAGGACAAACCTTTTGACACATTCATATTCATAATTGAGACAGTTCCTACCTACATAATGAATGAGTTTTGTGCTAAACCCACATCCTCATTTTTTCCATGCTTTCCTTCTACAACTTATCCATATCCACCATATATTCCACAACCATTCACTTTTCCACACTTATTCACTACGACACCCTCTCGTTCAAAGATGAAAAAGAATGTGCATGCTAGGTTACGTTATAGGTTTATCCGACTTCGCTTTCATTTCACTAGGTTGCGTCATAGGAAATCTTGGTGCTTGATTGTGTTTGGGTATGTTTTTTGTGATATTTATTTATGGAATGATCCACAACTATTTCGGTTGTTGATATATGATAAACTGCATGTTCATACATATGTTTAAATAAAGTCTCGAGTATCTGACTATAAACGACTCAATTTTTATGTTTGGTGCATTTCCTTTCATTTCCAGATATTGGTGAGTGCACCATTAAGATAACCGGGCCCTCCCTATGGAGTGTGTGGCTATAAGTACCGGATCCAAAAGTCTACGGTTAACATAATTCACGTTTTAAACTCATGAATGTTTTCTTGATTTTTGAGTCATGTTTCTCTATGGGGTGAATTATGTCCTTATTGCTTATTGTTTTTCTATATATTAATCCGTATTTATAAAATATATATATATATATATATATATATACCTTATTGCTTATTGTTTTTCTATATATTAATCCGTATTTATAAAAAAAAAAATATATATATATATATATATATATATATATATATATATATAAATATTAAATAATAAACACAAGAATCTAGGAAGCCTCGAGAATCTGACTTTAAAAGACCCACTTTTTAAAAAAAAACCAAAAAAAAAAAAAAAAAAAAAAAAAAAAAAAAAAAAAAAAAAAAAAAAAAAAAAAAAAAAAAAAAAAAAAACCAAAAAAAAAAAAAAAAAAAAAAAAAAAAAAAAAAAACCAAAAACCAAAAAAACCAAAAAAACCAAAAAAAAAAACCAAATTTTCTAAACTCTGTTGTAAAAAATTTGTTTGGGGGTGGGGTGTTCGTGTTTCCGTCCTAGAATATTTTATGTCCCATTAGAGTTGCTTAGGCCATTTAATTGTATTCCGATTCCAGTTGACATAATCTATGAATTTAGAGTTCATTCGTTCGCATAACTTATGTCATGCATACACTTCGATGCGTTTTCAACTATCTTATATGGATCATTGGAGCCCAAAATGTACTTTCGCTGTTGATAAGAGCCCAAAACTGTAGTTTTAACCCCTTAACAATCGTACTTTTAGACCAATTATGTGAATAATAAGTAAGAGTTAATACTGATTACGTGGTTTTATGCATTTCAGGCTTCAAAGTCCATTATGTGTAGAAATGTGCTACTTTAGCGAGATAAAAGAGCAAAGGTCGGTTGCTAAGGAGTTCTATGAATAAAGGCCAAGATTCAAGGAGACAAAGCCTTTGTAAAGCCCGGTCAAAAGCTGAAAAGTCAACACGGGCAGAAACAGTACACAAGTCAGCAGAATTTCCGAAGACCATATCTTTGGACTCAGACCTTGGAATTGGGCCTACTTTATGTCAAAACGACCGGCTCAGAAAGAGCTTTCCATTGGTCTAAGCCTTGACCCAATAAGAGAAGCAAAAGTGGACGAAAATTCTATTAAAGCCAAATCCAGCTGAAGAGCCCTTTTCGGACTGAAAGAATTGGGTTTTGGGCCCGATTTTCCGGCCCAAAACATGGCTCCAAGCCCATGCACGATTTTTGGATCTGAAAGTATAAAAACAAAAGCTTGACTCTTTGTAAAGATATAAATAGTTAGGTTAGAAAATAAATTAGGTTAGGATAAGAAAAGTAGCCATTAAACCTTAGTTCTAGATCTAGTTTTAGATTAATTAATTAGTTTTTATTCTTGTTTTAAATTTAGTATTGAATGATTGTTCTTCCTTTGAATTAGATGAATAAAATAGTAGTTCTTGATTCAATTCCGATTTTGTCATTTACATTTATAGATCTAGTTTAAATTTTTGTTTGTTTTCATTTCTTAATTATTAATTATATTTTAATTATTGTTTAATTTAGATTAGTAAATTTCAATTCTTTATAGTATGTTTAGTTTTAATTTAATCGGAAATGATTGCGTAATGATTCTCGGCTAAACCTCCATTAGAGGGGGTTGAGAAGCCTTGATGAAAGCTTGATTTGTGTTAGCGTAGGATAGTCGTAATTTCTATTCTACTCTAGAAACGATTAGTTCACCATGAGAATGGGTTTAATCGTTTACATGCTAGTTATGAATTGGTAGAAATGTCATGTGTAATTAGGGATTAGGAAGAACCAATTGTTCTGCGTAGCAGTTCAATTCGGATCAAGATGATTCGTCGTTAGTAAGTTAAGTTGAGTTAAGGTGGAATCAATCCCCCCTAATTCCTGATCATAGAATCGACGTAGTATTTCCATAGCTGTTTATTTAGTTGACTAGTTACATCTTGTGGGTAGTTGCATCGTAGTCTAGTTTATAATTCATAAATCTCTCACTTGACTTTAGAGTAGAGTAATTAGATACAAAAACACAGTATGCGAAAGAACTAGGAGTGGAACGAATCATCTACTCCACTATATCTCAATAGGATTGAGAGTAAAAATCTTTGATAAATTAGGCACGTAACTTAGTTTTAGTTTTACTTACGTTTAGAGTTACATCGCTCTATTCATTTCCTAGGTAAACTATTCTTTTTACGTTTATCAGCTGTCTCATCAAGAAAGTTTTTGGGGTATCTAGTTACTAAAAGAGGAATCGAGGCAAACCCAGATCAAATCCAGGCACTCCTAGATATGAAAGAGATTCAAAAAGTTACGGGTAGGTTAGCAGCTCTGAACAGGTTCATCTCCAAGAGTTCAGATAAGTGCAAATCTCTCTTTCAATTACTGCAAAAGAATACCTCATTTGCATGGACGGAAGAATGCCAGAAAGCATTGGATCAACTCAAAACATACTTGGGGGAACCACCAAGCCAGTTGAGGGAGAAGTCTTGGGTCTTTATCTCTGTTCGTCTAACTACGGTATCAATTCTGTACTAATATGCGTGGATGAAAAGAAAGTTGAAAAGCTTGTCTATTTCTTGAGCCGCACACTTCTTCCAGCAGAAACAAGGTACCCAAAACTTGAAAGAGTCGCTCTAACACTTGTTTTTGCAGCAGAAAAGCTGCGACCATACGTCCAGTCCCACACTATCAGAGTAATTACAAAGTACCAATTGAACGAACAGGTCAGGGAGGCAAGCAAAATGGTCTGTGCAACTGTCAAAATATGATATTATTTACGTCCCCAGAATCTCAGAGAAGGGTCAGGCACTAGCAGAATTCTTGGGAGATTTCCTAATGACCTACACAGGGTACGACTCAACTACCCCCAGTTCAGATGATTGCATCCAGCCTGAATCTCCAGAAAGCCATCTAGATCCCTGGAAGCCAAGTTCCGGGTGGCGGTTGTTTGTGGATGGATCTTCGAATGAGAAAGGCGCAGGAATTGGTGTTATGTTAGTCACTCCTGACAATATGCGATTGGAGAAATCCATCCGGTTAGGTTGGAATGCTTCCAACAACGAGGCAGAATATGAAGCCACTTTTGCTGGCCTCACAATGGCTCTTGATCTGGGCCTGACACACCTCACAGTTTTTAGTGACTCACAATTGGTTGTTTTTCAAGTTGATGGTGGATACGAGGCCAGGGATGAGCGAATGACAAAATACCTGGAACTGGTAAGGGGCCTTTAGAGCAAGTTTGAAAACATTCAGTTCTATCATCTGCCTCGGTCAGCTAATAGACATGCAAATGCTTTGGCATATGTTTCCTCAATGTTGTGCAATGGTGAGTCTTATTCAATCCCTATCAAGTTCCAGGAGAAATCTAGCATTCAGGTCCCAGTTACAATAGTTTGTGTTGTTCCAGCCATTACCCCAACTTGGATGGATTTATATAAGTCCTACCTCAAAGAAGGGACACTCCCTGAAGATAAGAGTATAGCAAGGCGTCTTCTTGCAAAGATATAAAGATTCACCCTCGTAGGAGACGATCTATACAAGAAGTCCTTTCTAGTACCTCATCTCAGATGTCTCTCCCCAGATCTCGCTGAACAAGTTATGCGAGAAGTTCATGAAGAAATTTGTGGCAACCATACTGGGGGCAGAACTCTAGCTCTCAAGATCTTAAGGCAAGGATACTTTTGGCCTTATCTGCAAAAGAATGCGCAAGTTTTTGCCCGCAAGTGCGAAAAGTGTCAACGATTTGCTCCATTTATCCATGCTCCAGCAACAGAATTGCACCTATTGGCCAGCCTATGGCCATTCACACAGTGGGGAACTGACATTATAGGACCCCTACCACCCGCTCCTGGCAATGTCAGATTTTTGCTGGTCGCAATGGATTACTTCACCAAGTGGATAGAAGCAGTTCCCTTTGTCTTCATTTGAGAGCAGGACATCAGAAAGTTCATTTGGAACAACATTGTCTGCAGGTTTGGCATACCCAAAGTTATCATTTCAGATAATGGACAACAGTTCGCTGGAGGACTGGTTGCTGAACTGTGTGAGGAGTTTCACATCACCCATCTGTTCTCAACTCTAAGGTATCCACAAGGCAATGGCCAGGCTGAAGCCTCTAACAGGGTCATCTTGGATAACATGAAACGCAAATTAGATGACGCGAAAGGTTTATGGGTCGAAGAACTGCCTAAGGTCCTATGGGCATACCAAACTACACCCAGGTGGTCAACTGGCGAGTCTCCATTTACACTGACCTACAAAATTGAAGTTGTCATACCTCCAGAACTGGTAGCTCCCACTCAGAAGTCAGATGTGGTGCACACTCTAGACAACGAGGAGTTGTTATGTAGATAAATAAATATCCTAGACGAAAAGCTAGAAGGTGTCGCACTTCGCTTAGCTGCTAACTAACAGACTTCGAAGAGATCATATGACAAGAGAGTCCGGATTCGATCTTTCAAAACTGGCGATCTGGTTCTCCGTCAGATCCTAGAGCCCAACAGCAAACTGGGACCTAACTGGGAAGGACCATACATTATCGACAAGGTTGGTCGAACTGGTTTTTACTACCTACGCATTGTTGAAGGGGACGTTCTTGTCAAACCATGGAACGGACAGTACCTTCGCAAGTACTATCAGTAAATTGTTATTTCATGCTTTGTTATGCATATTTTACCATCAATAAAGTTCTTCACTTTGCAATCGAATATATTCCTTGCACGTTCTTTATTATCCTCAATGGACTAAGCCTTTAGGGAATTATTTGCTCACTATCTGTTTAAGAATATTGTATTCCAATTTGCTTTGGAACCAGTGATATTGAGTAAGGGAAAGTTGAATTGTCAGTTCCTTTCTCACCCCCATGCAGCGGGAACTGTATGCCAATTCTTTTAAACTGCAAATATCCTCAATGGGTTAAGCCTTTTGGGAATATAACCACACTAATTGTTCAGTAAATTGTATGTCGGTTTGACTTGGAGCAAGAGATAGTGTTCTTGCGAGCCTGAACTGTATGCCAGTTCCAAGTGCTCTCAAAACATCAAACGCAGGGGTTGCTAGGAAGATCTGGGTGGGATTCAGATCCTAGCACACCACCATTGGCCTGGAACTGTATCGGCATGCTGGTGCTGAGGAAGACTCCTCCATTGTTGTTCAGGCAATACCCTTTTTATTTTTCAAAAATAAATTGGACCTATCGTTATTATACACAGTGTTGTGCTCATGGCACCAAGTTGCTTTCGCAAAGGCATATGCCTCTATACAATCGAACTCTCAATTCCAGTTAAGTTGAAATGGCTCCCATGATATCCTGATCAGATTCTGGTTATGCCTCATCTTAATCTGTTAAGCCTGCTAGGGTCACCTATTGTTGTTCTAAATGAACTTTGGGGGCAACAAGGGTAGAGTATGCACAGTAATATAAGTAATGTAACATAAAATGCTTCGAAGGCATACATAAAATAGAAGAGTTGCAGAGCTCAGTGAGTAAATAACATGCATAAAATAGAAGAGCTATAGAGCTTAGTAAAGTAAATTGTATGTGATCTACATAGCTCAATATTACAGACCCATAGAATAATTTTTTAAAAATAATTGTTTATGTGAATCATCAATTGAAAGGCTTATGAAGCAGGGGTAGAATCAAACTTTGGTTCACCATCAGTGCTTGCTGCTACACCATCAGACTGTGTGGTTGGATTAGATGGAATGGTTAGCTGAACAGAACATTCACCTAAAGCTGGAACTGGCAGAAAAGGAAGTTGAACTAGAGGCAGGTCATCATAAGTGTCTTCTTCAGAAGATGAGGATGCATCAGGCACAAGTTCAGCTTAGATAGCAGAGATGTTGGTGTTCAGATCAGGGAACAAGACAAAAGGGTTGGTTACCCGCCCTTGATCATCCAGCTGAGAAATGTACCCAGTAGCCTCAATTGCCTCCTCTAACTTAACTTGCTTGGCCGCATTGAAGGACTCCTGAGAAACATCCAGTACCTTCAAAGCAAAACGAATAGCATTTTTGGCTGATCTCTTCTTCACCTCCTGCACCACCTCGGAATAGAACTTGGAGGTCTCAGTCAGGAGGTCATCAGCTTTCTTACCAGAACGAAGACGTTTCTCCTTCAGAGCTCTCTCATAGCCTGACATGACCTCATTCGCATGGGCAATGGCTTGGCCAAGGGTTTTCATCTCAGTGTTCCTACGATGAAGCTCCCCTTGGACCTGGTCATGTTTTGCTTACAGGGTAGTGAAGTGGGCGCGCAGTTCCAAGAACTTCACTTTCTAAGTGCCAGTATCAGATCTCTTCTCTTTCACCAAGAGCTGGTCAACCTGGATCTACAACTCAGCAGCTCTCTTCTCAGTAGCTTCTTTTGCCCAGATCAACTCACCAGTAGCCATGGCATCCGTAGATGTATCGGCGGTGGCCGCAAAGATGGAATCTTTCATGGCCAAAAAGTTATTCACTAACTAGAAAAGAATATAAGATGTGTAAGTAACACAATGAGAGAAACCGAACATTGAACAGAGAAGAAAGTCTTACCTTGGCAAGGTGAACAACAGATCGGCAATAGGACAGGTCCAAGGTCCCAGCTATATTGGCTTTAGCTTTGTAAACAGGAAGTCGCGCAGCTTCTAAAACTCCTAGCGCGATATCAACATCTTTAACAGAGTGCTTGTTGGTAACAGGTAGTTCATCAGTTCGTCCCCAATGCCTCATCTCCACAATCATCTCCCTCTCAGGGGAATCTGGAGATCTTGGCAAATAGGGAATGTCGTCACTCACCCCCTTCTATCACTGGATTGAGGAGGAGGGAGAGCAACAGTTACAGCAGTGGTTTCAGCAATACCCTTCCCCTTGCGATTATCAAGGAGGGGAGGGTCAACGGTCAGATGGACGTTATCACTAGTTTGTTCAGAATTTATAAAAGGATTTGGAACTAGTGGGGGTACAACTATATTCTCACAAGACTGAACAAGTGGGGGAATACTAGCAGGAACTTTAAAAAGTGTATCTTCACTAACAAAGAGAAGGCAAAACTTTGTTTTCTTACCAGAGGAGGCAACATCAGAAGCGGTATCAGATCTTTTCACTTTAAAATGGTTGGACACACGAACCCCCCTTTTAAAATTGCTAGCCATCAGCAGTTCATGAGGCAATTCAGGGCCCCTTCCGCCAATGATCACACAATCATCACTGACAGTATGCTCTTGAACTGAACCTGACGCCGCAGCATCACTAGAGACGGCCTCCGAACTCTTCTCCTTGTGGTTTTTTCTTCTTCTAGTAATCAAAGAGGATTCGTCCTGAACTGGAGGAGGAAGAAGTTCAGCATCCTGATCAATAAGAGGAGGAAGGGTTGTGTGCCCAGAATGCACAATATTTATCCCAAAGGGGGAAGAGCCAGGAATAAGTTGCAGCAATTCTTCAGTAGACATGTTGAGATATTCAAAAAGATGGGTGGGATCAGGAACTATCACCCAAGGCATCCTCTGTTCCTTGGGGATCTTCTTGATAATGTCCATTGTAGCAGCATCAGTTGCAGTTAGTTGATTCTAGGGGGAGAGTCATCTAAGGAACAATAGCAAAAGATATTCAGGCAAAAGACTCCTATATCAAGTTATAAAGTACCTAAGTAGGAAGACTTACTGGTTGGAGCATGGGTGTGTTTTCTGGGCACAGGGATTCCCATGGGCTCACCATTGTCATCAGAAGGGCGAATATCCCAAGCATCACCCAATACAAGAAAGTGGTGATCAGCACAACCTTCGTCACTCTACTTCCCCTCAAAAAAGACGATCGAATAATTCTTGTCTCTAGTCATAAGGTAATAGTATGACTGGTCTCGAATACGCCATACCTCATAAAAGTAACCGAACACCCAGCGGTTAAGAGCAAATCTATGTCTCTTGGCGAGAAGGGCAGAGTACATAACAGTTCTGTAAAATAGGGGTGCTACCTGACCAAGAGCAAAATTAAAGTGAATCAGACACTCTCATAGCAATGGGTAGAGGGGAAGAGTGAGTCCGGCCCTAAATTGACCAATGGTGATGAGCGTCACCTCCTTGTAGGCCAAGTCATCAGATAGCCTCCCCCACTCCAAGCCAACATCTTCAGGGATGTTAAATTTTGTGCAGATCAATTCCAGGGAGGAAAGATCTCCGAAGTTTACAAGTGACCAGTTGGGATTCATGATCGAGAAAGAGAAAAAGTTTCAAGCTTTTGGTTAAACCCTAGCGGGAGATCAAAAGGTTCAGTATGCAGAAAAAGGTAGCGGAAGAGATAATGCAAATTCCCTCACCAGATCCTTTATATACAGATAAGATGGACGGTTAGGATGAGCCCAAGCGGTGCGTCTTTTCGGGATGGAATTGCCATCATTACCTTTTTCGGGAAACAGCGTGTCTATTCGAGCCGTCTTTTCAGAAGCCTTAATTAGTTGGGTACGTCAGCAGTTCCAACAAACAGTTTTGGAAAAGGATTCTCGCGCCAAAAGAAGCGTCGCTTCAAGTGCCCACGTGCTAGCTGGCACGAGCGGGGGCATCTGTAGGGGGATTTCCCGTCACTGAACAGATGACACGTGTATGGGAAATAACCTAGGACTATAGATGTCTAGAATGAGACGAGGACCATCGGATCAGTTCTGTGAATAAGTGATCTCGTGTTCAGCACGAGTGTTTAGTAGACACGTGCCAAGCACATGATTGACCGCCTTTAAGTATAACAGTTACCCAGCCGTTAGGAACTGATGTAGACAATTCCTGAATATAAAGAAACTGAAGATGGCGATCTTTGATGATAAGAAAAGAATCGTGATGACATATTTTAGGAGTTTCCTTCTGAGATACAATCTTCCCATATATGATGGGACATTATTATCAACAAGGAAATTTACCTCTCGTAAGATATGGTCTAGATTCAGACTTCCATAAGAAAAGAAATCCTAATAGGAAGGCAGAGTCCAAAGATGGAAGGGAACTCACAAGCGGTGAAGACAACCCTAACCCTATGACTCTCGTAGCTCTTCTTATATAAACCAAAAGGATTTGCTCTTAGAAACGACGCAAAAGAGGGTTTGATTCTCCATAATAAACAAGGAGATACGTAGGCAGCCATCAGACAGTTCAGCCCTAAACTCACAATCATCTCATCCCTTCTCCATTCATTTAAAGGTTCCAAGATCACACGACACAAAGGAATATCAGGGAAAACTCGAAAAATCCCCTACAGACGACCTGAATTGGGAACTAGAAATAGATATCCCATCCATTAAATAGCAGGACAAGTCCACCTAGTCACTCTTTGTGGATGGTTCTAGCAACTCCGAAGGAAGCAGAATCGGAATTGTCTTAGTGTCCCCAGATGGCACCATGGTTGAGAAATCAGTTCACATCGACTTCGCGACCTCTAACAACAAGGCGGAGTACGAGGCTCTAATCATGGGACTCAGAATGGAGCTACAGCTAGGTGTACAGGAGCTTCAAGTCTTTAGTGACTCGCAACTGGTTGTTCACCAGATTGCTAAAGAGTACACTACCCATGAAGGTAACCTTTCTAAATACCTTCATGTTCTTTATCATTTACCTCCTTCTTTTAAGAAAGCCACCATACACCACTTCTTGCATGATAAGAATCGCCACGCAGACAATTTAGCTTATCTTGCTACTCAAACACCGAAATATTGCGCCCCTAGACAATTACTCATCGAAGTAATTGATCGACCTGCTTACCAAGCTGAGCGCATCTTAGAAATCAACAACCTATGCCCACTCTTTGACATCTAGATGAGTCAAACATAGATGCAACCCATCATAGAGTACATCCAACAGGTACAACCTCAGAAGACCGTACCAAAGCCAGACAAGTTCAATATCAGGCACATCGCTACTGCCTGGTAAACAACAAATTATTCAGAAAGTCTGCTGGCGGACCTCACTTGAGGTGCATAAGTCCAGAACAAGGTCAGCTGATTTTTGCAGAAATCCACGAGGGTGAATGCGGGAACCATGCTAGAGGTCACTCCTTGGCTAACAAATCGATCTCCTAAGGGTACTTCTGGCCACGAATGCAAGTCGACGCCAAGAAGTACGTACTAAAATGTATCAAATGCCAAACATTTGGCCACAATATCATCCATCCCGCTCACGAATTAATCAATATCGCCAGCCCTTGGCCATTTCACATGTGGGGATTGGATATCATGGGACCATTCATCCCACAAAAAAGCACCGGATTTTGATTTGTTCTTGTTGCCACTAATTATTTCACTAAGTGGGTGGAAGCAATCCCCTTAGCTCATGTCAAAGAGTCACATGTCAGAAACTTCATCTGGACACACATCATTACCAGATTTGGTCTACCCCATACACTTGTGATGGACAATGCCTCCCAGTTCAAGGGGAAAACAATCAAGGAGTTTCTGGCAAAGTGGAAGATCGTTCATACATTCTCTACTCCCCAGTACGCCCAAAGCAATGGCCAAGCAGAGGCCAGCAACAAAGCAATTTTGGAAAATTTGAAGAAGAAGATTGAAAAGAACAAGAGCCAATGGCTGAATCAATTGGAGAATATCCTATGGGCTCACCGAACTACAGCTCGTTCCAGCACAGGTGAATCACCGTTCTCACTATGCTATGGCACAGAGGTCGTCATTCCTACCGAACTGACAATCACCACGACTCGGTTAGAGCTCGTCGAATCTGGGCAAAATGACTCCGTTCTCGCTCGAGAGGTCGACTTACTGGAAGAACGCTGCGACCTAGCAACCATCAGAGTGGCATCTTATCATCAAACTCTAAAGAATTCATACAATAAGCGAGTCAACCCCCGATCTTTTCAGCCTGGTAACTTAGTCCTGAAAAAGACTAAGAATGACTCCAAACTGGCACCAACATGGGAAGGCCCTTACATAGTAGAACGGGTTGTTGGCAATGGAGCCTATTGGATCAAAACGCATGACGATCAAGCATTACCACGACCATGGAACACTTACTCTTTAAAGAAGTTTTATCAATAAAGTTTTTTTTCATTTTCGTTGCGTTTTTTACTATTATTATTGTTGTTACCCTGTATACACGACTCTTTAGTAGCCCAGCTGGTAATTACAATCTCCGAACATAAGCACAGCTCGCTCTCTACAATTCTTACTAGTTGATGACCTACAACTCTAGGCTCAACTCAGCGAGAACGCTCTCTGTGAGCAACACGCTTTCTTAAGCTAACACGCTCACTCGAGCTCATATGCTTCTTAGCCTCTATAATTCTTACTAGTTGATGACCTACAACTCTAGGCTCAACTCAGCGAGAATGCTTGCCGCGAGCAACACATTTTGTTAAGCTAACAAGCTCACTCAAGCTCATAGGCTTCTTAGCCTCTACAATTCTTACTAGTTGATGACCTACACCTCTAGGCTCAACTCAGCGAGAACACTCTCCGTGAGCAACACACTTTCTTAAGCTAACACGCTCACTCGAGCTCATAGGCTTCTCAGCCTCTACAATTCTTACTAGTTGATGACTTACAACTCTAGGCTCAACTCAGCAAGAACGCTCTCCTTGAGCAACACGCTTTCTTAAGCTAACAAGCTCACTCACGCTCAAAGGCTTCTTAGCCTCTGCATTTCGTATTTGTTATAAGACCTACAACCCTAGGCTGCAATAATGAATTGACAAAACAATATATATAGGCATGTGGACATAAGCAACATACATGCACTCCATAACAAAATAAACCAGTTCATAAATCAACCGACCTGTGGGGTCTACCCAGAAATCCAGATCAGTCTGATTACAAGTTTTGAAACTATCGAACTACCACCTACGTGAAAACCAATTCGTTCTGTATCATTACAACTATAAAGAAAGACGAACTGCCCGAGCAAGCCCAAGACACCAGTTCTATTGTTATACAATCAATTTAAAGTTGAAACCAGGAACGATAATTCAAACATGCAAAACATATACCAAAGCAGAAGACATACAGAAACAAAGCTCAAGCATCAAGAGTAATGTGCTTATCGTCAACAGGCACGTCAGCTCGCTCCACAGGAGTCGCACTGGTCGACGGAACGTTACTCACATCTCTTGGCAAGACAAGCACATTTGTACCAAGAGCCCCATGATCGCACTCTTCTTTCAACTCAAAGTACATCTCCTCCAACATTGCATAATCTCCACACACTCGGTCTTACACCCTCTGAGCCTTTCGTGCAATTGACTAACAATGCTTAGTCTACTCAGTCACTACACCAAGCTTTTCCCACAAATCAATCATCAAGCTGACCAACAACGACTTCTCATCTACAAGGTCTTGATGTTTTTTCCTCAATGCCATCAATTCCTTCCTATCAGCCTCCCACGTAGCTCGCAGGCTCACCAGTTCTTCCTTGGCATTTCCCACACTACTCTCGACATTATCAACACGTTGGACGGTATTTTTCAACTTGTCATACCCAGCAAGCTAAGGAACTACAAGTAGAACAATCAATGTTACATTCGCCATTAGAACAATAAGAAATCAAACAAGGTGAAGAGCTTACCAAGCAACACGCCATGTCCATGGTCTCCAAAGTCGTACCGAAGTCTTCGTCTCCAAGCTCTTCTTTGTCACCATCCAGAATCCAGCAGACAAGTTGATATAAGTGCCGAGTGAAAGCTATAGTTAGAACGTTTAACCGTACACTTATTCCCCGTCTTCCCCTTATAGAAGAACTCACTTCCCAGGTTGCCAGAATGCTTCCCCAAGGACTCAGTCGCATCGTTCTCACCAGCAATACATTTTCCCTTGCTTAGTACACCGCGGTCCTCCATGTTCAGGTTGCTCCTACCCCTATGACTAGGAGATCTGAACACCACACCAGTTCGCTAGAGCGAACCAGCGGTAAAGTGACCCTCAGCTTTGGGCCATTTGGTGCTCCTCAAGCCAGAAGCCACCGCCTTCCGCTTACCATGATCACATCGACAACGAGGCACAAACTCAATCTCATCCATCACAAGGGGGGAGGCCTCCCTCGCCCCTCCATCGCCAAGAACATTTTCATGTCGCCTGGCCATAATGCACTCTAAAGACAAACCCACGTTCAATAAGTCAACAAGAAGGCAAACCCCTCTTATTAGATAGGAAAGAAAAGCAATTAGAGAAACCGACCTAGAATGATCAAAGATCTTGGACAAGAACCTTGGAGAACAACTTGGAGATGATGCAGAGCAAATACCCCTGAGCTTCTTACAACAGTTCAGTTTATGTTCAAATGTGCACCTTCCCAAGACACACCATCAATGCTTTGAAACCCTAAACGACACGTCACATGGCTCACTGCCTTTTCAAATTCCACAAAGTCGGGCAACTACCATTTTTGGCTATCCAACTGTTCATATCCCCACATGTGCCACGTGCGTGCTAAGGTCCTATCTCAGCAGAACGCTCCGGCATGGGAAGCGCTTTATACGTGCAAGACGTTCACCTGACCTCTCAAATAAACCCCTCTCAGGTCCTCTCTCAACATAACGCTAGGACCAATTAAAGAGCAGGACGCTCAGTCAGGCTCACCGGCTACTTAGCCTCACCAACTCTTACTAATGGAAGCCTACAAAGCTAAGCAGGTGGAACAACATCACGAAAGTTGCATTCAGAACACCCCAGAAATAGGCAAGAAGAAGAAGCATGCATTTCATAATAGCAAAAGAACGAATTGGCTGAACAAACTCAAGCACCAGTTCGTCTACTAACCGAGCTGTTGGGACATCCTAGAAAACCCAACTAGGTTAGCCAACATTCAACGTACAACAAAGACAAACCACTATCTAAAGCGAGCAGCCCAGGTTTCCCTAGGAAACCAGCTCTAATGTATCATAGCTTACAAGATCAGAACAAGCAAAAAACACTCACAACTCTCCAATTCAAGAAACAGCAGACAAGTTCTCAATAGACAAGGGATCCAGGTTGCCTTCCGTAGTATTTCCATCACCAGCAACAGTTGAGGTACCAGCAACATTCACTTCCACAGCCACACCAGGAGCAACCTCATCAATATGGGACTCAATGACCTCCAGAGCAGTTGCAGGTAAGATAGGAGCATCACATGCATCTTCCAGTATGTGTAACACTGGTATACTAGAAGCCCCGCATTCATTCCCCTCTTTGAAAGCTTTGTACTCTGCATCCAGGTCGAGATAATCAGCATCCAGAACATTGTAAGCCTCAGTAGCCTTTCGAGCACCATCCTTACAATGCTGGGCATAACCCGTCACCCTGTCAAGCTCTACCCTCGCAACACTAAGCTCCAACTTCGCTCCTTCTAGCTCGGTGCTCATCAAGATCTTCTCCAAGCAAACGTTCTAGTGCTGTTTCTTCAGGTCCTCGAGCTCCTTGAGGTCAATGGCATGCACGTCCTGGACATTCCTCAACTCATTCTTCAGTTTGGTTACGGACTCCTTCTCTGATTTAGCGATCTGAGCGATATCTTTCAACTTCTGGTATCCGCTCACAAGCTGTACACACAAAAATACCACAACATTCAGTCCCCGAAATTCACATAAAGAACTAACAAGTACGCTCTGTGGAGTGTCACTTACCAAACAATGAGCCAGATCCATTCGCCTCAGGTTTTCAGCAAGGTCCTTGGAATCTAGCTCCTTGCAGTTGCCATCCAGAGCCATATGATCAATCATACAAGCCACAATCTTACTCGACTTGTAGCTGACATCAGTTCGCTTCAATGTTCATTGCACCCCCTGGTTGTCCACATACACCACTTGGTGGTCCAAGTCATCATCAGCCATGACAGACTTACTACTCGCCTTGCTCAGGCCCTTCAACCTCGCTGTCAAACTGGGGTCTCAAGGCGATTGTGGCTGGCTCTAACTGACCCTAAAGGCCTCCAGATCCAAGATGCTCAAGTCGGGCACCGCCCTCGACCTAGAACTACGAGAGGTTTTACCCCCAACTTGTTCACCACCAGCACCAAAGCTACCACCATCAATAAGCTCCGCTGCCCTCGTAACCTTAGTAGCCCTTGGCTCAGCCGCATCAGCTTTCCTCTTTAGCGAACTACTTCGCTTGCAAGATGGATTTCCTCCAAGTCCAAGGAAGCGCTACCGGACCCCCTCCCCCCTTCAGGTTGCCTACTCGACCCACCAGCCCCACAGGCTCCAACCCTACCTGCGGGTCGCTTGTGACCAGGACGATTTCGGTTTCTTTCCTCCCTAGTCACCAGCTTGTCGTTACTCCTCTCCATCACTGATTCACTAGAAGCTTCATGGATAAATAGGCCCTGAGCCTTTTTCTTCTGACTTTTCCTCTTCTCCCTGATAGCACGAACTCCTCTTTCCACAAAGTAGCTCGCTACTTCGGGTAGTTTCCCCTACTTTTGAACTCGAGTGAGCTTCGCAAATGACTCTATCACCCCATATTTGGTTCGTTTTTTTGATAACGACCTCTGTAAAAACAACAAAGAAGCAAGTCAAATACAAACTCAACAGTCAAAACATCAAACCAATAAGACAATACACTAATATCCACCCGAAAAGTTACAAACCCTAGTGGTCACACCAAATCCTGTGGCACAATAATTCTCAGCTACCAATAACGGCCTTCTCTCCTAAGCCTCATTACTCACACCATCCAGCACGCTAGACTTTCTTGTTCGTATTTCAAACTAAAGTTATGAGCCCGAGATCGCTTCACAGAAAAGTGCTCAATAATGTCAGCGACCCCTATGCGATATTCACCACTCGTATTCAACAGGTCGAACACCCTAAGAAGCTGCCATGTATTACCCACGAACTGGCAGGGCACTTTCCCACAAAAGTTCAAAAATTCACAGGCCAACTTCGAGAACAGTATCCTCATACCAGCTCTCAGTTGCCCTTCGTAGACTACTACCCCGTAGTCCACCAATGTGTACCTCTCACTGAACACATTTGCCTTTTATCCTAATTCGTGTATCTCCAGGTCGAGTAGATTGATCCCATAAGCTTCTCTCAGATCGGCGAAAGCCTTCACCGCACGTTTATCTACAACCCTAGGGGGCAGCCCACTAGAAGACGACCCCCTCGTCGCGACCTAAAGTGCTAGCTACATCAACCACAGAATCAGATCGTGCATCATCCTCATCATCATCCTCACCCTTACTCTCACACTTCACTGACTTCTCTCTCTCTTTCTCGTACTCACCACAACTCAGCGATACTTCTCAAATCTTCTCAGATCGAGTATCATCAGAGTCAGACATCTCTTTTTTCTTAGCAAATACCAAACCTAAACAAGAACAGCTAAAGCCGACCTAGCTACTGGACACAAAACGCTAGAACAGAAGAAAAATGAAGAACAACAATGGCATAAGCACTAACCTGAGAAACCCTAGCCCGATGTTTTTGCTGGAGGAGAAACAAAAAATGACTTTTCAGAGCTCCAAATTTGGTTTTGTACAGCCGACCCTTCAGTTCCCGATGCATATCATGATTACCCCTATACTCTAGACGACGCGCCCCCTATAGAGATGTCTTTTCAAAATCCCAGAAAACGAGGCGGTGATTTTTTCTCTTAACAACTGTTCAGATTCTCCCACGTGCCAACTACCGTCTCATATCAGTTCGTCATGCTTACACGTACTGACCGTAGTAGCAAGGTTGGTATTTCCGTTCATGTCAGTTCTCTTCTTCACTCATGCTTAACATGCACCACCATTTTCTCTCAGCAGATCGCTTTAATATACAACACGACCTACTGAGAGGGGGCTATGTGAGGGAGTGATATTTGATATAGTTATATACTAAAAGCATTACTTTTGCATTAACTCTAATTCTTTATATTTTGAATGAGAATCATATGGGCAAATATTATGCATATTATATATGTTATTAATTATATGCATGTGTCTAATACTTTATGTTGTAGATGATATGGTGTGTGGTGACACACAGAAGATCATATCATCAGTACCTTATAAAGTATAAGTAAACGTTCACAACCTAAATGGATTTGGACAAACCATTGGTACGGTTGTAGTATAATCTGGTATTAGTTTGTCTTGACTATAAGATTACACTAGTACACTTTGTGTGTATTGAACAGGACCAAGTGAGGTTGTTTCTCTTTATACTGACTATATAAGAGAATAAACACCTCTATTATTATGGATGCTTGTCCTCTTAATCCGGATATAATAACGGGCACTTACGTGCATTGTACATTGCTTTAAATCATCAATGAGTGAGATTCATTTGTGAATCAACAAACTCAATGGATTGGGTAATGACATTGTATGTAAGGTGTGTTGTTGATTATAGAAGGAATCCGTGACCCGCAGGAAGTCGGGTTGATGATGTCCCGTTGAGGAGCTCATAAGGATTCACTATACCAGAATATGCATTTACTAACGGTTATATCCGTTACTTATATTTTTACTAACGGTTATATCCGTTAGCTCTGGGGCGTCACTCTCACTTAGGCAAAATTTAGTAACGGATATAACCGTTACTAATAATAATTTTAGTAACGGTTATATCCGTTACTAAAATTCTTTGTAACAGATAGCCAACTATTGGTGGCCCAATTAAATTTGTCATTTCTAACGGATATATCCGTTAGTAATGGATGTACTATTTACTTAACTATTGTTTGTAACGGATATATCCGTTACTAACCTTTAGTCTAAGAAAAATAAAAATTCCTGGGATCAAATTTTTTCCACCCTGCAAATCTAATTCTTCCATATCTGACTATTCCATCTCGCATAAATATCTATACAACAACTCAAGCAACAAATGAATAACAAGAAAAACCAATCCAAATCTCAATTTACATAGAAAGAAACAAAGCCTCCAATCCAAATCACAATTTACATTGAAACAAAAACAAAGTCTCACAATGAGTTTTCCTACTTCCTTCCTTAATTCATTTCTACCATATACATATAGACATATATTGACAAACCTAACAAACACATTGTTCTCATTGTCAATTACTTGAACAGAAATATTTCCTAGCCATAGCACAGAAGCAAACATAGCAAATGTACTCTCTTGATCATCTTTACAAAGTCGAACAATATCTAACGCCTCCTGATCAAATGAAGGAAACAAAAACCATAAGCTGTGTTGTCATTATTAATAACTAATAGCTAACGAAAGGGCTATAAACCTAAGAATAGATATAAGTAGTATTAGTGTACTTTACAAGTATAATGTTTAACTTTGAGTTACCACATAAGCATATGGAATCATTCAGTCAAGATTATAGATAAAATTTAGAGTGCTACGTATGACATAAAAGTAAAGATTATAAATATCGATGCCGTCACAACGACACTTGGCACCAGGGTTAAGCCTTAGGGGCATGGCGTGAGCCTAGGTATGCCTTGGTGTGCAGACACGCCATACACAAGTACACTATTCACGTGATGACTCAACTTAATAATTTAGCTTTGGATTGGTTATCATGAATTTAAATTCAATTACGAAAATAATCAAGCACAAATCAGTAACTTACATTGGTTCGGCATTTGGACCGTACTTAGCAAATTGAACCATGATATCTCTACCATCAACATTCCTTCCTGAAACAATAACACCCAAAAAAAAGAAATAAGTACAAGAAATATATTTGTACATAAATGCTCACTAAAACAACGCAAACAAATTAAACTCCTAGAAGCCCTCGCTACTTTACAAAGTGAGCAAGGCAAGTGTTTTTATCCGTCTCCCTATAAACAATAAATAAGACCTTTTTAAATCAAGATAATGTACGGATTTAAAGAAACAAACAAGTAAGCCCTGAATCTAACCAATGTTGCGACCAAGAAGATATCAAATATCCGAGTAAATAGTTCACCTAAGAAAATTGACGTCCAAACAGCAAACACATGCCTGGTTACATTGAAACCAAAAATCTTAAAACTGCTGCATTTCAAAGTCCAATAACAATTGAGCAAATCTCAAGTCCTACAAATTTTACCTATCTTTGAGCTCTTGTTCAAACTGAAGCAACTTTTCTCTAATGGGTTGCCCGAACAATTTCAGATCTTGTTTGATCTGACTTAGCATCTTGGTAGAAGATCCTTATCTTCACTAAGATTGGCTTCAATCTGCAAATCATTGATTCACCTAAGCAATACTACTAGCTTCCCAACTTCCAACAACGCAGAGCCAACTATCTCCAAACATAATTCTTGAGCAAGTTCATCAAGAAGACATACATAATGAAAATCATTTCCCATTGATTCAATACCAAGTCATTAAAATGGGGTAATTTACGCTTTTCTTTTCCTTCTACTTTTTGGTAAGTATTTTTATAAGGCGACGATCTGCTACAACACTTCCCCCTTCCCCCTTTCCCACGGTGAAAGGCGAATTCAGATCTCAATACCTTAGTTTTAACCACAATAATTAACTTACACAAGAAATCCTTTGTGGAAGGACATGTATAAATCTAGACGTCAAACAAGGAATTAATTTCATTCATTACCGAGCAAAAAAAAAGTAAAGAATTAAACATTGTGTTAGTTAGTTGACTAAGCATGTTTTCATTACAATCCAATTACTTAATTTAATTATATTACCTACAAATTATGTTACCACATATGACATACCAAATCCATAAAAATGCTAAAAACCCATCATATTAGAACCAATCAATATCCCGAATCCAAAAGCGATAAAAAACCTGTTTTAGCCATGCTACAAGCTTTCTCGGAAGAATTCAAGATTATCTCATAGTAAACACACGAGTAATTGATTGCTAGCCCCAATCGAATAGGATCGTTAGAGGAAGGTCAGCAACCAATATCCTAAACCCCAAAAACAAAACAAATAAACCATCAATCATACTACCTTGAACAAAAATCCAATTCAACTCCAAACAATAACCGGACTCCAAAGAGTTGCTCTCATCAATCGAGAATGTCATGCATGTTCCATAACAACACCGTAAAAGGTTCAATGTGTGGCGAAGCTTTTCACTTGACAAAACAAAATGAACAGGGAATAAACCAAAGGGAGTGACTAATAATTGCTCCAAATATCTCTTCATCTCCAATTTGGTCATTGCCATCTGCACCACAATCCTACATACAGAAAGGCCTTGATTATTTACAACAAGGTAAACAACATATAACGAATCAAAATTGTAAACTAAAGAATTATTTTCTAACTACAAGACATGCCATTTACTCTAAATATTCCAAGCCATGTCAACCCCCTTTAAAAGGACGTGATATTTTCATAATAAACTAAACCTACTGCTTGAATTGCGGTATTTTTGTCCAGAAGACTAGCACACCATTCTTGCTAAATATCATACTCCATATAACACAGAAGGTAAAAAACCAAGTTTAAGAAGCCCTCAAATAAACCAAAGCTCCTAGAAGTACTGTTGTCATACTTGGCATGAAACTTTAGTACCCCAGAAATCTGAAGAGCAAGCACTGCTTTCTGAACAAAAAGGAGTCTTTTCTCCAAATATTCATCTTGAAGCTACTTCAATAATTGTAGCAGTTTACAGCAAATAGTATAAGGGATTTCTTCTCTCAGAAACTGCTGACCAAGGCGTTTCAGCACCCACCACTCATGTAAACTTTAATTTGTCGTCTGTACAATGAAGAACCTCCTCATTTGCTCCAACTAGCCAGGATGTCTGGTTGTTAATTGCAACATATATATCCTAACTGGTTATCTTTAAAACCACAAAGAATTTCTAAAACAGGACCCTGAAGATAAGAATTAAAATGGAGATTCTTTGTCAGTCAGACTGACAAATTACTTACATGCTTTTTCATAATTCCCCAACTTCATGAAGCATGATGTCACTGATTCCAATTTTCCAATCTCTTCATAGATCTCACCAGCTTTAGACACATTTTGAAGCAATTTCAAAATCTGTATGGTAAGTAGCGATGGCTTCAGGACACATTCTTTTGAAGAAGAAGAAAAACCAAACTGTAAACACAAAAAATGAAGAAACAAATAAATGGGATGAATCAATCAAAAGTGACAAACTATGAGAGATTCAAGTTACCTTTGATTGCAGCCACAAAAACCCGTCTTCTTCTACCTCCGAATGCCCCACCACTCCAAAAAAAAATGATATCACAGAAATTTATTCCCATGAGCGTAGGATAGTTATTCACCGAAATTTAGGGTTAATTGGGTGGCTTCATCAGAAAGGGAAAATTTGAGTTTTTTAGGTTGAAGTAAAGCAAAACACGGGGTGTGTATAGAAAGGGCGATTTAGAATGGCGATGAAAATAGTAAAGATTAGCCGGTTTTGATTTGGAAAAGAAAACACTTTTGGTCAAAGATGAGCCTAGCGAGAGTGTGGAGTTTTGATCGGAGCAGCCACTTAAAATTTCTCTAATTCTCTTGTTTGTTTGGTTTTTTCGATTACAAAAATAACAAAATTGTAGCTGCCCGAGTGTCAAACATGGGACATTAAGCTACGATAAAGTAACAAGGTGACCCTTTGGACTAGCTTTTCGTTGGTATTCTCATTTGTTTTTCTAACGGATATTAACGCGTTAGGTTATATTAGAAAATGCTTATAAAATAATTTAAAGAATAAATTGAGATAAAGTAACGGATAACTTGATCACTAACGTTTATATCCGTTAGAATATTGGTAACGAATATATCCGTTAGAGATGAAAATTTTGCTCTGTTACAAATTGACCATTCTGGTGTAGTGATTGTCATGTAAACCCTACAGGTAGATTTAATCCTGCATAACAATGAGGTTGAGTGGTACTACTCAAGGACATAAGAAGTTGATTAATAGTTGTCAGTAACTTGACTTAATCAATGGACATTCGATATCTTAAACACGGGGAGATCAACGAACATATAATATGGAGCCCATAAATGTAACACATAATTTGGGATTAGGGCGGTAGTTCAACAATGGCCTTTAGTGGAATAAGCCATTTGTTGACGGACTTGGGCCGTGTGTTCTGGGTGAACATGGGAAGCCCAAGCCCGTCAGGAGGCCCAACCCTAATTTCTCCTCATGGTCCCTATTGTAACCTATAAATAGAAACCCTTCTCTCCTGGCCGAATTCACTATTTATCAAGATTGAAAAGAGAGGCCAGAAAAGATAGATCCAAAATCGGTTCTAGCTTTGTGAGAAAGAAGGGGGTTGGTAGATCGTTGCCCACACAACATCCAATCTATTGAAAGGAATACAACAGAAGATCAAGAGGTGGTTGCTGATTTCATAAAGCTTGGATTCTCAGAGATATCAAGAAGCTGATCTAAAAGGTAAATTTCTAACCAAACCGTGACATCCCTTATTCCGCTGTGCGTAGGTGTTTCGCGGTTCGTAGTAAATCATTCGGCGAAACCATAACGGTTCCTATAATATTCTCATTCAGGAATATCATGCATGTGTCCAACATAACAGAAATACCATACCGACCTCATGCCCTCGTCCTTCGAGCTGGCTTCAGAGCGATTCACATCATTAGCTCACGCACATGATCTATGAGATCGCTCCAAAGTAGCTCAACTCACACATCCTCACGCAGAATGTTCCATCTAATGACATCATCCATCTTCTAGATGCAATCATTACCAAAGCCATACTTACACAATCCATTACCGCAAAATAAGAACCACTGTAACCACTCCCCATCATTACAGAATTCCTACCAACACCATCCATACACTCCTTCTCAATTTTAACCATACATCTATGCTTGTCAGTACACGTGTTGTGTGGATCATCACGTTCAACAACTATAAATACCACCTGTATGAACTACGCCAGACCTGATTCTATTCTCCCCACAAAAACGAGAGAGATACGTAGGCAGTTCGCTATCAACAAACTCGGTCTTTCCAATCTACAATCCCCTTCTCCTCCACCTTAATCACAGTTGTAAAGCCCAAATTAATTAGCACCTTTACAAGCTATATGTGATATTTGGTTAATTAGCACTTTGCGATTTGGGCTTATGCTTTAGTGTGTTAATTCTATTATATGAATAAAATGGATTATTTGATATCCTACTTATGATTTGATGCTGTTTAAAATGCATGTAGATTTGAGACAATGTATATGTTATGGTGTATTTGTTGTCCCTCACCGCTTTTGCATATTATTCATGTCTTTTCTTGTCTTGCTGATAAATAAAAGGGTAGTAATTTATCAGGGAGTATTACTAAAGTAATTTCTATTCGTGATATATTAAGATTAAATATATTTTGTTTGTTGGTTGGCATCACATACAAGAACAAAAGAGAATTTTATAAAAGTATTGCACTATTACCTTAGAAGTCACGTCAAAGAAGATCTTCCCATAGTTTATTATTGGGGTATTTAGCTATTGGGCCACATTATAAATGGATAATTTGCAGATGATCACCAATTGTTCGTTTATTAGCTATTGGGCCAAAATTGACGGTTGACTTTGAGTTGACCGTGACTGAACCATTGGTCTGAAAAACCAATTTTGTGTAATGCCTAAAACACCCCTCGCACGTGTCTATGATGTGAAATTTGAAATCAAACAAAAAAACGGTAAAATTAAGATTTGATCCAACAGCCCCAATCAATATAGCTGTTAGAAGCTGTCTTCTTCCACTCCCTATATATTTCGACCATGGGAGCCTACCTTCAAACATACACTTAAAAAAATACACTTAAAATCCTTTCAAACATACACTTAAAAAAATGGGTGGAAATGAAATGGTGGTGTCTTTCCTCCAAAGGTAAGTTTCTCACCTTGTGACCTGTTCGACCTTTCTCTATAATGACAGTTCAGTTGGACCAAACGCAAAATAAACAATTTTAATTAGGACTAATCTTTAATATGTGTTTTTTCAGGTCTGCTAATTTTGCAAGGAAGAATGGCATTATGCCTCAACATGTACTTACATACGTGTTCACTGCCCTAAAGCTTGGTGTTGTGGGTTTATGCATGTGATTTTACAGTATAACGATGTTGGTACCCTAGAAACCAAGTTGATTAAGTGCTCATTCGAGGCTTGCAGTGTTGTGCAAGAGATCTACTCCAACAAAGATTTGCTTCCAAGTTGCCAATTATGCAAAGAAGAATTTCCTCTTTACAAGAGCTGTCACTTGTGCCCACAATGTCATTTACCTACTAGTACTTGTGAGTGAGTGAGTGAGGGGAGTGAGTGTGTTGAGTGTGTACTCAGTGCAACATGAATAAACATGTTTTTCTAACAAAAATAAAGCTAGTCATACACCATTGATAATTGATCATTCTACAAAAGTGAACTTCCATAATTTAGTCTGCATAGGTTTAAAAGCATACAAAATAACAAAAAATATCTGATGCCCATAAATAGCCACGAAAGCAGCATTGCCAACTTCAACAGAGTATCTCAAATAAATAGAGTATCTCAACTAAGCAAGACATCCACTACTGAGGTTGGGATTGAGTAAGAGACTCACTGAACATAATGCAAGGTGTAGATTGTCCTGGTGTCGAGGGTGGTTATAAATCTTCACCTAACCACCAGCCCAAGCCTCTACCACCTCCTTTGCCTATACCACTTCTTGTTCCATATCTCCTAACATTTGTAGCTTCAGCTATACCAATTCTTCCACCTCTCCTTGCTTTAAGGACTTGCAGATTCTCAACTTCAGGTTTAGGTTCAGCTTCAGCTTCAGGGACATCAATCACTGGCTGCAAATTCACATGTTGGCCTACACCTCTCCTACTACCAGCTCTTCCACCTCTCTTTACTTTAGGGACTTGCAGATTCTCAACTTCAGGTTCAGCTTCAAGGACATTAATCACTGGCTGCAAATTCACATGTTGGCCTACACCTCTCCTACCACCAGCTCTTCCACCTCTCCTTGCTCTAGGGACATCATTTTGCAGATTCTCAACTTAAAATTCAGGGACATCAATCACTGGCTGCACATTCACATTATTATCCCCACCTCTTCTTCTACCACCTCTAGTTCTTTTAGGGCTATCATGCCCACCTTCTGCTACCACCTCTTCTGCCCATTCACCTTCATTGTTCTCCGCATTCCCAACTTCAAGTTCAATATCTTTAGCTTCATTGGCTTCATCTGCTTTTCTTGATTTCTTTGATGTTTGATCTTTCCCTAGTGGACATGTCCTCTTATTGTCCTCTTATTGTGCCCTAGTTCAAGATATTTCTTACACTTTCTCTTACTTGTTGCCTTCTCTTCATCATCACCTCTTATCATCTATTTCTTAGGTCTACCTGGATGTCTCTCGAGTGGTGGAGGTTTACAACATCTTCTGGTTTAACCTGTCATATAACAATACATTAGAATCCCAATGGAGAATTGGAAATATGAATGATAAGACAAATCCAAAGTACCTAGCCCCAATCCTCTTCATTGTAAAATGGAAATATATAACCACCATAAGTTACTCTGAATGCATTCACATGATAAAATGGACTACAATACCTGTTAACATTCAAATTTCAATTGGTATCTCACTTAAAACTCCATTAGCATATCAATATCTTACTAAATAGCAACTAAAAATATACCTTGCCCAACTTTCTTTTTTTTTGCCTGAATGGTCTGACCACAGCTATAACATGCACACATGGAATCCCAGTCATTTGCCAAACTATACAAGCACACTCTTGTTTAACCAAATCCACAACAAATTATTTTTCACTTTTTATGTTGATGGCATAGTATGCAGTTTGTGAGACTCCTGAAACCTTATACCTGGTGTGCTTCTTCTCAAGTCTTTCAATCACATCTCTAACAGCTGGTATCAACTCATTATCTGGCATCTCACATAAAAGCTCTTTTCTCTGATGCAACAAGCCCATAACAGCCAAGTTGTATTTGTCCACAAGCTGAATTAAGGGTTTGTCCCTAATTTTTGGGATCCAATTGTTAAATGACTCACTGAAATTGTTTGTTATAGCATCACATTTTGATGTCAAATCAAAGTGTGATCTAGCCCAACAGTTTAAGGATTCTCTTTCTAACCACTTCTTTGCATCTGGCTCATCCTCCTCCAACTGATCCATAAATGTTACATGCTCAGGTACTTTGTATGCCTTTGCTGCACCCCAACTCAGACTTTGCAAGTAATCACCCTTGAATTCTGACTTGAAATTCTTATACATATGTCTAAAACAAAATCTGTGAACAATAAAGGAAACAACCCATTCTTATACATCCAATCTGTAATAGGATAACAACTATAATAATTATACACAAACAAAATTGGTTGTACCTGTGATTTGCAAAAGGAAAGTTGAAATCAACAGCATCTATAAGCCCTTTCTGCCTATCTGATATGAATGTAAGTTTCTCTAGGTATTTGTTCAAATAAGGTTTCAGATTCTTCAAGAAATCATTCCATGTACACTTAGCTTCACCTCTGCATATATATATACCAAGAGAAAACAACCCATCCATAGCATCTAATCCAATGGCACTCAATACACAACCCCCATACTTATCTTTCAGAAAGCATCCATCTAGACCAATTACTAGTTTACATCCTTGAACAAATCCATCAAGTGATGCCTTATAGGCTAAGAAAAAACCAATAAACTCACCATCTTGATCCCTATAGCACTTTGTCAATGATCCTTCATTCTTCTTAAGTATTTGTGTTTTGAGTTATGCTATCTTGTGGTAACTAGCTTCATAGTTACCATTGATCCTCTCAAGTACTCTAACTTTAGCCTTCCAAGCAGCATAATAAGAAATGTCAACTCCAAACTTATCCAACACTTCCAAAATTAGGTCTTTGGGTTTCATCTGTGGATGAGATCTTAGAAACCCTTCCAACTTATCAGCTACCCATCCACATGTTGCTTGTGCATTCTTATTTTTTCCATCAGCCTCACAAGTGTGAGTCTCCACATAGTTCTTCAACTTGAAAGTGTGTTTGCACTCATCACAGTGCAATACACACTCCATCCACATTCTGGGTCCTTACACTTCAAGTGGATTCTGGTCTTATTATTTCTAACTTGTTCATAACTAAACTTTTGATATATTGATAGGTTCTTCATAAACTCCCTACAATCTTTAAATGTTCTCCATTCCATTTTGGGCAACAGTTGCAATCTTACTTCTGTGGTTCCATTTCCTTCTATTCTCTCATGTTCTTCATCTGCATACAAATTCTTTGGTAACTTCACAAAAGCACTGATGTCAGCATCCTCATCATTATTATCCCCATCCAAATTAGGTTGCTCATCCACCAGATCAAGTTCTTCACTTTCACTGTCCTTGTCTATAGGGTTAGGCACAAAATCAACATCTTCCTCATCAGAAGAAGGTTCACTAACATAAGCAGTACTTAGCTTAATACTATGACCATACTCATCTCCCACTTGTATAAACATATCAACCTCATCATCCTCACTGACTCCACCATCACAATCTTCCACTTCATTGTCAACCAAGTCCTCAAATGTCACACCACTATCAATCACAGTTGTCCATTCCTTTAGAACATCTTCTGCAGTGAGTTAAGGTTCCACCCTACCTTCAGCTTCAAAATAGAGTTTTTTGGCTTCCATTGGTGTTGTAGGTGTAAGATGAAGTCTTGGTAACTTTCTTAGTTGAACAATGGTTTGATTTGGAGCTTTTGGTATTGTTGGGGTTGTGGAAGGAACATGGTTAAGCCTAGGTGATTTTCTGACTTCAGACACAACCACCCTTTGTTTTTTTGTTTTTAGTGTTGTTGGGACTGTTGGGTTAAGGTTAAGCCTAGGTGATTTTCTCACTTCATGGTTGATTTGGTTTGTTGCTTTTGGTGTTGATAGGATTTTGGGATGTTTGTTGGATGTTGGGGGCTTCAAGCGCTTATTGACATTGGGATGGGCTTCACTTGGTTGTAGGCTATCTTCAAAACTTAATGCACTTACAAACAAATGATACTTCTTATCCTTTTCAGGTTTAATCGAATCCCACATTTTCAACATATCCTTATCATTATTGAAGTAAGTCAGATGTCCCCTAGCAATGAATTTGACACATAACACTGGTTTGTCATCCCCAAACTTCTTATGTATCTCCTTGAGCAAATCAAGATAACACATCTCTTCACCATTTACCTTATAGTCACTGATATATGCTTGGAGAACACTACTTAGAGTTTTGAACTCTCTAAATTGGTGCAAAAGCAATCAAGGTTCCTTACTCACGATCTTCGTTTCGTAGAGTTGGAATAAAGATTCGAACTAAACTAAAGCTTAGAACAACTACAAATTGGAATTTACAATTAAGGGAAACTAAGGAGTAAGGTCATAATATAAATGCTAGATTTTTCTTTCCTACATAAACATTAAGAAAACATTAACGCGTTGAAAACATTCACTTTAATACGAAATAAAGATTTGAAAGAGAAGGTGGAGAGTTAATCCTCCTCATGTGACCTATCATTAGTGTTGATTTGAAAAGGTTTTGATTCTTCCTAGACTCATAGACAAGTCCCTAACGGAAAAATAGATTTGATCCCTAGCATGCATGGCTCACCAAAGAGCTCATACATGCATGCTAAGTGAAACCAAACAATGACTTATCTCTAAGCTCATTGCTTGATTCCTAACTAAACTCTACACCAACTACCATTTTGGGATAGGATGTAGAGTTAGTTGTTCTTCCTAAACCTACCAAACCAACAACAATTGGTTTACCCTCACATGAGTTGGATTAACTCCCCAAAAGGGAAGTTAGCTCATGATCCTTGGGACAAGGATTTATAAACTAAGAAAAACATAAAAGAGAGAGAGAGAGAGAGAGAGAGAAGAAAGATGAACAAACAAACTCACTTCTATTTATTTTCTAGAAGAAACAAGTGTTCCTCCATTAAAACTATTACAAGCTTTCTAATAGAAACTAAAAACTAACTTTACATTTCTTTCACTAAGGAACTAAAATAATGCCATGTGAGGAAAATAAGTCAAGGGAGTAAATGGGGTGTCCCCCACCCTTGTCTAATTTCTTCTCCATTTGAGAGAAATCTCATTTCCTCCCACGTGAATTATCAAACCACATTAATGAATTTTTATCCACCACATTAAAACAAAGTGACACCTTGCCTTTTTTTTCACTATTAACACCTAATCTAATTTATTACATGCAAGGTGTCAACTTTGCACCAATAATTTGTTATCTTTGTCTTGACATGCTCCATGATTGATGACTCATCCAATCTTGTGGCCCCGCATAGTGGATCCATGTGCAGTCCAGTGGCGGTCCGGTATTTTGGGCAGTGTTACAATTTCCCGCCTATGCGTAGAGTTCATCATACGATTGTCCGAGCATCTCTCGTGGTCGTGATTCGAGTCCCGGGTTCGAGAGGTAGGAGCTTTGGAAGTTTGATGCTTCGTGTGGATTTGGGAGAATTAGGTATATCGCCGTTCCTCGGCTTTATTTCAGTTTAACCAATATTTCCATGTTTATTGCAAATACCGCACAAGTATGAAAACATATTATTTCATGATTATTAAACACATAATTAACCAAATTTATATGTCTCAATGGGGTTTCATAATACACTTTTGGGTGCTTATCACATTACCCCCAAACAGCATTTTGCTTGTCCTCAAGCAAAGAAGAGACACTAAAATAGATAAGTGGCCAAAAAATGTGTAGTCCTAAACTAATTCTCGTTTCACAGAGTGCGGTTGCATTGACCATATGCAACAAGGCCTTAAACCACTAGGAATTCCCTAGTGGACGAAGTTATAGCCTCGCGTGAGAGTTTTCCAGAAAAGATACTCACAAACTTCATTTATACTACAACGACTCAGTGACAGAAACTCATTTCCTAAATTGATCTCAGATATCCATACATCTCCTTAGCAGGGAACGAGGATTGATTTCTTTGAAACTCAAGTTAATATGTATTCAATAATTAAAACATCTACATATGATTATTCATGCAGTGAACTTTTCATTGAAATATACTAGCAGAGTTGTTTCTGGATCCCTTGGAGAGCGTACCTAAATGGGTTCTCACAGGTATGTGTCGAAACACAATTCTACTCAAAATTTTACCACTCAGGTTTTGTTAACTCCAGTGTGCAGTGGGCACACGTTTTCTTACATCTCAATGACAGTCAGAGGAGCCGATGTCGATCAATCACGTCTACTACTTATTATCACACCACCCTACTCCTAATTGAGCTAGAGGCCTTTATTAGGTATTGTAATGCCTGTATTTTAAAATACGTTTTTATCTGTTTAATTAATTAATTTAATTATTTATTTTCAAAATTTGTTGGATTGGACTCGGGACATGTGGGCCTGGTTTCTTGGCCCGAGTCTGTGTTAGGCTTGGGTTTCGAACCCAAGTATATAAACACATTGTTCTAGATAATAGGGTTTTTAAAATAATAAAATATTAAAAATTAAGGCAGAGCTAGAAGTTTGTTTGCTGGAGGGTGGAGCGCAACGATTCGGACTAGGAGGATTCGTCGAACTGTTCATAAAGGTGAGTAGAGTTATCTCTCACCACTACTAAAACTGTAATTTTTTGTCTATTTAGAATTTACGAATTTACTGTCAAAGTGTTTCCGACCAGTTTTCAGTTTTCACAGTTATTTAGTTATGTCAATATCTGTTAGTTTCATTTGAACTGTTGAAGCTCGGAACATGGGTTAATGGAGGCGCGAGCTCATACTGTTTTCTTTAACTTACCTTTGTTGTTGTGTTGTTTTTGTTGGGTTGTTATTGATTGAATTGTGGTTAGGAAAGGGGGGTGTCGATACATTTGATAGAACTGTTGGGAGCTTCGACAGAGCGTCAATGGTGGCAACGAAAACCCCTGTATTCGTTTTTTTTTTTTTTTTTGTTGTTTTGCTTTGGTTGATTGTCGGGAGTTTGGAGATTGGTGGTCGGACTGTCGAATGGGTGCTGGAAAGGGTTGTTGAAGCTCGAAGCTCCATTAATGGCGGTTCGACCAAACCTCCGCTAGTAAAACAGTTTGAACTGTTTTTGGTTGATTTGTGGGTTGTTGATGTATGTGTGAATGTTGGAATTTGATGGGGGCTGTTGGAAGCTTGGACCAGCCATAAATGGCGGCGTGAATTTTGAGATCTAGATTGGATGAAGGGTTTGGATTCAAGAATTTGAGGGTTTCGATTTTGTTAATGTTGTGGGGTTTTTCTTTAGGAGTCCAACCGCTTGGTTGGAATGGGTAGGCGATTTGAACTTGTGGTGGCCGGATTTTGGTGCTGGTGGTGGAAGAGAACTGATGAGGGTGATGACGAATTGGGCTTGGGCCTGGGCTAAAGCCTTTTGGTTTTGCTTGGGCCGAAATCAAATTTTAAGTTATTGGGCCGGTTTTGTTTTAAGTGGTTGGGCCATTTTTTCTATATGTTTTGTTTTGGGCCAGTTCTATTTTGGTTTTGTTGGGCCAGTTTTGATTAAGTTGTGGGCCAGTTCAGTCTAAAGTTTTTGGGCCAGTTTCTAATATTGCTTAGGGCCAGTTTTAATTGCTTTTCTTTGGACCAGTTTCAAGTTAGTTTTGGGGCCGGTTCATATAACTTAAAATAGATCCAATTGGGTCAGGTAGAATAAATAAGTTGGTTTTAGACTTTCGGATTCTAAGGTTTGGGCTTGGCCAGTTGGGTCCGAACCATTACCTTAGTCATGAGCCCTTGAGCCATGCGCATTGACCTTAGCCATAAACCATGGCTATGACCATGAACCTATTGCACATGGAAATGACAGTTTGACTTTGACCATGATGTGTTGACTTTGACTTTGACAATGTCAGTTTGACTTTGATCATGATGTGTTGACTTTGACTTTGACCATGATATGTTGACTTTGACCGTTGACTGTTGACTTTGACCGTTGACTGTGGAATGTTGACTTTTCCAGTTTTTCACATATTTGTTTTTATGGATAAATGTAATAATAAAACGTTGTCGGATATTGTATAACTTGGTTGGTCATTATCTAATTTAGATTTAACGTGAGTAGTGTGTAAAGCACATATATATTGGGCTTTGATTGTGGACTGTGGACTGTCTAATTGTGCTACGTTTTATGTTGTATATTATATGCACACATGTAGTAATAAAATGTTGTGGAAGCTTGTATAAATTTGGTTGTCAGTATCTAAGAAAGTTTGGACATTGATGCTGTGTATTTTTGACACGTGGCGATATTGAGATGTTATGAGACGTTATATTCCTAATACGCTATACTAAAAATGTATGCGATTCGTTGAAGTAATTGTGACATGATATAATATGTTGAAGTATATATATTAATGCAATATCTTTGAGAAATGTATATAAACGCTCCATTATTATATATGTGAGATGCTACTATGAGGTAGTATAATATTGATGAATATTTGCCCAAGGGAGTGTGGTGAAGTGCAATAATATATTGACACGTGAAAGAATGAAAGTGGTTATGTGAAATAATTGAGATATGTCTAAATATTGTGGCTTAGTGCAATAAGGTAATTGACCTGCACGTGATATAGTGGAATTTTATTATGAGTCATTAATGTATGACACTTGAATAAATTACGTAACGAAAATCCTAGAACCTAGCTACCACAACTCATGTGATTGGCCCTTCTGGCGTTTCAGTTAATCTGAATGGCCTTCGGGCGTAAGTAATGTGATTGGCCCTTCTGGCGTTTCAGTTAATCTGAATGGCCTTCGGGCGTAAGTAATGTGATTGGCCCTCCTAGCGTTTCAGTAAAGCTGAATGGCCCTCCTGGCGTAGCCGAATAGTGGCTTGATTATTCCGTTCGCAAAATAGAACGATGACGCGCGATATTTTATGCCGAATAGTGGCATTACTTACATAATTGCTTCCGTGTGAGGATTTACCTGGTGTGCGGCATCCCGCTCAGGGTGGTTACGCACGGAGTGCTTCATTATGTAAGGGGAGGCATGTGGATGTACATGTTCGGCGTTGGGTAGCGATTGTGGTAGCCAGGGAAACTAGGTAAGACATAGATACGACGTGATTTTAGGGACACACAAAGAAAGTCTAAATTAATATAATTATGGTAATATGTTGGTAAATGATATATCTTTAGATAGATGATTGTATATGATTTGGCTGGTTAGTATTTTAGTTAGAACCTAAGGCGCCTCGTGGAGGAACTAAATGCCTTTTTATTATGCGTATGGTATGTTGTATTAGTTGTTGGAAGTTAAGGCGCCTCAGTGGAGGAACTACCTGCCTAGATTATTGTACTTAAGTATGTTATATTAGTCGTTGAAAGTTAAGGCGCCTCGGTGGAGGAACTAACTGCCGTATGGATTATGTATATATTTGTATAAGTATATGTTGTTTTTAGAGCTACTCACACCAGCATTTTTATAATGCTGACCCGATTTGCATGTTTGCTTATCGGGTGTGTTCATTCAATGAACATAGTTGATAAGTTTTGACAGGTTTAGTGTTGAAGAAGAGTGGTTGCTGCTTGTGGTTTGCGTTAGCGTTGCATCTCAGGATTTGTTTTGTTTTCCCTTGAGGTGATATAGAATTTCAGTCTAGACAATGTTTTTGTATTTCATTTGTAAATTTTATTAAAGAGTTATTGAAAGGAGAGTTGTAACCTAATCTTATTTGTGAATCTTTGTCATGAAGAAGACTTTTGTTTAAGTTAAAATTTTTATTGGTTTTTATTATCCGCATATTTAAAACTGTTTATGGGTTTTTGGGAGTTGAGAGTGCGTCACACCTCGGAGATCGAAGAGTCGGGAACAAATAATGTTTTTCCGAATTCTGTCGAAATTCGGGGTGTGACAGGTATTGTGGGGCTTAGGTCATAGTGTACAAGAAAATGGAAATGGATAATCAAAATTTACGAGTATGAGAGAATAGGGTCTTCATATATTTACACTAGAGAAATCCTTGTTTCCTTTCCTTCTTCTAACCGAAGTTTTTCCAACCTTGTTCTTAAGCCTCACGGATACTTTTTTTTTTTTTTTTTTTTATAAGGCTTAAGAACATGATTCTATTTTCCTTTTCTGAAGCAAGTAACTGACTTATATTTGGGACAAGTCTTTCTCTTTATTCTTTCCACATTTCATCCTATTTCTCATACTCATCACTTAGGTAGGTTCTTTTATTTGGTTTAATAAATGGGTAAGGAATTTTTGGTGAAAGTGAAAGGTTTAATGAACGGTTCAGTGGAGTGACTAGCGGTAAAATTTGTAACAGGTAAGAATTTTTAGCTATGTCGATCCAAAGAAGGCCTAAATTCTCGCCTAGGGTTCGGGTGGTGATCAAGTAAGTAGATGTGTAATTTCCTCTAATCGAAAAACTACTCCCTCTGTGTCATCACACACAAATCACTCATATCAAGGCTTTTGGTTAGATTCTCACAGGATTTATAGTTTAAGTAACTAACCGTTGGTTCCATAAACTTACTGCTATGTACAATCAATGATACTCAGTACATGAATATTCATGAAAAGATGTATAAACTATTGCATACGTATTATCTAAAGTTTCTTAAAAACAAATCCTAATTTGGATACTAATGTGAGATTTCTAGACAATTTTCATCATTGAAAAGGAAACAAGACTTTGTCACTAAGTACAATTATTAATATGAAAATAAAAACTATATATAGGCTACAAGATGCCTAATTTTTGCTACTGGTTTAAAGCACCCCCAAACAGAATGATGCTTAGTCCTCGAAGGATCAATAATTAAATAGAGAAAGTACACGAGAACCGCGGAGCAAAATTAGGGCTAGATTCTTTGGGACGAGAGAGGTTGGAGATCATAATATATTATTCAGAAAGAACAAGAAAATGTTCAATAGCACACTAAACATAGCACACCTAAATAATGAACCATAGCATACTAAACATGAAAACCATAGCACACCAACAGAAGTTTTAGCTAGATATATGTACAATGGCAAACTCAAGTTTACCATCCAGAACGTGAAGAAGGTCTGGCGTCCTCTTTAAGGAAATGCATTTCCTTAGCATCGCGCCAATAGATAATAGTCTGCCAAATTTCTGCCCATTCTTTGTCTCCGGATTCCCTCAAATTGGTCATCATCTTTTCGTCCTTTGAGTAACATCGAACATGCTTCAGGTATCGAGCAGGACGCTTCCATTGACGAAACCTCAATGAGCGAATGATTCTGTTTGCTGGGCACATGGAATCTACCTTGACCCGATCATGAAAAGTGGTCGCAAAAACCGTGGGAAATGTGTCTTCATGATCCGGCAAGCGGTGATTGGTAAAAGTATATACCGATCCTGAAAAGCGCGAGCTCGTTTCAGTTTGGAGATAACACAACCTAAAATGTTAAATAATGCATGACCCGAAGCTAGTAATCGAATACAACATATAGCGACCTCATTGGCGGAGAGAAAAATGCCAATCTCCCATAATGTTTAGGAGTACAAATAACATGGCAGTCCCCATGTTCATGGTCATGCTTGCTAATGGAATGGTGATGTTGCGCCATGGCACATGGCCATCTCCTTCTCGTTTGATCTCAAGACCATCACCATAAGAGTCGCTAAACGCTTCCAATCGAAAAGGAACGGTAAGAATTATGATAGATGTACCGCCAAGATGCGGCCGGGTTCGTGGTATGGAAGGTCCAAAGATAGAGCAAGTTGTTGTTCAGAAAAGATATGAGGTGTGTCACCAACTCGGATTGTGAACCCGTCTAAGTAGAAACCATGCGCATGGTTGAATGCTGGTGTGTCATCCATATTAACATAAAAGTATGCAGCCAAACTCGGAGAATAAGTTTGGTCAGGTTGAAGAATTAGGGAAGACCACCCAATGTTTGTGATGTAATCATGAAAGAGATGGCCATAGGTATTGGAATCCATCATAGACTGAAAGGATTGCTCAGGAATGAGTTTGGGAGGTACCATGGATGATGAAGATGCAATGTTTGATGAAGTAAAGAAATAGGTAACGATACCGGCAACTGGATGGAAAAATGAAATGTAAGAAAATAGACCCTCCTGTAGCACATGTTAAAATTATATTAGTCACAATGGAAATGATGACAATCCTATTAAGCATTGCATACAAAAAAAGACAAAATACATAGTAAGACGGAAAAACGTAATAACATAGATGATTATATACTTATTGACTTAGTAATATCATGGATTCTTATATTGCTCTTGGAGATGCATATTTTGCACCAAACTGTTTAGGTCTTCTATTTGTTGGCCGAGCTGCATCTGAATGTCCTCTTGGCTGGCAGAGAGTACAGTTTGATTTTCCATTAGGAGAGCATGATTTTGCAAGAATTGAGAATGATTTTCCAAGATCTCCTCCTGTTCAACATCATGCGTTGCTTGACGATCTTGGAAATCCTGAAGAGTTGTGATGATGATATTCCTCGACGAGCGCGTGTAGTTCCTCAAACCCCGATGAAGAAGTTTAATGCCTTCCATGGGATTAATAATATTCAAAGACATGGCATTTTCATCAAATAAATGGTCAGAATTTGAGCTTGGGGTGTTCTGCTCATCTATCAGAGTATCAGGGGTCCAAAAACCAACGGAATAGTCTGTTTGAAGTACCTTTATATATTCTCTTTGAAGGGGTGTCTCTGAAGAAATTATTGGATAACCCCAACGCATCATAATCTGCGTAACCAAAGTGGGTAGAGCTGCTGACCTTCTTGTTTTCTTGGTGATTACGTTCCAGAGGTGTTGGATCAGACAAAAGTCATCTCTTTGAGTTTGCAAAATCCAAAGTAGGTGAAGTTGAGGCTTTGTGACTTCAGTTTGGTGTGATGTACCTACCACATTATGTCCCAACCAGTGGAGCACAACACGTTGATTCTGTTTCAAAGAGCGTTGAAGAACCATGTGATGTGTATTTTCGACGTCGCCATGAGATACGGTAGCTCATGATAAAGTTTTCTTGAATCGAATGATGACTCTTGAACAAGGGACTCTGGGTTTTATTGGGATTTGAAGTATGTAGGGAGATCATTTCCTTATTCAATTCCAATCGTTGTCCATAGGCATTGAAGTAGAATTTTCCATCTTCATATCCGCTAAATTGGTAGAACATCAAAACCAATTCAAAGGGAATAACTAGCTGCTGAATGATATAGAAGAGGCCCATCCGCGACGTATGATTTCGTGTCAAAATAAGGAGAAAACCGCCTTCTTCGAAAGTTTTTAGGTAGTCTTTCTCTGCCGTTATTTTTTCTTGGTTGAGCCATTCCGGAGGGAAGGAAAGTGAAAATTTTATGAATAAGAATGGCTTAAAAGAAGAGATTTATAGGCAATCTATGAGGCTATACCAATCTGGAGTCCAAGTGTATTTAATGACCCATGTGATTATGTACAGCATCATAGGGGATCCACAGTAAGTCTTTGTCATGTCAGATATCCAAATACAATTAATGAGATGGTTTAATGTTTAGAAAATACGGAGGAAAGTTTCACAGGGTAGTTAAACTTACACGTAATTTCAGAAATAATGATCATAACTCAGTAATAGAATATGTATAGAATAATCGAGCTGCATGTGTGACAAGTGTTATGTGTACCTTGTAGCGTGCGCGATTTTCTCTGAACACTGTGTATCCATTAATTATTTTGGTGAATGTTGGATGGCCTTTCTTTGTTATGGTTTGTTTATTTATTTACTTATTATTATTATTATTTTATTTTTATATATATATATATAGAGAGAGAGAGAGAGAGAGAGAGAGAGAGAGAGAGAGAGAGAGAGAGAGAGAGAGAGAGAGAGAGAGAGAGAGAGAGAGAGAGAGGAAAAGACAACTAATATACACAAATATTTAATACAGAACTTCTCCAATTAATACGTAACCCATACAAATGTGGGAGAATTATTTAACACACCATACTAATATACAAAATGAAAATCATCAGAAAAAAAAAAAAAAAAAAAAAAAAAAAAAAAAAAAGATGTTACGGATCATGTTGTGCATGAGTGACAAGAGAATAATGATAAACACTGTTATCACGATTAATGTGATAGCCCATTCGCGTTGCTTATTTTCCCATCGCTCTAGTTTATTCATTATGTTCAAGAAATTTAGGATTTGTGAAGAAGAATTTGTGAAGAATGAGAGAAAGGGGTTGAGTGAAAGTGGAAAGGAGAGTTGTATTTATAACTTGATTTCTGACCGTTGGGCATCTGACCGTTTGGATCATTCCGTTGGGTTCTGACCGTTGGGCTTTGAGAGTAGGCCCAATGAATCAAGGAGCAAACTCATATTTTTGAAAGTACTATATTCGCATAACATAAATAATTTCTCATTCAAACCGTCTGGAGATACAAAATTATGAGAAATCAACCGATATATAATAATTTAGCACTAAAAAAAAAATGCAATGCATAAGGGAAATAAATGACATAGTCATTTCTAAACCAAAGGAAATAAAAGCGACTCTTGTGAATCCTCGGGTTAGCGGAAGATGAACCCGGGTTTCTACGTCTTGACCACGGCGAACTTCATTTGCCGAAATGACCGGGTCCGGAATGTGGCCTATAGATCAGAAAGTAAAACCGATCTTTGAATTGCCGCTGATTTGCCATCATCATTCTCTGGAATTGGCCTTGGCGATTTCGCATTTCTTCTTGGAAGTCATTCGGGAAGTAATCATCTCTTCTGGCGAAGAAACATCCTGCGATACTAGAATTCATGTTCCTCAAGGCATCCATAGGAGTATTGATTGGCGATGGTATCTTCATTAAAAAACATCACAGTGGTGAAGGTGGAGGAGGAGGTAACGTTATCATGCTCAATGTCATCTCTAGCTACTTGGGTCCCAATGGTCTAAAAACACAAGTCTCAAAAATTCCAAAATTCTCGAAAGACCTTGTTTCAATGAAAGGAGTAGCGGACTAGAACGCTTAAGTTAAGCATAAGCCGAAGTAACAAGTACAACAAGAGGAGCTGAATTTTTGCGGGTAAAGAAGAATATGGCCCGGAAATGGACCATACGAAAGTGTGTTTCCTCTCTGTAGGATCCACAGCAGGTGCAAGAAAGTCTTGTTCACGCCGACGCGTCTTTGAAGTTCCAATGGCGTTGTATGCCACCCATTGAGTGACGGCTAATTGGTTACGCCCGGCGAATCTTTGGTACACGCAGATTCGAGCGATGTTGTACTCCCCCCGAAGCGTGTCAAACATCAAATCCCTCGTGGTCGGATACTCGACAATAACGAGGGTCGGGCTATCGAGTTAATCGAATCGCGGTATTCGAAATCAACTCCAGCGTGAGTTCACATTCCAACCCATCCGCCGTAATCCAAAATTCGTCACCCCGGAAACCTCCATTGTTATAAAATTTCAACACCAATTCTTCGGAATATTGAGCTGGGATTCGATGCAATAGATATTCCCACTCTCTACTAGCAATTTCCTCATCGAAAAATGGGTGAAACATCCCGGAATTATAGAGATTTGTGAAATTTCTCTCAACTGTAATTCTTCTTCGTGCTGCCATAGCGCGGTGTAAATTAAGTTTTTATGGTGCAAATAGCAAGAGGAGGTGGAGGAGGTGGTGCTGGAGGAAGAGGGTTGAGTTTGGTGGAGTTTGGCCGCGTCTTGTGGTCGAATTCAATCTTTGGTATGCCGCAAGTAGTAGATTGTGGGGGGACCAAGATCCGATTTTTGTGGAAGAAGAAGTGAGGGGGGTGGACGCGTGGGTGCCCGTGGCGTGTGCTTTAATACCGGATCTTTGGTTTTTGGGTCGGGTCAAAATTTTTGGCCCAAGTACAAATAAATTACAGAAATTCCTCTTATGTCCCGAAATGTTCCAAAATTTCAAACGTGGAAATTCGATTCGTTTCAACTCCAAATTGAACGGATGAGATATCGAAATGATCAGTATTAAAAATATCATCCACTAGAATATGAAAAATCACATTCAAACATCATTTTTTTTTTTTGGTTTTTATTTATTTATACTTTTATATACAAATGTACAAGTCGAGAAGAACGTGTCAACAACACCGGAAATCCAAATAAAACAACACATCACAAACAGCCTTTAACTTCGGGCAACTTTCATGTCACTCTGGCTTAACCCAATCCAGCCGGATTGTGGCTTATCCTTTATGTTTTGGGGGCCTAGGGTTTAGGGCGGTACCATCCCCGACCAATGTGCAATGGTCTAATAATAATATTACCCTTAGTACATATGGTATAGCCTCAAACCGCCAAAACAGTCACACATAGAAAACGATCGGGGTTGGCACGGTGGAATCCATTGCCCGCGACGAACTAGAAAATGTCCGATGGTGCATATCACGACTCTCTTTGGGCACCATGCTGGGTGCTAATAAAAAAACGAGTATATACATGTTGAGTCTTTTCACGTCAGATCCTCAAGACGAATGTGACTCTTTTAACGTCAGATCCTCAAGACGAATGTGAGTCTTTTAACGTCAGATCCTCCAGACGAATGTGAGTCTTTTAACGCCGATCCTCAAGGCGAATCCCAACCTGTGGGGAGCAACGGGACGGCGGCGACGAAGTTTATCCTGTTGAGTGATGTCGACAATAATATACCTTATACCGCTCATCTCGGATAAAAGATCAAGACACGGACGAGAAGGAGTTTGGCGGTTCATACACCACCCCATCCTTTTCGCGCGCCGCTTCGAAGCAAAAAAGTACTACGACCATTACCAATTCGAGATGGGTGAGATTTGGACCAAATGATGAGTTGGAGTTCGCGAGGAAAAGAATAGAAAAGGGAGGAGAAAGAAGGAGTTGAAATTTTTGGTACCCATTGTTTTCCTGGAGGCACGTTTGCTCGATTATCAGAAGACATTTATACTCAGTTCTGAAGTAGAGTTTTTGTGGACTAAGGTTCCGGCGCTTGCAACCACACACTCTAGGGATTGTTAGAAAAGAAAATAGAAGAGGGCCCGGCTACCTTAATGGCATACTTTTCCTGTTTAAATACATGGAAAGAAGTACACCAGCGAATCTATTAGTCTGTGTAGACTGGATCATTTAGAAGAGTCTCTTCGACATCTGGAGAGCGCAACTCATGATAATGTTTAAGGAGCTGGCCATTTACTTGAAATTCGCTACCATCATTTACGTTTTTCACAGAGATAGCCCCATAAGGGGTGAGCAGAGAGCGATGAAAGGACCAGACCATCAAGTTTTTAATTTTCCTGGAAAAATGTGTAATCTTGAGTTGTACATCAAAACTTTTTGACCGACTTTGAACTCTTTTCGCAATATGTGCTTGTCATGCACTCTTTTCATGTTGGCTTTATAGGATTTCGAGATCATAGGCATCACTCGAATTTCCTCAAGCTCATTTAAGCGTAATTTTCTCTCGCCTGCCGCGTTAGTATTATAATTGAGGCTTTTGATGGCCCATAGAGCACGGTGCTCAAGTTCAACCGGCAGATGACAAGGTTTTCCAAAAACGAGGCGACACGGAGACATCCCTATAGGTGTCTTAAAAGTCGCTCAGTATGCCCACAAGGCATCGATAATCGTAGAACCGATCTTTCCTAGATGGATTGACAGTTTTTTTTCCAAAATGGATTTTATTTCTCGATTAGAGACTTCTACTTGACCAATCGGTTTGAGGATGATACGGAGTTGCCACTTTGTCGCGTGACTCCATATTTCTTTACTAATGATTCAAAATTTTATTGCGAAATGTTTTCCCCGTCACTAATTATAGCTTTTGGAACACCAAATCGAGAGAAAATATTTTCTTTTACAAACAAAACGACCGTTTTATGATCGTTAGCACGACATGCCAATGCCTCAATCCATTTTGACACATAGTCAACTGCTACAAGTATGTATAGGAAGCCATGAGAATTTGGAAATGGACCCATGAAGTCGATGCCCCATACATCAAAGATTTCCACAATTAGAATGGGATTTAAGGGCATCATATTGCGTTGAGTAATGCGACCTAACTGCTGGCGGCGATTGCATGCTTTGCAATGCTCATGTGCATCTCTAAACAGTGTTGGCCAATAAAAACCACATTGTAGAACCTTGGCCGCAGTTTTCTTACCACTAAAATGACCACCACAAGATTGTTCATGGCAGAAGGATAACACATCGTTGTGTTCCCAGTCGGGAATGCAACGGTGGCGGATTAGTTGGTGCGAACAATACTTGAAGAGGTAGGGATCATCGAAATAGAATTTCCACGATTGGATAAAAACTTTTTCCGATCATTCTGAGACCAAGATAAAGGAACTTCCTCGGTAACTAAGTAATTTACTATGTCTGCGTACCAAGGGGACGAAAAAATAGAGTACAAGTGTTCATCCGAAAGGAATCACGGATAGGTTCGGTATCGATATCAACATCAGCGACAAGTCTTGATAAATGGTCCGCAACCACATTTTCGCTACCTTTTTATCTCTAATTTCGAGAGTAAACTCTTGCAAAAGGAGAATCCATCGGATCAACCTTTGTTTTGCATCTTTTTCGCTAACGAGATAACGAAGTGCCGCATGGTCGGTGGTGTAGACAATAGTTGGAGAACCCACTAGGTAAGGACGAAACTTATCTAACGATATACAACGGCGAAACTCTTTTCGGTGGTGGTATAGTTACGCGTTGAGCTTCATTAAGGGTTTTACTCGCATAGTAAATGACAACCGGCTTATCTTCTCGGCGTTGCCCTAGTACAGCTCAATAGCATAGTCGCCGTCACACATTAATTCAAAAGGTTTAGACCAATCGGTGGTTGAATTATGGGAGCAGATAGTTAATCACGGTTTTAATACCTCAAAGGCTTGTTTTGCAACCGAAATCTGAAATCAAAAGCGGCATCTTTAAGGGGAGATTGGTTAAAGGTCTAGCAACCTTTGAGAAATCTTGAATAAATCTCCTATAGAAACCTGCGTGTCCTAAGAATCTTGAATGTCTCGAACTTTTTTGGTATAGGAAGTGAAGCAATTTTTTCTATCTTAGCTTTGTGGACTTCGATTCCGGTCCTTTGAAACGATATGTCCTAAAACTATTCCTTTAGTAACCATGAAATGGCATTTTTCCCAATTAAGAACAAGGTTTTTCTTCACAACGATGTAAAACCTTTTCAAGATTTGATAGAGACTATCGAAAAGAATCTCCATAAATTGAGAAGTCGTCCATGAATACTTCCATAAACCGTTCAACCATATCGAAAAATATGAAGCATGTAGTGTTGAAAAGTACCAGGTGCATTGCAAAGGCCAAAAGGCATTCGTCTATATGCAAATGTACCAAATGGACAGGTGAACGTTGTCTTTTATTAATCAGCAGGGTCGATGACTATCTGAAAATAACCTGAATAACCATCAAGAAAGCAGTAATAGGCATGACCGGCTAAACGTTCGAGCATCTGATCGATGAATGGAAGTGGAAAGTGATCCTTACGAGTGACGGCATTAAGTTTGCGATAGTCAATGCATATTCGCCATTTTACTGGGATACGAGCGGAAATGCATTCATCTTTATTATTTCGCACAACTGTAATGCCAGATTTCTTTGGAACCATGTGTACAGGACTCACCCAAACACTATCAGAGATAGGGTAAATAATACCCGCATCTAGTAATTTTAACACTTCCTCCCTGACCACATCTTTCATGGTAGGGTTTAGGCGACGTATTGGTGGTTCACGCTGACGTCTTAGCATTTTCTTCCAGGTGTATGCGATGGGTGCACACATTAGGTTCAATGCCTTTAATGTCATCGAGGGACCATCCAATAGCAGAACGATGTTGTTGAATGACATTAATTAAACGAGCTTCCTGATCGTCAGTTAATTGTGAAGAAATAATAACGGGTGGCGATCATCCGCATCAGTCAGACGTATTTTAATTCGAAGGAAGTGGTTTTAATTCAGGGGTGGGCGGAGTGGGTATTAAAGATTCTTGAGGAAGGTCATCATCCATGTAGTAAACAGATTGATGATCATCCAAAGTTTGACATCACCGTTTGTAGAGTCAAATAATGGTAACCGACTCTAATAACTCATTTACTTCTTGTGTGTAATCATCGCCCTCAAACTCAGATTAAGCTAAAGGAAAGAAATTGGTACACTTCATCTTCGGAAAAGAGTTTGTGAAATACTCTTGCGGAATCTTTGTCAACCCCTGTTGACCTCACCATCAATGTCGCTCACGGAAGTTGTTTCATCAACTTGAACACATTCACCTCGACCGAAAGATTTCGAAGGACATGGTCATGGAACCATCTCTACAGTTAATAAGAGCATTAGCAAAGCGAGGCGGAACGGACGCCCTAAGATGATAGGAATGGAATCACATGCAACTTCTGTATCCAAAATAACAAAGTCTACAGGATAGAAGAAATCTTGGACTTTTACAAGGACGTTTTCCACAATTCCTTTTGGATACTTTATGGAACGATCGGCTAACTGTAGAGTCATGGTGGTAGGTTTGAGCTCATGAAGACCTAGTTGTTTAAATAAATAATATGGAAGTAAGTTCATACTAGCTCCTAGGTCTAATAGCGCAGTAGCCGTGTATTTGTCACCTAAGGTGCATGGAACCGTTGGTCTACCAGGGTCCTTGTATTTTACTATACCATTGTGTTCGGTAATGGAGGGAAAATGTTCAGTGAGGAACGCTTGTTGAGGAACATTAGTTCTCCTTTTTGTGGTGCATATATCTTTCAGAAATTTTGCATGTTTTGGTAATAGTTTTAAGGCATCGAGAAAAGGTAAGTTGATTGTTAAATTTTGAAAAGTCTCTCGAATTTCAGCAAAATTGTCATCAGGTTTATTCTTTGCCAAGCGTGTAGGAAATGGTGCCTTAGGGCGGAATTTGGCAAAGGGGTCTACTTGCTTGTTTCCTACATTCGGAGGTGTTGACTTTGTTGTATCAGGGGAATCTTCCGTAGGTTCATTATTAGAACTAGATTCCTTGGAACCCTCTTTTCCTTTGGTTGATCATCGGCATATCGTGATCGATTGTCTACAGTTTTTTCCAGATCGTAGAGTAGTGATTGCATGCACCTCACCTTGGTTGGGGGTGCTTGTACGAGGGCATTGGTGAGTTCAAAGGTCGTGTGTTTCTTTGGTTTAGGGTTTGGAACTGCTTGTGCAGGAAACACGCCTTTCTGACTCTTTTCTTGCGCCAATTGTTGAAGTGATTGTTGGATAGACGTTAAAATTTGAGACTGTTGGTTCATGTAAGCCAAGAAAGTCTCATTTGTCCTATCCGTAATGGTTGGCGCAGGTTGTGCAACAGGTAGTAGTTCTCGATTATTGCTTAGAAGTTGTTGACTATAGTTGGGATTTGGATTAGCTCGAACAAGGCTGCGGTTGGTCTGATAATTAGCATTATAATTATTTTGAAATTGACCTTGTTGGTATTGTTGATTATTTCCTTGGTGGTATGGAATAAAATTATTGGTGGGTCGAACAGGTTGATTAGCGAAACCAGGAGGAGCCCCCATTTGTTGGTTATTTTGACGCCAAGCGAAATTCGGATGTTGTCTCCACGGTGCATTGGGAATGTTGAATGCACATGCCTCCTCCGCTTGTTGAGTAGGGGAAGCATATAACAAGGGACAATATGCATCGGGATGATCGGGACTAAGACAAAGGACACAAGGAGGCGTGTCAACGCGTTCATGACCGGTTTTGGTAGTTGATCGTTTACTTGAACCGCAAGGGCATCTACTTTTTAGTTAGGGATTCTCAAATTTTTTTTATTTCGAGGATCGGGTTTTACCCTCAAAAATAGATGTGGCCTTTGTAACATTGTCCTTTGATGACCGAGACGACTCAGTGTTACCCCAGTGTGTACCTTTTTTCGCTTGTTTTTCAAGAAAAGTATAAGCTTCTGTAGCTCCTTTGTCCATGAAGCAACCGCCGTTCATTATATCAAGAGTTTCTTTTTGATGATCAGAAAGACCATTAAAGAATGAACGAACAAGGACAGCTTTGTCCAGTTGGTGATGAGGACATTCTAACAGAAGATCAGTAAAACGACTCCATGCTTCTGTAAAGGATTCATGAGGATTTTGACGAAAGAATTGAATTTTCTGAAACATTTCAGTTGTTTTCTTGTGAGTGTAAAATTGAAACATAAAAGCTTGAACTAGTTTATTCCATGTGTCTATGGACTGTGGTTGTTGTCCTGCTAGCCAGATTGACGCTTTTTCCGCTAAAGTGAATGGAAACAGTCGAAGCAAGAGTTGTTCCTTAGAGACTGCTGGATGGTGAAATGTTGTTGCCACTTGTTGAAGCCGACGAAGATGATTGTAAGGTTTTTCGTGCTCCAAACCATGATATATAGGTAACAAACTGAAAACGTTTGGTGGGATACGAAAATCACCGACAATGTCCTCAAGTTTGATGCGAGGGAAGAAGGTCCTTCCTATAATGCGATTATAGAAATCCGAGAGGGCTTCTCTGGCGGTGGAGGATCGTCGGCCATAATGACAGAAGTTGATGGCTAACGAAGGATTGTGATGAAGGTAATTAGCGAGAAGAAGAACAATTTTTATGTGAGAACTTACGCGAATTGCTTATCGTATTTTTTCGACGATAGGTATGTTCAATTTCTTTAGTGGAACCAGACCTTAATCTCATGCAAGCATAAAATTAGATCTTACTTACAAAAGGAATTATGAGGACTCGAATTTTAGTATTATCTTAAGCATTAGGGTTGAACAACATATGCCTAAGCTGCTGCTAACGTAGCAGGGAAGCTAGGAATACGTGTGCATAAACCAACAGTCAGGTCACAAGAGAGATATGAGGGAGGATTTCCGTGCAAGCACGGTTCTAATTAAGTAACCTCAATCTTTCAAGTTTCCTAGACACCATTGGAATATGATTAAGATTTATGGAATTAAAATTTATGCAAAGGTGGTATTAATTTTAATTTAATTTAATTTAATTTTAATTTTTTTTTTTTTTTTTTTTTTTTTTAAATTTTTTTTTTAAGATTTATGCAAGGTTTAAAATACAAACATACAAATACGATCTACTCATACAATACTAGGTGCAGTAGCATGTGAAGGTACTCTACTCATACGTATAGCTAAACGAATAGGCAAGCTTGTGTCATCGATAAATATTTCCATACGTACAAGCAAATATACATCAAGAATAATGATATATACGCTTAATTTGTAAATCGATATTACGTAAATGTATATATCAACAAGAATGCTTAATTTGAATCACTCATAATTATCTAAATACATTAGCATACCTAATACAAGGTATACATACAGAATAGATGACAAAACTAAACATGCAAAGTATTATACCTAAAACTAAAATCGACTCTTGTATTGCATAATAAATCGATTTCGACAATACTCATTGAGATTGAGTAATGTCCTATAGAGAGCAGCTTTACCCCGTAGGGTTTAGAAACAACTTACCCAACTCAGATTTTAACCCTCGTTGGAATGTTCTCCTCTTTCTTGACAAAATCAACATATTAGACAATACCGTAATGCGATAATGTGAGAGAAATATCAAACATTTAACAAGCAACATTTATACGTAGAAAGACATATACCCATGCAAAACAGTACCATTAATATGTAAATATACATTCATATGCAAATCATGTCCGAGTAACCGTATATAAATATTTACCGGTATACAAACTTGATTCATGCATAATTCGAGGTTAAAACTTAAATAATAATCCATAAATTTATCCTAATACTATATACATGGCATACATGCAGAAAAACATAATAATAAAAATAAAAATAAATTACAATAATACTGAAAATTGGAACTCAGAAAGCTTCCAGCGCGTTTTGAACTCAAAACAAACGTTTCAATTGCCGACGCCGATAAATCCCAAAGGATTATCGAATTTTTTTTCGTATACAGCCAGATATTTAGGCCTGGAAATGGATCAAGATAGATCTGCAGATGCTGGAGGTTGAACAGGAGCAGAAATTAACAAAAAACACTCACGGACGTGGGTCCCCGCTTGCGACTGATCGCGACACGCTCAGCGCGCTGCGTCTTGAAGAAATTATAGTGCACTCTATTTTTTATGGTAGTCTTATAATCTCCTGAGGAGTTGTTTCCCAGTCCTAACTTTGGGTACCTGCAAGTGGAACGAAAATTTTTTTATCGAACAGGTCAATTGTAAGTGAAAAAAAAAAAAAAAAAAAAAAAAAAAAAAAAAAAAAAACTAAAAACGCTAACGACAAGGAAAGGAATGAAGAGAATGGGGGTTCCCCCTTGATGCAACTTCCGATCTTTAGCACAAGTTCTATGGCTTTAGAACAGCAGCGGCGCCATTTGATATATGCTTGGAGAACACTACTTAGAGTTTTGAACTCTCTAAATTGGTGCAAAAGCAATCAAGGTTCCTTACTCACGATCTTCGTTTCGTAGAGTTGGAATAAAGATTCGAACTAAACTAAAGCTTAGAACAACTACAAATTGGAATTTACAATTAAGGGAAACTAAGGAGTAAGGTCATAATATAAATGCTAGATTTTTCTTTCCTACATAAACATTAAGAAAACATTAACGTTGAAAACATTCACTTAATACCGAAATAAAGATTTGAAAGAGAAGGTGGAGAGTTAATTCTCCTCATGTGAACTATCATTAGTGTTGATTTGAAAAAGGTTTTGATTCTTCCTAGACTCATAGACAAGTCCCTAACGGAAAAATAGATTTGATCCCTAGCATGCATGGCTCACTAAAGAGCTCATACATGCTAGCAAGTGAAACCAAACAATGACTTATCTCTAAGCTCATTGCTTGATTCCTAACTAAACTCTACACCAACTACCATTTTGGGATAGGATGTAGAGTTAGTTGTTCTTCCTAAACCTACCAAACCAACAACAGTTGGTTTACCCTCACATGAGTTGGATTAACTCCCCAAAAGGGAAGTTAGCTCATGATCCTTGGGACAAGGATTTATAAACTAAGAAAAACACAAAAGAGAGAGAGAGAGAGAGAGAGAGAAGAAAGATGAACAAACAAACTCACTTCTATTTATTTTCTAGAAGAAACAAGTGTTCCTCCATTAAAACTATTACAAGCTTTCTAATAAAAACTAAAAACTAACTTTACATTTCTTTTACTAAGGAACTAAAATAATGTCATGTGAGGAAAATAAGTCAAGGGAGTAAATGGGGTGTCCCCCACCCTTGTCTAATTTCTTCTCTATTTGAGAGAAATCTCATTTCCTCCCACGTGAATTATCAAACCACATTAATGAATTTTTATCCACCACATTAAAACAAAGTGACACCTTGCCTTTTTTTTCACTATTAACACCTAATCTAATTTATTACATGCAAGGTGTCAACTTTGCACAAATAATTTGTTATCTTTGTCTTGACATGCTCCATGATTGATGACTCATCCAATCTTGTGGCCCCCAAGATAAGTAGGTCCATGTGCAATCCATTGGTGGGTCCGGTATTTTTTGGGTGTGTTACAATTTCCGCCTATCGCGTAGAGTTCATCGCCTGATTGTCCGAGCATCTCTCGTGGTCGTGATTCGAGTCCCTGGTTCGAGAGGTAGGAGCTTTGGAAGTTTGATGCTTCTGTGTGGATTTGGGAGAATTCGTATATACGCCGTTCCTCGTGCTTTATTTCAGGTTTAACCAATATTTCCATGTTTACTGCAAATACTTGCACAAGTATGAAAACATATTTATTTCATGATTATTAAACACATAATTAACCAAATTTATATGTCTCAATGGGGTTTCATAATACACTTTTGGGTGCTTATCAGTCACACCTCTCCACACCCCTCTACATAGAGTAATTAACCTTCCCAGGTGCAAAAGGCATCCAAAAACCATCATAGTGCAACACAAACACCCTATCACCTCTCAGAGTTCCCATAACAGATACAACCACACTATTGGAACATAAAATGAAAATAAACTATATAAATCAGCAATGGAATAATTTGCATTTGATCACACAGAACATATGATAACTTCATTTTAATTTCATAAACTTCATAACATTGATAAACTTCATAACATTTATAATCCATAATAAACTTCATAACAATCTATAATAAAACATGACACCTTACAGCCATTGTACCAAACATGACACCTTACATAAACATAAAGACCCTAGACATAACAATCAAAAGTATGACACCTTACAGACATTATACCAAACATGACACCATCACATTGAAACAAGAATAACATCAAGTAAAGTTTGCATCACTTCTTCCTCTTATTCTTCAGTGCAGTCTGCATAGCTTTATACTCCTGGGGACACATCAAAGCTTTCACAACCACTCTAGTTTGTGCTTGACTTCCCCCTCCAGCAATTTGTGCTTGACTTGAACTTCCCTCACCCTTAACCCTCACCCTCAGCCTCACCCTCCCCAATAGCATTTGGATTACTTATTGCATCAAGCCAATCCAGATACTCCAAGTCATACTCAGATGGATCCTGATCATCATCAGAATCAAATGGAGGTAGTCCTACAGCAACCCTGTCTACTTCTTTCTTGTCCCAATATTCAAATATGTGATCATGAACTTCTTCATGAGTTACATCATCACCATGCTCATCAACATAAGCTCTAGCAGCCCTAACCTCATCCTCTGCCTAATTGTTATACCCAAATCTACAAACAAACATTAAATGGTCTGGATATTCCTCACCTCTCCTTTGTTTTGGACCCTTGCCTTTGCCCTTTATACCCTTGCTCTTACTTTTTCCCATTTGATAAGTTTGTGAGACAACAACCAACAAGTGAACATTGTGTTACATTTTTTAAACATTTCCCAAAAGGTGCTACATTTTTTAAACAGTAAAATAATGTGGCAACAAACTACTATATAACTCTAATTGATCAATATAAAATATATTAAAAAAATGTACCTATAGTATTCCAGATTACTTAAAAAGCCCTAATTTTTTATATTAAAAATTAAGGTTTGGGGCCATTACTGTATTTAAGAATTAGGGCTTGGGACCACAACATAATAAAAAATTAGGGTTTAGGTCAATTTTTTAATTGATAATTAGGGTTTGGTCCAAAAAGCCAACCACGTACTCCTTTAAACAAACAAACATTCAAACCATGCAAAACAATATAAACAACCGAACAAACGTAACTAAATTGAAAAAGGTTTAGTTTTTACTTACAAACTAACTTCCTTAAGCTTGAATGCACAGATCAGATCTACAAGTCCAGTCTATCTTCTCCAAGCTACCACATTTACTACAAACTCCAGTGAAAGTTTATTCCTAGCATTTGAAAATGTGTTAAGTTGGTTGTACCTTAGCATTTGAAAAATGCTCGATGATGGGTACTTTGCTACCCTCGCACACAAACAGGTATGTGAAAGAATGATGTAAGCGAGAGAGTGTTGTCTGAAAGAAGTGAGTGTGAGAGCGCGGTTAATTAGTGTTTTTCCTGCTAATAGGATATGTAGTGAGAGATTAGGACGTGTGTCACAAATAAACGGTCAGGATAAAATATTATGGTGGCTGTTGATTTGAAAATAACTTTGATCTTAGTCGTTTATTTCAATCACGTGCAATACACATGCAAGGGTAAATGTGCCAATTTAGAAAATATGGATGGATCATCGTCAATTTTGGCTCAATAGCTAATAAACGAACAATTAGTGACCAACTGCAAATTATCCATTTATAATGTCACCCAAAAGCTAAACAGCCCTTTATTATTTCCAAGAGTTATGAAGTTCATCAGCTTGTAACTTGGTTTATAAGTGTTTTAGAATGGTCAGGAGTTCTGTCCTTTGATCATTTGCTTGCCTTGTTTTAGTACTGTATATGTATCTCATCCTATATCAATTTGATTCGGGTATATATACAAATTATTGAGAAATATGAGTATGATTATTGATAGGAAATTAGTCGGTCTAACTAAATAGACTAATCTAACCCTATAATTAAACCGCAAGCACACAGCTATCGTTGAAAATAGTTGCGGCAAACAGGTCGATCCCACAGGGATTGCTACTTTGGACAAACGGGTATTAAAATTATACTTAACCAATTCTACCGGATTTTTTTATGTATGATTTAATCTAACTATTGACTAAGCAATGCAATTAAACTATTAACTATGAAAGCAATAAAAAAATGGGTTTTATCAAATGGAGAGAATTCTAGGACTGTTGAATCCACCTTAGACTTCTGTTTATATTTCTAGGAGTAATTTTAATATTCCAGATTTAATACGAGTAGCATGAGAGAAAGGTAACCCTTGCTTTCTCGAAGATATGATCGTGACAACTTTTAACTAAACATGTATCTTCTAAAAGTTCAACACTAGTGATCAAACTCAAACGATTACTCGTCTTTTTACGGCACGAGTAATATCTAAATTTGATACAAACAGTTAAAATAGGCTTAATCAATAACGACGAATATCGAACTATATCGCATGCGTGACATACTATATGAAAGATAAATTTTGCTATCAAATTACTTAACTTAGAAGAATATAACAATATTAAACCAACTGGAAATCATCAAAATCAATCCCAATATACAAACAGTAATCTAAAGTTTCATCAAAGTCCTAGACAGAGTTTAGTTACACATGATAATAATAGAACTAAAATTAAAGTAAGGTAAAGAAAAACTCATGTCGCCGGTAGGGAGGTTTGGCTTTCTTCTTCTCGCTCCAATTCTTGCTCTTTGGCTCTCTGTTCTTCTGTTTTGTGGAGAGGCCCCCTGTTTTGTCCCTCGCCCCTTTTTTTATAGCTTTTCTTTCAGGTCCCCAGAATTGGGAAAGTTCTAATTCGGTTTAGCTTGTGCAAGATTCGGAATTCTATCGACATTAGAAACCCCCCAAAGATTTATTGCTCACATCTCCTAATAGTAGGAATCGGATATTTCGTACCAAAAGTGGATTGGAATTAGAAGGGATTCGTGACTGCAATTAGACTGGTCTTTGTGAGCATTTCGGTGATTGGGCGATCGAATCGGAAAAAGCGAAGTCGGTTCTTTTCCTGTTCGGTTTCGGTTGGAATGGAAACATGGGATTGGTCCTATGATTTGGTGGTATGCGGATTCATAGAAGCATTGATAGATTGGCTTGTTTAGTTTCGAGTGGGGTGCGTGTTCGGGTTTAGATTTCTGCAAATTAAAAAATTTAGAGGAGCTTTTGGGTTCTGTTTCTAAGTGTGAGAGACGAAGGGTGGAGGCTGATCAGGTGGTCCAAGTAGCTGGGTTCATAGCATATTGATTTGGTGAGTGTGGGCTTTAATGCCCTTGGGCACCCCCTTTCTGGTCATGTAAGCTCATGGGCCATAACTAATTTCGCTCCATATTCCCACTCACAGCTCCTTACTTTCTTTTAATTTAGCCATGTGACTTTAAGCTCATGACCACATTTTCGCTCAATTCAAATACTTGAGGCCAAATACTTAAGGTCCAACCAAAGGTCAAAGCTAGAGAATACAGGTCACGTGCTCACTTAAATTTCGTCTTCATGTGCATTCACCAAATATTCATATCCATAGCTTTGTTTCTCTATTACTGATCATCAGGTGCTGAGGTAGTAAGGTACCGAGCCCAAATTCTCATTAGCAGACAACAAGGCCAAATCCAATGCGCGCAAACAATATCTTGACCAACCTGGGATACCTCCATTGAACTAGAATATATATATATATAGAAAAGAAAAAGAAAGAGAAAGAGAAATCATTGAGAAGAAGTAGTGAGAAAGTAAAGTAATGTGGTCTACAAAGTGAAGAAATTTTCCAAGAAGATCAAGTGCAAGAAAAGTCTTTAGTTTATATATATATATATATTATTATTATTATTTTTTTTTCTATTGAATCACTTTGAGCAAAAGGAATGATTTTCTTCATTTGATTTTGATAAATTTTCCTTCCGAATATTCTTTCTTCTAGCTTTCTCCTTAGTCTTTTAGAAATTCTCAGAAATATGGGTAAGGCCAATAATATAGGTTTACACTCCTTATCTGGAGTTGGGTTAAGTATAGTTGGTTTGAGAAGAAAAGGCTTAATATATAAGGCTCAAAAGGGGTTAACATGATGATCCTACTAGGTGGGATAAATAAAGGCTAATTGGTTCACTACTTGACTTATTAGTATGATATTCCGCTTCGAATAGACTACAAGACCTAATGGCTATCTCCCCAGTTGATGTCACTTCGTGATCGACCAAAATAAGAAAAAAATGAGACCATACAACGAATTTAAGCACAGAAGAATGATTGAGTCAACTTGGACTCTAAATTTACGTAAAAACTCTCCAAGAAATTCAAAGGCTCAAATCTCACAGGTTAAGTATCTATATTTCTCTTCTAGTTCACTAGGAGATTAAATTACTCTTCAATTTGACATGTATCAAGTGGCTAATAGTGCATATTCCACTTTGGTTTAGACTTTCATCAACAAAATCTATTTCTAGAGGTAGAAAATAGTCTAAAAACAACAATGACTTCAAAAGTGACTCTTAACTTCATAGATTCCTTGAAAATCAGTGGCTTTAGAAATCAAAATTTTTTAAATTTATCATTATAGGAAATCACCATTAATCATACCATGTTGGACATATTTATTTTTCGCTAAACAAACATTGTGTTCCCACCCCCAAAACTTCTTATAGACATTGTCCTCAATGTTAACATAGATGCGGAATTTAAAAGATAACAACATGGACAAGTAAAAGTATATAAGGAAAGAAGAGCTTCCAAAAACGAAAAATAATATCTTTGAGTCACCTGTAGAAATTAGTACCTCACAAAAGATATAACAATAATAATATAAAAGAGGAACCAAGTTACTACAATGACTAAAATGTGTCACGTGTCTCATCCCATAGAGTTACACGTCTCCAAAAAAGGCAGAGAAAAGGTGCTAGAGTGGAGTGCATGATACACGTACACAAAAGACTCAACAAAAATAAAAACATGGGTTGCCTCCCATAAGCTTACTGATTAACGTCTCTAGCGTAATTTAATGCTTCGGCGACACCCAATTTTTAGATTAGCACTTTGTCTACCAACGAAGCATAAAATAAATGCCCCAAAATTCAAAAAAAAATCGACAGAGTCTCCTCTGTATTTTTGACATTTCATAAATATAAAACCTGTCATAACCTGAAAATCACAATAATATGTTTCTCATTGGTTAACCCAAATAGAGACTAAGGGCTAGAATGAAGTATTTGGGAACAATGCGAAGCGACTCTTACAAAAGAAAAACAAAATCTAAACTACTAAAATACAACAAGCATACTCATTCAATCCTGATAAATAGGATCAATAAGATCCACCTCTTCCACATCCTTATTAGCAAAACTATCAAGATACTGTTTCAAGCGTTCACCATTAACCTTAAACACATGACCATCCATAGGATCCTCTATCTCAACAGCACCATGAGGAAAAACAGTTTTAACAATGAAAGGACCAGTCCACCTAGAACGTAACTTACCAGGAAAAAGACGCAAACGAGAATTATATAGTAAAACTTTTTGATTAGGTTCAAAAGACTTGCAAAGAATAGATTTATCATGAAAAATCTTAGTCCGCTCCTTGTAAATCTTGGCATTCTCATATGCCTCATTCCTTAACTCAGCTAACTCATTTAATTGAAGCTTACATTGTGAACCTGCTCTACGCATGTCAAAGTTAAAAGTTTTAATGGCCCAGAAAGCACGATGTTCTAATTCCACAGGCAAATGACATGCCTTCCCAAACACAAGCCTATAAGGAGACATACCAATGGGAGTCTTATAAGCAGTCCTATAAGCCCAAAGGGAATCATTAAGACGTTGAGACCAATCCTTACGGTCAGGTCGTACCGTCTTTTTTAAAATCCGTTTAATTTCCCTATTAGATACCTCAACTTGGCCACTAGTTTGGGGATGGTAAGGGGTAGCAAGTTTATGAGTAATAGAATACTTTTTCATTAAGGATTCAAATGCACGATGTGTAAAATGAGTACCATTGTCACTTATAATTGCACGAGGAGTACCAAAACGAGAAAATATATTATATTTTAAAAAGTTAACTACAACCTTGTGATCATTCATTTTACATGGCACTGCCTCAACCCACTTAGAAACATAATCTACTGTGACGAGGATATAAAGATAACCAAAGGAAGGAAGAAAAAGACCCATGAAGTCTATACCCCACACATCAAAAAGCTCAACAACCAAAATAGGGGAAAGAGGCATCATGTTCCTATGGGAAATATTACTCGTACGCTGGCATCGATCACATCCTAAACAAAACTCATGTGCATCTCTAAAGAGAGTAGGCCAATAAAAACCACACTGCAAAACCTTAGCAGCCGTCTTCTTAGGACCAAAGTGACCACCACATGCATGGTCATGGCAAAAGGAGAGAATACTACGAAACTCACTCTCAGGAACACATCTCCTAACAATCGATCAGGGCATGACTTAAACAAGTATGGGTCATCCGGAAAAAATACTTAACCTCAAAGCAAGAAACTTAGATTTATCTTGCTTTCTCCAATGAGAAGGAAACTGACCTATAACAAGATAATTAACAATATCTGCATACCAAGGCAACTGGGAGACAGCAAAAAGTTGCTCATCAGGGAAGGACTCATTCAAAGGCAAAAAACTAGTAGAAGACTCTACTATAAGCCTAGACAAGTGGTCACACCACGTTCTCTAGACTTTTATCCCTAATCTCAATGTCAAACTCTTGTAATAAGAGGACCCAACGAATAAGACGCGCTTTAGCATCCTTTTTAGAAAGAAGATACTTCAAAGCCGAATGATCAATAAACACGACAACCTTAGACCCTATGAGATAAGACCTAAACTTGTCTAAAGCAAACACAATAGCTAACAATTCCTTCTCGGCTGTAGTGTAATTCATTTGGGCATCATTAAGAGTTCGACTCACATAATAAATTACATGGGCCAACTTATCAAACCGTTGACCTAAAACAGCCCCAATAGCATAGTCCGACGCATCACACATTAACTCAAAAAGCACACTCCAATCAGGTGGTTGTATGATAGGAGCGGTAGTCAATAAATGCTTAAGCTTCTCAAAAGCTTTCAAACAATCATCATCAAAGACAAAATCGACGTCCTTACCAAGTAAATTGCATAAGGGGCGAGAAATCTTGCTAAAGTCCTTAATGAATCGCCTATAAAATCCAACATGACCTAAAAAAGACCTAATATCTTTCACAGTCTTAGGTGGTGGAAGACTAGAAATGACATCAATCTTAGCCTTATCGACCTCAATTCCTTTAGTAGAAACAATATGACCAAGAACAATACCCTGTTGAACCATAAAATGACACTTCTCCCAATTCAACACAAGATTCTTCTCCTTGCACCTAATTAACACTAATTCCAAATGGTGCAAACCCTCATCAAAAGAATCACCAAATACAGAGAAATCATCCATAAACACCTCAAGAAACCTTTCTACCATGTCAGAAAAAATGCTAAGCATGCATCTCTGGAAGGTACCGGGTGCATTACATAATCCAAATAGCATACGACGGTAAGCAAAAGTTCCAAAAGGACAAGTAAATGTAGTCTTTTCTTGATCCTCAGGTGTAATACATATTTGATAATAACCGGAATAACCATCGAGAAAACAATAATACTTATGACAGGCTAAACGTTCAAGCATCTGGTCAATAAAAGGAAGAGGAAAGTGATCTTTCCTAGTGGCTTTCAACTTACGATAGTCAATGCAAAAACGCCATCCAGTAGTCATACGGGTAGGAACTAACTCGCCATTCGCATTCTTAACTACCGTAATACTAGACTTCTTAGGGACAACCTGAACCGGACTCACCCATTGACTATCGGAGATGGGGTAAATGATACCCGCATCTAACAACTTGAGAACCTTGGCTCTCACTACCTCTCTCATGTTAGGATTAAGCCGCTCTCGAACTCACTCACGGGTTGGTTTAGCATTCTCCTCTAGATGAATATGATGCATACAATCGATTGGGGCTTATCCCATTAATATCAAGCAATAGTCCACCCTAAAAAGTCGTCTTATGGTCTCTAAGAGCCCTAAGCAATTTACTCTCTTGTTCACTATCAAGATTAGAAGCAATAATAACAGGCAAAGTCTCATCAGGTCCCAAAAAGACATACTTAAGAGTATCAGGTAATGGTTTCAACTCAAGCTTAGGAGGACTCTCTATGGAAGGAACTGGTTTAGACTCAGAAGGAGAAAGAGGTTCTACCTTGGTTTTCCACTTATTAGTATCTAAGATTGGGGTGGCATCAAGCAAAGCATTTACTTCACAAATAGAATTATCCACATCAAAATCACCACCAAAGTGAGTTAAACAAGACTCAAGAGGGTCATCAGAATAACTTTCCAAGAAAGTCTTGTGAACCACACTTTCAATAAGATTAACATCCTAAAGATCATCAGGTTCAGGAGGTTGTTGAGTCACATTAAATACATTAAGTTCTGTAGTCATATTACCAAAAGAAAGCTTCAACACTCCATTATGACAATTAATGATAGCATTAGATGTGGCCAAAAATGGACGACCTAAGATGACAGGAATATGGTGTTTAAGATCTTGAACAGGTTGTGTTTCTAGAACAATAAAATCAACTGGGAAATAAAATTTATCAACCTGAATCAAAACATCTTCAACAATACCACGTGGAACTCTGACAGACCTATCTGCCAGTTGAAATGTAATCGGCGTAGGTTTCAATTTACCAAGACCAAGCTGTAAATAAACCGAATTAGATAACAAATTAACATCAAGTAATGCCTTCTCAATCATATGATCACCTATAACACAGGAAATAGTAGGGCATCGTGGATCTCTAAACTTAGGTGGAGTGCGGTTTTGAATAATCGAACTCACTTGCTCAGTAAGGAAAGCTTTCCTATGCACATTCAACTTACGTTTTTGCGTACACATATCCTTAAGAAACTTGGCATAAGAAGGAACTTGTTTTATAGCATCAAGTAACGGAATATTAATATGAACTTGCTTAAACATCTCCATTATCTCATTAAAAGTATTTCCTTTCTTAGCATGAACTAACCTCTCAGGAAAAGGAGCTTTTGGTATATAAGATGGTACAGGACTAGACTCGAAAGACGTAGGAGGCTCTAAGCACTTTTTAGAAGCATCACGACTATTAGAACCACTTACATCACTCTTCTCACCCTCACACTCTATAGGATCAGATCTGACCTCAACATCCCTAGGCATCTCAACTCTATTATCAATATGTTTACCACTTCTAAGAACGGTAATAGACTTGGCTTGCTCCTGGTGGTGCTCTTGGCTCAAGTTAGAGCCTATTTCATACTGTCCCTTTGGATTAGCCACTGGTTGACTAGGAAACCTACCATTTTCCCTCTCATTCAAAGTATTAGCAATTTGACCCATTTGAATTTCTAACTTCGCAATAGATTGCGCATTTGAATGCAAACTCTGTTGGGTATCCTTTTGAAATCGTTGGGTGTCTTGATGAAATTAAAGGGAACTCTGCATGAAAAGACTAAGAGTGTCCTCAAGAGATGGTTTCTTAGATGGTGGAGGTGGTTGCTGGTATTGCTGAAACTGGTTGGAAGGAACTTGAGCATATGACTGGGAAGGAGGATTCACAGGTGACACCCCTGGATCAGTTTGATGTGGCCCATTTTTCCATGAAAAATTGGGATGATTCCTCCACCCAAGGTTATATGTGTTAGAGTAAGGGTCACTAAACGGTTTCTTAATATATGTGTTGAGTGCATTAGCTTGTTCAGCTATACACTCATTGAACGCAGAGATAGAAGGACATGTTTGGGTTATGTGCGCGAGACTCTCACATAGCTGACATACTTGACTAACTGACTTGACATGAGAACTCTCCCCTTTTAACTTCAAGGATTCCACCTCCCTAGCAAGATTGGCTAGTTTGGCACTCATCTCAAAATTGCCTCTCACCTCATAAACACCACCCCTTTTTGGTTCAGCAGCTACTTGTACACTTTTATCATAGACCCTTCCTGGAGATTTCCATTGCTGAGAACTTTTAGAGATTGTCTCAAAATGTTTCCAAGCTGCGTCCTCTTGCAAAGAGAGGATATCTGCCCCACTTCGGGACTCAACAAACTGATGATGTGAAATCGACAACCCCTCAAAGAAAAACTGCACTAATTGCCATTTCACAAAATTATGGTGAGGACACCTCAAAAGAAGATCTTTAAATCTTTCCCAACATATATAAAACTTTTCACCCTCTTTTTGAGTAAAATGCATGATCTGTCGCCAAAGGCTAGTAGTCTTGTGCATGGGAAAGAATTTAATGAGAAACTTAATGTTCAACTCATCCCAAGTAGTGATAGACTTAGACTCTAAGGAATTCAATTACAACTTTGTCTTATCCTTCAGTGAAAAAGGAAAGAGGCGGAGTTTGATAATCTCTGGTTGGACTCTAGGGAAGTTAAGAGTACCACATATATCTAAGAACTCCTTAACGTGAAGATAAGGGTCTTCAGAATCAAGACCATGGAACTAGGGAAGGAAGTTTATGATGGCCGCCCTTAACTCAAAATTAGCATCACACGCAGGCAAATCTATGCAAGAAGGATTAGAATTAAGGACTGGATAATAGTAGTCCTTAAGGGTTTTAACTTCGGGTTCTGCTGCCATTTCTAACAAATGTTTTTCTAACTCGCCTTGGTTTGCATTAGTAGGTCCCTTATGAAATGTTATTTCGATTTCTGGATCAAAAGGTGCTATATCAGGATTTTCAGATCGGGTTTCTACCATACACAACCTCGCTCTGACTCTAGATGATGAAAACCTAACTCTATAATGAAAGACAACGGACGTAAAATGAAAGATGCGGGATGATGCACAATCACAGAAAATAAGCAACAAATCTCAAACCGAATTGAATTTTTAATTAAGGTTTAAAATAAGTGCTCCTAAACCCGGATAACACGATTCCCAGTTCTTGTGCTAAAACACCGTCACTCGATCCACGTGTCAAACGAGCTTTCCTAGTGAGCGGGCAAAAACCTGTCCTAATGCAATATGCCTAAGGCTGGTCAAAGGTGACTTAACCAATCCTAAATACAAGAAAACATACGAAAACAGACAAACACACAAGTTCAACCCCACAAAGTTAAAAGCGTACCTCCGGCGTGAGCATTCAAGGGCCACTTGCGAGGCCGGGTGACAACAAGCAAGCTCCTTTGATTCTTCTCTATTAAGCTTCGAACTTGTATGCTCTATATATATATATATATATTAAACCTGTAAAAATCAAACGCAAACACTTAGACTACGGAATAAAACTAAATTACGACTAAACCTAAACTATGAATTACGTTAAGTAAGACCCTAAAACTCGATTGTACCACTGCAATCCCCGGCAGCGGCCCCAAAAACTTGTTAGGAAATTAGTCGGTCTAACTAAATAGACTAATCTAACCCTATAATTAAACCGTAAGCGCACAGCTATCGTTGAAAATAGTTGCGGCAAACAGGTCGATCCCACAGGGATTGCTACTTCGGACAAACGGGTATTAAAATTATATTTAACTAATTCTACCGGATTTTTTTATGTATGATTTAATCTAACTATTGACGAAGCAATGCAATTAAACTATTAACTACGAAAGCAATAAAAAAAAATGGGTTTTATCAAATGGAGAGAATTCTAGGACTGTTGAATCCACCTTAGACTTCTGTTTATATTTCTAGGAGTAATTTTAATATTCCAGATTTAATACGAGTAGCACGAGAGAAAGGTAACCCTTGCTTTCTCGAAGATATGATCGTGACAACTTTTAACTAAACATGTATCTTCTAAAAGTTCAACACTAGTGATCAAACTCAAAAGATTACTCGTTTTTTTACGGCACGAGTAATATCTAAATTTGATACAAACAGTTAAAATAGGCTTAATCAACAATGACGAATATCGAACTATATCGAATGCGTGACATACTATATGAAAGATAAATTTTTGCTATCAAATTACGAACTTAGAAGAATATAACAATATTAAACCAACTGGAAATCATTAAAATCAATCCCAATATACAAACAGTAATCTAAAGTTTCATCAAAGTCCTAGACAGAGTTTAGTTACACATGATAATAATAGAACTAAAATTAAAGTAAGGTAAAGAAAAACTCATGTCGACAGTAGGTTCGGCTTGGCCTTCTTCTTCTCGCTCCAATTCTTGCTCTTTGGCTCTCTGTTCTTCTGTGTTGTGGAGAGGCCCCCTGTTTTGTCCCTCACCCCTGTTTTTATAGCTTTTCTTTCAGGTCCCCAGAATTGGGAAAGTTCTAATTCGGTTTAGCTTGTGCAAGATTCGGAATTCTATCGACATTAGAAACCCCCCAAAGATTTATTGCTCACGTCTCTTAATAGTAGGAATCGGATATTTCGTACCAAAAGTGGATTGGAATTAGAAGGGATTCGTGATTGCAATTAGACTGGTCTTTGCATGCATTTCGGTGATTGGGCGATTGAATCGGAAAAAGCGAAGTCGGTTCTTTTCCTGTTCGGTTTTGGTTGGAATGGAAACATGGGATTGGTCCTATGATTTGGTGGTATGCGGATTCATAGAAGCATTGATAGATTGGCTTGTTTAGTTTTGGAGCTGGGGTGCGTGTTCGGGTTTAGATTTCTGCAGCCGAAAATTTAGAGGAGCTTTTGGGTTATGTTTCTAAGTGTGAGAGACGAAGGGTGGAGGCTGATCAGGTGGTCCAAGTAGCTGGGTTCATAGCATATTGATTTGGTGAGTGTGGGCTTTAATGCCTTGGGCGCACCCCTTTGCTGGTCATGTAAGCTCATGGGCCATAACTAATTTCGCTCCATATTCCCACTCACAGCTCCTTACTTTCTTTTAATTTAGCCATATGACTTTAAGCTCATGGCCACATTTTCGCTCAATTCAAATACTTGAGGCCAAATACTTAAGGTCCAACCAAAGGTCAAAGCTAGAGAATACAGGTCACGTGCTCACTTAAATTTCGTCTTCATGTGCATTCACCAAATATTCATATCCATAGCTTTGTTTCTCTATTACTAATCATCAGGCGCTGAGGTAGTAAGGTACCGAGCCCAAATTCTCATTAGCAGACAACAAGGCCAAATCCAATGTACGCAAACAATATCTTGACCAACCTGGAATACCTCCATTGAACTAGATCAACGTACACACACTATTATTTTTAAATCTCGACAGTTTCAACACTTTTAATCAAGTTAACTCTAATTCTGCAAAATCACTAAAAACACAATAACTAAATCAAACAAATAAAATAAACGGACTAACTAATATATAAAATTGAATATAAATATATAACATTTATGGGCAGATATGTATGGAATCTAGATCGTAGCACATTGACGTGTCATATATGCCATGTAATTCTAATCCTAAATTCCTGACAATAGCAGAAAGCAGAAGCCAAGATACCGGACAACAAATTTACATGGTAGTTAGGCCTTTGCCACATTCTGGATGAAAGATCCGCAAATCAAGATTTTTCAGGGAAACATTTCTAGGTACATGAAACTTGACACATGTACGGAGAGAATTGGAGATACTCACTGAGGGTAATGGGGATTTAATCTTTATATATATATAATAGCAGTCCCTTTTAGAGCAATATGAGGCTATCCACGTCATCAGGGGGATTACGAGAAAGGTGGAGAAAAAAACTGCCGAATAAAAAAAAAATAGAAGTAAAAAACTCTTTGATGGGTTAACTAAACCCTTCGTACGCTTCCGCCTCTCTCTCTCTCTCCTCCCATCACATCTATCTCCCTCACAATACTAAATACCCCATCTCTTACTCTTCCAAAATCCAACAAATCAAAACTTCTTGATCTATGGAGATTCCTTTATATGGAAGCAACTTGGTATCGATGCAAGACTAAAACCCACTACTTTAAACCCCACCCGGAACTCTATATCTGAAATCAAGATGCTTAGAAAGTGAAGGTGAAGTAGATTTCAAAGAAAAATAGGAACAGTGTCGAGTCATTCTTACTTAAACAGAAAAATCATGGCATCCTTTATCTTACCCAAATGTCGATTCTGAAGGAGGAAGGAGGTGAAGCTAGGGGTGAGGAATTGAAAAAAAAGTGAAGCAAGCAGTTCGACCTACAAATGTTAGAGGCAAGAAGCAAGGGCATCTTTGTGAATGAATGTGTTCGGGTGGTGGCGGTGGAAATCAAAAGAGTAGTGGTTCTAAGGATGGTGGAGATAAAGATTCATCCTAAGGGCTTAAATTGGAGAATGGAATATCCAATGGGCATGAAAGCAGAGTTGAATATCATGTGAATTGTGAATCAAAGAAAAAAATGGAAATGGGAGTTCTGAAGCTGGGGTGTTTGATGTAAATAAGCTTCAGAAGCTAAGAGCCAAAGGTGGAAAGAAAACTGATACTGTTGTTAACAAGGCTCCAAAGGTGGAACCAAAAAAAAATAACAAAGAAAAACAGAGTTTGGGATGATAAAGCATCAGAGTATCAGACCCTAAACTTGACTTTACTGACCCTGTAGAATAGAGAGGGGAACAAAATATTGAAGTTGTGGCAGCGAATCCTGGTGAAAGTATGGGGACAGCTGTTTTAATTTAGTGAAATTTGGTTTTGTAGTTATTGTTGGTCCCCTTCGAAGTGGTAGGATGAAAAATGAAAGTGGTGCTACATGATGGAGATGAGTCAACGACATTAAAGAGAGAATCTAAGTTTTTCTGCTCCAACTTGAAAATGTAGTGCCAATGTTGAAAATCTTAAATATCTTATGTACTAGAAGCTAAAAGTTGGTCTATGTAATAATGAAGTGTTATTATTTTCTATTTGCAAGATGTCACCTCCTGATATTAGTCACAGCTCAGTAATTCCTGTCATCACTATCTCTGCTGTCTTTGCTTTGTAGTCTTAATTTCTAAGTTCAGATTCTCTTGTTTTACTTGGTGCTTTGCTAAGTGCATCTCTAATAGGGGGTGTAAAATTACACTTCTACTTAGGCTCCACGTAGGTGTCATTAGGATTTTACACCTCTAATTTCTCTAATTGTATAGTATTGTATAGCTCATAAATGGAAGAGTGTAAAAAAAATAGATTTTAAACTCGGACGTCACTCCAAGTGACGTCTCTCTTTAATTTAAACTGGGACGTCACTTGGAGTGACGTCATTGGAGTGACGTCCGAGTTAAAAAATAAAGCTTCAAACGTGTGTTGAAGTGACGTCCGAGTTTTTAAGTTAAACAAACGTTATTTTAAGTGACGTCCGGACTTTTTATTAACTAATAGCGAGAGGGGGAATTCTCCACCCTCTCTATTAGCTAATACACTATTATCTACGGTTTAGCACCTCCATTGGAGAGAGTTTTTGATATTTGGGGTGTAAAATTTCCACTCTATACGGTTTACACCTCTCATTGGAGATGCCCTAAGGAAGGAAGAATCTCCCTCTTTTGTCTTTTGGATATTGATATAACTCACCTTTTCATCAGTGAACCCATTTTAGCTATTAGAAAAAGAGGAGAAAATTATCTTTAATAAGCAAATATAATTTTCAGGTAGAACAGAGTGATTTATGTGAATTAATTTTTTTTCCATTGTAGGATATTGACTGCATGCTTTTGAATCCTCTTGATTATATGCCTGAAGTGCTTAGAAGACAGAGTTTGGCTAGTGACAAATTGCACGAGCACAAACTGAATGGTCGCTTTAACGATTGGAAAAGTGGAGGACACGTGAAACTTCCACCAAGTGAGAATCTGGAAAATTCAGATGGAACATCCCACATTTCTCCACCAGCTTATCCCACAAACACTTTGTTAAAGCATGCAAAGGTTGGTGCTTCCCATTGTTTCGAATCCACCTTTGCTCTTTCTATTAAAATGTAATATGAAGAATCTTGAAAAGTTGGGAGTTAGCGGGATCCACCTCGATCGGCTACCATACCTGGCAATAAATCGGATCGGCTTTTATATTTAGCATTTTAGCCAATAGTACAAAATATTTTGAAGACTAAGATAGTTACTTAAACCTTTTTCAGGTTGGACATGATCAACAATTTTTTCTTTTGCCAAATCATATAATTGTTTATGGCTGGAAACTTGCTTTGAGATAGTCTTGTTTGTAGTGTTCCACTTCTATTGTAAATCTAGGAAATTCCTCTTTTTACTTCTTCAACGGATCTAACCTCACACATTATTAAGTTGTGAGAAACACTCAATGCCTTTTGGAGGTTTTTTGGATCTCCTCGTGAACGCACTAAAATCATGTTACCACACTTCCTAGTGTTGCTATTACATAAAAAAAACAGTTAGAGGTCGGAATGGTCATAACTGTGTTAGTATTTAAGTTTGATCCTCTTTGGGCAGGGTGACACAATCAATTCTATATCACAAGTTAAAGCTGCAGCTAGTGAAATTGTTAATGCTCAAAAATCGACATACACTCAGCCATGCACTCTGGCACGGATACAAGCTAGAGAAGCTGATATAGGGGATCTTTCTGATCTGACTCGCGCTCTGGATAAAAAGGCATTCCCTGTAATATACTATACATGCCCAATACCCTATATGCATCTAGTTACTTGGCTCTGCATGCACTTCCACTACTTATTTTGTTATTCAAAATGTGTACATTTGTGGCAATTCACCTTACTAGTGTCCAAAAGTTGATATTTTTGCATTTATAAATATACAGAGGTAATTACGGTCTTGTTAAGAGAGTTAGCAACTGGGTATGAGAAAATCCATCAATATATAGAAGTTTTAAGGTTTTAGAGTTTTGGAGGTGTTGAGTGAAGTGGGGGTTTGTATGGAAGTTTGAGTGTTGGTTTTGGCGGGAAAGGTTTATTAAGGGTTTATTAAGAAGAAATATTTTGGATTTAAGGTGAATCTTCATTGGTATGAACTACTAGTACCTAGGAAACAGGCTCATATTTATTTAGTGTTAGTTGGGGTGTTTTGGTCATTTTAACATGGAAAAATTGTTCTTGCTAGCTTAGGTCAATAAGTATGCAAATCGTGCTATACATCTTGCTAAACAAGTATGCAATATATAATTTTCAACATATTGGCTAGATATGCCATTATTTGGGGATCCTATGATGATTTGGATATTTAAGACCTTGATTCATACGAATTATATTTACCACGTGCAGTGTATGGGCCATATATCTGCATCATCTAAAAATACCCATCTGAAAATTTGGTGTATGTGCTGTTAGATGGTTCTTTCACAATATATGGTTTTGATACTTGCATCCACCATAAAAAGATACTTGAGCTCTGATAAGTGATACCATATATTTTGTTGCATAATGCTTACCTATTAAAATGAGTTCGCTAGTTATGATGCTAAAAGTGCCAAACTGCAATTTGAATTGTGTGGTTTCCATTTGGATGTATTTAACTTTGTAGCATCCTTAATGGTGTACTTAAAAAGAGTACGCTAAATGTGCCAAATTGCAATTTTCCAGTGCATAACTTATTATGACCAAGTATACTTCCCTTGGTAAAACTCATTTTTTAGGTATTTGATCGTGTGGCTAATATATGGTCGCACCATTAATGTGCCTAATTTTATTGATTTTGTGGGTCCTACTTAATGCAAGCTTTTTTAAGATTCATCATCGGCGCGGTTGATGTTTGGCCGTATCGCTAAAGATTTGCCACACGGCGCTTAAAGATATTCAATACTCAAAAGGATTCTCAAATTTTAGAGCGAATTTGAGTTTTGAAATAGCTTTTTCGCTATTTGAGTGAACCATTGGGAGTAGTTTTAGGGTTCACTCTACTTGGAACACATATTTGACTGAACCATTTGGGATGCTCTGAAATGCTTCCGCTATCTTTATGAATTTCTTATGTCTATACAGAGTATGAAGTTTACAATTGCCCTCATACCTACACACTCATTGAGAGCATGTGTACACAGGCTAATAGAATCTGCAGATGTTAGTAATTCCATCACAGTTTGTTTACTATATTGAATGCCATAAAGCTCTACACAAGATTACACACCTAGAGGTCTATATAAGTGATTCCTCCTAGATGATGTTAATGAAAAGAATTTATACGATACTGGTGTACTAAACTCAAGTAAATGAAGTAATACCACGCATATGAAAGAATATAAATGGTGGTTTCATAGCTCTAAATATCTGGACATTTTAAGGTGTACCTGGCTTTATATTCGACTTTTAATGAGCCTCTACCTGTTTCTGTCAGTAACTGTAATGGACCAGTTATTTTAATCATGGCCCAAAATATCGCCGAGATATCCGATATCTCGCCGATATATCTCGGTAAATTGGTACACCGATATCGATATTTCTGATATATATCCACCGAATATTGAACTCTTTTTTTTCCGAGATATATCGGAATTTCCGATATGAAAGTTTATATCGCCGATATAATCGATATTTCCGAGATAATCGATATATATCAGTTGACTTTTTGACCAATTGTTAATAACTTAATATTGAAATTTCCAAAATATCCGATATATCCGAGATATATCGGTGAGATATCCGATATTTTAGAAACTTTGGACTGGTCACCAAAAAAACCGAGATATCCGATATATCCGAGATATCCGATATATCTCGGTTTTTGAGTACACCGATATATTAACCGATATCGAAATTTTGGGCCTTGATTTTAATTGAATGAAAAATGTCAGTTCCGCGAAAGTAAAAGGTGTACCTGTGAAGATGTCTATAACTAAATAATTTGCAGAGTCTTAACCAACCTTTTATATTGCAGAGACCTCTCAATTTTTAGGGTGAACTAGTATTACTCCCCACTAGATGAGCCAATTAGGATTTTTCCTCTACTAGATGGGAAATTAGGGTCTCCCCTCTAAATATACACAAAAGGAGGGGAAGGGGGAATCCTAATTGGCTCATCTAGTGGGGGGTAATACTAGTTAACCCCAATTTTTAATTCTTGCATAAATGTTTTTGGCCTTGGCTAGTTTGTTGTGGTGTGGCTATTTGATATGGTAGAGCGAACTTTAGCTGCCTGTTAATATAAAGTGAAACTTCTAAATCCATTGCACTTAGTTTTCCATGCACTGCTTTTATTTACTTTTATCGGTAAATTTCAATTCATTAATATCGTAAAATTGTAGTGTTACAAATAATAGGCTAAGTAGCAAGGAGCTGCTTAATGCACTGCTTTTGTTTTATAACTATTCAATAAGGAATGCACTAGAGTTTTGCTGACGTTTATTGTGTTTACTTGCAGACTCAGGATGTAAATTCTGGAATGGAGGCTTCAAGGAAAGCCCAGAATGCTTTCGCGGTTGCCAGTGCTAGTCTGGAAGAGTCACGGTATGAGGGCATCTCTTTATGTTAAAAGGGTCTTTGATTTCAATTTCCATGATGATGTACAAGGACTATTGCGTCTTGTACGGCTTACAATGGAAGCAATAAGCCGTTGAATTCGCTTTTGTAGCAGAGATATTGTCAACACTATGAATATCTTTTGTTTTTCCAATCTTGGAAGTGTTAGGAATATACAACTTAATTGTACTTACTTTTTACCAATTACCAAACTATACAAACCTTTTGTCTTGTAAGTGTTTTGTACTTCTTAATTAAATCCGAGCCTAGTGTAGATACACTATGTTCTTAAGACAAATTTTCCCCTCGATTGCTTGAAGGTTGATGGGAAACTGTCTCCCAAGATATAACGGATTTCCTTCTATAGAAAGCTAGCACTTCAATTATATAGAATCAGCGAACACAACATAGTATTTGACTAAGAACAGAGGGAGAAGAGAAAGATCAGAATTCTATGTGATCTGGTGTATTTTTCTCTCCAAATTCATCCACTATTTATAGGTGAGTGGTGTCTCTTCAAAACAACACAGTGACTCTTGGGAAAAAGTAAGCAACTCTTTGAAAAGTCACATGTTTCGAAAAGACACACCATTTTGGCATAAAATACTGTTTCGAACCAGTGCCTATTTCGAAAGGTCACACATTTTTGGCATGATGCACTATTTCGAACCAGTGCACATTTCGAAAGGTCGCACCTTTTCGGCATAATGCACTGTTTCGAACAAGTGCATCATTTTTAAAAGGTTTTTCTCACATTACGTACTGTTTCAAGAAAAAACCCATTTCATCTCAAGTGGGGTAACTTGGGAGACAAACTACTCATTCATATTTTAATAGATTTGTGCAAATTCATTTTTTTCTAACAATCTCCCACATGAATGAAAATTTGGCTTCTTCTATCATAAACATCGGATTTCTGTTCTTTTACAAATGAAAAGATACCGTATCAGGTCAAGTAGCATGGGAGGCCTTGAACTTGCCTTAGTGAAAGACGATCGGATTTAATTGGACGATCAATAGACTTCAATTAATGTCCTTGAACTGTCAGCCGTTTGTATAAACCTAGACAATCATCTTCACGCAATACCTTCTCAAATACTGTTGGTTCTCACGTTTATGTTCATTTTGGCCTTGAACACTTCTTGGTTTCAGATAGTGCTTTTGAGACATTTGCCTTTAAAATTCTCATAGAAGCGGCCCCACTTCGCACTAACATAGGTGATTTCTATAAAGAGTATCCCTGCAATACTCCACTTGGATAACATAACTTTCCAAGATATAGTAAATCATTAAAAGCTTGACTTATCCACGGTTCTCACGGCGGATATATGTATCGCCTTATATAGGAATGGGTTAGAGTATAATATTACTCTCGGTGCTAAGCGAGTCACAAACATAATTCAGGTTGGCCCATTGAACCTAGATCTTGGGATCTCCAGTCAACTAGGTTGGTTTTTCCATTATGATGACTCTTGGTTGATTATCTCAAAGGCTTTATACCCATTCCCCTTGATAATCTTTCTACTTGCTCTCTTGTTAAACCTTTTGTAAGCGGATCCGCAATGTTATCTTTTGACCTTACATAGTCGATTGAGATAACTCCATTTGAGAGCAATTGTCTAACGGTATTATGTCTACGACGTATGTGTCGAGACTTCCCGTTATACATGCTACTCTGTGCTCTACCAATAGCAAATTGGCTGTCACAGTGTATGCACACTACTGGCACAGGTTGAGCCCAGTTTGGAATATCCTCTAAGAAATTTCGAAGCCACTCTGCTTCTTCTCTAGCCTTGTCCAATGCTATGAATTCTGATTTCATAGTGGACCTCGCTATGCACGTTTGTTTTGAGGATTTCCAAGAAACAGCTGCACCTCCAAGTGTAAAGACATATCCACTTGTGGACTTTGAGTCTTTAGTGTCAGATATCCAATTAGCATCGCAGTACCCTTCTAGAACGGCTGGATATCTTGTATAGTGCAAACCAAAATTCTGAGTATACTTTAAGTATCCCAAAACTCTCAATATGGCGGTCAATGATCTCTGCGGGGGATTACTCGTATATCGACTTAGCTTGCTCACGAGTATGCTATCGGGGCCTTGTATAGTTCATGACATACATTAAACTACCAAGTATACGAGAGTATTCTAGTTGAGATATGTTATCTCCAGTATTTTTGGCTAAATGAAGATTTACGTCAACTGGTGACCTTTTTGGTGTGATGTGATATTTCTTGAACTTGTCAAGAATCGCCTCAATGTAATGAGATTGTGATAGAACAAGTCCATCCTCCATCCTAGAGATCTTAATTCCTAGGATAACATCAGCGACACCTAAATCTTTCATGTCAAACCTACTAGACAACATTTGTTTGGTAGATTTTATGACATCCATATTACTACCCAAAATTAGCATATCGTCTACATAGAGACAAACAATGACACATCCCTTTTGAGTGCTTTTGACATAAACACACTTGTCACACTCGTTTATTTTGAAACCGTTTGACAACATTGCATTGTCAAATTTCTCATGCCATTGTTTAAGTGCTTGCTTTAATCCATATAAAGATTTAACAAGCTTGCAAACTTTTCCTTTCTTGTCCAGAGCAATAAACCCCGGGTTGTTCCATGTATATTTCTTCATCTAACTCACCATTCAAGAATGCCGTCTTTACATCCATTTGATGTATCTCAAATCCATGTATTGATGCTATTGCTATTAGCATTCTTATGGAAGTTATTCTTGTAACTGGAGAGTAAGTGTCAAAATAATCAAATCCTTCCTTTTGTCTAAAGTCTTTGACCACAAGTCTAGCTTTATACTTGTCGATTGATCCATCAATCTTAAATTTCTTTGTGAATATCCACTTATATGCCAAAGTCTTAGAACCTGGTGGTAAATCCACCAATTCCCATGTATGATTTTGCATTATGGATTCAATCTCACTATTTATTGCTTCTTTCCAATAAGTAGCTTCTGGAGATGACATTGCCTCCTTGGACGTTTGAGGATTATTTTCCAACAAGTATGTTAGAAAATCAGGTCCAAAAGACATTGACGTCCTTGACCTTTTGTTACGTCTAGGTTCATCCTCAATTTCGCTTTGTGTAGGATGGTTACTAGTTGTAGCATCTAAAGTTCTCTTTGTTGAACTTGACTCTATACACATGTTATACAGAAACGTCTTTTCAAAGAATAAGGCATTCCTTGACTCTATAATTATATTAACATGTATATCTTGAATCTCTGATTTATGAACCAGAAAACGATATGCACTACTATTGTTTGCATATCCAATGAATACACAATCAATAGTCTTGGGTTCTATCTTCACCTTCTTAGGTTTAGGGACTTCCACTTTAGCAAGACACCCCCACACTTTTAAGAATTCGTAGGAAGTCTGATGACCTTTCCATAATTCGTATGGTGTTTTAAGCGTCTTCTTGTTAGGAATCTTGTTGAGAATGTAATTGGCAGAAAGCAAAGCTTCCCCCCACAAATTTTGGGGTAAACCATAACTTAACAACATAGCGTTCATCATCTCTTTTAGAGTTCGGTTTTTGCGTTCCGCAATACCATTTGATTGAGGTGAATAAGGAGCCGTAGTTTGATGAATGATTCCATGTTCAGAACAGAAACCTTTAAAAGGTGATTCATATTCACCTCCTCTATCACTCCTTATAGCCTTAATCTTTTTGCTTAGTTGATTTTCAACTTCATTTTTATAGCGTTTGAACACTTCAATTGCCTCATCTTTACTTCTCAACAAGTAAACGTAACTATATCTAGTGCTACCGTCAATAAAAGTAATGAAATACTTTTTACCACCTCTAGTTTGCACGTACTTAAGATCACATATATCTGTGTGGATTAAGTCTAGAGGTTCAGTACTTCTTTCAATGGAATGAAAGGATGATCTGGTCAACTTGGATTCTACACAAGTTTCACATTTATGGTGTGGGTCTATTTTTAATTTTGGTATATAGTCCAAATTAATTAATCTATGCAAAGTATCATAATTAACATGTCCTAATCTACCATGCCATACATGTGAAGACTCAATCAAGTAAACAGAAGATTCAACTTTATTGGCGCTCTTTGGCGCAATAGTAAAACAAGACATCCTAAATAGCCCATCCTGAAGATAACCCTTTCCCATGAATACATCATTCGTAGTTAGTACAAATTTATCAGAAAAAAAGACTAACTTAAAGCCATTCTTGCTCAGCAGCGACCTGGAAACCAAGTTCTTGCGAATGTCAGGCACATAGAGCACCTCATTCAGAGTTAGTTCCTTCCCAGAAGTCAACCTCATCACCACCTTTCCTTTGCCTTCAACCTTGGACGTAGAAGAGTTTCCCATAAAGAGTTTCCCAAAAGTCAACCTCATCACCTTGCCCTTGAACTTAGTAGGTGTACTACTCTCTTCACCTTGAGCTTTGTCTTGGTGCTTCCTCTTTCCCTTAGCACTTGATCCTTCCACAACATTGGCTTTTGCCACCATGGGATCCTTGCCCTTCTTCTCAGATAGGCGGTTATCTTCCTCTATCCTTAGACGGACAATCAGTTCTTCAAGATTCATATCTTTGCGTTTATGCTTAAGATAGTTCTTAAAATCCTTCCAAGATGGTGGTAATTTCTCAATCATAGCAGCCACTTGGAAAGATTCTCCTAGGGTCATTCCTTCAGCAATGACATCATGGAGGATTACTTGAAATTCTTGGACTTGGCTTATGACGGTCTTACTATCCGTCATTTTGAAATCAAGAAATCTGCTAACTATGAATTTCTTCATGCCAGCATCTTCACTCTTGTATTTCTTGTCCAACGAATCCCAAAGTTCCTTAGCAGTCTTGAACACACTATACACATTGTATAATGAGTCAGCCAACCCACTAAGGACATAATTTCTACACAATAAATTAGCATAAAACCAAGCATCCTTGGCCAAAACCTTCTCTTTGTTGGTTTCATCAGGGCTTACATCAAGAGCCTTATCCCATAGAAACCTTGCCAAGTTCAGGGTAGTCAGATAGAAGAGCATCTTCTGTTGCCAGCACTTGAAATCAATTCCATTGAACTTTTCAGGCTTCCCCCCATGAGGAACAGAATGGGAAACAAAGAAGAGGAACAGTAGAAGGAGTGAGGCGGTGGTGTTGGTGTTGCCATATTCTGAAATATAACTACATTTTGTTATTTCCTTAAACCAAAAAGAAAAGAAAACATAAACAAATTATGTTCGGTAAAGAAGAAGAAGAAAAAGAGATTTGTCTTAAGTTGTTAGGAATATACAACTTAATTGTACTTACTCTTTACCAATTACCAAACTATACAAACCTTTTGTCTTGTAAGTGTCTTGTACTTCTTAATTAAATCCGAGCCTAGTGTAGATACACTATGTCCTTAAGACAGATTTTCCCCCTCACGGTGCTTGAAGGTTGATGGGAAACTGTCTCCCAAGATAGAACGGATTTCCTTATATAGAAAGCTAGCACTTCAATTCTATAGAATCAGTGAACACAACATAGTATTTGACTAAGAACGTAAGGAGAAGAGAAAGATCGAACTCGTGTGATCCGGTGTATTTTCTCTCCAAATTCATCCACTATTTATAGGTGAGTGGTGCCTCTTGAAACAACACAGTGACTCTTGGGAAAAAGTAAGCAACTCTTTGAAAAGTCACATGTTTGAAAAAGACACACCATTTTCGCATAAAGCATCTGTTTGAACCAAATTGCCTATTTCAAAAGGTCACACATTTTCGGCATGATGCACTGTTTCGAACCAGTGCACATTTCGAAAGGTCGCACCTTTTCGGCATAATGCACTGTTTCGAACAAGTGCATCATTTTTAAAAGGTTTTTCTCACTACACCATAACAAGGATTTTCTAACAATTGCAATTTCACGTTTGTAACACATATACATCCGTTAGTAAATTAATAACGGTTAGTATTCCGTTACAAAGTTATTTAACCGTTCTATGAATTATCGGGATTATTTTGTGACGTTTATCCAGATATTAACTAACGGATAGTCAACTGTGACCAATGCTAAAATGAAATAGAGAAAGTGAGACCAATTAACCAAAAAAAAAAACAAAAGAAAAAGGCTAAAGTTTAAGCGGGGATTATTTCACCTCGCGCTCATCAGGTGAAGTGGTCAACATAGACATGAGTCAGAGTATGAAAAGAGTGAGCAAAAGGGGGAGAAGGGGTGAAGTGTTGGCGCTGCTGGTTCTTGCTGCCACCTCTACCAAGAGCCAGATAAGGTATTTCTTCTTCCTTTTCGTCTCTATCTTTCTCAATTTTAATTCATTACTGATGATAATTTGTTTATTGGTCGATCTTCTAAGGGTTTTCAAGTTAGTTGCTTTGGTACCCAAAGGACAAACCTTTCTTCATTATTCCAACGCAAAATCGCCCGATCTAGAGAAGAAAGCTTACTTTAAGTAAGGTAACAAGTAATTTGGGTTTTCAATTTTTTGAAAATTGGGTTTTCACTAAGCGTAAAAGTGTGTTATATGTTCATTTTCATTAGTTATTTGTTGTGGTTGTTTAACTTAAATTTCGGTTATTTATTATAAATTGTGACATTGTTAACCTCGAAATTTTGTTACTTTTTTACTTACTTGTTACTTATATTGATTAGTTTGTTTGATTACTTATTGAAAGATTGAAGCTTAGTTGGTTTATACTATGATCTGGATGATGTTTTCTTGTGAATTTGATGCTTTTGGGAGAGAAATTAGTTTAATTTTGAGGTTAATTTAACTGAATTTAGCTCAGGGTCATGCAGTTTTGCGATTTTAGAATTGAAAAAGTTATCAACAAAACACGAGTGACGAAACTAGAATGCAATCTCGATATTGTGTTATCATTGTTTCTGTGTCTTAGTTTCCATATTATATGGTCGTCAACTCATCATAGCTAATAAGTAACACGCAACAAGTAATTATAAATTACTAACCCATGCTTCGCTTTTCGCAACAAGTAATTACAAAATAAAAGTGGGCTTTATCCAATGTTTTTGATACATGATAATGTATAAAAAAAAAATTAATAGAGAAATTGATAATTGTTATTGTGCTTTTCAATGTTTGATTTTCTGGTTTTAATGGTAGGATTAGTTTTCCATGAGGTGACTTGTGGTTTATTCTTCCATTCATATTTATTAGATAATGAAGATGCTAGGTGTCCTTGGACTAAGGTCACCTGTTCAAATATTTAGGTAAGTTCGGAATAATGAACAATAGCTTACACCCCACTACACGCGGTTAGTTGATAAATTTGTTTTGGGGTATTAGTAGAAAAAATAATAATAATGAGGAATCAGCCCCAACTTCATTCAAGTATCTTGCCACTTTTGTTTTCTATGGTCAGGTAAGTATGAGGTAAATCTAAGCTTGGACACTTTAGACCCTATTTAAATTTAAACATGAGTGTTGCAGCCAATATAGTTTTGGAGGAATTCCATTTCTCTTCTTGGGCACCAATCAAATTATATTTATTATTATTATTTTGTTGTACATATTTAGTGGTATGGCATTTGCAAGCTTAAGTTCAGAAACTAGCTTAGGCGTTAAAGTCATGGAAGGGAATGGGAAATTGCCCAAGGTGGTTTTGAGCTCTGTTGATGAAAGGTAATTATTAACTTATTGATCTTTGGGTATTTTAATGCTTATATATGTGGGGAGGCTGATTATATATGGGTATTTTTTTATTTATTTAAAAAAAAAAAAAAAAAAAAAAAAAAAAAAAAAAAAAAAAAAAAAAAAAGATCTTTGGTGTTGAGTTTTGACATTTGTCTTTATATTGCATTGAATTAAGTGTTTTGCACTATACTTATCGTCCATTAAATCCCAAACTGAAGAAATGCAATTAACCCAACTAATGTCTTGGACTGAGGGATGGGGTCAATGTTTTTTGTGTCACAATGCAGTGAAATGAATCTCACCTAAGGTGGTGAGGGTTTGTATCAAGCCACACCTTTTTCAATAAATATCTAATACTATTACCACGCTTGCTTAGCAAATACAAGAGTGTGCTCGAGTTGACATCTAAAACTTACTCACATTATTTTCCTTTTATGTTGGTGATCAAGGATATCTAAAATGAACTATGCAAGTGTAGATATAGCTTAGAACTTGAAATCTATCATCTTTAAAGATCAAAATGGTTTGAATTCGATTGAGGTGAGAGATCTACTGTTTTTGGCATTAATGTGTTACATCATGGAAAGTTGCAAATAGAAAGGACACGCTTTTTTTTGTTCGCCCGGATGCAATATTTGACGGGAAGAAACCCATCGGGTTAACCACTTCCATTAGTTCACACTTTGTTCTTCTCCTTGTCCTGTCTTTTTCGAAGTTTGTTTTATTTACATTGTTTTGTTTCGGGGACACTTGTAGCTGTATGATGTTAAATCTAACCTCAGTAGGCTTTTCATTTATTTTTTATTTGTCTCACTTGTCACTTGTGAAACTAAATGATTTTGAAAATTTGTTAATATTGGACGGTGTAGATATTTTCCTCATCCTACTTAAGTATCATGATTGTTTTGAATCTTGGCTATATGTTTATTATATATCTTTTTATGTTTTAATCAGATGATCTTCTTGTCAAAATTTTCTATAAGCTCCACTTATCATACTAACTATATTTGAATGATAATTAGCGGTGGCATCCCACATTGTTTCCCACAGTTTGGACCTGGCGCAATAAAACAAGTACAATTTATTTTCTTGTTTTACCCGTTTCCATATCTTCTTTTAATGTGTCACCCACTGGTTACAAAACGAAGTAAGGGTCTTGAAAGATTTATTTCTGGATTAAGAAAGAATTTCCAATAACTAATATAAGGTTAGATGAATAAGGGTCTCTACATCAGTTGACCTCAGGGGCGGAACCAGGATTTGGGTGAGGGGAGGCTGCTACTTTAGGAAATGTTTCTGGAAGGAAGAAATCAATCTCACATAGCAAAAATAGCATAAAATAGTATTATGTATATTTGTTAACTGTAGTAGTGTATACAGTATTTTTTTATTATTATAGAAAGTCAGGGGGAGGCCTATAGCCCCTGTTAGCCCTGCCCTAGGTCCCCCCCGGTCCTTATTCTAATGAGGCTTACAAAAAGTTTCATTTGTATAAAAGCTCTGTTGGCATTAGTATGTGTTGTGTATGTGCATAAGCAATATTAACAACAGAAGTCTATTTCCAATTTCATTCCCATTTTTTTATCGATTCCTTAGAGATGCATATTTCTTTCGCCAGCATGGATTTGCAAGAAATATGAACTGGTCCATTGCAGATTCTGAAAGTGTAGAAGGAAATCCTATTATAACTCTCAAGCTGAAGTATGATCCCTACAGTCGTTCTATGTAGGACTTCAGCTTCAAAGCTTTATACAAGGTCAATACCTTTCTACTACTTCAATTTATTATCCAATGTGGCTTTTAAACTTATATTCACACCTGACCCGAAACTGCGTTCTCACTTCTTTATACTCTTTTCAGGTTATACTGAGTACTAGCAGCCTTTCAACAGTGCTGATAGTAACAAATATTGATAACCGGCCCTTCTCTTTTAGTTCGGCCTTGCATACTTACTTTCGTGTAAGGATCCAATTCTCTTATTTGCATTTCCAAATTGTTTTCTTCTAGACGGGCCTAATCGGGATTAAACATGTACTCATTTAATATAGGATGAGCAATTTTCATCTAGCTGACTCAAACTTCTGGAAAAATGCTTTATTATTGTGTGTTAGGTGTGTGCATAAGAACCAAGAGAAATGAGGATGTTATCTTCTTAATCATTTTTATTCTATTGTACGTCTTATTTATAGATAATGCAGAGATTTTTGTATCATGCGCAGCATATGAGTCGTGGTTTACCCATGTTGTACTGTCAAACCATGTCTCAAGGAGTCGAGGTCATACCCTGGTATTTTATCCAGATGCCATGACAGCTGGAGTGTTGTATGGCATATCGTTTTTGGATAACTATAGCGTCATATGGAGCCCATTTTTGCTACAAAGTTTACTTCTGTCGCGATCAATCTCCAAGATATGTGCTACCAAACAAGTGTTAAATGAAATTGTACTTCAAAATTCTATCTTGATGCTTCCTAGAGTTAATCATCCCCAAATTAGTTCCTATTATTTTTATTGTTTTTTTGGGATTTTTAGGAATTGAGTTTAATTAGCATTTTAGAGTGTTTTAGGCTATTTATATTTTTAGGTTTATTTGAATTACGAGTTTTATATTTCTATTTTGATTAGAATTGTTTGTAGAATATGTTTCTATTATCAAAGTGGTAGAAAGTTATATTGTAGTGGAAATCTTAAATTTGACACTTATGTGAGTACGTCTTCCGATCTTGCCTTTGTTTTTGTTGTCTGAATTTTAATTCAAAATGCTCTAGTATGATCAGTGGGAAGTGGAAGCCAAGTGGTTAAAACAAGTTAACTAATTCATCGAAGGCAAACAAAGTAATGGATGCGAAACGAAGACATTACTAATGGTAGGTTAATAATTAGTATATTTTTGTATGGGTGATATACTGGTCTTGTACTCTGTGAAGATGAAAATATATTTCTTTATTGATATTTGCAGATATTTTGAACTTTTGATAGAGCATGTTGATAAAGTTGAACTGATCTTCGAAGCATTGGCTCTTTCTTACTTAATTCTTGGGTAATTTCTGATGTAATTTGGGTGGAAAATTTCTAGTTTAGAGTCTATGTATACCTGAAAAAAAAAACTTTGTACTTTGTGTTCTTCTATAATTATAAGATTAATAAAATTATTTTTTTTTTATTTGTGTATAGTTCTGAGTGTGGATTGTGTTACGTTGAAGTGGTGTGGTGGCAGATTTTTGTTAGAATGGATGAATAGAAGAATTTGGTAAATATGTAATGGAGTGAATAGGTATAGTTGCATTGTGGGTGGCCCGACCAAAACAAAAGCCCACAAAATCCAATTATTTTTTTTAATACAACAAAATATTAGTAACGGATATGCATCCGTTAGAAATGGATAATTTAGTTGCAAACAAATTAGTAAGCATTACTAATATATTGTAACGTTTGATATCCGTTACTGAAATTAATTTCAGTAACACTTAATAACCGTTAGTAAATTTTGTAACGGATATAACCATTATTAATATCCGTTATTGATATTTGTCACGCTTTTGTGTCAACGCAAGATAACGTTACTAATATTTTTAGTAACGGATATATATCCGTTACAAATCTTCTGTTATGGTGTAGTGTCTCATATTACGTACTGTTTCAAGAAAAAATTCATTTCATCTCAAGTAGGGTAACTTGTAAGACAAACTACTCATTCATATTTTAATGGATTTGTGCAAATTCATTTTTTTCTAACAGGAAGTAGATTGTAATGGAGGATACGAATCAAAATGGCATCAATCATTTGGTTTCACGCACTGCTGAAGCAAGGGAAGAGGTTGAAGAGGCTCCTACTTTATTTGTCAGTAGACGAATGGTCGTCCGAAGATGTTTCTGAGAATTTAAGGTGGGCGTTACAGATCTTGTTAAACTTAGCCAGCAAATTTCCTTTTTATGTTATTTAGCTAGTTGGCCTTCGATATATACTTGGAATAATTAGAATTAATGTTTTTGTTCAGGAAGGAAGGACTTTCTGAATACGTCGAATATTGGAAGAGGAACAGGCTTGAGATCTACCTGAAGGTGCAGTTCATATCGTCATTGAGATCCCATATAGCAGGGGTTTCGAATATTGTCAAAGTAATAGGATATAAGAAGAGGCTTGTTCATGAAGCCGATGTGCCGGACGTTTTGATTGTGACAATGTGTTGGCATGTTATAACACCCCGTCTTTTTATTTTATTTTTCCTATAATAATAATAATAATAATAATAATAATAATAAATAATAATAATGATGATAATAGATAAAACTAAATATATGATAATGATCAGCTTAGGGATAAAAGTCCGTAAGTAACTAGATAAGTGTTATCCTTGATTTTCGGTGAGGTTTTTATAACTAATAAAAAAATGAGTTTTCTCACGTAGAGTTTTTGAGGGGAAAACACAGCGAGAGTTTTATACAGAGGAAAGAAAAGAAAAAGGGGTTTTACTAAAAGAAGAAAAGGAAGAGTTTTTCTGTTAGTTAGCTGATAGTCGGAACGCGCTATGGGTGAGTAGATTTTTACGTGTTTTTAGATTTCTCGTTTACCGTAGATTGTACAGTAATGCTCATATGCTCACATGCTCATTTAGTGTATACTGTTCACATGCTCATTTAGTGTTAACTGCGTATACAACTCGACTATCGTTGAAGAACCAGCTGTCTCCGGAAAACTTGTCTGTATCCAGTGATATAACGAGGGGAACAAATCAATCATGGTTGCTGTAAACCAATTTGGTCGATTTATGTATTGGCTATGCATTTTCGCCAAAGAACCAAATTGTCATGAACTATTATACTGTTGTTGTGTGGGTTGTTTGTTTTGATTTGGTTGATGTCGGGGGTTTAGAATCGGTGGTTGGGTGCCGCTGGGTTGAAATTGGGTGTGCTGTTGAAGCTCCGGATGAGCGTTAATAGAGGCGCGAACTCAAATTGTACTGTTTAATTTTTTTGTTTGTTTTGGGTGGGTTATGATGTGGTTCTAGTATGGAACTGTGTTGGTGACTGGAGAGTTGATTTCATAGTGGGTTGGGGGCTGTTGAAGCTCCAGAGAAGCCATTAATGGCGTTGATCCCAATTTACACAGTATAAGGGAATTGAGATTGGTTGGTATAGGTATATAGGGGTTTTCTTAAGGAACCAAACCGCTGGGTTCAATAGTGGTGGTGAGTGGTGGAGGCGCTGGTGAAGGGAGGAGGAAGAAGGAGAAGAAAATGTGCTGTTCTTTTCTTTTTAGCTGGGCTTGGGCTTGGGCCGGAATATGGCATGTGGGCTTAAATGTTTTAAACTTTAGATTTCATTTTGGGCTTAAGTGTTAGACTTTGGGCCTTAGTCTTTGGGCTTTTGGGTTATAGGAGTTTAGGTCTGGTTGACTGCTGTTGACCTGGCTAGTTGACTGCTGTTGACCATTGGCAGGTTGACTTTGACTTTTACCAAGGTTGACTTTGACCAGTTGACCCAATTTGACTTTTAACTCGGATTATGAATTGGTCTATTAGGATAGGTCTAGGGCTATTAGCATGCTTGGCTTTAGGCTAAGATCTTTCTAAATATACTTGTGTACGTGTATTTACTACTCTGTGATATTTCAGTCTTTTATGATATACAACGTTATGACACTTAGATATCCATATAATTAATAATGTGTAAACAAATTTATCGCACCCTTTTAGAACTCTCCACGCCTCAAGTTTTGGAATTTAGTTTTATGACTGATGATGTCATATGTTAGGTGGGCATTTATTGAATATGCCATAAATGGCCCGTTAGCGTTATATATGGGTATTCATTGAATATGTCATGAATGACCCGGGTATTCATTGAATGTGTCATGAATGACCAGATTGTTTGGACTGCCCTAGAGAGGAACTAAGGTATTCGTCTTGCGGGTTAGTTGTATTCCTTGAGTGTACGGGAATGTAGGGTTGGGTATTCCTTGAATGTGGCAGGAATGACCCAGGGCATTCATTGAATGTGCCATGAATGGCCCGTTAGTGATATGATAGGTATTCCTTGAATGTGGCGGGAATGACCTGAGGTATTCATTGAATGTGCCATGAATGACCTAAGTTTTTGTGCCCAAAGAGGCTGTGAAATATGTGTATGAAAGCCGGATGGCTATGATATTGTGGTATTCGGTGGGAGAGAGGCACACAGGGATGTGTGATTTGGCAAGTGTGTGGAGTGCAAATCGTGGAGTAGGTACTAAAGAGTGGGTGTATAAGAAAAGTAATTGATTAATTAATAAAAGAAATTGATTTGATTATGCGAGTGTGTTTGGGCTTACATTTGAATACCTATAGGATATGTACATATGTTATATAAAATTATTAACTTTCTTTTGCAGGAGGGTAGGACTTAATAATATTTTGTGCAGGGACGCGGTCCTACCATTATACAGCATTGGATATCAGTAAGTTTTAATTCAATTACTTAATTATTAAAACGAGTTATTATAATGAGTTATATAAATGGAAGTTTTGCTTGGGAAGAAACTATGCCAGTTGAGATGACAGAACTACCTGTCTTCCAAGCTGAGAATGATTAGGTTATGATAGATTTAAAGTGTTAGTTTGATAAGTAAAGTCTGTAAATGTTTATATATGGTTAGTCTACTCATACCAGCAAATTTTATTTTGCTGACCCATGTTTGCTTTGTTTTGGCAAAGTGGGTGTGTTCTTGGGAACATAGGTGGAAGGCAGTGGAACCGTGGCGTGTGATTTTGATTCTTGCCTGGAGCAGTCAATTAGTTCTTTTATTAGGTCTGATTCTTATTAGAAGGATGTAATAACGTAGTTTACATTTCAGCATGGCTTGAGAATAAGATATTGAAGACTTTTATTCTTAGAAGTTTGTTTGATGTTTTGTTTGGACGGAAGATAGCTTAATAAAGTGATGGCGGTTAATTATGGGGATTGTGTAATTTAAGTTGATTATGTTATGATATGGCTTTTAAGGGTTTTTGTATGTGTTGTATTCACCCCGTCATAGTCTGGGTTTTTAAATAAGTGAACATAGTGATGTTTGAGATATTTATATTTCAAGAATTCACTTTGTTATTATTTAGAAATTTGGGCTGTGACAATTTTTGGTATCAGAGCCTAGGTTAGCTTAGATTTAGAAAGTCTAAGTGATCCTCAGTTGTGGAATATGGGTTATAGTGTTGAGAGTTTTGGAAATATGTGAATATTAACGGGAGTTTTGTTTGAACTGTAGATCATGGTTGAGACACGTAATGGTAATACTACTGAACCTGCAGTGAACACTCCAGTACAGATGTCAGGAGGACAGTTGAATCAGTTGTTGCAGGCTATGTGATAAGAGCCCAAAACTGTAGTTTTAACCCTGTAACAGTCATACTTTTAGACCAATTATGTGAGTAATAATTAAGAGTTAACACTGATTACGTGTTTTTATGCATTTCAGGCTTCAAAATCCATTATGTGCAGAAATGTGCCACTTTAGCGAGATAAAGGAGCAAAGGTCGGTTACTAAGGAGTTCCGTAACTAAAGGCCAAGATTCAAGAAGACAAAGCCTTTCTAAAGCCCGATCAAAAGCTGAAAAGTCGACGCGGGCAGAAACAGCACACAAGTCAGCAGAACTTCCGAAGGCCGTATCTTTGGACTCAGACCTCGGAATGGGGCCTACCTTATGTCAAAACGACCAGCTCGGAAAGAGCTTTCAATGGTCTAAGCCTTGACCCAATCAGAGGAGCAGAAGTGGACGAAAAGTTTGTTGAAGCCAACTGCAGCTGAAGAGGCCTTTTTAGACTGAAAGAATTGGGTTTTGGGCCTGATTCTCTGGCCCAAAACATGGCTCCAAGCCCATGCACGATTTTTGGATCTGAAAGTATAAAAACAAAAGCTTAGCTCTTTGTTAATGGTATATAGTTAGACCTAGATTAGAATTAGATTAGTTAGCCTCCATTAATGAGTTTTAGAACTTAGTTTTAGAATTTCATTTTCTTGTTTTAAATTAATTTCTTGAATCATTGAATATCATTCATTAGATAAATAAAATAGTGATTATTCTTGTCATTTCAGTTTTTGTTATTTCAATCTATTAGATCTAGTTTTAATTCTTGTTGATTATCATTTCTTAGTTGTTAATTAGATTTTAATTATTGTTAGTTAAATTAGTTAAGTTAGAATTTTAATATGATGTGTAGTTATAATTCAATGGGAAATGATGGGTTGATGACTCAAGGCTAAAACCTCCATTAGAGGGGTTGATGAAGCTTGATGAAAACTTAGTGGTATAGTGTAGAAGCATTGTAGAATCTATTCTACAGAAGAAGGTCGTGATTAAGCCATGAGAATGGGTGGACGACCTCACATGCTAGTTAGTATTTGGTAGAAATGCCATGAACACTAGGGATTAGAACTCAAAATTCTTGCCGTAAGAACGTAAGAATTGAGATACAAGAATCTATGCTAGGTTATTAAGTTGGATTTGAGGTGGATTCAATCCCCTTCTAATCCTTTATCTAGATTCAAAAACAATCATATTTCCATAGCATTCGTAGTTTAAATTCAACATAATCAATTTCATATTATATCGTAGTATAACACCCTTCGTAAAGCTCTCATTAGACTTAAGACTGATCAATTATATTAGAAAACACTCCATGCTAGAGAACTAGAAGTGGAACGAATTTGTTACTCCACTCTATTTTGATAGAATTGAGAGTAGAAACTTTGATAAATATAGACACGTTAAAGTTTTAGTTTACTTACGTTTTGAGTTCATCGTTCATTTCGTAGGTAAACTATTCATTTTTATGTTTATCACTATGCAGAACAACCATCCTATTCAGGGAGATCCTTTTGCTAAGCGCAATAAGGAGTTTGGTACTCTTGGTAGGCAGCGATTTACTGGTGTTGGGAATGCGATTGCAGTAGAGTCTTGGAGTCAAAGTTGTAAAAATGTATTTGAGCGTATACAGCTTACTGAGGTTCAGAAGCAGGAGTTGGCAGCTCACCAACTTGATGACGTTGCTAGGTTTTGGTGGCGAGCTCTCACCCCTAGTCCGGACTCTAGAACTTTGACTTGGGAAGACTTCAAGGTTAGATTTGAGAGTAAGTTCATTTCGGAGGCAGTAAAAGAGCAGTTGGCTTAACAGTTCTCTGAGTTGACTCAAGACGGGAAGTCTGTGACTGGGTATGTGACCAAGTTTAATGAGTTATCGAGGTTTGCTCCCTATCTTGTGGATACTGACAAGAAGAAAAACCAAAAGTTCATACGTGGGTTAGAGAGTTACTTGTCCAGCAAGTTGATTCCTTTTGACGGGGACACCTTTGATCGTGTGTTGGATTTGGCATTGAGATATGAGGAACAAAATGCAGCCCTAAGAGAGTCGAGGGAGAAGAGGAAGTTTGGTGAGATACTAGTTGTTGGTCCTAGGCCTTTTGAGAACAGGCAGACGAATATGTTTAGGCCTTATGATATACCTCAGAGGGGTCCGTTTCAGAGACCACCATCCCAGTGGTTCCAGGGAGGATTTCATCAGCAGGGTGTATCCCGACCCCAGGGAGGATTTGCACAGCAGGGTGGTTATAGGCCACCGGGGCAGCCTGGAGGCTATAGACCTCAGGGGAATTAGTGGCAGAGGCAGGGTCCCCAGTTTCAGGGTCGAGCTCCCGCTCTTCCGTATCGACCAGTAGCATTACTTTTACCTGCACCAACACCAACGCTCAGAGCCATAGTTCCTGTTGAAAGAGCTTGCTGGGAGTGTAAGCCGGTGGGTCATTTATCTCGTTATTGCCCTACCAAGCAGGGTAATCAGCAAAACAGAGCACCAGCACCAGTCACTCGTGCTAGAGCCTATGCAGCTATGCCAGGACATGGGAATGCTGAAGGTACCTTTAGTTTATCTCAGTTTATATTCAGAGTTTTGTTTGATTCGGGTGCTTCACATTCCTTTATATATCGTCAGTATGTTGAGAAAGAACGTTTTAAAACTACACCTTTACCTAAGCTTTTGTGTGTTGAGACACCGTTAGAAGGTTTTGTTACCTTATATGACGAGTGCAAAGGTTTTAAGTTGTGTTTCTTAGACCGTGTCTTTATGGTAGACTTGATCGTTTTGGGGTTTGAGGGTTTCCATTTCGTACTTGGTATGGACTGGTTGACGCGTTATCATGTTACCTTGGATTGTGCGAGGAGGGAAGTTATAGTGAATACACCTGGCATGCCGAGGTTGATTCACACATGTGTTAGTAAGGAGGACTCGGTGATGTCTAGCTTCCTGTGCTCTATAGAGATACCCACGAGGGATATCAGCGATGTGGAAGTAGTGAGAGACTTCGAAGATGTTTTTCAGGAGATTCTAGGGTTACCACCCAAGAGGGAGGTGGAGTTTCGTATAGACTTGTTACCAGGGACTGCACCAGTTTCAAAGTCGGCTTACCGGTTGGCGCCTAAGCTTTTGGACGAAATAAAAGTGCAAGTTGAGGAATTACTCAAGAAGGGGTAAGAGTTTAAGTTTTAGTGATTTTGTTTTTGGCTTAACCATATCTTTTGAGTGTATGGGTTTGAACCTTTTAAGGTGTGTATGACCAGGTTCATACGACCGAGCAACTCACCATGGGGTGCGCCTGCTATTTTTGTTTCAAAGAAGGATGGTACTCTGAGGATATGTATTGACTTCAGGGATTTGAACCAGGTGACTATAAAAAATAAGTATCTGCTTCCTAGGATTGATGATCTGTTGGACCAGTTGAAAGGGGTTAAGATATTTTCAAAGCTTGATTTAAGGAGTGGTTATTATCAGATGGGAGTTGAAGAGAAGAGTATTATTCCTTTGACTGCATTTAGAACTCGGTATGGGTTGTATGAGTTTTCTGTGATGCCTTTTGGGTTAACGAATGCACCTGCATTCTTTATGGACCTGATGAATCGTATTTTCAGGCCCTATTTGGATAAATTTGTGATTGTTTTCATTGATGGCATTTTAGTGTATTCACAAAACACAGAAGAACATAAGATGTATGTCACACCCCAAATTTCGACAGAATTCGGAAAAAACAATATTTGTTGCCGACTCTTCGATCTTCGAGGTGTGACGCACTTTCAACTCCCAGAAACCCATAAACAGTTTAAATATGCGGATAATTAAAAACCAATAAAAATTTTAACTTAAACAAGAGTCCTCTTCATTATAAAAATTTACAAATGAAAATACAAAAATATTGTCTAGACTGAAAATCTGTATCACCTCAAAGGAAAACAAAACATATCCTGAGATGCAACGCTAATGCAAACCACAAGCAGCAACCAATCTTCTTCAACACTAAACCTGTCAAGACTTATCAACTATATTCATTTAATGAACACACCCGATAAACAAACATGCAAATCGGGTCAGCATTATAAAAATGCTGGTGTAAGTAGCTCTAAAATACAACATATTCTTATACAAATATATACACAATCCATAAGACAGTTAGTTCCTCCACCGAGGCGCCTTAACTTTCAACGACTAATACAACATCCTTAAATACAATAATTAAGGCAGGTAGTTCCTCCACTGAGGCGCCTTAACTTCCTACTAACCACACAACAAACTATACGCATCATAAATAAGGCATGTAGTTCCTCCATCGAGGCGCCTTAGGTTCTAACTAAACAAATAACCAACCATGCATATACAATCATCTATCTAAAGATATATCATTAACCAACATATTACCATAATTATATTAATTAAGGCTTTCTTTGTGTGTCCCTAAAATTCATGTCGTATCTATGTCTTACCTAGTTTCCCTGGCTACCACAATCGCTTCCCAACGCCGAACATGCACATCCACATGCCTCCCCTTACATAATGAACCACTCCGTGCGGAACTACCCTAAGCGGGATGCCGCACACCAGGTAACCCTCACACGAAAGCCATTATGTAAGTACTGCCACTATTCGGCATAAAATATCGCGTGTCTCGTTCTATTTTGCGAACGGAATAATCAAGCCACTATTTGGCTATGCCAGAAGGGCCATTCAGATTCACTGAAATGCCAGAAGGGCCAATCACATTACTTACGCCCGAAGGCCATTCAGATTCACTGAAACGCCAGAAGGGCCAATCACATTACTTACGCCCGAATGCCATTCAGATTCACTGAAACGCCAGAAGGGCCAATCAACTTGCACACGCCCACACAGGGCAAATCACATGAGTTGTGGTAGCTAGGTTCTAGAATTTTCGTTACGTAATTTATTCAAATGTCATACATTTATGACTCATAATAATTCCACTATATCACGTGCAGGTCAAATACTTTATTGCACTAAGCCACAATATTCAGAAAATATCTCAATTATATCTCATAACTACTTTCATTCTGTCACGTGCCAATATATTATTGCACTAAGCCATAATCCCGTGGGAAAATATCCACACATACTATACTACTTCATAGTAGTATCTCACATATGAAATAATAGAGCGTTTATACATTTATGTCTCCAAAACTATTGCATTTTAATATATATATATATATATATATATATATATATATATATATATATATATATATATATATATATATATATATATATCCCAACATATTATATAATGTCACAATATCAACGTCAAATCTTAATTAGATAATGACAACCAAATTTATACAAGCTTCCACAGCATTTTAGCATTAGATTTGTCTATACAATTTACAACATAAAATGTAGCACAATTAAACAGTCCACAGTCCACAATCAAAGCCCAATATATATATGTTTTACACACTACTCACGTCAAATCTTAATTAGATAAGGACAAACAACGTTATATAATCTTCGACAATATTTTATTACTATATTTGTCCATATTCTTAAATATGAGAAAAACTGGAAAAAGTCAACATTCCACAGTCAACAGACAAAGTCAACTGTCAATGGTCAAAGTCAAAATCAACGGTCAATGGTCAACGGTCAAAGTCAGCGGTCAATGTCAATGGTCAAAGTCAAACTGTCGTTTCCATGTTCGACAGGTTTAGGGTCATAGCCATGGTTCATGGCTAAGGTCAAAGGTGCATGGCTCATGGGCTCATGACTAAGGTAATGGTTCGGACCCAACTAGCCAAGCCCAAACCTTAAAACCCAAAATTCTAAATGTTGAAAGACCCATTTGGATCTCTATTAAGTCCTATGGACTGGCCCTAAACAATATTAGAAACTGGCCCAAAACAATTAAGTGGTTCGGCCCAAAAATTTGAACTGAAATCGGCCCAAAACGAAAAATAGAAATGAATCTGGTCCAACCCAAAAATTGTTATGGTCCGGCCCAAGGCCCAACCGTATTAGAGTTAGAATAGGTGCGACTGGGAGCACCGGATCTAAATCTCGGTCATCCCCTCCACCAGACTAGCCACCACCGGGTTCTCCTCCTCCTCCCACTCCATCACATCGGTTTGACTCCTATTGGAAAACCCAACACCTTTAATTAACACAAAAACCTCAAATGCTTAAATCTAGATTTCACCAAAACTAGATCTGGAAAGAATTTCGGGCCGCCATTAATGGCTTCTCTAAGCTCCACTCGACAGCCCTCACGCACCCTCACTACCCCACTTCAACCCATTATCAACAATACATTCAAATCCACAACCCAAAATCACAACAATACCTTAACCAAGTCAATCGGATTTCGTTCATGGCTGGGCGATTCTCTGGCCGCCATTAACGCGTCTTGGGAGCTTCCAACAGCTATATGCTAACCACCAACCATCAACCTACCAACATCACAACATAAAAGAAAGTTCAAACACGCTTGATAGGATTTCGTTCAACTGTTTCGGCGACGCCATTAATACTGTTCAAAGCTTGAACAGATCTTCAACAGCCCACCAAATTCGGCATTTAAACCTCCCAATACAACCAATCCAACCACATATTTACAGGTAACAAATCTAATCCTAACCCAAAACAGTACAACAGTTTCAACGATGTCCATTATTACAAACGATAGTTCGGGACTCACGCCGCCATTGACGCTCTTTCGAGCTCCAACAGCCCAAATAATCCCAATAAGCCGCAACAGTTCAATGATAACCAAAACAATAAACTAATAATTAACCAGTTTAATAAATAACGCGATATGACGAAGAATGATGAACAAGAAAAGCATTCAGATACGGTGAAGTAGAAAACTAACTACTCACCTGTATTAACAGCTCCTACGAATTCCTCCGAGTCCGAGTCGTCGCGCTCCACCCTCCAGCAATCCAACTTTTATCTCTGCCTCCATTTTTATTATTTTTTTTTATTCTCCCAAAACCCTATTCTCCAGAACAATACGAATATATACTTGGGTTTAAAACCCAAGCCCAATACAGACTCGGGCCCAGAAATCAGGCCCACCTATCCCAAATCCAATCCAACAAATTTTAAATAAATAAATAAATAATTAATTAATTAATAATACAGGTGTTACAATGTATTTGAAGATAGTGATGCAGACGTTCAGAGAACAGAAGTTGTATGCTAAGTTTAGCAAGTGCCATTTTTGGGAGGAAGAAATTCGTTTCTTGGGACATGTGGTATCTAGTGAAGGGATTGTTGTAGACCCTGAGAAGGTTGCTACAGTGAAAGAATGGAAACAACCAACCACTGTTACAGAGATTAGGAGTTTCTTGTAGCTGGATATTATCGAAGATTTATTGAGAAATTCTCACTTATTGCAGCTCCGCTCACGAAGTTAACTAGGAAGGATGTGAAGTTTATGTGGACTAATAATTGTGAGAAGACTTTCTTAGAATTGAAACAGAGGTTGACTACAACTTCAATTCTAGTAATCCCAACTAGAGGCGGAAAACTAGTGGTTTTTACAGATACTAGTGGAATTGGTTGGGGTTGTGTGTTAATGCAAGATCAGAAGGTGGTGTCGTATGCTTCACGACAGTTGAAGATACACGAGAGACATTATCCTACTCATGACCTGGAGTTAGTGGCAGTGGTTTTTTCTTTGAAGGTGTGGAGACATTATTTATATGGTGAGAAGTTCGAGCTTTACACAGATCACAAGAGTTTGAAGTATCTTTATTCACAGAAAGAGTTGAATATGAGACAGCAGAGTTCATAAGTAGTTATGACTTCGAGATTCAGTATCACCCAGGCAAGGGCAATGTAGTTGCGGATGCACTTAGTCGATTGCCTGGTGTTTTGACCACTCTTATGGTGCAAGAGTGGAAGAGTTTAAAGACTATAGCAGCTTATGACGTCCGGACTACACCAGATATAGATGAGGGGTATATATGCAGTTTAGAGGTTAAGTAGGTGATTTTGATGAGAGTGATTGCCATTGCCATGCAAAGACGAGAGACCGATTTCTTTTGAGTCGGTTAGATGATCTGGTCATTGATATTTTAGATGATTGTCCATCTGATTGGGAAGTTGATTCTGAGAGGATTGAGATTTCATGAGAGATTGTGCGTACCAGGTGATGAAGAGTTAAAGAAGGAGATATTATATGAAGCTCATCGTTTTCAGTTTACAATTCATCCTAGAGGAACGAAGATGTACCAAGACTTAAAGATGACCTTTTGGTGGGAAGGAATGAAAAGAGATGTCAGAGAATATATTTCTCAGTGTTTAACTTGTCAGCAGGTTAAGGCAGAACATCAGAGGCCTTCTGGATTATTGCAGCCATTAGAGATACCGATGTGGAAATGGGAGCACATTTCTATGGATTTCATTGATGGTTTGCCTAAGTCTAGGAGAGGTAATGAATCTATTTGGGTTATTGTTGATCGTTTAACGAAGCCTGCTCATTTCATTCCTATTGAAGTGCGTAGAAATACAGATAAGTTAGTCTCCTTGTACATTCGGGAAGTGGTTAGGTTATATGGGATTCTAGTGAGTATTGTTTCAGATCGAGATCCTTTGTTCACTTCCGAGTTCTAGAAGAGTTTTCAGCATGCTATGGGTACTAGTTTGGCGATGAGTACTGCTTATCATCCTCAGACAGATGGACAGACGGAGAGGGTGAACCAGATATTAGAAGATATGTTACGCTCTTGTGTAATGGATTTTGGTGGAGGATGGGAGGAGCATTTACCTTTGGTGGAGTTTGCATATAATAACAGTTTTCAGTCGAGCATCGGTATGACACCCTTTGAGGCTTTGTATGGGTGTCCATGCCGATCCCCTGCTTGTTGGGCATATGTGGGAGATCGAGTATTACTTGGGCCTGAGATAGTGAGAGAGACATCTGAACAGATTAAAGTCATTAGAGAAAGGATTAAGACAGCACAGAGTAGGTAGAAAAGTTATGCAGATTTGAAGAGAAAACGGGTTGAGTTTTCTGTAGGCGATTTTGTGTTTTTGAAGGTTTCCCCTATGAGAGGAGTTATGAGGTTTGGCATGAAAGGAAAGTTGAGTCCACGATATATTGGACCATATGAGACAGTAGCCTCCGTTGGTAGTTTGGCATACCGTCTTGCTTTGCCCCCTAACTTAGCGATGATTCATGATGTCTTCCACGTGTCTATGCTACAGAAATGTGCGAAAGATCCTACAGAGGTTGTTCAGCCAGCAGAGCTAGAGTTGAACGATGATGTAACTTTTATAGTGAGGCCTATCACGATAGTAGATAGGGATGTGAATTGGAAACACCTTAAGAGGAGGATTGTAAACTTAGTAAAAGTGCAGTGGAGTGAAAGGGAAAATGATGTGACTTGGGAACTTGAAGAGAAGATAAGGCAGATGCATCATGAACTCTTCTCTGACACTCTACCTTGAATCTCAGGACGAGATCCTTTTAAAGTGTGTATATTATAACACCCCGTCTTTTTATTTTATTTTTCCAATAATAATAATAATAACAATAATAATAATAATAAATAATAATGATGATAATAGATAAAACTAAATATATGATAATTATCAGCTTAGGGATAAAAGTCCCGTAAGTAACTATATAAGTGTTATCCTTGTTTTTCGATGAGGTTTTTAAAACTAATAAAAAAAGGAGTTTTCTCACGTAGAATTTTTAAGGGAAAAACACAGCGAGAGTTTTATACAGAGGAAAGAAAAGAAAAAGGGGTTTTACTGAAGAAAAAAAGGAAGAGTTTTTATGTTAGCTACCTGATAGTCGGAGCGCGCTACGGGTGAGTAGATTTTTACGTGTTTTTAGATTTCTCGTTTACCGTAGATTGTACAGTAATGTTCATATGCTCACATGCTCATTTAGTGTATATTGTTCACATGCTCATTTAGTGTTAACTGCGTATACAACTCGACTATCGTTGAAGAACCGGCTGTCTCCGGAAAACTTGTCTGTATCCAGTGATACAACGAGGGTAACAAATCGATCATGGTTGCTGTAAACCAATTTGGTCGATTTATGTATTGGCTACACGCTTTCACGTTTTTGCCAAAGAACCAAATTGTCATGAACTATTATATTGTTGTCGTACTGTTGTTGTGTGAGTTGTTTGTTTTGATTTGGTTGATGTCGGGGGTTTAGAATCGGTGGTTGGGTGTTGTTGGGTTGAAATTGGGTGTGCTGTTGAAGCTCTGGAGGAGCGTTAATGGTGATGCGTTAATGGAGGCGCGAACTCAAATTGTACTGTTTAATTTTTTTGTTTGTTTTGGGTAGGTTATGATGTGGTTCTAGTATGGAACTGTGTTGGTGATTGGAGAGTTGATTTTGTAGTGGGTTGGGGGTTATTGAAGCTCCAGAGAAGCCATTAATGGCGTCGATCCCAATTTATACAGTATAAGGGAATTGAGATTGGTTGGTATATGTATATAGGGGTTTTCTTAAGAAACCAAACTGCTGGGTTCAATAGTGGTGGCGAGTGGTGGTTGTGGTGGTGGAGGCGCTGGTGAAAGGAGGAGGAAGAAGGAGAAGAAAACGTGCTATTCTTTTCTTTTTAGCTGGGCTTGGGCTTGGGCCGGAATATGGCATGTGGGCTTAAATGTTTTAAACTTTAGATTTCATTTTGGGCTTAAGTGTTAGACTTTGGGCCTTAGTCTTTGGGATTTTGGGTTAGAGGAGTTTAGGTCTAGTTGACTACTGTTGACCTGGCTGGTTGACTGTTGTTGACCATTGGCAGGTTGACTTTAACTGTTGACTAAGGTTGACTTTGACCAGTTGGCCCAATTTGACTTTTAACTCGGATTATGAATTGGTTTATTATGATAGGTCTAGGGCTATTAGCATGTTTGGCTTTAGGCTAAGACCTTTCTAAATATACTTGTGTACGTGTATTTACTACTCTGTGATATTTCAGTCTTTTATGATATACAATGTTATGACACTTAGATATCCATATATAATTAATAATACGTAAACAAATTTACCGCACCCTTTTAGAACTCTCCACGCCTCAAGTTTTGGAATTGAGTTTTATGACTGATGATGTCATATGTTAGGTGGGCATTTATTAAATGTGCCATAAATGGCCCGTTAACATTATATATGGGTATTCATTGAATGTGTCATGAATGACCCGGGTATTCATTGAATGTGTCATGAATGACCAGATTGTTTGGACTGCCCTAAAGAGGAACTAAGGTATTCGCCTTGCGGGGTTAGTTGTATTCCTTGAGTGTACGGGAATGCAGGGTTAGGTATTCCTTGAATGTGGCGGGAATGACCCAGGGCATTCATTGAATGTGTCATGAATGGCCCGTTAGTGATATGATAGGTATTCCTTGAATGTGGCGGGAATGACCTAAGATATTCATTGAATGTGTCATGAATGATCTGAGTTTTTGTGCCCGAAGAGACTATGAAATATGTGTATGAAAGCCCAGAGATGGCTATGATATTATGGTATTCGGTGGGAGAAAGGCACACAGGAATGTGTGATTTGACAAATGTGTAGAGTGCAAATCGTGGAGTATGTACTAAATGGTGGGTGTATAAGAAAAGTAATTGATTAATTGATAAAAGAAATTGATTTGATTATGCGAGTGTGTTTGGGCTTACATTTGAATACCTATAGGATATGTACATATGTTATATAAAATTACTAACTTTCTTTTGCAGGAGAGTAGGACTTAATAATATTTTATGTAGGGACGCGGTCCCTACCCTTATACAACATTGGATATCGGTAAGTTTTAATTCAATTACTTAGTTATTAAAACGAGTTATTATAATGAGTTATATAAATAGAAGTTTTGCTTGGGAAGAAACTATGCCGGTTGAAATGACAGAACTACCTGTCTTCCAAGCTGAGAATGATTAGGTTATGATAGATTTAAAGTGTTAGTTTGATAAGTAAAGTCTGGAAATGTTTATATGTGGTTAGTCTACTTATACTAGCAAATTCCATTTTACTGACCCATATTTGCTTTGTTTTGGCAACGTGGGTGTGTTCTTGGGAACATAGGTGGAAGGCAGTGGAACCGCGGCATGTGATTTGGATTCTTGCCTGGAGCAATCAGTTAGTTCTTTTATTAGGTCCGATTCTTATTAGAAGGATGCAATAACGTAGTTTATATTTCAACATGGCTTGAGAATAAGATATTGAAGACTTTTATGCTTAGAAGTTTGTTTGGTGTTTTGTTTGGATGGAAGATAGCTTAATAAAGTGATGGCGGTTAATTATGGGGATTGTGTAATTTAAGTTGATTCTGTTATGATATGACTTTTAAGGGTTTTTGTATGTGTTGTATTCACCCCGCCATAGTCTGGGTTTTTAAACAAATGAACATAGTGATGTTTGAGATATTTATATTTTAAATATTCACTTTGTTGTTGTTTAGAAATTTGGGCTGTGACACATGTACTGTCTTCTGTTCGGTGGTCAGGGGAACATCGTGAGGTGGCTACTAAATCTATATCACAAATGGTATGTGCTTTAATAATTTAGGTTTGATACAACATTATTGTTTACTTTTGCATGCAGTAAAACCACGAAAATAACCATTACTTGGAAACAGGTGGAAGCTCTACGCTTTGAAGGGCTTCCACCTCGGTTTGCCTTCGGTTTCATTTCATCGATATAGTTGATGCACTACTTCTTTCCTCATAATTACAAAGAATCACATTTCTTTATATATAGGTGAGTAGATGGGAGAATGTTGTCAGCTTTTTTTGCAACAACAGAAATTTGGAGTTAGAACTTTTGTATATTGTTCAAACCCAGTGCTACAAGATTGCGGCACTGAGGGATCTATTTACAGGCATAGTAAGATTTTTGGTTGAAGCTCACGTTGTTGCGGTGGAAACCATACACATCTGGTGTATCGAAGGAACTAATACCAAGGGCAAGTATGAATTTTCTACGACACCAGCATGTTTTGAATTTCCTAAAACGGGTAGTTGCATTTATAAGTATTGCCATATACACGTCTGTTTGATTTAGTGTTCCTGCATCTCTTTTCTCATAGTAGTGGCTGAAACTTTTTTCTTTATTGAGAGGAACCAAAGGATTTGGGAGACAAATTCAGTCAGTTACCTTTAATGCACATACTCGGAAGAATTTTTTCTGATAAAAACACGAGAAAATATGAAATTGTGATTTTGAACTGTTCTAAATATTCCTTTAGTTTCAGGAAGATACCTAATATACTTTGTGATTTGTGCTTCCCTTTCCATACTGTTATTTGTGTGGTTATTGGGGATTTACACGCAGGCATAGCTTTGTTAACATCTTCAAACCCTTTTTGAAGGCAGAGCTTCTCAGGAACAATGAGCTAAAACCACATACAGAGTAGAATCTGGGCTTTCTTTTCCGTACTCCCTATTCATCTGGGTATTGTGTTGTAAAGTACATAAAACTCGGAGTTAGCAGAGAAGTTTATTAATATCTGTTGCTTGTATATATTTTTGGAGTTTAAAAGCTTTTTGAACTATACAAGCTATCGATGTCAATTATCCAAAAAAAAAAAGTTATCGATGTTTGTTTGATCTTCAAGAACGTTGCATTGATTTGTTTGTTTGTCAGAACTAGCAAGCGGAAATCTTCTATTGGCTGGTAGACATAGCACACATTTTCAGTCCCAGCGTATGCATGTTGCTTCCCTATGTCTAGCGTAAACTAACTTCGGAAACACCTCAAATGAATCCGTCTATGATCTATCCTTATTCGAGTCAATTCCACAAACTGCCTCGAAAATGGTTTCCTTTTATAGCAGTCCTAACTAATGAAACAATATGCTCATTTGTAATTAAGATAAAAAGTTCACCAAACAATGCTGAGTCGACCACATGAATTTAGCCTAGTAAATATTGCATTAATCCAAAGGAACTAAAATGCCAGTGATTATAATTAAAATTTTAAGAGTTCTGATGTGATTGCGAACTTAATACCCACAAAGAAATTTAGTCTAACATGTGTGAAGTTGAAATATAATTGCTTTTATTATACTTTTTTTTTGTTGTTGCTGTTGAGTCATTTAGGAGGGTGCAGAAAGTGTTAGACAACAATGTGTGACAGCTGGCTCCCACGAATATGTGTTTAAGAAGATTGGTTTTGCTATTCAGAATGGACTAGCGGCGTTTGACCTCTAAATCATTTGTTTGATTTATTTTTCATTTCAATAAATATATTTTCCTATTGAAAAAAACAAAATAAAAAAAAAAATTTTCAAATGGTTTTTTTCATGTGGACGAACTCACCTTTACGGCTTTAGTAGCTTTTTTCAGAAGCGCAAAAAGGAAAACAATCATAGATACTATATGTACGGGATTATTTCTTGACCTTACTCATCATCAAATTGACTTTACAATTAAAATTTCATATAATCACGTAGCAAAATATCACCAAATTTTATCGAAGTAGTCAGGTACATAATCGGCATAGTCATAACATTCCTTTTCTCTTTGGGCCTAGAAATGGGCTATTGTATAACTCAAAATCCGGTCCGGCCCAATGATCTCTTTTCTTGTGCCAAGGTTCAAAGCCCTGCCTTTATTTTCTTCATCTTCTTTAAAAAATTTGTCTCACCTCAGAAAACTTGAAACGAACATGGGAGACAGTCAATACTCATTCTCTCTTACCACCTTCAGGTATTATTTAGTTTATCTCTTTGTATTTGATTTGATAGTTGTAATCGAGTTTGTTTTATTTAAAACAGTCCATCTGGAAAGCTAGTTCAGATTGAATATGCACTGATGGCCGTTGGATCTGGTCAAACTTCTCTTGGGATCAAAGGTATATTTTTTTTTTTTTTTTTTTACTTTTATTTGTTTGATTTTGACCTAATTTTGTTTAATTTAAATTCATGTGGCACATTTATGTTTTTGTGATGTTTGCAGCTGCCAATGGTGTTGTTATCGCGACGGAGAAGAAGTTGCCATCGATTTTAGTTGATGAAACATCTGTAAGTTCTACTCTACTTACAGTTTTCGCCTTTTTTCTAATTATTCATGTGTATTTGTTCTTTTGGCTTTTTGTGTAACACGATTTAGCTGAATGGAATAGACTTTGAGTATAATTGTGCGCACTACAATCCAGAAGTGTGTTATTGAACTCGGATAGGGGTACTAGTGTCATAGTGACTTGGTTTGGAAGCCACATTCACTCTAAAATAGGGTTTCCATACAAGGTATATGCTTTGTAATAATGCAATGTGGAAGTGGTTCTTGGGATTAATTGTGTCAATTTATGGTTGTTTGATATCAGCAATGGAAATTACGAGTAATGGTTTCGAATGATTAAGAAATAGTTCTATTCTCTCTTTTGTCATCGTCTACTGGTTTAAATAATTAGGAGGAGGATGTTTTCTCAGAGTTATCTTGACACTTGAGTTGGCCATATATTTATTCATTGTAGCGCACCACATAATGCAGAAAAGTAAACAAGAATGTATCTTGGAGGAATAAATGGCGAAATTCCAGTGATACAAATGATCAGTTTTTTTTTTTGCGATTTCTTTTTATCTTATTCAGAAATTTTCATTTGTGTATAATCTATCGTGTATTTTTCAAGTTCAGTCAACAAACTGGGCTTACATGTTGATGTTCGATTTTATGGATTGCAGGTTCAAAAGATTCAGTCCTTGACGACAAATATTGGCGTTGTATACAGGTTTGATTTCTCTGTCATAGCTTTCTAGTTAGAAGTTGTCTGTATCTGTGAAATTCTGTATATCTGTGAAGTTTTTTAATTTTCTAGAAGTCCATTATTTTTGCAATTTCTACATCTGTAGTTCCTAGTAGTTTGTATTGTGAAATAATGCTAGACACTGTTTTTTGATAAATTGGCATCTCATTCATACTTGAATACATGACCTATAGACCCAAATTGTTCCTTGTCCAATCCCAAAAGTAAATGATACATCATACATGATCTTTGGGAATTAAAGTAACTGTTTTCATATCGTACTTAGAATCTCAATTTAGGAGAACATTCCACAGAAAGCAATTAATATCTCGGTTCACAATGGATGGTCAACTTTGAGCTTGACTAGAGGAATCATGGGAGAACCATGATTCAAAAGTTCTTTAGAGGCTTGAAATTTTTGTCAATTTAATGTTTAGATGTATGGTAATAATGAAACTTAAGGAGAAAAATCAGAAAATTCATAAAAGCATCACTCAAAGACTACTACCTAGACAAAGTAACTTACTCAATAACCTCTCAATTTGGTTATCACTTTCACCATATTTGTGTTCTTCAACCCTATATGTTTAACAGCAGTGCCCTCTTAATATAATCATCTATGCCCCCCATTTTTATTTGTTATTTTCTCATACTGGAGGACAAATTGTCCTATACGCTTTTTAGATTGACTATATTCATAAATAAATGTTATGCTTATTCACCGCATAATGGGATTGGGTGTCAAAGAGACAGAGTTCTCATTCGGCTATGCTGTGGGTGTCAATTTCTTATAATGTTTATAACTCATCCTTTACTGTCTGTCTGTCCAAAGTGCTAATTCTAGATTCTTTATACTCAGCCGTTAATTATATTTTTCTTTTTCTTTTTCTTTTTTCTTTTCCTTTTTCTTTTTTTTTTTCCTGCCTATGCAAACTCAGTTCTTGATTTGTTGTTCTTGCATCATCTGCAGTGGGATGGGTCCAGATTCTCGAGTTTTAGTTCGTAAAAGTAGGAAGCAGGCACAACAATATTACAGACTATACAAAGTACGATTTGATTCTTCTTTTTCTTTCCTTTTCTTGCATATTAAGTTCATAACTATACTGGGATTTATGTTGAAGCCTTAGAATTGTCTTTTCTTAAAAGTAAATTGAATTCCTCTAGAATTTTCTTTTCACAAAAATATTTGTTGCAAGAATTTTTATGGTAAATCCTTTTAGTGTAAATTCAAGTAAATCGTTTGGCTCTAAGAGTTTATGAAACAATTTTATTTTGATAAATGTGACATCCATGGATATATGATTTCTAGGGCCCATTGGAAATTGAGGTGGGATTTTTTTATAAATTTGTTTTCAATGGTCTGTACAGTATTTTTACATTTTCACAGTTTGAATGACCACAAAAGTTGATCTGCCTGTCACGTTCTGATGAAATTGGTGTCAGTGGAAAAGACATCTGAGCTCTTTTAAATGATGTAAAACAACTATACCAACCTGAGGCATTCGATATTTCTAGTCTAAAACATTCTTGGATACTTCGGCAATTTATATTTATTTTATCATTACAGAATTTCTTTAACTGTAATTTATGTGATAATAGGAAACAATCCCTGTCACACAACTGGTCAGGGAGACTGCAGCAGTTATGCAAGAGTTTACTCAATCAGGGTAACGATCTCTTTTCACTTCAAAATCCTTGCAGAAGTTTATAGATTTATGGCATTCAATATTTCTTGACATCTCTTAATTTTTAATTGCCGTATGCATTAATTGCAAAGACCCAGAACATCATGCAAACTCCTTTAAGTCTCTCCACAATCTTTTAAAACTGAGCATTGAATAGTTAATATTCAGGCAACGTTGACAACACATTTGCCAATATCAGTTCCTGTCCACCTAATTATTCTTGTTTCATATGACTACTTAACCCTTCAATCAGTTCTGATCATAGAACGAAATACTGTCTGGGCCTCTGGGGACATAATTTCAATATCTTCAGTCCAAAATGGCACATCCTGGAGCTGAAATGACTTTATCATGAAATAAGCTTCTGCCATGTATGTTTTGTTAAATTTTGTGGCATTTGGTGCTATGGATCTTAGACCAGCATACATGTCCTTAAACTATCGTGTATGCCTTCCTTGTCCTTGGCCCTTTCCTTTATTTCCATTTCTATTCTTCCTCTATTAGTTCAGCCTTATGTGAGCATTTAGACCATGGTTTGAATCATGGGAATGTACTGAGGTGCAACATAATCGTGTTCTTTTCTCTTGCAGAGGAGTAAGGCCTTTTGGAGTTTCTCTGTTGGTTGCTGGGTTTGATGATAATGGTCCTCAATTGTATCAGGTAACTTCTGTGAATTCTTATTTCGGATGTTTTTCCCCCCATATTATTGTCTGCTGACTAGTAAAAGCCTTGTTTTACTGTATTAACAGGGAATGGTTAATGTGTTTAGATTACTTTAGGGAATGGGTAATCATTAATGTTTGTTTGTCTGTTTTTATAATAAATTTTTGTAATTTGACTGTTTATTAGGAATGTTCATGTATTTTCATATTCCAGTTTAATCTAATGATAAACTCTTGAAAATCAATCTAAGGTACCAGTACCTTTGAACTCTGTCATGGTGCTTGGCGGGTCAATACTCGTACTTGTGCTTTGATAGACAATATTACCAGCAGCATATTATTAATGCTTCTTTTCCAAGTTACATTGGCACGGACACGTGTATCAGTGTCCAACCCGGATATGGAGTGTCAGACAGAGTAACCTATTACGTAGGGGGGGGGGGGGGGGTATTACTAATTTTTTTAGTTACCCAACTATTTCCGCGGCTCAAGACCTTAAAAAGTGCCTCCTTACAAATTAAATACAATGCAAGCAGGATATCATGTAGTTATGACTATTTGGTTCATGACTTATTTTTTTCTTTTTCCTTTCGGGCCGGATCGGATAAAGAAAGGAGCTAAAGAATGAAATATTCATAAAAGTAGTCCTTACATCCCTCCGCAAGCATAAGTAGAGTCTCTGACTTCAATAGCCAGTCTTGTACTAATAGATTGCACAGTGCCCAGTCCTCTAAGATCTATTGACTGAGTAGTCTATAACTTCCATATTATCCTTCCTTGACTTCCCTTCCATTCAGCTCTCTAACTAAAGGAATTAATATCCTTCTAGTCCTTAAGCAGAGGAAAAAGGCATAGCTTCATTGAATCCTGTGGGACTACGATTTCCTCCTTCACTAGTATAGTACTGGTACTCTATTGGAATTCGATTAATAGGCCCTATCCCTAGTTCAAGGACTAAGTTATTTGCATATCTACCTTTCTACCTTTAGCACCTAAGCGAGTGCTAATGCTAATACCAACCTTTTTGAAACTAAGTGTAGGCTCTCCAACCTTGAAGAACGTCGTGATTAAGATAGCTGCCTTTTGAAAGTAAGTCTTTGGGTACTACCTGCCTTTATCAACGAAGTTGATATAGGACCGCCCTTTCTAAGCCTGCTTCTGCAGAACTCTTGGGACTAAGATTCCGTACCTAGTACAGTCAATCAGAGGATTAGACTATGTATGGATGTAGCTTACCCGAGATAGGTAGAGGAAGAGGAGGCAATAACTTGCTCGGCATGTGACTTCTACGGCAATCCCATGGCTTCAGGCAAGGTAGCATCAGCTATCCTAGGTTGTGAATTGAAGCTTTTCTTCACCGGGTATGAATGAGATGGAAGAACCGATGTAAGATAGACAGACCGGATTCTAGTGTGAAGTATTTCCCCTACGAGCGAAGGAAAAGAAATGCTTTTTTTCAAGCAGGAAGGAATAAACTTCACTGCAGGGTAAGGGTAGCAGGACAGTTCACTGCTAAGTAATGTGCTCACGAATTGGATTTGAACCAATATCAAGCTACTTTCCTTTTAGTAGATTGTGAGTGTCTCTGTCGTCCTCCTCATTATAGTCCTCCTAGAATCAGTAGCATTTCGTCGGAATACATCCTGTCTTTTCACCTTAGTAGTCCTATGCATAGTCAGTACTATAGCCCCAATCATGGCTACTAATAAAATAAGACTAGGAACCAAAAACCAGACAGAATAGTAGGTATAAAGTAAATGGCCCAATGTTTCCAAATTAGTTGAACTTCGTACCTTTCTGGCATGAACCGTATATCTCAGAGAGATCGTATTTCTTTGGGTTGGTAGTAATGGAATGATGAAGAACATTTCCCGCCAAAGGATCAGTCCAATAATACCACTCACTGGTAAATAGCGCAATACTTCTTCGTGAGTCTCCGCTATTTGAATATGGAACATCATAACAACGAATAGGAATGAAACGGCAATAGCTCCTATATGAACTACTGGGGAGATCATAGCAGAGAAGTCGAGACCAAACAAAAGAAGTAAACCTGAAGTGTCGCGAAAGACCTGAAGTAAACGGAATGTACCTGATTTTTTGCACGTACAACCATCAAACCAGAGACCAAAGCAGGGCTCGACGAAACAGAAAGTATCATGGTACGTCGTCCTTCCCTGAAATGGAACTTTCATGCTGGAGCAAGAACTAGCTTGAAAGTCGATCTATTACGACCAGCGTGGTTGTTCGTATTTCATTTTCTTCTTCCAATCCCCTCTTAGTTAGATAGCATTCACTGAGTTACTTACGGAATTTCAAATCTCTCTCGACGCCGATAATTTTTTATGTGTCCAGGTCGATCAGAGGTTCGGCTTGCTTCTCCCCCCTCCGTTATTCCCGGAATTCATAGGCAGGCAAATCCTTATCTTTTATTTTCTTACTCACGATATCTCTCCCAATACGAAGAGCTTTTTGGAAGTAGGGGCTGCTTGGGTTTTGGGAGATCTCCCGATGGATCTCTATAAAGGACTCCGCTGAATCATCTCCCAACAGATCCATCATTCGTCTGTATTTGGCGATAGAAAGTTTTTGAACCAGTTCGCGGTTCACTTTCTCTCGCAAGAGCTCCCGGAGTTGGACGCGGGCCTCATACTAGAGCGACATGTGGCTACTACGATCATTATTTAGGGCGTCGGCTTCCCTCCAAACTCCCTCTTCGTCGACTTCCTGCTGAGGGATTTCGACAGGATTCGAAACCGGAAGCTGTTGCGTGGCCCCCGAGCTTGACGCGACAGAAGCCCCGGAAGGCACCATGCGGTTTTCCAGAGAGGGCGTGTCCTCGGGAGCGATGATCAGTTTCAGCAAAAAACAATGTGAGAAAGAAAGGCCCCCTGACAAGCCCATTTTGGTGAATAAAGAGGAGAGTCCCTTCCCTATGATAAGGGATTCAAGTTGAATAAAAAATGGGTTAGGGTCGAGCCCCATCAGGAGAATAATTGAATAAAATAAAATGAAAAGAAGCGCAAGTAAGAGAAAAGGCATAATAATTAAAAACTTCCGGAGAAAATTACGGAACGATGACTTAAGATGAGGAGAAACTGGACAATTGCATAATGATAAATAAAGTAGGGTCAAAGACACTAGCGAACTTATCATAAATGAGATACAAATAGGTGCAAATTCTGACATCACCACAGCCCACTTCGTTCTCTCGCTCTGCTCGCGGCGCTCCTTGCTCGCGGAGCGGCATACCAGAAGGATTTACTTTGGGTCAGATTGAAGCTCAACTTTATTTCCGCTTTCTCTTTTTTATTCACCGGGCTTGGACCATGTCTCCCAAACAATCTCAGTACATATGGCGCAAGACGATTCCACATATCGAGGTTGGAATGGGATCTGGTGTTTTCACGTCTCACCGTAGTGCCCGGTTTGTCTTGATTTCTGATTGATGAACAAGAAGGAAACTTGGATTGGATTTTGTGACTCGCCCCCGGGTACTTGAGTCTCATTCCGTTCCGTCAGCTTTAAAACGGATGCGCGCTAGCGCGGCTCGCTTTGCTTTTGTTGCAGAGCTCGCTGCTTGCTTTTAGCCCTCGCGCTTGCTGGTCCATGGAAGAGGGCATTTCCATCGCGAAGGATTCAATCCAGCCACAGGTTCCCCTACGGCTACCTTGTTACGACTTCACTCCAGTCGAAGACCCCACTGTGGTATGCGCCAATAAGACCACCAAAAGCCTTTCTGGCACTAGTGGTACACACAAGGAATGGGTGATCATTGGTCCAATGCTTCGGGTGAAACCAATTCCCAGGGTGTGACGGGCGGTGTGTACAGGGCCCGGGTACATATTCACCGCGGCATACTGATCCGCGATTACTAGTGATTCCAACTTCATGTTCTCGAGTTGCAGAGAACAATCCGAACTGAGGCAATCTTTCCGGATTCGCTCCGCTTTACAGCCTTGCTTCCCATTGTAATTGCCATTGTAGCACGTGTGTCCCAGCCCATAAGGGCCATGCGGACTTGACGTCATCCCCACCTTCCTCCAGTATATCACTGGAAGTCCCTCGTGAGTGCGGCACACACCTTTTTGTTTTTTTGTTTCGAAGCCGTTTTGGCGGGGCGTACTATTACCACTACGTACCACGCCACCGGGTGGCTCGCCTGAATGCCGAGTCATCCTCTGCCGCCAACTCGACGTCATCGTCACCTGCGCGATACGGCTTTTTGGCCAGTTAGTTCGGATTCAAACATGACCGCTAGACTGGACTAGAGACTGCCTCTTACTGAGCCTTTCAAACTAGGTGGGTCTGGTTTACATGTGCAAAAAGTTAGGACTAGTGACTGAGTAGTTCTACTGAAACGATTTCAAAGTCTTAAAAGCCTTATTGGTCTGCCTAATGGAGACTACTTCATAGGGATCGATCCGGGAATACAGCTTTATTCTCAGGGAAGGTGAATTATGACTACATTGCTTTTAAGCCGAATAGATGTTACGAAATGCAGTGATACGGAAACTCTTTTATGGTTCTAATCCATGCGCATAGTCGCACTCATGAGAGTCTTTTCTTGTAAATGAAATCTTACTGCCTATTCCTACCCTTTCAAACGCTACTTTTCTTCAAAATTCCTCTACTCTAGAAATCTTTTCTCAAAAACTTACCATCTCCACGTGGTGGATATAATGAAGCCTCATCTTCCAATCAGTGAACTGGAACCGCGATCACATAAGTTAAGTATCCAAGCGAGCCGTTTGAGCTTTATTCTTACCGATGAAGGCATCCAATTGACGGAATAAACTCCGCCCGGGAAGAGATGCCTGCCACTAGACGGAGCCTATCAAGCCCTCAATTCCAGCTGCTGGACTGGAGTCAACTTGTTCAGCCCAACTACTGGCCGACTCGCTTGGCTCTCTCTTCTGTCCTTTTGTCTGCTTATTCGTAGTAAACTGTATCGTTTCTTTGTGCTATCCTATCAGTCCTGTGGGCCTTCCCCTTTGGCTTGCTTGGCTCCCTTTCTCCATATGAATTCACAAGCTCTCCTCTCTCATCCGTAGTTGTCGGCTGTATCTGTTTCAATGAATATGATCCTTCCTATAGCTAAGTTCCTATCAGCAGTGTCCGCATCAAAACCATATTGGAATGAAAGGAAGGTAAGCCGCTTCACCTCCGTCGGCAACTTTAGACTAACCCACTCTTTGACAAAATAACCCCTTTTTGGCTGGCACAATTTTCCTTGTTACTGAGTGACTGAGCTAAAACGAAGCTAAGAGTTTTGAGTGAGTTCAACTACCGCCATTACTACTTTCTACCTCATAGAGGGAACTCCCAACGAGCAGAGGGAGAAAGTTGGGAATATCAATGGCCCGGCCGACGCTAGTACTAGGCTGCCTTCAACTTGGATCAAATTGAGATACGTCTTAGCAGTGGTTTAATCGAAAATACAAGGTTTTGATCGAATTTCACAACCAAAATCACACATCAAAAGAGGTTTTGAGTATGAGATGTGCAAACAGGCTGACTACGGATTCTGTACTTCTAGCGCACTTGTCAAAAACTGGACCTTGAAGGCCTGGCTTCTTAAATAAACCAGTCTGTCCGAAAGGCCGAGGGATGGATCGACACCACCAATAGCTCGGCATCGTATCGTGAGGGGCGAACAAAGAGACTCATTCCCAAACAAAGACTTAAAATAAAACAAATAAGAGTTTTTCTCTTGGCACATTGACAGAACTAGACCTAGTGGAAAACAATCACTTTTTTCATAAACAAAATGGGAGTGGCCTAGACAGGACAGAGAATCACGTTACCAATTTGGTGGAGCACTTCCGCCAGCTGGATTTTTTAGTTCGAGGAGAGCTTCAATCGAAAAAAGCCTACTTATTCTACTCAAAAGCCTGAATGTTCCTCTGTTTTCTGCTAGCGCACTCCTACAACAAGCAACAGGGACTACATGGAGTATCGCAGAGAGTAGTTCACTGGGGAACTACAGATAGGAAGGGAAAAGCGCCAAGCGCAAGATCCGGGCTCAACGGGATGAAACTGTGACGGTACGGAATGGAATCTAAGTGTCATCCATTCAGCTCCGGAGCAAGTGAGCTAACCGGCTTTCTAAGTAGGGCAGCCCACATACCTCACTTACTACTACTGCCCACTGACTGACCATTTCCACCACCAAAGAAGCTTGGGATTCGTGACCTAGCTCTAGCCATTTGACTTCAAGTAGAAGTGGGGTCCGTTGCTGTTTATCTTCTCTTCCTGTTTAGGTAAGACTGACTTAAGGAGAGTGCAGTGGGGAACTCTCTAGTGGTCACAGTCCGAACGTAACAGTCTACAATTGCAGCAAAAGTCATCCCGAAACTCTTTGTTTTTAGTTGGAACTCGATTTTAGACAAAAGCATGACCCTCATATCGGCCAGCTTAGGATATCCAACTGGTCTCCAAGTGTCAATGTTGTTATGTGATGAAGTCTGAAGCATGAGGACTGTATTCGTAGGACGTTGTGGCTTACGCGGGCGAAGCGAAAGGTGCTCTCGCGAGTAGTATATCCTCCCCTTCTTTTTGATAAACCGAATTCCTCCGACCTGATCTTATTGTAATTCTTGGTTTTACCAGACGATAAGATGAAAATGCAGTTATCGTCTTTGCGTCTTATCGTCTGCTATTCACTTCCTTTCAATAGATGCCCTGTCTTCTCCCTAGCTACATCTCCCTGACGGAACTACACCTGACGGTACGGAATGAAACCTACTCCTTTCCATGTTCCTTTTACCATAAGGTGCAGACGATCAGTGTTGTTTTGAATAAATCCTTGGTTGGTCGATTCCCTTCCGTTTTGAAGCTATATTCCACTTCAAGGAAAGGAGTAGGTACACTCCTGCAGAAGGAGAGGAGGGCCTGTTTAAACCTCACCCGACCTTATTTAAGAGAAAGATATGATCAATTGAATTGATAACTCTGTTTAGAAGATATATGGAGTAGGGACCAGCTTGGTTCAGGAAGCTAATTGCAGCTGTCAAGGTTCGTCCTTTCAGTGAGCTAATTGCATATATAGAGTGAGAATGCCAGTTCAAACTATCTTATGGATAGATACAAAGGAAAGGATGGTCAGATTGGTCATATCATCAATTCCATTATAGGTTTTTCAGATGTGCTTTCTTTTCCTTTAGTTGGCCGCTCTTAATCCATATTCCTTGATCTGGAATAGGTAGCTTTTAACTCCTAGCTGCCTGCCTAAAGTGAATTTCATAAGTGGAAGTATTCCTCTAGTAGTATGGATGGGTACTGTCTGGCTGATGTCTCTGCCTATTGGGGATTCGGCACTGTTGAGAAAGCAGCAGCTAGTTTGCAAACCACATTACCAGCGGACGATCTCGCACGGGTCTTCTCTTTGGTGTATGGCACGGAGGCAGTGAGAGCTATAGAACGGGAATGTTCATACGTATGGTTGTTGGCAGCCCTGTCCGAATATGATTTCACTGGCCTGGGAGCCTTAGTTGGAATTGTACTTTAATTATCGTTTACCTTCATAAAGTGCAGCATCAAATGCCGATGTATCCCCTGCCAATGAGTCTTGCCCCCAAGCTCTTTTTTACAGCGAATGCAGTAGGTGTTGGCGATATATATTTTAATAAAAATCCAACCAATTCTATTTATCCTATATATGGAAATCGGGAGGATTTATTCAATCACATAGTTTGGGCTCCTAGAATATGGCACCCTTGTGGCAATCTATTTGATTGTATCGAAAGGCCCAATGAATTGGGATTTCCCTATTGGACCAGGTCATTTCGGGGCAAGCATAAGTGAAAGTTTATCCATTAGAAGATCCAGCGGATAGCGATCGGGATCTAGAGTCTGCGGGCTTAGTTTCATAGTTTGTTGCGGATCACCTACCACATTAAGGCCTACCTTACTTTCACTTTGATTATATATTGGACTATACCAACATATGCAAATGATTGGCATAATCACCGGCGGGACAGAGACACAGGTTGCTGTTTAAGTTCCAGAGTCTACAGACCCAGAGCTAGGTGTTGACTGGGCAAAAGCATAAGTCGTTTCAGTAGCGCACTGGTCCGGTCAATCTGACGAGAAGAGCTCGAGCTTCAACGGGGTTATATGAAGTCAGAGGCATTAGTGAAGGGGAATAAGCTAATGGCCTCTTTGATTTGACTTCCAATAGACCTCTTGACTTTTTTCCGAGCTTGGTAACATCTAGTTAGATCAGGAAAACCAGCTATTCGACGAGGCAACAACTATTCAACCGGAAATAGAAGGCGTGGATCATTAAACATACCTATTCGAACGAAGCCTTGCATCCCTCCTTACAAATTAAATACAATGCAAGCGGGATATCATGTAGTTATGACTATTTTAAGAGATTTAGTTCTTTAGTGGGGTTTTAAAGAAAACCTAGTTTGAAATCGTATGTATAGTGTGTCCGTGTGTCAGACACGAGTTCATGGACTTTTTGAGAATACAGTATGAAGTGTCCATGTTACTTATCAGTACTACCCTTGTGGTCCACAACATTGTAACTGGTCCCAATTACATATTCTTTCTTTTTAACATTGGTTAATTTGAAGTTTGATATGTCACTTGCAGATTCTCAACCGTCTTCGCAATAACTTCGTATTATATTACTGTTTCATTTGTCTTGGTAATCGATAATTCTCACGTTTTTCACTATTCTGTAGGTGGACCCATCTGGGTCGTACTTCTCATGGAAAGCATCAGCAATGGGGAAAAATGTCTCTAACGCAAAGACATTTCTGGAGAAAAGGTATATAGTTTCTGTTCCTGGGTTTTTATTTGCTATTGTTTGTAATTTATATTCTAGAGCTTCATCAGTTCTCTTACATATGTAAGAAGAGATTAACTTTTCTTTAAATTCCTAATATTGTAGGTATACGGACGATATGGAGCTTGATGATGCTGTTCACACGGCTATTTTGACACTCAAAGAAGGGTAATTGTTTTCATCCCACCTTCCGCAATTATTTGTCGAGGAAGGGGCTGTTGGCCTCCTTTTTAGGACAACCTTGAAATCCTTTTTCTCTAGATGTGCTTTTTCACATTTTCCCCTGAAATCCTTTTTCTCTAGATGAATTCTCTTTTTTTTGTTAAAAAATATAAATAAATAATTATAAATTAAATTACAGTTATTTTTGCCAAGTTTAGAAAATGGATGTGTGTGCTTCTATCTGGTTACTTAATTATAGTTTTCCTTATTCTTAAGATTATTCTTATATAAATGTTTCATTTCTTGTTACATATTTGTAGCTTTGAAGGGCAGATATCAAGCAAAAACATTGAAATCGGAATAATTGGCAATGACAAAACTTTCAGGTGAGCTTCTTTTGGTCTCCGAAATATATTTGTCTGATGATGTTTTACTTGCATTCCATTAAACATACTCAATTGTCAGTAGTAGGACGTATTTACATCTTGTTTTGTTGCAGAGTATTGACACCAGCGGAAATTGATGATTACTTGGCTGAAGTGGAGTAGTTGGTTCTCTTCACTGTTCTTATTCTAGAAATGGGAGCTTCAAATGGTCTGATATGGACAAGTTGTCAGATTAAGCCCTTTTGTGGACGCAAGAACTCTTCGTAATAGCGAGCTATTTACTGGAAATTGATAGTGGAACATCCTTTTCTTTTCTTTTGCTACCAGCTGTACTTGATAAATACGTTCCGTGTAATTTTGAATCTGTTATGTTTCTACCCCTTTCGTGTTGAATCTGAAATCCGTTTGTAGTTTACATCATTGATTCCAACTCGTGGAAATTGTTCAGTGTCATTACTGACTGGTCTCAGATTCATCTCATAATGTGGACTTTAAGGCGATATTGTGTTCTTTTACATCTCTCGAGTAATTAACTTTTCTCGGTATTTGACTAGGTTTTTGAAGTTTTAATACCATGATCACAATTGTTGTTACTAAAAACCAAGCTTAAAGGCCGTACTTGGCCCTAAATTAGGTACCATTAATACGTCCTTGGAAGTCGTTTACATGATTAAGGTGGGACAACTTCCAGCTGCTTCAAAGTTCAAACTGAAGAAGCTCTCAGTACTCGCGCCTACCAGAAAGGAAAAGCGTGTTTCAAGAGTTATCAAGGATTTGAGACTGAAGAACACTGGTATCATACATGGATTACGCAGCCATACTTTTCTGTACACTTAATTATTGTACCGCATGTGTTGATTGTTACGAACCTAAATCAAGTTAAGCACAACGTAGTGCAACAATTCATTGGTTCTATATATGTGATAAAGAAACTGAGAAGGAATTATGTTTATGGCCTTACAGTGAAGTTCTAGACCAAAAGTTTTATAAGAAAATGATGATCCAAAAACAAAGAAAAACCTGGCTATTTGAAAATTGCTCATCCAGTAATTCATACAACCATGCGTGCGTAGAACGCTCAAATCTCATTGGATTTAATTTCATCACTTCCATAACTAATTAACATATGAAACAGAACGAGCCAATATCTTAACAGAAGGACTATCATGCATAATACAGCGCTAAAACTATCAAGAACATGTTGGTACATGAACATGGCTTGTACCAACATGTTCTTGACGAATCGACTCTATTACCTTATGGTTATAGTTTACCAGTATACATGTAAGAAGTCAAAACGTGAAATAGAAGAGTTGCATCAGGATTTCTGATATCGCAAAAGAAATTCCACGCAAGGTCAATAGAGAGAATGTTTAGGATAAGACGAACCCTTAAGGTTCACAGAAGTGCCATTATCTAGACGTCTGAGCAAGTTATTGATGTCCAACATCGAAGTAATGTTATAACAGTTAAATTTTGAGCTTGAACAATAAAATGGCCAATACCACTTTGCGGCCGATTCGACATTTTGAGAGGAGAAGGTTGATGATGAGTAATAAACGTATTCTTCACCTAAATCCATCACTACTAGTGTCAGCACCAACTTCGCCCCAATAATCATCATCTTCTTTTTCTTCTTCTAAACCAACGACTTTGAGGTTTCCTACTTTGAAGGAGACAAGTGTTGAGATATTTCTTGCCACTCTTCTTTCATTGCCCGCCAATGATTTCAAGTTGAAGACAGAAAAAGAAAAGACCAGTTTCGAGTCTTATAAAGTCAAACATCGTTTGGAAAGTCAAATGCTATTCCTAATAGCGTTCAAACAGGCGTATGAAAAGTCAAATACCTTTACAAATAGCGTACGTGGAAAACCGAGAAGTCATTATCTCTTCAAAACAAGTGTGCAAACCGTGCTACGCGTGAAGGTTTTCTTTTTACTAAAGTCTTGAAACCCGTAATTTGAGATCGATAATTAGTATGGTTTTTTTAGATTTTAATTGTAATTACATAAGGGAGGCACATCTAATTTAATATAAGGGATAATTATGTTATTTAAGTGACATTAGAGAATTTTTTTTTCTAAATTATTAATAAAAGAGGATTTGTTCTAAATTCAAGGAGAAAAATAGAGAATAATTATATAATTTAAGTTACAATAGGGGGTTCTTCTAAATTATTAAGAAAGGGAGGGGGTTTCTAATTTTTGTGAGGGAGGTGTTTATAAATTGAACAAATATGGAGATTTCAATTTGCCTACTAGATAGTAGAGAGTGGGTTCCTCAAAACCCACTATCATATAGTGTAGAGATATATCGAATAGGTTATGGAAATCAAACAGATTGAGACGGCAAGTTAAATGAGAGTACTATTTAGGAAAAAATAATAAAAGTTCGTGGTACTAAATAGTTATAAACTTTTATCACAAATGTTTCGCGTCAAAAATAGAAAAGAAATAAGCTAGTCGTCCTAAAGCCCTAAACCACTACATCAACCAAAGGGAATTATATTTTTAGCCCCAAAGGCTATCTTATCGAGCCACTAGGACTATTACACAGATCAGAAGAACCCTTTCGATTGGCTTAGTGATTTTGTGGTAGCCTTGTGGCTAAGATTGTAATATGCTTTTAAGAGACCATATATTCAAGCTTTTATCGTATAAATCCTTCCTCCAAATATACAAATAACATTTGAGTAGTATTTTCACTCTCCAACATCTTTGAATAATATTTAGTTAAAAAAAAGATTTCGATGTAGGGGACCTTTTTGGGGTTTATGGGGCAAAAGATAAACTAAATTGAGGCATTATTTTTTGTTGTTAAGTAATCAATCAAACTTAGACCTTGGTGTTGCTTGGGGATATTATATTGTATGACATAACTATTTTAGATTTCGATAAATATATATATAATAACTATATAATAATTATTTGTAAAACTCTTTATCATTATCAATAAAATTTTCACTTAAAAAAAAAATCCGTAAAAAAACACATCGATGTACCAAGGGTAAAAAAATCATTCAGATTGGAGCATAAATGTTGATTGTTTAAATTAGGGCAAGACGGGTTTATGGCCTATTGTAGGCCATGAGCATTTAATTTTTAGTATAGTAATGGTTTACCACAAAAAAAATTGATGTGTTGATGAGGAAAAAAAAAAAAATTGATGTGTTGATTAGGGCATAAAAATGGATTGATGAATATAATTATCATTTAGACCAAGCACACAATCATAAGTTTTTTAGATTTCAATACATGAACATTCAGTAAAAACAGTTATGCGATAAAGAAAAAATATATAGATATATATTGGGGGTGTAAATGTTGTTTTTAATTAAAAATATATGGATATACATGGTTATAAGCTTATTGTAGATCATATGTATTCAGTTTTCAATAAAACAATATTTAGTAAAAAGATTTCGATGTGTCGATAAAAAATAACATACTTAAATTATTGCAAAAAGATTGGTCATTAAGTAATCATTTAGACCTAGACTTGGCTAAAGTTTTTAGTTTTTTCAACAAAACATAATCAAGAAAAAGAAAACAATGTGATGGAGAGAAAAAAAAAATTAATTGAGGTATAAATATGGATTACTAAGGAATCAATCAGACCTAGACATGGTAGGGCCCCTTATTGCAGGCCATAAGCTAAGTAATTCACTTTCAAGAAAATATTTTTTTTTGTTTCCAATTATCGTCCAACAAAAAAGATAACATTAAGAGGGTGCAGGGGGGGCAACATCACCACCCTTCTAATAATGGCTAATATAGCTTGAATCTTGGGGTTACATTTACATATCAAAGATAAAAAAAAACCTCCTCAGATTAGGATTCCACTAATACTTTCAAAAACTTGTTTGCTAAATGGTGGTTCTCTTTCTAAAGTAAAATTAATTTTAATTTTTTTCTATAGTTTTTGGTATTTTTTATGGTTTTTTAATTTTATGCTTTTTGAATAGTAAAAGAAACAAAAAAAAATGTTTGTTTTTTGTAGAATAACAATAGTACTCACAAAATCAATCACAAAAAACTCATTCCAAATGTAGAATAACAGTAACAGAAACTTCAAAACAACTCTCACTTCAATAGAAAAGCAGCAAGCAAGCACCTAGAACCACCGACCTGTTATATGATCTTGTCTATAAATTACTTAAAATTTCAGTGAATAGTGCAATACCAAGAGGTGGAAGAACAACATTGCAATACAGAAATACATTTGTCATTTTGTATGAAGCTTGTAACCAAACAGTCTAGCTATATTTGTCATTTTGTATGAACTTGACATGTTTATTAAAAAAAACAATAATAGATGGAAGTAATGAAAGTAGTGAAAGCATTAAACTCTTCATCTAAGTCAAAACTAGTTTCAAGTTTCAACACCAACTTTGTCCCAATTATTATCTTCTTTATTAGTTGTTGTCCACCGTTAATAAATTTTATAAAATTGAATTGTAAAAACATATATATATATATATATATATATATATATATATATATATATATATATATATATATTCGCTATCCAATTGTAAAACATATTAGATAAATAAATAAACATATCTTTTAGTGGGAAAAAAAAAAACCCTATCTTATATATATATATATATATATATATATATATATATATATATATAAAATTGGATGTCAAGATAAGGTATCAAAATAAGATGTCAAGATAGCCTGCCCTATATATATATATATGGAGGGATAGAGCCACTCTCAAAACGTACAATGCCATATCTCATCTGACCAGTTGAATTAAAGGATGATATTTTGTAGATATGATCTTCCCACCATGAATAACATGCCCACCAAATTTCAACTTATTCAAATATGTCTAACCTAATAAAATATTATTATGAAATCGGAAAATTCTGGACCATTAGATAAATGTTCAAAATTGAACACTTGTTTTCGCAAGTTTAGACATATATCCAAATATGATGAAATTTTGTGGGCATGCTATCCATTGTGAGAATATCATATCCACAAAAAATCGGGTCTTAATTTAATTTGTACATCAATGAAGTGGCTCGGGAGTGGCTCTATCCCTTACAATCACCCTTTTCAAACAGAACTCAGGATCAATTACAAAATTTCCAGACGGAATTGATCCAGATCTGGTTTTTTTCTTTTATTTTTGAAAAGATGAGAAGGAAAAGACATTTTTACCCCCACTTTGTTGTTTGAAATTTGGAGTGTTAGATCTTTTGAAACTTAGATTACATCGGACGGTTCAGGAGGGGTGTGAGATAAGAGTGGCACTCTAGCCTAACCGATATATATATATATATAAAGAATTCACATGATGGAGTTTTCGATAATGGCTGCCTCTACTGCGGGCTATAGCATAATATCTCTTCCCCAATTCTTGAAGTTCAAAATTCAAATTCATTGTGTTGTCTTAGTCTTTTTCAATCTAGTTATAGCACGAGGCTAGCTGGATCTTTCTTAGCTCTGTGTTCTTTACATAGCATCTCAGTTTCTTTGTACTCTTTCTTTCTCCTCTCTCTATTCTAGTTTTCCTTCTTCTCGCTCTTTCTCTTGCTGGAACCTGGTAAGGTTCTCGCTTTCGTCTATGTTCTTGGGCATTTGTGATCATGCATGCTAAGGAGATAACTTTAGGAGAATCATCCTCAGGGACTAGTAGAGACCACAATAAGATAGAAAAACTTCAACAGGAAGGCATTAGTTGTTGAGATAGATTGTCTTAATATTGAGGAACCGGTGAACGATTCCCTGACTATAGTGGGGGAAATGTATGGAGGACATAGCATCAATTTGGAAGGTTTAGGTGAGGATCTACATAGAACTTGACAAACAAAAGGTAAAATTAACCTGGTACTCATTGATGAAGAACATGTAAAGATTGTTTTTGATGAAGGTATGGAGCGAAAACATGTTCTGGATAATGGTCCTTGGGTCATTATCCAGGGGCTAACAAGATGTATGGATACATCTTCTCTGTAAAAGAATGGATAAGGGCTAACAAGATGGAGGAATGTCATTTTGACTTTGTCAAATTCTGGATACAAATTTGGGATCTGCCAAGAGCCAAGATAAACAAAGCAAATTAATGTGTGGAAGATAGGGGCTAATTTGGGCACAGTCATAGAGGCTGATCTATCATGTCCACCGGAGTTCAACAAACCAGTTGCAAGAGTGCGGGTGAAAATGGATATAAAAGAACGGTTATCTAAAGACCAAAAGGTGAGACTTGAGACTGGAGAAACAATCACAGTCAGGTTAAAGTATGAGAAACTGGAGGTGTTCTGCTTTTTTTGCGGAGTGATTGGACATGATCAATATACTTGCAGAATATGAGCACAATACAGATATGACTTGCTCAAATGTGGTGGTTCACCAAAGGACATCAAACTGTTCTTCACCAGTCAGTTAAGGGCCAATCAGTTCTACAACGGAATAGCTTATGCAGGGAAACAAACCATCACTATCTCAGGAACACCAAAAAAGCTTCGTTTGGATGAGATGCCGGCTACCGGTGGAGAAGTACAAGAGTACGGTGGTCGGAATCCTAACGGTAAAGCCAGACAGGATAAATAGGAAAAGGCCACATCACTACTCACTAGTCACGAGGGCAAGAGAAGACAAAGGTAAAGGGGCGGAAGTCAGTATCACAAATGGGGCCCAAGGCTCAAGCCCAACAAATACTTCAACGGGCAAAATAACAATGGTCACTTTTAGGCAAGATGAAAACAAGGTGGTTAATAACATAATTGGCCGGGCCAGGTCTGCTGGGCCCAAGCCCAAAGAAAACATGTAGGACAGTTGAGGTGGAAAAGATTCAAACAACAGAGCAAGGCCTGAGGAATGAGCCCACGACCTTGGGGTTCCAAGGTCAACCTAGCTCAGACAGATTGGAATCAACTGAGGGAATAAGATCTACGCATGGGGTTAATAGGGCAATGAATTTGGAGATGAGCCAGAGGGGGGCTTCTGGACACAGGGCTACCGAAGTGGTGTTGGAACTCAAAAATGCTCAAAAAGAAGTCTCGTCCTGCCAACCAAATCTTGCTAATTCCCAGACAGCCTACCAGCCTCTTAAAATGTCTGATCCAGCAACAATATCCTTTCCTCTCTCATCTGGTCAAGAACACATTTACCGATTCACTAGCAAACCTACACGTGGAAGGGGAGTTAAAACTATGGTTTCGAAAGGTCAAAAGAGGAGGGTGAGCAGAGGGGGATTTATTTATGGGGAAGTAAAAAGTGGTCAGGATTTGCAAATTATAATACTGGTTGGATCCAAAAGGAAACAAGTTTACATACAAGAGAAGGAAGTTATGGCACAGAATGGAGAAAGGAATTGGGCTTGGAGAATGAAGGTGATGGCAGGCAGATCCAAGAAGGCAAAACGGTATGCTGATGAGATGAGAAGGCAAGGACTAGGACAAGAGCTGATCCCTACAGATGCTCAGATTATCCCCATCTCTAGTGACTCTGCTAGATCACAAATACAAATTGACTCCATTGGATAGGCTACCTCTACTGAACCATCACCAACTGACTCGAATTCTCTAGAAGATACTCAGTTTGATATAGATGAGGCTGAAGAGTCTAATATGTCTGAGGTAATAGATGACTTGGATGGTATCCCAAATCTTCTTGACGATATTCAATGCAGGGGACAAGCTTTTAGTCAGCCAAATCAGGAGAGGGGAGTCACCTTATATGCTTCTCAAGACATGAATGGGTATAAAACAGATATAGAGTGGTTTGCTGATCAACTACCACCCCTAGCCGTGGATGCATCATCAGTAGTGTGAAGACTTCAGTTTCATGATAATCAAGATAATTTTTTTGGGAATAATAGACTACAGAAAGGAGAAAGCTCGAGCGATGGGGGTAATATAATGCATGAAACTTTAAATAGAATGGCAAGCAGTGGAGGCCTGTATAATTCTCCTCCAGGGTTCACAATGGTTATCCTTTCACAGCCGCCTTCACCTTAATGAGTATTTACGTCTAGAATTGTCAGGGTATTGATACCACCACGGCGATTCAACAACTAAAGGACCTAGTGGGGAGTCATAGTCCTGATGTGATATACCTCTCGAAAGCAAAAGCTAGTAGCATAAGGATGAATAGTATTAGTAAGATGATTAAGTATGGTAATTGTTTCAGTGTGCCTGTTGTGGGGTCAAAGTGGTGGTTTGTCTGTTATGTGGAAAGAAAGAGTGGATTTGGAAATTTTGGGAGCCACTCAAAATCAAGTGACAGGTAAACTTTCTAATTTCCAGCATATGGTTCCATGGTTTTTTACTTTTGTATATGGAAATCCAATTGCTAACCATATAAATAAAGTATAGAATGAGGTTAGGGATATAGCCTCTTTTATCCCTGGCCCTTGGTGTCTCTTTGGAGACTTTAATGTTATCTCCTCTTTGGATGAGAAGGTGGGAGGCAGAAGTGTGATGAATAAAAGCATGATAGAGTTTAATAACATGATAGATAAGTTAGGTTTGATTGATTTGGGATATAAAGGCCCAAAGTTTACATGGAGTAACCATCGTAAGATTAAAGACCATTTCCTTGAAAGATTAGATAGAACCTTGGCTACTGATAATTGGTTAATGTTATTCCCTAACATGCAAGTTAATACTTTTGCTACTGCATCTTTTGATCATCTGTCTATGTTGATTACTCTTAATAAAGAGAGGAGCACTGTCAAACAGGCTAAACCTTTTAGGTTCTATAACATGTGGGTTAAGGATGATACATGTATGCCTGTGATTGATAATGCTTGGAACTTGATTATGCATGATATGCCTGATTGGAATGTGTTACATAAGATTAAGTTTACACAGAATAATCTTACTCACTGGAATAAACATGTTTTTGGTAATATTTTTACCAATATAAAAAAGATAGATTCAAAAAGAGCTCACTTCTGTTCTTTCAAAGCCTTTCTCAAACATCAACTATGAGAAAGCCAAGACTTTGAAGTCTCAATTGTTTGATTGGATGGTTAAGGAAGAAGATTTTTTGAAACAAAAATCAACTAATCATTGGATTAAAGAAAGAGGGAGAAATACCAGGTTTTTCCATCTCTCTACTATCTATAGAAGGAGAAAGAACAGAATTGAGAAACTAAAAAATGATGAGGGGGAATGGAACATTGGTGAGGAGGAAGTAGAAGCTAATATGAATGATTACTTTACTCACATCTTTGCTTCTGATAACCCTCAGCATAATGAGCACATTCTGGATCTGTTCAATCCTTGTATTACTGAAAGGGAGAATGAGATTCTCATTGTTGTTCCTACTAGTGAGGTGATTTGGAGGGTGGTCAAGAAGTTAGGGAGCCTCAAAGCTCTTGGCCCTGATGGGTTCCAAGGGTTATTTTTTTCATAAGTGTTGGGCATAATGAGCATATTCTGGATCTATTCAATCCTTGTATTACTGAAAGGGAGAATGAGATTCTCATTGTTGTTCCTACTAGTGAGGTGATTTGGAGGGTGGTCAAGAAGTTAGGGAGCCTCAAAGCCCCTGGCCCTGATGGGTTCCAAGGGGGTTGGGACATAGTAGGCCCTAGTATTACTAATTTTGTACAAAGTTTTTTTACTACTGGGATTCTAAATTTTAATTTTAATGAGACCTTTATTGCTCTGATTCCTAAAATAGCTAATCCTGATCATGTCTCCAAGTTTAGGCCCATAAGCCTTTGCAACTTTTGTTACAAAATTATTTCAAAGATTTTGGCTAATATGTTAAAAAGTCACATTAATAAAATTGTTTCTCCTTTTCAAGGGGCATTCATTAAGGGTAGAAGTATAGGGGATAACACTGGTTTGGCTTGTGAGTTATTTCATAACATGAAGAATATGAAAACCAAAGGAGATGGTTGGGTTGCCCTTAAGATGGGTATGGCTAAGGCTTATGATAGGCTGGAGTGGTCTTTCTTGAATAGCATTTTTGATAAGCTTGGCTTTAATGAGAAATGGAGAAAATATGATCCAGCAATGCTTGTCTACTGTCACTTTTCAAGTGTTACTTAATGGCTCCCCTCTGAAAAAGTTCAAACCTAAGAGAAGGCTGAGACAAAGGGACCCTTTGTCCCTTTATCTTTTTATCATGGTTTCTGAGGCTCTATCTAGGCTTATTGCTAGAGATGAGCAGGAGGGAAAGATACATGGTATCAAAATCAAAAGAAGGTCTCCCCCCATTACTCATATGTTATATACAGATGATCTGATCATCTTCACCAAAGTAAACCTTACAGATGGGGTTCACTTTAGAAAGCTCCTTAATTACTATTGTGAGGCATCTGGATAGAAAATTAATTTTGATAAGTCCAGTATGTTCTTCAGTAGGAATGTGAGATTCAGAAACAAGCTTAGGCTTAAAAGATTCTGGAAAACGAGGCAATCTGAGTCCAGAGAAAAATATATGGGTATTCCTGTAATGCTATCCCAAAGAAAGGTTGCAGATTTTGAGTATTTGGTGGACAATGTCCACAAGAAGATCAAGGGCTGGAAAGTCAAAGTGTTGTCTCAGGCTGGAAGAGTTACTCTTATCAACTCTATGGCCCAAGCAACACCTCTGTATGCTATGTCCACCTACATGCTTCCAGTTTTGACTTGTGATAAAATTGATAAAGCATGTAGGGACTTCTTTTGGAATGGGACAGAAATCTCAAAAAGTGTACACACCATTGGGTGGGAACACGTATGTAAACCTAAAAAACAGGGAGGGTTGGGTTTTAGAAACACTAGGGATATGAATGTGGCCATGTTGGCAAAGTTGCCATGGAAGGGTACTATTGATGTGGAGTCTATGTGGACTAAAACTTTGTATAGCATATACAACAAGAACTGGATTGGGGATGTTGAAAAGCCCCCTGACTATGCCTCCTTCTTCTGGAAGGGTATACGTAGGGTGTTTAACACTATAAGTGGGGGGATTATTTGGAATATACATAATGGGAATACTACTTCAGTTCTAAAAGATCCTTGGCTAGTTTGCAATGGGAAACCAAGGACTCTTAAAGAACTAGGTATCAATGAGCCTGCTCTGGAGAATATGTATGTGTCTGGCCTGTTTAAAGAAGATGGGTCTGGATGGGACACTGATCTTTTAGCTCTTCATTTCGAGCCATTTATAAGGCAAAAGATCTAAGAGGTTGTTGTTAGACCTTTAGGGGCTAGCTAGCAAGGACAAAATGATCTCGTGTGAGGATAGATCTGGAGTTTAACTGTTAAAACTATCTACTCCTTGCTACATCATAAAGAATGGGAGGGACAGTCATCAAGTTATAGCTCAAAGACTATTGCTCACATCTGGAAGTCCAAGCTACCAGATAGCACACAATTGTTCATCTGGAAACTATATATGCTTGGACTACCATTGGGGGATAGATTGGCCCTAAAGAAAGTACCAGGGGATCTATCCTGTCCTTTTTGTTACAAGACTTTGGAATCTGACATACACTTGTTCTTTGAATGTGAATGGCCCAAAGCCTTGTGGTTTACCTCAGAACTGGGCTTAAGGGTAGTTGGCCCTGAAAAGGGAACCATAAAAGGCTGGGTGGAAACCTTCACATCCTGGAGTCATAGTACTCAGGAGTCTACATCATTTGCAGGAGTTTTTGCTTGTTGTATGCTCAATAACATATGGCAAGCTAGAAATGAGATCAAATTTGAACAGAGGAAAGCAAATAGAGATAGGGTGAGAAGAAGAAGTTCTTTGGAGGCTTTGAAATGTATACAAGCCTTCAAAGAAGAGGAATTAACTGCTGGCCCTAAACCAGTTCTGAATTTGAGTGATTATCCAAATGACTTTTTCAATATTCCTAGTGATTGTGTGGTTATCAGGTTTGATGCTGCGTTTTGACAAGAAACTGGATGGGCAGCAGCTAGATGTATTGCAAGCAATGATGAAGGTAGAATAGTGGGAGCTGCAACAAGGAGGTTCAAGGCAAGAAATGCAGAAGAAGGCAGTAGAAGTGGCAGTTCGAATGACACTAGCAATAGGATGGAAGGAAGTTGTTTTTCAAGGAGATTGTGCGGAGGTGATCAAACCATTCACAGTCCCGAACTATCCTTGGGCTCTGGAAAGCTTGAGAGACTCTATAAACAATCTTTTAACTTCCTTGCTTTATAGTAGGTTTTTTTGGCAAGGGATTTCGGTTCGAATGGTAATATTCTTTCCAAATCCGATCCAATTATTTTTCAAATGACAATTTCTTTTCCAAATTCGGAAAGTTCGGAAATTTGGAAATTTTTTGAAAATTTCAGAATCAGCAAAATTCGGCGGAAATTTGAATTATATAATCGGACTCTCTTTTAGGGATAACCATTTTTATCCCGTTAATACATTCATTTAGAAATAATTTTGAAATATATTAATTTAGTAAACAATTTAGAACTTTTAACACGTTCATTAAGTAAGTTTTTTCTTCATGTTAATGCATTAATTCTATAAATAGAAAGGTGGGAGAAAAAAAGACGTGTGCTAGAATGACAATCTTGATTTCTTAAAGGTGTGAGAGAGACAATATTCTACTTTCTAGGGTTTTTATTTGGTTTGTAAACTATATGTAGTTTTAATTTAGTAACTATGTAAAATAGACGGTTAATATATTTTAAAATTTTAGAAATTAAACAAAAATCGGATCGGATCAGATTTTGAAAATACATCCAATTCCGATCCAATTATTTTTCGGAAAAATCAGATATCGAAATTTCAAATATTGAAACACAAATATCCTTATCAAATTCGGAAAAATATCGGACCGGAATTCGAAAAAATCGGGTTTTCGGGAAAAAAAAATGACACCCTAGTAGGTCTTTCAAAGTCCACACAAATCGTGAAAATTAAGTTTATGGAGTACAACGATTATATAGCAAATTGTGTTTATTCAATTGAAGTTCCATCCTATTTTTGGTATAAAACTCTTTGTAACGGTGTAAAACACTGGAAATTAGTAAATTATGTAGATTAAATAATCATTTTTGACCAATTGACCAAATAGTTTAACTAACATATAAAATCATGAAAAAAGTGAAATGTATACATATATACATAAATGATAAAACTGATATATAAGCACGAAATCATTTGATCAAGATACTGGATAACCCTCTGGATTCCTGTTGCTGGAAGCCTAGAAGTGTAGTGTCCTTCATTTATAAGGACTTGGAACTGTTATCTAGCTCAAGTTTTTTTGGGTTCCGTCTTAGGAAAGGCTCATGATCTGGCAGCTTGGGCCACAAAGGGCAGTAATCTAGAGTCTCTCCCAGTTTCTGTTTTTCAGTCTACTAGCCATTTTGTCACATGCAGTCAAGCTAACAACTGAGTGACAATTCACTTTGGCAATGTTAGTGTCTTCTGCTTCATTAAGGCATCGGATCAAAGGAAAACTATTAGAGTATCACTCCATGTCATTGGTGGATCGGGACTTGTTTTAAAATTTTGGTTTCAATCGTCCGAGTAAAAACCATAGTGTCATATACGATAGAACTCGTAATATTATTCTATTACGATTTTTGAAGCCCTGCTTCTTTAAGAATCTGCCCAGAACTGAAAGAGGTCTTCTCGATTAAGTAGGCAATTTTATGGGCATATTCACAACAAAGTTAGCTTCTTAATGGCTCTGTTTTGTGAAGAGTTATATTTAGTTTGAGAAACTGTAAATTCTATTGAGCAACAAATATGCAGAAGACAATAGTTTATGAAAATTTTCATTGATTTTGTTAATGATAAAATGGAATTTTTCCATTGCTAAGCCAGGATCACCATATATACAGAAACGGTTTTCCAAGCTGTTTTGCTTATTTCACAAAAATAAAATAGAAAAATATGTACAAAAAGAAAGAGATGGGAGACCTCATACTACACAGTACTGAAGATGTGACAGTGCTGGTCCAATATGCATCTATAAATCTGCAGCTTGAGCCTTGCAGATTGGGCACCAGTTCTTCAGCCGCAGCCACTGATTGATACAGACCAAATGATAATGATGATCGCACCGCAAGTTGCCCATCTCATCTCCCTCAGCATACTCTTCCTGCAACAACCAACATTAATAAATTTCAAGGATTGAAATTTCAGCACAATCTTGATTCCATTACAGATGGAATCAAACAGTTCCTGATTCGATCACTGCAATCTTGGTATACTATTGGAATTCAGTTACTACCTACACTAATAAGCACCTCAAAAGAACTCCCAAAACCAATACAAACACTACCAAAATCCACTTTATGATGATTGAGGTTTGAACTTGTTATTCTGGGTTCTGGTTAAGAAGTACCGTACCTGACAAACACTGCATTTGGCATCATCACCTCCTGTCCTAATCCTGAAGTTTGGAGGCGCAGGCATATAGAAGCTCCTTTTCAGGCAGTTTGAGAATTTTTCTTCCGTAAGGCCTGTGCTGACAGTACCCATCTTCTCACCTAGTGCTAACAATTCCTGTTATAGCAATAAGCATATATAAGAAAATCACTACTCTGAAATCTTAGATTAAATATTTTATACATAGAATTTAGATCATAAACAGGACGCATAACGCCTCATTTAAGGAAGCAGAATTTGACACTACAATTAAAAAATTCCTTCGTAGAAAGCTCCACGAAATATTATTAGAAAAAGAAAACTAATGAAAAATGAAAGGGAAAGAAAAAAGAAAAAAGTAAGGGAATATGATCTGTAAAAATCCACAGCTATTAAGAAAAATAACAAACCTCATACGACATGTTGTCAATGTCAAGTCTCATATCCCGATGCTGATCACGAAAACCAAGACCACTCAAGAACAAATTTGTCTCCAAAACCAATAATTGCTGCATTAGGTAAAAGAAGTTCAGAGAAAGATCTCAAGAAGAGGAGAAAAGCACAAAGACAAACAACCTCATATGTGAGCTCCTCATCTTGTTCGATCCTTTCCAATGCCAGCAATACCTGCAAAATGCAAAATATAGCTTGAGTTAAAATTCCAAGTCAAGTCACAAACAACAATTTCCTGCTCTACCAATTAGACCATTCCCCCAGGCAGGGTTTAGATTTGATCAATTACAATGATACCTCTGCAATTCCAGCCCTATTATAGTGTTGATAGCCATCTCGTTCAATTGAGAGACCATTGAGTTGCTGACTACTGCCACCATGTGGATGATCAACTGGACTACGACATACATTCTCATCTCTACCTCCTAGCTGCACAGAGTTTCGACCAGTTACAGAATGTTCTGTGACTACTTCTGTCAAAGATTGTTGCGAAGAATCAGTACTGGAGTCACCATCTGACATATCATTCTGAAGCAGTATAGGAGTCACTACAGGGGGCTCAGTCCGTGACAAATTGTTGTAGTTCCCATGCTCAGAAACCCTGGACCTGCTGTCTTCATTGATAGTGCTCCGAGTCCTCACTGATGTAACACCATTCCTGCTTGGTAGCCAATATCTGGTCCTTCTTGAAGTTGGTTGAGATGGTGGACGTTCAGGCAGGGAAAGGCTATGATTAATGACGGAGTTCTTCCGACTACCAAAATTTCCTGCACTTGATGATGCACTCACATTCTTCCCTTTAGGAGAAGAACATTCTCCAGTAGAGTTTCTCCTTTTCACCATTTCTGCCCTTCCATTTTGACTGGAATCTCTAGACGAGCTGGAAGGGAGAACATCAGATATCGACGAACATCCAAGATTTCTGAGACCATATCTATTTGATTGAGGCGTTGACGATGATGATCTGCTTGCATAAAAACTCTGACCATGGGAGGTGGTTTTAGTAGCTTGGCCAGTCTTTTTAGGTACAAATGATTTTAGGGAGGAAGAACCCACAGAAACTTCCTGGTGGCCTTGTCCAGACTGTCGATAGATTTGTTTTTGAGTTCTACTATGCAATGTCAGATTGTAGTTCTCCACTTCAGATGCATTAACAGAGCCATCCAGGACACTAGATTCAGTATCTTCGGCTGCAGGAAGTCCCTTAGGTACCCTTGCAGTTGAAGAACTAGGTTCTGAACTTAGATTCTCTAGATGAATGTTGTTGGCCTCAGTAGATAGCATTGCTTTATGAGATGATGGATTCTGGGAATATAAGGAATCCTTCTTGTGGTTGGTCACAGCGGAGTAAGCTCTAGAGGAACTTCCCACTATTGATCTTGGACTTGTACAGGAAGAACTCGAGTACTTATCTCTGTCTGAGTTGCCAACTTGTGAGCTTTTCATGAAGTTATGCCTGTTGCTGCAAACCAGTCGATTGCAGCTAACAGTTCGATCGTCATGATTAGAAGCATCTCTAAAACCAAGAGCAGACCCCCTTCCGACAATTCCAAACCCACCACTAGCTCTTTTACGACTGTAATCGTCCATGAGCAAAATCGCTGTTTTCTTTAGTTCTGCGTTAAACATATAACAGTTAAGTTAGATGGTAAATAATCTATTTTGATACAACCGAAAAAATTGACAAAATACATCACAATAAAATATAAAAGGGGTAATACCAGGACCAGGTTTATGATACCTAAGCCACATTCTTGTGACTGGATCAGTGTGACAAATCATTCCAATTCCTAGCATTCATCCTGGTACATTCATTTTAAAGAATGGGATAGAATGCACCATTAGGATTTCTGGCTACTGAAGACGATCAAACAATCACATAATTGCTGTCATTCTCTCTTAGGCAACATATTTATTGGTTGCAAAAAAGTCTTATCAAAGCTACATATACAGTATTGTACAAAAAAAGGAGAATGAGAGACACACTTTGTATTGGTTCATACAGATAAAATACCTTTACTGTCAGTTAGTATTTTACCATCTTTTCAGTTCCTCAGATGTTCAATAACCTTGATTCTTCTTCAATAGTAGGATTCAAACTTAATGAATAATGATTTTGAATATTATTGCAAGGTGTTGGTGGAAGATTATTGCAGGAGTTCACTGGGAAAATGAAAGAAAATACACAAAATGAACCTTATATAATGAAAGCACCTTACTAGAACTGCCCTTTTAAGAAAGTATTGGGTCAAGAGCTAAGAGAGACAAAACCTTCAAAATAGTTTCCACACTCTTAATAATCTTAATGGATATACAATAAGATTTTCAACAATTTAATCAACTAGCCATGCCACATCGTTAAATATTCTTCAACATAGCACTCTCCAAAGTGAACAACAAATGCAAACTGCAATCAAAGGCCACATCAAATAACTGAGACATCTTTCTCGTTCCTTCAGCCAGCTTATGAATCTTTTTTACAGTCTTCAACGACTTGAGGTAAGGCAGTGCTATAGGAGGGCATTTCACACGAAACTTAGAAAGTGGTCATGAGAAATAAGACAGATTTCTCTTCTTGGGGGCACATCATGCACCGATGAGGACATTGCATGCTTCTCTACCCTCTATTAATCCACCACTGGAAACCTTTCTAGCATGACGCACGATTAGTCGGGGTGGATGGTTAAGAAGTAGGTAAGAGTTGTGTTTCCATTCCCTCGATGTGATGGTAACAGATTCTCATAGAGGATGTCTTAAAGGAGCCACCTCAACACCAGAGTTTCATTTCCTCAAATCACTCTCAGTTACTTGTCAATTCTAGGAGAGAAGAATAGGGCTCATTTCCCAATCATAACCCCATGTCTGAATGAAAATTTTAAGAATCATTTCACGTTGGTGTTTCATGGAGGCTAATTCTTTAGGATCCAATTGCCAACAACTGATTGTATGTCTTCTAAAACACTTGTTCAAATGGCTTCAATCCCTCTTCAACCGCAGCACCTGCAGGAACTAGTGGCCTCCTTTTCAATAAACTTAGCTCTTGTCATCTGAGCATTATGAGATATCTTGTTTTTAGATTATAAAATGCAATCTATCCACTATAATGCTACTTCATCTATTTAAAAGTTCCTTGTCTTCTTCCTCCTTGGTGTCACATACTTCATCTCATTCTACTAGGTAGACATTATTCTTCTCCAGTGAATCCCGAATAAGTCCGTTTAAAAGGATATTAAAGACAAAGCTCCCAAAATCTCTCCAAAGGTTTCTCAAGGCTTTATAGCAAGGGTGTTCCTCATAGAAGAAACTCTTGACCATATTGGATGTCTTGAAAGGGATGTCACAAGGAGAAGACAACATATAGTATTCTAGAGATAGCACATTAAAAATTCCACCCAACTTTACAAGGTAAGTAATAATTAAGTAACATGCCACACTAGTATAAGATTCATTTCACCGAGGATTATAAACATCGGCGGATAAGATTCATTTCACCGAGAATAAAAAATTTCAAAGTCTGAACTGAAAATATGAACACTGATCACCTTTGGCAAAGTGTTCATTGATATGGTACCACTACATTTCATCCCCAGCAAACAGCATGCTGTCCATCACAAAATTGCATTCTTTATCACAATCTGTGTCTTGCTTCAACTACTTGGAGTCTGCAAGTAAAAGAATTATCAAAAGTTAAGCAAAATAGCCGCAATCCAACTTACCCTCAAAGAACACTTATATCTAGTAACTCTCAAATTTTGCACTACTGATAGAATTAGTTATCGTAACTTTCGACAAGGTCAACAATATCTCATACCATCACATTTGAGAATTCATTTATCATCCACATCTTTGCAAGGCAAACATCATGAACAATCATGTAATTAAAAATTATATAATTCACAGTCCATGGCATATTATATTATACGCTAGGAAAACAAGGCCATACATAATTGACGTCTTGAAAGTGTGGTAAATTAAGTCAAACTCAAGTCATGGAGCATTTTGCACGAAAGGAACTAAAAAACTCACCAATTACCAGAACCATACAACAATACAAATTACTACATGATATTCAGTTATCTACAATAAAGTCAGAATGAATATGAGCTCCAACTGACATGGGATTGCTTTCAATGGTGGCGGTCATTACAACCTAACAAGCTCAGAAAGATCAGCTTGGAACTTCACACACAACATTTTATTCTATGTATCAACAAACAAATTACCATGACCCATTAAGGACGTAAGAAAAGTTATAGGGATGGTGCAGGCCTACACATATGATTTGAACCTAAATACAGAACAGAGATGATATATTACTCCCTTGTTTTACGAGATACAATGACATAAAATTCAGTAAACACAAAACAAGTACAATTTCATATTAGTTGACATGATAGCTAAACAATTCACATCGATGCAATGAAAGTTAATCTAAATTCTGATATATAGTCCAACAAAACATCAAGCAAAAAATATTTAAATAAAAAAATTACCCATCGTCTTGAAAGGCAAAAACTAAAAACTGGGTACTGCTTGTTTGAAAAAAAAAAAAAAAAAAAAAAGACAAAATGATTAAAACAAAGCATGAAAATAGAAAAAGCAGAAAAAAAAAAAAAACCTTTTTCTTTTGATCATTTTTGTTATTAGTAAAGTAGGAAGAATCCCCAGATGAAGAAATGAAAAAGAGAGGACCACAAAAACAAAAACAAAAAGTAGAGTAAAAGCCTGAAATAATAATTGCTTTATTTACAAGACTACTTGTTTGGTCTCTACACTCTTTTCGGCTTCTTTCTTAATTATTCATTCAAACCCAACGTTTTTTTTCTTGCCCGGGATTCCAGCCAGTAAGAATGCAAAAAATAGAAAATAATAATAAAGGAAACTTACTACCTTAATAAGCTTAAACAGAGAGGATGAAAGAAAGATGAAATGAAGAATGAGAGGAAAAAAAGGTGTTGAAAGTCGTTTCAGTCAGCCTGTATTAAAAACGTATTTAAGAAATGATGATATGCTGTGGGCAGACAGGCACACTCTTCTTGTGGGCTATCAGCTATTCAGCTTATGTCGTCACTTTTTGGGGGTGCACAGAGGTCTTAATTATGTTATTTCTTATTATTACAACAACTTTCTTATCGAACACAGTCCAGGAATTTTGTTCTAGTCTTTAAATTTTGCGTATGAGTTAATAAAGGCTGAATTTTGATCTCGTACGCGTTACTAAACAGTTCACTCGTTCAGAAATAGTGTGATACCTTTTGCACATCAACGCGTATTCTTGTCGACATGGTCATTTGGTGGCACTCACTGGGTTTTGTTTATGTTTCGTTATCAATTTTTCTGTCTTTTTACTTTTCCTTTATGGTTGTCTCTTATGAATTCACTATTGTCGATATTTTTTGTTTTTAAGGAACACATTTTTGGTTTTTCCCCTTCATGCATGTGTAAGGTTTTGATTACGAAAAGAAAGGGCATTAGTGTAGGCAAGAAATAGAGCTAAGAAATTTCTAGTATCATTACTCGGGGAGTGAATACAAAATTTCGGATGGAAATACATTTTGAAGGTCAAATGGTCAATAATGCAATGTTCACAATTTTTTTTATAAGGACCATATTCGCCATATAAATCTTTCTGTTTTGCCTTTCTTTTTCGGAACAACTCTGTGCAAAATAAATATTTTCATTAAGCCGTGCTGCTGTGAGATTGGACGACTATATATGATCTATTGTTATTCAAAAACGAAAGAAAGATTGGAGTTTGATGAATGCATAAGCATTTTAAGATCGGGTGCAAGCAAGTCATAGATATGATGTCAGGGATTTATTGATGATTCAGAAGGCACTGTCCATGAATGCCACTTGTAAGATAAAGAGGTGATCATACTTGTCACACAATTGTCATCACTCAAATGTTCATATTCTCTTATTTGTTTGTTAGCAACTATATTTTTGTTTAAGATAAGGTTGGAACCGCATTAAGAAACAAAATAAGTAAGTATCAATCAGTCACTTTAATTAAAAGAGTCCAGATCCTCTCCGCCCGGGTGTAATCCCGGCGCTCCTACACCTTACAAACTAATTGTGACATCTGTCCACTTAACTAACACCAAAATAAAACGGAGTTAGAGCATCTTTAGGAGTGATATCAACCTAGCACCAAACACCAAATTTCTAACAATTTGGTATTTTTTCAACTTTAGGAGAGCTACATGTTGATGAAAACACCAAAAAAACAACAAACCAAACACCAAATCGGCCAATATTTAGTTCCAGGTTTGATGCTGTATCAAATCACTCACGCGGTTTTTCCAAAACCGCGCGGTTTTCCCAACACCGCGTGGGCTTGGGCTTCTAATTGGGCTTATATGACGCGTGAAAACCGCGCCACGCCAGAGATTGGGAAAAAAAAATTATGTGCGATACATGGCGCGGTTTTCTGAAAACCGCTTAGGCTGGGCCTGTCAGTTGGGCTTTAGTGGCCGGGTTTTGGCAAAACCGCGTGAAATTTTATATGGGGGCGGTTTTGCCAAAACCGCATAGTTGTTTGGTGAAATTTTGATGTTACTCCTAAAATTACTTGGTGTTTTTTTGGTTTGGTGTTTGGTTTGGTTCAAAATTTTGGTATTTTTTTGGTAGCTCTCTTAAAAATGCTCTTAACAGATCAATTTTAAAGAAAGGAGAAAAATCCCACCAAATAAGGATGTTTCCTTCCATTCTAGTCTGATAGAAAGAGTACTACGACGCACTCACAGAAAACTTAATTGGGACATGGTTTTCCAACTGCTTACAATACAGAAGATGGGATGCAAAATAACGATGTGTCTTTCTTAATCCAATTTACATGGTCACATGAGGAAGCTTTCTTATTGCTTTCTTAACGAAATAGATTATATTACATTATACAAACTACAAGACCTTCCTCAAATATACAACTATAAATTACAGATGACACTCATACGCTAAGCATGGGAAACCAAAGCTCATGTAAGAAAGATTGGTATGAAATCATGGACATGAGAACAACTAGAACTACTCCAACACCCAAGGCGATCCTCTAGCTGACCAACCTAGTGAAATGCTTCTTTAATTTCTCTGGCAATAGAATAAATTTGTCGTCTATCGCTTCTTGATAACCAGTGTACCATACAATAAATAACAAAAGTAGAGACTATCAGTGCTAGTTTAAGCTGATCCATTAAACTCTCCAAAGCAATATGTATTCATTATTGATCCAATAGTCTATCCTTTTTTTTTTTTTCCATTTTCGAAGTAGATAGAGAGTAGAAGAAGAGGGTGAGAACGTGAGATTGTGGAGATTTTGTTTTCCATTTTCTACGCACAGAATTTTTCTTTTATTTTATTGATTTGTAGCGATTTTTATTTATTTTCTTTTTTGAGCAATATTTAACACCGTAAGTTGCTTTTAGTTTCGGCGGTTATATAAGTGGACACGTGTAAAACAAATTTTGTAAGGTGTAAAACATGATCTTTTCCACCTTGGTGGAGAAGATCCAACCTCTAATTAAAATATTTTGGACGCTCAAACAGGAAAAAAGGATAAGAAAGATATTAAAGCTTCAATCAGCTAGTTACATTATGAGAAAGAGAAATGCTACGGGGACAGATACTGGCTGCTAGCTAAGTAGCTGACCAATGGAAAATCACTCACTTCTGTGAAACTGGATACCATTAACACCGGTTTTCTTCATAAATTAGATAAAAATGACGAAAGAGTTAATTAAGCAAAATATGACCGAGGGAAACTGATTTTGTCAAACTCAAAAAAATAAAAATAAATAAAATAAAAATAAAAATAAAAATAAAAAATAAAAAATAAAAAATAAAAAATAAAAAATGAAGAAGAATCAAACAGAGAACATAGAACTCCTTCTTTTTGTTCTTCACTCTATTTTCAAACAAAGAACTATACACCTATTATCTCTACTATTCTATATCTAAAGCTTGTTAATTATAATTTGTCAAAATAAAATGTGAAGGGGGAAAAGGATGAATAAGTTCAAATTGGGTTATTTAGAGAAAAGATAAGAGTAAGATGTGATGTCGGTAGAGTGATAGAGCACGTTTTATTGGATTAAGAAATAAGAAAATGGTGGGAAGAAGAACCACCGAGCAGCAGCGGCAAGTGTTGAAAAATCTCGCGCCTTTGTTTTGTTTTGTTTTGTTACAAATTTACGATTCTTTTACCTTACTTTTTCTTTTTCGTTAATTCACATTTTCGCCCTGTTTGTCATCCTTTAAAAAACCGGTATCCAGTTTCATAATTGCAACGTGGCAATAACTAACTTTTCATGCTTTAAAACTAGCGACTCTTTTTCCGCTAAGTTAGCAAGTGGTATTGACAATGTAAATAGTCACTTACCTAACACAAATACTAACTGTATATTGTATATGTTCACTAAACCAATTAATAATCTGATACTTTGTTGTATTTCTTTCCGTTATTCTATAAATGTTATTCTTAATAATAAGTTAATAGTGATCCTTGTTAGCAATTTGTCGAATTATTCATGAATCGAATCTTTGAAAGATCATACGTTTAATACTTTCGAACGTTTGAAAGATTCAGAATAATTCGCGTTTTTTTCCTTGAAAATTATAATACGGTTTTTTACGAAATTTTAAAAAATTCAGCTAAAAAAAAATTGAATGAAAATTCGGTTGCGCTTTTGTTATTTTTATGTACTTTTATGTCATCGCTCTTACTTTAAGTTTCCCACTCTTATATTCTTAGTAATAAATTAATCCAAAAGTTTTGTTTTTATATTTTTTTAGCAATATTTAAATTATCATGTCATGGTGTGTGTATTTTGAAGTTTGAACTATAATTTCAATCCAAGAACAAATAAATGAAGGTACATATGCGGACCATTCAATTGGTTTCAATATTTGTGTAGCTAAATTGCTTAGATATGTTTGTTATGTTGTAGAGAATGACAACTATTATTAATATTTACTAATATATAATATCACAAATTTTTTACTTCCAAATTTTTATAACCAAACGTTTAAAACACGTATTAATTAAACACCGCATAATTGCCGTATTGCGAATATTTGACCGTACCGTTTTTTTAGTCACCGAATAGTTCTTAAATTATTCCCGTACCGTATTTTTGCTGTATACCGAATTGCTAACAAGGATAGTGATGAAGGGAACTTTTGGGTTTAATAGTGCTGGTGGTTTGATATATTAGATTAGAGACTTTAAAGGACCATAGTACAAAATATCAGGATTGGGAGATATATCGACTCTTGATTTATGGATATATATCGTGAGTATATTTCTATATGGGGATATTTTACAATAGGACATCTGCAAATATTGTGAATATATCGACAAATATCAAAATATTGTGTGTGGGTATATTTGACTGCAAATATCATGGATATAACATGATATATTCACAAATATCTACAAATATCCACAAATATCAACATAGTAAGACTATGCTACGAAACACCAATCCCATAATTTCTTTCCTCTTACAAGTTAAATCATACCAATGAGGCACTCTAATTCTTCATTAGTTGTAATTTCTTACCCTTTTCATGGTAAAAATAAAAAAATCATCGCCACAAAATCACACTTTTTTCTCGATTTACTTCTCATTCTTTGATCTTGATTTCTTTTATTTGAAATAAGTAAAAATTGGTAAAATGTTTTTGTAGGAATTTTTATATCTATCGTAAACACAATCTTATCGAAATGTATTGTATTATTCAAAAATATATTTTGTGGTTAAAATAAGTAACTAAGAATTGAGTAAAGAGACATCTCAATTCAAAAAATGGAATTATGTCACATTTTTAGAAAATAATCATATTTAATAGAAATTAAATATAATTGATGTAATTTAATTTAATTTTTTTGTTTTTCTCATATTTTTTGTGTTCAAAGAATTCAATTTAATTCGTTGATTAATACTTTCTTACAAAAATAGAATCACCTAAATTTGGATATATCTACCTACTTTTTCTCAAACTTTGGGTCCCATTTTGCAATTAAACACATTGTTCACCAAGATTATTTATAGAAGATTATACAAAAAATAAGTTTATGGAGGATTATTTGACTAATAAATTAATTTAATAAACTTTCAATGTTAACTAAAACTTAAATGGAATATTAACAATATCATTTCCTTTCAAATAGTAGCATAGAAATTATTTTTGCTCACATATGACACGTGTAGCATATAGAAGTCAGATTTTAGTAGGTTTGGTCCCCACTAAAATTACATTTGAGTGGTTAGTGGGCCTACCATTTTTAGAAGAAACCTAAGTTCAATCCCTCCCACAACTTAATTGTTATTAAATTTTATTTTGTTAATTTTCTCACACTTTATCAATAATTTGAGAGCTAACAATTATAACAAAAAGTTGTTGGCCCTAGTGTAGACTTGCTAGTTCACAACTTGAGGGAGCAAGGTCCACACTTGATCAAAACAAGTTTACATTTAGAAGTGCAGAATGAGTTCGGTCAATATTTCAATATATCGCGATAAACTCAACTGTTTTGTTATATATTGTCATATTTTTTATATCATCGATATATTATGAAATATAAACAAATACCACTGATATTTACAGTTAAATATGTCGATGAATATATTATGATATTTGTGTATCCTTTCATGATTTCTCAATATTTATCGTAATATTTTGTACTATGTAAAGGACAATATAGATAGATCATGCTTCAATTAATAATAAAGGGGAAAAAGTTGCAGAACTATGTGGCTCGATCCTTAATTTGGAAGGAACTATTAACTCTTTAACATCTAGTTTACTCATGGCTAGGGCTGTCAATGGGTTCCGATAACCCGATAATCGACCCGAACTAAACCGATAAAAAGTGGTTTTGGTTTGGTAATGAGTTCAATTTTGAGTTCAAATAAAATATTGGTTTGGTTATGGGTTTACCATCCGCCAAACCGATATGAACCCAAACTGATAAAATGACAACCTAGTAATATTTATGATTAATTTTTATAGGTTTTATAAATTGTGTGGCTAAAATCAATTGATATTAGTTCGGATTTGATTGATTTAATATATCTTATCGGTTCAGATGCACTATAATATTATTAGTTCGGGTCGGTTTCAGATATATCCTATTTTCTTATCGGTTCGGTAATGGATATTCTAAAATCCGACCCAAATTGATCCATTGACCCATCCCTACTCATGGGAATGTTATTGGCAGAAAGTAGGAAGTGATTTAGCAACTTGTACATATTATACGTTTTCAAGGGTCTTCCATACTTCTAATATCCTCGCTTAATATTTTGGTGTTTATCTGCGCTAGTGCAGCAATACAGGACGATGATAAGCGACTGTTTGACGCAAGTGCACATAAAGAAAATCCTAGGAGAGCTAAATTCCTTGGCTGATTGTTTGACAGTCAAAAATCAAAATAACAACAAAATATAGCTAGATTTGGGATCAAAATCGGACACTTTGTTCTAACTTCTATACTCAATAGTTAATACCATGATGGATTTATGGATAATATAAAAGTTCTTCTTTTCAAGGGTTGATCCAAGCCAACCAACTGGAAACCGTACTTTTCTATCTTCATTTATGAACCCATCTGCTCTGGTACATTTAGCACCAACAAATTTTGCAAGTAATTGGGCTCAGAGTCCAATTTTTCCAAATATTTTAGCCCTAAGTCTATTTTAATTTTAATTTTGCCATAAGTCCTATGTAAATTTAAATTTGCATATGAAAAGAAAACTATGTAAACTTAATAAATTTACATAGTTTTCTTTTCATATACAAATTTAAATTTACGTAGGACTTATGGCGAAATTAAAATTAAAATGTGTCTTTGCCGCCGAAATTATAAGTAAAAAATGATGACGTTAGCCCGGTTTGAGACTTAAGAATGAAATTGGGCTGAGAGTCCAATTTTTCCAAATATTTTTGCCCTAAGTCTATTTTAATTTTAATTTCTCCATAAGTCCTATGTAAATTTAAATTTGCATATAAAAAGAAAACTATGTAAACTTAATAAATTTACATAGTTTTCTTTTCATATACAAATTTAAATTTACGTAGGACTTATGGCGAAATTAAAATTAAAATGTGTCCTTGCAGCCGAAATTATAAATAAAAGATGATGACATCAGCCCGGTTTGAGACTTAAGGATGAAATGAAAATTCAAGATATTGAGAAATTATTATTGGGCTTTCTCCTTGGGCTATAATCTCTCCAAATTTTGATCACACTTTTGGGCTTCTTTATTACCTAGGAGGCTAGGAAGTTATTGGCTAGACATCCAGTTAGCATGTCCAAGTTTAGATATTTTTAGGCCTTATGGGCCTCGTTTTCATTGTACAGTCTTTGTTCTTATATTCCCTGTGAGTTGATTCATTTTTGTGTCTATATTTTCTCCAGTGAGCTAGAGATACGATTGATCATTTTGATTGGAGAAGAGAAGAATGTAACTTTGCTATGAGTGAATAACATGCATGATTAAGGTGAACTCTGATCGATAATGAAAGTCCAGTTGCGAACAAACTTAGAAGATAGGATATTCTCTTGTAAGTGGTAAGACTTGCGAGCAAACTTAGAAGATGGGATATTCTCTTGTAAGTGGTAAGACTTCTTGCCACTTTGATGGAATCTCCTATATCAATCAACTCGCCACAACTCTGAAATTGTACCATCCCGCTGTGTAATGCTTAGCGTGCACCAACAATGACATGTCATCTCTTTGAGGACATCAATGTCAAAATTGAGAGTTTGATCGTATACAAGATTTAGTAATTCGCTCGTCCGTGAGGAAAATTCTGATCACTGCATATACGGACATGTCAAGAACATAGTCAATAATTTCGAGAATTCTAATCTTAATGTCATGAATAAATGGCCAAGAATATTTAGACATACAAGCAAATCTCCTTAAATATCAAAATTTAGTCTGTTTGAACTATTGCAGTATTGCCCACTTTAATCATGAATTGGGAGCCCTATGCACTTTGCCCTCGTTACTCTGCCTACATTATAGAACCGGCCCTGTCATGGGCTGAGCTCCAACTCTTCTTTTTCCAAACTTTGGACTCTGCTAGCCTAACTGGTATACCAAGCACAACTGTTTTGAGAAACCAGTGCATTGACGACCCAACCTAGTTAGCCAAGGGTATGAACATTGGTCCAACAATTACTGCTCTATTGGGTTAGCGACTTAAAAGCACTTACTGAACTTGCAATTGCAACTATCAACTCATCACTACATTAGCTGTAGATCAACAAGATTTGCTATTATTTTTTATGAAATACGGTTTTCAATTTGCCAAACACGATTAACAGAGTCTAGGTGACTAGCTAAGGGTGTGTTTGTTAAGTGGCAAATTGGGGGTGGCAAATGAGATTTTCCCACTAGAAACACCTTTTGCGGGTGTATTTAAGGGTACCATCAAATAGAATCTTTATTTGCCAGACAAATAGAATTTTCCATTAGAGCATTTGCAATGCAGGTGATAGTTTTCACCCCCTCTATCACCGCCACCTCCTCACTTTTCACCCCCTCTATCACCAACCCGGTGATAAACAAGGTGAAGCTGTGCAATGCAAAGGTGATAAAAAATATCTCGGACGGGATGTTGGATTCGATGACGGACATAAAATTGAAAAAACACTTCGGACGGAATGAAACATCCCGGCCTGAAATTTAAAAAAAATCAAAAAAAAAAACTGAAAATCATGCAGACGGAATCTAACATCCCGTCCAAAAAAAACCCATTTTTAAAAAAACACGAGACGGAATCCAACATCCCGTCCGGTTAACAAGTCGATTGATAAAACTCGGTGGAAGGTTTCACTTGTTTTGAACTCGGGAAAACTATCACCGAGTTTATCACCCAGCATTGCACAGCACTTTTAGAGGAAAGTAGGTGATAGTTATCACTTCCCCCCCTCTATCACCTGCATTGCAAATGCTCTTAGAAGTGGGAAAATAGAAAACACCTCCCCCTAAACTCTTTTGCCAACGAAATAGCGAGAAAATTTGCCACCCATCTCTCAATCATTTATGTAGCTCCCCACTCCCCACTCCCCACTCCCTCTCGCTCTCTCCTCTCTCCCTTTCTCGATGAGCATTCCCCACGAAGAACCATGCACCCTACTTTCGTTTGCGCTCATCCATGGTTGCTGCGATGGGTAACTGGTAAGAAATCTCTCACTCTCAGTTTTAAATGAAAAATTAAAGCTACAAATTATTGTATTTGTTGATTTTGAACCTATTACTTTTCCAAGTCATTGTTGTAATTTAAAGTTATAAGAAACCCTAGATGCAGCATGAAAATTGGGGTTGAATTTTGCATAAATATAGTGTTCTTCTTGGCAAATATTTAAATCGATCCCTCTTGAATTTGCAAAAGTTTTCTATTGTTTATTTTCGACAGTGCGTAGTTTATCGAAATCTGTCTAAGGTGCATTTGTAGTGGGTGTTTAGTTTGTGGTTTTGGGCATTCATTCTGGTGATTATGTAATGTGGTAGTAAGTTTACATTCTTTGTGGTATATATGGAATGCAATAGTAAGTTTGGTTAAGATGAAGAGATTGTGAATGAGGAGAGTGCTTTATTTGTCGATAATATACATTGGGGAGGTTCAGCAATGCTCAAGTTAGAAAACATATAATGGATCTTTAGCTCAAATGGGAGAGCCCTTGGGAGTTGGAGTGCACCTTCACATATCCCAGGTGATGGTGGTTCAAATCCACCAGGATCCTTAATCATTTTTATGTGTGTGCTGGTTTAATGTGTTAGTGATGCTGGTGTGAGGGTGTGGTTCAATGTGTTGGTGCTACTAGTGTGATTGTATATGAGTGTGTGCAGGTGGTACTAGTTCAATGTGTTGGTGTTGCTGGTGTGAGTGTGTGGTTCAATGTGTTAGTGCTGCTGGTGTGAAGTATGTGAGTGTGTGCAGGTGGTACTGCTTCAATGTGTTGGCAAGCCTTTATAAATACTCTCTCAATCATGTATAGCTTTTGAATGTTACTCTGCAAAAGGCATGCAAGGAGACAAATGTGATAGTGTGTGTGTGGAGTAGTGGACTGTAGTGTGTAGTGGTGTGTGCTTATCGATTTCGTTGTATGGTCTCTAGTGTGTGTGTTTGTAGTGTGTGCAGTCAGGTGGTGCGGTGGGAGTGGTGGTGTGTGTGTGTCAGCTGGTTTAGGTGGTTGGGTGGGTGTTGTTGCTGGTGGTGATGTGGTGCGCTACTGCTGGTGCTACTGCTGGTGGTGATGTGCTACGCAACTTCTGGTGCTATGTCGTGTTGTGCTGCTACTGCTGCTGTGTTGTGCTATGCTATGATGTGTTGTGCTGCTGCTGGTGCTGTTGCTATGTCGTGTTGCGCTGCTACTATTGTTGTACTGTGCTACGCTGTGTTGTGCTATGTTGTGCTGCGCTGCTGCTGGTGCTATGCCATGCTGCGCTTCTGCTGGTGCTGTGTTGCGCTGCTGTTGGTGTTGTGCTGGGCTGCGCTGTGTGAGCATGTGTGTACTGCGTGAGTGGTGATCTGAGAGTGTGTGTGATTGTGTTGGTGTTATACTTTATTGAGTTTGAAAACCAAAAAAATATATCTCTAAAAAGTTGAAATATTATTTGCCACGGGAGAAAAACCATGTAAACAAACACTGGCAAAACTGACAAATCTCATATATTCCCACTATAAACTTTTGCAAACAAACACTGGCAAACTGAAATTTTCCCACTAGAGATTTGCCTAGCAAATCAATAGTGGGAAAACATTGGCAAATCTTATATTTTCCCATTAGAGATTTGCCAGTTAACAAATGCACCCTAAGTACTTAACTGGTATACTAATTTTTTCATGATTGTTAGTCATGTTGGCGAGGTAAGTAGTGCAATGTACAACGATACTTATGGGAGGTCTCAAGTTCGAATCTCTTGTCCCCTCAAATAGGAGATTACCGGTTTGATCGAACAGTCCAATAATTTCATCACTGAAAGTGGCGTGATAAGAGCTAAAAACTGTAGTTTTAACCCCTTAACAATCATACTTTTAGACCAATTATGTGAGTAATAATTAAGAGTTAATACTGATTACGTGTTTTTATGCATTTCAGGCTTCAAAGTCTATTATAATGCGAGAAATGTGCCACTTTAGCGAGAGATAAAGGAGCAAAAGTCGGTTCTAAGGAGTTACGTGAATAAAGGCCAAGATTCAAGGAGACAAAGCCTTTGTAAAGCCCGGTCACAAGTGAAAAAGTCAACACGCGTAAACAGTCTTGACAAGTCTGCAGAACTTCCGAAAAGCCGTATTTTTGGACTCGGATCTCGGAATTGGGAGTAGCTTATGTCAAAACGCCCGGCTCGAAAAGAGCTTTCCAATGGTCCAAGCCTTGGCCCAATCGGAGGAGCGAGTGGTGGATCGAAACATCTATCGAAACTGCTGCGGTGAAGAGCCCATTTTGGACTAAAGAAATTGGGTTTTGGGCCCGATTTTCCGGCCCAAAACATGGCTCCAAGCCCATGCACGATTTTTGGATCTGGAAGTATAAAAACAAAAGCTTGACTTTTTGTTAATGGCAGTTAGGTTAGGAAGCTAATATTAATGGAGTTTAGGGTTAGAAAAAGATAGTTAGATCTAGATTAGTTAATTACTTAGTTTTCATTCCATTAATTAGTTTCATTCTTTGTTTTAGCTTAGTTATTTAAATCATTGAATATCATTCATTAGATAAATAAAATAGTTGTTATTCATTCAATCATATCTTGTTCTTATTGTTCTATTAGATAAATAAAGTTAATTAGTTCTCCATAATCTAGTTTCATTTTCATTTATTTATTAGCTTAAATCCTTAGATTTACTTATTTGTCATTATTAGTTTAATTCAATTATTGCATGAGTAGTTTCAAATTGAGTTTAAACAAATAAAGTTTAAATCTTTATATTATGTCTTGTTTAGATTCAATTGTTGGGAATGGTAGAATAGAAAATTCACATCAAATCATTACTCTCACCATTGTTCCTTTTGGGTTTGATTAGTTGAATTCAATTTAAGTCTTGAGGGTTTAAGAGTGGAACGAATCCTTATTCATTATATTGCATGATTATGACTTGAGAGTAAGAAGAATTGATTTAAACGTAAGAACGGTAGGATTACGTATTAGTGTTGTTAACATGATATTAGGATTCTACTATTTTTACATTTATCAAATGGCGCCGCCATCTTAATCTCGTTTCTGACAAGAATTCAATTGCTTGAATCCAAGGGGCAATCCCTCATTCTCTACCCACCCACCATTTTAATTTTTCATTCTTATTTCTTGAATTTTCGGAACTGTTCATTGTTTCAGGCATAGGGGCTGCGGATTCACAGAGAAAAACACTACGGTGAAGGTATTTCTAAATTTTCGAAAATTCTGAAAATTTTCATACATAATATTTAATGTGTTGTTGATTTCTTGGAATATTTTCAGATTTTTCAAAGTTGGTTTTACCTTGTGAAAAAAATACGATCTTTACAGTGCTGCATTTCAGTTTTCACACCGTATGTTCTTGAAAAACAGACGAGTAAGGTTTACTTAGGTAGTTCTAAAAATTCTATATTTTTACAGGAGTATCTATCCTAAGTCAGTAGTTTGTAGTAAAAATTTGATGAGTTTTTTATTTGTTTTGACCTCCTAAATAGTAGAGTGTTTCCAGTGTGTTTCTGCAGTGTTGCAAACACTTAATATCTGGAACACCAGCCAATAAGGAGAGGTTGTAGAACTTCAATTGCTCTAAATTTTTTACAGGAACAATTAGGATCTGTCAGGAGTCTCCAGTAAAAATTTGGCAATTTTTGGATTTGTTTTGATGGGTTAACCATTCGGTTGTTTGTATTGTGTCCGAAAACCGTTTCGTAAACTTTGAAGGGCTGTAGAGGGACTTTCACAGCTCCGATTGATCTGAAATTTTACAGGCTACTTGATAGACGTCTTAGCAAATTACTGTAAAAATTTCAGATTTTTTGGAGTACGATAAAAGGCCTAAAACTTGAAAACTCTGGAGCGCGACCGGCGCCCAAACCGAGCGCGACCGAGCCCAAAACACTGGACTTTCGACAAAACAGAGGGCACCCGCGCCCAAACAGAGGGCACTCGCGCCCTCAAGGGAAAATTCAGTGTGAACAGCCCAATTTTCATAGGTAAATGCAAATTTTTATGTCTTCAAGTTACTCAGTGTTTCTAACTTGTTAAATATTGAGATCGCAGTGATACAAGACGCTTATTCAAACGCTGCAGTAGCAAGGAGGCATTCGGTACTCCTTCTTCCACTCCTCGCCTCTTTACGAGGAGGAGTTTTAATTCTAGTATAATGGGGCTTATTTTTCATAGAAATAAATACAACACGCCTATCTAGAATTTCACACACTACACTTGCATCAATGGCTAAAGAACAAGAGACTCTCTCTCTCGATTTTTATAAAGCCCTAAACGATGGCCCTAAGTCGGTGCATCGTTCTTGCGGACCTAGTGGAGGATTTTTGAATCCCCATAATATATTTAACTTGTTACCGGTTTTCATGGTTTAGACCACGAGAAGCCTTTACCAACACATCGTCGTAGGATAGACCAAGTTCTCACTACATTCCATCATCCTAGCGTAAGTCCGGATCAAGTTAAACTTAGGGTGTTTCCTTTTACCCTAGCCGACAAGGCGGCGTCTTGGTTAACGCCCAAACGCCAAACTCGTGGACTCATGGGCTCAACTTGTTCAATTGTTCATGGAACAATTTTACCCACCACTAAAGACAGGATGAAATGCTTCACAAGATTCATTTCTTCACCATAATCCTCATGAATCTTTTTCGGAGGCACGGAATCGTTTCACTAATCTTCTCATTGAATGCCCAAGATCATAATCTTGCGAAAAGACACGCTTTGTTCGTTTCTTTCTTCAAGGGGCTTTCACATTATCATAAGGAGGTTCTAGATATCATGACTGGGGGTAGCTTTCTTAGTAAAAGGAGCCGGGAGGCTTATAAATTCTTAGAAGATCAATCTAAGAAGAACAACAATTGGGGGGGGAAACGATTCCTCCGGCTCCTCTCCTTCTTCTCTTGAGGTTAAACATGATCCCGAAGCTTAAAACTCTTTATCGATGCCCTCACTAAAAAAAGGTAGATGCCATCTCTCGTTCAACAACAACCCACTCCGGTCATGAACATTAACTCTACTCGTTGTAATGTTTGTTGTAGTCTTGAGCATTCCGACTTCTATTGTCCTCTTGTCTATGCACAAACACCACCACAACCATCACACTTCAACCGATTAACTCAACATCAAGGACAAGGGAACTTAGGTGACCGGAATAGAGGTTTAGTACCCATAACCTTAACTATCAACATCAAGACATGAACGCCAACAAGTTTTAATTCCAATACAACCATCTACGACAAAGTAGTAGTGACCTTGTTGGAGAAACAAAATCAAATTATACAACAAAACTCAACTTGATGAAAGATCAAAGATGATCAAAACTCTAATATGATGAAACAAAACGATGCAAATGATGCGTCTTTGTGCCAAAAAGGTTATTGACATGTCTTCTAACCAAAATAATAACCAAACCCGGCGTGTTTCCAAGTCAAGCAAATTGCCTAATCCTAAGTCAACAAACACCGCCTTTGAAATAAACAGTATTTACTATAATGGTAATATAAACCAAGGGGACCTACAGGCAGCCACTACCCTTCGTTCAGGGCGAGTAGTTGATAACCAAGTGACTATGCCTAAAGATTATCCGCAAACTAAAAATGATGCCATACCAAATACTATAATAGAAACCGAAGACCCTACAATTTGTAGAAGTACCCGGTTAAACCACAACCAAAAGGAAAACATTACAAGACCCAATAATAGAAAGTGAAGACCCTACACCTGTAGAGGTTCCAAGATGGACACCTAGTTGGAAAACGGCTAGAGATAAAGCAAAGACTAATAAAACTTTTATCCCTTCGCTAAAAATAGCGATAAAGCACCATATCCCCAAAGACTAGTTGTGTTTAAAAGGATGAGAATTTTGATGAGATTAGGGAAGTGTTTAAAAATTTGACTATAAACCTACCTTTTCTAGAAGCTATAAAAAAAGTCTACCGGACACGCTTAAGTTTCTAAAAAAGAGTTGTGCACCAAGAAGAGGAAAACCAACATACCCCACGAAGCATTCTTAATCAACAATATCCTCTTTATCCGAACATAACGGAATTGTTAAGTACAAGGACCCGGTCGCCCTATCAGACAATGCACCTTAGGTGATACCTTCATAACAACCGCTTTATTAGACACGGGGGCGAAGTGTTAACTTACTCCATTTTTATTTATATAAACAACTAGGTCTAACAAAACTTCAACCAACCAAAATGACTTTGCGGTTAGCCGATTGTTCTATTAAGTATCCCAAGGGTGTAGTTGAAAATATTCTCGTTAAAGTTCAGGATTTTTACTATCCAAACCGACTTTGTTATTCTTGACACGAAGTTGCTCATGATTCCATTCCCATCATCTTTAGGGATGCCCTTTCTTGGCAACCGCCAATGCCCAAATTAATTGTCGGGATGGCTCAATGACTCTTACTTTTGGAAATCTTTTTGTAGAAGTTAACATGTTTAGACAAACAAACACAGGGACAACTAGGTTTGCTGTAGAAAGTGGAAGTGAAGTCCATTGAGAGTTTTGTACCTCACATTAGTGCGGTGACACTTTAGTCCCCACACTAGTAGATACCCTCTTATGGAAGAAGACAAGGATCACAATTTCTACTCCCTAGATGTAGATAACATCAAGGAGGATTTCCTTCGACTCTTTTGCAACCCTTCTTTTGCGCTTCCGCGAAGTTCTCTCCTATTGACATCCATTCATCTCTTGACGCCATGACGGAAGAAGAATTTTTGCCCTCTATCGGTGATTCTTCTTACCCACCTATTGAGGAATGTCTTTGCATATCTCAAGGCCTCGATGATATAGACCTAAGAACACTAGTTGAACACCATTCACCCACCTCACATCCTCATGTCACTCATTTACCTTCCATCACGCATGTCCCCGCCCTCTACCTTTTCAAAGAACCATTGAGTTTGTACTTGACCTTGGCGTTTCTCCTATGCTTCATAACTATCTAAAACCAACTAGTGAAGAAGTAACACCCAAGGACAAGCCACCGACACTTTTTCATTTTTTTTCCATTTTTCCTTCTCAAAATTATCCACATCCCATTATCTTCCACAACCATCAATTTTCTCACGTTCATTTACTTGGCATCCCCTTCGTAGGAGGACAAAGAAGAAAAACAGTATGCTCGATTAGGTTTTAGATCTATAAGGCTTTTTACTCTCATTCCACTAAGCTACGCCATAGGAAATCTTGGTGCTTAATTACGTTTTGATGGTGCATTCCATGTTAATTATTTGTGGAAAGACCCACAACTTTTATATTATTGATATATGGGAAACTGCATGTAAATACATATATATCACTTTAAGTCTAGGAATCGACTTTAAAAGACCCGTTTTAAAACAAATTTTTACAAACCTGTTTTCAAAAATTTGTTTGGGGTGGGGTGTTTGGTTTTTCCATGCTTGATCACTAAACTTCCTATTCTTATCCCAACCTCGCTCCCTTTAAGAGTAGCTAGATTTCTTTTTGTTTGTTGTTTTGATGTTGTCTTTTATTATTTTAGTAGATAGGATGTTACGTTGTTAAATTCCGTAGTTAACTTTGAATTTGGTAGTTAAATGTTGTTTGAATTTCAATTTTAATATAATGTTGTTCTTTTCAAATTGTGCATGGATTTTATTGTTAATCCCACCTTCCCGAATTGTTTGGGGGTGGTATTATTTATTCTATCATGATTTGTAGAAGATCCTCCATTTTAGAGTTTGTTTTGGAGTGAAGGTTGAGAATATTGTCGTAATTGGCATACCTATGATTAGATGTGGTGGTATGATGAAATCTAAGAGAGTTTAGAAGTTACTAGTCTAAATCCAGTATAAAAGATATTAGGGTTGTTATAGAATCAAGAATATGAGTTGTTTCCGTTTTTGGGTTCGGAAATTTTATTGTTTTCGGAAATTGCCTTAAAGCTTTTTGGCAACCTACCGATTCGTTTTAACAATTCAAAACCTATAAAAACTTCATTCATTCTACACTCACAACCCACACTACACCTAACTTCCATCTCTCACCTTTTCACTCCCCCGTTTCGTTTTCTGTTGTTCTTCACAATTTTCACAAATCAGCACCTCTGAGGCCAAGGCTTCTGTGAGGAGCGACTTTCAGCGCCAAGGTGAGCGACAAGGCCAAACACTGGAATTCCAAAATCTTGAGCGACTCGCTACCGACTTCCATAGACCAGGAAATTTCCGGTTTTCTGCGGGTTGTTCGGGTGATTTCAATTTGTTCAGAGCGTAGTTTTGAGATGACATCTCCTACAATAATACCGAACAGTCTTTCAAAGATTTGTTTCAAAGCACTACTTATGGTGCTTGGTTTTGCGAGGTGATCACACACGTAAGGGTGGGAACCGCTTATGGTTCTTGCTAGCATTTGTTCTTGGACTTGCCATGCCCATTTGAAATACAAGACCCATGATGCTATTGGGTAGATAATATGCATGTCTACACTTATGACTTTTGCATGAGGCTTATGGGTCGGCATTTTTCGTGTAGAGGACCAAGGGACATATAACGTAGCCCTTGGTAGCTTGTCCCTTAATGTGATACGGTAATGTTCTTTATCATGCTAAACATATTAGGGGAGTGACATTTTTCTTCGCGAATGATGCCACTTTGCGATGTTTTCCTTGCTTTAGTCGAGGAACGCTGCTATATGACCTTCCTAAGACCTTAATGTCTAGTTTAGCACGAGCCCATAGCATGAGGCATAAGTATCTTCTTATGCCTATATTAGTTTGCCGTATTATACTATGTTTCTTCCTCGTTTTTTGTGCCCGTTTTCGCGAATTTGGGTTAGAATTCGACATTGTGAGACCCACCAATAATTCTATTATTCGATCTTTTCCGTGCAATGACTTGGCAAGGGTGGAGGATACAACCTCATCAGTTGCACCTTACACCCCATCCGACCAAGTGGTGCTTAACGAGGTTAGGATCCGTAGAGATGATAAATGGCGGCAAGCTTGGCAAATTATAATGGCATGGCAGGGATGCGAAGGAACCTCACTTCTTTATAGAAGAGGAGGATGACGAGTAAATTATTTGGAGTGGAGGTAAGTTTTTAGTTTCAATTAGTGTCTGCTTATGTCCCAAGCAATTTAATTCTGTTAACCCCATAATGGGTGGAGCTCTTATAGAGTTACGTCAGTTTTTTTATTTCCTATATTAGTATGTTCTAACCTTGTTTTGCAGATGTTCCAGAATTTCACGCATTTCCATGGTATTTTTCTACCCTCTTTATTTAAATGCTTTGAGGACAAAGCATGCTTCTTGTTTGGGGGCATAGAAATATGTATAATTAAGGCATCTGTTAGGATATAGATATGTATAATATGCATTTGTTTTTAAGTTAAAAATTTTAAAAATATAAATAAATAAGTTTATGCTATACACTTAGGAATATTGGTATTGTTTTCTTTCTCTATGCTCTTAACAATCTAGAAGTCTCACGTAGCTTTTGCATCGAATAATTGTTAGAAACTTAGGTTAATATGTAGGTAATAATCTTTGCATCTATCTATAAATATATTACATGAGTATCTATGATTGTTAGTAGTAAGTTTTCAAATCTAGGCTAGAGTACTTATTCTACAAATCCCGTGAGAATATAGCCTAAAAAGCCTTATATGAGAAATTTAAACATTTGAGAAATGACACAAGGGAGAAGTAAAATCCGGATAGAGAAATCACACGTCCACTTGCTTGATCACTATGCCATATCCTAAGCGAGAATTTAGGCCCTCTTTGGATCGATATAGCCAAAAATTCAAACCTATGAATTATTTTCCGCTAGTCGCCCTTCTGAGCCTTTCTTTAGCCTTCCATAAACCACAATTTCTTTACCCTGTTACAAAAACAAAACAAAATAAAAAAAAATCAACTTACCCAATCTAGAATAAGTCCGAGAATAGAATGAGTGAAGAAAGAAGAAGAGAAAAAACACGTGTAAAACAAAAATTAGTTAGTTGCTTTAAAAAAAGAAAAGAAGTTTCCATCCAAGGAAAAGAAAAAAAAAAATAGAAATAAATAAAACTCCAAAAATAGAATAAAAGGGAGTCAAAAGCCAAAAAAAAAGAAAAAGAAAAATATGGCTAAGGATGGAAACAAAGTATAGAAGCAAAAGAAAATAACAAGGTTTTTCTAAGTTACATAATATGAAGACTCTATTATCTCGGACTTGTCCTTTTGAATATCCATTTCTTTCCTTCTTAAACCATCTCCTAATCCCGCAACACCTAATAAAGACCTCTAGCTCAATTAGGAATAGGTTAGTGTGATAGTAAGTGGCGGATGTGTTTGATCGACTCGCTTCCTTGTTGTCATTGAGATTGTAAAGGTAAAGTGTGCCCACTACACACCGGAGTAGCGAAACTTGAGCGAAAAAATCGAGTGGTTTTGTCTTGACATTTATGTGAGGACCTACTTAAGGACGCTATTCCGAGTTTTCAGAAACGAACCTGCTAGGCATTTCATAGTATTACTCATAGTATATATATTTGTGTTGGATTTTATCGATATCTCATGCATGATTCCTATGATATATACAATTACGTTATACCACATGCATAAAATAGCCTAGTGAATGGAAAAAGATCGTACCTTGGTCACAGCTTTCAATTTGAAGTTCCAAGCTTTGATCTACAGGAGAAGATGTTCTTGACACACTCAAGATCTTCTTCTTCTTAACTTTGCTTGAGTCAAGTTCCAACCACGAACGGGAAGCAACCTTTTTTTTCACTTAACCAAGAACCAAGAACTGACAATGGCTAGGGAGGATACCACCTATGGAATCTCCACAAATTACTGGCTTCTACTTTAGAAAATGTTGGAGGCTGCCATTAAAGGAGAGAGAGAGAGCATTTTTTTTGTTGTTCAGATGATTATTAATATGTGAGAGGTGGGGGGTCTATTTATAGAGGTTCCCACCTCCTCAATATTGGATAAGATAGAGTCCTATACTCATCTAATATCAGATAGGATAGAGTTATATACTCATCTAATATCTGATAGGATAGAGTCCTATACTCATCTAATATCAGATAGGATAGAGTCCTATACTCAGTGGTTTATCCTTATCTTGGTGGGCGTCTATCCAACCTTATTTCCAACATCTCCCACTCGCCCACAACGGCGAAGAAGGTTTCTAAGAGAAGCATTTAAGTAGAATGCTTAGCCATTTGTGTGTCTCACACGGCAAATGGTTCGTGTGACCCTAGCACACGTATCATGATATCTGTGAAGTAGCAAGTTGCAATGAAAAGCACGACACAGTGATCTACCATGAAAGTGATCTTAAAGAAGATGAATCCGAAAACCTAATATCCAGAGAGTGTGTGTATACCCCAAGATCTGTTTGTTTCATCACTTTGACAAATAGCACTCATCCCTATGAGTCCACACCATAAAGTCAAAAACGTATCACAAGATTCACAATTATCATCAATTGTCCGGCCGTAGAATCCGGTGATTGTGTGATAAACCTTCCGGTTCTTTTACCCTTTGACGCTAAGTCATTGTCGCCGAGTTCTACCAACTTCCCAAGATATGCATCCAAACCTTTTAGTAAAGCTTGTGGGGAGCAAACCAAAGTTACGAGTAGTCCTCTTATTTTTCTTGACAAGGTCAAAAGTTCAAGGAGGGTACCATTCGATATGTTTTAAACAAAAATATATCAATAGAGCTCACATAGCAAGAATTTTAGGGATATTTCTTTTCTTGCTCTCGTGTGGTCAACTATACACATGTTGTGTGAAAACATGTCATGGCAAGAGTATCTAATTTGTTTACTCAACAATAGATATCTGTATGTCCACTCATACCATGCAAGTGTTGTCATCCCTAATGACAATTCCAAGGATACTATGCTCCCACTTGGCAACAACCGTTTGTAGGTTTAGACAGTAATCTTCCCTATGAAGCCCTGTTTCTTCTTATCCAATTATAAGAAGGGGCATGACTCAACACTAGGTCCACCCTTCCTATAAGGTTTAGTGACTTGTCAAGCTAAACTCCCACTGTTTAAAATGGAAGTGACTGTTCATGTGAGTGAACCAGTCAACCCTACTGACATACATATGAGATGATAAACAGTATAATGAGAATGCAATCGATCTGGAAAGAATGCACTTTTATTCATTAAACCATCAAAGTGTTCTTAACATAATCACATCCTCTTTAACCCAAGCATTTTTACATGTGCAAGGAAGAGTTCCTTTGGAATAGGTTTGGTCAGTGGATCCGCAACCATCTGATCAGTGGATATATGTTGTAGAACCACTTTCTTTTTCAGTATCATTTGTCGTACGTAGTGGTATTTTAACTCTATATGCTTGGTTCTTCCATGGTACTTTGGATCTTTAGCATATGCAAGAGCAGCCATGCTGTCAGTCCAGATGTGAACTGGTTCAGCAGCTCTTGAGAACACTGACAAGTGTTTGATGAATCGTCTGAGCCACACAGCCTCCTGTGTGGCAGAGCAACATGCAATATACTCAGCTTCCATAGTTGAAAGTGCTATGGAAGTTTGCTTCTTGCTGCTCCAGGATATAGCACCTCCATTCATTATGTAGGTATATCCTGAAGTTGACTTCCTCTCATCAAGGTCTCCACCCGGTCGGCATCGTAGTACCCAATCAGCTTTTAAGATCTTTCCCTTGGTAGACAAGTGAGTAGTCCACGGTGCCTTTTAGATACCTCATTATCTTCTTGACAGACTTCCGATTAATGCGACCCGTGGATTTGTTTGGAACCTTGATACTAACCCAACCGCAGATAGCGGATGTCGGCCTTGTACACAACATTGCATACATAAGGCTCCCGACCTGCGCTTTGAGTATGGTACATTTTTCATAGCCCGAAGTTTGGTAGGATTCTTGGGAGACATTTTAGAACTCAAAGACTCTCCTAGACTTACTTGGGAGATCCACTTGCTTACAATCGGTCATGTTGAATCTTTCCAAAACCTTCTTGATATATGTCTCCGAGACAAAGATAATAACAAAGCGTTTGGGCCGATCCACGAAGTTATTTTAACTCCTAAGACATAACTTGCTTCACCCATGTCCTTCATTTGAAGTTTAATGACAACCACTCCTTAGTGGAATTTATCAATGCCTTATTGTTACCCGCTAACAAAATGTCATCCACATATAGAGATAGAATCACAAAACCATTTTTAGATGTCTTGACATATCGCATAATGGTCCTCATTTACCATTTCGAATTTGTCTTGAAGCATTGCTTCATGGAATCTCAGATTCCACCGCTAGAGGCCTGTTTTAAACCATATATGGATCTGTTTCGGTTTACACACTTTGTGTTCCCCGACCCTTGATTGAAAAACCAGTGGGTTGATCCATATAGATTTCCTCTTGTAATTCTCCATTGAGAAAAGCAGTTTTGACATCCATCGGTAAAGCTCTAAATCTAAATGGGCAACCATTGACAAGAGGAGACGATATGGAGGCAAATCTCACTCTTGGTGAGAAAGTGTCCTCATAGTCTATTCCTTCTTTTGGGTGTAACCTTTTGCAACAAGCCTAGCTTTGAATTTGTCTATGTTCCCTTCCGCATTTTTTCTTGATCTTGAGAACCCACTTGTTCCCAATAGATCTCTGTTTGGAGGTAGATCAACTAAGTCCCATACTTTTTTTTTTCTTTCATCGACTCCAATTCTTCCTTCATAGCTTCCATCCACTTACTTGTATTGGACCCTTAAATAGCCTCCTTGAACGTTTTAGGTTCATCGGATATTTTTGTAAGTGCATTGGTCATATTTATCTCCCCCTTCAATCTCAAACCGACGCGTTTGGGGATATGGCCTCTAACACTCTTACGAGGTTGGGATTGATCAATCATTTGACCAATGCCATTGTTACTAGAATCGGGGTTGATGAAAGTTTCATCTTCGCCTTTGTTCATCGCCAGTTATAAGGTTATCAACTTCAGTAAAGTTGTATATCCTTATCAACCTCACCCCTCATTGGGTATTGATCCTCTAAGAATCGGCGTTACGTGCTTCTATTTCGTGACATGCCCTTGAGTATCCTCCCCTAGGAAGACATACCCCTTAGAAGTCTCAATCGTATCTTATAAAGATACACTTCTTTTCCAGAGCACTCAACTTTCCAAATTCTCGATTTTGAGAAGTGACAAAGGCCGCGACACCCCCATGGTGGTCTAAGGTAGTTCAAAACGGGTTGTCTACCGGTCCATAGTTCATAGGGTGTTTTGTCAACAGTTTTTGAAGGAACTAGGTTAAGTATGTGCGCAGCCGTTAACAATGCATCACCCCAAAATGAGATAGGCAAGTTAGCCTGAGCCATCATAGATCTAACCATGTCCAGCAGGGTTCTATTCCTTCTCTCAGAGACACCATTCTGCTGAGGGGTATAAGGAATAGTTAGCTGTCTAGCTATACCCTTATTTTCACAGAGTTCCTTAAACTCATCAGAAAGATATTCACGTCCGCGGTCAGTTCTTAAGGCCTTTATTGTCCTATCAAGTTGATTCTCAACTAAGTTCTTGTACTTTTTAAAATAGTCCAAGGCGTCTGATTTGTGAGACATCAAGTACACGGTCCCATAAACGTGTATAGTCATCTGTGAAGGTAATGAAATACAAAGCCACATGCCTGCCTTTACATTCATTCATTGGTCCACAGATGTCTGAGTGAATAAGTTGTAAAGGATAAGTTGCCCTTTGGGCTTTCCCAAAAGGTTTCTTGGTGGCTTTTCCAGCAAGACAACTTTCACAGGTTTCCATTTTAACAGAGGTTAAGTTACCTAATAACCCTCCCCTTGCTAAGCGGTCTATCCTATTGTGTCCAATATGTCCTAGTCTAGCATGCCACAATTGGCAACCAACCATTTTAGACATAAAAACTTCAGTTTGTGCTAAGTGTAATGTCATAAAAGAATTCATTAAATAAGCATGACCTATCAAACTGTTATTTAAAGATATCTCAAGCGAAGTTTTGGGAAAAATTAAACACATAGGATTCTTGAAGTAATTTCAAAACTGATAAAAGATTTCTCCTAATTGAGGGTACAAAGAGTACTTCTTCAATAAGGATGGATCTCCCACTCGCAAAATCCAACCTACAAGTGTGCACGTGCCCAAAACATCGCAACACTTTGGTTTCCCATGTGGACTCTCCGAAGTTCCTTGTGGAAGTTTCAGGAAATCTTCAAATAGGGACCTATCCCGCTTATGTGGTCTGTCATTTGCTGAATCTACAATCCAATATTGTGATGAATCAGACAAAGATGACAAGATACTTATCACATTGACAAGATTTCTTAAAGTAAAACTCACCTCGGGGAGAAGGACATGCCCCAGCATAGTGTCCCATCCGATGACAACGGAAGCATTCAACACTAGTCATGTCTATCGACTTCCTAGGTTTCTTTTGTTGTGGGTTAGGCTTGGCCTTTTCCTTGCCTTTCCCTTTTCCACTTTTCTTGTTCCAAGGAGCCTTCCTTTTTGGAGTTGACAACATTTGCTTCGGTTTGAACAACGGGCTTTTCATTGAGAAGCCTTTGTTCCTCGTTTCACATTTCCTTTTGCACTGTGCAAAGTTTGTGATATCGTCGTCATCGTCAAGATAAGACGAAATTGTTCCCAAGTTTTAGGTAAAGACCTAATGACAGCTTGAATTTGTTGTTCATTTGACAGACTGCCCCGCTTGGGCTAACTCAAAGAACCATGTTTCTCATCACCGTGCAATGTTGTGTCATAGAGGTATGGGGCAGACTTGATAAATTTGTCAAAGCTCATTTGTAGCCTCTCACGGCAAGTAGTCGCATTACCCCAAGGTCCGCTTTTATTGCTTCCCATAGCTCTTTTGCCGATCCAAGGCCATCATACCGCATCATGAAGTCATTCCTCATGGTGCCAAGTATGGCAATTGGCAACATCATCTTTGCTTGTATACTCATTGTACTTTTTAAGTACAACAAGATAAGCAGACTTGTGTTAATCCTTCGGCGTAGGTTTACGCTCGTCTCGGTTATTACATCAATGACCTTCCTATCGCGAGAATTAGCCTAACTTTCCTAGACCAAAGTTCGTAATTCTTATCGTTTAACAATTCCTTTTTCGGGTAGCATCGTAAACGGGGATTTTCCATCGGGTGCCATTCTATCAAGTTTGAATTCCAAAAATAAGATACTACTTAATAAGAATCATCTCTTAAATTTAAATCTAAGTAATCCACATTTTCACATATGAGATGATCATGATAATCTACTAGCATGATTCTAGCCATTAAATAAAATCAATGCATTTGACTATCAATAACATAGAATATGCAAAAATCTACTACTTAAATTTCCATTTCATAAAATTGTTTCTACAAAAAAAGAGTTTCCTATCTTTCAAAAACAATGTAGAACTAAACGAGCTAGTCAACCATGAACATAGAAGCTTCACGGGTGCCGGGAGTCATCCTCATCCCTCACAAATACTATCGACCATTCGAAAATTACTAGCCACTTCCTCTGTTTCCCGTGAGGGTGGGAAAATAAACCCCGATGACACATCATATGGATTTGGTTCCTTAGCATCGCCCCATAATCGATGTAGGAGAGATTTAGTGGTGGTCGAGCCTCATTCCTATCTCGAATAGATTTGGGGCTCTTTGGTGTATATTTCGGTGATGGTGGCTCTGTCTCTATCTTATCAGATTTCAAGACAAGAGGGCTTCAAAGTTCTCCTATATTGCTTGCGGTCATGCGTTTCTTGGAAGCCCGCCTCCCAAGATCCGGTTCAGTTTTTCCTACAAGTTTCGGGTCTATGTGACTTAGGCATTGTGCCTTAGTTTTCATATGACCGTTGATAGAAAACAAACAATTTTATATTCATGCAATAGTAAAAATCCAGATTCAAATAATTACTGCATGGTAAAAATAAACATCCTAATGTCAATTTTTAATTGTGGAAAAATACATGTGAAAAAAAACTAAAATTTATAGAGAAATAATCTCATAAATAAATTTCCATGTAAAAATTTCTAAGAAAAAATTTCCTAGAAAAAAATTTTCCACTAATTATTTCCCATAAATAATTTATTTTACAAAAAAATTAAGCAATATCTAATTAATTTTTAAACAACCTAATTATTTAAAAATTAATTAAAATATTTTGAAAAAAAACGCATTTTTTTCAAAAATTGTAGATCACAAGATCAAACCGCAAACAAAAGCATGCAAACCATGGAAAACTGGCTCTGATACCAATGTTGGATTTTATCGATATCTCATGCATGATTCCTATGATATATACAATTACGTTATACCACATGCATAAAATAGCTTGGGGAAATGTAAGATCGCACCTTGGTCACGACTTTCAATTTGAAGTTCCAAGCTTTGATACGGAGGAGAAGATGTTCTTGACACACTCAAGATCTTCTTCTTCTTAACTTTGCTTGAGTCAAGTTCCAACCGAGCGGGGAAGCAACCTTTTTTTTTTCACGAACCAAGAACCAAGAACCGACAATGGCTAGGGAGGATACCACCTATGGAATCTCCACAAATTACTGGCTTCTACTTTAGAAAATGTTGGAGGCTGCCATTAAAGGAGAGAGAGAGCCTTTTTTTGTTGTTCAGATGATTATTAATATGTGAGAGGTGGGGGGTCTATTTATAGAGGTTCCCACCTCCTCAATATTGGATAGGATAGAGTCCTATACTCATCTAATATCAGATAGGATAGAGTTATATACTCATCTAATATCTGATAGGATAGAGTCCTATACTCATCTAATATCAGATAGGATAGAGTCCTATACTCAGTGGTTTATCCTTATCTTGGTGGGCGTCTATCCAACCTTATTTCCAACAATTTGTATCATAGATGATTGATTATTATGCATATCTTAGTTTAGGTTTTTGACTTGGTTATTCTTATTCAATTGCTAGTGAGATGTATAGATAGTTGAGACATGAATGAGGAAACAATAGTTTTATTTCTTAGTCGTTGTAGTATAGATGAAGTTTGTGAGTACCTTCACTGGAAAACTCTCACGAGGCTATAACTCGTCCACTAGGGAATTCCTAGTGGTTTAAGGCCTTGTTGCATATGGTCAATGCAATCGCGATTCAAATAAAAAGAGTAGATAGAACTCCATTTTTGTCACTTATTCTAATTTCTCATCTTTGCTTGAGGGACAAGCAAAATGCTGTTTGGGGGTGGTTTGATAAGAGCCCAAAACTGTAGTTTTAACCCCTTAACAATCATACTTTTAGACCAATTATGTGAGTAATAATTAAGAGTTAATATCGATTACGTGTTTTATGCATTTCGGGCTTCAAAGTCTATTATATGTGAGAAATGTGCCACTTTTAGCGAGATAAAGGAGCAAAGGTCGGTTGCTAAGGAGTTACGTGAATAAAGGCCAAGATTCAAGGAGACAAAGCCTTTGTAAAGCCCGGTCAAAAAAGAGAAGTCAACGAGGCGTAAACAAATGCACAAGTCGCCAGAACTTCCGAAGGCCGTATCTTTGGACTCAGATCTCGGAATTGGGAGTAGCTTATGTCAAAACGACCGGCTCGAAAAGAGCTTTCCAATGGTCCAAGCCTTGGCCCAATCAGAGGAGCAGAAGTGGACGAAACATCTATCGAAGCCAACTGCAGCTGAAGAGCCCATTTTGGACTAAAGAAATTGGGTTTTGGGCCCGATTTTCCGGCCCAAAACATGGCTCCAAGCCCATGCACGATTTTTGGATCTGGAAGTATAAAAACAAAAGCTTGACTCTTTGTTAATGGCAGTTAGGTTAGGAAGCTAATGTTAATGGAGTTTAGGGTTAGAAAAAGATAGTTAGATCTAGATTAGTTAATTACTTAGTTTTCATTCTATTAATTAGTTTCATTCTTTGTTTTAGCTTAGTTATTTAAATCATTGAATATCATTCATTAGATAAATAAAATAGTTGTTATTCATTCAATCATATCTTGTTCTTATTGTTCTATTAGATAAATAAAGTTAATTAGTTCTCCATAATCTAGTTTCATTTTCATTTATTTATTAGCTTAAATCCTTAGATTTACTTATTTGTCATTATTAGTTTAATTCAATTATTGCATGAGTAGTTTCAAATTGAGTTTAAATAAATAAAGTTCAAATCTTTATATTATGTCTTGTTTAGATTCAATTGTTGGGAATGGTAGAATAGAAAATTCACATCAAATCATTACTCTCACCATTATTTCTTTTGGGTTTGATTAGTTGAATTTAATTTAAGTCTTGAGGGTTTAAGAGTGGAACGAATCCTTACTCATTATATTGCATGATTATGACTTGAGAGTAAGAAGAATTGATTTAAACGTAAGAACGGTAGGATTACGTATTAGTGTTGTTAACATGATATTAGAATTCTACTATTTTTACATTTATCATGGCGCAATTTCAAAGTTACAATATAGTATGTGTTGCGAGTAATGAAATCGGGTGGTTGGCCAAAGAGAAATTGTCAAACCACTAAAATCCATGTTTTTAGCTCGGTGAATTTTGTATGTAATTGCACAATAGTTGGTAAATTTGTAAAAGATGACTCTATTATAAAATTCCTTAATTATGGTACGTTATTTGAAACCTATGTAAAGACTTGAAGAGTAAACACTAATAAGACATTCATAAACTGGCGTGTTTTATTAATCAACCAATGACACTATTTATAATCTTTACATCCACGATACTTGCGATATTCTTTACATAAACTAGCAAGATGCACGTGCTATGCACGCGATGTTAAAAAAAAATTGCCGAAAAGTGTAAACATAATTTTACTTCGCCATTTTTTTATTAATCTTCAAATTGGGTTTTTTGGAAGCTAGCAAATTTTGAGAGAAAGCACAGAATTTTTTTTTATAGGAGAGTGTGTACATACGTGTATTGTGTCTTGAACTCTCAATAATTAGACCACCTAATTAAACGGGAAACCTGATTCTACTCACATGTTGTGACAATATATGAAACTTCAGGATCTCTCAATTAACAGCAGGCTAATTGATTTAGATGAAGTATAGTAAATAAAAAACAGTTATAGAAAGGCATAAAGCAAGGTACGTACAAATTCAAGTATGAATGAGATTTACTGATGAGTAACTGAGTAAATGTGCATACTTGTGGTTGGTCCTGTAGCGCAGAGGCCCCTTGCGGTGTGCTAACTCTTTCCCACAGATGGGGGACTTCAGACTGAGAGTTCACAAATGCGTAATTGTTTTCAATAAGTAATCCCCCGTTATGTTGGCTCTCCGTGTGAGTTTTAATAGCAGAAGGGAAACCTTTTACAAAAGATGCATCTTTTGTTGGTGCTAGAGAAACCAGTTGAGGTCCAGTACACTGAACTGGTACACTTTCATCATATTTTTGACTTGTCCTTAACCAATGCTCATGAAACCCCACTGCTACTTCCTCCGTCACCTCCCATTCCACTACCACCCCCTGACGAAGTCATGTCCTAAACCGAAAGAGTTTGCAAAATCTGCAGTAGAAGATGCATGGGTGAAAACAACCAAGAGAATTTCATTTTTTAATCTTGTTTCAAAACTAACATGGAAGAACCTAAGATTTGGAATTTGCTTCCAACAGTTTTAGTGTAGCCACCATGAAAACATTCAAAACAACAACAGATACCAGAGGCTTGAGTGATTAGTAAGAAGAGTTTCATATAAGATGAATCAACAACTATCCCTTATCCTCTTTTTCTCTTTATTGATAGATGTCGCAGATGTTAGTATCTCTTTTGTCCTGCCTATAAATAAGTGAATAGCTCTTACAGTTGTCACCCCAAACCATATGGAAATCAATGCAGAATTGCACTTTTAAAGGAAAAGATTTCTGGGATGGCGGATAGCCGATCAGTACTCAACTTTCCTCCATACAAACCTGCTTAACCTACCCCCAAGAAATATTAACTTGCAACTGTGTTTGTTTACAACCAAAATACTATATAATGGCACACAAACCCATCATTCTGTACGTGTCAGAGTCGAGTGTGTTGAAACACAGATAGTTCAAGAGATTTACGTGTTCAACACTTGTTTATTCGGACATTTGAAAACACCGTGGAGAACTCTTGGCTTTTTTGCTTCCATGGTAATAAGTATAGTTATAGTGTTGGGCATTTTGTTCCTCTCAAGCGGCAGGCGTGCATTTTTGTATTTGGCGATTCACTTGTGGATAGTGGCAACAACAACTATCCGTTAACAATCGCCTTTCGGCCGACGCTTTATCCATATGGAATCGACTATCCCACTCATCGTGCAACTGGCCGTTTCTCCAATGGACTCAACATTCCTCATATTATCAGTAAAATATCTCTCATTTTTCATGTGCTGCATTTTATATTTTGAGATTCTTTTGATTGGAGTACGTTTATAGTTTGTGTCTATACTCTATAGTACGCAGACTGTAAAGTTTAAGGAAGTACTGCTACATATTTGAGCAAAGGCCAAGTACTTTAGTAACTTTTTTTTTTTCCAATTCCCTTTTTAGTATAATTTACTTGAAAGTGCTCTATTACTTAAATTTAGAACTATGTTATATATACTAACACATGCCATAATTATATATGTAAATCAGGCCAGTCAATTGGTGAAGAACCTACTATGCCATACTTAAGCCCAAAGCTCACTGGACGGAGACTACTTGTTGGTGCTAACTTTGCAATTAGGAGACACATTAAAGACATATGGCAGCTAAGAATGTGCTCACGACATGATGTATCCGAATTTTCTCCATAATTGAAAAGTAATGCAGAATGTATGTAAGAAATCCAAAACAATCATACGATCCGCCATGTTGTTTGTTTTGTGTAAAGAAATGTCCTGCATAGATTGTAACAAAACCACACATCTCGGTGACAACTGAGTTGCATTTTGTCGATCCAGTCTGAAGAAAAAAAAGTTGTAAAAATGCTAATACAAAACAAAGAATAACATTTACATGCAAAGGGAAGTTGGAGATGACCACAATATCAAAACTTTGAGATGGTGGTTGCAAGTTGCTACAAGATGGCGTGACGACATGTGGTCAACCCGATGGGGTTTCTTTTTCAAAAATCTCATCTATATACTCCTTAGCTGCAAAAACAATCCCATGTCTTCATCTTGCTCTCTAGATCGTGTATCAATATTAATCTTGTAGATAAGATTACACTTGTTATGCATTTCGATAGGTTATGAACTTCCGATCGGTGAACTCGAGCTGCATTTTCGATAGGTTATGAACTTCCTAATTTTGTTGTAGGTGACTTTGAGTGTGAAGTTTCCTCTCAAAGATGCAGTCCACCAATAATTTTCGTGCTATAGCTTAAGCTAACCATCTAATCTAAGCAGTAGCATCTCAACTCAAGGAATAGCTTTCCCTAAAGAGAAAAAGAGCAGACTATGACCCCATGATGTGTAATGCGTGTCGGATAAACCAAATTTTCATTGAATTCTAAACGGTTCTCTTCCACTATTCATAGTAAAAAATAGTCAAGTTTCCCTGAAAACTGAATGTGAATCTTATTCATTGGTAAATATAGACTATAGACCATGTGCTCATACTTATTTCCTTTTATTATATTTTTCAGTAATAGCTAATACACCATGTAATCATAATTATTAATGAATAATCCACCAACATGCCAATCAAGTGTACATCTTCCAGAGTTAGTCTCAATCTGCTCATCTGTTGTCACTTTGGGGCATAAGTAACAAAAGTAGCCTGCATATTATCAATGGTAAGGGCACAACTCAAATCATCCCAAAAAAACACAAAAAACAAAAAAAAGATGCAAGATAAAACCTCAAGAGGGAGGCCAGACTGTCATATCACCTTGGTTCGGGAATTACTGAACAGTTAAGATAACCCAACAACTTAGAGTCTAAAATGTCTAACACATGCAAAGCATTGCATAGTATTAATCCTAAGTCCTGGACAAACCAGCCTTTGAGCGGGACGTGGATCGCAAACCTTTAATGGGAAAACACAGGTCAACACCTTATATGAACACAAATAAAAAAAACTAATTCGAAGTTAGTACCTTCTTCCCAGTTTCCTTAATGGTTCTCACTCACTATCCAAAAGAAACTCACTTCTTTCGTTTATAGTATTTAGGGCACCTTCTATTATGGTAAAGTGTGATTCAATTGTTCAATCCATTATAGTGCAGTTTTTCTATAATCACTATATATTATTGTCAGTCAGAGTTCAAATGCATTTTATCCAAGATTAATCTACCAGTTTAAATCATACTAAGTCTTCGAAGACACAAACACAGGAAGAAGCTCTGTATACGATCTGATTTCTTAACCTAGCAGGACAATATCTTAACCTAGCAGTACAGTTCAGTAAAAACAAAAACTTACCAAAGCAAGAACACAAACAAAAATTTTAAAATTCCTATTATTGTTATAAGTCATTATCCAAGAACCCAAATGAAGCTTTAGGATTTGGACTCTTTAAGCCCATTAAGACCGTTGTGATCTCAATAATGGCGATGCGGTTCAAATTGAAAGTGAAAACAGTAATGACATATGTTTAAGTGCTATTATACCCGGGCCAAGTTTTGACAAATCATGTTTTCCCTTTCGCTTTGAAATTGCGTTGTGTAAGAAAAATCCATCCACGTGTGTGTGTGTTGTTAAAGTTTATTAACCATCCACGTGAATTTCAGGGGTTATGCCCACGAAAGAATGAATATCGTAAATCGATTATAGTATCGAGATAAATTTTTCAAGGCGTCGTTTTAAAGTCCGATGGTGCGAAGTGGTAATCTTGGTGGTTCAAGATATGGTGGCAATCGTCGGGCTGATTAGTCCGTTTCCATTGTGGTCACGCTGCGGATAATGGTGCAGAGGTTCTTGTATAACCTAAGGTGTACATATTGCCACTCAATGGAACATTTGCAATGTTGTCATACTGACAGGTCCCTAGGTTGTGTCACAACTGCTTCACAACTTCTTGTTGGCAACTTTGGCCAATTGTGAAGGCTCCTAGTCATAATTTTACTAACATGCTAGGGTCTGTAGTTTTGATCTCTATCGTGTAGAACATTGTTTCTGTGCTAAGAGGAATTACAACATCCACATGCAGAAACTTAAGAAATGATTCCAGTCGATGGTGTGGTATCGGCTATTATACTACAAACCCAAAAAAGTCAATTACAAACACACGAAGGAAATAATGCAAAAAAAAAAACCCATCTCATGAAAAAGTGATTCAGTAATTTACTCAACACTAATCTCGTTTGTAACTCGATATACGGAAGTGGGATGTAAGGGGCTTACTTTCAAAGGCGAGCAAGGTTTGGGAAAGCACTACTTCTATCAAGCTCCGGTCAGGGCTCACGAACTTATGACATTATTTCCACCCCTAAATAATGGTAGGAACTACATACAAGATTTATCAAGCATTTACCTACTTTAATTGGGGTAGAATATCCTTGAAATGCTAGGAATGGTCTTTGGTTTCAATTCTACATGGTAGCTCGATAATCATAGTTTTCTCAAGTTCTCAACCCCAAATTTACTCAATGGAGGTCCACGAGCCTACTTGTTAAGAAGATAATCATAATAATTAAAAGAATCCTCCTTTGATCCTTTCTCTATTTCTCTAATCTCTTCCAAGCATATATAGATGGTCATCTTACTTGCTATCTGCAGATGATGTCTTCATCTTTGCAAATGCTCATGGAGGGTCCTCAAGTACCTCTATTCTCTTTTGGGTTCATACCAAAAATCAGCATGCCAAATCATCAATAAGAGCAGAGGAATATTCTTGATCCCAATGAGCACCAGCAAGAGAGAACCTTAAAGCATAAGCTTTGTATCAAGAAAGGTTTCTACAATGAATATCTTCTAAACAATTTAGGGGTAAGAACTACATACCGTAGCTGAAAGGAGAACAATATTAACATGTCTTGGAAGCATGATAATAACTTCTTCCCAAACAACCCCTCTTTCAACATCATTGACATAGTGCACCTCGTCAAATATAACCTATTTTTGCAGATCAAAAGAAACCAAAGCAATGTTATGAATTAAGTGGACGAAAGAGAGAGGGATGGGAGGGAGAAAATTGAGTGGGGAGTCTTAAAAGGTCGAGTAAATGAGCTTCAAAACATAATAAATAGGTTCACTATACCATATTAAACAAACACTTACCCATTCAATATCGCGTATAATATCAGCACCTCAGTAGAGCATTGACCTTAATATTTCAGGTAGTCATGATTAGGCAAGATGCCCTCGGGCCTTAAACTAACATCACCAAGAAGAAGACCAACATCAAACTTCCCACAAAAATCCCCGTACTTTTTGGTTGTCGATGGTTTTATGGGAGAAAGATATACAACTTCGGCGTGCAATGTTTGAAGCAAAACAAATAAATTATAATAAAATTATATTAAATAATAATAATTAATAACATAACAAAGACAAATTCTCAGAACAGGAAGTCAAGTGCTTCCCACGAACATATATTCCTTCTAAATCCAAGACCACAAAACATCACAGAGGAAAGCACATGCAAAATTGCACTTACATTACGCAATTTCTCCTTGCTTGTTCACGTTCTATTTTTTTTTCTCCTTTTCAAGTTCTCGCTTATTTTTATCCGGTTCCTTGATAAGCACTTTTTCTTTCAACTTTGCTTCTTTGTCGGACCTAGAGGTAAACATGAAGAATAATATTAAATCAATTTTAAGTTAAACCGAGTAGCGTGTGGATGGGGTAAGGCCAATGTAGTAACACACATTTCGAGCCACTCTTCAGTAGCAAGTTTACCACCAACAGACGTATCTCGCCTCATTCAACACTTTCCCTAGTTTCTCGGAGGCTTTCATCACATCGTGTTTGTGATCCGCATGGTCATCCAAAGACTTGCAATGCGGCTATCATTTTTGAAATGTGAAGCGAAATAATAGTAAACTTTATGTTGAATCATAATTATAAAAGAAAAGCAGGGTGGTGGTGGTGGTGGTGCGTGGTGGGGACCGACTGCCAAGGTCCAGACCTTTCCATATTAAAATAATACAGTATTTCATCACCTAAAGTGTATAACACCAAGAAAATCCCCAAACACTTGACATTTTCTCACCACCAGAAAGAAAAACCGCTAAATTAGGCATCACATAAGGAAAATAATTAACTTTTTGATAAAATACATCACACACCTCCCTCCAAGAGGAACAGAGTGTCAAGGATATCCGGATTTGTGTTTGGAAACAAAAAGGCCTACCTGAATTGTCTTGACCGTAGGCTTTTGATGGGCTCCTTCCTCCCATGTCGACGACCACGCTAGAAACCACCACGCATAACAGTGAAATTTGTCTGAAGTCCTTCTTTAGTTCTGTTCGATCTAACCGGAATTGGAAGCATAAAGTTAGTTAGTATGTGCATAACGAATAAAGATGAAAGACAGATTAAGGGAGAAAACAAATCTTACCTCCACATTTGCCATGGATAACTTGTCAAGGTCGTTAAAGGCCCCTTTGGTGATTGTTTGAGCAATTTTAGTCCCAGCTTTATCAGTTGCGAGAGACGGGCGTAAGAACCGTAACAGAATCAGACGGATAAAGTCAATATCGCTAGAACTGAAATGTAAAATTGTGAGAATCAGAAAAAGATATGCATTTCATAGCACCATTACGGGCCCTCTGATCAACCAAGTTTGTGACTGTTACCTCATTAACCGAACATAGAAATGCATCTGGCTACAACAACCATCTATACAGAGTTAGTTATACTATGATAAAGCAAATAGTGAAACTCAAGAAAGAAGTAAGCCAATATCAGCAGTAAAGTGTTCTGGGCAAATTTTAAGAAGTGCATATGACGCCAATATATAAATCAGTTCTACCTGGCATAAAACTTCTCCACCAAAAACTCCCAGATCAATCTGTAAAGTAACACAAATAAATAACAAAGTAAATTAATAAATAAATAAAGGAACAAAATGGTAATTGGTCGCCATTTAACAAAATAGTAATAGTGAACGGGTACCTGACCCCTTTGTGCAGCCAAACGAAGTGAATGTTCAATCTACAGGCAGCCTGTCAAGAGGGCTAGGTATGAAGAAAATTAAGATATCAAGAAATAGAGTTACGAATTTCCATGTTTTCACACTGCACAACCCCACAAAAGTTTCTTGATTAATACAACGTGGCCTCTGTCATAAACTCACTCCACAGTCGATATTATTCTTTGAAAGTAGCTTGTGTTTCAGTCATTAATTCATTATACCATAATACTGAATGTTGTCTCTTTACAGAACAATTTGGCTTTCTGTTGGCGTTCAGGTGCTGTGGTATTGATATTAGAACAAAGTGAATTGGCTATATCAATTGGGAGAGATAGATGTAGAAGAAGTGGGGGTTTTGTTTTGTTGGTTAAAAAAGGATGAGAAACAGTAGAGATGGGAGAGAAGGGAGAAGAGACTGTTCGTATTACCTGATTAATTACAACTCTTATTAAAGAACCCAATTATTACTAATAATTAATAAATGACATTTATAACAATGCGTACAATTGAGCATTGCGTGGATTTGGTTTTAGAATATATTCCCACATGAAAAGACTAATTGACCCTATTTAAAGGTGTTAAGCAATTATTTTATTTAAGGACAAAATTGGTACTGAAAATTTATAAACACACCAAAAGACAAAGTAGTCCTCATTAATAAATAGGTAGGCATATGATTTTATTATTCATTAAGGGCATTATGCGTCAGAAAAAGTCCCGGATGAATTTAAGAGCCCACGATCATTATAGGCTATACTAGTAGTAGAGATATAAACTCATAATAGGAAACAAATATTAGGGCATTGTATCCTACTATTTTAGCTACCCAAATCTACTAGAAACTACCATATTACAGCTACCAAATCTTATCACTCCCCCTAAAGTTGGAGTGTGGATGCTCAACAAAAACTTGAAAGATGCCTTCCCTAGTGGCTTTGTGAAAATATCAGCAAGCTAGAGTGAAGATGGCGCGAACTTGGTGGAAATCAATCCAGCTTGGATCTTGTCCCGAACAAGATGACAATCAAGCTCAATATGCTTGGTCCGTTCATGGAATATGGGGTTAGCTGCTATGTGCAAAACAACTTGATTGTCACAATATAACGATACTGATATCGGGTGAGTGACACCCAAATCCTTGGGTGTCTAAAGTCTAGCCAATAAATATATAAATTTTGGGCCGCTCCACTTATCACTACGAAGTTGCTTAACTTTGCATTGAAATTGGGTCTTAACAAACGCAAATAAAGATTTTAAAAGCTGCTGCGTTTCAAATTTAAAACGCATAAGATAAACCCATGTGCAACGAGTAAAGTCATCCACAATTGATAAAAAATAGTGTGCACCAGTGTGTGATGGTGTTTTGTAGGCACCCCAAATATCACAATGAATTAAGGAAAATGTTTTAGTAGTAGATATTGAGCTTAAACCAAAAGACAACCGATTTTGTTTTGCTAACGGACAAAACTCACATGGATTTAAATTATTGAAAAAAGAAATCGAAATAGATTTGGTTCGAACCAACTGCTGTAGATGCTTAGAAGAAGGATGTCCTAGTCTCTTTTGCCATAAATCAAACTGATTTGGACTGATACTAGAATGAACAACTGGCGGCACTTTAGGCAAACAGAAGTATGTGATAGAGACCACCACGCTACTTACCCAATCCAATCATCCTCGTCATTGCTAGGTCCTGTAGGAGACAAAAATTAGAAAAAAATGTGATTGAGCAACGGAGTGCTTGAGTTAATTTGCTAACAGATACTAGATTGATGTTGAAAGAAGGTACACATAGAACATTATTGAGATGGATGTTCGAATCAATATCTACTGAACCTATTGAAGAAATGAGAATTGAGTCACCATTTGGTAATTTAACAGGTTGTGATCCAGAAGGGGTGACACAATCTTGCAAAAGCAAAGGAGATGAGACCATGTGGTCTGTGGCACCACTATCAATTATCCAAGTCTTTGGCGGAATGGACGAAGAATAACATATAGGAGACGATATACCTGCAACATTGGCCTTTGTCTGAGAAGTACCTTCTTCAAGCAAAGCTAGAATTTGTTGACATTGCTTAGCCGTAAAAGTTGGCACTTTTATCTGGTTATTTGGAGATGTATTATACTTCTTAACATCTCGTTGTGGCTTGATGTTGCCATTAGCATCTGATTTGTGGAAGCTATGGCCTGGTGGAAAGCCATGTAGAATAAAGCGCTTGTCAATTGTGTGATTGTCACGTCCACAATGATCACAATGTAGCTTGTCTTTACGAAATTTTCCACAACTATCACGAGTGCCTCGAAACTTAGCACTATTAGCTAACATTGTTGCAGTACCATTGTTAACCAATGAAGAAATTTCACGCTGCTTTTCTTCTTGAAGAATCAGAGAGTAGGTCTTGTTAACAATGGGTAAGGGGTTCATTAACATAATCTGCCCACGTATAGCTGCATATGATTCATTTAGGCCCATTAAAAATTGTAAGAGTTTCATTAGTTGTCCATGACCGATAAGTGCTTTCATGGCTCCACAAGTACATGTAGGCAAGCAACAATAAGATGAAAACTCATCCCAATAGCTTCTAAGCTTAGTAAAATAAGTAGTGATAGATAATTGATTTTGAGCATGATAGACAATAGCCTTCTGAATATGAAAAATCCTTGGAGCATAGCTTTGAGAAAATCTCTCTTTGAGGTCAGACCAAACCTTAGCCGCAGAATCAGTGTATATGACACTATTAGCAAGATCATTATCAATGGAATTAAGAATCCATGACAAGACCATATCATTACACCATTTCCATTGCATGTACTCCAAAGGTGAAACAACTTGTGATGGTTCTTTGATTGAACCGTCAACAAAACCGATTTTATTTTTGGCACTAAGCGCCATAGTCATTGCACGATTTCAAGTAGGATAATTATCACCGCTAAGCGGCTTTGAAACTAGAGTGATACCTGGATTATCGAAATGGTGCAAGTAGTAAGGGTTGGTAGTGTCGATCGAACCTTCTTTTGTCACATTATTTGAGAAATTAAAGATGGAGGCAATGAGTTCTTACTCTTGTTGGTAGAGGTCTTATCACCTGAGACCATATTGTCTTCAACTCTCAACAAACTACTTTCAAAGAAGAGATTGAAAAGAAAACAATAATGAGCAGGAAGAAACCATGCTCTGATACCATATTGAAGATGGACATCCAACTTAAAACAATTGGTAATAAGTGGAGCGGTCCAGGATTTATATATTGATTGGCTAGGCTTTAGACACCTAATGTAGGATTATAATCTCAACAATATTTAAATAGTAGGATACAATGCCCCAATATTTGTTTCATATTATGAGTTTATATTTATGTAAAGAATATTGCAAGTATCATGGATATAAATATTATAAATGGTGTCATTGGTCGATTAATGAAACAAGGCAGTTTATGAATGTCTTATTAGTGTTTACTCTTCAAATCTTTATATGGTATCAGAGCGGGCTATTTCTTTAGCCCAAAGGACCCATGTTACTCCGCATCACCCGTTTAAAATATTATCCATGTGTTAGGCTCAAGATTATGCCACACATGAGGGGGCATGTTGAGATTATAATCCCACATTGGGTGTCTAAGGCCTAGCCAATCAATATATAAATCCTGGGTCGCTCCACTTATCACCAATTGGTTTTAAGTTGGATGTCCATCTTCAATAGCCTGATTTTACAATTAAAAGTAATGTAAAAAGAAATACAGAGAGAAGAATGAGAAACCATACAAGAATATAATTTACCGTTCCACCAATTTAACGAAAAATTTAGTATGTGGGGATTTTTGTATGTGGGTATGTGGGTCCAATAATGTATTGTCATTTGTCCATACATATTAATTTAGCTTTAATAGGAAACTAAATAAAGTTAGTTTTATTTGCAAGATTTTAGGGATATGCTAAACCGAAAATTAAACAAAAATAAATGGAAACAAAATAAATAAATAAAAATAAATATGTGGTGAAATTTCTTTTCCCCTCTTCCCACCTACAAAATATTGTTTAAACCAGATGAATAAAAAAATAAAAAATAAAAATCACATCTATAAGAAAAATAACTTCCATTAAAAACTTTATTTTTTGGCCAATAGAACATTGAAACTTCAGTACCCAAACAAATTAAAGAAAAAAATAAGAAAAAAAAATGATATGACAAACAAACTAAATAATTGTTCCATTATTAAAGAATGTTAAACATGATGACTATCATGTCCAAAATCATGGGATGCAATTTTTGTCGCTTGTCTAAATATTGAAGAATGCTAAACATGATGATTATCATGTCTAAATGTCGAAACGTAAAAAGAGAGATTTTTTTTCTTATGTAGTCAAGAATATTGATGAAAAGAGGATGGAGGAGGAGAATGAGGGAAAATAAGAGCACCCAATAAAAAAGAATAATACTAAATCCCACGTATTTTTTTTTCCCATTTATTTTTGTTTAATTTTTGGTTTGGATATCTCTAAAATCATACAAATAAAACTCACCTTATTTACTTTCCTTTTAAAGCTAAATCTCTCACTAACTACGGTTAATATGTATGGACACATGACAATACACTAGTAGACCCACATGCCCACATAAAAAAATCCCCACATACTAAATTTTTCGCTTTTGCCCTGTCTCCTAGTGGACCATGAGAGATTGAGAGAGTGTTGTTATGGAAAGATAAAAAATTAGCCAAAAAGGTAGATGAACTATCCTCGAAAATTAAATTGAGGTAACTAACTTTTTTTTCATTAATTAGGATAACATGCTTAGCGAATTCGTCAATAAGGGTAATCTGTCATCTCCCCATCCAAAATCACCATAATTGACAAAAAAAAACAAAAGTTTGTTACTTTTGGGGTTAGTTCACGTCCCTTTTTTACTATTTTTTCTTATCGAAAAAAGATTACGAGAGTGTGTGGTAAAGTCGTAAAGGTTTAGGAACTGAATTTTCACATCAAAATTTTCATATCATATGGTGGTATTAATTTTGTGGTTTAGGACAATGCAACTGCCATAGTAGTATTCTTCCTTCCAAATTAAACAATTGAAAGACCTTTGGTCGGTTGGTGCTCAATTATGGGCTTGTCTGTTGTTCTATGTCCTAGGACCAACTAGGTTGTTGGGCTTCTTTTACTTGGAAATTAACGGTTTGAAGACCCTCCATATAAAAGAAATTTGAGATTGATCATATAGAGGATTTAGGGAGGTTTCAAATCATTGCATATGAAGCATTTCAAGAACACAGTCAGTAATTTTGAGTATTATTTTCTATTCTGCCTATAATGTCATAAAGAAATGGCCAAAATCTATACACGGTTAAAAAATGTACAAACATTTCTCCTTAGAACCAAAGTTAGCTAGCAAAAATCAAACTTCATTTGTAAGAGACTAGAAATAACCCATTACCCATGACAAAACGATGTGTTTTACAGCCAAGTTATAACTTGTGAATTGGTTTACAAATTTTGCATTGCGGGTGGGTTGTCACTGTATCTATTTCAATATTTAACAATATTTCTATCAACGCTCTAATAACAACAACAATAACAAAAAAAATTCAAGCAAAAGTATATAGTATTTAAAAGCCTTAACAATTTTTCTGGTATACATGCATTTTCAATTATTTTATAGTGGGATGATAATATTCATTTATCGGAAACAAATTTAATGTACCCTATGGTAGGGGAATTTGGCCCTAACGACCCTAATCCGGTTCTGACCGACCCGACCCTAAGCCTTCACAACTAAAGCCCTCACAGAGTTTAAGGCAGGGCCGAACCCGGCCCTAATGCTTTCTAAGACAGGGTCAAGGCAAAGGTTCTGAAACATAGGTCCGACCCTAACCAAGCCCTAGTTATAATTTCACTATAAAATACACAACTAAAATTATCCAACTCCTTATTACATATTTTCAATTAAAATAACATTGTCCTTTGTAATTTATCACTTACTGTATGGGTACTTCTAATAACTTGTCTTATATCATAAAAACTTGTAAACCTAATTGTTTCTATCTCACAACTCACGTACACCTCACAACTCCCCGTCTAACTTAGTCGCCAAGAACAATAATGAGCACTGGGCACTAGCCTAATGAAAAATAAGTTGACATCAGTAAAAACTCATTCTATACTCTTATTTGTCTTTGTGTTCTTCAATGTTAAATGTAATTTTGGTGAGATTTGAGTACAAGAAATAACGGATTTATGTAAGTGAAAGCTCATTTCAAAATGTGTATTGTGCATTTTAACTGTAATTTTAAAATATAAATATGAGTCTCTATGTACTTCAGTTTATTAGATTGTGGATATGCATTTTAAATTGTTAGACTTATCAAGAATTATTACTAGATTGGTTGTTATTCAAATTTTAAAGTGGTGAGACTTTGAGTTTGCAAATCTTTGAAATTTTTTTGTAATATAAATGAGTTTTAAAACTGATGCAGTAAAAAGAAGAAAATATATAGGCCCGGCCCGACTCGGCCCTAAACTGTTAAAGAGGGTATAAGGTAGGGTCAGGGCTTGAATTTTAGACTTATGACCCGGCCCGACCCGACCCTATGGAGACTTTAGGGTCAGACTGGCCCGGCCCTAATAACTGAAAGGCTTTAAATATTTAGGATCGGACTAGCCCGACCCGGCCCATTGCCCACCCCTACCCTATGGTCTCATTGGTAGTAAATCAATTAATGGTTGATTTAACTTTTATGTACCTTAAGGTCTCATTGGTAGTAAATCAATTAGTTGTTGATTTATTTTTTTGATGCAATGAAATTAAGAACAATTTGATTTAATTTGGTAAACTATAGAGTTCGATTCTCTAATTGCTATGTTTTAGGAAATAATGCGAGCAAATTGGGATACAAAGTAGAATGGATATTGGGAAACAAAGCAATATTTAGTTTCCTGTAATCAAGGAAGTATTATTTTGTTTCCGAACTCTTTAGTTTCTTAGTTCGATCTCAATCTTTTAGGGTAATCACTTTAATTAGAATATGGCCAAAAATATGGTAGACTAGACTCCTAAAATCCGAAGAAACAGTCTTTGTTAGTCTCCTTCTTAAACTTCTCATGCTAATATAATAGCTAATATAATTACACAAATCTCAAGGCATTAGATTCAATCTCAGCCACCACATGGTTTTCGCGACATTTAATCCTAACTGCTACTTAGAACGGTCCTATATATTAGATGATGATTAAAAAGGTCCACAATACCCTAAAATGTCCTAATGTGTCAGCAACTCAGCATAAAGCCCACTATCTAAAGATAAAGTACACAAATTTAGGGAAGGAACTGCCCTATTTTCACAAATTTATGGTGTGCCTATCAATCAAACTATTAATAGTGTGCTCTGGCAATTTAATGTTGCATTATTGGGCATATCTAGGGGGAATGAATTTGATGTTGCTTCTATGTACTACTCATAATTTAGGATTTTGGAATTCCATAAATCAGAAAAATTGAAATTCACAATATTTCAACCCATATCATATTTTGATTTCAACTAATTTCAAAATTATCAATATTTCAACCCTAGATTATTTTTTATGTTTTTTTTTTAAAACCGAAATATCCAGCAGAATTATGATATTCCATTCGGAATTGTGAACACTGGTACTACGACACTACACGTCTACACCTTTTAATACTGCAAAAGTTGCTTGCAAGATATGTGAATGAGGAGTCCGAATTTGTTCATCAACATATTTGCTGGTGAAATCTACCAATAAAAAGGATACCAATATTTTCTCCCCAAAACATGCGTAATACTCTCTCCACATCCCTCCAACGAGTTTTTTCTTCCTCAACTCGTTCTATCCTTCCTCATATAAATAAGATATCCAAAAAAAAAAATTATAATCTAAATAGAACAACATAGAGTATGCAGATTTTGAGGGGAAAATACTTATTAGACCATAAAGACCTCGTCAACAACTTCAAAGTGTCATTATAACAAGACTTCAAAAATAAAAAATAAAAAAAATACAAAGAAGAAGAAACGTTCATTGAAGTTTTGAAGTGACTGTGTGTTATGGCAATAGTATTCTAAAATTTTCAACATGCCACACGGATATAAATGTTTATCGTATCTCGTTTCCAAGTCATTCAAGTGTTCAATTAAACCAAATAAAAAAAATGGAAATAAAACTAATTATAACTACTATAATTTGATAATTCAAGAAGAAATCCCCCATTTAATTTTGGTTATAATATTTTTTGGTATCATATCTAAGTAGGATTTACTCAAAAAAATTATATGAAAAAAAAACGATAAAAGAGTAGAGAAGACGAGGGATGGAGGGAGAGAAGGGAAGTTGGAGGGAAGTAGATAGAGAGAGAGTACACTTGTTTTGGGGAGAAAATCTTTGCAAGAATCATTATTTCCTTTTTCGGGTTTTTTTTTAAATATATTATTTAAAAAAATAAAAATAAAAAAGTTTTAGTTATACACATGGGCTCTTTGTAGCACTGGTAGATTTCACCAGCCAAGTATGCTGGTGAACAAATTCAGACTCGTGAATGAGGCCCAATGTTAGCAGTTCTGGCCTCAAAATTTGTTTGATAGTATGAGTAGAGGACACCTTCAAATGGACCGTATGCAGCTGATTGCAGTTTATAAAAAAAGAAAGGGAATAAGTATGCAGCTGATGGCCTAATTTATGGTGTGCATTTTGCCATTAGGTACTCCCCTAGCAAATGAATTAGCGTCAATTAGACGCTAAAGAATGCCTAAAGACCCAAACCAGCCCAATTAGAGGAGTCGGTTTCTCCCAGTCCCTACTACCAACGCCATTGTCAAAATAATTCCAACAAAAACAAAGATCCAATCCCCCATCCCGTTCCAACAACCAATCAGAAGTCATCAAATGTGATAAATATAGATTCAACAAACAGATTAAAAAAGGACAACTCAAAATCCCGTCATATTCCTCTTTTCTTCATTGAAAGACCCATAATACATAGATATAATTATGTACAGAGTGAAACATAACCAACCACATACATTGTTCTCAAAATCACTACCAATTCATCAAAGGTGGATCAGAACAAAATGTACACTTCTGTGATTCTTATTTTCTAGGATGGTAATATAGTAGTATCATTTCGCCTTTGGCTATTAAGCAGCTCCAAATGAAGATGATGTTCTATTATGAGACCAAACAAAAACTCTCCAAAATGGCTTTTGCTTGCGTTTAGTTGGTGTTTGAGCCATCATTTCTGATTCTGTTCTTCTCAGCATTTCCCACATCACTTGTACATCTTGATATTCACATGTTTGTACATCATCATGAAGCTTCAATAATCCACCACCTGTCCCACATACACCATACAAGTGTTACAATCCCACATTAAAACATTTATTAATAGACACAAACTAAATCATTACCCTAATCATGGCCATGGCCACCGACTAAATTACAACATTTTTTATATCCACGTGTTTAACATGCCGAAAAGGTAATTACTGATAAATCTTTTTGCCATGTTTTATCCTAAAAATATGAGGATATATGGAAGCTAGGATCAAATGGTGTGCATAATTCTGATTTTCAAAAGAAAAATTTTACACGAAAAAATTTATAATAAAAAAAACCCAGTGTGAACTGAAGGATCCTTTGGTGCTATGGTTTTTTGGAACAAAAATTGAATGTGAGTAAAGATAGACTGAAAAAATCAGGCAACAAAAAAAAAAAAAAAAGTAAAACAGAGAAACTGATGTTAGAGTGCTAAATATGCACCACAGAACATGAAGTCATGAACACGACAAGATCAAAGATTAATTCGTGAGAAAAAAAGAAGAAGCAACATACACATACATGATACATGCATATCAGCACATGTTAGTTTGTTTCACTAGAGTAGATGAAGAGTGTAAGGGTAGAAACTAGACTGACCATTTTTGCGAGCTTTAACACGAGCAGAAACAGCAAACCAAACTCTTCTCATAGGAAAAACCATTTTTTGCAACACCTCCATAAACTTATCTCTCACTTTTATAAACTTAACGACCACCTTCTTCTTCCTTCTCTTACAACTCCCCTTTATTCGTATCACCCAAACTCTTAACCCAGCCAGTCCGAATCCAACTCTCTAAACTCACTGAGTCTGTTCCTTGAAAGTGATTTCTCTTTCAAATATAAACTCCCCAACTTCACTCTCCTTCTAGTGAAGACAAGTTTTAACAACACTCGTTCTGAACACGTTGCTTCGTTTCTCGTGCCAGGCGGCTTGTTCTGTTTCGCCCTCTTTTTCCACCTTGTTTCATTTCTCTATGGATTAAAAAGTAGTTGACTATCACGTGCCAGTGAGGGTGTAGGGACGGTTTAAGTGGTTCTCGAACTACCAAACGACGTGTGCTTCTTCTTTATTTTCTACTTTCTAGTGCGTCGTCTTCGTTTTTCAAAATTATGAACGTCGCTTTGCTTTACTTTTCTAGGTGAACGTGTTGGATTCTTATTGGTGTTTGTAACTTGAGTTTGACTGTTCGTTACACGTGTTGGGTTTTGAATGAAGGAGTACCTTTGCCTCTTTGCCTCTCTGAAATATTTAAATGCTGGTCGGCGGAGTTATTATGTTGTGAATGAGAATAATTTTCTATTGTGTGAAGCACTGGAGCGTGACCTAATTTTCTATTTTTCTTTTCAAGTTGTAAAGGCGAAAAAAAATAAAAATAAAAATCTAACGTCCTGAAAATGTTGGGTTTTAGCCAATTTAGTGTTCATATTTAAAAAAATAACTCATTTTCAAACTAGGGGTACCTTTGGAAATGTTGCATATTGATGTGTGGTGAGTTTTCTATAGACCAACCAAAACTAAAGTGCACCATCAATGTGTCACGTTAATTTGAATTTTGTGATATATACAATGAAAGGACACAACCCTCGTTAAAGCAGTCAATTTAACAAGATGTAACATCCCAACTGTAGGGTTAAGTCCGTAAATTGAAGCCACAAAAATGATGAAAAATAAACAATGACGTACATTGTCGAAATAACAAACAATATCATATGATAATTATTTATTTAGAGTGACCCCTACTAAGATGGAGTACACCATCTTTAGTTGCCAAATTTCCACAATCAACTCTGGAAAGATAATATGAATCAGATCGCTTATTAGTGTCTCTCTAGTCTCTAGTGGACTAGCTAAATGCTCAAATATTTTTGTAAATGCATATTTATTTAAAAATCATTTTGATGTGGCATAACGTTTGTAGTCTACAAATATATTTTTGTATCTAATTTGAAGAAGATCCTAACAATAATCTTTTGTTTGATTTAGTAGAAACAGTATAGAAATTGTCCACTTTCTCAATCGCTCATTAGTCAAACATAATCAAGTCAAACCATAAACAGGTTTTGTGTCGGTGTGTGTCGGTGTCGGGTGTCGGTGTCGGTGCTCACTTACCATTATTGCATTAGATATTGTCCTGTTATGGCACTGTTACTCGTGGCCAGGCCCAATATTTCGATATCGGACTATATATTGGACCCCCTAAAAAATGATATATATTGGATATATTGATATATCAGTTGATATATATCTTTTAGTTGATTTGTTAAAAAAATTTATATATGTCGATATATTAGAAATATTGATTATATAAACCGATATATATAAGAAATATCAGAGATATTAACAAAAAATCAGTTAAAGATTGGTCAAAGTCAACGATATATATCGGTTGATATATATCGATATATTGGAAAATTTGATATATATCGGTTCAAAACAGTGTCAATATATCCAACCTATATATCAAAAAATATATATATATACCCAAATACCGATATATCGACATATCAGTTGATATTTTCGGCCCTGACTCGTGGCAAGTAAATAATCTAATTTATTTAGAGCATTTGCAATGCAGGTGATAGTTTTCACCCCCTCTATCACCGCCACCTCCTCACTTTTCACCCCCTCTATCACCAACCCGGTGATAAACAAGGTGAAGTCGCAATGCGAAAGGTGATAAAAATATACCGGGACGGGATGTTGGATTCCGATGCGGACATAAAAATTGAAAAAACGCTTTCGGACGGAATGAAACATCCCGTCCCGAAATTTAAAAAAATCGAAAAAAACCGAAAAATCATGCGAGGCGGAATCTAACATCCCGTCCGAAAAAAAAACCCATTTTTTTTAAAAAAAACACACGAGACGGAATCCAACATCCCGTCCGAAGTTAACAAGTTAGTGATAAATTCGGTGGAAGGTTTCACCTTGTTTTGAACTCGGGAAAACTATCACCGAGTTTATCACCCAGCATTGCACAGACTTTTAGAGGAAAGTAGGTGATAGTTATCACTTCCCCCCCTCTATCACCTGCATTGCAAATGCTCTTATAGTCTTCACTTTCCTCGTGCACAGTCGCACAGAAAATTTGTCCAAGCGCGCAGGCAATGAGGACTTTTGCAACAGGATACGCCAATAAACTATGCTAACCTGAATTGGGATCCATGGCCATGGTCGACGCCCAAAAATACTTTATAGTCCGATGTATATACTGTACTCCGAAATTCCAATGTGTGTTGCTGATTAAGTGATTATGTAGATATATGAGCGCCAGTTTATAAATCATAAATCAAATGCTCCAAAGCACAAACACCTCTAAAATTATACGGTGTGTCTGTGTCGGACACGGATGCAGTTTTGAACATGTATCTGATGCGTGCGTGCGTGATAGTACTAGGATAGTTTGGACATGATTTGGAAGCAGACATGAGTTATATAGTTATGCGAGATGTCTTTATAACCCTTTTTGGAAACAAACATGAGTTTTATAGTTATGCGAGATGTCTTTATAACTTTTTTGTTGTAACTATGGTTACAAATCTTGAATTACTATGACATGACTTAAAATCTAATGTTACATCAATATAAAATAAATTTAAATATATTATTTATTATCTTTGTTTTTGCCGTGTTTGTACGCCGGTCTTACTTTTTTAGAATATGATTGTGTCGCCGCGTTGGTGTCCGTGTCTACGTCCGTGTCGTGGTTCATAAATCAAATTGTTATTGTTCCATTCTTGTCCCACACCGCCGCATATATCTAGCACAAATTCATTTCAAGTGCCACATATAGGAGATCTCTGCCTACATAATCTATCCACCACCACTGCTCCAATGCTCCATTCACCACTACCACTCTCCCAACTCCATTCACCACCACCACAAGAGCGGTGCCACCTTCACAACTTCAATGTCAAAACCAACACTATTTTGTTGTCACCATCATTTTCTTTTTCTTTTTTCTACTTTTGTCTTCATTTTTTTTTACTCTTCCGTCTATCTTTCCCTAATTCATTTCGTTTTTTTCTTCTTCCTCTTATTTTTACTTCTATCTTCCTTTATATTACTTAGTATGGTGAAACATCGGTTCCGTAAAAATAATCATAGTGGGTGGGCTTTTATATCTGGCCCAAAGGGTACATGTACTAATTGTCGTCATTTAAAAAAAAATCTCAATATTTAGCTCCAGATGCGTCACATGTTAATGAAAGGTGGGTGGGGGGCGGCTTGTCGAGACTTATAAATCCCATATCGAATATCTATTCTTAGCTAGGGGCGCTCCACTCATTAAAATTGGATGCCCAACTTTACAACCAAATGGGGACAGTGTAGCTAAAGTACACAAAACTAATTAACACATACATTACTTGGACGTGCATCATTAGCAACGCCAACGACAAAGAATCCCATTAAACTTTAAATGATGATGTTATTATGATCACAACTCACAAGCATATTCCATTAGCAAATAGCAAGTTGCATTGTGGTTTGGCTTTTTCAAGAATCCCATTATTTGATTAGAGACAAATATCACATGTCACTTTAGAATCTTCTACCTAAATGGTACACATTGACTTATAGCCATATAGGAATGAATGCTTTCCATGAATGGTTGCTATAAATGATCGACAAGGACGCTGTCGTTGGCGTTGCTTGCTCTATCATGCCTGACAAGGATCGGCAACAGGTTCATATTTGTATATTTGTATGGATATAAGGAATCTTGGGGCTGAAATTTTAGGACCAGTTGAAACTTTAGGTTCTCCACCAAAACTGTAGATTTGCTCCCTAATGAACGTAGATCCTCTATATTTCAACTCTACGATAATGGATATCTAAAGTGACACAACTTGTTGCAAGATGTATATTGAGAGGAGTCCATTGATATGTGGGTAGTGTGGTTGACTATTAACAAGCTGGTCATGGATCAAGTCTTCGTGCATTAAAAAAAAACCAACAAAAAAAAAAAAAAAAAAAAAAAAAAAACTTGTTTTGAGAGGTTGATCACTGGCATGCTCGTACTTCAGAAAGTGGGAGCTGTATGGAATTTGCTAAACAAAGTGCTATCTAAAGTAACTTTATTTGTGATATTGACCTTATTTCAGGATATAAATCTAGTCCTTTTTTTCGATAATCTTAAATCTGGTCCTCTAGAGTCAGATCACTCAGATAAAGCTCATAAGTCCATAAGGGAATGAAACCATGAATTGACTATATTCATTTTCTAGATTCTCAGTGCAAGAGAAAAGACTTGTTTTATTTATTTTCAAAGCGTCCAGAGAGAAGAGGGGTTACGCAGGACATGACTGTAAAGTGCATCTCTAAATGCAAGATCGTTTCATTCATTACGCTAATTCTTGTCTAATTGTATTAAAGTGCGCATGTTGTATGGTACACAAGATGTATGGGCCTTTGGATCAGTACTTCTTTGGTGAAATACACTCTCAACTCTGTGTGTGAGTAGTCCAGATGTGAGGGCGCATGATACATCTCGAGCACAGTAGATTTAGCCTTGTATTAAACCTCTAATTCTTTTTCGCAATTCCTTGGTCATTCACAAGAGAAAAGACTCGTTGCCATAGATGAGGAAACGGGCTTTTGATTCTGTCTATAAACTTATAAAGTATAAACACAACAGGTTATCGGAAACGGGCTTTTGATTCTGTCTATAAACACAACAGGTTATCCAAGTCGCGTACTCGTGTCACAATTGGCAATGAATCCAAGAATGGGACTGGTTGGCCTGTGGGTCGTATTGTACATTAATCAAACCGTACGAATTTTTCATTCAAATTTGACATTTTCTTAATTTGTTTGGCTTCGTATTGTTGAATAGCAAGCCAGTAAGAGTGGCACTAGGCAACACTAGTGTAAAGTTGCGATTTGGTTCTCCCTTACAAACAGGCACTGAGGGACTGGAATAGGTTAGTGGATGAGACCGAGTTCGACTTGAGAGCGAACTGTCTACGTATCTTATTCTGGGTTGTATGGGGGAGAGTAGAATCAGGTCTGGCGTAGTTCATAGGAGAGGTATTTATAGAAATTGAGAGTGTATCCTTGCTCACCACGTGTAAAGGATGTCCCAAATGAAGGATGGAGATTAGGATAACATGTGAGAACTGCCCTCCTAGGTCTGCTGTAATGATGTGGAGTGGCGATGCAGACAAGTAGCTTTGGCGTCGTGACCCGGTGGTCGACGGTCAAGATATGTGCAAGTACACTTTTAGTCATGATTGCTTATGGATAGGGAATCTGTGTCACTTCCTCGTGTAGTTCGCGTGATACTGCGACCTGTTTGTAGCGTTCTACTAGCTCATGGATGCGACCTGTATCCAAAGGTCGATGTGTCATTCCCACCATGCTAGGCGTCGTGCTGGATAGAGAATATCACTCCCCTACCCCCTCATCTCGATGAGGGTTGTGAAAACGACTGGCGAGAGAGAGATCGGTAGCTTGTGGCGTGGAGTATGCTAGAGGTGGAAATTTCCAACGACACGTGAGAATGGCTTTTGTGTTAACCACGTGAGTCGGTGGTGCTTAACGTTTGACGCGTTGTTCAAAGACGTGACGAGGATCTGGCGATTGCAGAGAAGAAACGTGGCGCCCCGTTTTTTCGGGATGTGAAAAGACAAGACAGTTGGTTGGAAGTCGTGGGCAGCTAGGGCTGGGGTGTAATCATGATGCCTTGGAAACTGGAGGGGCGGTTGCTCAAAAATTTCACTTGCTCTTTTGAAACTTCATTTGGCTGCTTTGTCTGGTAGACAGAACTTCATTACCGCATCATCCTTCAGGTTAGTTCTCTGCCATTTTTGAACCTCTTCTTCTTGTTTCGTGCTAAGCCGCTGTTCTAGAGTTGTTAGGATACCCTGTTAGATACTAGTAGCTAGACTTGTTAGGGTTAGAAGAGAAAATGTCGGACTCCGATGACACTCGATCTAATGAGGTTCGCGAAGTTTCTCTTAGTTGGGATGACGAAGGTGATGAGAAAGATGAGTCTGTGTGTGAGGTGGGTGAGAGTGATGATGAAGGTGAGGCGGCTGAGGGGGCTAGCAGTGAGGAAGATGTGGCTCGATCTGCGTCTGTAGCTGCTGAAGCTAGCACTTCAGATCACGGTGAGGGGTCGTCGTCTTCAAGCGGGCTGCCACCTAGGGTTGTGGATAGACATGCTTTGAGGGCGTTCCCATATCTGAGAAAGAAATATGGGATAACCATAAGCGATCTGGAGATCCATGAGCCTGATCAGAACGCTCTGGTTTATAGTGATAGGTACACCCCCACCAAATCGTGGGGTGATCATCTGTGAGGGACAGCTGAGGGCGCACATGACGATACCGTTCTCCAAGCTGGTTTGCGAGTTCCTGAACCGTTGTGGCAAGGCGCCTGTTCAGTTTGTGGGTAATACGTGGCGATTATTCAAGGTTTTTGACCTATTGAACGCCAATGGGGAGTACCGAATTGAGGTCGCTGATGTTATCGAGCACTACCTCGTAAAGCGATCTAGATCGCTGAACTTTAGCCTGCAAACTCGAGCTACGTTGTTGGGCGTTCTGGATGGTAAGAGTAACGAGTCGTGGGACAAACGACCGCTGCTCCTTGTAGGAAGCTACTGTGCTAGCGGGTTCAGTGTGGACCATAGAATATGCGACTTTACTGGTGGGTAGCAGCGCGTTGTCTGATTAGGTCAACTTGGTTTTGCTGAACTTATACTGAAATTGTTGTCTTGTTTTCTATGCAGATATCCGCCTGAAAAAGGAGTCGAGTCGACAGGTGATCGAGAAGTTCGCTAGGCTGACGCGAGCTGAAAAATAGGCAAAGCTACCGGAAGTTGCACATTTCTTTAAAGAGCGCGGAGGACCTGCAATCCGGGAGAAAAGAGAAGAGCAGAAAGCCAGAGCGCGGGGTAAGGTGAGTGGGAAGACGTCGAAGAAAGCTGTGATGGAGAAGCATAAGAGCGATCTGGTGACGCGGGAAGACAGGCAACGAGGCCGTACTGGGGTGAATCGACCCATTGGAAGTGCTGGGGCCTCTGGGTCTGGAGCGGGGAAGGGTCGAGAGGACGCTCCTTTGGATGTGGATGACGTTCTCTTCGACATCCCAGAGTATCGACCTGCAAAGGCTGCGCGAGGGTATTTGAGACCGTCTTGGGTGGTGAAGCGCGAATCGGGGAAGGGCGCTCGCGAACTCGGGGGCGAGGCCGATGCCGGACTTGGCGCCCTAGGTGAGGACGCCCGGAGGTTGCCCCGAGGTCGCTCGACCAGGGGGTTGTTGGAGATCCCTCCGCAAGATGAAGCGGAAAGGTTGGTGCAAGAGAGATCGGTAAGGGGCACTCCAAGATCGAAAAGACGAGCCGAGCGCAACGACGATGTACATCGATGAAGTAACTGGGAAGAAGCGCTATGTGAGGAGGTCAAACTGCAGCTACAAGTCCGCACCCATAGCTGCTTGCTTGTTAGAGGGGATGACCCTGGACGGTGATAGGAAGGACCTGGATGCTAAGGAGCTGGAGTCGAACCTGAGGGGGATGGACAAAGCGATGTGCCTGGTGAGTAACCCTTTCGTTCTACTTGACTGTGTTATCGCGTTACATGCTGTTTGTTTGGTAATAACGTGATTTGTTGTGTGATCTGTCGCAGCTGATCGCTGGGTACCAGAAGCTGAAGACGTCTGCGCAAATCGCTGAACTGGAGAAGGCGGACGTTGAGTCACTAAGGGACGAGTTGTCGAATCTACGAGCGGTGCAAGAGGCCGAGAAGGCCGAACTGGATGCGCTGAGGCCTCAGCTCACTGCCCTGACTCTGGAGAAGACCTCTGCTGTGAACGAGTCGATCGAGTTGAAGCATGAGGTGGAGGCGTTGAGGGGCCAACTAGCCGCGGCGAACACCTATGCAGAACGATGTAAGACTTCTACTCTGCAAGCTAAAGAGGCCTATCTCACCATCCGCGCTGAGGTGGAGGAGCTGGAAAGGAAGCTGGACGACCTGCAGGAGGAGCGGGAACGCCGGACTTCGGGCGAGCTAGAAGTTGAACTGCCTGAAGATGCCGCCCCTGCTCCTACAGTCGTGTCACCCCCCCTCACTGGTCTGATGAGCGAGCAGCTTTAGGGGTCCAGTGATCTCCATGTGGTTGGTGCTGAGGCAGTTGTGGCGTCTTCTGGTGATCCAAGCTCCGTCTCCGTTTTGAATGTTGCTCTTAGAGAAGATTTAGACGAAAATGTTTAGACCATTTGTTGTTGTATGTGGTTGTATTGGGCCTCTGGCCGTAAACAATAGAGCTGGGTTCCTAGGTTGACCTGGGCAGCTCGCTTTTCTTCTTTGTTATTAATTATGATACTTAATGATTAACTGTGCTAGATTTCCTGAGTGTTCTCAGCAGCACGGTTAGTCTGTGAACTAGGGCGTCCCTCTTGTCGTTAGGTCGCTCCTTGTATGAATGTGAATCTTGTTGCTCTCTCCCTTTATACCTAGCCTTGTGTATGAGAAGAATGTTTGTATTTGTAAGCGTGTGCATGCTGTTGCGAACTAAATGGTGCAGGTCGCTCGTCTCTATGAGGGCGGCAGGGCATTTTGTACTCTGGCGCAGCCTGAGCTATAGTGCGTGTGTGGCACGTGTCGGGATGTGGACGGTCGGGAGATATGAAATGATGGCTGCCAGGTTGGCTGGCATTTGGTGTCTCGATGCCATAATGGTGTGCCTTGGAAAGAGACGTTTCGTGGGTATAAATACGACTGGTCTTGGGAGAGCAACGGCATTTGCTCTTCTTGTTCTTCCTACTGCGGCTGCTCCCCTTCTCACTTGCTTCCGTTTCGCTCCGCTTTCCCTTTTACTCAGGTACGTTTCTCTTTCCTTCGTTTAGATCATGAACGTAGAGGTTACTGGCCGCTCTGATCATCTCTGTTTTGTTTTCTGTGCCCAGCTTTCATTATGGCTCGGTGTTTCCCCTACATCAGAGGAGAAGGGAGTGTTAGAGCGAGTTCCCCTCTGCTCATGGAGGAGATGGAGTTCCGTCCTCATGTGCATGGGGACCGCGGTAAGAGGAAAGCTGTGGCGTATGGGGGCAAGAAGAGCAAGCGATCTAAGGGATCCGGTCGCTCGACGGGCGGCATTGTATTCAGGTCGCTGCAGCGAGCGGAATGCTCCCCTCGGGCTGCTGATGGAAGCGACGACTTGGGGCAAGGTCGTCACGTCGCTAGTGAGAGAGTTCCCCCCGGTCGGGACGGGGAGCGAATTCTACTATGTGGGGAGAACGGGGAAGAAGCGTGCTGTAAAACGCTCTGATTGCAGCTTCCACTCGGCGCCCATAGCGACTAGTCTGCTGAAGGGGATCGTGTGAGATGGGGACCGAGCTGAAGTCGAGGATGAAGACATGGATACGCTGCTGGGGACCATGGATATGGCTAGTTGTTTGGTGAGTGTTTCTCTGTCAACTTCGCCGCTTTGTTGTTTAAGTGATTCTGATTGTGATTTTGTCCTTATAGTTTCTGGCTAGGTATGATAAGCTCAAGAACGCTGTGCAATGTGCTGACACTGATGTCAACTCCCGGGTCGAGCTGGGATGCTTGCGAGCTGCCTGGGGGGCTGACAAGAGGAAGCTGGACGCCGATGATAATGGCCAAGCACCGTCTTCGCGCCGATGAGAACGCTAAACTGGTCACTTCAATGGCTGAGCTGCAAATGGAGGTAGCGGAAGTCACTGAGTACGCTAAGCGATGTCGGCCGGGTTGCTCGCGCAAAGCTCAAAGCGCGATACCACGCCCTCAGAAGCGAGTATGCCAATTTGGACGACGAAGTATTGTCACCGACAAAGGCGTGCTTTCGGGGGACGGGTATCTTGGTTGTTCTCGCGAAAGCTGCGAGGCACATTCCTTCGACCAGCACAGCTCCTCAAGATAAACATGTGGTTGCGGCTCCGTGATGGTGATTTCTCTTCCTGGTAAGAAACTTAGTTCGTGTTGAAGTGATCCATCTGTTCTTTGCCCCTACGAGGGTTAAACATTAGAGCTGTGGTTTTTAGGCTTGCCCTGAGCAGTTCGCTTTTATTTGGTATAGAGAATTGACTCCACGAAAGTGGCAGTTCGTTAATTTTCCTTTCTTTGGTCACCGGTCCGATCTGGATTTCCTGGGTAAACCCAACAGATCGGTGGGTTTGAACTGGTTACCTGAAATTTGTTGTATAGTTCCATGGTAATTGTATGCTTAATGTTTATCTTTTGCTTGACTCCCTCTAACTATTACTCTCTTACTTAGTTCATTGGGCTTGTTTCTGAGATGTGTTCTCGTAAAGCGTTATGCTTGTTTAGTATTGCTCGGGAGAGCGATCTAGGAGATGTAAGTGTTTGATTAGCTTAGGCTAAGGGGGAACGTGACCCTGGGAGTTCCTGAGGTCGTGTTGCTCGCTGGGAGCGTTCTTACGTAGTTGATCTTAGGAGTATAGGTCCTCGATTAGCGAGGCTCAGAGAGGCTATGAGCCTGTAAGCCCCTGAGAGCGTTCTGCCCGCTTGAGAGCGTGTAGCCCCTGAGGGCGTGCTGCCCCTGAGAGCGTTCTCGCTGAGTTGATCCTAGGAGTGTAGGTCCTCAACTTAGCAAGATTCGGAGAGGCGATAAGCCCAGAAGCTCCTCGAGGCGTTATGCTCGCTTTGAGAGCGGCGAGCCCCCCGGAGGGCGCTCCGCTTTTGAGAGTGTTCTCGCTGAGTTGACCCTAGGAGTGTAGGTCCTCAACTTAGCAAGATTCGAGAGGCGATAAGCCCGTAAGCTCCCCGAGAGCATTCGCGCTTCGAGAGCGTCGCGTAGCCCCCCGAGGTCTTTGCGCCCCGGTGAGCCGTTTCGCCGAGTTGATCCTAGGAGGTAGGTCCTCAACTTAGCAAGATTCGGAGAGGTGATAAGCCTGTAAGCTCCTGAGAGCGTTCTGCTCGCTTGAGAGCGTGTGTAGCCCCTGAGGGTGTGCTGCTCCTGAGAGCGTTTTCGCTGAGTTGACCCTAGGAGTGTAGGTCCTCAACTTAGCAAGATTCGGAGAGGCGATAAGCCTGTAAGCTCCCCGAGAGCGTTCTCTACTCGCCAGAGGCGTCGAGCCCCCCGAGGGCGGCCGCTTCCGAGAGCGTTTCGCCGAAGTTGATCCTAGGAGTGTAGGTCCTCAACTTAGCAAGATTCGGAGAGGCGATAAGCTTGTAAGCTCCTGAGAGCGTTCTGCTCGCTTGAGAGCGTGCGTAGCCCCTGAGGGCGTGTTGCTCCTGAGAGCGTTCTCACTGAGTTGATCCTAGGAGTGTAGGTCCTTAACTTAGCAAGATTCGGAGAGGCGATAAGCCTGTAAGCTCCTGAGGAGCCGCTCGCCGCTTGAGAGCGCGTAGCCTCTCCGAGGGCGTCTTTGCCCCCGAGAGTGTTCTCGCTGAGTTGATCCTAGGAGTGTAGGTCCTCAACTTAGCAAGATTCGGAGAGGCGATAAGCCTGTAAGGAGGCAGTGCATATGGTGCTTGCAGTGCAAGTGGCGTGGTTTGGAGATGCGAGTAAAACCGCAGTTTATGATAACAATCTTGAGTATCTTACACTTTAGCTTGTAGTAGATGGAAACATGAATTACAATACCTAATGCAACTACTGGTAAAACTCTTTTAGCAAGTATGTGTTCCAAGGTCGTGGCAACAACTTCCCTTCCTGGGTTTTAATCCAATACGCTCCATTGCCAACTACGCGTTCCACTATGTAAAGGCCTTCCCACGTTGGCGCTAGCTTAGAGTCATCTTGAGTTTTCTTCAAAACTAGATCCCCAGGTTGAAAAGATTGAGGATGTACTCGTTTGTTGTAAGATCGCTTTAGGACTTGTTGGTAGGATGCTACTCTGATAGCTGTTAGATCGCGCCGTTCTTCGAGGAGGTCGACCTCTCGAGCTAATACTGAGTCATTATGTCCTGACTCGACAAGCTCAGATCGGGTTGTCGTGATTGTCAGCTCGGTGGGGATGACGGCTTCGGTGCCATAGCATAAGGAAAATGGTGATTCGCCGGTGCTGGAGCGAGCTGTAATGCGGTGAGCCCATAGTATGTTCTCGAGCTGATTTGGTCATTGGCTCTTGTTCTTTTTGATTTTCTTCTTCAAATTCTCTAGAATGGCTTTGTTGCTGGCCTCCGCTTGGCCATTGCTTTGAGCGTACTGGGGCGTAGAGAATGCATGAACGATCTTCCACTTGGCTAGGAACTCTTTGACTGTTTTGCCCTTGAACTGGGAGCCATTGTCCATCACCAGTGTGTGTGGTAAGCCAAACCTGGTGATGATATGAGTCCAAATGAAATTCCTGACATGTGATTCTTTGACGTGTGCCAACGGAATTGCTTCGACCCACTTAGTGAAATAATCTGTGGCAGCTAGGACAAAGCGGAAGCCGGTGTTCTTCTGAGGGATGAATGGTCCCATAATGTCCATGCCCCACATGTGGAACGGCCAAGGGCTCGCGATGTTGATCGGTTCACGGGTCGGGTTGATGATGTTGTGACCAAATGTTTGATATTTGACACACTTGAGGACATACGATTTGGCATCAATCTGCATACGGGGCCAGAAGTATCCTTGGGAGATCGCTTTGTGGGCCAATGAGCGACCTCCGGCATGATTGCCACACTCTCCTTCATGAATCGCCAAGAAATTAATCGACCTTGCTCTGGGCTGATGCACCTCAGATGAGGTCCCCCGCGGACTTGCGGAATAACCCGCCGCTCACCAAACAATAGCTACGCACGGTGTGGAACTTTTCTCGGCTTTGGCACGGCATCCGGGAGTGTGCCGCGGCTTTGGATGTATTGTATAATAGGTCGCGATCCATGTTTGACTCATCCGATCTTCGAGAGTGGGCACATGTCACCGATTGCCAAGACATGGTCCGCTTGGTAAGCCGGGTCGATCGACCACTTCAATGGTCATTGTCTAGGGGCACGATTCGATTGTCCGAGTGGCTAGGCACGCTAAAGCTATCTCCGCGGACGGTTCTCGCCACGCGAAAAATGGGTGTACCGTAGCTCGCTAAAAGAAGGAAGCAAATCATTAACAACTTGAAGGTACTTGGAAAGGTTACCTTCGCCGGTAGTGTACTCTTTTTGCGATCCGGCAAACGCACCCGGCCATGAAGTCACTAAAGATTTGGAGCTCCCTTTACACCGAAGTTGGATTGCCGCGACGATTCCCATTATTAGTGCTTCGTACTCTGCTTCGTTATTGGAAGTTGCGAAGTCTATGCGGACTGCTTTCTCTATCATAGCTCCCTCGGGGGATACTAAGACGATTCCGATACCACTGCCTCCTGGGTTGCTGGAACCATCGACGTAGAGGGACCAGACTGTCTTTATGTTCGCTTTTGTGGGTGCGACCTCTGTTTCTGCCTCCCAATTAGGGTCGTCGACTGGAAAATCTGCGACGACCTGACCCTTCTACGACGTGCGGGGGACGAAGTCCATGTGGTGCTCGCCCAATTCTTCGGCCCATATTGCCATCCTAGTGGTCTTATTTTCCTTGTGAAGGATCCTCTTCAACGGGAGATCGCTAAGTACTTTGATTGGATGGGCTTGGAAGTAAGGTCTGAATTTTCTTGTCGAGTATAACAAAGCAAAGACTGCTCTCTCTACGTGGGAGTAATTCCTCTCAGCTGGAGTGAGTGTCTTACTTGTGAAGTAGATCGGCTTTTCTGAACTGTGTTCCTCTTTGAATAGGACCGAATTGATGGCAAAGTCCGATACTGCCAGATAGAGCCCCAGAGTTTCTCCGTCTGTTGGCTTAGCTAAGACGGGAGGTGTTGTGAGGTATTCCTTAAGAGTGGAGAATGCTTGGTGGCATTGATCGTTTCATGAGAACTGCTCGCCTTTTTTTAGTATCTGTAGGAACGGTCGGCACTTATCTGATGCTCTCGATATGAATCGGTTAAGTGCAGCGACCATGCCTGACAACTTTTGTATTTGTTTCTTTGTTTGTGGGTCAGGCATGTCTAAGAACGCCCGAATTTGATCTGGATTCGCTTCGATACCTCCCTGCGAGACCTGATATCCGAGAAATTTTTCGGAGGACGCTCTAAAAAGGCACTTCTCTGGGTTCAGCTTCATTCCGGTTCGTTGTAGTCTGGAGAACGCTTTCTCGAGGTGAGTAAGGTGGTCGCCTGCTTTCTTGCTTTTGACAACCATATCGTCGATGTAGACTTCCATGGTATCTCCTAACATGTCCTGGAACATGTCAGTTACTAGTCGTTGATATGTCGCCCCTGCATTCTTCAGTCCGAACGGGAGAACATTGTAACAATAAATTCCTTGCTCAGTGATGAATGAGGTCTTCTCCTGATCTTCTTCAGCGAGTGGTATTTGGTTGTACCCACTATATACATCCATGAATGATAGCAGCTCGTGCCCACAAGTCTGGTCGACAAGTCGGTCGATCATGGGTAGTGGGAAGCTGTCCTTTGGAGTTTCTTGGTTGACGTTGGTGAAGTCGACGCACAGGCGGACTGTACCATTCTTTTTCGGAACGGCCACTATGTTTGCTACCCAATCTGGGTAATCGACCTTCCGGATGAAACCTACTTGTTTGAGTTTATCGACCTCATCGTTGACTGCTTTTTGAAAACGTAATGACAATCTTCTAGGTCGTTGTCGAACTGGTTTAGCACCAGGGTTGACGTTTAGCTGGTGGCATGCAACGCTAGGATCTATACCAGGCACGTCGATATACGACCAAGTGAACACATCTTTATTCATGGACAGAAAATTTACAAGATGAGCCTTAAGTGTGGGGTCGAGGTTAGCCCCGACATAGACGAGTTTAGGGTCGTCTTCTGTTCCCAGATTCACTTGCTGCCTTTCTTCAATCGGTGCCTGGTTCTGTGCGTTTTGAGTGCTCTCTGGAGGATTGCACTTTGCAGATGTCAGGTCTTGGGTCGATGATTGGCTGGAGTAGCCGTAGGAGCTGGAGCATCTTTCGGGTTACGACAACGTGGTCGAGGTGACCGTTTTGTTGCCGTGACAACGTAAACCGGGTGGTTTGTTCTTGGCCCATTGGTTGTATGAGAGTTGGTGGGGCGATCTCTAGGCTTTGTTTGCACGTGACGTTCTCCACTGGGGCGACCTCAAGGATTTGCAACGCTGGTACAACTGCTGCCTTGGTGGAGGTCGGGATCCGGGCTGGTGAGAGGAAGTTCTTGTTGGAGCCCCCAGCGTTCTGTTTGGGTGCGCTGGCTCTCACCTCGGCTACTAAGTCTTTGGACATTGTATAGCTGGTGGGCTCGTTTCTGACGGTGATGGGAGATTCGGCGATCTTGTTTGCTGCGATGATCTGGTTACAATGATGGGCCTCGAGCTGATTGCTTCGCAGCTCCATCATTCCCCTTGGGCCCGGAAAACGGATCACTTGGTGCAAAGTGGACGGTACTGCCTGCATTTGATGGATCCACCGTCGTCCTAGAATTGCGTTGTAAGACGACTTGGTATCGAGGACGCTGAAACGCGTGTTGAAGCTGACCTTGTCTTCTCGGGAGCCCACTGAGACTGGGAGTATGATGTCTCCTATTAGGTCGGCCCTGGAGCCATTAAATCCGAAGAGGGGTGCGATTGGGTCTATGAAGACCGACTTTGGCAGGTTCATCTCTTGGATCATGTGGTAGAACAAAATATCGCAGGAGCTGCCAGGATCTATCAAAACTCGCTTGATGGTCCAGTCGCTGATTTTGACGTGGACCACGAGTGCGTCGTTGTGCGGGAGGCAAACCTTGTTGAGGTCGGCCTCTGAGAAGGTGATGCCTCCTGTCCTGCGTCCTGAACTGCATGGAGTGGGTGCGGCCTGTGAAGAAAAGTTGTAAACTTCATGAAGGGCGCCTTCTTTTTTCTCGTGAACTTGAGACGGAATCATCCTGAAGTGTGATCATGTGGATGGTTCTGTCATACTCGCGACCTCTTGATGGCTGACGGCGATCTTGACGGGAGCGTTCTCTGGAACGTCATCTGTTGTGAGGACGACTTTGGGGCCGCGGATCGCTACGTCGTGGCGGGGATCTGCTTCGTATTCTGCGGGCCATGAGCTTGTGACGCAGGTCGCCGTCGGGTATATTGGTGTATTGCTTGATGTGTCCGGCTTCAACCAGGTCCTGCAAATAATGCTTGAGCCCCCAACACACGTCGGTCTCATGGCACCTAGCACGGTGAAACGCGCAGTAGGGCTGGTCGGGGCTATCTGCTGGCTGCCTTATCTCTGGTCGGTAGAAGGCAGCTCGCTTGATCTTCTCTAGTATGTAACTAGGAGATCTGGTGAGCACGGCGAATTCTCGGTTATTGCTTGGTTTGGGTTTGGAGGATTGCCCTTGTTGTCGGGGTCGCTTTTTAGAGGATGATGTTACCTCGTAAACCTCACCTTCTTCTGTTTCTTCTTCTTCTTGGTTCTGATCTTTCAAACCTTCTTGCAGCTTGATGTATTTATCAACTCGAAGGCGCATACCGGCGTTTATGGCCGGTCTTTCGTGAGCAATCGGTGAGTCGCGGTATTGCCGGGTGCGGGCGCGTTTGTGAAAGCCACTCTGACAAATGACTCTTTGAGGCCGTTTTCCATGTCCAAAAGTTCTATTTTGAACCGGCTTAAGAAGGAGGAGAGGTTTCCTCCTTACCAAGAGCGAAATTTGGAAGAGTGAATTGAGATCACCCTTCTTACGCCCTGTTATGGACGATATTGGCTTCTATGAACGTGTCGGTGAGTTTGTTTGAAGCTTTTATTGAGTCCGCCTCGAGGGAGAAGAACCGGTCGAGTGGGCTATCTTTTAGACTTCGGGAAACTTGATCGCAATGGAGATGGTCGAACTCGTGCACTTGTAGAGTGCAAGACTTTGAACATACCGGGCTATATCTTGGCTGGGCATGTCGCCGCCGCCGTCATCATCGGAACCGTGGTTGGACAAAGTCCGGAGGAGAGACTTTGTGAAGTATTTCAAGAACAAATGGAGATGCGGTAGGTTTTCAAAGCATCTTTTGCACTATCCGGGTGGAATCTTTCTTTTACCGCGTTTTTTGTCGAGCCTTTGGCTCACCGTTGATCTGTTGACTAACGTTGATGACGCCGCCCCTCTGCGGTGACACCTAGTGGGTTCCGCGGTATCCACCGCGCGTACGCGTAGTGTGACGTTTTCTTGCCTGAGCTCAGCTATTTGCTCGTTCACTGTCCCTAGTTGTCCTGCTAAAAGGTGGAGTTGAGCTTCGAGGCTTGCCATGCTTCGTGGGCTTGAGAGTTTTGGCTACAGATTTGTTTGGAAATGGTTTGGTATCTCAAGTAATCGAGACCACAGACGGCGCCAATGTAAAGGTGCGATTTGGTTCTCCCTTACAAACAGTCACTGAGGGACTGGAATAGGTTAGTGGATGAGACCGAGTTCGACTTTGAGAGCTTTAACCGCCCACGATCTTTACTCGGGTTGTATGGGGGAGAGTAGAATCATGTCCGGGCGAAGTTCATAGGAGAGGTATTTATAGAGATTGAGAGTGTATCCTTGCTCACCACGTGTAAAGGATGTCCCAAATGAGGGTGGAGATTAGGATAACATGTGAGAACCGCCCTCCCAGGTCTGGCCAGAATGATGTGGAGTGGCGATCTGTACAAGTAGCTTAACTGCGGCCGTGACCCGATGGTCGACGGTCAAGATATGTGCAAGTACACCTTTAGTCATGATTCTTACGGATAGGGAATGCGTGTCACTTCCTCGTGTAGTTCGCGTGATACTGCGACCTGTTTGTAGCGTTCTACTAGCTCATGGATGCGACCTGTATCCAAAGGTCGATGTGTCATTCCCACCATGCTAGGCGCGTGCTGGATAGAAAATATCACTCCCCTACAACTAGGTTATGGTTTTAGAAATAAAAAAAATGGACAAAACTGAAAATGACAAAATTCTGAAAAGGAGAGAATAACGAACTAAAAAACCCACCCTAATCTCAAAAACACTCTTAAAGACAATAATTGACTTTTGTCCGAAAAAGACAATAATATCCTAGTATGCACAAGTATCAATGCATACCACTTTAAGTGTCACCTTAGATATGCACAGACGTCAATATATACCAAACATCACAAAGAAAATAGTATGTACAAAAATGGTATGTACAAGTGTCAGTGCATACCACCTCTTGGTATGTCTGTGCATATCAAACATCCCTCTGTGCATACCACCTCTTGATATGTGAAATATATATAGACGTCAGTGCATACCAAACATAGAAGGGTAAAATTGGAAAAAAAAATCAAGTCTATCTTAATTAATAATTAAAACGTGAAATATGGTTTTTCTAGTATTTATAAATAAAAAATTGTCCTTATAAATAGTTTCAAAACCAAGCTGTACTATGATTAAAATTAGAAATTGGCCTTTTGACTTATTTCTTTATTTCTTGATAAAAAAATTAAGCATATATAGATGCTCTTTTTTGGCACGATAAGGTGGTCAAGACTGGAGAGCCTAAAGTCCAGCTGCTTCAATCGATCAAATTTTTTGTAGCAAGTACTTTTAATGCACCGATCTACTTGGGCACCATGCATCACCCCATTGAACCAAATCAGCAGGCAAGACAACATTGTACGTTTCAAAACAGGGAATTATAATAATTCATTAAAATATTTTAGATTCTGAATTCTTATGATGGTAAGGTCCATCTTCAAGTATCAAATCGCTCTTAGAATACATGTTCCAAATCGTGTCTAACAACAAGATTATGCAATAAGTTCTATAAAGAAACAACAAAAGAATTGGGTCATGAACATATACAGTACCCCTCCTCAGATCCATATCCAATCTTATTGCAGACTAAAATTAAGCCTCAGCTGGAGAAATCACGCCTGATTGAGATCAGGTCAAGTTGATAGTGAAAGATACATATGGATGGGTATCGGTGTCGCCTCCTAGACCAGCCATTGCACCTACTTCTTCTTCTGAACTCCAGAAGTTGCTGCAAAATAATCAACCAAATTTGTAAACTGGACCTGAGACGGTGTATTTTCAGTAATAATTGGGAGTCCATGTAGCATTTCTCCCAGCAGCACTGGCGCAACACATGTACAGAACAGAGTCCAAAAACAAACACTTGTGTAGCTACACAGCGCTCAGACGATAGATGCATACATTAAAGATGCACATCCAATGAAAAATTGAAAAGGAAATGCTTGAAGGGAGGACGCAAATCTATTATGGACGAGCATTGGTCCAAGTGTATATTGAGAATAGGTGTTATCAGAAGAGAGTTGATTTAAGATTGTTTATACCCTGTTCTGGGCAGCACCTCCTGCTTAACAAAAATGTAGGTTTGGGATTCGGGAAAGAAAACCAAAATGAATATACTGGTGTTGTTATAAAAGCTATCAATCTGGAAAGATCTGCAAAGGGATTAAAAGCGGCCCCCTGCTATTATAACCAAAGGGATGAACCGGAACTCTGATGAACAGCAAAAAATTGGGTAGAGATATGTGAAATATTAAAAATAGAAGAAAACACTCAGTTCAGAAAATGGGCAGGTGCTAGAAATGTGTCAGGAAATTTCATTTAAGGGAAATCTCTTCTCATAATGGTGTCCACTATAATGAGGTGGATCTAATAATTCTTCATGTGTACTATGACTCGACCTCTCTTCTCGCCCATCGTGGTTGAAAAACCAAAGTGAGCTGTGTTATATAATAGTAACTGGAATCGTAAAAAGTCATACCTATTTCTGCTGTCACAGACGCCTTCTAGGATTGATCGTACTTTCTTCTCGCTTTTAACTGATGGAGCCAGTACTACTGCCTGAAACCAAACTCCTCGGTAAGTATTTGAGACTGAAATATCATAAAAAGTTGAGGTGTACTGAAAAGCTTGGGTACCAAAAATGAAGGTGGCAAGCCGTATCTTAAAATGCTCTCTGCAAAGATCCTAACAGCACAAAAGTGCATCCAGGCACTGAATACCTGTAATAAAATGTTAAAGAGATTTTCAAATTAAACTAACTTGAGGTGTGCAAGTAATAATCAATATAAAAGAAATAATAATAGTAAAAGGAGCTTGGAAGATCCAGCAGGCAACATAACATAATAATAATAATAACAAGTGCACCAGAATGATTTTAGGAAAATATTATAGATTCAGAGATAGAGCCACATTCTCTTACAGCCTCATTGTATACATATACGGAAGGTTTCACGACCAACTACAACAAACCTTTGCCAAAGAGATGTTTCAAATGGAGATGAAACGCGAGTTGGGGGATAGAACCACTCCCTCTCCAGCCACATCGTACCCACTCCCAAGAGAAATGTGGACTTAAAAGTTGAATTAAGGGATGATATTTTGTAAATATGATCTCCCCACCATGAGTAACATGGCCACAAAATTTCGGCTCATTCAAATATGTCTAACCTAATAAAATGTTCTTATGAAATCGGAAAATTCTGAACCGTTAGATAAAAATTTAAAATTGAACACTAGTTTTCGCAAGGTTAGACAAATCCAAATAGGATGATTTTTTGTCATCATATCCACAAAAAATCAAGTCCTAATACATTTTGTACATCTTGGGAGGGGGTAGGATGTGGCTGGAGAGAGAGTGGCTCTAGCTCTCCCTCCCCTTCCCCCCCTATATATATATACATATATCTACAATTTTGCTCTTATACGGACTGCTAAACTACGGACTTGAACGGACTCAAACTAAAAAAGAAATCTCACGTGTTACTCTCTCTCTCCTCTCAATCGTATGAAAAAGGAAACAACTGAAAAACACTTCTGCCTCCCTGCTCTCTCTCTCTTCCTGATTTATCAAGGACGACAACATAGAACTAAAAATATCTCCTCATTAACCAAGTTCAGTGTCATTTCTTTGATTTGATAAACCCCAAACCCAAATAATTGAAAAACCAATCAAGAGCAATCCGATAGAAACTTGAAGTTGATCGCTTGAACTTTCGAATTTCGATTACCCATTTCGTTCCAAAGTCTAAGTCTAACACTAGTGGTACACAAAACTTACACAGTGTAAATACTGGATAAGGGATGATGCCACTCTGTTGGGGAGAGGAAATAACAGCTTATGAGTCACGTAATGGTGCTCCACTCTACAGATCCCTTCGGTACAGTGGACAGGAACCTTGTTTCATAAGCCACTTATCGATGCATGGTAAATGAAACGTGGTGACAGAAAGCTAAAAGGCATACTGAACAGGAAATTCTGTCTCCTGAAGCATCCACATTGTTCTTATTTGTGACTTTGATTTTTGGTATTATCTCAACTATTTCTTTTGACAACCCCTTGGCTCCACCAAACTAGTGTCAATGGCACCCATCCGACTCTGAGATGCATTCAACATTGCAGGGCCTTATTCGCTCTCGTACTAATCTTCCACTTAGTAGGCTTGCAATGACATCCACCAAAGAGAGAAGACACCCAACTCGTGTTTTATCCAAATTCCATAAGAAGAGAATACTCAAAGACTTCAATCGAGAAAACCGCTCCAGATATGGCTCCAACAGCAGCCCCTCAAAAGATAACAATAACAGAATAAAAACTTCAGAAAATGGTGTCGAGAAAGACACTCTATCTTTTTAACCAACCAAGGAGCCATAAAATTAAAACCTTACTCCTCTGGAAAGCGGAGGTGCTTCCCTTCCGGCACTGGCATACCCTTCACATAGTTCATTAACTAATCCTCTTCCTTCTCTATCATTTTCTTCATAATATGCTTCTTCCTCATTGTAATCTTCTTTGATTTCCTCTTTTTCGTCTTCATCTCGAGTACTAGTATATTCACTTGCATGGGATTCAAAGATTGGGTTTCAAGGAAGAGATCAGGGGGAATTTGAGAGTTGGGTTGCAAAGATAAAAAAAAGATAGGAGAGAGAAACTGAGAAAAACTCTTAGTTGCACGGAGCGGGAGCGAGTGTGGGTGCGGGATCGGGAGCGGATGCGGGGAAAACGGGTGTTTTAAAAAAGATAGGATAGGGAGCGGCAAAGGGGTGTCTAATATGTGTAAAAATAAATAAAGAAAGAAAGAAAGTTACCATAGAATATGTTGTTGGAAGCATGACAAATATGAAATAGAGTTCACTGTTGATATGAGTTCTATATCCTTTTCCTAGGAAGATTTCTATTTGTTTTTTACACCTTTTGTAGTAAAACTAGTGAGTAGATTGTTAGATTTCTTATAATTAAAACAGAGAAATCCAAATTTATACTGCTATGAAATGTCAAATGCATCAGTTTTTATTCATTATCTTAATCTTATTATGTAAATGAAAAAAGTTATTTTAAATAAGTGAATACTCAAGAATGAGCTATATCATACGGAAATGAAACTAATTTTGAGCGAGGTTCCGAGGAGGATCCTAATAGGGAGCACAAAATCGAGGTTTTGGAGCGGGTGCGGCACCTTGTATACAAGGATCTTGTAACTAAGGAAAAACTATGAGAAATAGCGGAGGGAGTGTGTGGGGTCGGAAGGGCAAGTGGAGTGAGAGGAGAGAGAGAGAATTAAAAAAGGGCGGGTCACGAGAGTTGTTTAGGTCTGAATTTTTTTTTTGTGCGGGAAGTCCGCATAAGAGCAAAACTGTATATATATACAAAAGGCCAGAATTGACCAACTCTGGCATTTAAGTCGGCTAAGAACAAGACTTGCAACAACCACCACAAGTCCACAACTACAAAGTTGAACCTTCTCTAAATAGCAACTCAAACCAAGTGGTTTAAGTAGGACTGTGACAGATGACAGATCACCCTTCCCCCGTCCCTTCTCCTTCCTATATGCTTATATGCTCTGCTTGGTACACAGTAACAAGTTGCATTTCACTCAATTATATTCAACTTCCGAGTAAGGAATACAATCAATTCTTTGTTGCACTGCCAGTTCAAGAATAAAATAGATTTTCAAGTTTTCTTATATAACAATTGTTCCTTTTGTTCTCTAAAAGAAACAATTGGATTTTTCAGGGTTTTCTTCAAACAATTTTCAGTATTTTTGAATTCCTTCAAATTTGGGTTCTTTTTTCTGGTTTTCTTCTCTTCAAATCCTCGATTGTCTCACACTCAATCCGCTGCCATATGGGGTGTCGCTGCAACACTGCCACCACAATACTCATCTAGCCAGCCATTTGACTAGTTTCAATGAAGATAGCAGACTTCTTTTTTATTTCTAAGCACGAAAAGAGGAAAAATATATTAAAAATCCGAAAAAAGAAGAAGAAGAAGAAGAAGAAGAAGAAGAATTATAAGAGGTGTAAGTAATAGATTGCTCTTGCCTGACCAAGCAAAATATAAGTTAGATGTAGTGCAACCATGCAAGGCAACAGGGTGAAATTTACATATATATGCAATTTGCAAATTAGTGTCACAAAACAAACAGGGCGTATAGAGTCCAGATCATACAAACAGTTTTCAAATCATACAAGTAGGTTGGCAAAATTTCAGAAATATCATAAATGCAAACACATGCAACTCCAAGTCAAAGTAGGACCACTATTAACTTCAAAACATGCTTTGGTTAGTCTAAATTTTGCAACCCTTGAAATATCCATCAAATTAAAGTAAAGCACCCCAATTGAACATAGTTAAGGAAAAACCCTCAGGACACATACTTCTATAGCATATGATGACACGATTCTGATCTAAAAAGGGGTTAAAGATACTGATGAGATGTGACATTTTCAAAAGGTGCAGAAAGTGGGACAGAGTGTAATAAACATAGCTGAAACTAACAAAAAAGTGTATGCATGATGCAAAGCAGAACTTTTGTTGGTTAAAAAGGTACTATAGTGCCTGTCGTTATGACTAGGTAGGTGGCGTTACGACCTAAATCACAATCAAAGATGACACAAACTAAATTGAAACTATGCTTCCATTACAACTTATAATACTTTGATTGAATTTGGCTTCCATGCCATGATTTTGAGGTGAGCTTTTACCAGGATACGACCACAATTCAACCCCCTCAAAGCTCAATATTCTACTCCGTCGGTCCACACTTACCCTACACCCTTTTCTTCTATACCAAGTGTAGCCAAAAAATTGTGAATACTTGCAAAAACAAGCATACCTCTCCATAACAGGTATAACACCACTGCAGAAGAGAGCTTCTCAATGACTCCTGATCGCGCAACAGTCTTTCTAACTCTTGTTTCCGGCTTTCTTGTGCTTCCGGACTATACTCAAAGTCACGAATCTGAATAACAATAAGAATATCTGAATTTAAATTCATACACTAAAAATCTAAACCAAATTATACTACATATTCCATAACATCATGCCCAACTATCAGTGAAACAACAACTTACTTAGACGATAATACCACTGGTAATAACGTTGAAAATAATTAATTTTACAGGTAAAAAAATATCCTTTGTTAATGAACCTCACCTGGAATCCTTTTTCACGAGCACTTGTTCGGAAGTTGTCAGCCACCCGACCAAATAATGTTACAGTGTAAAGAGCATATTCATTGTCTTCATACAACTTTTTTGAGGACCTGGGCACCTAAAATAGTTTAGCTTGATTAATAAGTTGAATTACAACATTTTTCGTATTCTCCAACAAAAACAAATATGGCCATTTGCACACCTTTCACTGAATGAAGTTGCAAATAAGCATGCCCAAAAGGTCTACAATCCAACATAGGAAACAGCATGACCATATTTTAAATTTCGTTACAAATTCTCTAGATTAGGCAATAATAGTAGCTTATAGAGCATGAATACATCATCGGCACCAATATGCATGCACAAAAGAGATTGCGGCCACTTGTAGAAATATATGAATGTTAACATCAGTGTGCTAGGTCAACAGGTCTATAATCCAACAGTTGAAATAGTGTGACCACTGACCACATCTTACGGGTATAAGTTCTTAAGATTCAACAGAAGTGTAGCTCTAGAAAATAAGAATACATGATCAGCAAAAAGGTAAGTCAGAGTCTCAGGTCTCTATATAGAAAATTTCAAACCAGTATACCACTTTCTTAATCACAGGGGGAGGTCCTCCACCCAAAGTTTACTTTCGCAGATAAAAGAAACTTCAGCGAGAAGGCATAGCACGGACCTCGGAAAGAGCGTGTCCACATTTTAGGCCCAAGTAACACCAAACGTGAAAGAGCGTGTTGAGATGCTTAGTTTAGTTCGACATGGGATATTAAAAGCCTTGCAAAATAGTATATGTATCCTGTGGCCACTCCCATTGCCAATTGGTTTCAGTTTGATGCTCCAATGCTTGAGAAAAAGGAAAACTCCAAATGTTTCTTTATTTACTTTAGATGATCAATCTGAAACCAAAGATAAGTTCTAGTGATTTTTTTAATACCTCTGACCAATCTAAATCCCCAACATCTAATTTTCTACCTACCCTCAATTCCTCCTCAGTCCACCTCACACTCACCTAAAAAAACCCCACAACAATCATACATCCATGATCCCCTCTCACCATGTCCTTTTTTGACCTACTCGTAGCGTTTTTCAAAAAGCAACTCATGCTCCCTCTATGTGGTTATCCCTAATTCCGTAGTCTGCCTTTGTCTGCGGCTACGCAATAGAATTTGACAGCAAATGAGAAATCAAATCTTTTGACTTAAGGCTAACCTCAGTAACGTTTATGCATCAGAAGCTGCACTAATCATCGTGCTCATTCACTATTCACAACTTTTTTTTTTATCGGTAAAACAAATTCGAAGCGACCATACACTATTCACTATTCATAACTTGACTTGAAAGAATATTTATAACATTTATGAAACCACTTTTCATTGGACATTGAGTTTATACTAAAGAACCAACCCTACAATACTTTATATGATGTACTATTTTGCACTGTTATGAATTTCAAGGTTCAGACGGATTTATCTTTTAACGCCGTTTTTTCCTTTTTTTTTGCTGTACTTCTCACTTCCAAATTTGCTTCACTGGCACATAACAAATACATGCAACTAAAGAGTGCTTCGTTATTATCAAGAAGCCTTTTGCTTTATGGAAGTAATGCAACTTTTTGAATATGCCAAAATCAGTTTTGAGCTACCCAATAAAAAGTCCACTTTATGTACATCAAATCAGTAAATTCAGCTCAGGTGACAATAAAAACTAATATTTTTTCCTCTTGAGATTCAGGAAGAGCAGGTTTGGTGGTCTTTAAGAGCAGTAAATGGTTCTTTGAAGTCCTTATGTTGAACCTTTTCTCTCCATATTGCTAAAGTGGGTAATTTAACTTTTACTTTAGTTCTCAATCAGTAAAAAAAAACATAAAAAAAGGGAAAAAGGAACGAAAAACGAAGGAAAACTTACCACGTAAGTAGTCAACGTCTCATAGCTTGACAACCAGTCCTTCTGTGAATACTTGGGAACAACTGCGAGAAGTGTCACTAAATGTTCCGAAGTAACAATATCCTCTGGCTTCACTATATTAGAAAGATCTCGGACAGCTAAACTGCAATGAGAAGACTTAAGTTAGCCACATCAAATCTTGATACAAACTGCCCTACATCAATACAGAGAGAACACATGTAATAGCTTCGGGATGCAATAAAAATTTCAAGAATAACTCAAAGTCCAGACTGGAGTTTTCATTGTAAACAAGGCTTCTGCCTAGGGAAGTGATCATACCTTCCACCTTGCTTTCTGTTAATTGTATTAAGCTGACTGCGGATAGTGTTATACTCAGCAACACGTACCTGGCACAAATCATGCAGGTTAGAAAAGGTTATGCCTCATATGTGTATGAAAATATGCATGAAAAAATATTAATATCTATGTAAAAAAAAATGTATACAATTTGGTATCCATGGTCCTAACTCCTAACATTTTAGACATGTATATACAAGCAATGCCTAGAGAACAGGCAACAATTTAATGACCTGGAAGAAGAAACAATATAAAGGAAATTAATAAAATCATAAAAATAACCATAAAATGTGGGAGATCTGGTTCTCCTGCCAAAAACCAAAAAATGTGCCTGGGGTTGCACTATTATCATGACTACTGCGGTGCAGATTTATAGCCCCATTATCTAAAACGAGGGTTTGGATGTACTTTGGGAATCAGTTTAATACTAATCAGACTGTGTATAACTCAGAAAAGATAAACCCTGATAACAACTCCCAATTTCATCTCTATGAACAACAAAAAGGCACCCTGGTGCTGCTTTATTCCACCACAAGTTGACCTTTTCGAAACTACCACAATAAACCCCAGTTCTTCATGACACCGATCCTAACCTACTTTTGTAACAAATATTTCATCCACCAACAGATTGGACTTTGGGTACACCTGAAGGGTTTGGAGCATATAAGTTTCATGCGTGGAAATCGGGGATGTACGTTGTGGTTCAAAAGTGTTTGCCACAGGGATTCTGTTCCCTGAATAGGTGTTTACAACTAACTAGTTCATTTAATTCCATTCAGCACCAGTATGCAGAAAACATGACTGGTTGGTGATCCACGACGTGAAGGTGGACCACTTCTGAGTTCTTGATTCAGCATTTGACACAAACACCACCTTACTCTTCAATGACCAGTTCTCTAGCTACTAATTATCTTTTCTTAACTCAGCAACAAACAGCACAATGAAATATTGGGTGTGTAGAATTTTTCTTACTAACTTTCTCAATTCCTATCATTTTTACAAATGAGGTAATTATCGCTCTATTTGTGTACAATTACAGAGGACCAATTCAAAACCATACTTGATTTTCTATTATACAACAAAGCAAGCATTCTAGACTGGTTAACAATTTTTTTAAAAATGCACCTCATTATCCAAACGAAGAGGTAAAACAATGTGATCCCTAACATTTCTTCCCAGTCTTTAAATCTCTAATCCAAACATTGCAAATACAAACAAAAAAAAGGACAATAATTACCTTAAGATCATCCTCGATCTTAGCAACTTGAACATGAATATTATCCACAATCTCCTTCAAAGGCGACATTGTAGGATACTTTGCTTCATCCCATTGAAACCTATCATCATTCCAACAAACACTCAAACCTCAATTCACCTTAAATCACAATTCTAATTAAACAAATAAATAAATACATAAAATGTCAATACCTAGTGAGATAAGAATCAACAGGAACTCCATCAACAGATAAAGCACTACTCTCCACACCAGACACCCTCTCAAATTCCTCGATCTGTCTTCGTATCTTATTCGACACTCCTTCAATAAAATTATTCGACTATATTCCAACAAAATAAAAAAAACAATTCAATCACAAAACTCCAATTATAAAACCCACATATAAAAAACATTATTACCTTAACAAGATCATCACATAGAGCAAGTAGAGAATCCAAAGTGCCCACACGAAGATCAGGTACATTAAACTGCAAAAACATAAAATGAAATTCAAATTCAAATTCAAATTCAAATGAAATTGAGATTGGATCTGGTTAAATTTAATTTAATTTAAATTACACGATAGAGAGGAGTGTCGAATGATTGTTTGGAAACAGATTCTTGTAAACGGCTCCATAATGAGGTTGCTGAATTTTGAACGGGGAGTGATACTACCCAATATCTTGATGCCATCTTTTTTTTTTTTTTTATGATTCAAAGTTTTGTCAAGAAGAAAGAAAAAAAAATACAGAGAGATAGAGTGAGGGGTATTTGGGTCAAATTCATACAATCGTGTTTATTCACCGTTTATTTGTATTGGGATTAGGATAATAAGTTTGAGATGTTGTCACGATGTAGATTAACGGTGGATGAACACGGTTTCTGGACCCGGTTTTATGAGATCACTTATTGGATATGTGTAATTTGGGCATGAATGCGGTTCGGCCCAATAGGCCTTTTATCTAAAATATTTTAATAATCACGCCCTGATCTACAGTAAGACAATAGTGAAATATTTTTTTTATGTATCTCATCGTTTCTTCGTCACTTTTTATTATGTTTTTGCCCCTAAACCTTCTAGACTCTTTTATTTTTACGAATTCACCGACTCTCCAATTTTAGTTTCTCCTTCTCCTTCTCTATTCTCATTTAACTTCCCCAATTTTAGTTAATCTCCTTCCCCAGTCTCATTTAACTTCATTGACAATTAAAAGGACTGTATATTTTCAATAAATATACGAACCTGAAACCTCTCCTTCTCCTTCTCCTTCCCCATTCTCATTTAACTTCATTGACAATTAAAAGGACTCTATATACTAATAAATATACGAACCTGAAATCACGTTTTGCAAAACATATAGTGAAGGGAGTTGTTTCGTTGGTTCAACTGGATGTGGTTATCTTGGGATTGCTGGGATTCTTTCTCTAATCCATTTTGACAGATGCTTCATCTCTATTTAAAGCCGCTTTGATATGCACCCCATCCATGTATGTAGGTTTGTGCTGATTTAATTTAATTTGTTGATACATCTTTCATACCTGATGAAAGCTTCATCCAATAATTATACTTTTGTTAATACGTCTTTCATTTGCAATGAATGTGCCGATTGTTAAATTAAAGCTATATATACCCGGTTGTTCATTTTGAGGAGTACTATCCCACGCCAGTTAAATTTGGAAATATATATGTACACAATGGCTGCTAATTTGGACGCCAATCAATTATCTAATAATAATAATAATACTCATTTGGAACAACGATGAAATCGGTAATAGAGAGCGTTGCGAGATGATGTCCGAGGAGCAACGAGAAATTCAGAGGGAACGTTGGAGTTCACGATACAGAGAACACATACTAAATATGAGTGATGAATAGATTGTCGCTGACAGAAATACTTAGTTGGAACAACGGCGAAATCGGTATAGAGAGCGTCGTAAGATGATGTCCAAGGAGCAACAAGAAATTCAGAGGGAACGTTGGCGCTCACAATACAAAAAACGTAGACGAAATATGAGTGATGAACAAATTGCATCTTCCAGGGAACGTGTGAGGAATCGGGCTAGAGCACGTCGATTGTCTTTGACTGGTGCTGAAAATTTGACTTCAGATCAAACAAGCTTGCTAGCATCCCTTAATTCAGGTGTATATACTGTTGTTATATAATTTTTGTGTAAACACTTAATTGTTTGATCCCTGCTTTTATTCAAGTACTCATATACCTCACTGTGTCTTGCAGGCCAGCATGTCTCCCCTTCCATTGACAATATAATTGGCAAAGATCCCATGCTTCAATGTATTCTTCGTTCTGAAACCGATACGCAATTGTCTTCGGGGCGTGCAAGCTCACTAACATCTGATCATTCAGGTATGTACATACTGTTATATTATTGTTTTCTATACAGTTATTTGTTCGTTCCTTGAGCTTACTCACATACACTTACCTTACCATGTCTTGCAGGTTAGTGTGTCCCCGATTCCATCAATAACGAATTTAGCCAAGATCCAACTCTTCCTTTCATTTTGCATCATAGTTCTTCACTTGGCCTTGGTCAGCCATCTACACTTACTACATAACTACACTTATTCATCTTTGTTTAATTAATTATTAATTAATTATAATTGTTTTATTTATTTTATTTTATTTTTTTAGACAAACAATTGACTACATAAAACTTAGATACATCTCAGCTTTTTAACATTTTGCAACGACATTTGGAGTCGGAAGTATCTAGGATTGGAGGTCATCTTTACACTCCTGTTTTGGATATTAGCCAAGGTTCTATGAATGTTATGTTTAATTATACATGTGTGTTGCCTGTTTGTATTCTCATCTAATGTCATGTTTAATAATACATGTTTAATGTCATGTCAATTTTGCGATTGATTTGATCTTATTGCATTCTTACATTAGCGGTTTCCACTCCCGTTGTTAGTGGGTTCCAAAATTTAAATTCAAGTAACTTCGGAGATTGGAACCTATACGAGGAAGGTCATGAGAATGAAGACCCCCGATCAGTACCTATCTACTCTTGCAAGTTCTTCTTTACCTCTTTATGTCTTTATTTTATATTCTATATATTTATTGATATTAGATTTTCTAAGCTCATTTAATTATACCATCACAGATGATCCCCCTGTTGTTCAATCTGGTGTATCAAATCGATCGAAACAACTATCCAATAGGCAACGATCATTTCACAACTGTGCTAGAGACTTTACTGACTCGCCTCCTCTTCAGAGTATGCATTTAGGCAGCATGCGTGCGTGCATCCATTGTCAGGCGAAACTATACCCTCATGAATCACGAGAGTTCTGTTGTCTTAATGGACATGTCAACTTGCCACTACCTCATGTACCTCCTCCATTGATGTATCTTTACACGGCACAGTCCGATGTGGGAAAACATTTAAGAGATAGATAAGAAGGTACAATCATGTATTTGCCTTTACGTCAATGGGTGTACATATTGATGACAACTTAGCTAATGGAAGAGACGGTGTTTATACATATCGAGCACTTGGATCTATATACCATAAAATTGGTAGTCTAGCTATTGCCTGAAGCTGGTAATAGACTGAGATACCTGCATATATATATGACACAGACAATGAGCTATACTACCGACTCTCTGAGAGTAATTCACTTGATAGACAGGTCTTCGCAATTCTCAAGCAAGTGTTAGATAGATGCAATCCTTTTGTTAGTGTGCTCTGTCAAGTTTCACAACACAGAGATATAGATAACATTCGGTTACATATAAAAGAGAGCTCTATTGAACGACATCGCTACACAATGCCCACTTCATCGCAAGTTGCTGCTATTTTAGTCTGTCCTAATGAACCTTCAGATATGGGCAACAGAGATATCATTGTCGAGACACGGTCTGGTATCTACTTAATGTGCCTGATACTGCTGGATTTTATGATCCTCTTCAGTATCCACTTTTACTGCCTTATGGTAGTTTTGGTTGGGATTTAAATATATTCTGCAATGACTCGCGCTGGATAAATTGTCGTGAATTCTACTCTTACATGTTACAGGTTGGTTCCTATAACTTTTATTTTAAAAAGCTTATATGTAGCTTATTTACTTCCGCTTCACACTTATCGATTAGTTTATTTATTTTCTTTTGACATTGATTTATCCTTAAGATAAGGGAACATGTCGACTCCTTGTTTCTTATTGGTGGAAGACTTTTTCAACAATATATGGTTGACCAATATGTCAAAATCTCGACTCAACAACTGAGATATATACGGGATAATCAAGACAATCTTCGCGCTGACCTATACCAGGGCTTATATGACTCCATTGCTGCTGGAGAAACATCTTTGAGTAAATTTATTATTAACTTACATTTATTTGTTTGTTTATTTGACTATTATTGTTATAATTATTATCATTATTGTTATTAATATTATTAATATTTTTTTAGGTAACGTTGGAAGAAGGACTATTTTGCCTGCGTCATACATTGGTAGTCCCCGTGATATGCACAGAAGATATCACGATGCAATGGCTTTGGTTCGGAAATTTGGCAAACCCGACATCTTCCTGACAATGACTTGCAATCCAAACTGGGATGAAGTCAATGAAAGATTGCATCCTGGACAAATAGCACAAGACAGGCCAGATGTAACAACTAGGGTGTTTCGAGCCAAGTGCAAAGAGCTAAAAAAAGATTTGTTCAGCCACCATATATTGGGTAAGGTGATTGCACATGTACATGTCATTGAATTTCAGAAGAGGGGTTTACCCCATGCTCACTTTCTTCTGATATTTGATGAATGAGACAAACTACGTACATCTGATGATTATAGGCTCTGTTTGGCATCGTGAAATTATGTAGTACCTGACCATGTTTATGTTATGTATAATTTGTGGTGGATACCCCAAAAGTAATCAGTCTGGAGACTGTTTGGTCCCTCAAATTTGTCTGGTACTGTTCTTCATTTTTTTTTTTTTTAAAAATTTTTTTTATCAATTCTCCAAATTGAATGAAAATAACATCAAATTTTCTAGAAAAAATAACCACAAATTAACCAAAAGATAACTTGGATTAGTAATTTCAAAATGACAACCAAACTTCAATTCAACATAATTTCAACATAATCTCCCAATTCTTGAAGTCCAACAAAAAAAAATTGATAATTCAAAAGCACTCCACTAGATTGTGAAGATAGAGAGAATATTGAAAGTATAAAAAGGAGGAAATTGTGAAGATGGTTCTTCTTTGAATACCAAATTCTATTTGTGAGTGTCGGGGCAAAACATTAACTCGACACTCCCGATGTGATGGTGCTTCCGAAGGCTTGAAAGAGATGGGGAATTGGGATTTTTGAGGAAGAGAGACTGCACCAACGTTCTGGTTGCCTACGTACCCAGTGAGGAATCCGGGATCAAGTCTCTTAAAAACGTAGTTCGGAGGATGCGAAGCCTCGTGATATACAAAGAATCTCCGCCTGCGGCGGCCAAGAAAGTGATTCTCGAAGATTGCATTCTTTCATGAATCCTATCATGACTCTATCTAAAATAGGATCATTCTCTAAGATTCCATTCTATCCTTGTGCAAGATCTTATCGAATTGCATTAGGATCTTATCGAGTGACTGGATCAGAATGATCCGGACGGATTGGGTCCACGAACTTGGGCCACCCGGATGGGCCCTAAACCCGTTGTGAACTCTAACGGATTAGAGAACCGGATTATCTAAAGTGTTTGCCCCCAAACTGGTCCGCCGCTGGTCTTACACCCGGTTCATAGTCTGAGTATATTTTGGACCGGAAATATGACGTAGGGTACACACATTGCCCCTTCTTCAACAAATGATCAAAACGAAGATGAAGATGATGTGTTGAATAATTAAAGTACCGAAAAAACCAAAATGAAGTAAGAAGGAACGTGTAATGGAGATAGGCCAGAAAGTTTGAAAAGCTTAAACACTTGAGTGGGTAAAACGAGTGGCCAATTAAATGATATGACCATGGAAGAGGCTAACCTGGTCGAAAAAAGACTAAAATTGGCTAGAAAACCGGTTGATCCGGCAAGCAATAATCGGCCGACCGGGGAAGAAAAAATGATGACCCGGCTTGAAAATGTAGGAAATTCATCAGACCCAGATCTAAGTAGGCCTGAACCGGCCTGGCAACTGTTAGAACCGGCATGTATACCGACTGAATCGGTTGGGAAGTATACTTGAACCGGCCGGTGCCGGTGGTAGAGGGTCAAGAGTTGAAGTGCACTGTTCAAGAAATAGAACTGACCTGGCTAGCAAACTACTGACCCGACAAGAAAATATATTGAACCGGCCTGAAAACTAGTGACCCGGCAAGGAAACAGTCTGACCCGGTGTGAAAATAGAAAAAAATTGCCAGATCCATATATAAGTAGGCCTGAATCGGCTTGAATACCGCCGGAACCAGCTTGTAGACCACTGACCCGGCAGGGAAAAGCCAAAATCAGCAAGGAAAACGCCTGGCCAAGCTGAAAAATATGTGACCCAGCTGTAAAAACTCCCAAACCAGCTGAAACCGGCTGAAAAATAGAGGAACCAGTGGTAAAAATGTTGGAACCGGTTGAAAAATTGTAGAACCGGTGGAAATAACGCCTGAACTGGCTGGAATATGCCCGAACCGGATGGGAAACTGCTGAACCGGTGGTGAAACGCATGAATCGGCCGGTTGCCAGTTTCCGGGTGCCGGTGCCGGTCGCCGGTGGGAGAGGGTGAAGAGTTGAAGTGCACTATGCAAGTACTGTGAACAATTTTATTTTTTTTTATTTTTTTTTATTTTTTTTTTATTTTTGGAATGGGCCCTTTGGATGGGGCTTTGTTTAATACATGGGAGGCTATTCGATTAATGAATTTCAGATGTCTTGAACGACTGGGCTTGTGGCTGATCAATTATTTGATAGTCAAGCCTTAAACTATATATGCTCTATGCGGCAAATCTAGCTGACATGGCTGACTTCGTAAAGGTCATCAACTAAGATGCCCCCGCTTGTGTTACACGGCCCGGTATATAGCTCATCATTAGAAATAACATGGGGTTTGTGACGCGGAATAACACCAAAATAACATAGTAACTAATGAACCGCATGCTGCATCCGTGTCGTGTGAAGAACAAAGTCAGTAGCAGATGAAAGTATGGAAGCCAAATCAGGAGAAATAGAAGTGGAATCTTTGAAATTGGGACAACATCTCCAACCGATTCGACACTAATCCGGAAGATTCTCTTCATAGAACCTGCGAAAGTGAACGTAACACGGAAAGAATATGTGTAATATCTTTATAAAATATTATACGGTGGTCTACCGTTGCCGCGACGATAGCAATGCCACTAAGTCACTTGACGAACAAGCGTAGTTACACTGCAAAGATTCTCCCATAGACGATCCTTGATGAGACCAATAGGCAACCCAGAAGTGCCTCAGTAATTGGGTTTAAATTAGAGTGTAGCTTAGACTCCGCCACCAAGGGTATACGCTTGATGTACTCTAAACAATTGCACCCAGACCAAAAGAGAGACATTATCGTTCTTGGATTTTTATTGTCGAACCATGATGCCAGGCGTAGGCACACTGCACCACGCAGTTTAAATCGGCGCGGGATTGCCTTCGCCACCGGGTAAATTTAAAACTAAATGACCAATTTGAAATTAAAAAACACAACATAAATGGAAAAGAATTTTATTGATGAAAAATGGAAGGAAAGTACAATGTATGTGAAATTTATTGGTGGAACTAATGATAAGTAAATTACTTGTGAAATAAGCTTAAAAATGGTAATGCTGCGTTCCATGGTTTGGTTAGGACATCGCCAGCCAAGTTCTTGAGAAAATAAGAACCTTTGGATGCGAGCCTTTCAATGATAAAAGGCCCCTCAGTTCTCACCGAAGTTTCATTGTTGGGTTCTTCGTTGCTCCTTTGCCTTGTGCGTAAGACCCAATCGCCTGGTTTGAATGCTCGTCGGCGGCGTAACTTCTTGTCATAAGCTGCGCTTCATAGAATCTGGTAAGTCATGAGATTTTGCGGGGATTCACCTCTAAGGTCCTCCACCATGGCTCGTCGCGAGCCAAGATGTCGATATTGACCTCTGTGGAGATGGCTTGTGAGCGACCGTTGTTGTTGGGGCAATTATTTCATTAGAATCTTGCTTCCATTCCATATGCCAATGAAAAGGGTGACATTCTGTTGAACGCGGGGGTTGTCCTATAAGCCCAAAGCACCCCCAGTAACTGTTTAACCTTGGTTTCCTTTAGCCGATTCAAGCCTTTTCTCCAACGTATCCGAATAACCGGTTCGTTGCTTCCGCTGTCCATTTCCACAGGGATAATAGGGTGCGGAGAAGTTATGTTGTATCTTCGTGGATTTTGCGTAAGATGTGGATCTGAGAATCAAACCGGGCGCCGTTGTTATGCGATACCATTTCAATTTGGGACACCGAATCGGCACACAATATCGCGCCCGGATGAACCGTTTGACGCGTCGAAGACCGAATCGACTCAAGGAGGCAGCTTTAACCCACTTAGTGAAGTAATCAGTTGCGACCAAGAGAAACCTCACATTACCTGGGGCCGTAGGTAAAGGACCCACAATGTCGAGTCCCCACTTAGCAAATGGCCAAGGGCTAAGTATGGGATGAAGCTCATTCGCAGGAAGCTTAATGATCCGAGCATGTTTCTGGCATGGTACACATATTTGGACAAACCGTTTGGCATTTTTTTGCATATATGGCCACCAATATCCTTGGGTGAGAGCTTTGTGAGCGAGGCTCCGACCACCAGAATGATTACCACAAATGCCTTCATGAATTTCTTTTAAAATCTGTTGTCCCTGTTCAGGAGTAAAGCACCGGAGGAGTGGGCCTGAACCCATGGGTTTTTTGTAAAGGCAGGACCCCCCCTCCGAGGTAGGTAACAACACAAACTGCCATGCATCCCGTTTGACTTTGTCAGATAAAGCCCTATCTAATGGGAGTTCTCCAGTTCGTAAGAATTCAACCATATTCTGACGCCAATCGGGAATTAGAAGTTCCATTAACTCAATGTTGGAAAACTGATCATCTGGTATTTCGGGAGCATTGTCAGCAAGATCCGTTTCGGAATCAGTTGCAGAGTCTTCCTTCTGTACAACCTCGTTTTCCGCCCAATCGCAGAGTTAGTATCCACCGTGGGGAGATGTCATCATCCTCCCTCATGGCGTGAGGAGAATCCCGAGTGGGATGCTCTTGGTGCTTGTCGCGCTTTCTGGCGTATGATATAAGATAAATCTGCGTGAATGCCGCGCGATTCGGTGTAGGCGTCGACCATGCATATCGGGCAATGGGAGGTCAATGCTAGGCGAAGAATCGGACTCTACCCGATATTGCGAGGTTCAATGGAATCAAGCTGGCTGCTGAAAGGTAGGCTAATGCATCGGCGTGCGAACATCATTCCTTGGTCTTTGCAAAATTGAGATGCGCTCAAATTTGCAAATGAGATCGCGTATCACATCTAAATAAGCCGCCATTCGCTCATCTCGAGCTTGATATGACCCTCCAAACCGACAAGCAACTAGCTTAGAATCCATTACCATATTGATTTCCTTTGCCCCATTTTCGAAATAGCGCTCTCATTCCAAATATTGCTGCTTCATATTCTTCTTCATTGTTGGAAGCGGGAAAGCAAAGTCGGACGGACCTCTCGATTCGGCAACCATTTGGGTCGACTATCACACAACTGATCCCTGACCACTTCCTATTACTTGAACCATCAGATATACAAACCCACTGCGCCTCGGTGAAATTCTCTTCAACGGAGTCGGGTTGGTGGTTGGGAAAATCTGGCGATTGTTCCTCCTCGAATAACTTCGGGTGAAACCATGATATCTTTCTACGGAAATCTGCCATCAAAGAAGCTAATGCATGACCTTTTTTGCGGTCGCGAGGCTCATATAAGATGTGGTAAGCACTTAGGTAGCTAGACCAATCGCCAAGGCGGCCAAACTCTTCGGCTCGTCCGAGTGCCTTCATGGAAGGGGATATTCTCAGATACACTTTCACCACACATCCCCGAAAAATAAGGCTTAAGTCTGCGTCTTTTGCATGCACAAGGGCAAAGCGATTTTCTCAATTTTAGAATACCTACTCTCGATCCGGTCAACATTTTGCTAATGAAGTAGATTGGGCTCCTCGGGTTTTCCACAAACAATCTTTAAACTTTACTGCGATCGAAGTTCGCCAAATAAATTCAATGTCTTGGCGGTTTGCGGACTAACAGGGCGGGGTGATACCAAGTATGCTTTAATTTCTTTAAAAGCTCTATCACGATCCCTCGTTCCAAACGGAGGCACCTTTCAACGTTTGAAAAAATGGCGCATCGATCGAATACTTTGATATAAATCTATTCGTGGCGCTAAAACGACCGGCGAAATTGCTGAATTTCTTTTTTATTCGAGGGTGGGGGCATTTCGAGAATGGCCCGAATCTGTTCGGGGTTTGCCTCGATACCCGGTCGAGTCATCGAATCCTAAGAACTTTCGGATGCTAACCCAAAAGAACACCGAAGGGTTCAACTTCAATTTATATCTTACGAGCCTATCGAATACCTCTTGTAAATCTTTGAAGGTGGTCGGTGTTTCTTTGGATTTGACCACCATATCATCGATGTAAACTTCCATGATACCCAATCGATCGGCAAACATTGTATTCATCATCCTCGATGGGTGGGCGCTGCATTTTCGGACCAAATGGCATGACTCTAAAGCAATACGGGCCATGGTCCGTATTTAACGCCGTGTGCTCCGGTCCTCCTCAAGCGGAGGTATCCGGTTATAACCGGAGGAAGCGTCCATGAACGCGACGGGCGCTCAAAACCGAGGTCGCATCGACTAGATCTGAGATGCGAGGTAATGGGTATGGATGCACTGGGCAAGCTTTGTTTAGGTTGGTTAAGTCAATGCAAACCCTGAGCTTCCCATTTTTCTTTGGAATCGCGACGATATTGGATACCCAAGTCGGGTATTCGACAGGCTTAATGAACCCTACTCCAAGCAGTTTACCAATTTCATCATTGACCTTTAGTTTTCGCTCGGGAGCCATCCGCCTTGGTCTTTGTCAAACCGGTTTGAATCTCAGGTCAATATCTAGCCTGTGGCAAGCGACATCTGTGTCGACTCCGGGCATTTGGTTGATATCCCAGGCAAATATTTCTTGATAATCCCATAATAGGTGAATTAGAGCCCTTTTTTCGGTTGGGGGTAAGCCGGCAGCGATGAAAGTAGTTTCGTGGCTCTCGCCCCCTATCTGAACTTCCTCCAACTGATCGATCGAGGGACCCTTTTCAGAGCATCGGGCTTCTCGTACCTGATAAGCCCAACGTTTCTGTAATTGCTATTTGGCATGATCAACCTGGAGAATCGTGTTGCCCCGGACTTCGGATTTCCTCGTATCTTCTAGTGCCAAATCATGACACTGATGTGACATCATCTGGTCACTGCGGATCTTACATACTCCTGTTGGCGTGGGGAATTTCAACGCCTGGTGGAAGGTGGATACAACAGCCTGATTTGCATGGATCCAATCCCTACCGAAAATTGCATTGTAACAAGAACCACAATCTATTAGAAGGAAATTTATCCCGACAGATTGATGCCCAACCGTGACAGGGAGATGAACCTTTCCAATGGCATGGGCTGGTTCGCCGTTGAATCCAATGATTGGGTTGCGGTTTTCTATGATCAGGTCCTCTGATAGTTTCATTCTGGAGTAAGCCCTGGTGAATAACACGCTTAGCCGAGCTTCTCGCGGTCGATAAGAATCTTTACGCACCCTAAAGATTCCTATCCATGCAGTAATGACAACAGCGTCATTGTGAGGGTAATACACCCCCTTTTCGTCATTCTCAGTGAACTTCAACTCGTGACCTTCATAGGTTTCCGTATTGATACCTTGGTCAAAATTGAAACTGTTGACCTGGTAATGATCTTGTATATGATGAAGTTTCAAGCGTGTTTCTATCTTGCGCTGACGACTTGAGACGCTATCGACACGCGCGTGGCATATATCGATAACATTGTGTTCAGCCAAGTTGAGATGGGCTGACCGAGGTTTGTTTTGAACAAACTCAATAAGCTGTCCCTCGTCAACGAGGCGTTGAACTTCTTTCTTCAAAGCTCTGCAGTGATCTGTTTCATGCCCAATATCATCGTGATATTTGCATTTTCGATTTTTATCCCGCCTACCTGTAGGATCTTCTGGTAGTGGCCGAAATTTGAAGATAACATTTTTTAGTTCTGATTTTTTCAGATGCAGTGCGCAAGGCTAAGAGTTAAAGGGGTGAATACCTTTTCCTCTATATTTGGGGCCTTTGTATTATTCTCGAAAGTACTCCTCTTGTTACCTTGGTGACAATCTTATCCTTTGTGGAGTCTTTGGAAGCTGGATCTGCGCCATCTTTTCTCTGTCGAGACTTTTGATCATCTTCCACTCGAACGTACCCTTCCACTCGGGCGAATAAATCAGAAAGGGTGGTAGGCGACTTTCGAGTGAGAGAGTTGTAAAGTCCATCTCTGTCGAAATGCAACGCTTGATGGAAGGCTTGTATTGCGAAAGCATCACTCACATCCTGAACTTCAGCGTGAATCTTCCTGAACCGTCATACCAAACTCTTAATTGTTTCGCCTTTCTCCATAGCAAGATTGAACAGTGTGCTCGGACTCTTCTTCGTCTTCATGTTGTACTAAAAACGTTCAACGAACATATCGCTGAGCTTGGTAAATGAATCAATTGAACGCGGAGGCAACTTGTTGAACTAGGATAGTGCGTATCCTTTCAACGTCTCTGGAAAAATACGACACATTAACGACTCATAAAATTCCCATAAGGTCATAGCCGCTTGGTAGCTCATGACGTGCTCGTTCGGACAGCCATCCACGTCATCGTAAGTCGGAAAAGGGGGCTGTTTGAATGCCTCAGGATGAGCACAGTCTCGAATGTCATTTACAAAGGGTGAAAATTTCGGACCTCGCACAACCCTTTCCAAGAGTGGATCGTCTTTGATGGTTTGCCTGGTCACGGCTTGGTTAATCAATTCCTTAACCCTTTGTTCATTCATATTCTCACAGTTGTCCTCATCTTGATTCTCTTCTCTCCAGATCCGTTCATCGCGGGCTAAGATTCGAAGGGGATTCGGTCGTTGCCGATGTTCGATTCTACCCCCATATACGCTACCCACTGTTAGCAGGTAGCGGACTCTCATTCCGATTTGTGTGTTGGGATTCATATCTTGATTCGGACACATCCACGGATGCTGGTGTTTCCGAACTGGAACTCAATGCATTTGCTGGCGTTCCAGATTGTTGTGACTGGTATGTCTAAGGATTTGTGCCCAAACGATCCCAGACATTGTTTGACCGCGGAATGAGTGTGGGACGGAACACGATAGGGTGGATGATCCGGCTTTGGCTTGGATCTCTAGCTTGACCATTATTGTGAATAAGGTTTTGGCCATTATTAGGATCTCTTCATCTGGTTCCGTTCGTTGCCTTTGCCTACGTCGCGGACAAAGGGGACTCGACCGATTGGTGCTCGCAGGTCTCTAGGCCGTTTGCCTAGTTGATTTCTCAAATTTTCGTTTTCCGCGAACTACTCTTTGTCAAAAAGAGAGATTTTGGATCCGATTGGTATTGCAAGTTCCGGATGGAGGCTCGTGGGTTAGCACGTCGGCCTCCTCGGCCCCTTATTGGATGTCGCGCAGTAGCATCATGGGTGGGTTCAGCAGGACCATCCTTGACGTGGATTCTAGCAGCTCTCGTGCTCGCGACAAAGATACGGGCGAGGACACGGGATTAGATTCCCGAGTCCCTAATGGCTCCAGAGTGTGTGGAACTACTTCAGATAGTCTGTTTCCTCCGTTCTGAGAGAAAGATCTACGACGGCTCGACTGCCCCACCTCCGTAGTGGTGCCTGGAATAGTCTCCATGTTTTGCAGAGTTGCTACATGCCGACTGGCAGCTTCTGTATTACTCATCGCAATTTGTTCAGCCATGGTAACAAGGACGTATGAAAAATAAGGCCGATGATATCAAACTCCAACGGAATTCCACGTGGTCGTGGGTTCGGTCCCCACAGACGGCGCCAAAGAATGTCGGGGCAAAACGTTAACCCAACACTCCCGATGTGATGGTGCTTCCGAAGGCTTGAAAGAGATGGGGAATTGGGATTTTTGAGGAAGAGAGACTGCACCAACGTTCTGGTTACCTACGTACCCAGTGAAGAATCCAGGATCAAGTCTCTTAAAAACGTAGTTCTGGAGGATGCAGAAGCCTCCGTATATATAGCAATCTCCTGCCTTAGCGTCCAAGAAAGTGATTCTCGAAGATTGCATTCTTTCATGAATCCTATCATGACTTTATCTAAAATAGGATCATTCTCTAAGATTCCATTCTATCCTTGTGCAAGATCTTATCGGATTGGTTGGATTTCTGTGATTATTTTTTAACGGGGGTTACTGAATATCAAAAGCTTATTACGCGCAATCCAATTTTTTTGGAACGAGTTGAGGGGGTGGGAATTATTGGCGGAGAAGAAGCAATAAATTGGGGTTTATCAGGACCAATGCTACGAGCTTTCGGAATTCAATGGGATCTTCGTAAAGTTGATCATTATGAATGTTATGACGAGTTTGATTGGGAAGTACAATGACTATTCAGATCAGAGGAAGGAGAGATAAATTTTCATTTTTCCCATAATGTCACGAACAAGGAAAAGGTGTAGGATCTTATCGGGTGACTGGATCAGAATGATCCGGACGGATTGGGTCCACGAACTTGGGCCACCTGGATGGGCCCTAAACCCGTTGTGAACTCTAATGGATTAGAGGACCGAATTATCCAAAGTGTTTGCCCCCAAACTGGTCCGCCGCTGGTCTTACACCAGATTCATAGTCCGAGTATACTTTGGACCGGAAATATGACGTAGGGTACACACAGTGAGTAAGAAGGCTTTCTTCTGCAAGTTCTCGGGGTTTTTTTTTTTTTCGCGTGATTAAGTTGAATGAATATCGTTATCTTACCTTTCCCAAGAGATAACGTAATCCTTCTTATCGGGCCATTTATGTTTTCCTTATTCATAAGTTGTGTCCCATATTCTGAAAATGGACTGGACCAAACAACTAAACACCGTATAAGGGGTCTTATACATTATACAGGCTACCCAAATCATGCTGCCAAACAGGCCCATAACGGATTAGTTCGTGCAGAAATTCCAAATCCATCTATAGAGCCTGAGTTATTTAACATTGTCTTGAAGCATATGATTCACGGGCCATGTGGGAGTCTGAATCCATCTTGCGTTTGCATGAAGGATGGAAAATGCAAAAAAAACTTTCCAAAGGATTTTGCAAGTGTTACATTGCAAGGTACCGATTCCTATCCGATATATTGACGAAGAAACAATGGCCGAGTTGTCCGTCTTCATCATGGCACACAGGAGATCGATAATTGGTGGGTAGTTCCTTACAATCCCTGGCTCCTGAAGAAATATGACTGTCATATTAATGTCGAGATCTGCTCTAGCATCAAAAGCGTCAAATATTTATACAAATTGTCTACAAAGGAGGAGATCGTGTTTCTATGGAGGTCTCTTCGGAATCGAACAATGATAGAGACGAGATAAAACAATATGTAGATGGTCGTTGGATATGCCCACATGAAGCTTTATGGAGAATATATATGTTTCCCCTGAACAGAATGTATCTTTCTGTTTATACCTTACAGATTCACCTTCCCAACATGCAACAGGTGACTTTCACAGATGGTCAGGACCTTCAAGTGCTGATGAGTGATGAAAAAACGTCACACACAATGTTAACAGAATATTTTCGTATGAATGGTATTGATCCTGAAGCAAGAAAGTATCTGTATCAAGAATTCCCGGAACATTATACATGGTGCAAGCAGCTCAAAGTTTAGCGTAAAAGAGGAAACAAAAACCGGGTTATTGGAAGGCTCTCCAATGTGTCTCCTTCTGAGGGTGATAGATATTACTTAAGATTGATGCTAAATCATGTTCGAGGCACCACGTCTTTCCAAGATCTTCTACGAGTTGGCTCCACAAGACACACAACGTTTAAAAGTGCTGCTGAACATCTTGGTCTACTCAAAGCTGACAGTGCCATTCGAGATTCATTACTTGAGGCGTCAGTCGTACACATGCCCTCTGCCATGAGAAGATTATTTGTGACGATATTAGTTCACATTAATCCCATTGGAGTAAGAAAATTGTGGGACGAATTTCACTCATTTATGATGGAGGATTATGCCTTAAGAAGCTCTGGTAATGCGGTCAATCTTTTGCTCAGTGACCTTGAGGCTTCATTGAATGAACTTGGTAGACAAATATCTGATTTCGATCTCCCGTCTCGATGTGTTGATCTCGTAGAAGGGCCCCGTATCCCAAGTTCAATTGTTGAAGAGCGCTCTGTACCAATACTTGTTGAGGATCTATCTTTATATGACAAAATGAATTCTGGCCAGAGATATGCATTTGACAGTATAATGACTTCTATAAAAAAGAAAGAGAATTATGTATACTTCATTGATGGTCCAGGTGGAACTGGAAAAACCTTTCTGTATCGTTCCCTCATAGCTTCTTTGAGGAATGACAGACACATAGCAATAGGAACTGCTACATCTGGTATAACATCAATAATGATGCCAGGTGGGCGTACCGCTCATTCAAGGGTCAAAATACCAATTCCTACACACTCGAGATCAACCTGCACATTCGGCAAAGGATCTGATGTGGCTGCATTACTTCGTGAAGCAAGTGTGTTGATATAGGATGAAGCATCGATGACTCACCGACATGCGTTTGAAGCATTGGATAGATCCTTACAAGACATTTTTGATAACAGTTTACCTTTCGGAGGGAAAATGGTTGTAATTAGAGGCGATTTTCGGCAGTTACTTCCTGTCGTCAGCCATGGCACAAGAAGCCAGACTATTGATGCATGCATTACCAATTCCCCTTTGTGGCAACATGTACATATCTTGCGTCTCACTAAAAACATGCGGGCCATAACTGATCATCTGTTTTCGAATCTATTATTGCGAATAGGAGATGGTACAGAAACTTATGTATCAGGCAATATGATAAGACTTCCCGATGATATAGTCATTCCATGGGAAGATGACCTATCTCTAAACCGCCTTATAAATGAAATCTTCCCGCATTTGCAGTCAAATGTACATGACAGCAAGTACATGATAGATAGAGCTTTGATAACTCCATTGAACAAGAATGTGGACTTACTTAACCATGAAGTCATTAATATATTTCTTGGTCAGGAACTCACGTACTACTCTTTCGACTATGTTGAGAATGACGCCCGTAATTTGTATCCTCTGGAGTTTTTGCATTCTATGTCTCCTGGTGAGTTACCACCCCATGAATTAACTTTGAAGTTGGGATCACCCATAATACTCCTAAGGAACCTTGATCCAAAAAATGGATTATGAAATGGCACAAGGATGTTGTGCCGTAGATTCTATCAAAATCTTATTTATGTAGAAATTATCACTGGAAGTTTCTCTGGCACGCCTGCTTTATTAAATAGGATTCCTTTAAAATCCTCTGATGATGCTAGGGTCCCATTTTGCCTTACCCAAAAACAGTTTCCAGTAAGGTTAAGTTGTGCACTTACTATTAACAAGTCACAGGCCGGGCCAAACCTTACCTCATGTCGGTGTATATTTGCCGGAGCATGTCTTCAGCCATGGACAACTATTTGTCGTGCTCTCAAGGGGTATATCAAGGCAGACGACAAGGGTTTTAGTAAAGAATGGTTCTCTCATTGATCATCCTGGTATTCACACGAGGAACGTGGTATACAAAGAAGTACTACAACGATCTTCCTAAATATTAGTTCGAGTTTTTAGTAAAGGTAATATCCAAGTCCTACCTGTTATTATTATTATTATTATTATTATTAATATTTGTATGCTAATAATCCTACGTATGTTGAATCCACTCTATATCCAGCTACCTGCTACCACAACTCAATGACAATATGCTGGTGCATTCAGTATCTTTTTTGCGAGGCAGCAAACCGATTTGTAAATATAAGGAGCATGGTTAAAAAATCTAGTCGCAATGCAAGCTTAGCAAGTCTGTAAGTCTATTTACACCAGCGATGGCAATAACACCTTTTGCAGGTTCTTTTGTTCCTCTGTTCATATAAATATACACATGAACCTGTAACTACATTACTTCATTTCTTCACAAGTGATTCTACAGACGCTAGGGTCATAATGAGAATACATTATGCTAGTGGCTTTTCAAATGGTTGCATTGTTGACCTATTGAGCCCAGCCGCATATATGTTTGCAAGTGTGAAATCTGAGATATACCCCCCTTTATTATAGTTATTGGGATTTTGCTAGTTTGTTTTTTATTGATATGCCCTCTGATATTTATGTAGGAACTGTTATTTCAGAATGAATAGTTCTACAAACCGCGAAAACCCACGCATAGCGGAATTAATGGGGTTCACCGTTTTAGATAGAAAACATACCTTTTAGTTCCGGTTTTGATAACTTTGAGAATCCAAGCTTTATGAATCCGAATCAACAATCAACCCCTTGATCTTCTGTTGTATTCCTTTAGAATAGATTGGACGTTGTGTGGACAACGATCTACTAACCCTTTTTTTTTCTCACAAAGCTAGATCCAATTTTGGATCTATCTTTCCTTGCCTCTTTTTTTAATCCAGTGAATAGTGAATTTCGGCCAGAGAGAGAGTATTCTATTTATAGGCTACAACAGGGACCATGAGGAGAAATTAGGGTTGGGCCTCCTGACGGGATTGGGCTTCCCATGTTCGCCCAGAACACACGGCCCAAGTCCGTCAACAAATGGCTTATTCCACTAAAGGCCATTGTTGCACTACCGTCCTAATCCCAAATTACGTGTCAGCGTTTATGGACTCCATATTATATGCTCGTTGATTTCCCTGTGTTTAAAATATCGAATGCTCGTTGATTAATTCAAGTTACTGACAACTACATTAATCAACTTCTTATGTCCTTGAGTAGTACCACTCAACCTTATTGTCATGTTGGAATAAATCCACCTGCAGGGTTTACATGACAATCTTTTTGAGCTCCTCAAGGGGACATCATCAACCCGACTTCCTGCGGGTCACGGATTACTTCTATAATCAACAGCACACCTTACATACAATGTCATTACCCAATCCATCGAGTTTGTTGATTCACAAATGAATCTCACTCATTGATGATTTAAAGCAATGTATAATGCACGTAAGTGCCCGTTATTATATCCGGATTAAGAGGACAAACATCCATAATAACAGAAGCGTTTGTTCTCTTATACAGTCAATATAAAGAGAAACAACCTCACTTGGTCTTGTTTAATACACACAAAGTGTACTAGTGTACCTATAGTCAAGATAGACTAATACCAAATTATACTACAACCGTACCAATGATTTGTCCAAATCCATCTAGGTTGTGAACGATTACTTATACTTTGTAAGGTACTGATGATATGATCTTCTGTGTGTTCACACCATATTATCTACAACATAAAGTATTAGACACATGCATATAACTAATAACATATATAATATGCGTAACATTTGCCCATATGATTCTCATTTAAAAAATGAAGAATTAGAGTTAATACAAAAGTAATGCTTTTAGTATATAACCCTATCAATCTCCTACTTATACTCAAAGCATTGCTTTTTAGTATACTACTAGCAAATCTCCCACTTATACTTAAAGCTATGCTGCCAAGCATCTGATTCCCATCCCTCAACATCTTTGTCAAGGGGGGTCAGCTAGGTTACCTTCTGATGCTATCTTGGTAACATAAACATCTCCTCTTTTCTAGGTGGTACTTGCGCTCAATGTGTTTACTTGCTTACAAGAAGTTTCGGACCCAAAACTGATTCTTTGGCTGCCTCAGTGGCTGCCACATATTCAGCTTCCATGGTGGAGTCAGACAATCATTTTTGCTTGACACTCCTCCATACTATGGTTCCACCTCATAAGGTAAACACACAACCTAAGGTAGGCTTACTCTTGTCCCTATCTGACCCTTCAGCACCCTCCACACCGAGAAGTAGTAAGCCACGATAGTGTGGACGTTTACCATTCTTCATTCATGGAAATACTTTTAGGAGTTCACGATAGTGTAGACTGTATACCCTAAGGGAACCAAACTATCTGCATGGTATACTAACATATAATCCTTAGTCCTTTTCAGGTACTTCAGTATATGTTTTACCGCAGTCCAGTGCCCTTGTCCTGGGTTCTTCTGATATCTGCTAACCATGCCAACGGTAAAGCAGATGTCTAGCCTCGTGCATAGCATGGCGTTCATTAAGCTTCCTACAGCCGAAGCATAAGGAACCGCTTTTATGTCCTCTATCTCTTTTGGTGTCTTGGGACACATATCCTTTGATAGAGGAACTCCATGCCTGAAAGGCAAGAAACCTTTCTTGGAGATAAGCACAACATCCTTTTCTTGCGATCTCTTATAATTTTGATCCCAAGGACGTGATCCGCTTCTCCCAAGTCTTTCATATCAAATAGTTTGGATAACCTTACCTTTATGTCTGTCAACACTTTCACATTGTTTCCAATAAGTAAGATGTCATCTACATAAAGCACAAGAATTACCACTATGTTTCCATCAAATTTCTTGTACAAAACAAGATGCTCTTGACTTTTTTCAATGAATTCTTCTGGTTGCTCCATATAGATGGTTTCCTCAAGACTTCCATTAAGAAAAGCTATCTTGACATCCATTTTATAGACCCACTTGCATCCAATGGGGTTTATACCATTGGGTGGCTCTACAAGCTCCCAGATCTGATTAGAATCCATAGATTCCATCTCAGAATTCATTGCCTTTTGCCAAGATATTTCATCTCTATCTTGGAGTGCTTCATTGTAGGTCCAGGGATCAAGATCTTGGTTATCAGAGGTTATGTCTAAAGACATTCCCAAACCAATCTACCTGTTAGGTTGTCTAACAACCCTCCCACTACGACGAAGCACCTCTTGTTTTTTTTTGTATGCATTGGTGACACGTTGTGGTTCCTATTCTTGTACAATTGGTACTGAAGTAGTTTAATGTCTCTCCTCTCAATACTTCTAGAATAATACTACTTGGGGTAAAATTTAATGCACTGTGGGTGGAATAAGATTAATGATGTATAAATTGCCTTCTAATGCACCAGAATAGATAAAAGGTTTATTTTTCTTAATGATAATCTTGTCATTTAAAAGAAACATAATATCCATCCTTAATTAACATAGAAACTGAAATCAAGTTCTTTCTAAAATTAGGCACATAAAGACAATTCTTTAACACCTTAGTCTTATTTCTACCAAAAGATAAATAAACATCTCCCACTGCAACAACTACTTCTTTCGTAGCATCTCCAAAGATATGGCAATCTCTCCAGCACTAAGTTTTCTGGTTTCCTGGAACCTCTGCAACGAAATGCAGATATGGTTAGTGGTTCCCGTATCTACACACTAGGTACTGGTAGATAACACCGCTAAACATGTTTAAACTACTAGTGCATGAGACTTACCTCCATTATTCTCTTTGTTGAGAAGAGGACAATCTGGCTTCCAGTGTCCTGACTGCTTGCACTTGTAGCATTTGCCCTTAGGCTTTTTCACAGCTCCTTGAGGCCTCATGCCCTTCTTTGCCATATTCTTATGCTTCTGAACATTATTCTTCTTCTTTCCGCCATTAAGCGTAGAAGTAGAAACCTTCTCAGTTGCATAAACCTGAACATAACTCTGCTTAAAGAGACTCTCAGTTGATTGAAGTTCTGTCATCAGTTCCGCCCAAGAATACAACCTTTTGTTCATATTGTAGTTAAGGCGGAACGGTTCAAACCTCTCAGGCAGTGTCATGAGAATGATATCGACCTGCGTTTCCGCATCAATATCAGCTCCAAGGATCTCCAACTCATTCAGATAAGCCATCATCCTGAGTATATAATCCCTTATAGGAGTCCCTTCAGTCATAGTTGTGGTCATCAAGTTTTTCATGACAGTTTGCTTAGCAGCCCTATTCTGGTGTCCGAAGAGTTCCTTGAGATTGGGCATCATATCATAAGCCGTGGTCATGGCCTGATGCTGATGTTGTTAAAGACACCCGACATAGATGCTAGAATGTAAACAATCATGACACCTCATTTGCCTTGTTCCACTTCTTATATGCTTTTTCTCCTCTTCTCAAAGATTATCTTGGGGCTTAGGTGGGCATTCCTCATTGAGTACATATTTGTACTCTTCAGCCAGATCAACACGATATCCAAGTTGCGTTTCGATCTATGTAATTAGGGCCAAGAAGTTTGTTTTCCTTAAGAATAGTTGCTAGTGGGTTGAAAGTAACCATTTTGAAAAACCCGAGAATCACATAAAAATAACTATTATGTAGGGCAAAAACTTCTAGAGTTAATAACAAAAAAATTAATTAATCAACCCATCACTTGTACCCTCCACACCAGAAGTAGTAAGCCGCGATAGTGTGGACATTTACCATTCTACATTCGTGGAAATACTTTTGGAGTTAACTTAAAAATCAATTAATTAACCCAAGACCCTACACACACCGAGATGTAGTAAGCCCGCGATAGTGTGGGCGTTTACCCTATCTACATTAGGTGTAGAGAGGTTTTTCCTATTAGTTCTACTTCGTCAACTTAACAAAGACACCACTCGTTAAAGTGGACACATGCCATCTAGACAAGTAAAACTAAAATCTTGACCTTCTTTGGTCCTACAAATAATAGCAGTGACTCTGATGGGGAGGATACCATTACTTGCATCTAAGTGTATACCATTACTCAACTTCTTAGTCCATTATTTGTAATGAATCCCTTCAGATGGAGAAGTGAATCCATATATTAATAACTTCATATAGTTGTTCTTTAGAAGTTTGTTCTGGTAATCTGTAATTAGACTCATCCGATATGGAGGAAGGCACTACAACCGACGCGCAAGTATAATTACATTACTAACAAACCAGTAATGGAGACCGTGGGATTTATACGAAACTAAATTCCCGCTCCCACTTAGTTATTTAGAACTGATGATCATTCTGTTTACTGGTCATGCCTATGTCCATGTTATCTATTATTCATGTGGGCTTAGTTTTTAACAAACATCCACAAATAAAAATATGCATATAGAATAAGCAAATATGAACAATAAAATGGAAAATAAATTCCCAACTGTTATGGCCCATATTCATTGCTCCATCCTGTTCGCCGAACTCTTTTAGTTGCCTTCACAAAATTCGGCTAGAAATCGTGACTTGTTTCCTTCACTGGAAACCTCACGAAATCACTTCATAGACCCCCGAACAGCAAACAAAAAAAATCTCATTATAGAGAAAAAAAATTTCTCTTTCTGCCTTGAAGGGTGCGACCTGCGCTCCAAATATACCTGTATAGGGCGCATGGCGCACTCATACCTTCAGCGACTTCGGGTGCATCAGTAGCGACCAGCTCCACTTTTCTGTCAAAGCGGCGTGGCACGCTTTTACTTCGGTTTTCTCTTTTTACGGCGTTAAAGGCGCGACCCGGCCTCAGAGAAAAATTCAGATCCAGATTTCGACCAATCCCAATCTTGATCTTTTGATCTTTACAATAGATTACATCAATGATAAAAACAATAACACGATACATAACGTGATTTAAATTACATCCATTGATAATCAAAACTTGTAAAAATGATAAATTTTTCATAAAATAAAAAACGATCAATTTCTTTCCAGAAATCATTCTGACCATAACAGTTGGTTTAGATGCCTGCAAAACCATGTTAGAACAGTTCTACATCTACCAACATCTACTTGCTCTGATACCAATTGTAGGAACCGTTATTTTATAATGAATAGTTCTACAAACCGCGAAAACCCACGCACAGCGGAATTAATGGGGTTCACAGTTTTGGATAGAAAACATACATTTTAGATCCGGTTTTGATAACTCTGAGAATCCAAGCTTTATGAATCCGAATCAATAATCAACCCCTTGATCTTCTGCTGTATTCCTTTAGAATAGATTGGACGTTGTGTGGACAACGATCTACCAACTTTTTTTTTTCTTACAAAGCTAGATCCAATTTTGGATCTATCTTTCCTTGCCTCTTTTTCTAATCCAGTGAATAGTGAATTTCGGCCAGAGAGAGAGTATTCTATTTATAGGATACAACAAGGACCATGAGGAGAAATTAGGGTTGGGCCTCCTGACGGGCTTGGGCTTCCCATGTTCACCCAGAACAGACGGCCCAAGTCCGTCAACAAATAACTTATTCTACTAATGGCTATTGTTGCACTACCGTCCTAATCCCAAATAATGTGTCAGCGTTTATGGGCTCCATATTATATGCTCGTTGATCTCCTCGTGTTTAAGATATCGAATGTCCGTTAGTTAAGTTAAGTTACTGACAACTACATTAATCAACTTCTTATGTCCTTGAGTAGTACCACTCAACCTCATTGTCATGTCGGAATAAATCCACCTGCAGGGTTTACATAACAATCTTTTTGAGCTCCTCAAGGGGACATCATCAACCCGACTTCCTGTGGGTCACGGATTCCTTCTATAATCATCATCACACCTTACATACAATGACATTACCCAATCCATCGAGTTTGTTGATTCACAAATGAATCTCACTCATTGATGATTTAAAGCAATGTACAATGCACGTAAGTGCCCGTTATTATATCCGGATTAAGAGGACAAACATCCATAATAACAGAGGCATTTGTTCTCTTATACAGTCAGTATAAAGAGAAACAACCTCACTTGGTCCTATTCAATACACACAAAGTGTACTAGTGTAATCCTATAGTCAAGATAGACTAATACTAGATTATATTACAACCGTATTAATGGTTTGTCCAAATCCATCTAGGTTGTGAACGATTACTTATACTTTATAAGGTACTGATGATATGATCTTACATTATTGTTCACACCATATCATCTACAATATAAAGTATTAGACACATGCATATAACTAATAACATATATAATATGCATAACATTTGCCCATATGATTCTCATTCAAAAAATGAAGAATTAGAGTTAATACAAAAGTAATGCTTTTAGTATATAACCCTATCAGTTTCTCTATAGTATCAATGCGATGGACCCAAATACCAAAAGTATTTTGCAACTCCTCCGTTTGAGACAGGTAAAGACAATTGAAATTCTGATTCCAAATTTCTCTTGATCAGGCATGTGTTAAGCATAAAGATGTATCTTTTTTGCAGATATTCAATGGCATCTTCCTTAAAGTTAACAAGGCGACTGTCAATATGCTGCGTAGGGTTGAATCTTATGTGACATTTAGGTAAATTTAATCTGTTTCCTGACAATTTTTTTTTTAAAAAGTCGACGTAATGGTCATTCCCAAAGTTCACAGAAAATAATCCTTCAAGTGTTTAGAGCTCCTTTAACTTATTCCCTAAATTACACATATCCTAATCTAAAAAGCGTGAGGGAACTGATTTATAAGAGGGCTTATGGAAAGCTGAAAAAGTAGCGCATTGGTTTGACCGATAACTCTATCATGGAACAGGTATGCATTTTAGCTTTTTCCATTTGCTCGAGTGATTCCTTTGCTTGCCTTCTGACTTGGCTTCCTGGCAGGGACTTTGAAAGTATGGGATAATCTGTGTTGAAGATTTGATTCATGAGATCATGACTGTAGGACCTCATTTCAGGGAACCAAACAACTTCTTATGGCCTTTCCAGTTGATTGCTCCATCAGGTGGAATTAAGAAGAAGAGAAACCACTATGTTGAAGGTGGAGATGCTAGAAATAGGAAAGATTACATCAATAAGCTCATAAGGCGGATGAACTAGATAAGGAGCTCATTTTGTCACAGCTATGACTATATGGTTTCATTTTTCGTTTCGGACACTATGTGGATTTTAATTGCTCATATTATCAGAGCTATGACGATATGGTTTCAGTTTTCATTTTGCAGAGTATTTTTGGATTTTGATTTAGCTGAGTTCTGCATTAAACTTATTGTTTGTTTGTTGGGATTTTGTTGTTCTCACCTGTCTACCAGTTCTGGGTTCGTATTATGCATTTATAGCCAATTTCAGATGCTTTTCATATTGGATACAGACATCATTTCTATTCATAGGACATATATGCTCCTATTCTATAAGTAAGTACAATAACTATATATATCCACTTCCAATATGAAGTGTGCTTCTTTTAATTTGCCGCCCTCTACACAAGTCAGTTGTGTCTTCTGCATATCATCATCAATTTCTTTAATCCGGATCCTCTTCCGGTACCGAAAGCGGCATCATTCCTCTGCCCATCATTCGGTATCTCAATCGGTATATCGATTTTTTTACCGATGCTTTCGATTCACAAGGCCCCCATTCTTCTCTACGATATGCTAGCTTATCGCCTATTGGTGAAGCATCAATATAGATTGATGAGTTCTCATCTATCTCCCCTCTTATCAACATCTTTGATAACTCAGTCACCACCTTCTTCTCCAGCCACCTCCTAACTGGCCTTGCACCATAAACTGGATCATAGCTCTTTGACAAGACAACATCCAGGGCAACATCGGACACTGCTAAAGCAATACCTCTCTCCGCCCTCTACACCAGTTAGTTGTGTCTTCTACGTATCATCATCTTGAACATTAGTCATTTACTACTAATGCATTGAAAAAAAAAGAGTCATTTACTGCTGCAAGTGTATTAATGCAATATCAAAAGTTCTGCTCATGTATAAAAGGAGCTATACTAATGCAAATGTACTAATGCAAAATCACGCAAGATCATCTCAATGTAAAGTCCAAAATTGAATGCTAATATGGGCCATTCCCCCCCCCCACTCGGCCCAAACAATTAACAAAAAACACGTAACCGACTGCATTCATTCTCAACACTACCCATTACAAGGCGAGGAGTCTAGAATGTTTTCGACACCTCTCAACCAAATTCGTTTCTCTTATTAAAGGAGATGTACTATTGCAGTTGTACTAACGCTTGCATAAGACTTTCTTTTGAGTGAGATATTTGACAATACTTTCAGTGAAATTTATTTATCTTAGATCTGATATTGTATGATTGTGTATACATACCTCTACGAATGACACTTTTTCAACATCACTGCATAGCTGCCATTGACTCCTCTGATAGAGACTGGAAGATATTAGCTAGAGTAAGTAGATTATGGGAAGTCGTTGGCTACAGCTCGGATGAAGAAACAAGTTTAGACATGCTCCTTATTGACGAACACGTATGTATAATTATATATCTTTTGCTTTACTTTTTTTTATCAAACATAATATATATAACAACATGTAGAGAAAAAGATGAAGTTTTCTCTATTTAGGCTTGAGCGCACCCTGCGCTCCTTTTTGACTGGACAAGGGCGTGGGTCGCGCTCATGTCTTGGTCGAACTCAGTGCTCTTCAACAAGTACCCCAAGCTCTACTTTGCCTTTGTCGATAGCTGGTCGGCACCCACCATATTTCAAAGACGAATTTGACTTATTTTTGAAGTTTTCTGAAATAGTATAAATATAGGTTTTTTCTGTAGAAACCTAACTTTTCCAAAACCAAGAAAGAGAGAGATTATAAGTGAGTAATTCTCTGTAAGTTTAGTGTTCATTATTTGTGAGTGTATTGAGAGACTTGTAATCTATTACTCCAGACATCTAGTAAAACTTGGAACTCGTAGTGTGGACGTATGCAAATTGCCGAACTACGATATATCTCGTCTTGTGGTTTGTTCTTCTTTTACATTAATTGTTTTATTTTATATGCTTGTTATTTGATATTGAGAAGTGTTGGAATATTGCTTGGAGGGTGTTAAAGTCTTGTCTATTGAGAAGGATCGATCCTTGTGTAGGATTGATCTATTTGTTATGGGTAATGTTGTTTCTGCAGTTATTTATTCACAATAATTGGTATCAGAGCCAGGTTTACGACCTAGGATTTTGAGTTTAGTGCTCGAAATTTGTGTAGACAAGGTGCTCGATTAAATTTCAAAGTGAAATTATTTTTGGGTTATTGTGTGTAACTTGAAATATGGCTACCAAGATGTCAAACACAAGTTTTGAAGTAGAGAAATTTAATGGGAAGAATAACTTTGGGATTTGGCAAGTCCAAGTAAAGGACATCCTCATCCAACAAGGTTTGCACAAGGCTTTAAAGGAGATTAAATCTAAGGCGGCGAGTATGAGTAATGGTGATTGGGAAGAGTTCGATCTTCAGCCTTGTTCATCAATCTGGTTATGTCTTGCTAATGAGGTCATGTATAGTGTGATGGGAGAAAATACCGCTGCCGATATTTGGCTCAAACTAGAGTCTATGTATATGACCAAGAGCATGACAAACAAGATGTACCTTAAGAAGCGTCTTTATCGGTACATGATGGTGGATGGTTCAACGATGCAAGAGCACGTTAGTGAGTTCCGTCGACGCCTAGCGGATTATTTGAATGTGGGCATAAAGATGGATGATGAGGATCAAGCGGCATGTTTAATATTCTCCTTGCCAAAAAGCTATGAGCATCTAATGACTACATTTATGAACAGAGAAGACGTTGATCTTGACGAAGTTCAGAGTGCTCTTCTTTCTTATGAGTTGATGAAGAAGACACGTGTAAAGAATAACATTGATGCAGGTCAGGGGCTAGTGGCAAGAGGAAGGTCGTATGAAAAGGCTTCTACAAGCAATGAGAAGTCTAGGTCTAAGTCAAAGAAGTCTTTGACACGTGAAGTGTTATAGTTGTGATGAAAATGGACATTACGCAAGTAATTGTCCTCACCCAAAGAAAGAGAACAAGAGAGATGGTAAGAAGAAAGGTAAGGCAAAAATTAAGGCAAGTTATGCTTCAGGCTCTGAAGGGGACGAGTTGAGTCTGTCCACACAAGACTATATGGCCGAAAGGTGGATTCTTGATTCTTGATTCCAGATGTTCCTACCATATGTGCCCGAATAGAAAGTGGTTTACTTCTTATGAGAGCATTGATGGTGGTTCCGTTTTGATGGGTAATGACGTTGCTTATAAGGCAGTAGGAATTGGAACTATACGGATCAAGATGCATGATGGTGTAGTGAGGACTTTAACTGATGTGAGGCATGTTCCTGAGCTAAAGAAAAATCTTATTTCTCTTGGTACCTTGGATTCCAAAGGCCACAAGTTTGTGGGCGAAGGTGGAGTCCAAAAGATTGTCAGTGGCTCTTTAGCTATTATGAAGGGTTAAAGACATGGAACATTGTATACTTTGATGGGTAGTACGGTGATAGGCGATGTAGCAGTGGTTGCATGTAGTGATGATTATGAATGCACTAAGATGTGGCATATACGACTAGGGCATATGAGTGAAAAGTCTTTGTCTGAGTTGTGTAAGCGAGGGTTCTTGAAGGACTTGAAGAAGCCAAGTATGGGGTTCTGTGAGTATTGCGTCTATAGGAAGCAGTGCAGAGTCAAGTTCAAGTCAAGCAAGCACACGACAACAGGCATCCTTGACTATGTGCATACAGATGTTTGGGGACCCTCCAGAGTGGCTTCTAAAGGAGGTAACTGTTATTATGTCTCATTCATAGATGATCATACCCACTATGTGTAGGTGTATATGATGAAAACGAAAGATGAAGTGTTTGAGACATTTAAGAAGTGGAAGGCAAGGGTTGAGAATCGCACAGATAGGAAGGTAAAGACACTACGGTCTGACAATGGTACTGAGTATACCTATGGGCCTTTCCAAGAGTTTTGTCTTGACAGAGGAATGGAATTGCTTATTAATCGATCGAGGGGCGCCTCAGCAGAATGGAATGGCAGAGAAGATGCATAGAAATTTGCTTGAAAAAGCGAGATGTTTGTTGTCTAATGCCAGTCTAGGCAAAGAGTATTGGGCAGATGTAGTGTCCATGACGTGTTACCTGTATAATAGGTCATCAATACCAGCTATAGATTGTAGGACACCTTATGAGGTGTGGTTAGGTAACCCAGCTGATTATAGTATTTTGGGAGTGTTAGGATCTACTGCTTACTACCATGTGAGGGAGAGCAAGCTAGATCCTAGAGCTAAGAAAGCCATATTCTTAGGCTTCGCAAATGGGGTAAAAGGATACAGATTGTGGTGTCTAGAAGACCACAAGTTCTTGGTCAGCAGAGATGTTACATTTGATGAGACTTCCGTGTTATCTTTGATAAAGTTTCGGAAAAGAGTCGGGAGAATAGTGAGTCTATATAAGTTCAAGCCAATCGAGCTTGAGTTGTGCGATCAGTGAGATGATCGATTGGTTCATGATGAGGTACCAAATTATGGAACCACACATCAACAGGAAGAAGAGCAAGAGCATCCGCAACTTGTATTGGCTGACCCTAGGCCAAAGAGACAAGTTAAAAGAAGTGCACAAGTATGGGCAACGCGAAAGCCGTGAAACACTATGGTAAGGTGGATTTAGTGGCATATGCACTGAATATCGAAGATGATGAGCCAGATAGTTTCAAGGAAGCTATTAGAGATGCTCATTACAGAGATTGGTTGGTTGCTATGTAAGAAGAGATGGAGTCTCTTGATAAAAATCACACATGGGACCTAGTTTTATTGCCAAAGGGCAAAAGAACTATCAGCAGTAAATGGGTGTTCAGAAAGAAAGAGGTCTTTCCTGAGTCCGACAGTACTGGGTACAAGGCAAGAGTAGTAGCAAAGGGTTTCTCACAAAAGGAAGGAGTCGACTACAATGAGGTATTTTCCCCGGTGGTCAAACATACTTCCATTCGTGTGTTATTGAGTTTAGTTGCTCACTTCGACTTGGAGTTAGAACAACTTGATGTGAAAACTGCTTTCTTGCATGGGGACTTGGAGGAAGAGATCTATATGAGACAACCTGAAGGGTTTGTCGTTGCTGAGAAAGAAAATCATGTATGCAAATTGAATCGATCACTGTACGGGTTAAAGCAATCGCCCAGGCAATGGTACAAGTGCTTTGACACGTTCATGATGCAACATGAGTACACCCGAAGTAAGTATGACTACTGTGTCTACTTTAGAAGGCTTCGTGGTAATGACTTCATCTATCTCCTGCTTTATGTGGATGACATGCTTATTGCTTCAAAAAGCATGGTGGAGATAGACAAGTTGAAATCTCAACTTAGCTCTGAGTTTGAGATGAAAGACTTAGGTGGAGCCAAGAAGATACTGGGCATGGAGATTGACAGAGATAGGAAGAAGCGACGGATAGTTGTCTCTCAGAAGAAATACCTTCAGAAAGTAATTTCTCGATTTGGTATGGAGAATTCAAAGTCAGTTTCCACACCTTTAGCTGGGCATTTTAGGCTTTCAACTAAGTTCTTTCCCAGTTCGGTGGAGGAACAAAAGCATATGGCTAATGTTCCTTATGCAAGTGTCGTGGGCAGTTTGATGTATGCTATGGTGTACACATGCCCAGACATTTCACAGGCAGTTAGTGTTGTAAGCAGGTATATGACAAATCCTGGGAAGCAGCATTGGGAGGCAGTGAAATGGGTACTAAGGTACTTGAAGGGTACCTTGGATGTGGGATTAGTTTATGGTGGAGGCACTTGTTATGTCAGTGGGTATGTGGATTTAGATTATGCATGTGATCTAGATAGACGACGATCGACTACTGGTTATGTGTTTATGATGCATGGTGCACCGGTTAGTTGGAGGTCTATGCTACAATTTCTGATTGTTCTATCTACTCACCGAGGCAGAGAGTATATGGCGTGGCGGCAAAGGCAGTGAAAGAGGCACTATGGCTTCGAGGTCTTCTGGATGATATGGGTATTGAGCAGAACAGTGTTGCTTTGTATTGTGATAGTCAGAGTGCTATTCATTTGGCGAAGAACCAGGTTCATCATGCTCGGACCAAGCATATTGATGTCCGTTATCACTTTATACGGGATGTGGTTGAAGATGGTGATGTAGCACTTGAGAAAGTGGGCACCCATGACAATCTTGCTGATATGCTGACAAAGGTTGTCACCGGAGTTAAGTTCCAGCACTGTTTGGACTTGCTCCAAATCCTACATGCTTGAATGAACCCTTTGTGGGCATGGCCCTTTGGGGCAGTTGACTGCGAGTCTTCCTTGCTGGATGTGTTCCTACTAGATGTGTTCTTACTGGATGTGTTTGGCTCAGTTTTATGTGTTAAAACCTCACCGAGGTGGAGAATGTAGAGAAAAAGACAAAGTTTTCTCTATTTAGGCTTGAGCGCACCCTATGTTCCTTTTTGCCTGGACAAGGGCGCGAGTCGCGCTCATGTCTTGGTCGAACTCTAGGCTCTTCAGTGCACCCTGTGCTCGACTTTGCCTTGCCGAGAACGTGGGTCGCGCCCCACTATATTTTAGCACGAATTTGACTTATTTTGAAAGTTTTCTGAAATAGTATAAATATAGGTTTTTTTCTGTAGAAACCTAACTTTTCCAAAACCAAGAAAGAGAGAGATTATAAGTGAGCAATTCTTTGTGAGTTGAGTGTTCATTCTTTGTGAGTGAATTGAGAAACTTGTAATCTGTTACTCCGGACATCTAGTAAAGCTTGGAACTCACAGTGTGGACGTAGGTAAATTGCCGAACCACGATATATCTCGTCTTGTGGTTTCTTTTTTTTTTTACATTAATTGTTTTATTTTATATACTTGTTATTTGATATTGAGAAGTGTTGGGATATTGCTTGGAGGGTGTTGAAGTCTTGTCTATTGAGAAGGATCGATCATTGTGTAGGATTGATCTATTTGTTGTGGGTAACGTTGTTTATGCAGTTATTTATTCACAACACAATATTTGCACTTTTACTAGGGACACCAGATACATTCAAGAATTTATAAAACGTTCATGGATAAATTCAGACACCGCATAGTTGAGAAAGTGATTTATGAAATCTATAGATTTTCTCTGATGAAAAGCGACAAGGCATATAAAGTAACATCTAGAGAATATATTATCACTTTCAGTTGGAGCACCATGATAAAACCAGCCAAAATCAGTGCTACGAACTTCCCAGAGCATGCATTCCAATTTGTCGATTTTGATCAAATACCATCCAAGATTAACGATAAGCATCTTATAGGTATGTACCTACATACTATAATATTTTAATAATTATTTCCAACGTTAATCTAATGTTTTACGCTGTTCTTTTTATTTACAGATGTAGTCGGACAAATAATTGTGTGGAACAAACTAAAGAATGTTACAAAAAAGAATGGCCATCAGACTGTTATAAGGGAGATACAAATCCAAGATGAACAGTAAGACATTTCATTCTAAACAAACATTAGAAATACTCTGCTGATGAATTACTTGTTTATGTGTACTCACTTTTATATTAATCACTATACTCCGTTTTAGCGTACTATTATTAAATCTTCTTAAATTTAAAGAAAGAGGAAGGAAAGTTTCAGACAAAGGGGGATAAGGCAGAACAAAATAAGTGTGGGATGAATTTCATCTGGATCCATTTTGAAAATTAAAAATATTTTATATTATTCTACATAAAAATTTGATATCAAAATTCTCTCTCTATTTACTCTCCCTCTTTACACACATGCTACCTATTTATTGCTTCATCATGTAGATGATATGTCTTGAAAATCACATTGTGGAGCGGCTCAGCGACACAACTCGATGATGAAACAATCAAGAATAACTATAATACAACAGTTTTGATCGTAACTTCTACGAGCATCAAACATAATGGTATGTTTCTTCACACCAAACACATATTCTATCATAATTTATAATCATTCAACTTATCCAAAACCTAACATAACACAGATGAATACGTTGAATATGTTTTGTCATCTACATCTGCAACAAAACTTTATCTAAATTTAGAAATTCCACGTGTTGCGGATATCATGAACATGTACTTTCAATTACTTAGATTCAACTAATTACATTTTATTGGTAATCATGCCATGTAAAATCTTCTCTATAAAGAGCACTAACATTTATATTCTTTGCCCATTCTTCATGATTGTACGTTCTCGCATTTTTATGTATGAAATCACGATTGAGCATTTGAAGAGAATTTTAACATAAATTTTTAATATATTTGATTGAGAACACTTCCTTTCAACAGCTGTATGGCTTACCTTTTTTTTTTTTTTTTTCCTCCAATCTAGTACCGACACAAAGTCAACTTCCTCAAGCACTGCCAAGATTCACTGCACTCTCTTCATCCCAGAACAAAAAAACATTGTCAGAAATAATTGATTCGGTTAACGACGCTTCATCACAAGTATATAAATCAACATATGTTCATCTATAACTTTCATCTCTTAACAATTCTATATATACCATATAATGAACTATATTATTTATAGCAAATGCATTTTACATGTGAGGCGACTATTTCCAAAGTACTTCTTGACAAGGGATGGTCTTACAATGCATGCCAACATTGTCTAAAAACAGTTGATATCACCAGTAGCGGTTACAAATGCGCAACGCACGACATTGTGCCTCAAGAACAAAAGTAAGATTTAAGTTTTACATCTTCCCTATCTATATGCTATAATTAACTTATATATTGCACAAGTACCGATTGCGAATGGAGATAAATGACGAAACCTCTACAACAAAAGTTGTAGCATTTGATCTTGAAGTAACAACACTCCTGCAAAAAACTGAAAAAGAATTTGCTCAGATTGAATCATAAGTGAAAAAATAACTATAACTACTCCTACATTCAATATATACATGCAATAGCAATTTAAATTATGTGCATTCAATATGTTCAGGAAAATGGTACAGACATTTTACTAGAACTGTTCCAAGATTTGGTGGGATATAAGGCTATATTTCAACTAAAAATAACCAGCTTCAACAAGCAACACAAAAACAGTTTCTTCGCCGTTTCAAAACTGCTTCCAATGATTAATGACTCAACAAGTGGCAAATATGTAAAAGATTGAAACCAAATATGTAAAAGATATTCAGTTTCTTCCAACTAACTTTTGTTCTTTTGAAACCAAATATGTAAAAGATATTCAGTATTTTCTTGCATGTTCTTTACTAACTACTATATCCTTTTTTGCTTCTGTACACGTCTATGATATTAAGTCTTTTCTTATGTGTCTTTTACTGTCTACTATGTTCCATATATTTTTTACATTTTTCACCAACTCTTTAACATATATTGACAGCACAATGTAAAATTGAATATATACCTTGCTTACAGCGATGATATAGATACGATATACAATATATACCATTTTAGATACGTTAGTACTTAGTTGGTTAACAATTGTTCTAAAAATATTTGCCGACTTATACAATTAGCTTGGCATAAAAACACGTGCATATGCACGTGCATCATACTAGTCTATATATATATATATATATTATAGCTCTCCCCTCCTTAATTGAGGAAGCTTTTCTAGGGTGTCCACGTGTACAGACTAATTATGATAAATCAGGAGCAAAAAAAACTACCGCACGAGAAAAAAGAAAAACGAGCTGGCGAGAAAACCCACCATACGTCTTCCCTCCCAAAACCCTTCGTCTTTCTTCCTCTCCCATCCCATCCCATGCGATTATGAAGAAATCAGGAGACTCGAAAAAGAAAAAGCCCTTCCTCTAAATCCAAATCTTTTATCCACAGTACTCAGTGGCAACAACAGAAGAGCATCGCTTTTGTTTAGGATACTGAGAATACAGTTCTTGAGTCAAGGTAACAAGAGAAATAACGTCGAGGATATATAAGTTTCAGAAATGAAACATATGTTGCTGAAACATTGATTACTGGCCAAAATCTGTTATGAAATCTTTGGCCGATATCAAAACTAAAGTTGCGTAATTCTGGTTTTCTGGGAATGAAATGGCAGAATAAGGTTTTACTACCCTTCACATAGGCCAGGCCTGCCGGTTAAGTCGGATCAGATTCAGTGTCAAGGCGACACCCCTTCATCAACCTCTTCTCTTCTCCCTATCTCTTGAAATTTGCTCAAGAAAGAAGAGATGGACATTTGTCTTTGTTTCAATGGACCAGGTGAGGATACGGCTTACCATTGGAACTTCCACTGTGATTGTATCTCTTTCATTTAGGGGAGGATCAAGGGTGTACTAATGTACTGATTGGTTATAAGGTATAATGATTTTAGTTATATTGTGGTATATGGTTGAAAAAACAACAAAAGAAAATTTAATTGGAGTTGATGTTTCATTGTCTGCATGCATTGTATTTATTATCTGTACTTTGCTGATTATGAATTTCTACATTGAGAACTTGCACAGTTGCACTCTGTCCTTCATGATGTTAGCCTGTTAAATTACATGTTACAAGCAAAAAAAAAGCTTGAAGATTCTTTCAAACGTGATGGAAGTTTGAAGTCTCAAGAGATTTGGTCATATTGAAGAAAGACAACACATTTAGCCATTGATCCCACCTCTTAAGCCGATGAACTGCTACGGTTTCGGGTCTCAAGTCAAGTCCTGTCACCAAGGTGGAGGGAAGAGACCCCTCTGTTTTGGCATCATTTGATTCAAACTTATCCTGTCAAAAGTACAATAACATCCGTATTATTCCTTTACCTGAATGATTCCTGTTATGTGTCATGTTGTCTACCGAGTTCTAATCCTATTGTTTTATGAGAGTGAAAACCTCCAATTGAAATGAGTGTTTCTCGATTTACCCACCAGAAATATTTTTGTAATGCTTGGTGAAATTAAAAAACATGTAAGTTTCATGGATCTCACGGTTCTTCCTTTCGAATTTTGCATGGTCAAATGCTAACATTAGTTGAATATATACTGCTTCTGTATCATGCATTTTTTCCAACTCCTGTCTGGTATCGGTTCTTCTTAAACAAAGAATACGGAAGCCTTTTTTCATCACTAACCACAGGGTTGTACCTTACTTTCAAACTTACGTCAGTTGTTCAAAAGGTATAATTATTTATTTTGTTTTGGAGAGTTATTGTTTGTTCTCCCAATCTGCAAATGTCGTAATGAAGACCCATGTAGGACTTTGTGGTAAAGGCAAATACTAATTTAGTAGGTTTGATTTGTCATGGCAGGTCCAATCCTTTTTCACTGCGTTGAAAGCATTGTCACACAAAGAGGTTCATTATGGGTCTTATGCCACTTCTGATCAGATCAGCTTCCTAGCTTGCATCCTAGCTTGCATAGATTGTGGCTCCTAATGAAAACAATTTTCCCTTTCAACTGTCGTTAGTTAGAATTTAAAATTGTGAGGTTATAAGATTTTTCTTCTAATTTTTTCCCTGTGGCATTGTCTTATATTTGCCTTGAAGTAACTAATTAGAACATTATTTTTTTGTAAAATGGTTGTGGTTTTTCCAAGTGGTATTGGTGCGAATTCACTCTCAATTTGTGGGACAACAATGCTGGATCTAAAACCATTGTTAGTTTTTATCTTTATACTATATTATTTTTCAATTTTTAGGTTTAAATATCAAGATTATGGGCGACTTAGCTTCCATTAAGTTTATTTATCTTTAAGCCGATATAGGATATATATGTTGAGTTATGGTTATTTATTGCTTGAATGGGTGACTTACAAAATCAGGATATAGCACAAAACTTGGCTGAGGAGGCTACTGAAAAGATTGGGGAAGCTTTAGTTTCTCAAAAGTGAGGAGACTACTGAGATTGAGAAATTTCGGGTGATGATTTGGAATTGGCAGGAGTAGAGGAAGCAAAAAAGAGGAAATTGAATAGGAATGGTAGAAAGAGATCAATGCTGTCCGACTCCAACATGCTGTTGATGTCTCAGCCCTATAACTTTCTACTGCAAGATAAGTTTTGGTATTGACCAGGATGATTGTGTACTTCTTCGTCTCATTGAGATCCATCTATGTTTCTACATGCTCATGTGCGCGGTTATTAGGTTAGGAAAAAGTACAAGGTAATTATATGGGCTATTGGTGTTCTAGATAAGGTCGTATTGTGATGGTGCCGTAGAGGAGTGGGTTTACGAGAACATCACCAGGATTTTCAGGAAACAAAAAGTAGATATGGCTATTGACGAAGCTGTTTCCCGGGTGCTGTCTATGGTTGAGTCTCCTGATGCTCGCTAGCAATATAGACGCGTATTTGAAGGCTATCGCCAGGCTAAGGTAAACTACTCCATTTACAGTTGTACGTAGACCAAGTTAAAATTTACTTGCATCAAGATTGATGGTTGTGACTTACTAGAAAGTTGGACCATTTGACGAAACTTCCAATCTTCTCCCCATGCTCCAGTTTCTTTTTGTAGAAGAGGATTGTTTATCCTGTGTTTGATAGCATAGGAAATGAAACTTGCTTCATCAATGAATGACTTCTTTTTCAACGTGTTTAATGTTGTGAGAATGCGTGAAAGTGAACAACTGACAGTGTCTAAAACTCACTGTTGCCTCACCTCATGCAAAATTATCTTTAGCTCTTTTGAAAATATGCTAGACCTACAAGATGTATAGACATCTCTTTGTACATATTTGTATACATCTCGCTTTTAAAAGTGGAATTTTGAGGATGAATGTATGAATGTTGATATGACAGAACATTTCATAACAGATAGGGTACTTTTCCTTCTTATAAGTTTTCGTTTTTCTCTTTATGATTTGTTAAAATTATATGTTTTTAGTTTGAATTGTAGGTCTTTGAGAGTCGTGAAGAACTTATCAGATGGGCTGGGCGAATAGGGAAGGAAACTGGTTCATTATTGTGATCAAGAAATCTGATCATTCTTCAAAATGAAGGACACCCAGGTCAAAGTTAAAACATGAAGTAACACATTTGGTTCGCCCATGATTAATTTTGTATTTGAGGCTTTTTAGAACCCACAAACTTCCATCTACACACTTACGAACTTCTGAATCGTGAGGAGAAGGGCCATCTCTACTTCTGTTATTCTCTCACTTTCCATATCAGTGACCTCCATATTCCATCTTGAAAGAGTCATGTTTAGGGTTTGTTATACGAATTGAAGAAGATTCGGATCCAAACAAGATCTAATCAAACGGGATTGAAAAAATGGAGCGTTCTGAGATCCGTAAAGACGAAGGAAGCCGAACATTTATGATGTGGGAATTGCTGAATGAGTTGAAGGAAGATGGTAGTAATGGTGAGTTTCTCACTACGGTTAGTGCTTTCGAAGTTGAAAGTCGTGATGCCACCTCTCCACACAGGTTCCTTTTCTAATTAGATTTCTGCATCTTCAATTCCATTCAAATATTTGAGCATTATGAACACTATTTTTTTTTTGTGATTGCTTTATATCTGTTGTGTCACGTTATAATAGTTGGTTTTGGATTTTGTTTCAGTCAAGATAACAATCACCACCAATATATGGTCCAAAACAATGTGGCCATGGATCTGATCAACAGTGTAACGGGTGTGGATGAGGAAGGTCGCTCTTGCCAACGTATTCTTACTTTTGCTGCTAAAAGGTATGTTATTTTCAGTTTTCACCATATTCTTCTCAAAGGAAACAATGCTCCTTCTACATACTTTCCCATATTTGTTTACTTAGTGCTCCTTGATTCATATTACTTTACCCAGGCCACAACTTCAAAACATATGAAACTCTTTTTTCTCCTATTTAAATATTTAAAATGTGCTTTAGTTTATGCTGATAATTGATTGTTTAGTGTAGATATATATAACAGTAGTCCCTTTTCAAGCTCATTGAGGTTGTCCACGTGGACAAGGGGTTTAGGTGCGAACCCTTTGAAAAGAAACCCCAACTCTGATGTATTTTATTTATTTTGGAAGCAAAAAACCTGCAACTACAACTAGGGTAGGGAATCGCGTCGGGTAGACCCGAATCTGACCCAACCCGACCCGATTACCGAATATATCGGGTTCGAGTTGATTTTTGTATCTGTTTATGTATTCGGGTCGGATTCGGATTCGGGTATGTCGGGTTCGGGTTCGGATTCGGATATAATTTTTGGGATTTTTTTGAATTTTTAGTGTTATCCGATCGGGTTAGTCGGATTCAGTCGGATTCGGATATTAAATTTCAGATATAATCGGGTTTAGGTTCGGATTCAGATACTGTGAAATTATTTGGATTCGGATTCGGATATAGCCATATCCGACCAGAACCCAACCCGATCCCTGCCCTAACTGCAACACTACTTAATCTACCCTATCGTCTCAACACTCATCTTCTCTGTCGATAGACAAACTATTGACACAAATATTAGGGACAGTCAATCACACAAATATTTAGAAGTTTTGGTTTTTTGCAAGTTCCCAATTGAAAAACGAGATTTGGGTTTAAGAAGTTAGGGTTTTGATTCAATCGAGGGTCTTCTTCATGAATTTTGCAAGGAATGAAGTCATCCATGAGAGTTTTGATTGATCATCCATGTTTTTCAATTGAATTGAATTTGCTGTTGTTTATATCTGAAGCCTTATACTATGATACCTCCTCCACAAACATGATTGCCAGCAACTGAACTTGCAATAATGTTAGGGAATGTCACCGTAAGTTATCCTGGGATTTATCAATCTTGGTAATGAAGCTATTTTTTTGCCAACGGTCATATTCAGTGAGTGTTCTAGGTTTGGAAACCTCAGGTTAGTTATTTTTATTGGTTATTATCTATTGAAATTCTTTGATTAGTTTACGAATTGAGCGATGGCTTGAAGGTACGATTTTTTATTTTCAGCTATTATATAATGTCCAGTGGTCCTGTTTTACTTTTCGTGCGAGTCAATATGTTTTTCTATACTCTCTACATGGGTGCTATGTTATATTTTTACGGTTTTGGAAGTTAGAAAGCTTGAAGGATTGAAACTATAGTTTAATATATTAGAGCTAGACAAATGAAAGGTGGTTACTGTGTTTTCTATTAGTATAATGTGAAGCTTGAGTACATCTATTCCTACGATAGAGTACAATAATCACAAGACATAGATACATTTATAATAATTGGTGGTGCATATATAGGTTATTGATACAGTTTCTCAAGCTCTAGAACTTGATAGGTTGAGCTAGGGTATGGTAATATTAGGAACATGTTAAGTTGCTAAGTTGTTTGTATAGGTTATGAAATAAATAAATTTGGACTAATGCACTAGATTACATTGAATCTCTCACTATGCATATTAAGAAGTTAACATGTATGATCAACTTGAATTGATTCCACGGCTTCTTTCTCGAATGATTGTCAAAGTCTAATGTAAACAATATCCCTATAAACTTTTGCTATTATTAAGTCTGTAGTTGCTTGGTTGTGGGGTTTAGTTATTTAATATTTTTAGACCGCCTAGGTCTAAAGTAGTGGCGTAGGCTTATGAAAACCAAGGATGTATTGGAACCCTAAGCATTGTAAAGAAAACCTCCCTTAAAGCATTAGTAAAATAGAGTTAAACAAACATATGTATACTATCTTCCTCTCACCCACGATGACGCACCTGTAAGCCCAATCTCCCTCTTCTATAGATTATCCATGTAGAGTTCTTTTGTTTTCAGTGGAAAATTAAGGTCTCAATAGTCTGTTTTGACAACCTATGGTTTCAAGTGGCTTATAGGAAATTTCGGCAATAAAACCACAACTTTCATTTATACTTACTCTACTACTCTACTGTGAAGTTTATCACAACAGGACAACTGAACAAGGATGTGAATCAAGTCCGCCCATTGTCGAGCCACCCAATCCTTGAAATAGGGACGAACACCAAAATCCCACTAAAGCATGCCATCCTACAAAGAGTGAATTCTCTCGCATAAGCGACTGTAAACTAATAGTAGTGGCGAAGTTTTTCAGCAAGCTAAGCAAAAGATCGATTGGGCTTTGTGAGCGAGATGGCAAAATGTAAGTAAGAAGATGACTTATACTTCTTTTAGTTCAGTGAAAGTTAACCATTAAAATCACTATAAATGTGTAGATTAGATTTTTTTTTTTGTAACTCAGACATCCTGGAAGTGTTTTAGATATGTTGAAGTGTGTTGTTAGTTCCATTTTGAGACCTAGCGTAATCTCATAGATGTTTTTGCATTCTTGAATTGAAAGCCTATCAGGGCACATGGAAGCAGTCACTACCAGTACTTAGAGTCCCATAGCAAGAAACACGTCTTTTCTCTCTGTCACCTGTAAGAAACCAGAAGAGTTAAATTTGATTGGTATCATTACTACAAAAACAAGAATCTTAGGTAGTTTGTAATTACCAGATATCTAAACTTTGACTTTACACTTGATGAATCAACTGCAGTTTTGCTTAATGCTTATATAAAATAACTGACTATGATTAGTGTCAAGGTGGCACCTAGAAAAAAAAGGGAGCCAAGGTGGCGACTTCCCTGCTTGCAACAACATGATTGTCACACACGAGGCACAATAGGAGATGTTTGTTTAGCATAGGTTGGTAATGTGATTTCTGTACTATGTTTATGCTTAGAGCAAAATAAAGGTTTGATTTTGGAGGATAACAAAATTGTTCTTTGTTACGCAACACCTGTACTATTTGGAATTTCATGTGTTTTGCACATTCCTTTAAATAATAACACGCAGTAATTTAGTGTGCTTAATGATTTAGGCAGCTTTATAACACAATTTGTTATATTAGCTTGCATGTTTGTAATCTAATGGGATTAATGATAATTATAGATCTCCCCTCATCAATTGAGAGAGAGTTTTAAGAGTGTCCACGTGGGCAAAACTAATTACGATAAAATAGGGAGAGCTAAATAAATTCATCTACTTTTTTTGTGCCCGAATCTAACCCCCCAAACTCTAAAAAAACTGGGCGATAGATATCTGGAAAAACCCACGATTCAATTTCACGCCATCCACTCTGAAAACCCCAAACTCTATAAACGGAGAAACATACAAACGAATTATTTTTTATATGCTTACAAGGAAATCAGACCATACTGATTAGTTACCCATACTGATTAGTTACCTATACTGATTTCTCTCTCGGCCTTTTATTCCTAGAACTTTGGCTGTTTGTTGATTATCCAATTCTCCAGCATCTTGACCAAAATCAAGGCTCTGGAGTTTATCTGAACACTTAGAATTAATAGCAGTCCCTAGCCTATGTCGCCCCGAGGTTTTGGTGGGAAATTATTCCGAGAAGGTGGATGTGTGGAGTGCTGGTGTTCTACTTCATGCCCTCTTACTTGGGTCCCTACCATTTCAAGGAGATTCATTAGAAGCAGTTTTTGAGGCAATTAAGAAGGTGGATTTAAGCTTTAATGGTGGGATGTGGGAATCTGTGTCTGAACTTGCCCGGGATCTGATTGGGAGAATGTTGACAAGGGATGTCTCCTTGAGGGTAACTGTAGACGAAGTATTAAGTATGAATAGTTTCCCTATTTTATTTTCTGACTTTCTATTCGCATGTTTTATTTTGTCTCTCCCCCCTCCCCCTCCCCCAAAAAAAAACAAGGTTTGCTTTACTTCGTTTTATTTTATACGGTATATTTATTTATTTTATTTTTCAAAAAATAATTTAGGACATCCATGGATTTCATTTTACACGGAGCAGGCTTTGAAGAGATCATTGATCAAGTCAAAAGGCAAAGGAGTTGGTGTACTCGATTGATCTGTGGAGGGACCAAGTTCGTCATTTCGTAGAAGAGGTACTTTTCTGGGTTTATATATCTACTATAATCTGGTATTGTTTCAATGCGATATTAGTGTCATATCTATTGTTCTGTGGTTCCTTTTTTTGGTATTTTTGTCACTCTTTGGAGAGTTGTTTCAAACTTTTACTGTGCAGTTGTGCCTACATACATACTTTATTTGAGACCCTTTATCGTGAATTTTATCACCATGAGGCGTTAAAACAAGTTTGTGTGATGTACTTACCAACAAGTATGATTGATGACTGTGGTTCGGTATTTTGTGCCATGGACGACAGATACATTTCACTTTGTAGTTGTACCTGTTTCAAGAACTACATTTGTAAGCTCCCAAGAAAGTATGTTCCATTTCATTAGAGCAAGGGTATCAAATCCATAAGAAAAAGAAGTCTGGACTCTGGACTTATGAGAGTAGTGAATGTTGAGGCATTTCAAATTTCAATGCATAAGTGCAATGAGTTTACAACATTTTTTTGTGGATTAGTACATGTTGTGAGATTATTTGACGGTTGAATACACCAAAAAATTAGAATTTACATCAGACATTTACGTTATTCCAAATGTTGTTGTATCTGTATTCAGTTTTAATTAAATATATTAAATCATCAAGTTAATTAGAATTGCTTAATTTAGGTGTGGTAGATAATATAGAATTCACATTAAGTTAAGAAGTCTTACATGATTATGACCCTCCTAACTAAAATCCTCATTACTCCTCCAAAATAAGTGCATATTTGTTGTCCATAATCCAAATGGGAATTAATGGTTGAGCAAAAGTCATATATGCAGATATGCTCTTAGTGGGAAATCTTAACATAGCAAGTGGTTTATTTTGCATTTGTTTGTGTGCAATAGGAGCATAATTCTGGGTTACGTAGGTACTTCAAAATTGAAGCCGTATCGTGTCAGACACTCAGCATTTTAACTGAAAATGCCGTGTCTCTGGAGTGTCTCTGCCGTGTCTCAGTCGTACCTGTGCAACATAGGAGCATATGCTCAGTGGATTTTGGTTATAGGAGTTTAAAGGTATTGGGCTCTTTCTTATTGTCAAAAGTTTATTACAAATTCTAAGGTATTGCTTATCAGAGTGTTCGAGGAACTGGTGGAGACTACCCTAGCGTTATACAAAGTTATATAGGCCTTTCTGAACAGAAATGTTTAAGTGCTTTACAAGTTGTAATTCACTGCAAACCGATAGCCATAGCCCCACAACCTTATCGACACGCACTCACGCACACACACAGATGCCTAGAATAAACACATAAATTTTAAAAAGATGAATAAATTACAGGATTAAGTGGAGTATCTACACCCTTGCCCTTGACTATATAGACCTGTGGCATCTATTGATATCTTTGTGTTTTCACTGGTTAAACTAAATTTATAACCTTAAGAATGTTTCAGACAGAAGTATGGAATTGTTAGTAATCTTGATGTCCGAAACTTCCAAGACTTTTATACTGAATATTTCATGTCTAGAGAAGTGAACATCATATGGGTGATAAGGTTTCCCGAGGGGGAGGAAAACAAGCTTCATGAAGCTCTACCAAAAGGGTTCTTAGAGAAAATTGGGGAGAGAGGGATGGTTGGAGATGGTTGGGTTCCTTAAATGAAGATTCTTGCGCATCCTAGCATTGGTGGATTTGTAAGTCACTGTGGATGAAGTTCTATCCTGGAGGGAATAAAGCTCGGCGTTCCTATAATTGCTATGCCAATGTATATTGATCAGCCTCTGAATGCTAGATTGGTGGTAGAGCTTGGTACAGGGGTGGAAGTCGAAAGAGATGAATGTGGAAACGGGAAACTTGCGGGTGGGGAGATGGCCAAGGTGATTAAACAGGTGGTGGTAGAGAAAGGAGAGGAGATAAGGGCGAGAATGAAGGCGATAAGTGAGAATATGAGAAACTATCGAGTATTTGTTCTTCCAAGAAGAATGAAGCAATTTCTTGAGGAACTCACCGTCACTTCTTTGATTTAAGTTTCTTTTGGCAAAGGCAAACCAATCGAGTTCTTCTTCTTCGAAGGTAAACATTTTTTATTTCTTGATTGTGTAGAAGATTAACCATTAGCACAAGGTATTGCTTGAATACTGTAAACGATTAGATTAATGATTAGATTAACCATTATGTAGAGGATCCAACCATCTCTCAAGAACAATTTTAACTGAAAATGTTGTGTCTCCGGAGTGTCCCTGCCGTGTCTCAGTCGTACCCGTGCAACATAAGAGTATATGCTCAGTGGATTTTGGTTATAGCAGTCTTTACAAGTTGTAATTCACTGCAAACCGACAGCCACAGCCCCACAGCCTTATCAACACGCACTCACGCACGCACGCACATGCACACACACAGATGCCTAGAATAAAGGGTTTATCTTTAGTGAGTATCAAATTATGTAAGTGTTTAACTATTGTTTCTTTTATCCTGTCCAGGGCATGGTAAATTTGAGAGTCTAGGAGCTCTTGGGATTTCTTCTATGCTTTTCTGATGGACAATTTAATAGTATATAGGCTCATGCACTTGTACAGAGTGACTTAGACGTGGAGCATCGCTATTCAACACTTCAAGTTAAATTACGATATCAGGTAAGTATACTCTGTGTCATCAACCTTTTAATTACTATAACCTCTTGAACTTATATGAGATAGAACTAGAAACACATTATATTGAATAACCTCTTACGTTATGTAAGATTGAGGGTAAAACCAAGATTCAAGATTTTGGTCCAACGATAGTATTATTCATCATTAAATTCACTGTTTCATTCTCGATTAATAGATCGTATGGTTGGTGACTGGATCTCTTCCTCCAATGCTACTGCTATATCTTGAGTCTTTAGAGTATTGATATTAGCTTTTCCTTACGTTAGAGATTAGAATCTCTAATTTGGTACAAAAAGAACTCAAAGTTCCTTACTCACGATTTTCGTTTTCGTAGAGCTAAAGTAAGGATTCGAACTAACCTAAAGTCTAGGACAACTACAAATTGTTTGTTACTCTTAGGGAACTAATGAGTAAGGTTATATTACTAATGCTAGGTTTCTTTCCTACACAACATTAAGAAAAACATTAACGTTTGAAATCATGCACTTAATACAAAAGACAAATTACTAAATAAAGAAAAGTGGAGAGCTAATCCTCCTCATGTAAAACTAACATTTAGTTGTTGATTTGAAAAGGTTTATTGATTCTTCCTAGACTCATAGACAAGCCCCTAATGGAATAAAACTTGATCCTTAGCATGCATGGCTCACTTAAGAGCTCATACATGCTAGCAAGTGGAACCAAGCAATGACTTATCTCTAAGCTCATTGCTTTGATACCTAACTAGACACTACACCAACTATCATTTTGGGATAGGATGTAGAGCTAGTTGTTCTTCCTAACAACCTACCAAACCAACAACAATTGTTTTCCCTCACATGAGTTGGATTAACTCCCCAAAAGGGAAGTTAGCTCATGATCCTTGGGACAAGGAAATTACAACTAGAAAAACAAAAAGAGAGAGAAAGAGGAAAAAGATAAACAATCAAACTCACTTCTTTTTATTTTCTAGAAGAAAACAAATGTTTCCTCCATTAAAACTATTACAAGCTTCTTACCAAAACTAAAAACTAAACTTATGATTTTTTTCACTAAGGAACTAAAAAATAATGCCATGTAAGGAAAATAAGTCAAGGGAGTAAATGGAGTGTCCCCCACCCTTGTCTAATTTCTTCTCCATTTGAGAGAAATCTCATTTCCTCCCACGTGAATCATCAAACCACATTAATTCATTTTTATCCACCACATTAAAACAAAGTGACACCTTGCCTTTTTTTTACTATTAACACCTAATATAATTTATTATATGCAAGGTGTCAACTTTGCACCAATAATTTGTTATTTTTGTCTTGACATGCTCTATGATTGATGACTCATCCAATCTTGTGGCCCCGCATAGTGGGTCCATGTGCAGTCCAGTGGCGGTCCGGTATTTTGGGCAGTTTACAACTTCCCGCCTATGCGTAGAGTTCATCGCCCTGATTGTCTGAGCAGCTCTCTTGTCGCATTCGGAGTCTTGGTTTGAAAGGTAGGAGCTTTGGAAGTTTGATGCTTCTGTGCGGATTTGGAAGAATTCATATATACGCCGTTCCTCGTGCTTTATCGCAGGTTTAACCAATATTTCCATGTTTACTGCAAATACCTGCAAAAGTATGAAAACATATTTATTTCATGATTATTAAACACATAATTAACCAAATTTATATGTCTCAATGGGGTTTCATAATACACTTTTGGGTGCTTATCACACTACCCCAAACAAAGACTTTGCTTGTCCTCAAGTAAAAAGAAGAGACACTAAAATAGATAAGTGGCCAAAAATGTGTAGTCCTAAACTAATTCTCGTTTTCAGAGAGCGGTTGCATTGACCATATGCAACAAGGCCTTAAACCACTAGGAATTTCCTAGTGGACGAGTTATAGCCTCGTGAGAGTTTTCCAGAAAAGATACTCACAAACTTCATTTATACTACAATGACTCAGTGACAGAAACTCGTTTCCTAAATTAATCTCAGATATCCATACATCTCCTTAGCAGGGAACGAGGATTGATTTCTTTGAAACTCAAGTTAATATGTATTCAATAATTAAAACATCTACATATGATTATTCATGCAGTGAACTTTTCATTGAAATATACTAGCAGGGTTGTTTCTGGATCCCTTGGAGAGCGTACCTAAATGGGTTCTCACAGGTATGTGTCGAAACACAATTCCACTCAAAATTTTACCACTCAGGTTTTGTTAACTACAGTGTGCAGTGGGCACACGTTTCCTCACATCTCAATGATAGTCAGAGGAGCCGATATCGATCAATCACGTCTACTACTTATTATCACACCACCCTACTCCTAATTGAGCTAGAGGTATTTATTAGGTATTGTGGGGGCTTAGGTGGATAGTGTACAAGAAAATGGAAATGGATAATCAAAATTTACGAGTATGAGAGAATATGGTCTTCATATATTTACACTAGAGGAATCCTTGTTTTCTTTTCTTCTTCTAACTGAGTTTTATAACCTTGTTTTTAAGCCTTTAATGGATTTTTATTATTATATCTTTTTTTTAGATGGCTTAAAAACATGATTCTATTTTTCTTTCCTGAAGCAAGTAACTGACTTTTATTTGGGACAAGTCTTTCTCTTTATTCTTTCCACATTTCATCCTATTTCTTATACTCATCACTTAGGTAGGTTCTTTTATTTGGTTTAATAAATGGGTAAGGAATTTTTGGTGAAAGTGAAAGGTTTGATGAACGGTTCAATGGAGTGACTAGCGGTAAAATTTGTAGCAATGTAAGAATTTTTAGCTATGTCGATCCAAAGAAGGCCTAAATTCTCGCTTTAGGGTTGGGTGGTGATCAAGTAAGTAGACGCGTGATTTCTCTATTCGAAAAACTACTCCCTCGCGGTCATCACACACAAATCACTCATGTCAAGGTTTTTGGTTAGATTCTCACAGGATTTATAGTTTAAGTAACTAACCGTTGGTTCCAGAAACTTACTGCTATGTACAATCGATGATACTCAGTACATGAATATTCATGAAAAGATGTATAAACTATTGCATACGTATTATCTAAAGTTTCTCAAAAACAAATTCTAATTCGGATACTAATGTGAGATTTCTAGACAATTTTCATCATTGAAAAGGAAACAAGACTTTGTCACTAAGTACAATTATTAATATGAAAATAAAAACTATATACAGGCTACAAGATGCCTAATTTTTGCTACAGGTTTAAAGCACCCCCAAACAGAATGATGCTTAGTCCTCGAAGGATCAATAATTAAAGAGAGAAAGTACCTAAGAACCGTGAGCAAAATTAGGGCTAGATTGCTGGAACAGAAAGGTTGGTGACCATAATATATTATTCAGAAAGAACAAGAAAATGTTCAATAGCACACTAAACATAGCACATGAAATAAAAAACCATAGCATACGAAACATGAAAAACAATAGCACACCAAACATAAGGTTTAGCTAGATATATGTACAATGGCAAACTCAAGTTTACCATCCAGCATGATGTGAAGGTCTGGCGTCCTCTTTAAGGAAATGCATTTCCTTAGCATCGTGCCAATAGATAATAGTCTGCCAAATTTCTGCCCATTCTTTGTCTCCGGATTCCCTCAAATTGGTCTTCATCTTTTCGTCCTTTGGGTAACATCGAACATGGCTCAGGTATCGAGTGGGGCGCTTCCATTGACGAAACCTCAATGAGCGAATGATTCTGTTAGCTGGGCACATGGAATCCACATTGACCCAGTCATGAAAAGTAGCTGCAAACTGTGGGAAATGTGTCTTCATGATCCGGCAAGCGGTGACTGGTAAAAGTATATACTGATCCTGAAAAGTGCGAGCTCGTTTCAGGTTGGAGACAACACAACCTAAAATGTTAAATAATGCATGACCCTGAGCTAGTGCACTGAATACGATGCAAGCAGCCTCATTGGCAGTAGAAAAATGCCAATCTCCCATAATATTCAGGAGTACAAATAACATTGCAGTCCCCATGTTCATGGTCATGCTTGCTAATGGAATGGTGATGTTGCGCCATGGCGCATGGCCATCTCCTTCTCGTTTGATCTCAAGACCATCACCATAAGAGTCGCAAAACGCTTGCCACTGAAAGGAACGGTAAGAATTATGATAGATGTAATGCCAAGAAGACGCAAAGAGGTTCGTGGTATGGAAGGTCCAAAGTTAGGGCAAGTTGTTGTTGAGAAAAAGATATGAGATGTGTCACCAACTCGGATTGTGAACCCGTCTAAGTAGAAACCATGCGATGGTTGAATCTTTTGGTGTGTCTTCCATATTAGCATAAAAGTATGCAGCCAAACTCGAAGAATAAGTTTGGTCAGGTTGAAGAATTAGGGAAGACCACCCAATACTTGTGATGTAATCATGGAAGAGATGGCCATAGGCATTGGAATCCATCATAGACTGAAAGGATTGCTCAGGAATGAGTTTGGGAGGTACCATGGATGATGAAGATGCAATGTTTGATGAAGATGCCATGGTGGGTGAAGTAAAGAAATGGGTAACGATACCGGCAACTGGATGGAAAAATGAGTTTGTAAGAAAATAGACCCTCCTGTAGCATATGTTAAAATTATATTAGTCACAACGGAAATGATGACAATCATACTAAGCATTGCATACAAAAGAAGACAAAAAGATAAGACAAAATACATAGTACGACGGAAAAACGTAATAACATATATGATTATATACTTATTGACTTAGTAATATCATGGATTCTTATATTGATCTTGGAGACGCATATCGTGCACCAGACTGTTTAGTTCTTCCATTTGTTGGCCGAGTTGCATCTGAATGTCCCCTTGGCTGGCAGAGAGTACAGTTTGATTTTCCATTAGGAGAGCGTGATTTTCCAAAGACTGAGAATGAATTTCCAAGATCTCCTCCTGTTCAACATCATGCGTTGCTTGATGATCTTGAAAATCCTGAAGAGTTGTGATGATGATATTCTGACGAGCGTGTAGTTCCCTCAAACCCTGATGAAGAAGTTTAATGCCTTCCATGGGATTAATAATGTTCAAGATGGCATTTTCATCAAATAAATGGTCAATTTGAGCTTGGGTTGTTTCGCTTCATCTATCGAGTATCGGGGGTCCAAAACTAGCGGAGTAGTCTGTTTGGAGTACTTTTTATATATGCTCTTTGAAGGGGTGTCTCTGGAGAAATTATTGGATAACCCCAACGATCATAATCTGCGGTTACTAAAGTGGGTAGGGTGCTGACCTTCTTGTTTTCTTGGTGATTACGTTCCAGAGGTGTTGGATTAGACAAAAGTCATCTCTTTGAGTTTGCAAAATCCAAAGTAGGTGCAGTTGAGGCTTTGTGACTTCTGATTGGTGTGGTGTACCTACCACATTATGTCCCAACCAGTGGAGCACAACACGTTGATTCTGTTTCAAAGAGCATTGAAGAACAATGTGATGTGTATTTTCGACGTCGCCATGAGATACGGTAGCTCGTAGTAAAGTTTTTGCAGAATCAAATGATGACTCTTGAAAAAGGGACTCCTGGGTATTTATTGGGATTTGAAGTATGTCGGAGATCATTTCCTTATTCAATTCCAATCGTTGTCCATAGGCATTGAAGTAGAATTTTCCATCTTGAGGATCCGCTTAAATTGGTAGAACATCAAAACCAATTCGGGAATAACCAACTCTTTGAATGATATAGAAGAGGCGCCCATCCGCGACGTATGATTTCGTGTCAAAATAAGGAGAAAACCGCCCTCTTGAAAGTTTTCAGGTAGTCTTTCTCTGCCGTTATTTTTCTTGGTTGAGCCATTACTGAGGGAAGGATAGTGAAAATTGTTTGAATAAGAATGGCTGAAAAAGAAGAGATTTATAGCCAATCTATGAGTCTATACCAAACTGAGTCCAAGCGTAGTTAATGACCCATGTGATTATGAACAGCATCATAGGGGATCCACAGTAAGTCTTTGTCATGTCAGATATCCAAATACAATTAATGAGATGGTTTAATATTAGAAAATACGGAGGAAAGTTTCACAGGGTAGTTAGACTTACACGTAATTTCAGAAATGATGATCATAACTCAGTAATAGAATATGGATAGAATAATCAGTGTTATGTGTACCTTGTAGCGTGCGCGATTTTCTCTGAACACCATGTGTATCCATTAATTATTTTGGTGAGTTTTGGATGGCCTTTCTTTGTTATGGTTTGTTTATTTATTTACTTATTATTATTTTTTTTATTAATTTTTTTATTATTTTTTTATTTATTATTATTATTTTATTTATTTATTTATTTATTTTTTTTAGAGAGGAAAAGACAACTAATATACACAAATATTTAATACGGAACTTCTCCATTTAATACGTAACCCGTACAAATGTGTGAGAATTATTTAACACACCATACTAATATACAAAATGAAAATCAGAAAAAATAAAAAATAAAAATGGTTACACAGATCTAGATGTTCTGGATCATGTTATGCATGAGTGACAAGAGAATAATGATAAACACTGTTATCACGATTAATGTGATAGCCCATTCGCGTTGCTCCTTTTTCCATCGGTCTATTTGATTCATTATGTTCAAGAAATTGAGGATTTGTGAAGAAGAATTTGTGAAGAATGAGAGAAAGGGGTTGAGTGAAAGTGGAAAAGGAGAGTTGTATTTATAAGTAGATTTCTGACCGTTGGGCATCTGACCGTTGGGCTTTGAGAGTAGGCCCATGCATCAAGGAATATATGAGGAAGTACACTACGTGTATAACATAAATAATTTCTCATTCAAACCATCTGGAAATACAAAATTATGAGAAATCAACCGATATATAATTTTTTGTATCACTAGAAAAAAAAAAATTGCAATGCATAAGGGAAATAAATGACATAGTCATTGCTAAGCCAAGGAAAATAAACAGCTACTGTGAATCCTCCTGGTTAGCAGAAGATGAACCCGGGTTTTTACGCCTTCCCACTTACCTAACTTCAGCCGAAATGACCGGTCCGGAATGTGGCCTATAGACTGTAACAACTGATCTTGGAATTGCTGCTGATTTGCCATCATCATTCTCTGGAAGCGGCCTTGGCGATTTCTCATTTCTTGCTGGAAGTCATTCTGGGAAGTAAACATATCTTCCTGGCGAAGAAACATCCTGCACATACTAGTATTCATGTGCCTCAAGGCATCCATAGGAGTATTGATTCGGCGCATGGTATCTTTCATTAAACAATCGGGTGGTGAAGGAGGAGGAGGAGGTACGTTATCATGCTCAATGTCATCTCTAGCTACTGGGTCCTAGTGGTCTAAAACACAAGTCTAAAAAATTCCAAAATTCTCGAAAGACCTTGTTTCAATGAAAGGAGTAGCAGATTGGAACTCTAAGTTAAGCATAAGCTGAGTAACAAGTACAACAAGACGAGCTGACCTGTTTGACGCGGTCGTAAGAATATGGCCCACGAAATGGACCATACAGAAAGTGTTCTTCCTCTCCTGTAGGATCCACAGTAGGTGCAAGAAAGTCTTGTTCACGTCAGACGTCTTTGAAGTTCCAATGGCGTTATGCGCCCGACCATCGAGTGACGGCTAATTGGTTACGCCTCGGCGAATCTTTGGTACACGCATTCGAGAGCGGTGTTGTACTCTCCCTCGAAGCGTGTCAAACATCAAATCCCTCGTGGTCGGATACTCGACAATAGTGGTCGGACTATCGAGTTTATCGGAATAAGTGCGGTATTCGAAATCAACTCCAGCGTAAGTTCACGTTCCAACCCATCCGCCGTAATCCAAAATTCGTCACCCCGGAAACCTCCATTGTTGTAAAATTTCAACACTAAATCTTCGAAGTACTGAGTTGGAATTTGATGCAATAGATATTCCCACTCTCTACTAGAAATTTCCTCATCAAAAAATGGGTGAAACATCCCGGAATTGTAGAGATTTGCGAAATTTCTCTCAACTGTGATTCTCCTTCGTGCTGCCATAGCGCGGTGTAGATTAACTTTTGAGGGTGCAAATAGCAAGAGGAGGTGGAGGAGATGGTGCTGGAGGAAGGGAGTTGAGTTTGGTGGACTTTGGCCCGCGTGCGCGGGTCGAATACACTGCTGGCAAGTCGCGCGCGCGAGTGATGTGTGGGGGGGACCAAGATCCGATTTTTGTGGGAGAAGAGATGAGAGGGGTGGACGCGTGGGTGCCTCGCGCATGGGCTTTGTACCCGGATTTTTGATTTTTGGGTCGGGTCAAAATTTTGGCCCAAGCCCAAATGAATATCAGAAATTCCTTTTATGTCTCGAAATGTTATGAAATTTCAAACTTGGAAATTCGATTCGTTTCAACTCCAAATTGAATGGATGAGATATCAAAACGATCGGCATTAAAAATGCCATCCACTAGAATATGAAAAAAAATCACATTCAAACATTTTTTTTTTACTAACTTTGGTTTTTATTTATTTACACTTTTATATACAAATGTACAAGTCGAGAAGAACGTGTCAACAACACTGGAAGTCCAAATAAAACAACACATCACAACAGCTTAACTCAGGCAACTTTCATGTCGGCTCTGGGCGAACCCAATCCAGCCAGACTGTGGCTTAATCTTTATGTTTTGAGGGCCTAGGGTTTAGGACGGTACCATCCCTGACCAATGTGCAATGGTCTAATAATAATATTACCCTTAGTACATATGGTATAGCCTCAAACCGCCCCGAAACAGTCACATAGAAAACTGATCGGGGTTGGCCTGGTGGAATCCATTACCCGTACGAACTAGGAAATGTCCGATGGTGCATATCACGACTCTCTTTGGGCACCATGCTGGGTGCTAATAATAAAAAAAAAATGAGTATATACATGTTGAATCTTTTTACGTCAGATCCTCAAGAAGAATGTGAGTATTTTAACGTCAGATCCTCAAGACGAATGTGTGTCTTTTAACATCAGATTCTTAAGACGATTCCCAACCTGTGGGAATAACGGGGCGACGACGAAGTTTATCCTGCTGCTGCGGTGTCAGACAATAATATACCTTATATCGGCTCATCTCGGATAATAGATCAAGACCTGGGCAGAAGCGTTTTTGACAATTCATACACCACCCCATCGCCGGCGCCAAGACGCCGCTGAGCAAAAGTACTACGAACATTACCAATTCGAGATGGGTGAGATTTACACCAAATGATGAGTTGGAGTTCGCGAGGAAGAGAATAGAAAAGGGAAGAAAAAGAAGGATTTGAAATTTTTGGTACCCATTGTTTTCCAGGAGGCACGTTTGCTCGATTATCAGAAGACATTTATACTCAGTTCTGAAGTAGAGTTTTGTGGACTAAGGTTCCGGCGCTTGCAACCACACACTCTAGGGATTTTTAGAAAAGAAAATAGGAGAGAGCCCGGCTACCCTAATGGCATACTTTTCCTGTTTAAATACGTGGAAAGAAGTACACTAGCGAATCTATTAGTCTATGTAGACTGGATCATTGAGAAGAGTCTCTTCGACATCTGGAGAGCGCAACTCATGATAATGTTTAAGGCACTGGCCATTTACTTGAAATTCGCTACCATCATTCGTTTTTTTCACGAGAGATAGCCCCATAAGGGGGTGGCAGAGAGAGACGATAAAAGGACCGGACCATCGAAGTTTTAATTTTTGGAAAAATGTGTAATCTTGAGTTGTACATCAAAACTTTTGACCGACTTTGAATTCTTTTTTTCTCAATATGTGCTTGTCATGCACTCTTTTCATGTTGGCTTTATAGGATTTCGAGAGATCATAGGCATCACTCCGAATTTCCTCAAGCTCATTTAACTGCAATTTTCTCTTTTCGCCTGCCACGTTAGTGTTATAATTGAGGCTTTTGATGGCCCATAGAGCACGGTGCTCAAGTTCAACCGGCAGATGACAAGGTTTTCCAAAAATGAGGCGATACGGAGACATCCCTATAGGTGTCTTAAAAGCTGTTCTATATGCCCACAAGGCATCAGATAATCGTAGAGACCAGTCTTTCCTAGATGGATTGACAGTTTTTTCCAAAATGGATTTGATTTATAGATTAGTGACTTCTACTTGACCACTGGTTTGAGGATGATACGGAGTTGCTACTTTGTGCGTGACTCCATATTTCTTTACTAATGATTCAAAAATTTTATTGCAGAAATGTTTTCCCCCGTCACTAATTATAGCTTTTGGAACACTAAATCGAGAGAAAATATTTTCTTTTATGAACAAAACGACCGTTTTATGATCGTTAGCACGACATGCCAATGCCTCAATCCATTTTGACACATAGTCAACTGCTACAAGTATATATAAGAAGCCATGAGAATTTGGAAATGGACCCATGAAGTTGATTCCCCATACATCAAAGATTTCCACAATTAGAATAGGATTTAAGGGCATCATATTGCGTTGAGTAATGCGACCTAACTGCTGGCAGCGATTGCATGCTTTGCAATGCTCATGTGCATCTCTAAACAGTGTTGGCCAATAAAAACCACATTGTAGAACCTTGGCCACAGTTTTTTTACCACTAAAATGACCACCACAAGATTGTTCATGGCAGAAGGATAACACATCGTTGTGTTCCCAGTCGGGAATGCAACGGCGGATTAGTTGGTCTGAACAATACTTGAAGAGGTAGGGATCATCCCAAAAATAGAATTTCACAGTGGATAAAAACTTTTTCCGGTCATTACGAGACCAAGATAAAGGGACTTCCTCGGTAACTAAGTAATTTACTATGTCTGCGTACCAAGGGGACTAAAAAAATAGAGTACAAGTGTTCATCCGGAAAGGAATCCGCGGATAGGTTCGGTATCGATATCAACATCATCGACAAGTCTTGATAAATGGTGCGCAACCACATTTTCGCTACCTTTTTATCTCTAATTTGAGAGTAAACTCTTGCAAAAGGAGAATCCATCGGATCAACCTTTGTTTTGCATCTTTTTCGCTAATAGATAACGGTGCCGCATGGTCGTCAGTGTAGACAATAGTTGGAGAACCCACTAGGTAAGGGGCCTAAACTTATCCAACGATATACAACGGCGAAACTCTTTCTCGAGTCTTTGGTATAGTTACGTTGAGCTTCATTAAGGGTTTTACTCGCATAGTAAATGACAAACTGGCTTATCTTTCGGCGTTGCCCTAGTACAACTCCTATAGCATAGTCACCGCATCACACACATTAATTGAAGGTTTAGACCAATCGGTGTGGTTGAATTATGGGGCGGTAGTTAATCGCGGTTTTAATATCTCAAAGGCTTGTTTGCAACTGAAACTGAAATCAAAAGCGGCATCTTTAAGCATGAGATTGGTTAAAGGTCTAGCAACCTTTGAGAAATCTTGAATAAATCTTCTATAGAAACCTGCGTGTCCTAAGAATGCGCGAATATCTCGAACTGTTTTTGGTATAGGAAGTGAAGCAATTTTTTCTATCTTGGCTTTGTCGACTTCGATTCCGTCCTTTGAAACGATGTGTCCTAAAACTATTCCTTTAGTAACCATGAAATGGCATTTTTCCCAATTAAGAACAAGGTTTTTCTCTTCACAACGTGTAAAGACCTTTTCAAGATTTGATAGACAGCTATCGAAAGAATCTCCATATATTGAGAAGTCGTCCATGAATACTTCCATAAACCGTTCAACCATATCACTGAAAATATGAAGCATGCAGCGTTGGAAAGTACCAGGTGCATTGCAAAGGCCGAATGACATTCGTCTATATGCAAATATACCAAATGGACAGGTGAACGTTGTCTTTTCTTGATTAGCAGGGTCTATGACTATCTGAAAATAACCTGAATAACCATCAAGAAAACAGTAATAGGCATGACTGGCTAAACGTTCGAGCATCTGATTGATGAATGGAAGTGGAAAGTGATCCTTACGAGTGACGACATTAAGTTTGCGATAGTCAATGTATATTCGCCATTTTATTGGGATACGAGCGGAAATGCATTCATCTTTATCATTTCGCACAACTGTAATGCCAGATTTCTTTTGAACCACGTGTACAGGACTCACCCAAACACTATCAGAGATAGGATAAATAATACCGCATCTAGTAATTTTAACACTTCCTCTCGGACCACATCTTTCATGGTAGGGTTTTAGCGTATTGCGCGGTTCACGCCGACGTCTTAGCATTTTCTTCCGGTGTATGCGATGGGTGCACACATTAGGTTCAATGCCTTTAATGTCATCGAGGGACCATCCAATAGCAGAACGATGTTGTTGAATGACATTAATTAAATGAGCTTCCTGATCGTCAGTCAATTGTGAAGAAATAATAATTGGGTGGCGACCATCCGGCATCAAAGTCATGCGTATTTTAATTCCGAAGGAAGAAGTTTTAAATCAGGGGTGGGCGGAGTGGGTATTAAAGATTCTTGAGGAAGGTCATCATCCATGCAGTAAACAGATTGATGATCATCCAAGTTACTTGACATCACTATTGTAGGGTCAAATAATGGTAATCGACTCTAATAACTCATTTACTTCTTGTGTATAATCATCGCCCCTCAAACTTCATTTCGCTAAAGGAAAGAAATTGGTACACTTCATCTTGAGGAAAAGAGTTTGTGAAATACTCTTTGGAATCTTTGTCAACCCTGTTGACCTCACCATCAATGTCAGGCTTTGGAAGTTGTTTCATCAACTTGAACACATTCACCTCGACCGAAAGATTGCCGAAGGACATGGTCATGGAACCATCTCTACAGTTAATAAGAGCATTAGCAGTGGCGAGGAACGGACGTCCTAAGATGATAGGAATGGAATCACATGCAACTTCTGTATCCAAAATAACAAAGTTTACAGGATAGAAGAAATCTTGGACTTTTACAAGGACGTTTTCCACAATTCCTTTTGGATACTTTATGGAACGATCTGCTAACTGTAAAGTCATGGTGGTAGGTTTGAGCTCATGAAGACCTAGTTGTTTAAATAAATAATATGGAAGTAAGTTCACACTAGCTCCTAGGTCTAGTAGTGAGATGGCGGTGTATTTGTCACCTAAGGTGCATGGAACCGTTGGTCTACCAGGGGTCCTTGTATTTTACTATACCATTTTGTTGGTGATGGAGGAAACCGTTCTTGAGGAGCGCTTGTTGAGGAACATTAGTTTTCCTTTTGTGGTGCATATCTTTCAGAAATTTTGCATGTTTTGCCAATAGTTTTAAGGCATCGAGAAAAGGTAAGTTAATTGTTAAATTTTGAAAAGTCTCTCGAATTTCAAGCAAAATTCTCATCGGGTTTATTCTTTGCCAAAGCGTCGCAGGAAAGCGGTGCCTTAGGGTGAATTTGGCAAAGGGGTCTACTTGCTTGTTTCCTACATTCGGAGGTGTTGACTTTGTTGAATCTAGGGAATCTTCCGTAGGTTCATTATTAGAAATAGATTCCTTGGAACCCTCTTTTTCCTTTGGTTGATCATCTGGCATACGTATTTGATTATCTACAGTTTTTCCAGATCGTAGAGTAGTGATTGCATGCACCTCACCTTGGTTGGGGGTGCTTGTACCAAGGGCATTGGTGAATTCAAAGGCTGTGTTTGCTGGTTTAGGGTTTGGAACTACTTGTGCAGGGAACACGCCTTTCTGACTCTTTTCTTGCGCCAATTGTTGAAGTGATTGTTGGATAGACGTTAAAATTTTAGAACTGTTGGTTCATGTAAGCTAAGAAAGTCTCGTTTGTCCTATCCGAAGCGGGTTGTGCGAGGTTGTATGTGGTAGTAGTTCACGATTATTCTTTGAGAAGTTGTTGATTATAGTTGGGATCTGGATTATTTGGAACAAGGCTGCGGTTGGTTTGATAATTAGCATTGGAATTATTTTGAAATTGACCTTGTTGGTATTGTTGATTATTTCCTTGGTGGTATGGAATAAAATTGTTGGTAGGTCGAGCGGTGGATTTAAACACGGAGGAGCCCCCATTTGTTGGTTATTTTTGCCAAGGCGAAATTGAGGATGTTGTCTCCACGGTGCATAGGGAATGTTGAATGCACATGCCTCCTCCGATTGTTGAGCAGGGAAGCATATAACAAGGGACAATATGCATCGGGATGGTCGGGACTAAGACAAAGGACACAAGGTGGTGTCAACGTTCATGACCTGGTTTTGGTAGTTGATCGTTTACTTGAATTGCTAGGGCATCTACTTTTTAGTTAGGGATTCTATCAAATTTTTATTCCGGGATCGGGTTTTACCTCAAAAATAGATGTGGCCTTTGTAACATTATCCTTTGATGACCGAGGCGACTTCGGTGTTACCCGGTGTGTACCTTTTTTCGCTTGTTTTCAAGAAAAGTATAAGCTTAGCTCCTTTGTCCATGAAGCAACCGCTGTTCATTATATCAAGAGTTTCTTTTTGATGATCGAAAGACCATTAAAGAATGAGCGAACAAGGACAACTTTGTCCGGTTGGTGATGAGGACATTCTAACAAAAGATCGATAAAAGCGACTCCATGCTTACGTCAAAAGGATTCATGAGGATTTTGACGAAAAGAATTGAATTTTTCAAGCATTTTAGTGTTTTTTCTTCGAGTGTAAAATTGAAGCATGAAAGCTTGAACTAGTTTATTCCATGTGTCTATGGACTGTGGCTGTTGTCCCGCTAGCCAAATTGACGCTTTTTTCCGCTTAAAGTGAATGGAACAAATGAAGCAAGAGTTGTTCCTTAGAGACTGCTTTGGATGGTGAAATGTTGTTGCCACTTGTTGAAGCTTCACGAAGATGATTGTAAGGTTTTTCGTGCTCCAAACGATGATATATAGGTAACAAACTGAAAACGCGTTTGGTGGGATCTGAAAATCACCGACAATGTCCTCAAGTTTGATGCAAGAAGAAGGTCCTTCTGTAATGCGTAGATAGAAGTCGAGAGGGCTTTATCGGTGGAGGATCGTCGGCCATAATGACAGAAGTTGATGGCGACGAAGGATTGTGATGAATGTAATTAGCAGAAGAAGAACAATTTTTAGGTGAGAACTTACGCAATTGCTTATCGTATTTTTTTCGACGATAGGTATGTTCAATTTCTCTAGTGGAACCAGACCTTAATCTCATGCAAGCATGAAATTAGATCTAACTTATAGAAGGAATTTAGTAGGACTCGAATTTTATTATTATCTTAAGCATTAGAATTTAACAACATATGCCTAAGCTGCTGCTAACGTAGCAGTGAAGCTAGGAATACGTGTGCATAAACCAACAGCCAGGTCACAAGAGAGATATGAGGGAGGCTTTCCATGCAAGCACGGTTCTAATTAAGTAACCTCAATCTTTCAAGTTTCCTAGACACCATTGGAATATGATTAAAATTTATGGAATTAAAATTTATGCAAAGGCGGTATTAATTTTAATTTAATTTAATTTGATTTAATTTAATTTAATTTTTTTTTTATACAAGGGTTAAAATACAAACATGCAAATACGATCTACTCATACAATACTAGGTGCAGTAGCATGTGAAGATACTCTACTCATACGTATAGCTATACGAATAGGCAAGCTTGTGTCATCGATAAATACTTCCATACGTACAGGCAAATATACATCAATAATACGTATATGTACACTAATTTGTAAATCGATATTACGTAAACGTATATCAACAGTAACAGACAAATTTGAATCACTCATACGTATCTAAATACATTAGCATGCGTAGATAGTATACATACGCAGATAAATATGACAAAACTAAACATGCAAGGTATTATACATAAACTAAAATACGACTCTTGTATTGCATAATAATTCGATTTCGACAATACTCATTGAGATTGCGAATGTCATATAGAGAGCAGCTTTACCTCGTAGGGTTTAGAAACAACTTACCCAACTCAGATTTTAACCCTCGTTGGAATGTTCTCCTCTTTCTTGACAAAATCGACTTATTAGATAATACCGTGTACGTATACATAGAGAAATATTAAACATGTAACAAGAAACATTTATACGTAGAAAGACATATACCCATGCAAAACAGTACCATTAATATGTAAATATACATTAATATGCAATTCATGTCCGTGTAATCGTATATAAATATTTATCGGTGTACGAACTTGATTTATGCATAATTCTAGGCTAAAACGTAAATAATAATCCATAAATTTTTCCTAATACTATATACATGGCATACATGCAGAAAAAACATAAAAAAATTACAATAATACTGAAAATTTGAAACTGAAGCTTCCCCGCTTTTCATACTTTGAATCAAAACAAACGTTTCAATTCGTCGACGCAATTAATCCCAAAGGATTATCGAATTTTTCAGGTACAAGGCCAGATATTTAGGCCTGGAAATGGATCAAGGTAGATCAGGAGATACTGGTGGTTGAACAGGGGCAGCAAACAAACAATTTAACTTCATGAACGCTGGTCACACTCACAAGACGCGACTACACACATACATTTGGCGCGTGTCAAGTAATCCACAGTGAGTTCAATTTTTTATGGAAGTCTTATAATCTCCTGTAGTGTACGTTCCCAGTCCTAACTTTTGGTACCTGGAAGTGCAATGAGAAATCCGTGAGCTTACAGGTCTATTGCGAGACAAAAATACGAAATTTGACAAAAAACGTAAGAACGAACGAAAAGGAAAGGAAGGAAGAGAATGGGGGTTCCCCCTTGATGCAACTTCCGATCTGTAGCACAAGTCCTATGGCTTCAGAACAGCAGCGGCGCCATTTTGATATTAGCTTTTCCTTACGTTAGAGATTAGAATCTCTAATATAGTACAAAAGCAACGCAAAGTTCCTTACTCACGATTTTCGTTTTCGTAGAGCTAAAGTAAGGATTCGAGCCAACCTAAAGTCTAGGACAACTACAAATTGTTTGTTACTCTTAGGGAACTAATGAGTAAGGTTATATTACTAATGCTAGGTTTCTTTCCTACACAACATTAAGAAAAACATTAAAGTTTGAAATCATGCACTTAATACAAAAGACAAATTACTAAAGAAAGAAAAGTGGAGAGCTAATCCTCCTAATGTAAAACTAACATTTAGTTGTTGATTTGAAAATGTTTATTGATTCTTCCTAGACTCATAGACAAGCCCCTAATGGAAGAAAACTTGATCCCTAACATGCATGGCTCACTTAAGAGCTCATACATGCTAGCAAGTGGAACCAAGCAATGACTTATCTCTAACTAGACACTACACCAACTATCATTTTGGGATAGGATGTAGAGCTAGTTGTTCTTCCTAACAACCTACCAAACCAACAACAATTGTTTTCCTTCACATGAGTTGGATTAACTCCCCAAAAGGGAAGTTAGCTCATGATCCTTGGGACAAGGAAATTACAACTAGAAAAACAAAAAGAGAGAGAAAGAGGAAGAAGATAAACAATCAAACTCACTTCTTTTTATTTTCTAGAAGAAAACAAATGTTTCCTCCATTAAAACTATTACAAGCTTCTTACCAAAACTAAAAACTAAACTTATGATTTTTTTCACTAAGGAACTAAAATAATGCCATGTAAGGAAAATAAGTCAAGGGAGTAAATGGAGTGTCCCCCACCCTTGTCTAATTTCTTCTCCATTTGAGAGAAATCTCATTTCCTCCCACGTGAATCATCAAACCACATTAATTCATTTTTATCCACCACATTAAAACAAAGTGACACCTTGCATTTTTTTCACTATTAACACCTAATCTAATTTATTACATGCAAGGTGTCAACTTTGCACCAATAATTTGTTATTTTTGTCTTGACATGCTCCATGATTGATGACTCATCCAATCTTGTGGCCCCGTATAGTGGGTCCATGTGCAGTCCAGTGGCGGTCCGGTATTTTGGGCAGTTTACAACTTCCCGCCTATGCATAGAGTTCATCGCCCTGATTGTCTGAGCAGCTCTCTTGTCGCATTCGGAGTCCTGGTTCGAGAGGTAGGAGCTTTGGAAGTTTGATGCTTCTGTGCGGATTTGGAAGAATTCATATATACGCCGTTCCTCGTGCTGCTCCTTGAGTTTAACCAATATTTCCATGTTTTCTGTAAATACCTGCAAAAGTATGAAAACATATTTATTTCATGATTATTAAACACATAATTAACCAAATTTATATGTCTCAATGGGGTTTCATAATACACTTTTGGGTGCTTATCAAGTATCTGGAGGTATGAATTGATTCATTTCACCTCTATTCGTACTTCCTTTCGCACACATTCTATACAAACTGTGTAAGGTATTAGTAATGTGGGTTTTAAACATTTTTTATACGTATATCATAACCACAAATCCACAATTTTTATGAGTAGATTCGTCTTCTACATGTACATATTGAGTATTGTATTTTCAGTGTTATTTGTTTTTGTCGAATCAAATTTTTCACAAATTATTATTGAAAACCTTGAACTTTAGATGAATTAATTTTCGTTTTAAATTCTTCCCGACCAAAGTAACATCGTTGAACTTGGAAAAAGAAATGCATCTGACAACTGTTTACACTGATGATTTTAAATGGGGTAATCAGAATCAAAGTATAGGAATAATTGGAAACAAATAAGTAAGCTTCAGATAATGTTGCATACGTAATATCCCCAGTAATAAAACAAAACTGAAGAAATCCCAGTTACATCAACCACCTCCACATTTATGCTTCCTATTTCTTCCTATTGGTACATTATCATCAAACCAACTGGACTAATAAACCTTTTCAACTATCTCACACCAACTGATGCCATAAGATCAACGTACTCAAGATCATCCTCCTGTTTCTTGACTTTGACATGGTTTTCTGGCTGTTGAGGAGCAGAAGATGCCAAAGTGGGGGAGAATGGATCATATACTTGGTTTCCACTAGGACACACAACTGCCTTACCAGATGAGAAAGTGAGGTTATGTTGGTTTGGCACCAAGAAACTACCTGATCGTATTATTGAATTTGATTGATTCAGCTGCAATTGCAATGAATTCATCATTTGGGGAGGAAATGGTGAATAGAAAATAGTGTTTGCATATGTTGTATCTGTCCTTACGAAAACCTTTAGCGCGCGATCATTATAATGTTGAACTTCTTTTTTATTGGACCTTGACTTGGGGCATCATAGTTGGATATTTGAGTTAATATCATTTTTTTCTTCTTGCAAATATCGTGGCTGGGACCAGTTGAGGCTTCCTTTGCTTCACCATAGCTGATTCGTGGTGTCGGGTTCCAAGTATTCTGTGCTTCTGGTACATTCTTTTGCATTAACCTCTGTTGTTTATGCAAATGTTCACCAATCCTCGCCTTTGTTTTAACCCCCAGATTCAAGTTGGAAAAATAACAAACATTTAACATATTTTTCTTTTCGGTTCCTTCTGTTCTTTGGGCTTAATATGTTGTTTCTTATTGATTTGATTTACATGTTGTCATCTTACATTCTTACCAACGTTTAGAGTTCGTTGGTGATGCTGCTTTGGGGCTTGATTTTGCAAATTTGTATTCCTTTGTCAGTATGCATTTGTATGCCTAGATCAGTATGTATATATGCTATGAAGATAGATACGAGAAACAGTGAAGATATTCATTATATGCTTGGTGCTTTGAAGACTCTCGGCTCAATTTGGAAGTAGAGCGATGCTAATAACATAGCATTTGTTGTTGAAGGATGTGGTGGACAGTTTCCTGTTGGGAAAGAATCGACAAAGGAAGTTCAACTTTTTCTAGGGAACGCAGGTACTACAATGCATCCATTGACTGCTGCAGTTATTGCTGCTGGTGGAAATGCCAGGTACTATGTCTATATATCTAACTCAATATAGGAAATAATTTTTTTTTCCAAAGTCCCTCAGCCTCATGCTTGGGACTCAAAGTCGTGGTCTTGGTGTGTTATGAATTGTGACAAAGAATTCTCACTTTGTAAACTTATTTTTGAAACATTGTTGGTTTTGTAATGAACATGTAATCTTCTTTTTCAGAAAATAATGGGTAAAAAAGTTTAGACTGATATTGATATTGATTTACATTCATGCATTCAAAAATAATGAACATGTGATCTTCTTTTTCAGAAAATAATGGGTAAAAAGTTTAGACCGATATTGATATTGATTTACATTCATGCTTTCAAGTCTATTATGTTCTCGAACTGGGTCCATGTCATATGCCATCCTAACCCTATTGAAGATTTGTGGTCGCAGGTATTAGAAGAAAAATGGAGGTAAAACCAACGGTTTTTGCTCGAGGGCTATATTTGCAGGTGGATTAGCTATATTTGCCAAAGTGGTGGTGCAATGAAAAGCTTGGTAGCGTTAAAAGGTGGGTACAGCAGCGGTTGCTATGATATGGCTAGCTGCAACAAGCTGCTTGGCGATTTCGGGATCAAAACCAAAACAAAATGAAGCTTCCAAGAAGCCTTCGCGAATAACTTATCACAATTGCTCCAAATTGTTTTTGTAGAAGGATTTAGTGCAAGGGTGGATTTCACCACTCGACTGGAAATTGTATCTTTTTGGTTGAATTGTATGAGTATAATCACATGGAAATGAAGGCAAGTGTCATTTTTTCATGTGCTACAATAACTAACGATGCTTGATCCACAATATTACAAACTTTTGTTAATATAACTATTGCAAATAAGCGGTTGATGTGGTTCGTATATAAATGCCTTAAACTTGAGTGTATTAATGTCCTACTTTTCTGCTATTATGTAGTGTCTTAATGAGTGAAAAGTTCGTATAACAATAACACAACGAATGTATAATGTCCTAGCACAACAGAAACACCGAAGGAACATCCAGAAAATGCAAGCAGCAATTCAGAAAATATACGTGTAATACAATCGTCTATAGTTGCCATTAGAGTATCCCGATAAAAAATGCATAATTTTGCTTTGTTGTGATCCATAAAATGCACAACTTATTCCGTGCTATAATGGATTAGTTAATTGATATGTATTAGTTATTGGATATGGATGGATTAGTTAATTGATATGTATTAGTTATTGGATATGGATATGGATTAGTTAATAGATATGGATACGAATTAGTTAATAGATCAACAACAGAATTCTTATGCTATACAACTGCTGTCATATTAAAATCTATATAAAGACATCAATATTCATGAAACATTCAACAAAAACCTATTGAAACCATACGCCAATATACAGAAAGAAATCCTAAGAAAACACATCAATATTCACGAAGCACACACCATCATCCTTCTACTGCAGGTTCGTTTTTTTTTCCTGGACTGAAGGTTTTTCCCTGGTACACCATCTTTGAAAGGACTCCAAATTCTTTCCACTGAAGGTTAGTATTTTTTTACTGTTAGTACATATTTTTTGGTACATAAGAAATACAAACACACTTAATCAAAGTTACTCCTCCAAAAGGCTTTCAATCTTGGGTGTTACATCTTCAGCTTTAACCTTCACAAAGAATTGGTTCAAGAACCATGTATAAGCATTGAACGGGGTTATTGGCTTTAGTGATAAAAAGTAAATGTATGCGATGATGCACTTCTGTAACCAATAGCTCAGATGCCTATTGATCCAAAAGTGACATGGGCCGACTCTGTGGAGGCCATCCAGTCTGACATATTTTTCCAACCAACTGGTGAATAGCATGCATCAAACCCTTATTGATGCTCTATAGCTATAAAACTACAGCAACTGAACGTGAAATAAGAACTATATTCTGATGATAAAACTATCGTCTCTCATCAGTCAATCGGTTCGGCGAAGGAACAAAGATATCACTCCAAAGTCGGTGTATTTTCGAGTCAATCTACACAACTATGTTACACTTAAGTACATTGCCAATAAATAATTCTAATAGAAACTGGTATCTGCAGTTCAGCGCCTCCTTTGCGCAGTGGGTGATAGTCTTCTGCCCTGTCTCTCGCTCTATCCGACTTTTCAATTCCCTGAGAATGCGAATTTGGCTAAGCTTTGGCCCCATGACCAACATCACTTGCTCTCCATCGTTGTTTGTTGTCAGTCCTCTACTTCCTCAACTCCTGCTCAATTGCTAGCTTGCCTTCCTTGGCCCTCTCATCCTTCTCCATTGCAATTCTCCTCTCTTTCAACTTTGCAGCCTTCTCCAGTTCCATTTCTTTTAATCTCTGTAGAGTTCTTAACTCAGATTCCTTGGCCTCTTCTATCTGAGAGATGGCAGCTGCCACTTTTAGGTTTGTTTTCTCCTCAACGTTGTGAGCCTTTTTGCTCAGTGTGTAGTACTCCTCTAGAGAGAGTGTCACCCCGTTTGGTGCATTTTCATTACTACCACTTCCAGCCAGTTCACTTTTTTCTAAGTCATGACTGCTACCAAAGCTAACCTTTCTGATGCTAGGGACTGTCTTCTCTACTTCTATGGATGCGGAAACAACTTCCTCTGCTCTCTTCAAAGCCATCTCTTTCTCCAAATCCAAAGAAGAATACTCGACCCACAATTTTTCCAACTCATCTTTCACAGATTTAAGTTCTGCCACTGCAGCAGGATGTCTTTCTTGGGCCACTTCGAACTGTGCATTGGTCGTAGCACTTGCTTCATCACCTATCCCTTGGTGCATCTCCTTTACCCTTAGATTAGCAAGTTCTGAGTCCTGTTTTGCTTGCTATTCTTTCCTTTGTGCTCTCTCGAGGTTCAACTTCAGCTCTTCTTTGACTCTATTTATGTTGTCTAACTCATTCAGTGCCTTGGCCTTGGCATCAAGGGTTGCCTCTGCCTGCTTTTTATACTTTATAGTCAAAACCTTCATGCAATAAGAACGTGATACAATAAGTCAGATTCCTTGGAGCTTTTATAGTCAAAACCTTCATGCAATAAGAACGTGAAACAAGCAACTGAAATCAGTTATCCATGTTAAAAATAAAAAGACAAACTCCAAAACAAGAAAGAAAAAGATCTTGATAACATACTGCTGCAATGCGAGCAACCATGATAGGACCAAGAATTCTTTCAAGTCTTGGATATAGAAGAGTTTGAGAGATTAGAAGTCCAGCACCTAATAATAGATAAATTAGTAAGTAACACTACCACGTGCACAAGAAATATCACTAAATTCACATATTTGTTTGATTCTCTACTTTAGCCCGACTCCTTTTCTTTCCGGGCTTCCAAAGCAGATGATACGTTCTACATGATTTCGGTTGACGAGAATTTATCTAGTAGAAAGCGATGGACACCAACAACAATCCAACTTGAAAAACTGCATCAAGTATTTGATCAATTCAATGGAAGTCCAAATAAAGAGATAATTAACAATTTGAAAGCTGAACTAAATCAACACGGTAATGTTTCAGAAAAAAAAACATAGTTACTTGGTTTCGCAACATGCGTGCTAAGTTGAAAAGAAAAACACTCATTAACGCAGAGAAAGATTCAGATGAAATTCAAGTAGAGATTCAAATTTCTCTAAAGAAGACCAAGCCTAATAATATGGAAGAAACTTCTGGTGACATTGTTCCTTCACAAGAAAGTATGTCTTAACTTACAACGATTCTGACAAGTACTTTATATATTCATCATACTAATATTACTCTTAAATTGCAGGTCAGCATCAAGTATCAGTTAGGAAAACAACAACTACAAAGTCTACCCCAGTCAAAAGAAAACAGAGGAGGAAAACATAGAATAGAAGTTATAAATCTAATCGTTTTAGTAGAATGAAACGTTTTGGTAAATATTTTCTTCTTATGTATTCAATTTATTGTTCTTATAGCATCAAATACTTTATTAAATGACATATTATTATTTTTTAAACAGTATCTATGCCCGGAACAAGTGAAGAAGAAGCTAAAATAAATAGAGCTAAATGAAAAGAGATGCTGAATTTGAAAAGCATTGGAAACGATAATTACATTGACGATGAAAGTGATGATGATTACCTATCACAAATGAGTGGATCAGATTCCAACATTGAAGTGGACAATGAAACTGAAGTTTCCATTTCACGTGGAATAGATGTCTCACATAAAAGTAATTTTCTTACAGCAATGTTTTATATTCTTATTATAATTAAATTCTTTAATTTTTATTAACTTTTTGCCTCGCAGGAAGTTGTTTTGAGCCTTTGGATTTTGGATGTCCAACCTCCATATGTTTTCACTATGGAGCTATTGTCTGGTACGAAGAAAGGAATGGTAAGAGCAAAAAACCTATTAATCCTAAATTCTCCATATGTTGTTAGAATGGAAAAGTTCAATTGCCTCTTCTAAAAGATACTCCAGAATTTTTGAAGAATCTTTTGGATTGCAATGGAGGGTCAAAATCATTAAATTACATGGAAAACATCAGCATTTACAACTCAATGTTCGCGTTCACATCTACTGGTGGACAAGTTCAGAGCTCAGTTAATGATGGAAAGGCACCCTTTGTTTATAAAATAAAAGGGCAAAATCACCACAAAATTGGAACATTGCTTCCAGCTGAAGGAGTACATCCAAGGTTTGCACAGTTGTACATACATGATACTGAAAATGAAGTCACCCACAGGTTGAACTCTCTTAGTAAAAAAATTGTTAAGAGAAATCCAAAATATGCTTTAGATTCTAGCATTGTTCAAGGATTGATAAATATGTTGAATGTTACCAACGAACTCACCAAGACTTATAGAATGGCAAGGGATAGATTTAAAGAATGTCATGTGGCCAATGTCAGCATACAATTGATTAATAGAAGACAAAAAGATGGAAGACTTTATAATTTGCCATCATCAAAAGAGATAGCTGGTCTAATCGTTGGCAATGGTGATGAATTTAACGAGCACAGATATGTTATTGTGGACAAGAAAGGATTTGGCTTGAAGAGAATCAACGAATTGCTTCCAAGTTTCATGGCAATGCAGTATCCACTTTTGTTCCCCCATGTTGAAGATGGATATAGACTTGACATTCCATATAGAAACAATGCAGTAGTTGGAAAAAGAAAAAATATTAGCATGAGAGAATACTATGCTCTTAGATTACAACTCAGACGCAATGAAGGACAGACTATAGTTCGTGGGAAAAAATTAAGACAGCAACTTTGTGTAGATGCTTATACAACTGTTGAACAAAATAGAATAGATTGGGTTCGAAATAATCAACAAACGATTCGGGCAGAATTGTATCAAGGATTAGTAGATGCAGTTGTTGCTAGTGACACGAGGCCAGGTACTGTAGGCAAACGGTTAGTTCTTCCTTCATCTTTCACAGGTGGTCCGCGGTACATGGTACAGAACTATCAAGATGCCATTGCAATATGCAGGCATATAGGTTCCCCAGATCTCTTCATTACTTTTACATGCAACCCTAAATGGCCAGAAATCCAGAGATGTATTGACATGATAGCTCCTGGTTATAAACCAGAAGACTTTCCCGATATTGTTGCAAGAGTTTTTGAGATGAAATTGCACGAAATGATGACTGATTTACAAAAGCGCAAGAAATTTGGGAAGGCTTGGGCAGGTAACCTATGTACTATACTGTTTTAAATAATTTAAAAATTCATAATATTTTAGGAAAATATTAATAAATACGGGTTTTGTTAATGTTTTGCATCATTATACACTATTGAATTCCAAAAGAGAGGTTTACCACACGCTCACATTTTACTTTTTTTGGACAACGCTTCGAAGCCTACTACTCCTTCACTAATCAACAAGCTCATATCAGCAGAGTTACCTGACCCAATTGGTGACAAAATTGCCTATGATTCAGTGCTAGAATTCATGATACATGGGCCATGTGGAATAGAAAACTTAGATTCCCCTTGCATGAATGAGAAAAAGTGTACTAAGTTCTATCCAAGACCGTTTAGTGAAGAGACAACTATTGACGACAATGACTTCACAGTTTACAGGAGGCGAAATAACAATCGAAAGGGAATGAAAAAGAATATAGAAGTTGATAACAGATGGGTTGTTCCACACAATGTTGATTTGATAGTTAAGTACCAAGCTCATATTAATGTGGAACACTACAACAAGGGAAGATCAATCAAATACCTTTTCAAATATATTAACAAGGGAAGGGACAGGGCTACTGCAATTATTGTTGAAAACATGGTTACAGATAAAGATAGTACTCATCAAATAGTAAAGGACGTTGATGAAGTTGCAAATTTCTTAGACTGCCGATTCTTATCTGCTTCTGAAGCGGTTTGGAGACTATTGAAATTTGATATTCAAGACAGAAGACCAGGCGTTGAAAGATTACCATTCCATCTTGAAGGTGAGCATTTGGTTTATTATAGTGAAAGAGATGATGCAAGAGATGTAGTAAATAGGAAATCTTCATCAAAAACCAAGTTTACAGAGTGGTTTAAAGCAAATGTTGAGTATCCAGAATTAGCTAGGGGTCTTACGTATGTCGATTTTCCTATTAAATTCGTATGGGATAAGAAGGAAAGGAAGTGGAAGCCAAGAAAAAATGGGAAGAAAATTGGACGTGTCTACTACGCACATCCTACTTCAGGAGAGAGATTTTATCTGCGACTGTTGCTGAATATCGTCAAAGGTTCTTTGTCTTATGAAGATATTAAAACTGTTAATGGAAAAGTTTATCCAACTTTCGAGCAAACATGTCGGTATATTTTATTACATATTCCATATTAACTTTTTTTTTTATATTGTTTTCTTGCCTAAAATGTCGATGATATACTTTTAGAAGTTCAAAGCTGATTCATATGTACCGATTCAAAACCTCTCCAATCTATGTTCATGTTTTAAAACCAGCACACAACTTCGCACACAACATTTTTTGTTTGGCTTTTCGAGGAGAACTGTTTGTTTGTGCATTTTGGAATTTCAAATATAAGTGAAGTCATAACAGAAAACCGGGTGACGAAGTATTTTTATTGCTTTTACAAGAAGCACTTGCTCTAATGTTTCAGCAGTTTATTGTAGACATTTGCTTCTGTGACCATAGTGGTGTTTGTATAATAGAAGCGTGACTTCAGGGTTCAGATGATGCTTCACCTCTGCAGTTTTTAACGATCTCACTTCCGATGATGTTTAGAAGGAAAATAATAATAAGAAGACAATATTATATATATATATATATAACAGTTCTTACTTTTTTTTGTTTTACACGTTACTTGGGATATTTGATTAATGTACTACTGTTGAATCTAACATTCTAATATATGCTGAAAATCAAGGACTCTGCTGAATGTATTACTGAAATTAAGATAAGGGGAGAGTTTACACGTTACTTGGTAATGTACACCTGCATAGTCAAAGTACACGGTTGGTTGCGAACTAATATATATTTATCCTCATTATCGAGAATTCATTTAGATGTAAAAACATTTCATTAGAAAAAGATATTGAAACAAAAAAAAAATAGTACGTATTAATCATAAAACCTCAGCTCATTTATGATGGTTTACTATTAAAATGCAATTCATATTGTTACATTATTATTCTAATTTTTCATTTTTATATCAAGGCACATGGATTACTTGAGGACGACAGCGAATGGGATGACGCTATGGAGGAAGTAAGTCATTGGCAAGTTCCAAAATCTTTAAGACAATTGTTCGTCACATTGATTTTGTTTTGTGGGGTGACATATCCTGAAAAACTTTGGGAGAAACATCAAAAGCACCTCAGAGAAGATATTTTGTTTTGATATAGAAAGAAGAACAATAATGAGAATCTCCAACTCACTGAAGAACAGATTAGAAATGAGACTCTCTGTGAGATTGAACAGATTATGGCTGAAAAAGGATTATCTCTCACAAACATTCCTGATTTCCCTAAATTTAATATGTCTTCAAGGATCTCCACAGATAACAGATTGATTGCTGAAGAATTAGATTACGACTGCAATGAGTTGCGAAAAGAATATGAGATTCTTAACAACGGAATGAACGCTAATCAACGCGAGGTATTCAACTCTGTTAATGATGCAATTCAATCTCAATCAGGAGGTGTTTTTTTCGTGTACGGATGCGGAGGAACTTGCAAAACATATCTTTACAAAACAATTATATCTAAACTTCAGTCTGAAGGAAAGATTGTTCTTGCAGTTGCGTCGTCTGGGATAGCTGCGCTCCTACTTCCAAGTGGAAGGACTGCTCAAGGGACATCAATTGTTATTCCGACTGATGAAAACACCAATTGTGACATCTCTCAAGGGACATTATTACACAACCTTATCAGACGGGCTGATCTTATAGTGTGGGACGAAGCACCAATCACAGACATGGATTTAAGGTAGTAAACCATACACTGGAGGACCTTTTTAAATCACAAGGCAAAGAATTTGGTGGTAAAACATTCCTAATGGGAGGAGACTTCAGACAGATATTACCAGTCATTCCAAGAGGCACAAGAACTAATGTTGTTGATGCTTCTATCAACAAGTCAAAATTATGGAAAAACTGCAAAGTCTTTCACTTAACTGAGAACATGCGACTGAAGAATGGAAACATAGAATCAGCTACAACAAAGTCTATTGAAGAGTTTAGCAAATGGGTTTTAGACCTTGGAGACGGAAATCTTCTTACTTCTAGAATGAGTGACGAGGTGGAATCAACTTGGATCAAAATTCCGAAGACACCTTATTCAGGATAGTGATAATCCAATTAGAAGATATTGTGTCATGCATATATCCGGATTTGGTCAACAAATATAGAGATATTCAGTATCTTAAAGAAAGAAGTATTCTAGCCCCAAGGAACGAACAGTTGATGAAATTAACTCCACAATAATTTCAGAACTCCCAACAGAACTAAAGAGATACTTAAGTGCAGACTCACTAAGTCCAATTCAAGGTAAAAGTGCTGAATAAGATGTTTTATTCCCAACATAATTCTTAAACACTCTAGAATTTTCCGGCATACCGAACCACAAACTGGATTTAAAAGTTGGTGTTCCGATCATGTTAATGAGAAACATTAATCATAGTCGAGGACTGTGCAATGGGACTAGGATGATCGTCACAAAATTGGCTTCCAAAGTGATATATGTGGATATTATTACAGGGAACAGAGTAGGAGATCCAGTTTTTATTCCAAGAATAGTTTTGTCCCCAAGCGATACGAAATGGCCATTTGAATTCAGAAGGAAGCAATTCCCTGTTAAAGTTTGTTTCGCTATGACCATAAACAAAAGCCAGGGACAAACATTCGAAAAAGTTGGAATATATTTGCCAACGTCAGTTTTCACTCATGGCCAGTTATATGTTGCAGTTTCAAGAACAAGCCCATGAGAGGGACTGAAGTTTTTAATCAGAAGGAATGGGGACGAGCCTGAAGGACATACACAGAACATTGTCTATGAAGAAGTTTTCAATTCAATCTGAAGATTATTACACTCAAAGGTATTTTCTTAAAACAAATGATTATTATATTTTTTATATTTTAGACACTGATTTTATTTTTTTTACATTGTTTAATAGGAAAATCTCCTTTCAACGGAATATAGGAAAACAAATAGAGACAGTATGGCCATAAACAGCACAGAGATCAAATCCTCCTTACTTCAGTGTAATTGATTATCTCCTAAGTGCTTTGCTAATAATCCCTTTTTATAAGCCATGTAGTACTAGGGACAGTAGGGAATAGTAAACTATTCTAAAAATTATTGTATGGAATCTTATATATTCTTAATTATTCTTCTTACTGTTTGAAATTCTTCTTAACATGCAAACTTTATTAAGTACATTAATGTTTGGATTGTGTACTCATTAAACAATGTAGTGAGAAGACCATTTTGGAACTGAATGTGATGATTCTAAACACTCGATGCTTCCAAACACCCAATTTTTTTGTTTCTATGTCCTGATTTCTGTCAGTGCTCTTAAGTTTGTTAGAGTATGTATAATAAGACATATAGTGACATGCAAATAAATTGAGGTGACCAACATGATTACTTGGATCAGTAATAAGTCCAGATTTTTCTCCAGTGAAATACATCTGCAAGTATCATCTGGTGCTTTGTGTTATTGTGTTACAATATTTCAATGACAACAGTGGTAGCGTAGATTTCGAGCAAAGAATTCAGAATTCGACCTACTCCGTTATATCGTATTTAAACGGACCCAAGAAACAATTATATGTTTTTCATGCAAGGATAAGAAATATAACATAAAAATTAACACGAAGTCCAAGAGCCCATTTCCGCTCAACGGAAGTGAGGTCTCAAGCCGATTCCCCGATAATCCATATACCCCACAAAAAGCGATGCCCCCATGGTCAAGTTCCGTGGGTTCACTTGGATGCATACGCTATCTGTTTTAAGAAATCTGATCCACGAGAATATAATATAAAAGTGTTGGGAAACCAAAGTGTAATAAAACAACATATGCAACAATAATATAAATAACACTTATGATGACAATAATGGCAATTTATAAGGAAAGAAAGAAAATGAAACTTAAGTGTCCATATAAGAGGCCACATGCCTAGAACATGACGCCAGTGATAAAGTTAACCATGCTCCCAATTCTGAGTTTGTACATGCACTGCAGAGTGTGTGTGTGTGTGTGTGCGCGACTGTGCCTGTGTCTAAGATACACATACTGAAGATAGCTTGCCAATTGAACAGCGCAAATCAACGCCAGGTATCATGGTGTCACCAATTAAGTAAGTCACATGATAAAACTGATGCCAGAGTATCTTGAGCAGCGAGTATTTTGACCACAGAGTGTTGATGACCTAAACTCACTTTGTATTTTTGTAGTGTCTAGAGTATAAATTATCACACTTTACATACAATTCCTAATCATGTGATTTAGCATTCATGGTATCTTCGAGCATTCCTATCTAAACTCTCGAATTTTTGAAACGAGGGTGGTTTCACATGGGAAATATTATCTTAAATAAATATAAATAAACAAATAAATAAACTCTTGATGGAGATATGAGTTGATGGTTTGCATATATGACTATTCCACATTGTACTAGAATGAAGATAGTATTGGAAAATTCAAATGAACCTAAATACCTCCCCTTCAGTGTTAACAAACTCAATTACCCCAGCTTTATGCAAAGAAGTCTTTGCATGAATTTGTCCCTTTGGCAAACCGGGGTATCCTTGAATTATATCTCCTATCTACATTAGTTTTGGTAGTTCCTGCAGTGGAGGGAATATATCCAGATATCCTAATGCAGCCTCTCCTTTACTGTCAGGCTCTGAACACTCACACACGCGACAAATTGGTAAACCACCGTCCTTATACGTGCTGCCTGATAAGCTGCTACACTTTCATCATCATCATTAGATTAACTTCCTTAATTTGTAGTCTGTAGCTCAACTTCCTTAAGGCTCATATCATCAGATTAGATGGGAGCTGATATAAAATCTCCGAACTTGATTTTCTATAACACTGCTAACATATTTAGTGCTTTCTATGACACTAAACAATGTCCATGCTACTGAAATCAGCAGTAACTTTTAATTAGACCAATAAAAAAATGCTTAAAAAATTCTGAAACCTCAAATGCATATGATTGAACTTGAAACAACATAAGATTACCCCTGCTTGATGTACAACTCTTTATATCCTATATTATACTCTGTTTTCAAGTCAACCAAATCATTAGTTTACGAAACTACAAACTTGGATAAACAAAATAGTGTTACAAAGTCTTTAAGTTAACAGATAAAATAAGATCTTGCAACAGCTGTTAATTAAATCATTATTTCCTTCTACACAAGGGCATGAAGGAGAGTTAAGGTCTTCTACTACTCTATACTGACTATTGACCATAACCTCCGGAAGAGTGGAAAAGTGGCAGTGTTGCACTATGATTGGATATCAATAAGGGAATACTACCCTATTAAACATAAGACATTAATGTGTACACTAATTAGAAACCTAAAAACCCAAACTAACGTACGAGCAAATTTTAAAGTTGAAGCCAGAAAAATGATTAATGCAACAACTTTTTAGTTATTACCTACCCTATCTAGGGAAGCTAAGACCTAATAAACTAAGATACTTCTAAGGTAGCTTTACTAATAAAGGAGACTTAGTCGCCACAGTCGGTGTAGGTGGTGGCCTAAAATAGGAACTTTTGCCCACGTTCAACGGCTTCACTATTGGAGGTGTCTTAGATAATAGAGCCAGTGTTGCACTATGATTACTCTAGGGATCCCTTAAACTAACATAGTCCGGTCCAAGATTTTAGATTATTCCAAAAGACAACACAACATGTGAAGTATGTAACTTGGTCCTAGGCATCTCTAGAAATTATGAATAGGTAGACTAGCCATCTCTTTTTAGAACTATTTATATTGGTTCTGTAATAAGCCTAAACATACACAACATATGTTGTAGGTTGATAAGGTTAGCGAACTAAGAAGCAAGGATGAAAATTTCATAAATGAATGTCAGATGCAATAGGATGAGTATTCATAAATGAAAAAACCTAATTTGAATAATAAGAAAAAGATAGTTCAATATCATATTCATATTTTTTGTTATATAGGAATCAAATTTTATATTAATTGTGACTAAAATTCGATCAAATAATGCAGGTAAACCACATGGATAGCATAAATGTTGACAAAAATAGTTTCAACTGCAATGGAATGATTATTACTCAAAAATTAAGTGATTCGTGGATTATAATTGAGCAAAACAGACTCTGTTACTACAGGATACACAAGAATACTATTTATTATGAAGACTACAAAGGATTGACAGATGAAGTGAAAAATAAAGTCCAGGGAGATTGTTTAGAAAAAAAATACCAGAAAAGAAGAATTTAGAAGAATAATAGGGAGAAGAAGATGAAATACTGATGAAAAGGAGCAAATAAAAAGTTGTGATGTTAGACTTACCTTTCGGAACAGATTAATTCAGATCTTCTGTAACCACTACTTCTTCTAAGTTCTTTTCTTGCATTCACAACTCTTATTGTTTCAACTACATTTCATAGAATAGGGTAGTGAATTTTTGTGTCTTGATAGCAGAACTTGAGACACTTCTATAAAAAATAACGGCCTTCCCTGGAAAACTCCTCAACATCAGTTTCTAAACGATAAAAATTATGCGTGTCTTAACAATTACAATGTCGGACAAAACATCTCAATAAATAATAATATGCATATGCGAAAATACTACAGGCTAGATATTGAGAATGCTGGATGAAGAACTATGTATTTTTACGACGTAATGGCTTGACTCGATATTTTTTGGTTGGTTATTGAAAATGTCATCCAACCTGTGGCAGATGGGCAAGAATTACGTATAGTGTCCCATCTGCAAACGAGGAGAGTGGAGTAGATCATCATCTTATTTATTGCCCTCGCTGGAAACTTCAGTTCACTAGAGGTGAAGAGGTGCAACCTACACTCAGTGCGTCTTATCCATATTATTCTTGCATACATTAAAGATCTAATAAGTATGAATTTATGCTTCACATAAACACCTATTATGATGGAGTCACCTCGACTTGAGGGAAAATAGCTTCAATGGATCCATTCCTACTCAATTGTTCCGTTTACAAAGGCTACAATACCTTGATATGAGTAGTAATATTTTAAATGGAATCCTGAGTCAAGAAGTAGGCGCCCTTCGGAACTTGAAGGTACTGAACTTAGCTGAAAATTTCCTCTATGGAGAGATTCCTATGGAAATTGGAAATCTAACACACAACTTTGCGGCAATTGTAAACCGCCCGAATAATAGATTCTCTGGTGGGCTTTCAAATTCAATTTTGCATTTAACTGAGCTCCAAGTCTTGAATTTGCGCAAGAACTCTCCATCAATGCAAATTCCTACCAACACTGGAACTTTGTCCAATATTTCAACTATAGCCTTAAGCAAGAACCAGTTGACTGGTGGAATCCCTTTGTCATTACAGAATTTGAACAAGATATAGTTAATGGATATCAAGGCGCTGAGGGTTTTCAACCTTGGAGGAAACAACCTTACTTGGAACAACAATGTTAATGTAGCTCCAAAGTGCATGTTGTCTCAGTTATCTTTGAGGTCACGTCGTCGAACCCGTTGATCTAAGCGAGAATGAGCTCGATGGAAACTTCCCTGAATGGCTTGCTGAACACAATATCGAAACTATAATTCTATTAGATAACAAGCTCACAGGTTCTCTTCCACCTCCTCTATTTCAGTCTCTAAATTTGTCAGTACTTGCTTTGTCAAGAAATTATTTCTCTGGCAAATTGTCTAGAAACATGGGAGATAAAACTTCCGTCATGATACTTATGTTGGCCAGCAACAACTTTTCAGGTACCATTCCTAAGACGATCTCAAAAATTTATCGACTACTATTGTTAGACCTGTCACAAATTTTTTTTTCTGGTAACACATTCCCAAGCTTTGGTCTAGATGCTTTACTTGCTTATGGAGACGTCTCTTCCAACAAATTGTCTGGCGAGGTTCCAGTAAACTTTGCATTAGGAACTCGATCTCCATAACAACAATGTAATCGGCGAATAGCCAGAGTTCGTCTACCAAATGTCTAGCCTTCAAGTTCTTAATCTTAAAAATAATTCTCTTGAAGGCCGTATCCCAAAGACGCCAAGGTGGAACCATATACAAGGGTCGAGCATCAATAGGCGAAGGAAGAGTTGATTCCTTCCATGGGAGAGCACCCATTGTTAGCAGATTCTCTGCGAGAGGTCTTAGGACAGAATCCACACCAAAAGTTTTATCTAGAATATACAATGAGTACTATGACTGAACATTTGAGAAACCGTCGGGACAAACTATTGTGGCTTTACCAGAATGTGGGTCCTTATGGTTGGATTTACAATGGGGCACTGGAATGACGAGTTATCAATTTGATCTAGAATACTTTGGTGTCCTGAGAATGCAGGAGGACAATGCATCAAGCCGGAATGGTAATGGCCTTCCAGCAAGAGGAGGCCAAGTGTCTTGAGTTTAAGAACACTAAAGAGCACCTAGAGTTTGAGCTGTTCTAGCAAATCTCTGTACAAGTTTAAATTATTGTTAACTCAGTTAGATTTGCACTAAATATGGGCCAAACTTGGATTGGTCCGGCCTTTACCATACTAAAATCAATTCTATTTTATATACTTATCCGTTTCTAATTCAGATAAGTATTGCTTAATTAAACTTATACATACGGTACAAGTCCAAAGCAGGTATACTTCTAAAACTAGAACAACACCTTTGGAACTTATAAATACAGCACAACCGATTAATATAATTTAAAGAAAACTATAGAGCTACTACAGAGAAAAGGTACACATGACAATAATTTCTTTTTCAATCTTATTAGATTTTTTAATAGTATTAGTAAACTGTTGTTATTTTAATCCATGAACTCATCATAAATAATACATCTGTCCATGCATACATATCAAAACGGATGTATATTCATCATAATTGTGATAAGTATTGTAATTCTAATAGCTGGTCCATGCATACATAGCAAAACGGTTGTATATTCATCATAATTGTGATAAGTATTGTAATTCTAATAATTTGGATATCGTAATGAGAACATTATATTTGGAAAATTCAATTTTTTCGATGAGGTGAACGACAAATCTAACAGGTTGGAAGGTTTGAGCACGCATAAGCGAGAATGTGGGAAGCTGTTAATCTAAGGACAAGACACAATCATATGGTCTACACATCTGCTACTTGACGAAAAGGTAGAACGGACTCAAAAATTACTTCTTTTATATCAAACGAATTTTTGAATTTTAATCCACTTATATTACATTGTGCAGTCGAATCAAATTCATGCAAAGATTTCACCAGGAATCCAACACATGTTTGAAAAGAAACTGATAGAAGGAGACATATTTGTAATTGATAAATTTGAAGTCAAAGAAACAACCGGAAGATATCATCCAGTAAGATCTAAGTACACTATTTCTTTCACAAAAAATACTATAGTATCTCCTTCGAAAGAAATTGGGATGACATTCAATAGATATAATTTTTCGTTCGTAGAATTTGAAGATCTTATGAAAACAAAGGATATCTCAGTTTTTCATACCAAAGGTGAGTTCTTTATACATACCATATTGTTTATTATAACTAATTTCTAACAATATCTACAAATCAGATTTCATAGGAAAACTTATCAGAGTCGGGCCAAAGAAACCTCAAGGATTTAGGGAAATGATAATACAAAATGAAAGGTAAACAAAATCTACATAAATTATTTTTTAACTTAATTTCTTACACAGCTAACTATGTAAATACGTAATCAGGGGAAGTGAGCTTACTATAGCTTTATGGGGTGACAACTCCGATAGACTGGCAAATATTAGCAATCAAGAAGAAGATATGATGCTCATCATCACATCATTATACCTGAAAATGATTGGAAGTAAGTACAATTCTTAATCATCAATTATATAGACTGTTAAACATATATAATGGAAGTAAGTACAAATCTAATGTTTTGAATTTTCATATTTTCTGAGAGGAATACAAACTTTGTTTAACATCTGCGACAAAGTTGTACTTGAATTTGGAACATTTTGGCCACGTTGACCAGATGAGAAACAGGTGATATTCGTTAACAAAAGCATTACTATTCCTCACAAAAGCATTAACAAATATGACTTATCCCTAATTTGTTTTTCGTAGATATCAAATTAGAAATACAAGAGTTCAAATTGAACAAACAGTGAGTGACGAACCTAGTTCAATGAAGGAACTAATGAATCAAGACAGAGTCTCAATTTCGGAGCTAATTTCACTAGGAAAAGAAACACACAATCAGGTATACCAAGTAAATGCCTAAATAATACCGTGCTGAAATTAATAAAAACTGAACTAATAAACATATTTTTTGTAAGGAAAGCAATTCACTTGCAGGGCAAAGTTTGTGAAGATATTTGGAAACAAGTGGAGCTACAAATCATGCGAGAACTGCACTTATAAGCATGTTGACAAAGGATCGGAACCTTTTTGCACTAATTGTGAAACAACATACAAGACTCCACAAGATAGGTAAAGAAATCACTAATAAATACTACATCTTCGGTTTTATAATTCATTACTAATTCCAACTTTAAAACATCAACATGTACCTACTTAAACTATGCGTACAAGATGAGAGTGGAGATCAAACAACTTTTGTCGTCTTTGGTAAAAAGGCGCAGAAAATAGTCGAGTTTCCTATCCAAAAAATAATGGAGCTGACTTCTGAGGCAAGTACATAACTTAATACGAAAAATTATTTTATAGAATGATACAAAGTTCATAATTGAACCATACCTACATTTATTTTGTCAAAAAGCAGGGAAAAAGTACTGAAGAAATTAAGGAAAACCTTGAAAAGAATGCGGGGAAGGAGTATATTTTCAAAGTTAAGCTGAATGAGTATAGTATAAAAGAAAAGTTCCCTTCATTCAGCGTTACGGATATATTAGAAGACGATGAATACTCCTTTGAAGAAAATCATCCATCAAAAAAACCCCATAAAGATTCAGAAACAGAGGAAAATGAGGACAACAAAGAGATCAAAGGATGAAAAATATCACCTTAGGATGGAAGATTACTAGGAATTCTATTAGGATTTACTCATATTTCATCAACAACATCTGTACTTTGAGATACATTAATGATGTTTAGGTTTTAAACTATTTGAGATATTTAGTAGTGTCATTGGATTAATTTACTTTAATTCATTAATTAAATCTGAAATTTGTGAGTTCAATTTGAAATCTTTAGGATAAGTTATTTGTCCAAGTTTGTGTACGCAAGTCCTACATCTTGCAATTGCTGCATGCCACAAGTTGTCTCATGGCAAATTCTTAACATGATTTTCTGGAAAATGTTCCAATAAAGTTTACTGAGAAATGATAAGAGCCCAAAACTGTAGTTTTAACCCCTTAATAATCATACTTTTAGACCAATTATGTGAGTAATAATTAAGAGTTAACACTGATTACGTGTTTTTATGCATTTCAGGCTTCAAAGTCCATTATGTGCAGAAATATGCCACTTTAGCGAGATAAAGGAGCAAAGGTCGGTTACTAAGGAGTTCCGTGATTAAAGGCCAAGATTCAAGAAGATAAAACATTTCTAAAGCCCGGTCAAAAGCTGAAAAGTCGACGCTGGGCGTAAACAAAACACAACAAGTCGTGAGAACTTCCCGAAGGCCGTATCTTTGGACTCAGACCTCGGAATGGGGCCTACCTTATGTCAAAGCGACCGGCTCGGAAAGAGCTTTCCAATGGTCTAAGCCTTGACCCAATCAGAAGAGCAAAAGTGGACGAAAAGTCTTTTGAAGCCAACTACAGCTGAAGAGGCCTTTTTGGACTGAAAGAATTGGGTTTTGGGCCTGATTCTCTGGCCCAAAACATGGCTCCAAGCCCATGCACGATTTTTGGATCTGAATGTATAAAAACAAAAGCTTAGCTCTTTGTTAATGGTAGATAGTTAGACCTAGATTAGAAATTAGATTAGTAGCCTCCATTAATTAGTTTTAGATCTTAGTTTTAGAATTTCATTCCCTGTTTTAGATTAAAACTTTAAATCATTGTTCTTTATTGATTAGATAAATAAAATAGTTATTCTTGTCAATTTCAATTTTTGTCATTTACAATTTATTAGATCTAATTTCAATTCTTGTTATCATTCAATTCTTAGTTATTAATTAGATTTCGATTATTGTTTAGTTAAATTTCATAAAGTTAGAATCTTTGTAATATGTTGTATTCAATTTCAATGGGAAATGATGGTTTGATGAATCAAGGCTAAAACCTTCATTAGAGGGGTTGATGAAGCCTTGATGAAAACTTAGTTGTATAGTGTAGAAGCGTTGTAGAGTCTATTCCATTCTAGAAGGTCGTGTTTCGCCATGAGAATGGGTGGATGACCTCACATGCTAGTTATAATTGGTAGAAATGCCATGTTAATTAGGGATTAGAACGAGCAATTCTTACCGTAAGAACGTAAGGATTGGATTACAATAGTCTATTCTAGGTGATTAAGTTGGATTCGAGGTGGATTCAATTCCCCTCTAATTCTTTATCTAGATCCAAGAACATTAGTATTTCCATATATTTCGTAGTGACATTCAACATATTGCTTTTCATATTGCATCGTAGTATAATTCCTCTTCGTAAAGCTCTCATTGACTTAAGACCGACTAATTAGACTAGAAAACATTCCATGCTAGAGAACTAGGAGTGGAACGAACTTGTTACTCCACTTTATTTCGATAGAATTGAGAGTAGGAAACTTTGATAACATAGCATCAAAAATAGTTTAGTTTACTTACGTTTTGATTTCATCTTTCATTTCGTAGGTAAGCTATTCATTTTATGTTCTAATACGTAATCCTATTCATTACTCAGTTCTTACGTTTAGTTTATCTTTATCAAATGGCGCCGCTGCCATCTTAGTTGCACTTTAGCATTGTTTTCATAGTAGAATTAGTCATTTTTAAGTCACATTAAACCCACCCACCCTTGTTTGATTCATACTGTGGTTGTCCATTTCAGCGTTGAAAAAGTTCATAAAAAATATACACCGAAGCGGCGACCCGGCCTATAAGGAGCGGCGCTGCTTCAATAGCTGGAACACGAGTGCTTTCGCGGCCTACCTTTGAGCGACCGCCCTAAGTCACTGGAACACGAGCGCGACCCGCCCCCTTACCGAGCGCGACCAGCTTAACTTATCTGGACTAGGGGCGACGGCTCTATGCGGCGCACGCCGCCTAAGCAAAAATTTTCGGATTTCTACAGGTTTGTTTCGAACTCCGATTTTTCTAAGTTTTTCAGTGTTCTAACTTGTTATTTACACTGAACACGCGTAAACAAGACGATATTCATAAGCGAAGCAAGGACGCAATCAGGTATTCCTTTCTTCCACACCTCGCATCTCCGTTAGAGGTTTCTACCAAGATATCGTAATTGTTTGGAGTGTTGCATGTTTAGTTAAGTTCGACTTAGTCTTGCATGAGATTAAGGTCCGGTGAAGAAAACAACTAACGTAATTACACGGCAACGTCAACAAACAAGTCTATCTAGTTTCCCACCCACTACACCTCTAGCTACTATTTCACCAACCACACCTGACACAATGGCTGAAGAAAGAGAGACTCCTCTCTCCAACTTTTACAAAGCCTTGAGCGATAGCCCTAAATCTTGCATCGTTCTAGCAGACCCAGTGGGGGATTTCCGCATCCCCCCAAATATATTTAATTTGTTACCCGCTTTTCATGGTTTAGACCATGAAAACCTTATCGGCACACACGTTAGGATTGAACAAGTCCTTACAACATTCCACCATCCTACGGTTGGTGCGGAACAAATTAAATTGAGGGTATTCCCTTTCACCTTAGGCGATAAGGTGGCGTCTTGGTTAACTGCCCAAAGCCTAAATTCGTGGACTCGTGGGCCAAACTTGTTCAAATTGTTTATGGAACATTTTTACCCACCCCTAAAGACGGATGAAATGCTTTCCAAGATTCACTTCTTTCGACAGAATCCTCATGAATCATTTTCAGAGGCTTGAAATCGTTTCACCGATCTCCTTATAGAGTGTCCACACCATCACCTAGCAAAAGACACGTTAGTTCGTGCCTTTTTCAAAGGACTTCTACACCACCATAAAGAAGTCCTAGACATAATGAATGGGGGTAGTTTCCTAAGTAAAGGAGCCTCAGAGGCATATAAATTTTTGGAAGATCAGACTAAGCGTAATAATAATTGGGGGGGTAGTGACGATTACTCCCGCCTCGCTAGTTCTTCTTCTTCATGATTAAGGCTACCAAGTATGTTTGAGGTTAAATCAGATCCCGAGCTTAAAACTCTAATTGAATCCCTCACAAAAAGGTAGAGGCCATTTACGTACAACAAAAGCCTATCCCGTCATCATGAATGTAAATTCAAATCCATGTAGTTTCGTTGGAGTCCCGAAAGCATCCCGACTCCCATCGTCCCTATAGCCTATGAACATTCTTGTTCCATTAATAGTGAACCTAACGCCTTGGAGACAAAATCCCAACTTCGGTTGGAGAAATAACCAACAAGTCACACCTACGGTGGTTCAATAATCAATATGTTAGGCCAACGCGCGGTTATAACCAAGCTCCACCACAACAAGGACGGGGATCGGGGTAATTATAATAATTATAACAACCAAAGCGCAACCTCGACAAAGTCAAGCACAAGGTCAATGTAGTTATAATAATTATAATGCTATCACAATCCGCCCATAAATAATCAACGCGAGATAGTTCTAGTCACACCACCCGTGACTACTACACCCACACAACCGGATCGTCTTGACGCCTTCATACAAGTGAGCCAACAACTTTTCCAAACCATGGCTCAATCTAACCAACACATTCTACAATCCGTTAATAATTTAAACCAACAGTTAGCCCAAGAGAAAGCCCAACCAAAAGGCGTGTTTCCAGGCCAAGCGATACCCAACCCTAGAACAGCAAACACAGCCTTTGAGGTAAACGGTAATACTAGTACGGAAACTACAACCGTAGGTGAGCTAAATGCCATCACCACTCGTTCGGAAGAGTGGTTGATAACAAAGTAACTATGCCTATAGTTACCCCATCAGTACTCCCTACACCGGATATCGAACTAGATACCGAAATAGAAACTGAAGAACCTACCACTGTAGAGGTACCAGTTAAACCACAACCTAAGAAACAGAAAGCCAAGGTTACACATCAAGTCGAGCCATACGCTAAATATAGAGCGAAACCACCGTTCCCTCAGAAATTAGCCATGCTAACTAGGGATACTAACTTTGAGGAGATTAGGAACATTTTCAAAAATCTAACGATAAACCTTCCTTTTCTCGAAGCTATAAAAAAGCTACCTAACCACGCTAAGTTTCTTAAGGAGTTGTGCACTACTAGGCGTAAGACCAACATACCTAAAGACGCCTTTCTAACTGAACAGTTCCCAACTTTATCTGAAAATAATGGAATTGTTAAGTACAAGGACCCTGGTCGTCCTACTGTACAATGCACCTTAGGAGATTCTCACACGACGACCGCGCTACTAGACCTTGGGGCTAGTGTTAATTTACTCCCGTTTTATTTGTATAAACAAATAGGTCTAGAGGAGATGCAACCTACTAAAATGACATTGCAATTAGCGGATTGGTCTATTAAGTATCCTAAGGGTGTGGTTGAAAACGTGCTGGTTAAAGTCCAAAATTTTTACTACCCAACCGACTTTGTTATCCTCGACCACGAAGTCACTAACGACTCTGTACCTATCATTTTAGGGCGTCCCCTTCTTGGCACCGCCAACGGCTCATAAACCGTCGTGATGGTTCGATGTCCTTGTCCTTTGGCCATCTTTTCGTTGAGGTAAATGTTTTCAAAACTAGGACACAAGATCCCGATTCATCTACAAATGGCGAGGTTAGCATGATCGAGAGCTTAGCTCAAGATTACTTCAAAAACATGTTTAGGAGAAACAGATTAACAAATTCCTTTCCTTCGAAATTCGACTTTAACAATGACTCCACGGTAGTAATTTAAATCGAAGAAGAATTCCCGCAACTTTTTGCACCGCTTCTTCACCACTTCAGCGAGTCCCCTTGCCAACAACCATTCATCCTTTGATGCTATGGCCGGAAGATAAATTTTTCAATCTCTATCCCGGTGATCCTTTTGACCCACCTATTGAGGAATGTCTTGCATATATCAAGATTTCTGATGATATGGACTTGAGAGCTCTAGCTGAGAATCATTCACCTTCCATCACCAATATTCCCCACCCTCCACCTTTTCAAAGGAACCTCGAGTTTGCACTCGATCCTTTAGTTTCTCCTGTGCTTCATGATTTTTTAAATCCAACTAGTAAACAAATACTTCCCAAGGATAAACCACTTGACACCTTCATTTTCAGACTTGAGACAGTCCCTAACTACACCATGAACGAGTTTTGTGCTAAACCCACATCCTCATTTTTTCCATGCTTTCCCTCTAAAACTTATCCCAATCCACTATATCTTCCACAACCATTCACTTTTCCACACTTATTCACTAGGACACCCTCTCGTTCAAAGATGAAACATAAGGTGCATGCTCGGTTATGTTATAGGTCTATCCGACTTCGCTTTTATTCCACTAGGCTGCGTCGTAGGAAATCTTGGTGCTTGATTGTGTTTGGATATGTTTTCTGTGATATTTATTTATTGAACGATCCACAACTATTTCGGTTGTTGATATATGATAAACTGCATATTCATACATATGTTTAGATAAGTCTAGGGAATCTGACTTTAAAAGACCCAAGTTTTCGTACAATACCAACTTTCTGGAGTATAGGCCAAACAAAATTTTCAAACTTAAAGAAAAGAGTTTTCCAATTTTGTTTGGGGGTGGCGTAATTTGGTATTCATTTCAAATCATGTTGCCACCCTAAGCCTATCATGTTTACTCCAGTAGAGTTTGTGTTAGTTAGTACGTACCAGTTTAATTGTGCATCAAATTATCATATCATCTTTACAATATTTCATTACAGTGCGCCAATTTTTTGCCACGTTTCTATGGTAAATTCTTTCCTTATCTCTTTGCACTTTGAGGACAAAGCGTTCGATTGTTTGGGGGTGGGATAGAAACATTTGCAAAAATTAGACACTTTTAGGATGTAAATTACGCACTTTTATTTATAAAATGTTAAAAATTATAAAAATTAGTTAGTTACATAATTTAATTGTGCTATTGAATTGTTTCATGAACCCCCTTCTCCCAAATTGTTTGGGGTGGTATAGAAACACGATGTAAATGTTAAGCACATATTAGGTTGTATATTATTATTATTTGTCTTAAAAATAATAAAAAAAAAAATAAAAAGTTTATGCTATACACTTAGGAATATTGGTATTGTTTCTTTCTCTATGCTCTTAATAATCTAGAAGTTTCACGTAGCTTTTGCATTAGAATAGTTTTTAGAAACTTAGGTTAATATGTATGTAATAATCTTTGCATCTATCTATAAATATATTACATGAGTATCTATGATTGTTTGGCAGTAAGTTTATGAAATCTAGGCTAGAGTACTTATTCTACAAATCCTGTGAGAATATAGCCTAAAGCCTTATATGAGTGAAACATTTGAGAAATGACACAAGGGAGAAGTATATTCCGAATAGAGAAATCACACGTCCACTTGCTTAACCACTATACCATGTCCTAAGAGAGAATTTAGGCCCTTTTTGGATCGATATAGCTAGAAATTCCGACCTAAGTATATTTTCCGCTAGTAAGCTAATCGAGAGCCTTTTATTAGCCCTTTCATAAACCACAAATCCTTTACCCAGTTACAAAACAAAACAAAAAAAAAATAAATAAATAAAAAAAAAAATCAACCTACCCAATTTAGATAAGTCTGAGAATAGAATAAGGAAGAAAGAAGAAGAGAAAACCCGTGGTAAACAAAAAGTTAGTTAATTGCTTGAGAAAAAAATAAAGAAAAGAAGTTTCCATCCAAAGAAAAGAAAAAATATAAATATAAATAAAATAAAAACTCCAAAAAATAGAATAAAAGGAGTCAAAAGCCAAAGAAAAAAAAAAAAAAAATATGGCTAAGGATGGAAACAAAGTGTAGAAGCAAAAGTAAATAACAAGGTTTTTCTCTAGTTACATAATATGAAGACTCTATTATCTCAGGACTTGTCCCTTTTGAATATCCATTTCCTTCCTTCTTAAACCATCTCCTAATCCCCCAACACCTAATAAAGACCTCTAGCTCAATTAGGAATATGTTAGTGGGATAGTAAGTGGCAGATGTGTTTGATCAACTTCGCTTCCTTGTGTGTCATTGAGATTGTAAGGTAAAGTATGCCCACTGCATTAATGGAGTAGCAAACTTGAGTGGAAAAATCAGAGTGATTTTTTTCTTGACTTTATGTGAGAACCTACTTAAGGGGCTATTCCAAAGTTTTTAAACGGACTGCATTTCTTTGCATTTCATAGCATTACTCATTGTATATATGTTTATTCATAGATGATTGATTATTATGCATATATTAGCTTAGGTTTCGACTTGATTACTCTATATGCATTGCTAGTGAGAGGTATAGTTAATTTAGAGCATGAATAAAGGAAACAATAGTTTTATTTCTTAGTCGTTGTAGTATAGATGAAGTTTGTGAGTACCTTCTTTGGAAAACTCTCACGAGACTATAACTCGTCCCACTAGGGAATTCCTAGTGGTTTAAGGCCTTGTTGCATATATGGTCAATGCAATCGCACTCAGCGAAACGAGAGTAGATAGAACTCCATTTTTGGTCACTTATTCTAATTTCTCATCTATGCTTGAGGACAAGCAAAATGCTGTTTGGGGGTGATTTGATAAGAGCCCAAAACTGTAGTTTTAACCCCTTAATAATCATACTTTTAGACCAATTATGTGAGTAATAATTAAGAGTTAACACTGATCACGTGTTTTTATGCATTTCAGGCTGCAAAGTCCATTATGTACAGAAATGTGCCACTTTAGCGAGATAAAGGAGCAAAGGTCGGTTACTAAGGAGTTCCGTGATTAAAGGCCAAGATTCAAGAAGATAAAGCCTTTCTAAAGCCCGGTCAAAAGCTGAAAAGTCGACGCGGGTAGAAACAGCACACAAGTCAGCAGAACTTCCGAAGGCCGTATCTTTGGACTCAGACCTCAGAATGGGGCCTACCTTATGTCAAAACGACCGTCTCGGAAAGAGCTTTACAATGGTCCAAACCTTGACCCAATCAGAGGAGCAAAAGTGGACGAAAAGTCTTTTGAAGGCAACTGCAGCTGAAGAGGCCTTTTTGGACTGAAAGAATTGAGTTTTGGGCCTAATTCTCTGGCCCAAAACATGGCTCCAAGCCCATGCACGATTTTTGAATCTGAATGTATAAAAACAAAAGCTTAGCTCTTTGTTAATGGTAGATAGTTAGACCTAGATTAGAAATTAGATTAGTAGCCTCCATTAATTAGTTTTAGATCTTAGTTTTAGAATTTCATTCCCTATTTTAGATTAAAACTTTAAATCATTGTTCTTTATTGATTAGATAAATAAAATAGTTATTCTTGTTAATTTCAATTTTTGTCATTTACAATTTATTAGATCTAATTTCAATTCTTGTTATCATTCAATTCTTAGTTATTAATTAGATTTCGATTATTATTTAGTTAAATTTCATAAAGTTAGAATCTTTGTAATATGTTGTATTCAATTTCAATGGGAAATGATGGTTTGATGAATCAAGGCTAAAACCTCCATTAGAGGGGTTGATGAAGCCTTGATGAAAAATTAGTTGTATAGTGTAGAAGCGTTGTAGAGTCTATTCCATTCTAGAAGGTCGTGTTTCTCCATGAGAATGGATGGAGGACCTCACATGCTAGTTATAATTGGTAGAAATGCCATGTTAATTAGGGATTAGAACGAGCAATTCTTACCGTAAGAACGTAAGGATTGGATTACAACAGTCTATTCTAGGTGATTAAGTTGGATTCGAGGTGGATTCAATTCCCCTCTAATTCTTTATCTAGATTCAAGAACATTAGTATTTCCATATATTTCGTAGTGACATTCAACATATTGTTTTTCATATTGCATCGTAGTATAATTCCCCTTCGTAAAGCTCTCATTGACTTAAGACCAACTAATTAGACTAGAAAACATTCCATGCTAGAGAACTAGGAGTGGAACGAACTTGTTACTCCACTTTATTTCGATAGAATTGAGAGTTGAAACTTTGATAAATATATAGCATCATAATTAGTTTAGTTTACTTACGTTTTGAGTTCATCGTTCATTTCGTAGGGAAACTATCAATTTTATCTTTATCAAGAAACACAGGGAAGCTTCAAAATATAACTTCGTAATTCTAGTTCCAGCTTGAAAATACAAAGTTTGCATACAATGATAAAACTATCGTCTCTCATCAGTCAATCGGTTCTGAGCGAAGGAACAAGACAGTCACTCACAGGTCAGTGTATCTCTCGAGTCCAATCTACACAGCTATGTTACACTTAAGTACATTGCCAATAAATAATTCTAACAGAAACTGGTATCTGTAGTTCAGCGCCTCCTTTGCGCAGTGGGTGATAGTCTTCTGCCTTGTCTCTCGCTCTATCCGACTTTTCAATTCCCTGAGAATGCGAATTTGGCTAAGCTTTGGCCCCATGACCAACATCACTTGCTCTCCTCTAGAGAGAGTGTCACCCCGTTTGGTGCATTTTCATTACTACCACTTCCAGCCAGTTCACTTTTTTCTAAGGTCATGACTGCTTCCAAAGCTAACCTTTATGATGCTAGGGACTGTCTTCTCTACTTCTATGGATACGGAAACAGCTTCCTCTGCTCTCTTCAAAGCCACCTCTTTCTTCAAATCCAAAGAAGAATACTCGACCCGCAATTTTTCCAACTCATCTTTCACAGATTTAAGTTCTGCCACTGCAGCAGAATGTCTTTCTTGGGCCACTTCGAACTGTGCATTGGTCGTAGCACTTGCTTCATCACCTATCCCTTGGTGCATCTCCTTTACACTTAGATTAGCAAGTTCTGAGTCCTGTTTTGCTTGCTATTCTTCCCTTTGTGCTCTCTCGAGGTTCAACTTCAGCTCTTCTTTGACTCTATTTATGCTGTCTAACTCATCCAGTGCCTTGGCCTTGGCATCAAGGGTTGCCTCTGCCTATTTTTTATACTTTAAAAGCTCCTCTTCAGACTTCTCAAGTTCAAGTTCCATGAGCTTGCGCTTCTGCACTCATCAAGATAGTTGAATTCAGAAATCTAATAAATAGCAAAGTCGTTGAGGAAAAATAGATACTTAATTAAGCCGTGGTCACTAAGGGACATTAAATCAGTCTAAGTTCCTCATTTATTTTGTTTCATTCTTTCATATCCCCGTCGCTCTTTCAATGGATTTATTTCTCTTTTGAAATCCAAAGTAAACTATGAGAACCCGGAGAAGCCAACCACAACAATGAGGATAGAAAAGAAGAGCTACCTATTGTTATTGTTGTTACGACTTACGATTACTTCACACCATGTTTTGCAAGGGCACGATTAAGTTGCATGGTATAAGAAATCTTGGTATAAGTACATTCCCAATAAATAATCTGAGGAACGTAAATCGTATTCGGCACCTCCTTTCCTTTGGGTGGGTGGTAGTTTCTCCAAGGACCACATGGAAGCTTATACTGCCTCTCGCTCTATCCGACTTTTGTTAGGAGTCAGTTTGCACTTCAAGTTTTTTACTACCGATTATAATTCCCTTCATCTACCACAAGGCCTCCCTATGCAAATGATATCTTTCAAATTTAACCGTATTCTCATCCTCAGCCTAGGTAATGACTGATGAACTTTTGTACTCAACCTAGGGTTTTGTTGCATATGGGCCAGGCAGGCATGTTTCAAAAAAACTAATGTGCATATCCGTTTTCAAAAAGGAGCCTATCCTGCGTTGGAAACAGTTAGGAAACATGAACGTAGATCAGCTAGACACTTATGGATGGTATGAAATCTCGCGCTCATGTCATTGTTCTTGGGGCTACCAATAGGCCTAACAACATTGATGCAGCTTTGAGAAGATTTGGAAGGTTTGATAGGGAAAATGAGATTGGAGTTCCAGATGAAGTTGGACGTCTTAAGGTTCTTCGCATCCAAACAAAGAACATGAGGCTCTCAGATGATGTTAACTTAGAGTGGGTTGTGAAGGATACTCATAGATATGTTGGTGCTGATTTGGCACCATTGTCCACTGAAGCTGCGTTACAGTGCATCAAAGAAAAAATGGACTTGATTGATTTGGAAGATGAATCTATAGATGTCGAGATACTTAATTCTATGGCTGTTACAAATCAGCACTTTACAACTGCCCTTGGAACCAACAATCCCTCTGCTCTGCGCGAGACGATTGTTGAACTGCCTAACGTAACCTACGAGGATATAGGGGGGGTTGGGAACGTTAAGAGGGAACTTAAAGAGACTGTGTAATATCCAGTGGAGCATCCTGAGAAGTTTGAAAAGTGTGGTATATATGTCTCCTTCAAGAGGAGTGCTTTTCTATGGACCTCTAGGCTGTGGTAAAACTCTGTTGGTGAAGATGATTGCAAACAAATGTCAAGCGAACTTCATTAGTATTAGCCTAACCAAGGTGGCTACACAGACAAGATGCCATCAGTAAACTCGGCAATTGCCAATAAAGCTCTTTCGGCAAAAAACGTTGTGGCATCTAAGAATGGGTAACGAGACTTTAAATTATTACTAATAAAAGAGGAGGTTTAAAATATCTGAAGTTAAGAACGAAACTACAGATATACATATATCATATATGTATGTACATGTGAAACCAGCTTTTTCTGAAATACTTTTCAGTTAAAGGGATCCTATGTTGGTAACATTTAAAATATCAAACAGGATACAAAAGAGTACATACACTAGAGTACCATGACATCTCGATCAGTATCATCGTACTTCAACTGAAAAAACAAAAAAAAAATAATAACATATTACCTAAGCAGCATAAATCAGAAGTAAATAACAAGAATATACTAGAGCATAATTACCATTGATGCAGGTAACACCCTTGCATTCTGAATTGAATCAACATCCCCAGCTTCAGAGAGCGTGTGTGTCCGAAGAGTAACTGCGTCCTCGCTGCGTATGAGAAAATTATAGATCAATATAGATAACCTAGGATGGCTTAATTAGATTGTACAAGAGTTCCAGCAAAGGACCATACTCTGTAACTCCAAATATCTCCTTGATGATTAAGGAGCTCTCCCTTGAACAGAATTTTGGCAGTTGGTCCACAATCCCCAACAAAAGGAATCAGTTCAATATGTGATATACACAGAAGATGCTTTTCAGTTCAATGTCTTCCAAAATAAACTAAATCAAGCAACTCAAGAATGAAAACCAAGATCCAGTATCCACGACGGAGTGTGGCTTTGAACAAAGCTTGAGCACATTTGCTCGGAATCAGTCGTTAGGGGAATCTAACTACAATCAAATGACATCTCTACCCAAGGACCCAACTAATAATTAAAATTTCAACTACTATGGTCTATGGCCAAATTGATAGAGTCCAATAAGTTTTATCAATGTAATTACAAACTTCAAAAACTAGATGTATTCACACAATTACCTCAGATAGATAAAATATCTTCCTAAAGAGTGCATGCACAACAAGTTTTCTCTTAAAACCCTTCTCTGAGTATCCTGAAATATCCATGACAACTGGACCTGAAATGGATAGCAAGTTGTGATCAGAACACCATTACAATAATCCTTGAGCATTCATGTTATTATGTCACCCTTACTAAATTCTGAAGTAAATCATCTTTTTATATGAGATACTTCTGTTAAGGCATTTGCATTTTGTTGCCATAACATAATATACAAGTATATTACACAACCGCGACAATTCAACAAAAATATTCTAACAAGTGTACCAGTCAAATAACTGAGACCAAAAAAAGAATGCTCAACATTACTCAATTATATACTTTTCTAGAACATACAATGCAAATTAAACCCTAATTAAGAAATTATAATCAAGAAAGCAAATTAATAATGTGAAAAAAGATACTAACCTGTGCAATCATTCTGTGTGAAACCTTTCTTAAGTAGCCTAGATCCGGAAACACATAACACTGAATCCATCGAAGCTGCGTCATCATCATCATCATCATCTTGACTACTAATATTCTTCTCATAAAGTTTCAAATCTGGATCTTGATTAAAAACTGCTGGGGTGGAAGTATTCTTGGTTAAATCTTTGTCAATATCATAAACCCTTGAAAAGTGATCACCATTGTTTTGCTACTCTGCCATTGAATCAAGAAACGTCCAAGCTAGATTTTGAAGTGTGAGTAACATCCACATAATCAAATACATATCTTACCATGAAGATTGGAGCAATTTAGTGTGAAAGGAAGCTGCGTGGGAAAAAGAGGTAGCAATTCAAATTTGAATTTAATTTGAGATACAATACCCGCTTAAAACATGCTTTTATAATTTGTTCGGCCCAGGCCCAACAGTAATAGTATACTTATAGGTTTCTAAACCCAATAGCTTCTACCTAATTAAAAAAAAAAAATCTAATTTAAAATAAGGTGATTTAGCTTTAGGTCGTCCCAATAATATGAGTATTTGCATTGGACCCAAAGTTTTACGTTTCTTAGCTTTAGGTAACCCTATCGTTAGTTAACGATTCATTTACCAAGTTTGACCGTCTATTGTGGTGTGTCTGATGTTATGCCCTTTCAAAATGCAACAACTACCCCTCACACATTTTGCATGTGCCCACACCATAAAACTCAAAATCCAAATTTCAAAATACCCGACACGTGTCATAATCCATGCTCCTGATAGAGTGGAGGCTGCAAAAAAGGAGAACATCGCTGTTCCAAAATATCAAAATTTAAGAGATATACAAAACTAAAAAAGTAAACTTCCAATCACTTAGTAAAACATAATCTATTAACCTAAAAAAAACAATTTAACTACACATATTGAAAAACCAGGTAGCCTATTTTCTTCCTCTTCTCTATTATTTACAATTATTTATTGACTTCATTTTATTATGTATATTGCAGATAATGGCGTATGAAAATTACAGCTTACGTAAAAAAAAATGCTAAAGAAAATTCTAGAAGCAGGACTTAACATTCAACAAGATCCGGTCTACAACACAAAATTAGAGAGCGGACGACTCAAAAGCACTGTGACATTAAAGGTACCAAAAGACTTATTCTTTAACAGTGAAGACGTCATAGTTAAAGAAATTGATGGAAGCCCAACATATTCTGTTGCAAAAGCAGAGGATTTAGCAGCTTTTCACACAATACAGTTTATAAAGGATGAACGTGATATGGAAATTGAAGACTTCAATTTCAAAGAACTTATGAAGAAAAGAATAGAAGTTGAAGAGAAACAGAATCAACTCGACATCCTCAAAAATATTATGCTAGATTGTTTGGTTGATGATAAACACAACAAAGATAAAATATATTATCTCGAAGAAAAAATTAAAGGAATGAAGGGCATGGAGAGTTCCATAATAAAGAAAAGAAAACCATGAGGATTAGTACTTTAATACCAAAACTTTATTATGTTGGTCACATAGTATTTTTTTAATGGTCAAGGTTTAACGCTTCTTATTTAAGAAAGTTTGTCACTATTGAGTCCGTTAATTTTTAGTTTAAATTTACAATATTAGCACACTCGCTTTTCAAATTTGACTACTTCATGTTATATTGTGTTCGATATTGAAAAAAATATAAGTCATTTGTCATCTTTGGAGTAGGTATTCGTATCATATCATTGTTTCGTTTGCTGACCTTCTAAAAGAAGTGAGTAATTATAAATAAGTGGATGCCCTGAACATTCAACAATGTAAATACTGGATAGTGTCTTCCAAATATTAATGAGATAGTGAGTTCCTCCTTCAGTATTCTAATGCCAAATACCAAATGATCTTTAAAAAAAAACACACCATTGGGAATGCGAAAGAATTAGGCAGTCAGCAACATTCTTAGATGTCTAGATTTTTTTAGTATTATCGGGGCAGTTTTGCAACTCCATTATATAAACTTTCCTAAATCACCATAAATTACCACAACAGCACAATCGATTATGAAAATGGTAAAACCTCATGTTATCCCTCAACAATCTCTCTCCTCATAATCAGAGACGCACCACACATCACAGTGTGGAAATCCTCACACACTCTGAGGTTCTTTACAATCTTAATGGGGATTCCAGCAGTCGTAGTCAATAGTCCAAATGATGTCTGTAAAAGATCCTCCAGTGCTTCCTTGATCTCTTTTGACTTTGGGTGCGTAATGTCACCAGCAAATAACTCATGTATAATCCCATCCTCTGCTTCCATCAAGCTGCAGCCAGGGTTCTTTCTAACTTCTTTTTCTCTAATTAGGATTTCAAGTGCTCCACACACGCCTCAATAGGCATCATTAGTGCAAGGTTTAAGACTTCTTCCAAGTGTCCAACACGACCAAGAAGATCTACCATTACTACGTCAAAAAAAACACCAAGAAAATTAATATCTAGATTTTGGGCACTGCCTAGCCACATAACTCATTTGGACAATCACGACCCAGGTGGCCAGTCTTCCTGCAATTGTTGTATGCCTTATCATTTGTGCAGTAAACACCTATATGGCCAATCTTATAGCAATTGTTGCAAACCCTGAGGTCACCAGGTGGTAGAGAAGGCGCCGCGAAATCTTTGGCAATGTGACCAGCCTTACCGAAAGTATGGCATATCACCTCATTTTGGAAGTCATTGCCCATGTGGCCAGGTTCATGACAATTCCATCACAATGACTTGGTGCAACACTCAGCTGCAATGTGCCTGATAACAATGCCAAGGAAAGATAACATATCCATATTAAATTTTTTGGATATAGATGGAGGAGGAAAACACAGGGTAGGAAATCAAAATTATATTTTGTGGGATTAAGGTTTGTTATGATATTTTACATGAGTACATAACAACATGTAGCTTTAGATATATAATTTCAATATCAAAACAATGTTTATTTTCCGGATAAGCTACAAAGCATCCTTATTACAATAGCTTTGACCAAAACTGAAAGATACTTAATAAACTTGGATCAGGTTTTGACACACTTGAGTTGTGACAGGACCTGCTCTGTTCTGTACTCACTGAGTAATCATCAAAATGTCTACTGCAGGCATTAGGGCTCATCTTTGCTAATAACATGTGGCAAAGACAGTTTTGCTTTAGTTCTGTATAATGATGTGGTAAATATCTTTGATCTACCCTTTCAACATGATCGTTGGTTAAATAGCCATTCCTGCTCTTTGTACTCCCTCTAGATTGCCCAAAATCCATTTCCACAACCTTGACATTGTCTTCAATGTGTCTATCCATCTACATGCAGAAAAATCAGATTGCAGATTAAATGGTGAAGAATTTGTATTGCTCTTATTTATAAGAGAGATTCTCCCATCATAATAGTGGATATGCTCTTAAGTAGTGCAAACTATTTTAAGTAGGATGCATGTGGTAATTCTATTTATATAGAAATGTTTAACATATGGATTGATTTCTAGGAGGCTTACATTATATGTTGGTCGAATGTGATTTGCCTACAGCAAATTTCTGTAGTTTGATTACCTATGCGCAAGAAGATGTGTTCCCTTAGCCATCTGGCTCCTCTGGGCTCGAGCTCTAGCCTGAACAGTCACCAAGGATTGCATACACCGGAGGGTCCTAGCAGCCTGTTTTCTCACAAGGTAACCCCTTACAAGTGCTTGCAACTTCACCAGTCCTTTCAGTGCACAAAGCGCTTTCCTTGCTTGTTGCAATGGAAGATACAGAGAGTACTAACCTTAAGATTGTTCTTACTGTTAAACAAGATCTCACAAATAGATTAAATAAGGACATAGTACTAGAAGTTGCTAAAGTTTAGCAATGAGTTCAACAGTTTCACTAGATGTTATAGAATACAAAGAATTGCACTACGGTATGTTCCAACTAGATGAGAAACAGCAAAAATAATTTCATATCTGTGTTATAATTACAAAGCAAATACAAGAGCTTCACCTTCGTTTCCAGCAGCACAGTCCATATCCACATCTGTATTTAATTTAAGAGATTTAGACGTGAAATCAAGTGGTATGTTGAAATAAACAACCTCAAACATGAAAAAGAAAATAAAATCCTCAACTCTATACGTGAAAAATATAATGGGCTTAAGCTCAAGTTAAAAATAAGAGTGGAATTCAAGCTAAACAAGCCGAGTTTTACCATGCTCAAGCTCTGCTCGCTAATTACACGAGCTTTAAATTGAGCTCGGGCTCGACTTCATTTTACACTATTAATATGCTATTTGAGCTAAACGAGCCAAGCTTCATCAAGCTCATTTGTTATACAAGCTTTAATTTGAGCTCGAGCTCGGCTCATATAGTAAACGAGCGACTATTCTTATTCTCATAAGTTTTCCATCCACTGTGAGAGAACACACAAAAGGCTGTGGAGTGGAAGACAACAACATTCTGCTGCTGCTGCTTATAGGACTTGCTTGATCGACGCTATGGCTTCAGGTATGTCTTATTATTATAGTAATAAATGTAATAAAATACATTGAACTAACCTTAAAGAATAATAAACGGGAAATTGGAAACTAAATGTAACTGTATGCAAATGAATTGAACTAACCTCAAAGAATAATTAAGAAAACATTAAACTGGGCAAATGAATTGAACTAATCTTAAATAATAATTAACAGAAAATCAGAAACTTAATACAAATACATCAGACTAATCTTAAAGAATCATTAACTAAAAATTGGAAACTAATACCTCAAAGCATAATTAATAGGAAATCATAAATTGGATGCAACTGCATGAAAGTAATGAGAAATGGGAAAGTGGAAAGTGGATGCAAGTACATCGAACTAAATCTCAAATAATATTTAAATTAAAAAGAAATTGGAAAATGGATGCAAATGCATTGAGCTAACATTAAAGATAGAATAAATAATGAAAAATTAAAAACTTGACGTAACGAACTGCATCGAACTAACCCCAACGAATAATTAATGGAAAATCAAGAATTGCGTGCAAATGTATCAAACAAACCTCAAAGAATAGGAACTAACCTTAAAGAATGGTTAATGAGAAATCAGAAAGTGGATGTAGATCATCTTTAAGCTAACGAATATTTTGAAAGAAAAAAATTATTTTCACTCAATGGATTGGGTTTCCAGTGTATTTATTTGCATAAAAACCTCATTACTATTAAAATTTTTGTGAATAAAAGATTCAGACTATTATTAGTTCTTCTATTGTTATCCTGTCCTTGCTCATTTTTTCCTCTAATGAAATTGGTTTTTCGTTGTTTGTTTATTCTATTACAATTTTTCTTAACCCAATATTTAAATAGGATACAAAGGCGCTCTTTTGTATATCAATAATATTTTTGGGCATTCTGCATTTGAAATGGTGTTAGCCTCTTTTCGTTTGATCAAAATGTATCTGTAGTTTTTGGACATGTAATTTGGTAGGGGTTGCAATAATTCATCATTATGCTTGATCACAAGTTGGTGCTTCTTTTCAAATGTTATAGGTTAACACTTTGGCAATTTTGAAGTTTCAGAATTATACCAAAAAAAAAATGATACTATGGCATCATGTATAACCCATGAAGTTTTCATTGATGAGTTTTTTCTTTTAATGGAGAGTAGAGTTTTCACATTACAAGAAATTTGAATGAGCAATCAATATAGTATTCATATTTTATAGGCTCTGTATAGTAGCAAATTTATATAACGGCACCCGTTCGTAGGACGGGTTCAAAAACTAGTATTATTAAGTTATACCCATCCAGTAAATGCGGATTTTGGGTTTAATCTCCCTGGTTGATACATAACCAGCATAAAAACCCCCTCTAACCGAACACATGCATAAAACCTCCCTATTATTTAAAACATAACATTAAAGCCAAAACAGACCAAAATACCCCTGTAAAAACCGGGCTGACGTCATCAATCTTTACTTATAATTTTGACTTAAGGACAAACCGGGCTGACGTCATCCTATGTAAATTTGTATTTACATATGACAATATAAAATTACACAGTCTTCTTAACCTATTTAAATTTAAATTTTCATATGAAATTTTTTTTCATAAGAAAGTTTAAATTTATATTTACATATGAAAATTCATATTTACATAACCTGTGTCACCTGTCAGATGTCAGAAAAAATGTCTATGAAATTTCATATTTGCATATGTAAATTTGTATGCACATATGTAACTTCATATTTGCATATGTAAATTCATATTTCCATAACCCGCGTCACCTGGTTAGAACTCAAATGTCAAAAAAACGTCTATAAAAATTCAGTGACTATAAATATAATTTTACAAAATGTGTCTATATAACATCAAAATGAGCAATCAATGGAGCAGCGCCACCAAGGCCAGCCGGACGACGAGAAAGAGGAGCTTGAGCAGGGTTCTACGGTAGAATTTCAGGGTTCCTATTTAAACCATAATCGCGCAATTCCCTAATTGAAGGAGACTCTTCTTTCTTTTGTTTATCCTGAATTTCCAGCACTTCAGGCTCCTTTACCACATCCTGACTACTATAGCCTTCATCAATGTTCACACTGGCGTCGGGAACATGTAAGTTACGAGAATCTTTTTCTTCCAATTCAGCTACAACTAAAGTATCAGGCTGTCCATTCTTAATTTCTCTCTCTGTCTCTTCATTAGCAGAAAAAGAGATAACATTGGTTACATTTTCTATTTATGGAGTCTGAATCTCTTCTTTAACAAAGGTATCCACATGAGCAGCAATCTGTCTCAGTTCACAACTCTGGTCACTTTCAGAGATCTTCTCTCTAGACTCAATCCCTTCGAAAGAGACAATATCATCAGAACCAACATTGTCGGCATCTGAAGAATTCGCAAGTATAGCTGGCTTCTCTTCTAATTCCTTATGTCAAGGATGTAATTCATGGGCGTGTTATCAGTCAAGTAACTATCTATGTGTCTTAACTTTGAACGCACTAGTTTGGTTCATAACAAGATCAGTTACAGTTCACCATATCCTTCCTAGGATGAAGCTTAATTGGAAGACCCATAGCTGGATAAGGCATCGGTTCACGTGTTATAGCTTCATCAGGAATCAACTCTGTCCACTTGTAATTTATTATCAAATGATGAAGGATCAACATCATCTCAATTCGTGCAAAATCGACTCCAGGACAAGCACGCGGTCCAGCTCCGAAAGGGATGTAGGTATATGGTGGTGCTGATTTTGAAGGATTCCCAAAGCGGGATGGATCAAATTTCTCTGGTTCTTCAAATATTTTCTCATCCATGTGTGTAGCACATGCAATCCAAAATACCTGTGATAAATTCTTAGTCAGATTTCCACGGGATTACAAACTGAAGTTAATTATCCTCTCATTGGTAAAATTTGCGTCTTTGGTACTCAATCTTCTAATGGGAGTTTTTTGTGGTGATTGAAAGAGCACTACAAACAGGGGGAAAATGCAAGCCTACAACGACAACGGGGTGAGAAGAATTGCATACCTGGTTGCTTCCATTTCTAGTTGCTTGGCAACAACAACATACACACTTAATATTTAGAGACCTCTAATATTTCTGTACTTACAGATATTGCTGAAATAGTGCTTGTGTATATGCTACATTGCTACTCATTCAGTCATTCATGGACACGTACCTGCCATCCTTTTGTAATATCAAAACCACCAAAGCTGGTATCTTTAATAGTTCTTTTAAAATTCCCAAATCTTTGGAGGAGTCACTCTCATGAGCTCCTGGGCCACTCTCCATGTATACTTCATCTTCTGTACATCACTCCACCTAAGCATTCCATCCTTTCCTTCCTTTGTCTTAGAGATTTCTGTTTGCTCTATAGAATGTAACAATGTAGCACTTCAACTAATCAGTACATTAGAACAAACATTCTTAAATTAAATAATACTAAGATCATAATGACTATGTCTAATATGAGTGTTAGTACTGCATCCATATTGTTCTTGTATGTGCATTACGTGGTCGAGAAGTTCTTATATATATAGTCATAGTGTTGATCAAATGTCGGTCACCATCAAGTGAAGAAATGGATTTCCCAAATATTTTGCTGTTATTGACTATGAGTACATTATAGTAATAGTCTTGAAATTGGCAATTGTGACTAACCTTCAAGTCTTGCCTCGTAAAACATAAGTATCTCTAGCAAGGTGTCTTAGAAGGAGACTCAAAACAATTGCACTTGTATCATGATGGCAATGATCATTGAGACGATGTTATCAAACATCTCATCTTTTGTTAAAGATTGATATTCTTCATCTCTCAAATTAAGAAAACTTGAGATAACATCTTCACGAGGCGCCTCTTTCCCTCTTCCATTTCTTTCTTTCTTCTCTCTACAAGTTTAGTAATCACAGTCGTTATCCTGTCTCTTGCCGGCATGCTTGTCGGAAAATGGTTCTGGAAAATCTATTGGAATTGCCCAAGCTCCTTTAAGAGCGATTGTAAAATCTTCAAGCAATGCATCTTTCTCCTTACCTTCTGGTAATCCGAAAAGCAAACTACAAGTTACCTTGAATGTGACCTTCTTCATCATCGTTACAACTTGTACTGAATCCTTCCAAGAGGTCAAATCGTGTTATCCAGATGAATCGGTGTTCTTCTTGGTCGAAATTACGATCAATATGGAAAAAGGGTAAAACGGATAATAAAATAAAATAGGAAATAGAAATCGGACTGGAATTTCGCTGATATTGGAAAGCAGGGAGTTTATGTGATATGGGCTGATAAATAGGGAGGTTATGTGATATGGACCGATAGGAAGGGGTTTACACTCATCCGGATTAAAACCAAGGGGCTGAGCCCCATTTCTTGCGAGTAAATGTAACAGTTCTTTCCTTTGGCTAACTGGCTTCAAAATGAGTATACAGTATACACGTATATTTTTTTATCTTATCGCAGTTCGTTTCGATTAGCATATATATTTTTTCCTGACTTTCTTTTCTTATTTATTTCCCTTTTGTGTTGGTGATTATTAAGTCAAATATATAATTTGAAAAGAAACACTAAAAAAAAAAATGTGAGAGAAAACTTCATGGCAAAACAAAAATTCAGAAGCCAAAGGGTTTTGAAATGAAAATTGTATGCCTGAGTGCCTGACCAATTATTGGCAATTAACATTGAAGGCTTGAAGCGAAGGTCCTAGCAAATCATACCTTGGCCGAAGATGTCGGGATATATCATAATGTACTGGCTAAATATAATCATTTATATAGAACATGCTTTGGACATCTGCAATGTAAATCACTAAATCCACGATTTACCTTTTCTCCATTTCTGCCTTGCCCAGAACGTATTACTTCGATATCTTTTTTCTCTGTGTTCACCATTTGCCGATAAACAACTAACATAGGAAAATTAAGGGCCAATAAAGGCATAAAGTCGTTGGTCGGTAGATTTTGATATTTTTGAATGTGGTTGTTACAAGAATGTTGAAAGCTTCAATTGTCACAGCATATAGACAGGAAGCCTGTTTCTTCCTGAACCTTAGCTTGTTGCATTGAACATATGCGTTTCTGTATAGATTAATTGAGGAATGGAGACCAACAAACATAAGCGATGATAATATGGCCCGACTTTGGGAGGATATTCAGCACCATGGATATCATCATTATTCCATATCACAGGAGTGTCAAACTGATCTCAAAAGAAAAAAAAAAACTCAAGAAGTTCAAACTATCCTCAATTAGAGATAAGAGAAATATTTCAATTATGTGCTGAGTGACGGACACACATACTAGTAGACAATAAGCCAACAACCACATAATATCCTAATCAGTAAACTAGTAATATAAACTACAAGCTAACTAGAATCCACATTGTTATTGCAAAACACTAGTACATTATAAGCCGTGTCCACAAAGTTCTCTAGTACTATACGTGGTGAACGAAACCTTCTTAATCCTTGCGCGCATACAGTCATTCAGCCATGTGGTGGTCGTTGTGCATGCCGCCTTCGAGGTGGTAGCAGAACGACCCAAGGACCTGGAGGTGGTCCATGCCTTGGAACGGGAAAGGTAGGTGGCACAAGGGTGCTTGGAGTTGGAGGGGGTGGAGATGTGATAGGAGGACCTGGAGGGGGTGGAGATGCGATAGGAGGACCTGGAGGTGGTGGTCCAAATCTGGGCTCATGATAAGGTGGTACTCCCTGCGGACCTTGCGGCTCTGGAGGTGGAGGGGGACGCATTCTTTCCTATCTTGTTTTCTTACAGACCTCTATTTAATAGTGGTTAGGAGGAAAGGATGCGGTAAGATCACAGAGTGGTTCATAACTACCTTTCATGCAAACCTGTTCTGGTAGCTCTTCCAGCTACAATCCATGTGTTTTCTATAGAATCTTTATTTCTTTCATGTATGTCTATAAGTACTTAAAATAACCGAACCTAAGTTTTAGCTTCAACCGCCCTCTTTTAACTTGGTGGATGCTGAAGTCAACCCTTAATTTTAAACATTTGCACCGGTGTAACTACACCAACTTACATTGTGGAAACCCATTCAACAAACCAATGTCATATGCAGATTTTGGGTTTAATCTCCCTGGTTGATACATAACTAGCATAAAAACCCCCTCTAACCGAAGACATGCATAAAACCTCCCTATTATTTAAAACATAACATTAAAGCCAAAACAGACCAAAATACCCCTGTAAAAACCGGGCTGACGTCATCAATCTTTATTTATAATTTCGACTTAAGGACAAATCGGGTTGACGTCATCCTATGTAAATTTACATATGACAATATAAAATTTACATATGACAGCATCATATGTAAATTTATATTTACATATGAAAATTCATATTTACATAACCTGTGTCACCTGTCAGATGTCAGAAAAAATGTCTATGAAATTTCATATTTGCATATGTAAATTTGTATGCACATATGTAACTTCATATTTGCATATGTAAATTCATATTTCCATAACCCGCATCACCTGGTTAGAACTCAAATGTCAAAAAAACGTCTATAAAAATTCAGTCACTGTAAATATAGTTTTATAAAATGTGTCTATATAACATCAAAATGAGCAATCAAATATACTATGCATTGCTTCTTGAACGAGCCCAGCACCAAAATAGAGATTTGCCATGCACCAATAGTGGGCAAACTTGGGCTTCAAATTATACACAGATGACATTTGGTTGAAGTAACTTCTTCCATCCGACAACAATCCTCCACGAGCACAAGCACATAAAACACCGATGAAAGTAATCTCATCTGGGATAACAAGTTGCTCTGCTGCCTTCGATCTTTTCCTTTCCTTCCTACCACCACCATAATCATCATCGCAATGCATTATTCTAGTCATTTCATGAAACAGACTTATGCCATCGTCTGGACAGCCATGAATGTAATACCCCAATACCCCAATATCATTGCATTCCAAGAAATAATATTTCTCACCAACATACTGTCGAAAACTCTTCTTGCAGCATCCACCCTCCTACATTTACTATACATGTCTATCAAAGCTGTTTTAATAGCATCCACCCTCCTATGTAAATATATATTTACATATATTTTGTCAAGGCATCAGACAATTTCAACTCTCCAATTTTGTCTCTGCATTTGCTTTGGTTTCTCCTTACCCATCACTTTTGAGTAGATTAAAGCAATTGTTCTCTCCCATGCAAGATCTCCTATTTCACTAACCTTTTCAGATCAAATAAACACTAACTTATTTCCTACAAACATTTCATCAAACAAATTTCACTCAATCTACTGATCTCTCATCAATCATCGAGTACTAATAACGCCCTGGTTCAAATTCCCTAAAATGTCTCATTGGCTTATAAATATCATTATGAAGATGTATGTGGTAAAGAGTATTTTCACATAAGAATCAAATACCAATGACTCTCTTCAATGGCGAAAGAAACGAAGTTAAAATCAGTGTTTTCGTTGGCTTCTTCGTTAGAGCGAACTCAACAAAAAAAGAACATACAGTGGTTATTTATTAAGAAGGGCAAAAAAGGAAACAGATAAATGTGGAGATAAAAATTAGACCGAGATTTGCGTCCATTATAGAAAGCAGGGAGGTTAATTATTGGTTGGATTTGAATAATAGAGAGGTTTTATGAGTACGTCCGTAAGTAGGGAGTTTACATATAACTGAACCAAAATGAGGGGGCTGAGGCCCATTTCTTGATGGCATATGTGTAGTGGGCAAATATCGCGCCCTCAAATATGTTATCTGATATTTCAAAACTTGAGATATCAACATAAAAATCAATATTTCGATGTATTTCAAGGTGGTGTTTAAAATGTTTGGAGGAAAAAAGCGGACAAAGAGGAAAGAAGACAAAGGACACATGTCAAAAGCAGATTAGGCCAAGGCTAATCAGGGATGACTATAAAAAGATCAGATGAAGAAATAAGGTCATTGGATTCATTGTGGAAAAAATTAGAAAAACAAGAGAGAGAGAAAGAGAGAACCAGAACGATTGTAAACTTTCTTTTCCTGAATCAATAAAAATCTTTAATTCAATTCCATTCAATCTATCATTCATATATCGACATTGTGTGATCTAAGAGCATTCAAAGAAAGGTGTTCTGGGCAATCACAATATGCACATGCCACACTATCTAGAGCGTTTGGTTTGTAGCATCTTTTCTTTTTTTTTGGGTCCTATTACTGCCAGACCCCAATTTGTGTTGGGCAGACCCCGAGTTGGGCCGGGGTCTGCCCATTGTGTTGGGCGCAACTCATAAATCATACACCCCCCAACCAAATACCAATAAACCGGCAAACCGGCAACCCCACAAACCCACACACACTTTCGATTTCCATTTCACGATTTCTGCTTCAAACCCTCGATTTCGCGCTCGACCAAAAACCCACAAACACTCATAATCATCCCTTCTACTTAACTTAGCCACAAATATCCTCTTTCTTTCACACACTCTGTTTCTCTCTGTTCTATTCTTGTTAAATTTCCAGAGTGAAAAAAAAAAGAGACTATCAATTTCTCATTTTCAATCCTTCTTTTTTATAAAATTTTCCACTTCAAGACCATTTAGTACAATACCCATCTCTTCAAACACTCGAATAGCATCTCTTCAAACACTCGAATAGCATCCCTTCTCTTCAAACACTCGATTTCTAAAGGTAAGATCCTAAAAATGCGATTTTTGTTTGTTTGTTTGTTTGAATCTTTCTCGAATGTGTATACGTTATCTTGTACCTAATTGTTAGTTTCGTGGGATTTCATAATCAGATAATCCAGTTTGTCGATGGGAATAGTAGGGCCTTGATAAAGTTGTTCAATCACTTTGTGAATATATGTTCTCTGCAATGCTCTGTTCCTATGTTATTTTAACTTGAAATTATGAAATTGTGGTGTAACTCATGAAATTATGAGCAGTAGTTGTAACTCATGAAATTATGGTGTCTAGCTAGAAATTGCTACGTCTGTTTTTCGACTTCATTCGTGATATGTAGTGGGGCTTGGGTTAGTCTTTATAGGTGGCTTTATGAAAGAGCAAAAGTGATTTCAAAACCGTTGTGGTTGCTGTCGCTGCTATATATACGTAACATTTTTAATGCTCGGAAGAAATGGCTAGCTTATATTTGTTTGTTAGTTTAATCTTTTGTATTTTTAGTTTCTTCCATCATGTTAATGGAAAAAGATTTTTTGCATTTTTAATCTAATTGGCGTTGCTATGGGTTTGTTTGATATTTGTTTGCTTTATAAACATTTAAGTGGGATTGAATTATTAATTGAAGATATTTTGTTTGTTTACTTGATTGGATTTATAAGAGATGAATGATTCAAAATAAATAAATCATTAAATCAAGCAATGAAGTTATGAACTTATTGTCTCTTCTGTTGATATCACTAGATTTTTATTTGAGGCCATATCGACTGAAGTACTGCTCGCTTTCCTTAGCACAGAGAAAGGAAAGAAATTGTTCTAAGTTGTTGGCGTCTTTGAAACTATACTACTTATATAGCTTTGTTTCAGGTAACTGTTCTATCTTTCTATCTTTTTTTTTTTTTTATTTTTTATATATAATGTTATGTTTGATTCAATTCTTTTGAATTCTAGACACCCATTTTGTACATGCAAATCATAGTAGGAGTGTGACGCTTAACTAAACTAATTAAGGTCCCGACTACCTACCGTCCTACCCTGGTATTGTCAAATGACTGGAATTTTACTAGGTCCCAGTCACTAACCTATTATGCCAATCAAACTTAGGTTCAACATCATGTGAAACGAGGTTATGCCAATGATGGTTAGTGGTTCCTAAAGGATTGGAACCTTTTGTGAACATATAAAACTTAGAACCATCATTTACCAGGTCCAATCCTTTAGGAACCTATCATTGATGAATCAATCTTCGTTTCACGCTTGGTTTTCTTAAGTCGGAGCAACCTTTATTTTCACAGGTTTGTTTCTTCCATCTTCAACCAAACATTTCACACTCTCTAAACTTTTCACTAAAACTCCTTAAACACACATCTCGGGTAAAATTCTCCCCCAATTTGGGTTCCAAACCATTTCGATTGTAGTTGATAATTGTGATGTAGTTTTTTTTTTTATGTGTATTACGCAAAAGATTTGAACTTTTGATGATTTATTAATGTTCACTGTAATGTGTATTGTATAAAATGGACTAGTTTATGGTTTAATTCAACTGCTTTTTCTGTTATAGAATTCTTTGTGTTGTTAAATTGGAATAAGGAGAGTTAACTAGCTATCTCATTATATGGCATGGGTTATTTGATAGAATATTGTAATGAATGTATTCAAGCATTCATTCATAAGAGGCTTACTATTTCGGCACTATATATTTGGACAATACTATGTGAGTAATTGTAATGTATTACAATACAAACAAACGCGTCGCGTCTTGACACGGAAGTGTAGTAGCATATGAGTCCACCTGAATTGGTGGATATTGAGTGAAACCTTATCCAACAAAATAGTTCTTGTAGTTACTTGTGTTACTAGCTAGCACGATAGATTATGTTTATTTAAGACTTCAAAGTCAGTGGGGATGGGACCAAAATGCATGTGTTTTTACGTAAGTAGAACTCCTAGCATGGAAGAATAATTGACTAAAGTGGATGGTTCGTGAGAAATGAATAGTTTTATTGAACCACAAGTACTTGTGCTGTTAATGGAATCAAACCTATTGTTTGTGTTCCTTGGTGGTTGATTTACTTTGTTGGTGTTCTGGTCAATAAATTGTTGAAGTGAATTGACATTGAAACTACTTTTTTTTTAAAGTAAATAGATGAACTTTTGACAAAAACAAGAGTGAAGGCTAGTGAAATTGGGATTCTAGTAGTGAATAGCAGCCTATTTAAAGTAGGGGATGTAGACTTTGCCAAGAATCTCCTAAAAGTAGGTTCCCTTTGAATTTTTCTTTTTGTTTAAGAATTCCTCTTAATCGTGAAGCCATCATCATGCATGCATGCATGAGAGGGATATTGTAGTCACAATTGTGCTTCCATGCTTGGTGCCGGCTTACCGGCTATATGAAATTATGGAACAAATAAGTATAGTGAATGCCTCCTATTTTTAACTCCTATTTATTTTGTAGCAATGCCTCGAACAAAGAATGTGAATGTGAAGAATGTAGCAAAAAGTGTTTTCACGGGTGCTAAGAAGTTGTTAGGTGGGGGAGTAGTAGTTCGGTCATGAGGAGCTTGAGAAAAAGAGAGAAAGGGCAACAACTACCGGCATCGTCAGTAGTAGGGATCGGAAAAGCGGATGATCCCAAGAATGTAGTAAGTGGTGTAGAGTTAGGAAATCAAAAGAGAAGAAAGCAAACAGTTATGAGTGATGTAGATTTAGATGTAGATGTAGATTTAGATTTAGATTTAGATTTAGATGAAGATGAAGATGTAGATGTAGATGATGTAAATATGGATCGTGGGAAGAGTGTAGTTGTAGGTGATGATGAAGAGGATGATAGTGAAGAAGATGACGAAGAGGGTGTTGATGACGCGGAGGATGAGGAGGACGCGGAGGATGAGGAGGAGGAGGAGGATGATGACGAGGAAGTCCCTGAAGTCCCTGTACCTGTACCTCCAGTGAATATTGTGAGAAAGTCCAACAATGACTTGGAGTTCCAGAGAGGTGTTTATGGAGGTGGCCCTCGTGTGTCACATCTGTTATATGACTATGCGGTGCACGTGGCTCGTGATATTTGGGAGGGGCAGGTAATATTATTATATATTGTCTATTAGTATTTAAATTTTGTATTACGAAACCTTGTGCATACATTAATACTAAGTTTTTGTTGTTTTAGGCGGAGCGAGGGGTGTTGAAGTGTCATGGGCACCTGAACAAGTTGGTACAATGGGATATCGTCGGAGAGTGTTCAGACTGTTCTAATTTTCATGTGGAGCTTCAAAGGACCGGCTTATGTGCTCTGGTCTTAGGTGTATATAAGCATCAGGATCCTGTGTTGGTCTCTGCGTTTGTGGAGAGGTGGCATCCAGAGACCAACACGTTTCATATGCCGTGGGGTGAGATGACAATCACGTTGGACGATGTTTCCCAACTCTTAGGAGTTCCGATCAGAGGCAAAGCAGTGACTGGGGACACTGATTTGACTCTGGAACAGACAAAAAGACTCCTCCACCAAGGTCTTGGCATACCCATGGACAAGATAGATGCGGAGATGAAATCCAATAAGTTCACTTCCAAAGTTAGGATGGATTTCTTGATGAAGCAGTTTGCTGGGAAGGTGACGGATGAAGATTTACGGGATGAAAATGGGGTTGTTGTGAAGAAGGCGTCAACCCAAAAAAAGAGTTGCGATTTCTTTGTGAGAGCTTATTTGTTGTTTTTCTTTGGATGTCTTTGCCTTCACCGACATCGCCCGAACTGCAGTAGTTCCGTTTGTTATCCGAGACCGCTTATGAAATTTGCCGAGATCGAGACTACGGCGTGGGTGCAACCTTTCGGGCTTACTTGTACATGGGGTCTTGGGACTGCCACAAGTGCCAAGGTGAAGGGTGTTTCGGGCTATTTCACTCTCCTACGTGTATTAGTTTTTGTTTTTTTCTTTTCAATGTCAATTTTATATATCTATTACAATATTAACTCGGGTGTCTATATTAATCTAGGCATGGATTTATGAGTACTTCCGGTGTTCGGGCCATTCCCAAACGATGACTATCAGTTGAGCATGTGCGTACTCATAAATAAATACTCGCCATTACTTTCGGTCTTTTTATGCTAGCACAACAGCTACATTGAAGCATAGCCGGCGATGATTGATAATATGACTTGTACCGATGTAAGCATTTTGTATATAAATAGTTTTATTTATTAATTGATATTATTAGTATGTGGTTAATGATTAATTTCCTCGATCATATGCTATTTGATAGGTTGAATGGTATCCCTATCTTTGAAGTCCGAGCTATCGGCCGGTGGATGAAATAGCATTTTTCGAGGGATTTATATGCTTTCTTGATAATGTCGAAGCATTAGATAATGTTTCGAGGGTTGTCGTCGGTTGGGTCATATGCGGTTTGTACCTTCAGATCCCCAAGACCAAAGACCTCGACGCGAACTACTCCGGGCTGGCAGATGCGATGTGAAATTTAATGTTGTGTCTTCCTATTGGAGTAAAATGGCGTAATCACTTGATACAACTTGAACATCGAGGACCCATTCCGTCTTATCCATGGGAGTGTGTTAGTAGATACATGAGTTGGTATGAAAACAATAGCCATATTCGAATGATAAACCCTGATCATCTTAATCTCTACTCCCTACAGAGTCTTCCATATCATAATCTGGTGAGTTAATACTTTACAACGTTAGTTTTTTTGTTTTTTATTTTGTTTTGTTTTGTTTTGTTTTGGTATTTTATAAATGTAAATGTATATACTAATGTAGTTTTTCGTTTTAATTTTGACAGCACCCCGTCGTTGATGAAATTTCTCGTTTGCTCAATCAAGGCCTGCAATTGGGTGGGACTGCGATTCCAGACGATGCACGGAACGAGTTCATGGAGGCATACAATTTGACCCGGTGCAAGTTCATTGGCAGACGATATCGTTAAGGAGCATTGGATTTAGCAATGTTGAGTTTGGTTAGTTTAGGGTTTAGTGTGTTGAGCATTGGCAGTCTTGTTGGAAGTCTTGTTGGAGTCTGGGGTGGAAATGTGTTATAGAGCTTGAGAGATTGAGTGTCTTTCTTGAGTCTGGAAATGTGTTATAGAGTCTAGGGTTTATTGTGTTGTTATCACGATTGACTAACCATTTTATGAAGTTTTAATTCTGTTATTGTTATGTTTACTTATGCTTTTGTAACAAAGATGCTTATAGAGAAAAATCAAGTGATAACATTTTATTGTTCTTTGAAACTCGAGATTTTTGTGGGATATGTGGAATACTTGTTGAATCTAAGTTTTGTAATCTAAGTTTCATATTCGACTTCGCAGGTTTTGTTAGTCCGTTTACAGAGATTACCAGATATGACATTTATTGTGTTGAGTCCTCCGTCTTTGTTATTGTCAAATTTTTGGAATATCTTCTTCACTTTCTCCACTCTCATTTCTCTTATGCCATGTATAAAACATTGATCAATTGCCAAAACACGAAACATCCATTTTTTTGCCAAAACACTAAACAAACACATCTATCTGGAAAAAACTTGGAAAAAAAAATGACTTTGTTGTTGGCCACACCGTTTCTTCCAAACGGTGTGGCCACACCGGCCCAAGAGGCAAAAACAGCAAGTCATTTTTTTTTTCCAAGTTTTAGTTTCAACGACATGGCCACACCGTTTGAGACTAAGTCCAAACGGTGTGGCCACACCGTCCAAATGCCAAAAAAACAGCAAGTCATATTTTTCCAAGTTTTAGTTTCAAACGACATGGCCACACCGTTTGAGACTAAGTCCAAACGGTGTGGCTACACCGTCCAAATGCCAAAAAAACAGAGAATTTTTTTTGCCAAGTTCAAATCTCAAACTACATGGCCACACCGTTTTGGACTTAGTCTCAAACGTGTGGCCATGTCGCTTTTTAGACTAATTACAAACGACATGGCCACACCGTTTGAGACTAAGTCCAAACGGTGTGGCCACACCGTCCAAATGCCAAAAAAACAGCAAGTCATATTTTTTCCAAGTTTTAGTTTCAAACGACATGGCCACACTGTTTGAGACTAAGTCCAAACGGTGTGGCTATACCGTCCAAATGCCAAAAAAACAGAAAATTTTTTTTGCCAAAAGTCATTTTTTTGAAAATCAAACAAACATACATACATCCATACAATTAATTCGACAAAAAAATACCATCAAATTTAAGAAAATTGTATCAAAAACAAAATTACAATTCCAACCACATGAACATTAATTACATAGACTTATTCCTAGTCAACATCTATTATTGGTATTTCGGCCCCATCATTAGTGTGCTCGTCTTCCAATACTAAATTGGGAATGTTCAATGCCGTAAATTGCGCTTGTCTTGCTTGTAATGCAGTATCCCAACTATCTGCAATTAAGTGTCGAGCTCTACGCCATCTTCGCATTGGTTTTGGAACCGGACAATCATCAACAAGTTCAACATGGACAAAATGACATCCCTGTACGTAAGCGGTACCCAACACTTTCTTTACTCTCTCAGGATTTGCTTAGGTTCTCAGTGGCAAAATAAGATGGCAGTACATACTTCCTAAATGTACGAGGACGACATTAAATCTCGAAGCAAATAGATATCCAGCAAAGGGCATGCTCATCCACTTACGAGGGGGTGCCCAACCGCATTCATGGGAAATTGTAGGTTTCACGTACCTAATCTCACTGTGAGTGTACAATGTACAGTATAGGGGGAGGTTGTCATTAAGTTCTTGTAACAACTCATTTCTCATCCACGACCACTCTTCCTGACTTCTTCCTAATGCAATGCACATTGCTCTATACCATGAATTGCCATCACCCGGTGGTCATCCACTTTAACAATATATTTGTGCGAGTTCTTTTGGAATGTCCAAACCAGAATGTCTCGGCTCCCTTAGGATGCCAATGTCTAACTTTGAGGTGATTTTTAGAAGAGTTATTCCGTGGTGTGGTTGTTTTAGGTGGTAAAGGTGATTTTTGAGAAGAGTTATTCCGTGGTGTGGTTGTTTTTGGTGGTAAAGGTGATTTTTGAGAAGAGTTATTCCGTGGTGTGGTTTTTTTTGGTGGCAAAGGTGGTTTCGGAGAAGACTTCTCTGCAGGTGGGTTTGGAGTAGCTTGGAATTCATGAGAAGGCTTGGAATTTGGCGTACATTCTGATTGTTGCGACGAGACCCACTCTTCATGCTCACGTTGGGAATGTTCAAAACCAGATGAATCTCGTTTTGAAGAGTTCTCATCCTCAGTTGGAAGCTTTCTCTTGCAGCTACCCTTAGGCCGACCTTTGGTTTTCGCCTCCTCATGAGGTGGTTCTAGCCATGTAGTTTCTGGCACAACAATCTCCATAAGTTTTCTAACCATAACCCTCTGCTCTTCTTCAGAAGCCATTTCATACCTTTTCATAAACATATCCATCGAAGGTCTACAATCGGGACCAACACCCACCGACACACTTGGAAAAATAGACAGAGTTTTCCAAAAGGGATCGATAGCACTCAAAGATATGGAACGTTCTTGCTTTTGAAGTTCAATGATTTCGTGAGCACATGACAATCCATGACTGGTGCGCAAATAACACCCACAAATGAACTCAGAGTCTTTAGCAGCACAACTTACACGGGTATCTAGTTCTTCATAAAGCAAGTCCAAACATTTTCTTGAGACCAGGTTTCTGAGTTCACGAAATAAAGGAATCCGGTGGTGGTGCTGGGTTACAATCAGACTCTTCTCGAACGTACCTCTAATCTCAGACAGCTGGATCTCTAAAATCGGGTGGATCAAGTAAAACATACTTAGAAAATCATGTTTGTTTGTGTTTCCTAAAACACGTTTCACCTGAGCATGAGACCCTTCGACTCTATTGGTCGTTGTACTCCCAAAGTGAATGTGTTGATCTGTCCAACAACATACGAATCGATCCTTGTAAGGCAACCAAGTCTCTCGCAGATAACTAACAAAATTGGAGTACTCAACCCTATAATGTTTTTCCAAAGCAGCAATTCTACGGTTGAAGATATCCTCAATCCTCGATTTCACTACACTGTTCCACGAGAACTGGCCTTTATCTACTAGTTCTGTGGTGGTAAAAAAATCATTGCATTTCGGAAGGGACGACATATAGAGATATGCCATCTGAGAGATGCTTGTGCGGCGTCGGAAACACAATATCAGCAAAGCACCCATCAAGGCCAAGTCCCCCGGACATCCATCACGGATGGCCTTTCTTCACCCAAAGAAACCGTTAAAACCGATGCAAAGCCCACTCATAGTCTATATTTGTTTTGATTTGGAGCAACACTTGACAGACCGCGGAAAGACTTCCAGGTTGAAGTCACCCCCCAAACCGCATACAAAAGGCCACCGATACTTATTGGTTTTGTAGGTCGCGTCTATGATGAAAACTTTTGGAAAAGTCCGAGCCATTTTAACACCGTCGGATGGGCCCATAACAATCCCGTTATCTCATCCGTATTCATATCCTCTCTCACCTCCTCGAAATAATGGTTTTCGCTAACAACTCACGCTTAATCTCTGCATTTTCGGCGATCGTTCATATCCAATGTCCTCACCTTGTGCCCGGCATTGTAGACTTGAAATATGCTAGATAGGTTATCGAAACCTATGTCGATGGACTTCAAAACTTCTTTTTAGGCTTAACTCCATTTTGAGTCATCTCGACAAGAACTCGAATTGTGGAACAAATCGGTCGAGTAGCAAATGCATGTCCTTCAAGGGTGGTGTTCGCTAATGGATGGTTGTGAACACCATTAAGAACGACAATTTTCCAACTATCGACAGTGCCGCGTTGGAAAATACATCTTAACTTAAATGGACATCCACGTTTCATGGTTCCCGTATTTCTCTTATTAACTTTCTCTGCTTTTTTGTGTGAACGATACACGCCCGAACTCTCGCATTCTAAATCCAGCCTTGGTACTCGGTTCCCGTTAGCATTCTGCGACTTCCCAATTACCACAACCACATTACATTGTTTTCCCCGAGCAGTTGCCCAACCAATTACGTCACTACGTGTATGAAATACCTAAAGATATGAAAGAAAACAACAATCAATAAACTAATATAATTTCATTTAGAAAATAAAAACAAGTGAAAACAATGCCTACTATGTACCTCTCTTCCGTAAGTAAATATGTCCATTTGTATCCATTGAAAGCGGTTGAACATCATCCACGTCATTCGAGTTTCCAGAGTTCTCGAAACGCACCGAAGGATCCTAAATAAAGAACAGTTGTTAATTGATGTTTGGCTTAAGTACCAAATGCCACAAACGACATGGCCATGTCGTTTGAGATTTGAACTTGGAAAAAAGACTTGTCTGTTTTTTTGCCATTTGAACGGTGTGGCCACACCGTTTTGGACTTAGTCTTAAACGACATGGCCACACCGTTTGTACTTAGTCTTGAACGGTGTGGCCATGTCGCTTAAGACTAAGTCCAAACGGTGTGGCCACACCGTTCAAGACTAAGTCCAAACGGTGTGGCCACACCGTTCAAATGGCAAAAAAACAGACAAGTCTTTTTTCCAAGTTCTAATCTCAAACGACATGGCCACACCGTTTGGGACCTAGTCCAAACGGTGTGGCCATGTCGTTTGTGACTAACTTCAAACGTTGTGGCCACACCGTTCAAGTCGCAAAAAAACAGATAAATCGTTTTTTTCCAAATTCAAATCCCAAACGACATGGCCACATCGTTTTGGACACGCGATCGCACGGTGTGACGAGACCGTTTGGTGTGAAATACAAACGACCTAGCCGCGTCGTTTAATTACTACATGCATAATTATTACATGTATAATTATTACATGCATAATTATTACATGTATAATTATTACATGTATAATCACTGTACACATCAATAATTCCTACATGCATAATTATTACATGTATAATCACGCATACACATTAATAATTCCTACATGCAAAAAATTATTATGCATAATTACTACATACATAATTATTACATGTATAATCACCGTACACATCAATAATTTCTACATGCATAATTATTACATGTATAATGACTACATTCATAATTACGTTTAATTTAGATTTACCTTATTCTTATTAAATGCATCATCATCCATTCCTCTATTTTCTTCACTTTGAACTTGTTCTACATTCTCTTTTTGAATGGGGTCACTTGGAACTTGTTCTATATTTTCTTCTTGAATGGGGTCATGATGCATTACATTTTCTTCGTCATCTTCATGTTCTAAAATGGGGTTGGGCTCTTCCATTAGTGTTTAGTGTTAGGGTTTAAGGGTTTAAGGGTTTAAGGGTTTTTATGGTGGAAGAGAAGAGAATAAAAGAGAAGGGCAGAAAAGGTTGCAACAAGTCAAATTCACTTTGGTTTGGGGTCTGCCCAACACAAAACAACTTTTGGGACCAATGACATATTTGCAATAAGTGTTTTAGTTTTTGGGGTCTGCCCAACACAATATGGGGTCCGGCAGTAACAATTACCTTTTTTTTTCATGTAGTAGGTCATGTTAGTTTCTAGATGACTAGCTAGATTACATATCAGTTTCCAACCACATGGCCGGATACAAAGTGGTTATACACCATCATGTGCGTCAACTCAATATATAGGTTTTTTTTTCACCAAGTGAGCAAGTTGTACTGATAATGTAAATATACAAAGTACATATCGGGTTAGTTAATGGCAGTGTTTAGAAAACCGGACCGGACTGGTGGTTGAACCGGGGTCTGATCGGAACCGGTAAATTTTCGGTTCGGTTTAGTTAAAATTTGAGTTTATGGTTGGACCCTTGGTATAAGCTTAAACCGTAGTTGAACCGGCGAACCGGTTCAGTTCTAAACCGGATCACCCTTTTTTTTTTTTTTTTTTTTTTTTTTTGAAAAATTGATAATGTGGGGAGTTGAACCTAACACCTAAACAAGATAATCTAAACTCCAAACCAACATACTACTATGTATTTCCTGTATAAGAAATTTATTTTGATATATAATACCAATTAATATTAAATTAAAACATGTATTTATTCATTTTATTATTGTAATTATTAAAAAATTTGCTAAATAAACATCAATCGGTCCGACCGAGTCGAACCATGGTTGAACCATTTTAACAAAAAATTGGTTCGATTACCGGTTCGGTTTTCAAAACATTGGTTAAGGGGACAAACTTAAAGTTACTCCACCACTAAATACAATGAATTAAAAGTTGATTTTTGGTGGAGATGTTTTCCACACAATATAGATCATCCTCACAAAAAATCAGTTAATTTGAAGATGTACAACCTCGTCAAAAGTCGTTTAGAATGTTATGAAATTATCCAACAGTTCAAATATTTTTAATTTCATAACAACTTTTGACAAAGTTAAACATATTCAATTAAGCTGATTTTTTGTTAGGGTGTGCTCCATTATGTGATGTATATATCTCCAAAAAAATATTAGGCTTCAATGCATCTTGTAAGTGTACTTTTAGGAATGGAGTTCATATAACCATCCCCTTGTAAGGTCCCAAAAGGCATGCCCTTATTATTTTCCCAGAGTGCAGTGTAACATTTTAGACCGAGGTATGCATCTGTAGTTCTGTACTGTGAAAATTCTTAACAAGGTTGTGTACGTAATAGCCTAATCAACCCCAAAGAAATGGTGTTACGTTGGTAGAGAAAAGAGGTTGATTAATTGTATGAGTATCAATTGTTCTTCTCACCACCAATAATCAAAATAAATATAGATTCAAAAGTTTGAGAAAAAATATACATCGGCATCACTCTTTAGTGCGTAGCAATTTATACAAAAATAAATTCAATTTCAACAGTGATTTTTAAGAAGTTGATTTCTGCGCAAGCAACTACTCACCTTCAGTCTGTTGAGTATCATTCTCTAAGTTAATAACAGTTTCAAATGCACCAACAAGTGCTTTCACCTTGCTCTTCCTCTTCCCCACAAGCTTACTTGCAGTTTCTTCTATAACGACATTATAAGCCACAGATTCCTTCTTCTCTTGGACATCTTGACGCTTTAAAGTGACATTTTCCGCTTCAGCTTTCACTGCTTCATTGCTTTCAACATCTTCCTTTCTTTCTTTGAACTTAAGTCTTTGGATCCCTCCATCTTCAACTTCTTTTTCATCTATTTCCCTTGCTTTTCGGAACTTCAACTTATGTGGCTTGTCTTCATCTCCTGAATCTTCGGTTGAAGCCGCATTGTGTTTTGTAATTTCCTTCTTCTCGCTAGTGCCATCCTCCCCCATTTCCTCTTCTTTCTCCTCCACCTTGGTCCTTTCTTCAAGTTGTTGGCAATTGTTTTCAATGTTGTTGAACTGTTCGTCATTTTTAGGCTTGTTTTCTTCGTCGACCACTTCACCACTCTGCTCTTTGCTGCCTTCTATTGGTGCATCTGTGACTAGTTCATGTTCCTCTGACAACATTGATGAGTCACAAGAATCAGGGATTTTGTGTTCAGAGTCAGTAGGATCAATAGATATGTGATCATCGGTAGGTAGAGTTTCAATTTGAGCTCCTTCTTCGGCAACTTCAATTGTCTCTGCTTGAACCTCTTGAACTGGTGCAACTTTTTCTTCATCTTCAGATCTAATAGATGGTGCCTTGGCAGTATCTGGACTAGTAGGAATGCTAGTGGGGGTGGTGGCGTTGGAGATGGTAGGTTTACTTTCTTTCTTATACTTGGTAATGGGACTTGTGCTTTTCCTTATAGTCACAGGCCTCGCGAATTGTTGTGCTTTTCCACTTTTCGGAGTTTTTGGAGTTGATCTGTCAGAAACCGGTTTTGGGGAAGCATCCTTTTTAGCTGGGGGAGATGAAGGTATTAGGGTTCTGCCCCTTTGGCCTGCTGATAAAGTTCTCTTAAGTTGGGACGGTGATGGAGGTTTTTCAATGGATTTTCTCCTAGTATGAGAATATTTTAGACTTGTATCATCAGAAGCTTGTTTCTTCACATTCTTGCACGCATCCTTAGCTGAGCTGACTGTAGGCCTTAGATAATGTGGAGATGGTTTGTCAGTAATGATGGCAAGACCTCTACTAGCAGTAGAACCTGCAACAAATGGTTTCAAGGTTTTTCTCCCTTGGGTTGTGGTGTTATGCTGAGTGGCAGAAGAGGGTGATCTGGCCTTCTCCTTCCCATGAGAAGCATCTTTAGCTGTTGTAGCCATGAATTATGAATTATTCCGAAAGGCCTACAGAGTATATACCATTGTCCATTAGTGAGTGCAAGTAATACGTAAAAACACATGTTACTTTGCTGGTTGCATCAAATTCAATAGAATGAGTATAACTTCGAATGTTAGCTGCCTTCAAACATTAGACATTTTAGCCTAATGGATTTTTCGTGATACAAAAATTGTAGTTATCTAGACAATCAAGTTTAATTATTATCTCACCATTGAGAAATACCCAGTATTCGTGGAGAGTTAATTCAGGTTAGTTGGTGCTCCCACATGATCCCCACATTATACATTTATAGAATTTATCGATGTATATAATCAAGATAATTCGATCTAACTGCACAAAGATCTAAAATCGGATACTTAAAGTTGATTAGAAAATATTGCAAGAAATAATGTGGCATCTACGTCGATGCCGCCACTAATAAAAAGGTACATTACAGGTATTGATCATGCATATCTCGAATAAGGTAATTAACATGTTGCAAATGGCAGACAAAATGCAAGTGTATCTGGATTTTCTAGTCGTTACAGATGTTGTATGTGAAAACAGAACATCATGGTATTTGTTAAAATACAATTCTTATTAAAATACGACAACAATGACAACCACAACAGCATTGCATACAAGTATTGAATCTTTAAGGAAAGGAAACAACATAAATTTGGCCAAGCAAATACATATAAAATAATATAGCTTAAGCTAACTAATGATCAATTGATTTGTCCATTTAAATCTAACCTTGACAAGAAAGATGAGTTAAGCTTCCCAGGTGAAGAAGGAGATAATACATTTTCTGATATGAAGATGGTAATGAAAAGAGAGGACGTGAGAGGAGTTCGTAGGAATGTTGGTTTTATGTTAGAGGGCGAATAGTCTGCACGTTTTGAGAGGAGTGGAGAGGAAACTGTTTCTAATAAAAGAAAAAGTTTGTATGAAACCACCATTGTTTGCTGACCAGGTCAATGAAAATTCTGTACGTTCTTTAACACTTTGGGCCTGATCTGTTAATGGGCCTGCTACCCACACCTGTTAATCTTGGTACCCAAGTAACAGTGTTTTCAACACTTACTCACTCTAGGCATTTGGCACATTGTTGATCCCTTTGGAAGAATTAAAATAACACATCGTATCCTGAAAAAGATGCCCTCACAAAGGTTCAGCTTGGAGTATATTGTAAACTTTAAGCTAATTGGAGAAAGATTCTTCTTAATGTTATGTAATTGTATTTTTTGCCTTTCGATTCCACCAGTTGTCTTATGGTATAACTTACGTACGTTTAACTTACAGGACTGAAAGGACAACATTTGGAAATTCATATTATATCAAAGAATTGTTATTTTTTTCTGTTTATAGATAATTAATGTCATTAGAAAAAGACTTGTATGCTGTCTGCTTGTGAGGAGATAACGTGATCCCATATAGATACAGTTTGATAAAATGCTACACCAATTACAAGACTTTGAGAAGAAAAAGGTGTTATCCAGTGCCACATCTCTCTGGTGCAGCTCTTATCATCAAAAAATCTCTTCAACTCGTATTTAACTCTCCCTCTCTTTCCCTCCTTCCCTCAACTAAACTCTGTTAGTATTAAGCAAATCATTCTCTAACAACAATGGGCACAAACTCAGGTAATTCTCTTTCCAATTTTCTCTTTTTGTTAATTGACAACAGTGCAAGTCAACAGGCCCATTGCCTTAAATCTCTATATGTTGTTTTATGCAGATAGTTTACAAGACCATTTGATTGTTGCTGTGGAGGAGCTGGATCCGAAACTAAAGTTTCGGGTACGTGATTTAAAGAAAGTTTCTGATGCAGGTGTTACTATACTACGTGGTGTATCTGTTGATATACCAAAAGGAATGATAGTTGGAGTTATTGGGCCAAGTGGCAGTGGTAAATCAACGTTGTTAAGAGCTTTGAATCGGTTATGGGAACCACCTCTAGATACAGTGTTCTTTGATGGGAAGGATATTTGTGATCTTGATGTGCTCAATTTACGTCGAAAAGTTGGAATGCTGTTTCAACTTCCGGTTTTATTTGAAGGTAAGTTTCCATCCGCTATATCGGATTGGTTTTTCAGAGTGCTCAATAGTAGGGCTGTTAATGGATCGGTTTGGGTAGGGTTTTGGAAAATCCGAATCCGAACCGATAAGAAAATTGGGAATCTAAAACCGAACTGAACCAAACCGATAATATTACATCTAATCCGAAACCGAACCGAACTGATAAGATATATTGCAAACCGAATCCGAACTGACCCGAACTGAAAACTATAAAATCAATTAAATTTTAAATTAAATTTATTAATTTTAACCACACAATTAATAAACACATTCAAAATTAATCATAAATATTACTAAAATACTATCTTATCGGTTTGGTAGAGACCAAACGTAAAACCAAACCAATATCTTATCGGTTCGGTTCGACTTCGGATCGGTAGAGAATAAACTAAATTATCAAAATCCAAACCGTTTTTTATTGGTTTGGTTCGGATCGGTTATCAGATTATCGAATCCATTGACAGCCCTACTTAATAGTACGACAACTGGAATTTTTGTACTTGTCATTGTGACGAAATTGTGTTAAGGTCAACTAACCATTCCCCTCTTTAAAACTGTTATTGTACGAATAGAAAGTATTGACTAAAATTTGTTATTGGTTCCGAGTTGTGAACTTGCGATTGAAGCGCTAAAACTGGGTGCAACGTGTGCTGTTGCGTCATCTATCTATGAATTAAAACACACGAAATTGATATGTTCTTGTTATACACATGCGAAATCTTTAATCCCTTAAAAATGGCCTACAATGCTGCAATAGTGAATTTATAATAAAAAACACACCCATATTTTTTTTTAAGAGTGAATCTCTTTTTAAAGATGATTTTGGACATACCTATAAAAACACTCTCCTACTCCGTAATTAACTAAAGTTTTTGCTATACTCCAATAACATTAATTTGAGATATTTTCATTAGGGGCAAATAAAGAGAAAAAACAAATAAACAAGAGACCTGACCCAAAAAGAAACAACAAATAAAAAAATTGAAAGTAATACTCTAGAACCGACCTTAAATAATATTTGTGTTACTCCAGCACACTGCAATATAAGAGAACTTCTAATTAAGGTAAAAGAATGCCCAAAGAACAAATTGTCATTTTCTTTTTCTAGAAATTGTTTCAAATTTGATTTTTTTTTTCTTATTGCATTTACTTCTTCTTCATCATTGTAGCAACTTTAATAATTCATATTCAAGTTCAAAGAGAAAACAATTATCAGTACTTCAAACAATTTGCAAAATATTTCATTAAAGGTTCATAAAAATACCAACATATTTGAGACATTCAAACCCAATTTCAACGAAAAAAAAAAAAAGAAAACCCCATACGTTTATTAAGAACTAAAGAGAAATTGATCATAACATTAGAATAAAACTCAAATACCATTTATCAAATCACCAACCCACTATTGAAAAATTCAATGTCAATTAAAAGTAATAGAACTTAGTAGAGGGGTTAAAGGAGTTTAGTGTGAAATATATCTAATTGGAAATTTCTCAAGTGAAAAATGAGAAAGACAATAAGGAGGAAAAAAAACAGACATTAATGGCTGATGAGTGAAAGGAGGAGGAAGACTTATTTGTTTTCCCAAATTCTACAACTTTACCCTTTCTAATTCTTTTCGTATAGTTGGTGGGGGCCGGGGCGAAAACAAGTGACAAAAAAAAAATAATAAAATAAGTGCGAAGGGTTTGTGTTGGATGGAAAAATAAACAAAATGACAAAATATGAATACTAAATAAAAGAAAGGGTAATTTATGAATCTAAATGTGTCTTAAACAATTTTATTTATTTATTTTAAAGTTGGGGTACGGGAGTATTTTTATGGGTGTGTCCAAGATCACCCTACTTTATATCATGAATTTCTAGAGCATTATCTATAATAGGATTGTAATAACGGTTTTTTTTAGAGTTATTTAGCTTTTGGCCCTACTTTATATATGAATATTAGCGTTTGACTCTCCTAAGTTGGTTTATTCGTTTTTGGCCCCAGTTCCGTTAGTTGATTGGGTCAACTTTAACTGCATCGTATCATATTTTCAAAATGACATTTTTACCCTTCATGTGACTTGCACGTGAAACTCGTAAATACTAGTTTTGTTTTATTTCAATCCTGAATTCCATTACAATTTTGTTTCGTTGATTTCGATTTGAATGACCACGTGGCAAGTATATAGAGGGAAAAAATCAACGCCTTGGATGTTAGTTTTTACATATAACGAGAATGTGTTAGTTAATTTATAGGTAAGGTACTAAAACTGTTAATTAACAATTACCATAACAATTAGGGTTTAGTGTTACTTTGCAAAATTTGGGTGTTTTTTTTCCCAATTACATTTTATTTGTAAAGTTGAATATAAATTAGCCCAAATTATACTATAAAAATTGAGATTTTCATCAAATTAAGGTTATATTGTGCATGGTGCATATAAAATTGGCCCCAATTACATGTAACAAATTGGGGCTATTGTCAAATTAGGGTTCTATTTTGTATATTGAACATAAATTGACTCTAATTCCATGTAACAAATTGGGGTTTTTGTCCAATTAGAGTTATATTTTGCAAAGTGAATACTATGGAGGTCTGTTGGATTGTGGGATATATATTCAAATGGAATGTCTTATATATATGATTGCAAAAACTCGATATTTCTAGACCGTTAGATATTTTTTCAAAAGTGGACAACAACTTTTATCTAAGTTAAAGGATATCAAACGAGTTGAATTTTTGTAGAGATGTTCTTTATGGTTAGTAGATCATATACACAAAAAATTAGGTTTTAAATCATTTTGTAAGTGAAGTTGTGGGTTGTTTTAGATTTGGTACTTAGTTTGGTACTTATTTTAAGGTCCTTTTAGGAGTCGGGCCTGTATATATTTATTTTAAAGTAAAAATAAGTACGTAAGTAAAACATCACCTGAAAAATGAATTCAACTCTAATTTTTTGTGGGTATTATCTACATGCCATAGAGATCATCTCCACACAATTTGAACTCATTTGAAAACCTCTAACCTAGCTAAAAATTGTTGTCATCTTTAAAAAGAAATCTAATGGTCCAGAAAATAGTATTTTTTCTATAATCTTTTGCCTAAGTTAAAGATTTCCAAATGAGTTGAAATTTTGTAGAGATGATGATTATGGTGAGTAGATGATATTCACAAAAAATTAGGTTTGAATTCATTTTCTAAGTTAAGTTTTACTTACGTACTTATTTTAACTTAAAATAAAGTTAATTTTAAATAAGTACGTAAGTAAAACTGCACCTAGAAAATGAATTCAAACCTAATTTTTTGTGGTTATGAAGCAATCACCATAAATATCATCTTTAGAAAATTTTAGTTTATTTGGAAACCTCTAACATAGATAAAATTTGTTGTCATCTTTAAAAATAAGTCTAACGGTCCAGAAATGTCGAGTTTTTGTAATCATCTTTTACCAATGTAAGATGTTTCCAAATGAGCTAAAATTTTGTGTATATATATATATATATATTTGGTTTTTAAACAAAAAACAAATTGAGACCTACCACATATTGGCCCTACCACTTAAACAAATTGAGATTCACGTGTAAAGCTCGCGCGCAATTGCTAGTGATCATAATACCTAAGGTCATTTGTCAAATGTTTCACTTGATGAAAATTTGTGAGGAGTTATTGGTATGTGAAAATTAATAATATCATCATATACCCAAGCTAGAATTCTCTTATGTCCGTTGATGGACATGTTCTTCAAAAACTTATATAGCGTTGTCCGTTAAACAAGTTAATAAGTCATAAATTAAAAAGTTCCGGATGACACTGTATAAGTTTTCCAAGACACTATATAAGCTTCCCAAGAATGGACATGTTCGTTTAAGAGAAGGCTTGATCATATACTATACTACTCGAATAAATTTTAATTTGGCTTTGTATAATCATTGGTGAAATTCAGGCACAGTTGCAGACAACATAAGGTATGGACCACAACTTAGGGGTGAGAAAGTACCAGACATTGAAGTATCCAGGTTGCTTACCCTTGTTGACCTTGATTCCTCCTTCACCACAAAAAATGGCAATGAATTATCAGTCGGTCAAGCTCAAAGAGTTGCACTTGCTAGGACTCTAGCAAATGACCCCGAGGTACTTAGAATAGTAAGTCTTCCGAGAGTTTTTAATCACATCACTCAAAACTAAGTTAATGTATGTGTAAGATGAACCTTGACAATTTATTGTTTCATTTTGAAGGTGTTATTGTTGGATGAGCCGACGAGTGCACTAGATCCCATATCGACACAAAATATAGAGGATGCCATTGTGAAGTTGAAGAAAAAAAATGACTTGACGACGATCATTGTGTCTCACAGTGTCAAGCAGATCCAAAGAATTGCAGACATTGTATGTCTCTTAGTGGACGGAGAGATTGTTGAAGTCTTGAAACCAGAACATCTCTCTGAAGCCAAGCATCCCATGGCTCAAAGATTTATTGAACTTAGCTCTTGAACTTCATTGTTACTCAAACACCCCGTCCATATACCCCTAGCCCCATTTCTCTATTATTCCCTTTTCACTATCTTCTTCTCTAAATAACTCCATTGCCATAACCACCATCACCACCAAGCTATTAAGACCACCACCGCCGCCTCTGCCATCGCCACCACCACCGTACTATTAAGACCATCATCACCATGACCACTACCACCACCGTGCTATTAAGACCACCACCACCATAGCCACTACCACCGTGCTATTAAGACCAATACCATCACCTCCACTACCACCACTATCGTGCCGTTAAGACCACTACCACCGCCTCCACCACCTTGCTATTAAGGTAATTTCTTAAAATTGATATTCTAATTATCAAAATTGATTTGAAACCGAAAATCAAAATATACGGTTGTTTCAAATTAATCTATTCAAGTTAAATGTGATGTAAAGTAAGATTATATTTGTCAAATAACTATTTATAGGATATTGTGTATTTGTTTTTTCTATTTTTATAAGTGTTTATTATAAGAGGAACTTAAAATGAAAAACAAACTACTTTTATAATTAAGACCATCTTATATATAAGACCCTCTTATAGCCCCTTAGTTGATGCTAACATTTTAAAGCTATTTAATTTGTTGTTAGGATTGACTATGTTTAGTTGTTTTATGAAATTTATGTTTAGATTTGAACAAAGTAGTATATGAAATATTGTTGAAAATGTGGAGAATTTTATAGGATTGAGTTAGTTGTAGTTGTTGGAAATTAAAGAGTTTGTAAGGTTTGTAACTTCATGTCTATTATATTGTAAGGTATGTAACGCTAGTTCTATTATATTAAACTAGCCTAAGTGCATGCTCGGTGAGCGGGTTATTATTTTTGCATAGTCAATCTTGTTATGAGAAAGATTAGTGGGAATAATGTTAATCTTGGTACCCAAGTAACAATGTTTTCAATATTTCAACGTAACCACTTACTCACTTAAGCACTTAGCACATTGTTGATCCCTTGGAAGAATTAAAATAACAAATTGTATTCTGAAAAAAATGCCCTCACAGAGGCTCAGCTTGGAGTATATTGTAAACCTTATGCTACTCGGAGAAAGATTCTTCTCAATCTGATGTAATCTTATTTTTTGCATTTCGATTCCGCCAATTTTGTCCAATGTTGCACGAACGCGGACGCAGACGTGGCGATTCAGCTATATCTCAAAACAAATAGGACACAAACGCAACTTGGACGCGGGAATTAAATAATTTATATATATAATTTAATACTTTTTCAATAATTGAACATATATATATATATAATAAAAGAGGCTATCTTATGAAAAAAAGGCTTCAATACAACTTACACAAAATTAGGCCCAAAATCCCACAAATTGAAGAATAATTATGGTTATACTACTGGGTTACTTTTATTTATGGTTCCAGGACAAATTAACAGGCCAATATTAGTAATTATAGTTGTTCCAAGACAAAAATTTCTATTTTTGTTTTTTTTTCCAATAATAACCTTCTCCTCCTATACATAATAGAAATTGAAAATTTTCAGAATCAACCCAATTTTGATGTGAGCAAACTCTTATTCCCCAAATCTCTATTCCATTTATATCGATCAATTCCTTATTCTCTCATGACAAACATCTATCTTCTTTTCCATCTAGAAGAAGAAGAAAAAAAAAAAAAAAACTTCAACTATAAACTTGTAGTTTTTTTAGAGATCTAGTTGTTTCCATGTTTGAGCTAGTTGATTTGTGTGTTGTGATTATTGATTTAAGATGTGAGAAAACATCTTATTCTCTCATGACAAACACTCTTCTCATTTTGTAATATACTTTTTTCACTTTTCAATTCTAGGTTATTGTTGATTGAAAAATAATTGGGTCGATTTTGACACCGAGGGTTGGTGGTTTGACAAACAATTGAATTTCATCTTCAAATCTTCGAATCTTATGTTACTCAATCGTGTGATTTATCTCAATTTCAATATTGTTGTTGTCGATGATATTTTTAAGTTGGGACTTAAGAGTAATAGTCTGAGACACATGCAAACACCACTATGCATGTGTATACCATTATGCACACATCATTATGCATGTGTATAACACGCATGCAAACATTACTATGCATATATATATCACACATGCACACAATTGAATGTGTATAATAGACATGCAAATAGTATTATGCATGTGCATTAAAACATGCATAAACCTCTTTGCATGTAAATTCAAGAAGATTCGTTTGCCTATCCATTTCCACGTTAACCAAAAGTTAAGCAAAAGGTAACTCATGATTTGATAAGCACTAGCTGATAAATCTTGAGTTATTGGAACTTTATTCAAACCCATAATTCTTTTGAGATCGCTAATTTTCTTTTTTGCTTTCTGTTTTGATATTTGACCGCGCCTTGACCTTATGACCTTATGACCCACGTCCTAACCAGTGTCAATTGCAATTGACCACGTCGGACGCACGTAAGTGTGTCCGTGCATTAGTGGTTTTGTCTTATGGTACAACTTACATGACTGTACATTTAACTTACAGGATTGAAAGGTCAACATTTGGAAATTCATATTATATCTAAGAGTTATTGTTATTTTTTCTATTTAGATAATTAGCAATGTGTCATTAGAGAAAGGCTTGTATGCTGTCTGTTTGTGAGGAGATAATAACGTGATACGATCTTGAAGTGATTGTATCAAAAACACATAATAGTAAGGTTTATTGAAAAGTCTTTGACCTCCTAATCCACACACAAGTGCAAACTACAATAATATTCTTCTCATTCATAATTCAATCCATGGTTGCAACAATTTATAAGACTTGCCCATACTAATTTGCAGCTACCACTAAACTACCCACTAACACATAATGACCACTACCCACTAACACATTGGGGCCTAGTGCAAAACAGTTGGGCCTTGCTAATTTTTTAAGCAATTATTTGGTTAACATTTTGTCTTAATTTGCATTGTGATCATGTTACTAATGATTCAACAATGTTAAAATGGTCATGGTTGTTGCTATGTTACTACTACTACTACTACTACTACTTTTTTTTTGTCATAAGTTCAAGGGGGGGCTACGCCCTACCTGGCCTGCACATAGTTCCGCCACCATAACACATAATGACCACAACCCACTTACATCAAGTATTATCCACGTCCACTAAACATTAACCAATTACTCTAAAAGCAACATGTGCATAGATGCCTATAACAACTCCATTTCCCTTAAAATTGGCCTTGTCCTCAAGGTTGGAGTTCTTGGCATTTCACGGAAACCATCGAATCTTTCGCTTGCACAATCCTGCTCAGTTAACAAGAAACTTTTAATCCTCCAACAAACTCTACCGGCATATTTACTACTTATGTCATTCACCAAATAGTAGTTTCCCTAAAAAGCTATGTGTAAACGAACCAACGTTGTTATTGCAACTCGATAAGAGTAGTGCAAAAATCGTCATCCATTTGCTTCCCAAATGGGATCGACATATGTAAGATTATTTAATGACGCGTCGATAGCTGAACTCAACTCGTGGTCTTCACTAGAATCAGCTCCAAATATCTGAAAGAAATCAGCAATATCAAATGATGAAGTTGAATTTTGAAACTTTGTGCGGATTACTTCACTTTTTTCTTCGAATATGTCGAAAAGATCCGTCAAGTAACAAGCACCTTGCCAAAATTCCTTCAATGAGGCGTAATACGCATTAAGAGTAGGGGTGTCCACAGTTCGGTTCGGTCCAGTTTTAGGTGAAATCTTGAGCCGTTAGTACTCAATTCCTGAAAAACAGAACCATCAACAAATCGATGGATCACAAAAACTGGGTACAGACCGAACCGTAAATTCGATTCGGTTTAAAAACCAATGCTTGGGCCCCTTTTCCAAAAATACTTATTTACCGACTTAAGGCCTGATTTGCATCAAGCCCAAGCACAATGTTTAGTTAACTAACCAAGCTCATATATTTATAGACTTGTAATGTTATTATTGTTTCTAGTCTAGTCTAGGCGACGTGGGAATATAAATTCACCGGCTCAAGACTTTTATGCTCATACACTTGTACAATTATTGACGTAGTATAAACTTTTGTGCTAATACACTTTGTCATATTACTCTATTTCCGCAACCTATTTTGAGTGCAAATGAGGGCTTCAACTGTGTTAGGTCGCAAAGAGCTACGAAATGGGTCAATTATACGGCCTCCTGTGCTAAAAGCCGACTCCGACGCAATGGAAGTCACCGGAATGGCCATCAAATCACAAGCCACGAGAGAAAGGATGGGATACTTGGAGGCATTAGCTTTCCACCAACCTAAGATATCAAACAATTCCCCTATATTTTGTTCTTCAAGAGTCGACGTCAAATACTTATCAACCTCAGACATGCATACTCCCTAAACTTCCCTGCACATTAGGCATGCATCCATTTCGTCGCCGGATCACTAGACACAATAAGTTCACTTTCATGTTGTGGTGCTGTGCTTGAGCTCTTTCCATTGCTAACATACCATCCATGCAAACATACTAGTGTGTTCTTCACCTTCTTCTTAATTGAGTCAACAGTGGTTGTTCCATACAACCCCGTCATACTGAAACTCACATATTCCAATTTGAAGCGAGGATCAAGAACCATTGAAACCAACAATAGGGAATTGATCTTTTTGGGGCTCTAATACCTATCAAATTTTGCAACCATCCTCGAACCCATATCATATAAGGATAAATCAGCCGAATCACATAAATCTTTCAAACTTGTCCTCACAATGATAAGCTCATTAAACAAAAGAACAGAAGTGACATAGTTAGAACCAGAAATTTTGTTTGTTGTTTCGAAATAAACTTGAAGAAATTGAACAAACAATCTAGCTCTCTTCTAATCCCTAACATCCGGAGTCCCAATGTTGCACTTAGTGGTTGGAGTTCTCGTGTTTTCTTCATCCTCATTCTTAATCTCTATTGGTACGAAGTAATTCCTATATCCAATATCTTCATCCTCTAGCCTATCAAATGGTTTCTCAAACTTCCCCCCCGCATCCAACATCTCATATGTCGAGTTCCACCTTGTTGTCATATCTAAGCATACATTTTTCTCACACACAATTTTTTCATCTTTCACACACTCCCTCCAAGTGGTCCATCTAGATGGAGATGATCTCACGTATCTTCTTACATTCCTTATCTTAACAATTAATTCATCAAATTTTTTCAAGCCACCATGAACAATATAAGATTTAAAATGTGAGCTGAACATCTAACTTGTAAAAATTCATGCTCTAAGACTATATTTTTCTAATGACTAGTTTTTTTCTTCAACCAATCAATGGCTACGTTGTTCGAGCTTGCATTATCACATGTAACAATCAAAACACTATCAATACCTCACTCTAACAAGCACTTCTCCACCATCCTCCCAATGGTCTCACCTTTATGGTTTGGAACTACACAAAAACAAATGATTTTTTTCTTTAACTTCCATTCACTATCCACATGATGAAAGGTGAGACACATGTAATTAATATTTTGAATAGGAGTCCACGTATTGGTCGTAACACAAATTTTTTGATCTTTCAAGACACGCTTCAACTTCTTTTTCTCCTCCAAGTACAAAGCTACACTAGTAATTGTTGTGCGACTTGGGGCATAGAGCCGTGGACAAGCAACTCGACAAAAGTTCAAAAACCCTTCACACTCCATAACAGTGTCTAGTAATTGTTGTGCGACTTGGGACATGGAGCCGTAGACAAGCAACTCGACAAAAGTTCAAAAACCCTTCACACTCCACAAACTTAAATGGAAGCTCATCAACAATGTTCATTTAGGCAATGACTTCTTCGCAAGCTAGACTCTTGACTAAATGTGATGGCCACATGCTCTTCTTTGGGTTTGAAAGTCAATGTCACTACAAGAAAAATGACTTTTGGCCACAGGTACAAGTTAGCTTTAGTCACGGTCTATGGCTGTGGCAGAGTATCTACGGTCTTTAGCTGTGGCTAAAGCTTTTAGCAGCTGTGGCCAATTACATATGTGGTTTTGAGTTTAGGTGAGTTTTTGGCCACGATCCTGTTTCTTTTTTTTTGAACCGTTGATGTAAATCTGTGTTTTTGTATCCGTTGATCTCTTGAAAAATAAAGGAGCACGAAATGAAATGTATCGTTGCAAAATATTCATCAAAATATCATTAGGGTAAAGCCTCTCGCTCGGTTTTCTTCCCATCTCTCTATCTCTCTCTCTCTCTCTCTCGCCATCACAGATATGGGCGGCAAGGAGTGGGTATAAGGTCGTCTCTCTTCTGTCTCCCCCATTTCTTCTTCAGGTTGAGCTCTTTATGTTATCGTCCCATTTATTTTCCTGGAAGTCATCTTCTTTCTCTAAATCATCTCATTTTTCAGCAGCAAAAACGACGTCTTCAATTGAAGGTTTGACCCAGTTCTTGATTTTGCTTGGTTTAGTATTTGTATTGGATCAATTTGTTATATATCTAATTCAATTTTACTATTAGCTCACTTGTATCAGGACCTACCCTAGCCTTTTTGAAGTATCTTCGATGTAGACTTTCAGCTAGAGAAGGTAGTTGACTTTGATATCTCATATTCAACTTTGGGCTATTGATCGGTTCCTTGAAAATTTGAAGCCTCTAGATGTATGGAATTCCTATTTAGTTAACTGTTGTGATTAATTTGAGTATTTCACAAGGTTTCAATTGTGAGTTCCAGTATCAGTTGTTCCTCTTTTAAAATTTACTGCTTTTAGGTTTGTATGAATTGATATAGTTTTTTTTTTTCTATGTAGAGTTTGGAGCTGCCAGTACTCCTGCAAAAGAAGAGACCATATCCAGTGCAGCAAGATTGTCTATCTCTACCAAGGTCTGTATGCCAGGTTATACATTCTTATATTATGTTCAGGGTATTGAGTTCTCTAGTGGGTACTTGGTGTATTCCTCCCTTGGTCGGATGGATTTGTGCAAGCAACAAACTCGTTTAATTATCATTATATATTTTCTTAGTGGATGATTTTCAAAAGCACTTGCAACATACTTTATTTTATGAACACAATAGTCGAAAGCTGTGATCACTCAACCAATTCAAAATGCTACTTGGTTTTGTTCTGTGGAGTCATTGAATGTTGTGTTTAATTGCTTAGGCATGTCATTGCATTTGCATGTGCAAATTCATTTTTTTTCTTCTTCTATCGTACTTAATAAATGGCGTGGGGATTTTGACCCTTCTCTTGACCCCTTGAAAGAGCCCTTTAACAAGATTACTTAGTTGAGAGCTTAATACACTTGATTGATTAAATAGTTAAATTGTCTAAACAAATATTACTTTTATGATCTCGGGAACTATCTTTAAGTGGGTTAAGTTTGAGCAATCGGTCCACCCAAGTAGTATGGGAATCGGATGACATTTTGAAGGTTGATCTTTCTAGAAATTCAATTCAAGAGCTTCCAAAGGAACTTGTCTCCTCGTGCTTCTCTCCGGGTAACTAAGGCGGTGATTCGTATTGGCAACGTAAATAGGATATAATAGGTTATACATAATCAGTAGTTTTGGAAACCGTATGATTCATGTTTCCGATAAAATTTATTAGGGAATAGCCAAAAGGGACATCATCGATCGTTTTGAGGATCAACCACAATGTATATTAGTATGATCCGGTGAGAGTATCATGAAAAATAAAAATATTCTTTCCCCTCTAACCAAATCCAATTTGGCCACACCGAAAATACTCCACGCTTTGTAATCAGAAGTTTCTACTATGGTATTTTTTCAAAAAAAAAAAAATATATTTATCTATTTTTCACTTTTTGTTGTAGGATATTTATTCTGACAACACCGTACTTTGATTATCTATGTTATAATTTCACCTTCACTGATCCAGTATAAAAGAAAGAAGAAAAGAAAAACTCCATACGTAGTTACCTTGGAGAAAGTTATGGACTGTCAAGAGCAAAGTAGTTCCATTATGAATACCTTCCATATCTTGAAAACAGAGCTACTCCGAAAGGACAAGTAGTCAACATATTTACCTAAGGATTTTACAAATATGATAACATTCCTTATTTTCCCATGTTTTGATGTTTTCAGATATCTTTATCACTATATTTTTTGTAAGGTGGCTTCACCGATCAACAACTACCCACTTTATCCCATCCCGCAGAAGATCGAGCCATACATGTATCTGAAAACAATGCTACTGTGAAGGAAAACCTAGTCAATAGATTCTCTAGAGGATTTCCAGATAGGCTTATTATTAGCTCACACCTAATACTTTGACTACAATTTTATTGCTAATCAATTTGATGTTTATAAATCTCCGAAAATGGTTGGTTGATATGCAAACTGTTTAGAAGTTGCCCATGCATTGGAAATCACTGCATTTAGCAGCCTACTTCTTCTAGGTTGTCAAATATGAATGTTATGCCAAGCTAACTTGGCTTGGCGAAGCTCAGTGCCAATGAAGAGTTTTCAAAAATTGATTGAAAAATATGTTTGCAAAATTTATGTCTTTGGTTTCATCTCAGTGTTTGTCAAAAACTTGCAAGCTTTGATATTGTCCGGGAATAAGATAAAAGAATGGCCAGGTTCAGTTTTATGTTCACTTCCTAATCTCTTGTGCTTAAAGCTTGACAATAACTCTCTCAAACAGGTAAAACCAAATCTTATTATTGATTTGTTAGTTGGATGATTTTCTAGTGACTATTTTAGTACTTTCTCTACTTATACTTTTCTTAGATGGAGTAGTTTCTTAGAAGCAATGAAGTTGGAGTCAACGACTAATTACGATGCAACGTTTGGCTGGGATTAATTTGTACAACAATTTACAACACGTAATGGTTAGTGCTTTCTCTTTCAATTGATATTTGCTATATCACATGTTTTTCTGTGTGATTGGTCTGTCGTTTTAGTTCTAATGGTTGGTTTAATATGGTTGTAGCTAAGTCTTCAAAGCATACTCTCTAAGGTAGGATACATGATGATGAGGTACAACCAAGCGAACCTATGTATGCAGACTTTGATCCGACATAGTTTAGGCGTTGTTTAGATGGCTAGGAATGCAGTCTTCCGAGTTTAGGCATTATAAATGGTGATATTTTCATTTTTTTTTTTGGGATTTTTAATAGTTTTTAAATTTCTTAAAGAGTAGTTAATAGTATATTATCTTCTTTTATGTAAGTTTGGATTCCTAATTGGACCTTTGATGTAAAAATATTTATGTTAAGTACTGTTTATGAAATTTTAAATTGTGGAGAATTATGATTCTGGGAGGTTTTTATTGAAATGGTAGATCTTTGTATGATATGCAGGTGTGATATAAAGGTGCTGTAACAATTTTTTTTTAAAACAATTGAAAGTATTTGCCACGACCTTCAACCGTGGCTAAACAATACATCCAGTACACTTAATGCAGACCCCCACGGTTTATATCAGCATTAGCCATGGTTTCTAGCTGTGGCAAAAGAGTCATTTGCCACGGCCCTTGGAACGGTTTAGAATTGTGGGCAAAAAATAAGCTTTGACCACGGCTAAAAACCGTGGCAAAAGATTAGCCACAGGCGCATTGGCTATGGTCGTGCAACAGCTAATGACAGTGGCAAAAGGTCTTTCGCCACGGTTAATGACCGTGGCTAATACTCAGTATTCTTATAGTGTGTCAATTACTTCGAGTCCTTTGGTACACGGTTAAGGTATTTCTTACAAACACTAACAATGTGAGACCTCATGCTAGAAGTCCCATTAATAACAGAATCACACTTAAATGGCTTCTTACAATAGTTACAAGTAGAACGTAAAGGAACACTACCTTCAACTTTGGTGAAATGACTCCATACATCCGACGTATTTGTCTTCATTCTTCACTTTGCAGCAGCTACCTCATTCTCGTTAGATACATCAGGTTGAAGTGTCATATTAGCAGTTTGTGTTTCCACATCGGTTTGTTTCATTGAAGAATCCATGAATCTAAGTAAGAGAGGGGGGACAAAATATTAAGCCATCAAGCATAACAACACCAAACTTTCTTTGGGAAGGTAGAAATAGAGACTTAGAGAGTGATCATGAAGAGTTACTTGGCATAAGTGGAATGATGGAGAGTGGAGATGGAGAAGGTGAGCTGAAGTTAAGCCTCTTTTGGTGGAGAAGGATTAGACTTGTAATTTAGAGTTGCAGGATTAGAACTACAGAATATATTGGATCTAATCTAAGGGTTGTAATAAAACACAACTTACAAAGAGTAAAAAACTTAGGGTATGAACTAAACAAGGTTCGGTTCGGTTGGTACAGGTTAACTGAGGCATGAAACCGAGAACCGCACCGACCCCCTTAGTTTTCACTTTTAGGAACTAATAACCGAACCAGTTTACAAAGAATCGAAAAAATCAGCCGGTTCGGTTCGATTTCTCATTTCCGATTTTTGTTGAACACCCTTAATTAAGAGCATGATATATTTTTTTGCCATTCAGCAACAATAGCTTGACACTCTTACCAATTCAAGCTTCTTATTGCTTCTAGATCTTCTTTACTCAAAGTCATTATTATTTTCTTTTTAAGAAAAAGCAAGCAACTATAAACCAAGTAACCAACTATTGTTTGAATGGTCATAAAAATAATATATGGAAGAAAGACTTCAATAGATGATGGCGAATTTGACACATATGGGAAGGGATAAATTGGGTAACCACAACCCAATGATGGAATTACTCCGATACCACTTGATACAATCTTGAAGTGATTGTATAAAAAACACATAATATTAAGGCTTATTGAGGAGCCTTTGACCTCCTAATCCACACACAAGTGCAAACTACAATAATATTCTTCTCATTCATAATTCAGTCCATGGTTACAACTAGTTATAAGACTTGCATACTAATTTGCAACTACCACTAAACTATCCACATGCCGGATACTGGGAAAATGGCTATGGAGATATGGTACAGAAGAAAATGGTCTTTGGAAGAATGTTATTGAAGCTAAATATGGGCTTAGTGACAATAGTGGTAAACTGACGGATGTAAAGCAAACATATGGATGGAGTTTGTGGCGTGGTATTCAAGCTTCCAAGGGGATGCATTTATCTACCAATGGTGTAACTGCATGGGACCCTCACCTTATGAGAAGAAACCTTTGTGAAAGTGAAGCGCAATCACTTGCAGCTTTAAATGCACTACTCTAAGGTATCCAACCTAACGATGGAGACGATACATGGGAATGGAAATGGTCAAAGAACAAGATTTTTTCAGTAAAGTCTTTCTACATGAAACTTTTTAATGCCAACCGGGTCATTCTCTTACCCCTCAAATCCTTTTTCTCACAAGCTCATGTGGGAGGTATCTATCCCTTCAAGTGTCAAGTTCTTCAAGTAGTGTTTGCTATGGAATAGGACTCTTATCGTTGACAATTTGAGGAATAGGGGAATGAACATTCCAAATAGGCGCGTGTTGTGTCTAGGCCAAGAAGAATCCATTTTACATGCTTTCACATCTTGCACGGCCACCCGATCAATTTGGAGCAATTTACTTTCCAGCCACCCCATGTTGGTAAACTCTATTTAGTCGGTTGAGGTAGCCAAGTTTTCTCAAAATGGCCTATACTTCATGCGAGAAGACTTAGAGAACACATTTGGGCAATCTTTCCATATGTCATTGTATGGTCAATATGGTGTGCTCGAAATGAAATCATCTTTAGAAACGGGACACTGTGCATTGACAAGCTGATTAATAGGATCAAGGGAAGCATTTGGGCATGACCTTGTATGAAAGAAACCACTTTCGCAGTTCGTCGAAATCACCACTTTTCCGATTTGGTTTTCAATTGGACAAAGATTATCGACAACCATTGGTAATGTATTTCTTTGTAGTGGTACGGTGTGAGGCTCTCACTCACATTTCCCCACTGACATGGAGAGCACCTATTTGTAACACAACCATATATATATATATACCACCCCCACTAAACTACCCACTAACACATAATGACCACAACCCACTTATATCAAGTATTATGGGTTGTTTGTTTTTTTTGAATTCAGCATTCAGAGCCTCTTAAACTTAAGTTTTAAGCATTCAGAGTTCAAAACTTGCTTGTTTTTTTTAAGTAGTTTAAGTATTCAGTGGTACTTTCAACATTCAGCATCCAGCACAAAAGTTTATCCTGAATGATGAATTCTAATACTTGAAACGAGGAAGTCCCTTCTTACCCTTTCTTAAGAACCCAATCTCATATACTTTCTTATCTTGACCTTTATGACTTCAAAATAGGTTATTCAAAATTTGATGTTGGCGTCACGGGTTTTTCATTTTTTTGGGTGAATGATATCCACTTTGTTAAAAATAGAATTACATATATATTTTCTGAAAGTAAACAAAATATGAAAATAAACCGTTAAAATATATTTGTGAAAGCATATTTTAAATAAATTTATTTTTCTTTTCTTTTCTTCGATAATCCATCTCCCCTCCTCAAATATAATATATATTTTGTTTTACAATAAATCAAGTTAGGGTTTAAAATAGATAGTATGAGTAAAATTGTCTGAATGATTTATATTCAACCTTAAGAGCCATGTTATTCTAACAGAAAACAAACATATTTTTCAGAATTCATCAATTAGGATTTAACATTCAGAGGGTGGGCCATTCAGCATTCAGCATTCAGAAGCTAAGAAAAACAAACGACTCCTTAGTGTATTATCCACGTCCACTAAACATTACCCCACTATAACCAATTACTCTAAAAGCTCCGTGTGCATACATGCACATACCATAACGTGATCCCATAAAGATACAGTTTGATAAAATGCTCCACCATATAATAGACTTTGAAAAGAAAAAAAGTGAATAACTATCATTATCAAAAGAAAATAAAAGAAGGTGTTATCTAGTGCTACATGCCCACTCTTATCATCAAAAACTCTCCTCAACTCGTATTTAACTCTCCTCAACTCGTATTCCAACTCTCCCCCTCTTTCGCTCCTTCCCTCAACTAAACTCTGTCAGTATTAAGCAAATCATTCTCTAACAACAATGGATACAAACTCAGGTAATTCTCTTTCCAATTTTCTCTTTTTGTTAATTGACAACAAGTCAACAGGCCCATTGCCTTAAATCTATATATTGTTTTATGCAGATAGTTCACAAGACCATTTGATTGTTGCCATGGAGGAGCTGGATCCGAAACTAAAGTTTCGGGTATGTGATTTAAACAAAGTTTCTGATGCAGGTGTTACTATACTACGTGGTGTATCTGTTGATATACCAAAAGGAATGATAATTGGAGTTATTGGGCCAAGTGGCAGTGGTAAATCAACGTTGTTAAGAGCTTTGAATCGGTTATGGGAGCCACCTCTGGATACAGTGTTCTTTGATGGTAAGGATATTTGTGATCTTGATGTGCTCAAGTTACGTCGAAAAGTTGGAATGCTGTTTCAACTTCCGGTTTTATTTGAAGGTACGTTTCCATCCGCTATATATCAAGATTGGGTTTTTCAGAGTGCCTCAATAGTACGGACAACTGGAATTTTTGTACTTTGGTCCTTGTGACGAGATTGTGTTAAGAATTAAGATCAGCTAACCATTCCCCTCTTTAAAACTGCTCTAGTCCAAATAGAAAGCATTGAGCAAAATTTGTTAGTTCCTTCTTGAGTTGTGAACTTGTGATTGAAGCACTAAAACTGGGTGCAACGTGTGCTGTTGCTTCATCTATGATTTAAAACACCCGAAATTGACATGTTCTTGTTATACACTTATACGAAATCTTTGTAAATGAGTGAATGAACATAGACTTATACAATAATCATAATACTTAAGGTCATTTGTCAAATGCATCACTTGATGAAAATTTGTGAGGACTTATTGGTACGTGCAAATTAATAATATCATCATACCCTATACTACTCTAAATTTTAATTGGTGAAATTTAGGCACTGTTGCTGACAACATAAGGTATGGACCACAGCTGAGGGATGAGAAAATACCAGACATTGAAGTATCGAGGCTGCTTAACCTTGTCGACCTTGATTCCTCCTTCACCACAAAAAATGGCAATGAATTATCAGTCGGTCAAGCTCAAAGAGTTGCACTTGCTAGGACTCTAGCGAATGACCCCGAGGTACTTAGAATAACTAGCATGATACATGAGCTACGCACCTATGGGTTAAACACTCTCCCTCCAAAATTAAATGATCAATAGAGTAGTAAAACAGTCATAAAAAAATTTTAAAAAAAAATGTGAAAAGTAAAACCGTCACAAAAAATGGATCAAGAGTCACACATAAAATAATATTTAAGTACTATTGCAGTACACTAGGTGGGAGCCGGATTTTTCAAAGTAATTAATATAAGTCTTCTGAAATTTTTTAATCACATCAACACACAAAACTAAATTAATGTATGCATATAATAAACCTTGACAATTTATTGTTTCATTTTGAAGGTGCTATTGTTGGATGAACCGACGAGTGCACTAGATCCCATATCGACACAAAACATAGAGGATGCCATTGTGATGTTAAAGAAAAGAAGTGAGTTGACAACGATCATTGTCTCTCACAGTGTCAAGCAGATCCAAAGAATAGCTGACATTGTATGTCTCCTAGTGGATGGAGAGATTGTTGAAGTCTTGAAACCAGTACAGCTCTCTGAAGCCAAGCATCCCATGGCTCAAAGATTTCTTGAACTCAGCTCATGAACTTTAAAAAAAAAATGTCCATCATAGTTGGAAGCTTGGACAATTTTGTTACCTATAAATAAAAATGTTAAATACCTGTACTGCCGGTGCAACTAAAGGTTTGTAGATATTCACGAAAAAACAACTAAGGGTTTTTAGTGAATTTATTTGTTTATATATAAAGTTTGCTTAGGCTTACATGTGCCTCTGCTAGCAAGTAAATTATAAAGATATGTCCCCTTTTCCTATTGGAACCTGGAATTATTGTCTTTATGAGCTTCAAATCACATTTGAATACATTACTAAAGGTTTGTTGTGTGAACGGAATGTGGGTGTTTTTTTTTTAAAGGTTTGGTTTGCTTGGAGTTTTCTGTTGGTATGTTTCTTATATGGGTTGTTTAACAATTGAGTTAGCACATTTGTATTCACGTAATAATCTTTCTATGAATGTGTCAAACGAAGCATTTGTGTACCTAGTACATAAGTACATAACAAAAACAGTACTAATATTTTGGCAACTAAAAAAAGTCCGTGACCAAACAAATATGAACTACACAAACTGTAACTGCACACCAGGGCACAGTACGTTCACACAAGACCAAATATTTCGATGTTGGGCAATATATCGGACCTTCAAAAACTGATATATATCAGATATATCGATATATCGGTGGATATTTATCTTTTTGTTGACCGGTTAAAATTTTGTTTTGTATGGTGACATATAAGAAAATACTGAGATTATTGCTGATTATATAAAAAATATCATTGATATATTAATAAAAATCGGTAAAAAATTGGTCAAAGTCAACAATCTATCTATATCGGTTGATATATAAGGGCGCAGTACATTCGCAAGCTGTGCACGGGGTCGCTTTACCATCTCCTTCTTTTCCTTGGGATCTCCTAATAATCCAATGAAATCATGATCATGAATGCCACGATTGTAATCATAAACTTTTTTCTCATAGATGATGGTCATTTTCTCGAGCGTTAGGCTATTACGGAGCAAATAGTTTGTAAACTGAATTTCATGAGAAGCACCTCTAAACCCAATAAGCATAATATCTTTGAGGTGGAGATACGGAGAATCAAAAGGCCTCTGCAATTTTGAAGCGTAGAGAGACTACACTTTCATGGGGAGCGACTAGTGTTGCCCATGACATTTACGCTTTTTTGGTTCAATTGGATGATTGTAATTTTTATTACATTAGTAGAACAACGAACATAGTAGCTCCTAGTATAGCTAGTAGAGGTAGGCGGGCGCCACCATACCCTTGTCTAGACCGTGCCTCGGTGAGGTCATTAGTAGAAGGGGCGCGGTATTGGCACCCCACTTTATGGGATTGGCACCCCTTTGGCAAAAAGTAAAATAATAATGATTATTCCTTATATGTCTTTTTACACCCCACATACCCGATAGTTTTATGACATCAGGTTGCCGCAAGATCCCATATCCCATATCCCATATCCCACGGTAGGCAGTTGCCGCGAGATCGCACAATCTACGACATTGGGTTGCCATGAGATCTTATATCCCATGACAGACAGTTGCCGCGAAACATTTTTTTTTGTGTTTTTTGTTTTTTTTTTCACTTCAAATTTTGCGTATTGAACACACACGATATATGGATACCTCATTTTCTTCTATAAACTTCTTTATACACTCCAATAACAACACCAAAACCATGACAAAAAATATATATATACAATCGAGACATAATTTTACTATCTCGCGGCAAATATTTTCATATGCTATAAGAAAAACTTGTAATCAAATTAATAAAGAAGAGTTTTAATAATTAACACAAGTAAAGACTCTATTTTAGTGAACACAACCATCTCGCAGCAACTAACTTTTTTTACGGTGGCTATTAAAAAAAATTTAAAAGAAAAAAGGACCACCCACAACAACCACCTTCCGTGGGATATGAGATCTCGCAGCAACCCAATGCCGTGGATTGTGCGATCTCGCAGCAACTTCTTTCCGTGAGTGTTTTTTATGTGATTAATGCAGGGGTGCTAGTACCTTTGAATTGGCCAAATGGGTGCATTTCCATAAAGTGGGGTGTCAATACTGTAACCCTAGTAGAATTATGTATGTGATGTAATCTTAGGGAGTCTTCCTAGTTTGGTTTGCTCCCTTTTGCTCAAAAATAAAAAATAAAAAATAAAAAAATAGGCCTCTGCCACTTCTTCACACTCTTTAGCCGACACATGCAACTACAACAATGAAAAAAAAATACTCGATTAAGGGGATGTATAAAAAGTAATCAAGTTGATTTTTCTGGAAACAAAACTAAAGTTAATATTCCAAGGCTTTTTGAAATGAGAACTGTGGGGGTGAATAAAATAAGGGACTAATAGTCGTACAAAGTTCGGTCTCCAAAGCTGCTATGCTACTAGGAACCAGAAATCCTATAGTTACAGTTCCAACGAAGTCTAAGCTCTCCTGCGGCTAAAAGCAGATTTCTCCCCCCTCTTTTCCCCCAACTTCATTTTTCAAAATTTGAATTGTAACTAATCTTCAAAGTTAGTTTGTTTGGTCTTCTCTCTCAAAAAGTCTTCTCACAGCTTGTTTGGAAGTTCCATCTCATTTTTTTTCCTGGGTTTAGTTGAGGACACAGATCTACCTCCTCATAAGCCCTCTAAGACTAAGATATAGATAGTGTTTCTGTAATCCCTGGTCAAGCCCCCCCCCCCCCCTCTCTATCTTCTTTCTCAAGTTTCCCTTTTTCATATGGATATCTTGAATGGGGACAACACCAACACTGTTGAGCAAGGGCATTCAACCAGGGAAAAAATAGAATAACTACAAGTTGAAATGCAAAACCTTTTCTGCTCAAAAGAAAAACAAGTGGTTGATATTGGGTGCAAAAATAGGGAAGAGAGCCCAGTAGAGAATACCACCTTGCTGGGCAAGTTGTATGGAGGAAAACAAATATCTCTACAAGATCTAGCGGACGAGTTGCATAGGTGCTGACAAACTAGAGGTAAGACAAAGATAGAATCAATATTAAAAGGCTTCTATAAGATGGGTTTCGAGAATACAGATGAATATGAGCATGTCAGGAAGAATGGTCCTTGGTTGATACAAGGTTTTATTATGTCGGTAAAGAAAGGGAAGTACATAGAGAATTTAGCTGAAGAACATAAGTTCGACTTGGTTGATTTTTGGGTTCAGATTTATGGACTCCCGAGGGATCGGATCAATGATGAGAATGTTAGTAAAGTGGTTTTAAGCCTCGGCAAAGTTAAGGAGGTTGACCTGTGTTGTTCATCTGAGTTCAAAAAACTGGTTGCAAGGGTTAGAGTTAGGATGGACATTAAAGAAAGATTGCTTAAGGGGATAGATCTGCGAACGGAACTGGGGGAAGTGTTTCCAATAACTTTTAAATATGAAAAATTGGACATCTTTTGCTACTTCTGTGGATGTATCGGTCATGATATACATTACTGCACTCAAAGAGAGAAATACAGTATGGACTTGCGGAAGTATTGTGGATCGCCCAGGGATATCAAGAATAACTTTTCCTTCATGCTTAGAGCAAATGTGTTCTTCAATGGTGCTGCAAACACATGTCCTGCATCAGTAACGATCTCAGGTACTCTGCAAAAACCTAGATATGATCAAATTCCAACAAGGAATAGAGGCTCACCGGCGAAAATGCACTGGCATGGGGCGGGGTTGCTGACAACACCACCAAGGAATACACACGTGGAAATTGTCTCTGATGTCAGGCCTTTGGGTGTAGATGAAAGAGAGTCTAGTTTGATAGAGATTAGAACGGATATCTCAGAAAATACGTCTTTTGCGCCAGTTACCGTTGGAGTTTTAGTTATGGGAGGCTCAAGTCTCGATGCTTCGGAACAACGGCTAGATTGTATGGACCAAGCCCAAGGGGAACAAGGCCTTTCATCGGGTTTTTTTCATGGACCTATGGCACAGGGGGTGGCCTTGGTTGTATGGGGCCCAAATAATAGTATTTCGGGCATGGACTTGGCCTTGGTCAAGGCCTCTGGAGCGGACGAGTCTGGCCCGACCTAAAGAGATACATCAGGTGATAGATGAAATAAAGCTATGGGAGATCTGGGTCATGCATCTATAGAGCTAGGAGCCCTAGCTCTGGAGGGCGACTTCTTAGGAACAAGTAAAAATCTTGTGGTTGATCATGCCTCACCAAACATTATTTCTCCCTTTTCCAAGGTAATCATTCCTTTTCTTGAGAACAACGAGATAGATGGGATTAAACACGCCTCTCTACCTTCTGGTTCTGGACGACCCAATTTTCGATTCATTGGGCTACCTGCACGTGGAAGGGGTTTTAAAACTCTGGCTTCTCGAGGAACAAAAAAGGTGGGTTTTAAACGAATTGAAGCAACAGGACAGATCAAGGGCTTTGTGTGGGAACAAAAAGGAAATTGCTCACAAGTGTTGAAAAAAAATCTTGTTACCATGGATGATGGTGGGTGGGAGAGACGCAGTATAAGACTGGCTGAACATATATCTAAGAAGGCTAAAAGAGATGCTGATGATATGATGGCTAGAGGTTTCTGGGGCACTTGCTTATTCCGAAAGAAGCCCCTATTATCTCTATCTCCAGTGATAATGTGGAATCTATTGAACCATCTCTTTCAAATCACTCTCTGGATTCTAGTGTCCCGTCAAAAGTCTCAGGACCAGATGTTCCAGAGGAGGAGATCACATCGGATGCTTTCTCTGAAGAGGAAGAAGACCCATCAGAGGAGATTGATTTAACATGGTGGTATATAATGATGAACTATAGGATGAGGTCTCGGTCGGAACTGCTCCTTTGGATTGGTACAAGGTAGTCAAGATGGGTTTGGTTATGATTCTGAGGATAGCATTTCTCAGCATCAGCCTCTTGCAATAGATGACTCGACAGTGGCGAGACGTCATGTTTTCAAGGGCAAGCAACAAAGTACTGGTGAATGCTAAAAAAAGCTAAGAGGCTCTCCTAGCGGATATGGTGGTGATGAAAGTTCCAGTGGTGTAAGTGGTGAGTCTGCAAGTAGTGGAGGTCTGTGTAGTCCTCCTCCAGGGTTCGCGGTAGCTGTCCCCAAACAGCTGCCTCTTCAGAAATGATACACGCCTGGAATTGTCAGGGAATAAGTTCCTTCAGGGCAATTCAAAATCTAAAGGATCTTGTAAGGCAACACCAACCAGATATCTTTTGCTTGTCTGGAACAAAAGTGGGGGAGAGTAGGATTATTATGTTAAGTAAAGTGATTAAGTATGAAAACTTCTTCTGTGTTCCTGCTTGTAGGCTTTGAGGTGGTCTTGCTCTTTTCTAGAGAATAAGAGTCAATCTTGAAGTGCTAGTAGCTACGACAAATCAAATAACAGGTAAACTTTCTGAGTATAATAGTCTTACTCCTTGGTAGAAATACCAAATTCTTTTATTTGTCTACTGTGTATAGGAGAAAGAAAAATAACATAGATAAGATAAGAGATAATGAGGGTAACTAGAAGGAAGGTAGGCAGGAGTTGGGGTTAGTTGTTAAAGAATATTTTGATGATATCTATACTTTTGATAATCCTGCTAGTAATGATAATATTTTTAATTTGTTATCTCTTTGCATAACTGATAGGAGAAAATGAGATCCTTATTGCTTGTCCCATTGGGGAGGATATCTGGCATGTGGTAAAGAAGATGGGAGCTCTAAAAGCCCCAGGACCTGATGGTTTTCAGGGCACTTTCTATCAACAGGACCTGATGTTATAGGTCCTTCTATTATTGACTGTGTTAGGAATTTCTTTGATAAAGGTTGCATGAATCCTAGCTTCAATGAAACTTTTATTACTTTAATCCCTAAGATATCTAATCCTGACCACATGTCTAAGTTTAGACCTATTAGCTTCTGTAACTTCTGTTATAAAATTATGGCTAAGATTCTTGCTAATAGACTTAAGGCTCACATAAATAAGATTGTCTCTTCTTTTCAAGGAGCCTTCATAAAAGGTAGAAGTATAAGAGATAATATTGGTCTTGTTAGTGAAATTTTCCATAATATGAAACATATGAAAACTAAAAAAGGGTTTGTAGCCTTAAAAATGGATATGGCCAAAGCCTATGATAGAGTTGAATGGTCCTTCATAGATAATCTTTTTCAAAAGCTGGGGTTTAGTGCTAAGTGGAGACTCTTTATCTCCCAATACCTCTCTATTGTATCTTACAGAGTGCTGTTGAATGGCTCTCCCCTTGAGAAGTTCAATCCTGATAGAGGCCTTAGACAGGGATATCCTCTCTCCCCTTACCTATTTATTCTTGTGTCTGAAGCTTTATCCAGAATGATTGCTAAGGCTAAGAACAATGGGGATATTTATGGCATTAAGATCAGAAGGAATGCCCCACCTATCACTCATCTTTTATATGTTGATGATCTTATCTTATTCACTAAAGCCAATCTGGTAGAAAGTGGGAAGCTTAAGAGCATCCTTGAGGAATACTGTGAAGCTTCTAGACAAAATATAAACTATGGTAAGTCTAGTATCTTTTGTAGAAAAAATGTTCATAATATGCATAAAAAGATTTTGGAAAGATTTTGAAAAATGAGATTTTTTGACAAAAAGGATAAGTATTTGGGGGTCCCTATTGTCCTATCTCATAAAAAGAAAGAGGACTTCGATTATTTAGTAGATAAAGTACATAGTAAGATTAAGGGCTAGAGAGCAAAAGTCCTTGCTCAAGCTGGTAGAAGTACTCTCATACAAGCTGTAGCCCAAGCAACTTTTTTATATGCTATGGCAACTTACAAGCTCCCTAGATCCACTTGTAAAAAGATGGATAAAGCCTGCAGACATTTCTGATGACAGCAAAAACATCCATAGCATTGGGTGAGATGTCATTTATAAACCCAAGGCCTTGGGTTGAGGAATGCTGGAGACATAAACAAGGCAATGCTTGCAAAACTGGCTTGGAAAGCTATAAAAGATAATACCTCTATATGGGCAAAAACTTTCTTAGCTGCCTATGGGAAACACTGGTTTGATAGTAAAGCTGACCCTCCTCCTAGGACCTCTTGGTTCTGGAAAGGTGTTCATAAAATTGCCAGAGATATGGAGCATTGGGAAGGGGGAAAAGGTGAAAGTCATGAAACAACTTTGGATCTTCCTGAAGAGTGCCCATATTACTCTGGAAGAGGCGATGTTACCTGATAGACCAAACCTTGAGGACCTTAGAGTGAGGGACTTGATGCTAGGGGATGGCAATGACTGGGACTATCAAAAGGTGGATATTCTTTTCCCACCAGAGATAACAACCTTGATAAAACAAGTGGTGATCATACCTACTAGTCTAGCAAGTGACACTGTCAAATGGGTGGGACCCAAGAATGGCTTGTTATATGTTAAGTCTGCTTACCAGTTTTTGAAAAGAGAGGAATGGCAAGGGGGCACCTCCTCCTTTAATCCCAAAAACATAAAGACTCATTGGAGAACTCAACTTAGTGCTAGCAATCAGATTTTCCTATGAAAATTGTATATGAACATCCTCCCTACAGGAGATTTGTTGGCTAGAAAAAACCTTAAAGGGGACTATACTTGTCCTTTTTGTTGGGATGAACCTGAAGATCCCATTCACATCTTTTTCCAATGTGAATGGATAAAGATGGCCTGGTTTGCCTCTGAGCTGGGGGCTAGAGTTGAAGAGAGGGTTGATATGCCCATAAGGGATTGGCTGGATGTTTTCCTTGACTGGACTCAGACAACAGACCCTGGACTTGCGGAAAAGGGTCTGCTAGCAGCTATCATCTTGCAAGAGATATGGGAGATGAGGAACAAAGAAAAGTTTGAGGGAATATCTCCTAACAGAGATAGTCTCTTGAGGAAAGCTTATGCCAAGTGGAATAGGGGTATCCAAGCTTTTAATGAGAATCAGGGAGTGAATTATTCTAAATTAACTTTCTCTAAAACATGGCTAGATAAAAATAACAACTCAACTTTCCCCTTGGTTGAGGAAAACACAATTGTAATTAGATTTGGTGCTGCTTATTGCAGGGCTACGAGGACTGCTGCAATAGGAGCCTTGGCATGGGATGGGGAAGGAAAGCTGTTGGGAGCAGCTACTTGAAGGTTTGAAGCTGAAAGTGCAGAGGAGGTAGAGATGGTGGCGTTAGAAGTTGCTGCCAAACTAGCTAGGAGCACAAGAGAGATGTCTTGCCTGTTTGAGGGAGTCACAAACAAGTCATTATGGGACTACAAAACTCGAGTGAGAAGGACTCTATGAACTGGATATTAGAACCTATTAGATGTATGATCTAGGGATTATGTAAGCCTTTAGTTTTTTGCCAATTTCACTAGATTAATAGACAGTTTAATGGTGAAGCTCACAACCTTGCAAAGTGGGCTTCCTATAACCAGGATGTGAACTCTCTGCCTGGCTTTCTTTTGGATTGTAGTACTGTACCTTTAATGCTATAATGATATATATGACATGTTTCTATCGAAAAAAAAATACAATTACAGTTCCAATTGGTTGTAGTTTAAGATGTTTGTAGCACGACATTTGCTCAGTCACATTCCGGTATGATATAACCAAAAACCCATTTAGTGTATTTTAAACGTCAATGAGAACCATTTTTCATTTCAATTGTTAAAATGGTGAACTTGGCACAAGAGCTTTCGCTTCCAGTAAACCAAATTATAGAAAATCTTAACAATTGTGTAAAACCATAAAATATTCCAAATATAATCCCATTATAGACTCTTTCAGAATGAGTTAAGGAATGATGTTGAATGAGTTGAGGAATGATGTTGAGGGACCAAAAAAAAAAAAACTTCAGAACACATCAAAGGTGGTGAATATAGCACTTGATAAAAATGAAGAAAGAAGTTTAGCATCACCAAACCAAATCAGAATGGCCTCTTCTTTTTGCGCAAAAATTAATCCCAATTCCCAAAGCAAAGACATTGTCAATAACACCCACTAGCCCCCAAAAGAAGGAAAATTTTGAACCAATTCATCTTAAGGTTGATGCCAAGTAACACAACATGTGTCACTAAGAACTAACTTTTCATTTACATTACATGCCAATGTAATAGCAGTTATAACATTTTTAATGGTGAGACCAAATAAATACCAAATACCAAATTCTTGAAAATTTGATAAAAACCATTTTTAGTGGTGAGACCAAACAAAAAAAAACATATAAAAAATACCAAACCAAACACTAAATGGGTTTAATAAGCAGTTCCCATTTGGTGTTTGGTTTGATGTTGTATTAAATGTATAACGCGGTGTTCAATAAGTTGTGCGGTTTTTCAAACACCGCGTGGGCCTGTAGGCTTCTTTGGCGCGGTTTTCAGAAAGCAGCGTGGGCTTCGAAATAACATGGGCTTTGGGCTAAACTGTACGACGCAGTGTTTTAAACACCGTGTGGGCTTTGGGCTAAACTGTGGGCTTTCTGGCGCAGTGTTTTGAAAGTTGCGTTGGCTATTTTGGCGCGGTTTATCCAAAGCAGTATAGTTTGGTGTCGAAATTTTGATGCTTGGGATGAAGTTGTTTGGTGTTTATTTGGTTTGGTGTTTTTCAGGTCTTACCATTAAAAATACTATTGTAACTAACTACATGTACGTAAACCAAATATCTTGCAATCTCTTGCAAAAAACAAAACAGTAAAATGCAACTATAACCTAATCAATAGAATATATATAGGCATATAAAAACATACATATATAGATTTTAAAGCTATTCAAAGTTGCAATTGATGTATTTATAAGAAGACTACTTACATGCAACTCAAACTTCTATAGATGCGGGGATGCCTGAATAAGGGGGATGAGACCCCAAAGAATTTTTTTCACATTAAGAACCATCAACACTAGCTTCTTCAGATTAGCGAACAATGGTAACCAGTGTGGAATCTTCTTTTTCTGAAAACACCAAAAAAAATTGAACTGTTCTAATGAAAAAAAATCCAGCCAAGTGCAAGTAAATAGCTACAAACCCAAAACAGGATCCAACATACCTTGAATGGTTCACTTGAAAGGAGCAATGACTCTAGCTTGGGAAGATCCCTTGACAACGTACGGAGAGCATAATGTAGAGATAAAGAAAGAGACATTATCGAATTGTGGATGGTACAACTAGACAGTTGAGGAACATTCAGAAAGGAGATCTTTATTGGATTTCCAACATACTCAAATCGGGTAAGATTTATAGCATCATTCTCTATCTTACTTACAAGGTCACAATGGATTATAGTCAAGTCCTTCAGTTTCAGAGATGAGCCAGAAACTTTCAAATCAAGCAGTGTGAAGTTGCTGACCAAACAAAGTTTTTCAAGATTAGGATAGCTAGATAAAAGTTTGGTAATAAAGTTCTCCTTTAGAGCATTCCCAATGCAAGTCAATATGAGGGGGAATTGAGAATTTTCACCACCAAATGCTAAAAAATCCTTGCCCAATGCAAAGGTGACTTATTCACTAAGTCAAAACGAGAGTGAAACTTGCGACCGAGATAGTAGCTGAGTTGGGAACTTCGGACGGGATGTTTTATTCCATCTCGTGTGTTTTTTTAAATTTTTTCGGGGGTTTTTTTTTCAGACTGAATGTTTCATTCCGTCTCGCGTGTTTTTTTGGGGGTTTTTTTTTTAAACTTCAGACAAGATGTTTCATTCCGTCTGGCGTGTTTTTTCGATTTTTACATTCAGACGGAATCAAACATCCCGTCCAAGAATAATAGTCACCTTTGCGTTGGGCAGCCTTATCTTGCTTTTCACCAAAACGGTGGAAAAGAGGGGAAATTGAGCCTACGTGTAGGTGAATATGAGTGACTTGCATTGGGAATGCTCTTAAAAGAATATTTCTCAACCGGACATCTACAAGGGAGCTAAAATTGTCTATAGCAAGAGTCTCCAAATTGCATGATCTCAAAGACAAAGATTTCACCAAGGACCCTGTTTCCTGAGTGAAAAGCCAATTCGGAAACGTATACATGTCCAGAATACTACTTATTTGAAGCGTAAAATGAGATAAATTGATTTCGATGTTTTGCACTCTCTTACCTACTGTCTCACTTATCCATTTATTAATAAGATGTGAAAAACTTTTATTCATATGAAACTGAAGTCTAAAAGAATCTACCGTCGGGCTATAGTCCAGCTGCAACATCTGGTTTACCCATTCAATGAATTTTTTCCTTTCCAGTCAACAACAACCTTTCATAGTTGAACATGTTAAATGAGTAGTTACTACCGTTCATAGCTGAATCATCAAGATTGAGACTACGACTAAATTTCACTGATGTCTTCCAGAGGGAAGGAGTTAAGGCTAGTCCTTGCTGTTTCTCTCAAAGGCAACAATGATAAGGTGAAAGAGAGATTTTCGTCCGGCAATTCATTAATATTGTTTTTTGAAATATGGAAAACCAAAAATCCTTAGCATAAGTAATCAAAGTTTGTAGTGAATAGTCATAGCTTCCCTCCAACACCATCACACAGATGATAGAACACATACTAAGATTTGGAAAAATTTAAAAGCATATTAAAAACTTTAAAAGCATCAATTGCAATACTTGCCTCCAATCTCATTCTTCTGTCTCTTTGATGTACTCCCTCCTCTTTTTTTCTTAGCCCCTTGAATTGCAAACATAGTTATAGAGGTACAAATTAGATAATAGAAATGTTTCCAAAGTATGGCCTTCGACCAATACCACTTCATGAAAGGAAAAGAAAATTTCAAAGGTTATATTAGCAACATATAACACACAATATTAGCATCAAGACAAACTAAATGGCAATACCAACAATAAAAGTAACTTTAGGGCATTCCCAATGCAGGTGGATGTGGTGGGAATGTGACTTTATTCACGTCTTTATGGTTCAAGACCTTTGCCCAATACAAAGGTGAATATCAAGGTGGTTATTTTCTCAAGTCAAAACGAGGGTGAAACCTTCAACCGAGATAATGGCTGAGTTGTAAACTTTGGACGAGATGTTAGATTTCGTCTCATGTGTGTTTTTTTTTAAAAAAAATCGGTTTCTTTTTCCAGACGGTATGTTGGATTCCATCTCGCGTGTTTTCGACTTTTTTTCATTTTTTTTTAAAACTTCAGAAGGGATGTTTCATTCTGTCTGGCGCATTTTTCTGATTTTTATATTCAGACAGGATCCAACATCCCGTCCGAGATTATTTTTCACATTTGCATTGGGCAGCCTCACCTTGCTTTTCCCCAAAACGATGGAAAATAGGGGAAATACTGCCTACGTAGAGGTGAATAATAGTGGTTTGCATTGGGAATGCTCTTAGAGGAGATTTTAGCCTTCCAAAGAAAACTTTCCAAGCTATAGGATAGATAGAAACAAGGTTCGTAAAGAAATCTTAGAAAGGCCCATTGAAAAGTATTTTCATCATAACCTTTCAACAATACAACACCAGACCCCATTTGCATTAGATTTCCTCCAATCGTGTATCTGTTGAATGAATGAATTCTCATTGAGCAAATAATCAATTACAATCACCCTTTTATACAAGGTTGCATTCACAGTCTAACAGAATCAAAAATAAAAATCTAACTAACTAACAAAACACTGTTTCTGACTAACAAACTTGCTTCTAGAAGCTTACTGACGTGGACTTTAGTATAATATACCCCCTCAAGCAGAAGTAGGTTTAGAAACTACTAATAGCTTGGATTGGAGATAGAGATGTCTTTGCTTTGATAAGCCTTTTGTCAATATGTTTGCTAGTTGATCTTGGTTGCATACATACTTGATTTGAATAGTTTTGCTTGTAACAAGTTCTCTGACAAAATGGTAATCCACTTCAATATGTTTGGTCCTTGTATGAAAAACTGGATTTGAGGTTAAGGAGATTGCACTGATGTTATCACACCACAAGATTGGTTGATTGTAAATAGGAATGTGTAGATCTCTGAATAAGTTTTTAAGCCATGAAAGTTTTGCTGCAGTAGGTACAGAGGTAACCCAGTACGTATTGATTTTAGATTATTGTACATGCAATTTCATCAATATCTTTTTAGCTTCTAATATGGAGATTGGAATGGAGGGGTCACACATAGAAATTACAATTATATATAACTAATATGGAGATCTAGGGTATTTGTATATTTGAAAGTTATTGTGTATCCTATTCATACAACTCTTGTTATGTGTTTACATTGTATTAGTTACCTTTTAGCTACTGATGTATACGTATAAAGGCATGGGTGCCTTTTCTATAATCCTATAATCTGATATAGTTCATCTATTTGCTGCAACACCAAGTCCATGAGAGATGAATGACTGTATGAGGTTATCAGGAAATTTTTAGACAGTCCTAGGTTTGTAAAAGTGGTGCTTTTGTTTCTAAAGTATTTTAAAGCCTTCTAGAATAGCTCGATTAATTAATCTTTTCACGTTGGGCAAGTTCTTTCTTAGCTTGATATATCATTTTGTTGTCGTTCGGTGTATTGTGTAGGGTATCGATTTTATGAAGGGAAAAACAAGAAGGCCAAAAGAACTGCTTCCCAATCTGATGAGTCATGCTCACCTCAAGCTCCTCATCAAGGTAAAAACTTAAACCCCACCCTCCATTTTCTTAATTTTCAACTCGTCAAGTTACTACAAGGTTTTCTTTTTATGCACAGATTTTATGTAATCATTGTTTATGTCGTCGAGATATGGGAGTAGACAACAAATGTTCTATCTTTAGGGGGGGGGGGTCAAATATTTAATTAATTACATTTTAATTAGTATGATTGTTTTTCTAAGTTCATTATTTATTTTGTGATTTTTTTGGAATTAGATGGGCTTTGTGGAGCGGCACTAGGAAGTAATCGTCACTAATGCTTGTTATTACATTTTGAAGATTTGGGATTGCTTGGAAAATCGTACGGAAATTTGTAACCCTTCGTAAATCTAAATTTGTAACCCTCAAAATTCTTTTGAAGTTATATATACGGTTCAATGAATATATTATTTTTTTCAGTCGTTTGCTTGTATTAATTTTACTTATCAATTGGTATGAAAAGGCATTGGTAATTTTATTTGCTACTATATGAAACCAACAGGTGTAGGTTCAGGGCAGGAAAATAATTAAAATAATTTTTTTTTACAATATCAACACATTAGTAGCAGTTTTAAACCGTTGTAAAGCTAAAAATTAATATTAAATCAACCATCAACAATCGTTACAAATCAAACTAAGTAACACTTTTTAACCGTTAGTAATTGTCACCCAGCAACGCTTTCTAACCGTTACAAATATTTCTAACACTTTACCCACGCCTTATTTGCAATGCATTTTAAGCGTTGTGAAAAATATTAGTCACGGTTTTTAGCCATTATTAATATCCTGTTATGGTGCATTGAGTGTGAGCTAATGATTTGTACTCGATCTTGAGACAGTTGGTTGTTCCTTTGTTGACCAAGAAATTGGTGTATTTCCATAGTACACTAGGTAACCAGTTGTAGATCTTCTATTTGACACTGATCCAGCCCAATCAACATCTGAAAAAGCTTGAATTTGTGGACTTCCTTTTCTTATTATTATTCCATAATCTAAAGTACCTTTGAGATATCTTAAAATCCTTTTCGCTGCAACTAAATGATTTGTTCTTGGAAATTGCAGGTACTGACAAATTTGATTTACTAAGAAAGAAATATCTGGTCTGCTCCATGTAAGATATTGCAAGGCTCCAACAATTTGTCTGTATTTTGTAGAATCTTCCAATAAATCTCTAGTGACATTATGAAGTCTTGAATTAGTTGCAGCTGGTGTGGAAACATGCTTTGCTTATGACATATAATGTTTTTTTAAGAATATCCCAAATATATTTAGTCAGACAAAAAAATAGATAGTTTTTAGTCCTTGTAATCTACAAACCTAGAAAGTAACTTATATTCCCCAGATCTTTCATTGCAAACTGTACGCTCAACCTCTGAACTATTGATTCACAATGAGACAATGAATTGCATGTGAGTAAAAAGTCGTTAACATATACCAAAATGTAAGTAACTAGGCCTTGATGAACTTGCACAAAGAGTGAGTGATCTGCTTCAAAAGTGTGAAAACCCATTGCAAGTAAGGCATCCATAAGTTCAGAGTACCAGGCACGAGGAGCCTGTTTTAGGCCATACAGAGATTTGTTTAACTTACAAACAAAAGATGGCTTGTCCTTGTTTATAAAACCAGTAGGTTGTGTCGTGTAAACCTCTTCTCTTAAGTGACCATGAAAGAATGCATTGCTAACATCCAATTGCTTGATGACCCAGTCATTTTGAACCGCAATGGTTAGAATCAATCTTATTGTAGCAGGCTTTGCTACAGGACTGTATATTTCACTGAAATCAACACCAGCCTTTTGTTGAAACCCTTTAGCCACCAATCTAGCTATCAACTTATCTAGTTTACCTTCAGTAGTTTGCTTGATTCTAAAAACCCACTTGTTTAGCACTACATTTTGATTCCTATAAGGAACCAAGGTCCAGGTATTTGTATTGAGTAATGCATTATATTCTTCAGCCATGGCTTCTCTTCACTCTTTTTGCTTAACAGCGCATGACTAAAGCATGTTGGAAGTGAAGGTAAAGCAGTTGTAGCACTATAACAGCTTGGTAAAGGATGCTTAGTAAAGTGAAGCGCCTTTTTCCTTACAATACCATCCTTGAACCTTATGTTCATTGTATGAGTGTTCATAACAGAGGTGACTGGTCTTCTTCTAATTGTTTTGGATTTTACTGGTTGTGTAGATTGTGATTGCACTGGTTGAGATGATTGAGGTTGAACAGAAGTAGAAGGCTGAGTTATGATAGTTGTTGAAGTTGAATTTTCAGGAAAATATGAAACTGGAAGACTTGAAGTGAAGTTTGTTGTTTCAGGTGTGGCTAAAATGACTTGAAGATGAAGAAAGTATATTGTTGGAATAAGATAAAAATTGAGAAAAAGGAATGATCAAAGGTGTTGTGAAAGTTTTAGATGCAATTTTGTTGGAAGGAAAACTTGTTCAAGGAAAATGATTTTCATTGAAGACTACATTTCTTGAAGTAAAAACTTTTCTAGTACGTTGAGATGTCAAGATATTTGTAATCTTGATGATTTAAACTATAACCAAGAAAAACACAATCTTTACTTCTTGCTTGATACTTATTTGAAGTATATGGTCGTAGCAAAGGATAGCAAGCACAACCATAACTTTTGAAGAAATGATATTTTGGTGTTTTATGAAAAAGTTTTTCATAAGGTGAGATGAAGTTAAACCTCTTTACGGGAAGGAAGTATGTTTATAAGAAAAATGGATGTTTCAAATACCTCTACCCAGTAATGAAAAGGAACATTTCTTTGAGCAAATAAGGTTCTTCCTAACTCAAAGATGTGTTTATGTTTCCTCTCCACAACGCCATTTTGTTGTGGAGTATGAGGACAGCTGAATTGATGTTTAATTCCTGAATTTATCAAAAAATCTTCAAAGACATTGCTTGTAAATTCACCACCATTGTCTGATATAAAATTTTGGATTTTGGTATTTAAGAGATTTTCAACTTGAAGTTTGAAAATGTGAAATATTTTACAGAAATCAGATTTTGCACATAGTGAAAAAAAATCCAACAATAATTTGAGAAATAATATATTATCGATGCATAGTACTTGAATCCTTTTATAGAGATTACAGGTGAAGGATCCCATAAGTTTGCATGTAAAAGCCGTAAAGGTTTATTACTCTTGGAAGTAGACAAAACAAAAGGAACCTGACGACTTTTGCCAAATTGACATGAAGTGCAGAAAGTATGCTTGCTAGCTGTGTTCAAGGGCAAGTTATACTGATGAAGAACTTTATGCAGAATTGAACTGGCTAGATGTCCTAATCTTTGGTGCCAAGTGCTGGAACTTGATCTTTCACCAATGAATGATGTATGCAGATGAGAGTCTTAACCAGTGGACGATAATGAAATGGGATAGAGACCATGCTTAGTTTGTCCTTGAGAAAGGATCTTCTGTGTTTTGTTGTCCTTGACAAAGAAATGAGATGATGTAAATATCAGAGTGCAGTTATTGTCACTAGTGAATTTGTGTACAGACAAGGTTTTGTGAAATTTTAGGAATGTGTAATATATTGTTTAACTGGAAAGTAGATTGAGTAGGAGTTTTTAGAAGTGCTTTACTAGTGTTTATAATGTTAAGATTGAGACCATCTCCAACCTGAACTTGATCTCCTCCAAGATAAGGCTTGATGATAATTCAGATTCCCAACATTAGAAGTCATGTGGTTGGTTGCACCACTATCCATATACCAGCTTGAACCTGCATTAGGATCATATTGCCCATGATGCTGAGAACCATAATGAAGACTTCCATAACCTGAACCTCTTGATGTTGATGTTTCATTGCTCATGTTTGCTACCATAGCCTTTAAAGTCTTTGGTGGAATTTTGCCTTTAAATTCATACGGTCATAACAATCAATAGCATAATGACCTAGCTTTCCACAAATTTGACATACTGGTCTTGTACCAGCAGGTCCAGACTGAAAACACTTAGGAAGAAAAAATGAACTTCTAGGCATCCAACTTTGGCCAATTTTACATAGTGGGCAACCAACTTTTTTTGTTAACACTTTGGGCATCCAACTTTTCAATTTTAACATTGTGGGGATCCCATCAGTTTTCCATCCAAATTAACTTAACAGTTGCTTATGTGGACACTAAGTTACTTACGTGGAAACAAGTTTTTCAACACAGAAACAAAAAGAAATTAAACAATGGTCATAAGCCTTGGCATTAAACCCAACAACAATCATAATCTCCAACATTCTCTTCTCTAACTCCAATCCTAGCCATCATCTTCTCTTCAGCACAATTCTATCACCACCAGCTATCATTCTTACCAATTCTATCACTAATTCAAATTCTCTTCCATTTTGTTTTGGAACCTTTTGTATTCAATTTCAAGTTTTTTGCAAAAATGTCAACTGCATCGGTGAATTCAGTAGGTTCTTGTTTATGTGGGGTTGAGACAAAAATAAGAACGTCAAATACACCGAAAAATCTAGGAAGAAAATTCATAGGGTGTAGATACTATCCGAAAAGGTGTGAATTCTTCACTTGGGAGGATGATCTGGACAAAGGAAAGATCAAAGCACTTGAGACGGAAAAGGAAAGACTAGAGAGCCAAGTTTCTGAGCTGAAGAAGGCGAATGAAATGAAGAAAATGATCATTGTTATTCTTGTTTGTTTCATATTCTTTTATTTATTTCCTTTGTTTATGTGACTGTAATGGAGTTTTAGTCCAAAATGTGGTAATGGAGTCATAAGCAAGGCCAATTCAAGCTGGAACTCAAGCTAGAAATAAGACCAAGGAACCTAAGACCAAGGCAACTAGTAAACCAACATGGAACAACGAACATCATCTGAATGTAAGTCCAAGGCTTTTGTTTTGGGCTACATTTTTTCTTTTGGGTTACATTTTTGGATTTTTTGTTGGGTTACATTTGAATATAGATTTGGATATGATGTGATAAGAGAATTGCAACAATTAATGTAAGAAATATGATATTGTTGACTTAAGACTTAAAATGAAGACTAAACACTGTTTTGGATAGATTGTATATGATATTTGCTGCAATATAAGTTGTGCTTAATGAATGTGTTAGTTGAGTAGTAGTATGTATTAATTCTTTAGTTCCATTTCTTTACTTGAATCAATGCCAATGCTCATCTCCTACATAAGAACAACTTGCTCTCTAATCACACCACTCCCACACCACGCTCTACTCTCACCACTATTCGAAATCAGTTGATCACTCTTTTTTTGAAATGGTGAAAGGAGCCTTGAAGACTGTTCAGATAGACACATCCAAGTTAAGTGAGTCCTATAATAAACTATGTGAAATGATGAAGACAACACAGGGAAGGAAAGTGTTCATGGAGATGGTGTACCAAGATGGAGATGTACATATTGGAGTTTGTCATAAATGTGAGAAGTTGTGCTACATTGAAGTGCTTGGGGAAGAAGGAAAAGCAGAAAAATGTCTTCCCTACTATGTTGTGAAAGAGAAAGATGTGTTCCAGATGATGATGATGATGAGCCACCACCAGAATTCCAGAAGTCTACTGTGTCACAGAGGAGATCATCTAGGCTTCAAGAAAGCACCTCAAGCACACCAGCCCTAGCAGCAGAAGTAGGGTTATCTAAAAGCAAATGAAAGAAATTGTGTTAGCACTGGCAGCTACAGGTGTGTGCATTAAAACTCTGCAGAAAAAGTGATGGTGTCTAAGAAGTGAGGAATTCTAAGAAGTGATGGTGTCTAGTATTGATGTTGTCTAGTCTAATTTTTTTTAAGAGTCTTTTGTTTATGTTTTCTTATTGTGATTGTGGATGTTTATGTATTAGGAATTATGTATTGTACCAATTTGGAACTACCAGTTTTTTGTCTTAGTTTTTCTGTCAGAATATCAATTATGTATTGCAATGTCAGAATTATGTATTGTGGATGTTTATGTGTTGCTTCATTGTTATAGATTCCTCAGATCATTTTCATAGAGTAATTTTGTTATGGGAGTGGTGTTTCTCTTAATCTTAATACCATTTTTGGGAGGGGAGATGATTCTATGAAGATGGCTTTTTAGTCTATTTACCATGACTAACAGGGTATTGTGTCAGGCTTGGGATGGTCAGAGGTGAAGAGTTATGTGAAATAGGCCGGCTTTCCTAGTGTCTTTCCAGCTACCATCATTGTCTTTAAGCTTTGAAATATAGTTCTTTCTTTTGACAGGAGCAAAATATAGACAAAATAATTTATCTGACAGGAACAATATTCCATTATCTGACAGGAGCAAAATATAGACAAAATAGGTACAAAATATTTTTATCTGACAAAATAGGAACTTGTACAAAATATATTATCTGACAAAAAAGCAGGAACAAAATATAGACAAAATATTATCTGACAATTCAAAAGGAAATCCAAAAGGTTATTTGACAATTCAAAAGAAAATCCAAAAGGAAATATTATATGACAATTCAAAATATAGACTAAGTACCCTGCTGGAAATCCAAAAGGAACATACATATATTATCTTTAATTAAAAAAAACAGAGCACAAAGTATCCAATTACATTGTCTTCATTTCCAAGCAGGTTTTGTCATTGTTCTAGGGCTTGTTCTAGTCTTCAACCCAACTATTTTAGTCCTACTCTTCTTAGCCTGTGGTTCATTTGTAGTTGCTTCACATAGAGGATTGACAATTGGAGCTAGTGGTGCAGAACTTGAGATAGACAATGGTGGTGCAGAACTTGAGATAGACAAAGATGGTGTTGAACTCAGTTTTGTGGAAGATGTTTTTCCCTTTGGTTTGTACTTATTCCCCTTTTCTAACATGACAGGTTCTTTTTGGCTTGGCATCTATGGAATAGCATGGCAAAGAATTCACACTAAGACAACAAAACAAAAATCTAAAATAATAACCTAATAAACACATAAGATAAGAATACTATACATACCCTTATAAATGAGGAACCAGTGAAAGGAGATGTGTAGTACCCATATCCTTCTAGAATCACCTCTCTCCCACCCCCTCTTCTAGATGGTAGTGCATTGTCAGCTAGTGGTGCACTTGCAGGTCTTTTACCTTTCCTTGATCTTTTAGGAGGTGGTGCAGTGTCTGCTGGTGGTGGTGGTGGTGCATTGTTACTTAGTGGTGGTGGTGCATTGTTTGGTGGTGGTACATTGTCTGCTGGTGGTCCATTGTCTGCTGGTGGTGGACTTGCAGGTCTCTTACCTTTCCTTGATCTTTTAGGAGGTGGTGCAGTGTCAGCTGGTGGTGGTGGTGGTGGTGGTGCATTGTCTGGTAGTGATGCATTGTCTGGTGGTGGTGGACTTGCATTGTCAGCTAGGGGTGCATTGTCAGTTAGTGGTGGAGCATTGTCAAGTTCTGCTGGTGTTGTATTGCTAGGCTCTTCAGCTAGTGCTTTTAATTTTCTTCCTCTTCGAATTCCTTTTTTGCTTTGTTGATTACCTCCTGTCTTTGATGGCCTTGCATAGTATCTTCTTTTTTCCTTCACAACAAAGTAAAACAACCACAATATAAATAGGATATAGACAGCCAAAAAATTTAATTATGTATGATAATCTATCTTAAATAAATATAACTACCTATTAGATTAGGAATCCATTATGAATTAGATTACTCACATTTGGATTGGGTGTAATAGGTTCAGCTGTACAATTCTTTTTGTTATGACCAAATACTTGACATCTCCCAAAGTATCAGGATTCTCTTTTGAAAGAAACATAGCTGATATGGCATGGGCACATGGAATGCCACTAAGTTCCCACATTCTACAAGTTCAACTCCTCTTCTCTATATGAACAACATTACCATCATCATTACTCTTTCTCACTTCAAACTGTCCATCACTAACAAATAGGGGTTGCTAGGACCTTGCTTCATCTTTGTTTTCCTTCAACTTCTTCCTAGCATAAGGAGTTATGGTGTTAACCCAAGTTGTGAACAACTCCCTTTTCTTCTACATTCTAACCATGTTTTTCACCCTTATTTTTTCTAGCATTCCAATAATTGACTTATGCCTTACTTCAACAATGGTGGAGTTAAAAGTCTCACACATATTGTTCTCCACAGCATCACACCTACTCTAAAAACTAAAAAAACCCCTACACCACCACATAGGATTTTGTTTGTTCTTTAGATGGTCAACAGCCTCAGGACACAATACTTCTACCTCTTTCATGATTGTTTCAAACTCCTGAGGTGTAGAACTCTTGCTAGCTCTCCAAAACAAGGATTTCAGTTGGGGTGCCTATACAATATATAATATAGTGAAATGAAGAAGCAATGCCATTTTCAATTATAAACTAATGGAACAAAAAATTAAACTATACCTGTATATTTTTTTCTGAAATTTGCATAAATGTGTCTTGCACACATTTTATGCTCAACATGAGGCAAAAGGTCTTCCACTACAATAATAAGTCCTTTCTGCTGATCTGAAATAATAGTCAAGCCAAGCCCATCAATAATGTTAAGGTCACTCAGTTGAAACCTAAGGAACCACTTCCAACTATCCTTGCTTTCAGATTCTACAACTGCCCAAGCAATTGGGAACATTTGATTGTTCCCATCTCTTCCTATTGCAGTTAACAACTAACCTTTGCAAAATCCTTTCAAAAAGCACCCATCAAGACCTATCACAGGTCTACAACCAAATTTATACCCCTTCTCGATTGCATCAAAACACAAATACATCCTCTGAAACATTACCTCAGCATCATTTGTAGGATTAGATTCTACTTCAAATTTGCATGTTGTTCTAGGATTTGACCTTAGGATCTCTATTGCATAGCTCCTCAGTTTAGCATAAACTTCTTTCAAAGTGCTCTCAACCTCACATAATGCCTTCTTCTTAGCCCTAGAACATGCCATTAAATTCACATGCAATGAATAGTTGTGCAACACATCTCTTTGGAAATCTGCTAACTTCCACTTGGGATTATCAAGTATTCTCTCATAATACTAGCTTTTTGCCAACCATACTGAATTAGCAATTCTGATATTCCAATGTCTCACACATGTATGTGCAGTATTGAGTGTCTTAATCTGAAAAATGTGTTCATTTTTCATGTATGAAGCCCACAACCTGAATCCACAGTTAGGTGCACATCTAACTAATAGTTTATTGCAATTGTTCTTCTTAAATCTAAGTGGATATCCAAATGCCATAGCAAAATCCCTGATACACTGTTTTAGTTGTTCACAATCTGCAAAATTCAACCCTACCTCTAGTTCAATATTTTTCATGTCAGTCTTGGGATTAAATGTAGGATAGTTCTTCCTTGAGTTCACCACTTGAACACCATCTTCATCTAATGCTAGATAGTTTGACTCATACTCCAATCCATTTACAGTTGGTCTCCCCAGGGCATCTTCATATCCCTGACTGTCAATGCATGGTCCTGAATCCATAGTTCCCACCACACCATCATTACCATCAACCTCATTAATCTCATTACCATCATCAGTCACCACCCCTTTATCTTTCTTTTCCTTTTTTTTTTCCTAGATTGGTTTTTGATCCTACATAAAATCAACTCCTCATCATCAGAAGAAACACTATCCAAACTTGCAGCCTCACTTTCAGGTTCACTTTCAACATCGTCTTCATTCAAATCATCCTCTTCTATGTAGTCTTCAATGTACACCCAAACTCTACCTTTAAGTTTGGAAATATTCATCATCTCATTTGTCAGTGTGTCATCTCTAATCAATGTAAGACTAGACAACAAAGGTAACAAAGGATCACAATAGAACATATTAGTTATGTCCTTTATTTTCAAGTCATCAACCATACCCTTTAGCTCAAAGTAAGACATCTTATCAGGGTCTATTTCATCTTAGTATTCAATTTTTCCATGCTTATAGTATTGGACATCTTTCTTCACAAACTTGTTGCCATCATATAATTCTTTGGTATAAATATCGAATCTACCCCCATTCTACAGTGTTAACACAAAATCATCACCTAATATAAAGAATTCAATTAAAACTAATACACAATAAACTAACATAAAATGAGAGAGCAAAAGAATAACCAAAGAATAACCACTTACTTGAAGCCATAGCAAATTGTGTGCGGTTTCCCCAATTAGAGTTAAAATATTGAGATTTTAGTTTTTTTAGGGTTCTAAGTTTTGCAAAATTGGAGGGAATTCCAAATTAGGGATAAAATATTACGAGAGAACAAGAAATTGGGTGTTTTCCCACATTTGCCACATCATTATAATTTAGCCACTTCACGTAGATTAATTTCTTGATCTTTTGATGATTTTTTTTTTAAAAAAAAAAAAACTGTTAAGTTAATTTGAATAGAAAACTAACGGAATCCCCACATTGTTGAAATTGAAAAGTTGAATGCCCAAAATGTTAACAAAAAAATTGGTTGCCCACTATGTGAAATTGGCCATAATTGGATGCCCATAAATTCATTTTTTCCAAAACACTTATTTGCAGTATGGATTTGGTTATTAGACTAATGTGTAAAACCACCACCACTGTGACCACCAGTATATCCATTTCCACCATTGTATCCATCATTATATCCATTTCCACCACTGTATCCATTATTATTATATCCCCCTCTATTAAATCTTCCTCTACCTCTATAATTTCCATTGTTAACTCCTCTATAACCACCTCTGTTATTGTTATAACCATCTCTTGAATTGTGATTATGATGAACAGCTGAGAAAACTTGATTTACATCATTATTATGCATTAAATTGCTATGCCTCAATTCAATATTTAACTTTTCTGTGAGTAACAACCCATGCAATTCATATAAATTCACTTGTTAAGTTCTCATTATCAAAGATGTAGCAAAAGTATCATAATTTGATGGTAATCCATTCAAAACATACATTATTAAATCTTCGTCTTCAACCACACTTTCAACAGCAGCAAGATTATCAGAAATTCCTTTTACTTTATGTAAAAACTCTGAGATAGTTGAGTTACCTTTCTTCAAATTTTGAAGTTTAGATTTGAGTTGAAGCTTGTGAGAACAAGAAATTTATGAGAAACGCTTCTCCAATGTGCTCCATAGAATTCTTGCTGTTGGAGCTCCAACAACATAAGGAAGTAATGATTCCGAAATAGTGGCATTTAGCCAGATGAGCAAGTTTTGATCCTTCTTGTTCCATTCAGTAAACTTTGGATTAACGGTATCAACTCATGATTATCCAGAACCAATAACTAATATTTCTCGTGGACATACACTTGTTCCATCGATAAAGCTTGTTAAGCCATTACTTCGAAAAATTGGTAGAAATAAAGCTTTCCATTGAAGGTAATTGTCTTTAGTTAGCTTGATTGGAACCAAATTTGTGATATTTTTTGTATTGTTCATGATGACTTCTTGATTTGAGTATAGATCTCAAGATTTTAATGAAGAAACTCGAAATTGAAATCAAAAGCTTGATTTCTTGTTTCAATTGATATGAGTGAAGATTGATTGAATCAAAGTTTTGATTTGATCAGAAAACTTGATTTGAGAAATTGGTTTTTGAGGATGATGAAATTTGATCGAGATCATAGTTTGGTTTTTCTACGCTCTGATACTATGTAGAATGAATGAATTCTCATTGAGCAAATAATCAATTACAATCACCTTTTTATACAAGGTTGCATTCACAATCTAACATAATAAAAAACAGAAATCTAAACTAACATAATAATGTTTCTTACTAACAAACTTGCTTCTAGAAGCTTACTGCCGTGGACTTTAGTCTAACAGTATCTTCCAGTATATGTATTCTAATTTCTAAAATGCCTTCTAAGATGAGGGTACTCATTGAATTTGTGTTGCTTCAGTGCATTTTCACTATGAAAGTTATATAATGCAAAGGCTCAAGAATATTACTTTATTAAAAAATGTAAGTATATAATGTGCTAGGTATTATTACAGCAACATTTGGGTATTGCCTAAAATAAACCAAACAAAAAACGCATAATTGTTTAATGTTCAGCTGATTAAACACATTGTTAGCATAATAAACTGACCTAATGACCTCTGTAGATTACAAATTAACAGCTCAAGCGCACAACAAACGAGTCCTGTAGACTTAGAGGGTGTAAGTCGAGCAACAATACAGTAAACCAGAATAGTTCACGATTAAGGAATTCCAACAGGCCATTGAAACAGTAAGTATAGAATTAATTTTCTATTATACTATGTTGAACATGTTACGAAAACGGATGTGGAGGCGTGCAAATAGACATAGTAGATTAAATATGGTGATGAAATCGACAAAAACAAATTAATCAAAATACTTACATACCAATGCAAATCGACTAACCAATAGAAGTGGAGACTTGATTTGGTGTTAGCCTTGTGTGATGATTTTTCCTAATCTAGAAACACAAATATTTTGTTGATGATCAAAGAACAATGAGAAGTATTGGATCAAGAAGAAGAAAAGATTTAGAAGATGATGAGTTGAACCACGTTCTTTAATAGCTGCCTACGTATCCTGTGAAGAGGAATCAAACTCAAAGCATAGTCCAACTATTCTATCTATAAGAATAGATTAAGTTTCTCATAACTACTTGTGAGATAAGTAATTATTGTTTAACTAGAAAACAATATCTTGTTAAGTCTTATCTAGATTCTTCTAGAAGCTCATGTTTCCTAAGTCAATAAGTCTATTTTATTGACTTAAATAACAAAGAAACATGTTCAGGTTCGGATTGAGAGTTGGAGTTCCGAACTAAATAATTATGAATTTGGAGTTCCTAGTTAGGAAGTGGTTCTTCGAACCTACTACTTCAACCAGTTCCGAACCTCCATTTCTCCGAGCCTACTATTCCAACCAATTCCGAACATTCTCTTCTTATTTCACTTCCGAACCTAGGAAGTGAGTTAGTCAGGACTTGGACTTAAAGTGTGTTATGGTATTTCCTACCCACACTAAAATTATACCCGAGCGTTAAGAAGATGTTGCCACTTGTCACATATTTATTTACTAAAATATGTACACACAAGCCTAATCCACCAACCAAAAGAGGAGAATTTTAAAAATCTTGAGAGAAACAAATAAAGGACAATCACTCACAAACGAATTCGGGATAATAATTCACAAATATCTCTCACAAAAAGTATGCTTTCACAAATTGAACTTGTGGTCGAACTTGTGCTTGAGCTTATGAACCTATCAAATTCCACAAATCAATGTCCCGAGACGTCTGGGGTAATTGGATTCCTGAATTAGTATCCCAAAATAACAAAGTGGTGGCTCTTTGTTTCAATACAATACCATGTACTGTTCCAACAAAACAAAGCTTCAGTACAGTACGTATAAAATAGTAGAAAAGCCCAAAAAGAAAATAGACTTCAACTCCTGTTGCAGCCGAATTAATGTGGAGTCCTGAAATAAGAGCAGCAGAGTGGGAATCTGTATTTGCAACGTCCAGTAACGACTAACAAAAACAAGAGTACATACTGTGTTTCCACTGTCACTAAGTACGGTACGGGTTTAAAACGGTATACTTGAAAAATATTTAGTTCGTGTTTTAAACGGAATGTCTTGCCAAAAAAACGGAAAAAAAAGCGTAAAAAGATGCAAGGGATAAAAAAAACGGGTTTAAAACAATAAAACGGGTTTAAAACGTATGATACGTAAAAAAAGCAGTAAGAAATGATAAAAAAAAATATCATATATAAGGAGATTGATTTTATATAGGAGTGGAAAAAAGAATGAGCAAAAATAATAATAAGGAATTAAGGAGTTGATCATTTTTGTAAATTTTTTTTTTAGCCCTTTTCTACCATTTGATTTTGATTTTTCCCCTACATATATTTTTTGAAATCCTTGTAAATTATGTATCGACTTTTTCTTGGTTTATTTGAGAAATTTGTTGTAGAGAATGTAGATTGGTTTCTCGCATATTATAATCAACCTTGGTTTTGCTTGATGTATTATTTTCTTGTGTTATCAGGATTTAGGGACCTTTCTGTACTTACTACCATTGTGGTAGATGTTAAAGATTGGAGTATAATCATGAACTGAGAAGTGAAAATCTGAAGCTAATTTATATCAAGCAGGGATCTGTCCAACAAGTTGCAAGCTCTATATACTCATTTTTATTTGATTTGTAGTAGTAGCAGTTTTGACAAGAAACTTGGCCTGGGAGATATTAACTGCACGATGATGCAAGGCCATTCTATATTTCTAATTTCTATTACTACTTTAACAAAAGTACAAAACACTTCCGATATATCTTAGCATTCCCCATGATCATATTATGGGGTAAATGTTCAAGTCCTCTTGTCAAACAGGGTACTACCTCAATCTATGAAACCGGGGTACTAAAGATTCATTAAGAGCATCTTCAACGCAATTACTTGATTTGGAGTGCAAAGTGATGTCATCCACTTAAAAGATGATGCTAGTTGAAGTATGAAATTTTTTCTGCACCAACACACCACACTCCAAATTATTGTTTTATAATGAAATATATTCTATAGACATAATTCACTTACGGTAAAATGTTACGACTCCTCTTTCTTTGCCACCACCCTATATCTCGTCCATATACCTTACCACTCTCTACCTTACATTTTTCTATAGATAAAAAAAGAAGCTTAGTTCCACCCATTTCTAATCCTAATTTTAGCACAATGATTTTTGGTGTAAATTCATCTCTTCATGAAATTGAGATGGATGAGTCAAATCAAGATCAAACAATACTTGCTCATTTCATTCAAACAAATCACATGATAATTGGGAATTTGAGGTTAATGAAAACGATGAAGGAAGGTTCTAACGGTTCCTTGGTCGGCATCTCGAAATTCATTGTAGGTAGACTCATATAGCTTTTCAGGCTTCTTTGATAGATAATTTGTGGGAATTGCGTGGGCAAAATTAATTCAGCAATGGTTGATATGTGCTGCTCTATGTGACTTTCTTATTTTGGTGCAAGTTTGTTTCACTTATTATTTTGTTGTAAGTTATTTTGAACTGAATGTGAAATGGTTTTTTCAACTGAATGTGAAGTATTACTTTGTTCAAGCTTTCTCTTTAATGGACATGTTTGAAGGCAGCTTATAATCCTTATATATAGTGTCTTGAACAACCTGTTCCTGGGCAGCTTATATACGACAATGTATAAGCTATGCACGATACTGTATAAGCTGTGCACGACACTATATAATAGAGAAAGTTTATATATGACAATGTATAAGCTTATATACGACAATGTATAAGATGTGCACAACACTGTATAAGTCTGTCCACAACTGAAGCACACACTTGCAGAGAGAATCATATGTTTTTAACCCAAAAGGCAAAAAAAAAGAGCTAAATAAATATGTCTCACTCAAATACATTCATTAAACGATGAAATTCTTCATTATCCGCATTTCCATTATTTGCGTCTACTTCAACATGAGCCTCATTACCACCATCCTCGACATCTACATCTTCCTCATCATTAGATATATCACCACCATCAACAATATTCTCCACATCATTTCCAACTACAAGAGTCGGGTTATCTGGAAAAGCTATAACGTCATCTAGTTGAATCAGTTTTAGAATATCTTCCATCTTTTTCGCACTAGTCTTCTGCATATGGAGATTCATCCTAACATAAACCAAGTCATGCAATCTTATTGGCTCCAATCTAATTCTTTTTTTGGTTTGTGCAGCACTAAAGGCACTCCAATTCCTCTCGCAAGCTGATGCACTGTATGTTTGACTAAGAAGCCTCATAGCAATCTTACGCGTAACCGAAAGATCACCACCATATATATCCCACCATAAACTTAGAAAGCATGTACAAATATTAATGTAACAATCAAATAGATAAATGCAATCAACATCTAATAGTTATTAAGAAGAAACAAATTAATAATGAAATAATTTTACGTACGAGGATGAGTGTTTGATAGAGCATCAACAGCCATTGGGGTGAAAATCTTTGAATGTCTTGCATGATAAAAATTTATCTCTTGAGTGAGGGTTTTCCTCTCTTCACTTGTAAGTAATTTTTGTCTCACCTTATGTTTTGACCCCCACCTACGTGGTAAACGTCTATTAGTAGGGGTCTCCACTTTATTCGTTAAATCGACAGGGCTAAGGCCCAATTTACAATATCATGGATCAATGTACAAGCCCATTAACTCATGTGTCTAAGGTTGAACCTTAGCCACATGGCTTGCCATTAACGTATATTAATTTATGTCCAGATTCATTTCTTATCAAATAGATAATTATCAATTGAGAGTTATATTCAATTACAATTACTTAAGCTACAATGAGTCTTTACTCTACCTATATAAATATCAAACTATTTTTCATACAGAACTACGTTCTTGAGACTTGATCCCATCTATAATTTGGGTTCGTAGGCAATCGAAAGGTACAGTCTCATTATTTTCTCGCTCACCACCATTTTCCACTACTTTTCTATGTTCTTCATCTCGACACCACTTAGTGTTTTGATCATATTTGGTCGAAACATAATTGGCTCCGTCTACGGTTTTTATTCAAAACCCTCGATCACGCTCTGCAAAAGTTATGACGCATACTCAAAGAGCTCAAGGTCCCGATACAATTACTGACGATCATCACGATCATGATGTTCAAGGTCAACTTGGCGATAATAGACTAATCCCTCTTACTCTTTTTCCACCACAGGTTGCACGCGACTCTACTGCCGTTCCACCAATACGCCAAATTATTCAATGCGAGGTTATTGCCTCTGACGATTCTCCATCTTCTGATGCAGATAATGTAAGTCATATGTCTCATGAAGCACTTCTTAAAAAGTTCAAGAGTGTCCGCAAACTATACAACTACTACAGGCATCGTCTGAAACAACCCACTCCACTTGCAGATGATGTTGTATTTGTCACACCATAACATAACACACGCCAACGACATAACAGTGCGTGGGATCGTTTAAGTGGTGAGAATGAGATTCACGATATTCGCAATAGCCATCAACGAGTTCCAAGTAATGGGCACAGAATTCCTCTACCTCCGCCGAGAAATAACCAACCCCCCGGTCACGTTCTCGGTAGGCAAGATAATGTTACTAACCGTCCGACTGCACCCCAAGGTCCTACGGATTATCAGCCAGTCCCAAGGAATTTGGGTGACAAATAGAATAATGGTCGCACTCATGATCGAAAACATTAGTTTGAGAAATACCTCAACGACACGATTCTTATCATTTCGAAGGAAATCGTACTAACGTCACACCATACTGTCCACAATCATCTCAACACAGTCACGATGAATCTTTGTCATTTTCTTCTTGTTCCGTTCGTTCCCATAGGCGTCATCGCAATTATGATTACGAGCCAGCAGATGTGGATCTGATGACTCCTCAATATGTCAAAGAAATGTTTAAAAAAGTTCTTTTAGATAGCGATCCTTTTGAATCGACACTAGAGAATCTGGCATTTGAAGATGGTATTTTGGACAAATTTTCTCTCGCCGTCTAACAGGCTACTCATAGCAAAGATTTCAAACAACCTGAGTTTGATTAATATGATGATGTCGAGGGCGGCCCTATGCTTCATGTGTTTAATTTCACGAACAAACTAGTTTTATCGGGAGGTGATGATGCTTTGAAATGCAAATTTTTCCCTTCTACATTAAAAGGGGAAGCATTGGTATGGTTTAGCGAATTACCCCCGCGATCTATTTGTCGGTTTAAGGACTTAACCGAAAAGTTTTCGAAACGTTTTCATCATAATCTAAAACGTCCTAATGGTGTCTGAGTTCTTTTCAACATCAAGCAATAATGTGATGAAACTCTCCATAGTTTTGTCATTCGTTTCTGCCAAGTTGCAGCTGAGATTTCCTAGTAGTCCGATCTAATGGTGGTCTACACTTTTAAAGAAGCTATTTTATTTGATAAAGACAGGTTATACAACTCTCTTGTTCGGGACATTCCATCTTCCCGACGTGCGTTATACCAGTGAGTTCAACAATTTATCAATGTTGAGGACGACACGGCTGCTCAAACTTCTTGTGACAACGATAATAAAGGAAAAGATTTCAACGATCAACGAAACAAACAGAAGAATCCGACTTTTGATCAATAGCAACCCGATTAGAAGCCTCCGTATAAGAAAGAAGACTCCACGAGCAGGACCAAAAAGCCTTTTACTGATTTTGAATTAACTCCGCTTAATACTAAATATGCGGTAGTTTACGACCAAATCAGGGATAAAAGTCTACTCACTCTGCCATTTCCTCTGCGCAACGACACTAAAATAACTCGTGATAAATCGTTATAGTGCAAATTTCATAATGATTATGGTCATGAGACTGAGAATTGTCTGTCTTTGAGAGGAAGAATTTAAAAACTTGTGCAAAATGGGAAACTTGATCAATATGTGCATAAAAAAGTGACAACTCAAGCTTTAACTGTAACAGAACACAATGTCATTAAGGTTGGACATGCTGTCATTAATTCATTGTCCAATACTCAGTGAAAAAATTATCATCATTCTAAAGTCAAGTATCTTTCTAATTTTTACGAAGTCAATAGGATCAATTTTGTGGAAAGTTTTCGCACAGAGACTATTGAAGACAAACTGTTGTGTTTCATTGACCAAGACCTAATGGGAGTGCATGTTCCTCATTATGATGCTGTCGTGATAACTGCGTATATCAGCTATATGCGCATACAACGTATAATGATCGACACTGGTAGTTCAGCTAGCGTCATATTTTCTGGGTGTTATCGTAGTATTTCTTTTATTGATAACTTGGTCACCCCTGAAAATGTGCTTGTCGTTGGTTTTGATGGTACTGCTATTCATTGCGTTGGAAAGATTTCTCTCATGGTCACTCTTATGAAGAAGGAAGTCAATATTGATTTTCTATTGGTGGATTGTAAATCCCCATACAATGTTATCCTTGGTCGCGATTGAATTCATTATATAGAAGCTATCGTCTCAACATATCATCAAGCAATCAAGTTCCCATTCAATGGTAAAGTTTGTAAAGTGCGCAGTGATCAACTTGCATCTCTAGTTTGCCACGACAATGTTCTCGATGATTATAAGAAGTCCGAAGTTGTTGGACAAACTATTCTTAGTTCCAACGCCGTCAAATAGCAATTACTGCATCTGGGACTTTCAGTTTACTCTGCCAATCGAAATGTTGAAGGACCCCCAACCGTCAATCCACTTTTAGAAGTTTAAATTGGCCAACTCCCTAAAGATACCACTTTTATTTTGGCCAAACTTCTAGAAGCGGAGAGACAAGAGCTTACTTTGTTATTAAGGAAGAATAGTCATATTTTTGCTTGGCGAATAGAGCAAATGCCCGGTATAGATCCTTCTGTGGCTTGTCATAAACTCGACATTGATCCCAATACTAAGCCGGTTAGACAAAAGCCCCGAAAGATGGCCCTCGATAGAAAGATGAAGGTGAAAGAAGAAATCGACCGTCTCTTGTCTGTTAATTTTATAAGGCCTGTGACTTATCCAACATGGCTGTCGAATGTAGTCGCAGTGCCTAAAAAGAACGAAAAATTACATATTTGTATCGATTTCATGAATCTCAATAAAGCATGTTCGATTCATTCATATCCGTTGACTCGTATATATGAAATGGTCAATGCCACATCTGATTTTCAGCGTTTGTCTTTTTTGGATGCTTATTCTGGTTGTCATCAGATTCTGTTATTTATTAAGGACCAAGAGTTCACTGCATTCATTACAGACCAAGGAATTTACTATTACCAGGTAATGCCTTTCGGTCTGAAAAACGCTGGAGCCACATATCAAAAGCTAGTCAACACCATTTTTTATGATCTACTTGGAAAGACAGTCGAAGCATACATCGATGACATGGTTGTAAAGTCTACAAAAGCACCTGATCATCTTACTGATTTGCAAGCTATTTTTGACAGACTCTCCAATATCAACATACGTTTGAATCCGGCTAAGTGTTCTTTCGGTTTGTCGTTTGGTAAATTCTTAGGATACATGATGAGTAGATGCGGAATTGACGCAAATCCAGATCATATTTAGTCTATCCTTGAAATGCCTTCTCCGATGTCAAAAAAAGAGATTAAATGACTTACAGGACGTTTAGCTGCCCTAAATCGCTTTATTCTTGGTATTCTGATCGATGTCGTCCTTTTTTCCAAACATTGAAAGACGCATCAATTTGGACAGAGGACTGTGAACTTGCATTTTGTCATTTGAAAACGTACTTAGTCCAACCTCTAGTTCTCACCAGTCCAGCAACGAGGCAACCTATCGGTGTGTATTTAGCCACTATTGATCATGCCGTAAGTGCCGTCTTACTTGTCAATGGTGACGATGGTCGTCTTATATTCTTTATTAGCAAGACTTTTACAAAGGTTGAAACAAGGTCTTCTCGAGTGGAGAAAATTGCATTGGCCTTGGTTCATGTTGCCCGACGTCTTAAACCTTATTTCTAGGGACAAGTTGTCAAAGTTTATACCGAATATCCACTGCGAAAGCTTTTTCGTAATGCCCAGGAATCAAGTCGCCTCGCAGAATGGAAAAGTTACCTTAGCGCTTATAACATTGTTTTTGAAACTCGCACAGCTGAGAAAGGACAAGCTTTGGCTTCACTAATGGCCAATTTTCCTATTGATGATATTCCTATGTCTGATACATTACTGGACAAAGAAAATGTCGTCGACAATACGCCATTACCTCTTGGGGCAATGACTTGCCACACTTATCAGATGTATCTGCCAATTGTTAGATTGTTTACACTGATGGTTCGCATAATAAGTCTGGCTTTGGTATTGGGTGTGTAATCTTGCAGCCGAATGGAGAAAAAATTGAGAAGTCAGTGCGTTTGGACGCTTCAAATAATGAGGCAGAGTACGAAGTTGTCATTTGCGGCTTGCGCACTGGTCTTCACCTAGGGGCGACTAAGTTACGATTATTCACAGATTATAAGTTAGTCGCTAGTCAGTTTGGAGGATCGTATACGGCTCGTGAAGAGAGAATGGCGGCTTATTTGGACTTTTAATTCATCGGATTGCTCGAAATTTTAAATCTATCAGTATTGTGCAACGTCTGCGTCATGATGTGCGATATGCTGATTCTCTCACATATTTATCCGTAGCAGTTAAGTCAGATGATCCTCGCCAAATTACCATTAAATTTCAAAAGGAGCCGAGTATCGATCTGTCCATTGAGGACTTGCGAGATATGTACATCACTCAGAGTTGTTTTTTCGTCTAGGCATTTTATGACAAATCACAACATGCTAATTTGATATCTCCTATCTTGACTCGGAAGCACAAGCGTGATCTTAATAATCAAGTTGTCGTTGTAGATAAAACACTTGATCCATAACTTATCCTATCAATGATATTGTCTCGGTTCATATCGACGATGATCATGAAGCTGACAATGCTCTAGAAGTTCTTGATGTAGAGCTAAGTTTTCCGCTTACGACTTGTGACGAGGATGATTCGCATCTTCCTTATATCATATATTTACATGATCACATCTTGCCTCCCGATCATAAAGTTGGTGATTGTGTCAAACACGATGCTTGGAAATATTGTCTCATCTCGACTTCGGACGGTCTTTTGCAACTTTATCGCAAAGGCACAAGTCTTAACCATATGCTTTGTTGTCTCAGCAGAGTGGAAGGTTTACTCGTCCTCGCGGAAATTCATTCAGGCCTATGTGGGAACCACTCCCGGGGGTGAAGTCTCACTCATAGAGCAATGACACAAGGGTACTGGTGGCCATACATGCAAAAGGATGCTAAGTGTTTGTCTGATAAATGTGTTCCTTGTCAGAAATATGCTAATATGGAAACACTTCCAACGACGGAACTTCATCCAATCTTGAGCCTTTGGCCATTTGCAAAGTGGGGTCTTGACATTGCCAGTCCTCTTCCGAAAGCTCCTGGCAGTGTTTGTTTCTTACTTGTCGCAACTGATTATTTTACAAAGTGAGCTGAAGTTGTGCCCTTAGCCAAGATCCATGCTTCAGATGTTAAAAAGTTCTTATGGCGTGAAATTGTTTGTCGTTTCGGTATTCCAACATCATTAACTTCCGACAATGGCAAACAATTTGACGCTGACGAAATTCGACAATTTTGTTCTGACTTGAAGATTAGTCATAATTTCTCAGCACCGTACCATCCACAAGCTAATGGACAAGCTGAAGCTACTAACAAATCCATTCTTGCAATGCTCAAGTGACAACTTTAACAGGCCAAAGGAAATTTGGTTAAGGAACTTCCTGCGGTTATGTGGGCTTATCGAACCACACCTAAACATTTAACAGGATTTTCTTAATTTAATCTTGCTTACGGTACGAAAGCGGTCTTGCCTACAGGGATGACTTCAACCACACGAACGTCTGCCATGGAATTGGAGTCGAATGATCAAGCACTTGCTCAAGCCAAAGCCTTGATAGATGAGACGAGAGATGTCGGTCTGCAACAGTTAATTCGTTATCAGGCTGATATGAAATGAAAATATGATAAGAAAGTTCGACTTAAAGTGTTTGAGAAAGATGACTGGGTACTCTGTCGAAAGACGAGCTTGATAGATTTCGGTAAATTTAGAGAAAACTGGACAGGTCCATATATCATTGATCGCCCCGCCACCAAAGGATCTTATTTTCTCCGAGATTTAGATGGGACTGTTCTATATAAGCCGTGGAATGCATTTCATCTACGCAAGTTCTATAAGTAGATTTTAGTTGTTATTTTCCCATTATCCTAAAAAAAATAATAAAATAATAATAAAAAATCTTTAGTTTGTTTCGAGTTCAGTCGTTTATTTTCCGTTATTATCTTTGCACTTTTCAAGACTCGGTCATCAATAAAGATATAGTTCTTTCACTTCAGTTCCAATGATATTATTATGGTTCTAGCTAACCTTATTATCACTACGACACAATCTAACGAAGTTATCACGTTTAGCTTCATCAATCTAAGTTTGAACGCTTTTACGCTCGCTTAGTTCGTTACTTTCACTATGACACAATCTGACGAAGTTACCACGTTTAGCTTCAACAGTCTAAGTTTAAACGGTTTTATGCTCGCTTAGTTCGTTACTATCGCTATGACAAATTTGACGAAGTTACCACGTTTAGCTTTGTCAGTCTAAGTTTGAACGCTTTTACGCTCGCTTAGTTCATTACTATCGCTACGACAAAATCTGACGAAGTTACCACGTTTAGCTTCGTCAGTCTAAGTTTGAACGCTTTTACGCTCACTTAGTTTGTTACTACGCTACGACACAATCTGACAAAGTTACCACGTTTAGCTTCGTCAGTCTAAGTTTGAACGCTTTTACGCTCCCTTAGTTCGTTACTATCGCTACGACACAATCTGACGAAGTTACCACGTTTAACTTCGTCAATCTAAGTTTGAATGCTTTTACGCTCGCTTAGTTCGTTACTATCGCAACGACAAATCTGACAAAATTACCACGTTTAGCTTCATCAGTCTAAGTTTGAACGCTTTTATGCTCGCTTAGTTCGTTACTATCGCCACGACAAAATCTGACAAAGTTACCACGTTTAGCTTCGTCAGTCTAAGTTTGAACGCTTTTACGCTCATTTAGTTCGTTACTATCGCTATGACAAATCTGACGAAGTTACCACATTTAGCTTCGTCAGTCTAAGTTTGAACGCTTTTACACTCGCTTAGTTTGTTACTATCGCTACGACAAACTCTGACGACGTTACCATGTTTAGCTTCATCAGTCTAAGTATGAACGCTTTTACGCTCGCTTAGTCTAATTTTGCCCAGTTAAGTTAGCATTGGGGGCGTTTCATTATATTTCGTTCTATCTACATAACTCAACAACATTGTCAATTTTCTACAGATATGTTATCTGACATCACAACAATATTCAATTGCCAACACATACTGTATTTTTATTTTCATCAAAAGACGTTTTAGTTCGATGTTATTACATTCACACAATTACATAGTCATTGGTGCTTCATTATTTTTTGTAAGGCATTGTGCCGATATTTCTACGAGAAATTTTTCAAGTGAAATTTTTTGACAACTTAATTATTTTTCCCAAGGTATTGTGCTGATCTTTCTACGAGAAATTTTCCAAGCGAAAATTATTGACAGCTTCATTATTTTTTCTAAGGCATTGAGCCGATTTTTCTGAGCAAATAGAAACTTTCAGCCAGTTTCATTATTTTTTCTAAGGCATTGAGCTGATACTTCTCAACGAAACTTCTGTCGGCTTCTTTAATTCTTCTACGACATTAATTGACACTTTTCTACATGAAACTTTTCTCTGTCGACTCTTTGTGAATTTATTTTGCTCGTAAAACCGTCGTTTCTCCGTGCGGTAAAAATTCGCATTACGTCAAATTTATGAGCGAAAGTTATCTTCGCTTTCTTTATTTCTTCTAAGGCATTGAGATCATGCAGAGCGAACTTTTCATTGCAGCCTTTTCGTGAATTTCTTTAGTCCATCATACCTTCGTTTCTCCTTGCGACGACAAGAATAAACTTTTTGTCAATCTTTCAGACTTAACCAAACTTTTAAGATAACTGCTAAAAAATACTAATATACATGTTTCATACTGTCGAAAATCATTGACACTGCTATATCATATTCTCCAATATTCTCCGTGTTTTTGTCACACTTTCGATATTTTTCGAGCCCCTCCATTGTGCACTGCACATTGTCTTTATCCCATTTTCTTTGGATAGTCGGCCCCACATTCTCCCAAAATATCTTGCTCGTTTCATTGATCTTTCTTTTTTTAACGTGATTCTAGATTTTCTTTTTGCTCAGACAAATTCTTCTTATTGCTTTTTTCTTTTTCTGAGTTTCTGCCAGTGTCCTTGGTACTTGGCTTGGTCCCTGGCGATACATTCGCTTCGTCTTCCAAACTTGCGCATCTCTGCTTCATCTACCAATTTCTTTGGATTACTGTTGGGAACAAGCTTAATTACAATACAAACACAAAAATAAAATTCAATAGTCAACTAACCATTAACAAACTTTGTGGTTTTCCTCCGTGAGTGGTATTACCCCTGACAGTATTTGTCAATGGTCATTGGATTCTTTCCTCTTGCACTTTGCTTTGCCGTTTGTTTTCTCTCACTACAAGTGTGTTCTTTGTCATGTCATCTTCTGCAAGCATCAATGCTTCGTCTTCATTCCAGTTATTCTTTTCCTGCAGATATCACATATCAATGGCAATACAGTTAGCTCCAATTATATAGACTTTTTGATTTTCCTCCAGATTCCTTTAAATTCACTTTGTTTTCTGTTATACCAGTTATTGACCTTATTTAATGACTTTAGCTTTTCCTATTTTGTTTTTATTCTCTTTGATCAGCAGTTTACACTTTGGTCAGCAGTACTTTTTTCTAGTATGTTGTTCCATCGTTGAATGGCCTTATTAACTTCTTGCAATTAAATAGCCCCAACACCAATTACTTTTTTTGTGTTCACGTCGATTTTGATTCCCCCCAAGTTTAATAACATCAATTGTTATTTTACCTTCTTCTACTCTTGCCTATCACACGCCCATAGTTTCTACGGTAGGTGATACGGTGTACATAATACGATTTCAAAACAGAGAACGAACAAGCCAGAAATCGGAAAACCAAGAACAGGTAAGAGAGGAGGAGAGAACGCCCATATATCACTTAGTTTATAGTACGTACCTTATCGTCCTTCTTTTAAGAACCCCTCTTAGTCTGTGCTAACTGTTTTGAATGAGAATTCTTGTCACTTGCGGCATCATAACTTGAGGTGCCATTTGTACTTCTCTATCTTCACTAATCTTTTTTCAAATATTTTTGTTCGTTATTAGCTAGTCACCATCACGTTCCATCTCTTTATATATCCGTTCCCTTTTACCGATCTTGCGTTGGTTCAGTGTCCCAGTCCTTATATAATTCTATTATCCAAACCAATTTAAGGTTGGAGAATCGCTTATAAGCCTTATCCAATCCTGATTTAAATTTGGAGACTACTCTTGTTCAATATGTCGATACACTTCCTTGGTCCTATTTTACCCCACCTACTCTTGTATATTTTTCAAATCCCTTCTACTATTTCTAGATTACATTTTTTACACCAAAATTTTCAAATCCCCAATTATGTCGTTCACAATAATTCACGAGTTTTTCTCGACATTCAATTTTCATATCATTTGTATTCACACCATACTATGTTATACATTTCGCTCATTGTTTTCTTATTGCATTTTTTCATTGATTTTCTTATCTTCTTTGCCATATGAACTTTGTTCACATGTCAAAGAGGGGGTAGTGTTTCGACCCTCACCTATGTGGCAAACATCCATTAGTAGGGGTCCACTTTATTCGTTGAATCGACAGGGCTAAGACCCAATTTGCAATATCATGGATCAATGTACATGCCCATTAACTCATGTGTCTAAGGCTTAACCTTAGCCACATGGCTTGCCATTAACGTACATTAATTTATGTCCAGATTTGTTTTTTATCAAATAGATAATTATCAATTAAGAGTTATATTCAATTACAATTACTTAAGCTACAAGGAGTCTCTACTCTACCTATATAAATATCAAACTATTTTTCATATAGAACTACGTTCTTGAGACTTGATCCTATCGATAATTTGGGTACATAGGCAACCGAAAGGTACAGTTTCATTATTCTCTCGCTCACCAACATTTTTCACTACTTTTCTATGTTCTTCATCTCAACACCACTTAGTGTTTTGATCATATTTGGTCGAAACACCTTACTCATACCATCTTTAATTTCAGCGTCCATCTTAACAATCTTTTCATAGTAAAACTTGGGATTGAGATACGTAGCCACTGCATGAATGGGGCTATGAAGGCGTTGAATTCGTTTGCTTTCAATGATTGCATGCCAAAAAAGGGTCATATTTATCTTTATCATTATTGAGAATCATCTTTATCGATTCCTTGACTCTAATAATGCCTTCATATATGTATCCCAATGTACACTCATCTCCATCAACCATCCTAAGTAGTTTCACGATAGGCTCAACAATTGCAACCACTTCGTTGCCTTTAATCCAAAAGGCATCAGATTGTATTACCTTAACAAGTGCTTTAGCATCATCCTCTCTTGTCCTCTTATGAGCTTGCCAATCATTTAAGCTTACCAAGAATCTCAAAGGTTTTTTTTTTTCAATACAAATTGTAAGCAAAGAAATTGGCTAGCAAATCTAGTTGCTCCCGGCTTCTTCAAATCACGATTGTCTATAAACTTTCTCATTGTTTCCAAAATCGCAGGTGACCTGTATAAGAAAGTAACAAGTTCTCTTGCACTTTTCATGATTGGCATTACAAAAGGAAGCTTATCAATATCCTCTAAAATCAGGTCTATGCAGTGTGCTGCACATGAAGTCTTGAAAACATGCGGGTAACGAGAGTGAATAATAGCCCCAGCTGAACCATAATTGCTTGCATTATCTATAACAACTTGAACCACATTATGTGAACCAATTTCTCCCATGGTGCTCATTATGAAGTTAGTGAGATATTCTCCCGTCTGTTTTTCTTTGACAACCTCGAACTTCAAGAACACGATTCCACTTTTACTATGAACCTCAACAAGTACATGGGGGGAAACACGGTTGGCTGCATGAAATGTTTAACACTCAATTACAGGACTTTAGCTAGCTGAATCGTCCAACAAACTCTAGCATGGAAAACATCACTTTAGCTTACATACAACACAAAAAGCATTCCCTACATAATGACTATATATATATATATGATAGGTCATCAATATGTCACTATGTCAAAGTTTTTAATTAGTGATGATATGATAGGTTCCATCGACAGCTCAGATGCGTATAAAACAGCGATCTATCAAGAGGTATCGGGGAGATGCTCCATAGAAGCGCTGAGAATAGTTAAGATTAAGCATCGCGTCGCGTCAGTTAGAGGGAAATGAGATTGGCATTTAAGAGTGTAATATTACACATGTACTACATTAGCAAAAAAATTGTAGTAATCTACGCATGTTCCTTTATTAGAGTGTATTATTTACTTGTTGTATTTTCTCTTCATATCTCACAAAATGTAACTTGGTTTCACAAAATGACTGCACGAGTTTTACGATGTGCACCACATTATGTTGCAATATGACTTCTGATGTCCTATAATGTTTCCGTGCATGCCTCATAACATCACTAATTAAAAATTGTAACACTGAATCCATAAACTAAATCTAAGGAATGATGCCTCAGAGTTTTTTTTTTGGGGCTGTCAAAGTGTTTTTTTTTGTTTGGTTCTGTCAGAGTTTTAGCTTCTAACCCAAAGTTTTCACCAAAACTTGTTATGACAGCCCTTGTTCTCACCGAAACTTCAAGAGACTGAACCCTTTTTTTCAAGCACCAAACACATCACGAAAACTCTGACAGCCCCAAAAATACTTCTAGAGCCAATAACAGGTCTCTAGAATACTTCTACCATACTAGCAAACTATCATAACCTACTCATTTCTAAACTAACAATTTTCAAACAGCAGTTTCTGACAAAACAGCATAGAACAGTAGTCTCTGACAGAACAACAGACAAATATGTATTGATGCATATAAAAGTGTAACTTGCACAAATAACATTCAAAATACCACAACAAAGGTCTTTAGCCCAAAATAACACATCTGATAACACAACAAAGGTCCTTAACCCAAAATAGCACAACAAAAATAATTTGCATCAGACATCCAAAATAACACAACAAAGGTCCCTTAACCCAAAATAACACATTTGATAAACACCATATTATCACTTTCCATGGTCCTTAACAGCTTTGAACTTTTGTCGTGGTACTGCAGTAGCTAGAGGTGGCGGTGGTGGCTTGAATGTCTCCGTACTTTGTCCAAAGCCTCCAATAGCTTGAATGTTTCTTTTTGGTGGTGGTGGTGGCTTAAATGTCAGGTTACTTGCTGCTGTGATCAATCCTTTCGATGTCTTGTTATTTTCCGTTTTTTGTTTTTCTAAGAAATCACGAAATGTGTGTCGATGATGGGGGGCCTGTTGTAAACAAGAAATTGATATAAGTGCATTATATATGTGTGCTTAACTAGGGTCCATGTAAAATATGTATACAAGAATACCTTGAATGTTTTTGATTTGGGTGCTTGCTTCCCAAAAGTTACAGTTGCTGGCTTTGTAGGTTGTGCAATATATCCCCTGTTCGTTGATATAAAAAGAAGGGTAAAAAGAAATCTAAAATGGATCAAAAAAGAAACTGTCATTGAAAGTAGAACCAACCTTTTTGGGTTATCGAGTTCTTTGTCCTTTACAGACTTACTTTGAGTAACCGAAGCTGATGCTTCAGTTGTTGCAGCAACTTTGCCTCTAGTCATGAGCTTTTTACCAGTTGATGTCGAAGAAAACAATTTAGTTGCTTGTGAGGGTGCTGCCACTTGAGTTGTTGATGCTTGTGAGGGTGCTGCCACCTGAGTTGTTGATGCCTGTGAAGGTGCTACCACCTGAGTTGTTGATGCTTGTGAAGGTGCTGCCACCTGAGTTGCCGATGCTTGTGAGGGTGCTGCTTGGCAGTCCTTTTTCTTACCTGTAATATATATACAAGTATCAATTTTCAACTAGTTAAACACTTAGACTCTTTTTAGGTCTTAACTAAGCAAAACTATATGTTTTTACCTTTTGCCCTACCATTTTTCTCTGCAGCTAGACCTTTGCAAGTTTTTGCATTGTGTCCCTCAACTTTGCATTTACTACATTTTCTCTTCTTCTTGTTCGGTTTCAAACCCTCGTCTTCATCTCTTCTTTTATTCTTTTTAGGTCTACCAATCCCCCTCACATATGGAGGTGGAAACACATATATGTTTGGATCCTACAGAACAACAAAACCCAATTAGAAAAATATACATAATAAATTTACACAAATGCATAGTCAGTCGATAACAAATTAAACTTACTGGTTTAGGCCAGTCCTTGGGGTCAGGCATTGGCTTGATGTGACCCATGTATGCTTGTTTGTATGTGGAAACCCAATAATAGGAACTGTAATACTCTGTCCAATCCAGTCTCATAGGATATATCACTCTTACATCATGCACACAAACTACTCCAGAGAGTTGCCACCTAATACAACTACATTCATGATCTACCAGGTTCACAGTCCATCTATTTCCATAGAGATCTTTCACACATTGTAAGTCATTGGTAGATTCAACCAAATCATAATGTGGTATGTATTCAATCAATTCTGCAATTCTCTTAACCACCCAAGGTACTAAGCCATTGTTATCTCATTCTTTGGCTTTCTCTCTCCTCTTATACAGAAATGACATCAACAAAATGTGGTAACTATTAACAAAAGACACTACTGCTTATCCCTCAGTTCTAGTATCCATGAATTAAACGACTTGGAGAAATTGTTCGAGATATGTTCACACTTTGTAACATGACTAAAGTGTGACCTTGCCCAGGTCTCAACATTCTCCTTCAAAAACCAATCTTTAGCTTGACTACATTCAATTCCTAATTTCTCCATAGCCCTCTCAAATCCAGTCTTCGTGTAACACTTGGCTGCACCCCAAACAAGCAATTCCAAATGTTGGGCTTTAAATTCCTTTTTGAAATTTTTGTACATATGTCGAAAGCAAAATCTATGCTCATTTCCAGGAAAAACAATTGGCACAACCTCAACTAGTCCTTTCTGTCTATCAGACATGAAAGTTACAGCTTGTGGATGATCATTTATCCCATAGTGTTTCATTTTGTCCAAAAACCTTATCAAACTATCCTTAGTCTCCGATCTAGTGATGAAAATAGCTATTGGAAACAAACCATTATTTCCATCCAAGCCAATCATGCTTAAACACTATCCTCCATACTTCCCTTTTAAGAAACAACAATCTAATCCAATAATTGGTCTACAGGCATTCAGAAAACCATATAATGAAGTAGTGAAGAAAATACACAAGTCCTCAAATTCCAAACTATCTTCATTTCTAGTGTAAGTGGCAAGAGAGCCTGGGTTACTTTGCATTACCTTATCACATATCATTAAATCATATAACCCAAATTAATATGATCACATAAACTAAGTTGAGCATAAACATGAACATAAACTAAGTTGAAGCATATACCTGATCACATAGCACAGAAACCAGGTTGTAACTTTCACCATAATCACCATGAATTTGTGTTAAACATTTGATCCTTGCATGCCAAGCAGTTCAGTAGCTGATGGTAACATGGTATTTCTGTCTTACTTCATCTATTATATCCCGTGGTGTTGTTGACTTGTAGTGCACCTTCATATGGTCTTCCATTACTCTTGACACCCAATTGGCATCTGCCATACTATTCTTATGACCTGTATCAGCTGAACATGTGTGCACATTGAATAGTGTCTTTAACTTCATTGTGAACCCATCATCCTTGCGCCTCCAATAAGCTAACCATGGACATCCTATGCATTTACATAAAGCTCTAATTCTGTAAGACTCATCTTTAACTAAAAATGCTTCAAATCTGTTCCGTATGCAAATTGTCTTAATGTCATGTCGTAGAGCAGTAATGGTTGGTCACTCCATACCAAGCTTCAACTCAACTACTTCAGTCCTTGGCATCTCCATCTCTGGTTCAAAGTACACATTAGAAGTTTCAGCTTCAAAGTGGTAATATTCATCACCTGGTGGTATCTCAAACTCCCTCTCATCTTCAGATGAGTGTGAGCTATGGTAGCCCTCTTCAGGGTGAAGACCATCAATGATAATTGCCTTTCCCACTTGAACTGAAGGGTTTGCTGGTACAACCAATGGAACTCTCTCTCTCTCAAGATCATCATCCAGCTCATCCTCAAAACCAGTCGCCTTAAGTCTAGCCAATTCTGCCCAGAAGTTTTCCTCCTCTTCATCAATGATTACACTTTTTCCCTTGTCTTTCGAAGTCAACTTCTTACCTTTCTGATGCTTTCTCTTAACTTGTTTTGGTTTGGATGCCACCTTCGTAGGTTTTTTTTTACCTTTCTTCGCAACCCTTCTTTTTATCTCCAAAAGAGTGATATCATCTCCCTCTTCAGCTTGGGATAGTTGAGAAAGTGCATTTGGTGTTGGTGTAGAAATTCTAGGAGTCATAACTAAAAAGTCATCAACACCACCGAGATCTAAGTCAGCATATATACGACAAAAGCCATCTTTGCTAGGAGCCAACAAACCCCACATTTGTAACAGTTCACCATCAGTATTCACATACACCAATTTACCATTTGTAATGTAGGACAATTGCAAGCCAACGGCCACTTGTATTAATTTAAGTATGTATTTTGTGAAATCCATCATGTTCAACTCATCACTATCAACCTCATGCATCATCAGTGAATCCCACTCAAATTCGTAATGAGAATGACACACTTCTTTTGCATCAGGCGGTGGTTTAAAGCTTCCCCCAATATAAATAATCAAATCCTTTTTGTCAAATAACACCATCCTACACAAACATGGATAAATTACTTGAGAATTAGGAACGACACAAATACTGTAGGGTATAAAAGCTTAAAAATCTAATTTTTTTTAAAGAATGAGACAAATACTGTATAAATCCCTCTCATCATTTTATAACAAAGTAAAAAAGTAGTGAGGTTGACAAAGATTGAAGGAGATTACCTTTAAATCGAAGATTAGATATAGTGATGATGAAGGATCCACATAACAACTTCCAACACCACTAGATATACACTTTAGACACTCAAAACCACAGCTAAAAGTGAAAATTACTTACAAAGCTCTCATTTTTATCTCAGTGCATAACAATGGCAGCACAACACCATTCTTCCCGCTTAAAACCACCGAATAGAGCAAGCTTTCATCGGACATAAACTGCATGTCTAATTTTGAGTTGTAGGCTTGAGTTGTGGGCTTTGAACAATGTCAATGGCAAATTTCATAATTTCCACAGAAAAAGGGTATGTAGGACAATTCATGATCCTTGACTAGTCAACTGACGGCCATTGTTGGTTGACTCTTTTTGACTATCAAGTTGGGGGAGAAATCCAAATTTCAATTATTATGGGGGTATGTCAATATAACCCAAGAAATTATTTGACAAAGGAGAAACAATGAATTGACTTTACAAAGGGTGAGACAACTCTACAACGGCAAAATTCTTGTTCTCCAGCATTATTTATAGAGTGACATGTTGCTTGTACTTTTACGGGGTCTACTCACACGTACATGGCCAATATCTGAGATGGTACGGCGCCCTTAGTCACTGGGTCCTGGAGCTGGAGCAGGAGTGGGAGCCAGAGTGGGAGCGGGACCCTGAGAGCGTCTAAGTTCGAAAGCTTTGTGTTCTAGAGCACTTTGAGAGCGCCAATAAATATAAATATAAATATATTTAATATATATTAGAATAGAGATAAAACAAACAAATATTGAATTGAAAAAAAAAGAAAAACTCTTACTAATTTTCCTATTTTTTCATATATATATAGAGAGATTATATATATTGGAGTAAGTATGACATCATTGAGAACACTATTATAATTGAGTCCGTATAAGCCCAAGAAAATTGAGAACACTCGTTCAATGTTTTCGACTTTTTCGTGGACTTACTAAGTGCCTACTTGAGTCTTTATCTTCATTTATAAAAGCATTCTTAATGCAAGTCATTATGAAGGGAAATAGAGACTTGTCATCCTTATGGAGCCAAAACCCTTGCCCAATACAAGGGTGACAATGAAAGTAGTTTGTAACTTCGATTGATAATGAGAGTAACATTTGCTACCGAGATTGTTATTGAGTTGTGAGCTTCGGACGAAATATTTTATTCTGTTTCGTGTGTTTTTTTTATGTTTCTCAAGCTCTTTTTCTCTAACCAACTCTCACGTTCTCAACCAACTCTTATTTTCTCATGGAAATGTTTTCCCATTTAAATTTTTACGGATGAGTGAGTGAAGCACACTCATTGTTTTCGTTTTATGTTCAAAATTTCAAAGTACAGAAGGGTCTAGAATTATTATAAATTTATAACTCCCGCTTAATATTTTCCCAAATTTTGAAATCGATACAATGTCAATCTCCTATAAATACTCCTTATATTTCTCTTCTCTAATAAACAACTTTCTAATTCTTTATTCTATAATTCATTTTAGTTTCTCATCCAAAAAATGGCTCCCAAGAAACAATCCAAATCTAATTTCCCAGTCAATGAAATAAGACAAAACATCCCCATCAAGAACAAACATCTTATATGAAGCCAAGGCTTACTAAATCTGTGTATTTTAGAGATTTGGACACACAAAACCCTCAAGTTAGGTTCATATGGAAGCATAGATGGATATAGGGGGGTGCATGTGGGGGTGGCCGCACCCCCCTAAGATTAGAAAAGCTCCACTACCACATAACTAATTGCTTATAAAAATCTTCAAACTATAAAGACTAACAAACCCAATTTTTTTTAGCAAACTTTCACTACCGCACCCCTAAAATTTTCATTATAGTGAGAATATAATGAACAAAAAAACATATGAAAAAAAAACTAATAAAAAACATTCCAATAAACCAACCAATTTTTTTACTTCTCTTTTTGTCGTTACAAAATTATCATTTATCATTTATTTTGAGTTCAAAACCATTAAAGAGGGACAAATACATTTCTTTGAATGTTTAATGGATTAATGAGACTAAAACATTTATCCAAAAGCCCAAAGCCTAACCGGTCAGTTTGTATAATTATAATCACCCTTCCTTTCTTTCACTCTCAATTCTTAAACAAGCGTCAGACCTAAACCCCAAAAAAAGCAAAAAACAAAAAACAAATTCAAAAAGGATTTGAGGCACAACTTGTTGCACGCTTGTCCTAATTATTTGTAAAACTCGTTATCATTATCAATAAAATTTTCACTAAAAAAAACACGAGACAAATTTTTACTTTCAATGTTAATCTTTTATAGTTTTCTCTACATGATAGTATGGTTATATATACTTATAGCGTTATAGGAAGTTAACAATTTGTTGAATTGTTGTAGACTTGTAGACTAGATTATGTAGATATATATAGACATAGTAGTATCAATTAATGGCTTAAGTGCTTAAGTAGTTAATTTCGTCAGTCCATATTCAATTCTTAGTAGTCAACAACACACTCTAGTTTTGTGAATTGAAATAAAAGCATAATTTTGTTAATATTTATTGTTTAGATCTTCTAACATAAAAAATATAAAAAAAAAAATCTTTACTTTTTTTGGGGTGGTGTCCACATAATCTCAAGACGCACTGGCGGCTTAGAATCTTGGCTCTGTCCCAGTATGGAAGGTTAGCCAATTAGAAATTAGAAGGTGTGAATACCAAAAATGTTGATGGAGTTCTGGTAATTGCTCCTTGGTGTGAGAATGATAACTAGCTACTCAATGTTGTTAGAGGTTGTTTAAGCAAGAGTTTGAAATTCATGTTCTATCTCCTTGGATAATCTTTTTTAGGTGGTTTGGAACAAGTGCGAAGATGAAGAGAAGTTTATCAAGTTGTTGGATGCAGTCAAAGCAAAGGAGGGCTGCTGTTACATGGTGTGTTAGGTGGATTTGAAGTTTGAAGCCTTATCTTGTTAAGATCGAGTCAGTTTGTGTTAGTTTTTGTGAAGTTTGTGTTAGATTTGAACAAACTGTAATTGTGGAGAGTTGTTGAAATGTTGAGAAATCTGTAGGATTGAGTCAGTTGTTGCTTTAGGAAGAGCCTGTAGACTTGTTACTGGTGAATGATTGTTCATTATTCTTTTGTTATGTAGTTTATTTCATATTGTAAATCGATTTGCAGCTTTGATGGATTGGTTTCCAAATTTTAATATATGAAGTTTGCACATTCATTGTGTGGTTATTATTTCAGATTTTGATGTGGATTGGAACCTATTTATTGATGACTCACTCTGATTTATATGAGTTTGAAGGCTTATAGATCAAATTTTCATGATCATCTACTCTGTCACCTTGTGTGTTGTATAATACTTTTGATGTTTATGACCTTTGGGATATGTGAAGCTATGTTAATTTCATGGATGCAGTTCCTTGGTACACAACTTCACATTTCTACCGAGCTTTGTCTTTGCCATGTTATTTTATTGAAAATGTTAATTTTGAGAAAGTTTGGTTCTGGTGTCTTGTGTTTTGGCTTGTGGTCAATCCTTTGCAATAAGGTTCACTTAGGCCCGACCCTAAGCAGGTGCCATGTGGGTGACCGCACAGTGCCCCGAATATGCAAGGCCCAAAAAAATATGTTTAGGTGAAAATGCCTATTTGGCAAATCAAAATCCTAAGCCAACCAAAAGCCCAAAAAATTGGAAATTTCACAATAAACAACCGAAATATCCTCTCATATTCTCTTTCCTCATTAATTATTTTCGTAAAAAAGAAAGAAATAAGAGATATCTATTATAATAAAACAAAATGGGAAGACAAAGGGTGGTGGGGATTTCATAAGGATTTGCGTTTGATGAGGCATATGACTAGCTCAGATCGTTTTGAAACCCCTTTTGATGAAAATTCTTAATAACTTTTAAACGAATTAAGTGTTTTTTAAATGAATTAAAGAAATGATTACGTTTTAAATCCCAATAGTTTTCTTGCCATTAATACATTTTAAGCTCTCAAACTTCCACCTCATGTAAATAATTATCTTTGCTTATCTAATTAGTCCTCTAATCAAATCTCTTTGGTTTATGCTCTAAAATCTTAAGCCCGAAAATAACTATTCTGCCATGTATCTTGGCGTGGGTCAATCTTTGCATTAAAAGTTTTTGTTAACCAAGATTGCATTAAAAGTTTAAAACACCTTTAATTGCCCACTATAAATAAAAAACGGAAGGGAATGCAAAAGTCAAAATGGAAAGGCTTTAATTCACAAATAACACCGGGTATATCTCTCCTCTAACTCCTCTAATTCCTCACCTTTATCTCTCTCACTCACCAAATCCACTTTGTCTGTCTATCTTCTCCAAGTTCTCTCCCACTCTCCTATCGGTTAATCTCATCTTTCATGATATTAACATTTTAATTGTTTTCAAATGTGCAGGATTTCTAGAGAACCCAAACCAAGTTAAGCCCTCAGGTAATTTCAGGTAACATTGAAAATCGTGTTAATTTCAAGTCTGAACTTTAGTTTGCATTGCTTTTCCAACTTTTTTATTAATATTTTTTTTAATCTATATCAGTGTTAATCTCTATTTCCACCTTTCACTATGAATTTTCAGTTGTGACACATTAGATTTGCCTTTTCCATTTACAAATGATTCTTCCTAAACTAAAAAAAAGGAGGAGCACGTCTTAAGAAGCATCTCTACATCGATATTAACTTATTGAGTCTATTACTATTTTTAAAGTTTGCCAGTATTGATTCAGCAGTGTTATATCTTTTCAGTTTGTTATATATACATTCCAATATTTCTATTTCAATGATATATGGCTATAAATGTCTTCTATATGATGGCCACATTGGCAAAGATCTTTTCATAACTCAACTGATCAAGTATTACTTTGTTATGTCTGTTGATGCATTTTACAAACGTAATTGGTGGTACTTTCGTGATATCCATAATCTCCACTTCTACACGTTTAATTGTTTTTCATGGGCAACCATCTGATTTTTATATAGTTGTTGTTTTAATTTTTCAAAATAGATTCCTTAGCTTTATCCTTCTGTTATGATATGCTTTAATTAGTTAGTGAAGATAAAGGCCAGTTCAGATGGGTCAAAACTTTAATAGTGCTACAGTTGTCTTTATTCCGAAATAAGTTAGGGATGCACAAGATGATGAATGGATTTGTCTTATTATAACCCAATTCTATTTTGTTTAGTTAGTTGAATTTTGATAGTATTAGTACTCAAGTCGAAAAGGAAAATCCAAGAACAAGAAGACAACTACCATCTTAACAAGTTGATGTTATAACAAATCATCGATGTGCCATCCACTCTTTTCAAATTGTCTTAATTTGAATATGGATGGAATATGTTGTTAGGTAAATGTTTTTAGCCAATTTGATAGGTTTAGTTAAATAGGATGAATAGTAGTTAAATAATTCGTGATTTGGCTGATTTCTATAGTTAATAGTTATTGCACTTGCAATATATGTATAGTTGATTGAGATGATGGGGTTTAGTTACAATATTAAGTTATTAATGAATTTAATAAATTGCATTTAGTTCATTATATTTGTCCACCATAACGTTGGCATACAAGTTGAGTCCTCTATCGGACGCAAGTGAGGGTTGATGTTTGATCCAGTATGTTTTCTCACTTTAACAATTTAAACATATTGGGATTTCAAAATGGATGAAGCATCAAACCAGATAAGCTCTTATTAACGAGATTTAAAAGCATGTCTTGGTGTTCAAGTAATTGAGTCATTTCTATATATTTCCAAAAATGTGCATTGTTTATGTTTCTTCAACGTGTCGTGGTAATTTCTCTGCTTCACTCTTACTTTCTTAATAGCAATCCTAGACCAAGTCACACATCAATCATTTCATTTGTTTCACCTCTAGGAGTGTTAGGAGGTCTATGTTTGTAGAATAGTCCACACTTGCTTTCGTGTTTGGTTACTTGGTTATTCAAAGAAACACTACTTGCATGATCAGATAAATTTTACTGTTTACCATTCAAAAACCAAATCTGGCCCATTCCCTTTGTATTGACTGGCTTAGGCACATTGAGGATTACCTCTTCTACTGGTGTCAATAGTCAATAGTCAAAGACTGATCGACTAGATCAATCAACTAATTGTTGCTTCGTTTCCATTGAAAGTATTAACTATAGATAACTAGGTTTGGTTATGGAATTTGTAGAAGATATGATGTTTAGCAAATTAGACATGATACCTATATTAGTTATTCATACTACAACTATATATTGTATTGTCATTGATATAGGTTGTGTTTATTCTACTATGGTTTCATGCCAAACTTTTCAATTTATGTTACGTGTTTGTAGAGCTTTTGGAATTGACTTGCAAGTGTATCACAATTCTAATGTTGTGATTGATATATTAAGAAGCATCTTATTTGATGCAGGACTAGAGGAGCTCGTGGCATCTAGCAATTACTGACAAGTGAGGTGGTATTGAATTTCGCACAAAAGCATCAACCAAGCAGATCTGTTTCATTTTTGGCGACAGATTGCAAATTGATATTTCAGTGCCATCAAGAGCAAGTTAGTGTTGTGGCAGACCTATTCCTACTAGAATTTTTAAGCTTATAAGTTTGTTTACAAAAGCCCTATATAGGGTGGTTGTACATACATGAAGCTCATTTTCAAGGATGTATATACTTTAGCAACTGAAAATTGGAAATCTTTGTTGGGTCAATCTAATGGCATGGGCTTGTGACGTGGTGTGCATCTTACAAATATGTTTTATGACAACGAAAAAAAAATACAAATATGTTGAACCCTATAAATATTTGATGGCAAACGATTTTGTATACTTTGTAGAGATTGATTAATGGATTTTAATCATTATATCCTACATTCCTACTCATAATAGGAAAACTTGAAACTTGATGGATATTTCATATAGCCAATTAGATTTGCTTTTGTGGATTTATATTACCGGTATTGAAATTTATCTAATTTCTTTTTTGTTATAATCCATCACTTATTTAGAACTTAAAAGGAACGTACTATTTGGCTATTTCCTACTCTTTCTGCTCACATACGCTTTTGAAGGTAATACTACTGATCTCTCTGTAGATTGCAGTCTTGAAATTTTATTACTTTAGCTACATGCCTACATCTTAACTTCCTTCTCACCATCATATCCATATTCACATGCATGCATACATACTAATTGTAAGGCTAATATCATTGTCCAAGTCTTCTTATCTTTGTCAATTTCTTAGAACTTTTTACAATCATTGTTTATTGGGCGAATCTTGATTCCAATTTCAGTATTTAATTAAATTTGGTACTTGCAGCAGAGTCTTTCATTTTTATTTTCATTTTATTTTAATTTTAATTTTTTATTAATGATGCAATTATACAATCCCAATTCATTTGGCAGGTTTTCTATTTTCTGATTTCTACAATTGAACAAGTTCAATGAATTCGATCACGTTTGGTAAATTTAATTTTTCATTTTTATTTCATATTTTAATTTTGAATTCAGCTATTTTAGTTTGAATGAACGGTGCAAGCCTTATTTCAGGTTGCGAAATGGTTTTAGATTGCATCGTTCAACTTGGATAGCTAATAAACTAATGCAGATTGTTTTGTGTTTTCTTCTTACGTACATTTCGTAAAGACCATTATCGGAATCAAAGGTTTTCATAAATTTTTTGTTTTCGTGGTGTTCTCGACTGTTAGTACTACAATATTGAGAACTGATGATGTAGTATGTGTGCTCTATCTTACTTCTATAAACCACAGGTCACCAAGGTGTTAAATATACTCGGTTTTTTAGTAGTATATTGGAAGAAATGACAACTAAGTTTAGTTTTTTTGCTGCTTCAAATTCAATGGAGGTTGTACTAGCTAACACCAACTGACATGGATATCTTTTTGAGTGTATATGCAATGTTGGGTGCTTTAGTGAAAAACAAGAAAGGCTGGTGTTCTAGACACCCAACCCACCCCCTATCTCGAGTTGATATGCATTCAATTGATTTTTCTTTGTTCTGACATAGTTGTATGTCGTTTTGTATATTTCCAGACTCCAGGTGCAGGTAACGCTTACAAAGAGTGTTGTGAAAGACTGTGTGGACTTGGTGTGTCAAGACCTCATTGGGCTTTCTAATTGACTTTTGAAATTAACAACTAGATATTAAAAGGTATGTATGTTGGAAGAGTGCTTCTTCAATGTGCATCACATTGAGTAGACTCAATGAGCACAATTTGTTGCCTTTGATTTGGCATCTTTTTCATTGAGATTTGGGTTTTTGTGAAAATTTTCATTCAAAAAAATTTGACTTTTGTGCAATACATCCTCAACCCTTGGTTTGAGTGGATGAGGGGTGTGGATTGGTGCACATTGAGTGCATTTGAGTTTTGGCGCATTGAATAAAATGTCATGTTGGAAAGTGTTCCCATCTCACTTTCACATATTATCTGTTACTGATGCTTAATTTTGAGTTTTTCTTGGGTGAAAATATTCCATTTATCAGAGAGAGGGTGTAACAGCCAAGACTTATGCTCCAGTTCTATGTGAGCCAATGGACATCATCCTAGATCTGCAGTGGTGTTGAAGAAATACAAACTTTACATAATATTTTAGTCATACTTTTCTGTAAAAGAAGAGTTGTACATTTTAGTGGGGATAATTAACCTGTTAATAATGGTGGAATGACTTTGTAATGTTATTAATTTTGGGGTTGAATTTTCAGGGTTCTGGGTCAAAGCTTCAGTGGATATATCTAACAAAGGTTTTTCATGATAACTAACTTGATAAGTAAACTCATGTGTTAGATGTTGTAGTCTATTTTTGTTGAAGCACTTGCTTGGTGAAGAGGCTTTGTTATCTTAGTTATCAAAGAAAGTTAAGACACGATGAATCTTCATAATTATTTTTATCCATAGTCAATTCAGGAATGCTTTGTATTTTGTATGTTTGCAACATTATTATGGCATGTAGTATTTTACTTTGAGTAAACATATTTGAAAACATGCAAAGAAAAGAACTGGTTCCACTAATTTAATATATCAATGAGGTTTAGGCTACGAAGAGAAAGCTGCAATTACTAGATTTTATATCATGAAAAGTTATGGGTGTGTTTGGCAACTAGGATTTTATGGTGGAATTCAGAATATATTTTTAAAAATTAAGAATCACCCTGGTTGTCAACTTTTTCTACCCTGGAATGAAAATCTCAAATCCCCAAAAATCAAAGAATTGTAAGTTTCTATAGGGGGCAGAAACTTGAGATTTACATATATTCAGGAATTTTAACTACTTGACATTGTAAGTATTGGAATTATATTTTCAATTCCAATTCCAATTCCATAGGAAAACTTCCAAACATACCCTATAGTTCTTGCAGAATGATAGCCTTGAAAACAACTAAACAAGCTTCATTTTATAGTCCTAATAAGGTTTTGCCTTAATCAAGTAGTTTATTCATATCTATTGTTTGGTTATGTGAGTGTGTCATTTTACTTGACAATATGGCTCACAGTGTGCTCAGACTACTCAATGTAATTTTATTTTGAAGATTAGAAGATTGTCTTGAAAATCAATATTTATTATATGTCCATCGCTCGAGAAAGCGGTGATTGTTTAACATTTTTCCACGATTGATGTATTGGACAATGTTTCGTACGGTTGTATATGGAGTTATGAACAAGTTCATCAAAAAGTGTTGAAGGCATGGTAGAGACATAGTTTGTGATTTCGATGGAATTCTCGGAATGTACTTTCGGAAATTCGGAATTCGGTTCAAGGATAAAAAAATATGGAATTTCGAATGTACTCGGAATATGGCGGAATAAGGGGCGGAATTCTGATTTTTGGATTTGTCAGAATTTCGGATATTCGGAAATCTTGAACTATGGGTAGAGGACAACGTCCATATCAATTTTTTCCTTAATAGACTTTCAATTGTTTTTGTTCATGTTTTTTTCCCAAGAATTTATGTATATACTTTATAATAATAATGATTAGGTATAATTTACATACCCCAACTATCATTCATGTCCTACTAATCAAATTATTTTGCACATATCAAATGTTCAGTTCATTACAATTTAGCTTTGTAACCAAAAATGAAAGAGTAGATGCATTTAGAAAAAAATGAAATTGCATAACCGTACCAAATCAACGTTTAATTGTAAGATACATGGCAAAGGCTCCCACTATCAAAAGACACAATTTTTTTTAGTATGAGACACCACCACATACTGACATCTACAAAATAAACAACCACTTCAAAATAAAATGTCTACAAATTCCCACATACACCATACATTTGAAAATATTTGGGTATACTAAGATTAATGCCACAAACAATATAATAAGCACCTCATAACAAATCATGTCGTAGGCACGGGTGATACCTAGTAATAAATGAGGAGATCTTCTTAACAACTAGATATCTCTCTCTCCCCAATTAATGACGTTTTCTTTTGAAAAATCACTCTAACTAATTGTTGCTTGAGTCGCCCCTCAATTACTTAAATACAAAAGAAAGAGTAAAAAAAAAAACCCCCTCTTCATTTACTTTCTGATCATCTAGTATCCTCTTGTTCTCAAAATTTCTTTCTTTACAATTGTAGATTTGTATTAGTTTTCACTTTGATCAATCTCAATTACTTATTCACCTAACTTTTGATTCTTCTTCAAGTAAGCATAGTTTATAGAATTTTGTTGACTGTTCTCGTTACTGTCGCGTCTGCAGAAAGAAATTTTTCAAAATTAAAATGATTGAAATCATATCTTAGATCGATTATGTCACAAAAAAGACTAAATGAGCTAGCGTTAATATCTATTGAAAATGAATTTTTAGAGAAAATTAATTTTGAAAGCTTCATTGATAATTTTGCAGCTAAAAATGCGAGAAGAGCAATATTTCAATGATCCATTTTGTATTGATGGAAGACTAGAAGAGGGCCACATTTTCTTGTTTGCACAGGGCCATTGAAAACTCAGGACGGCCCTGGACTCACTCTTTAGTTTCATTTGGTTTAGTTCTATTTGGATGGGAAATTAAACAGACAGTTCACGTCTAGTACAGGTATACATCTAAATTTTCTATAATAAACTCACTGTTACCACTGCACTAATATGAATTTGTATTCGGTTTCTGTGTCCTTTTTATATTTTTTTCCCCATTTTGTTTCCACTGTTACCACATTTTGTTTTCATTGTTTTAACAAGAAATTAAGAAATTGGTCAAAAAGATTTGGGGTCAAAATCACTCCCTAGAACAGCACGGTTTCGAAATCACTCAAAAGGACACATTTAAAATGCAAATAAAAAACCATATTTCGGGTGAAAATAACCGGTAAGGACAAATAGTCTGGATTTTAAATATATATTTCTGATTTACCATCCTGTAGTTTTGGTATGCACATTGTATGTGCATATCTAAAATTCAGTAAAAAAAAATTGTTACATATTGTGCTTGCACATTGTCTATACCCTATCTCGCATTGTATTACCTGGGATGGGGCTATTTTCAATTTTTCATCCTAGCTTTTGAAACCGTCCAAGTCCTTTGTATTTTGTACATTGTAGTGTGTCTACTCTGTTTCTTAACACTTTCGCAAACAATGTTTTTGATATTTTCTTGGCGCTGTTAATTTTCTTTTGACATCAGATAGAAACGTGTCTAATGTCTCAAATGTAGACGTCTCCTTCCCTCCAAATCAATCTAGAAGTCCTCATTTTGTTCTCTAATGCTTTTATCCAAGAGCAGTACTGGATTCCAAAGTGGGGTGATTATAAAGAATAACTTGACTTAACTAGGAAACCAACCTTATTGGTTGAAGATGGGCTTATTAGGTTGTGGATAAGAAAAGTGTTATGATATTGATTTGGGTGAGAACTTTGAGAAGGTTCATAGTGCAAATGGATCGGTTTTTTCCCTTTCTGTGGAGTACTGGATACAATTTTTTTTTTAACTTACTGATATAAAAAGTTATTAGTTTTATGTGGCTAAAGAGATAGGATTTAATTATAAGAGCATAGTATATCAGGATCCTCCCTTGTGGATTACTCTCTTTTTTCTTCACTCTATATCAAACAAGTCAAGTATTTTGTTTATGATAATGCCTCTCTGCCGTAGGCTAGTTCTGCGACGTTGGGAGTGAATTTGAATAAAGAGCTCGATCAGTGCTGAATATTATTTAAATTGAACCTCATACGGGATGATGTGTAGGGTGGCACATTATGAACAAGCTCTGAAGAAGGCATACAAAGTAATTGAAGTGATTTGTCTAGATGACAACATGTTGATGGAAAAATGCCATTGGGAAACTGACAATGTCTCTGGAAGATTGCCCATTTGGTTACTTATCCTTTGTTTCTTGGCAGACTCCCTTTCATTTGCTATGATATGTTAATGTAACCCCTGATCTACTGAAGGCTTTACCCTTTATATTTGTGGCCTGATAGGTTCTTAGTATCTGTTACTTTCAACTTTAGTATCTGTGAATGTCCAATCACGATAGTACACCCTATTTGATTTCACCAAAGTAGAGATGTGCTATATAGATGAAATGCAATACCATTCGAATGGTACATCTTATGATAATACAAAGTTGGGAAAATGAACCATTAGAACTAGAACTTTTTTGTTTGTTAAAACCTTTCCCGGGTATGAGAATATGACACCAGTTATTCTTTCAGTTTCCTATAATTTTTACTGGTGAATTATTCTATAAGGTGGAGATCGAGATTGAAATACTATGTATATATATTTTTTCATTTATTATTATTGTTCTCCAATTGATCCCTGGACTACGTTATTTGTTGTAACTGGGCTTAGTGGCTTAGGACAAGGTTTGTATATCCTGCATAGGAGTCATATTTCCCTTCTTCTGACCGGCTTTAGCTGATGTGAAAAACCTAGATTGAATACCCACACTCATCTCTAAATTTTTGGCTTGGTCTTCCCCCCACTCCACCAGCCTTGTGATTTTGCAATTTCAGGGTGTGAGTAACATTATGTGGGCTGGTCTCGGGCTTGAGCCACTGATTTGGGATGGGATTCTAGTATTAATATTTAACCTCTTTTTCTACTTGTCAGTCAGGTAGGTTTGACCGACAGAGTTACCTACGTATCCAGAAACATACTTGGGAAGGTTATGTAAATTTACTTGCCGCAAGCATGTTATAGGGCTTCATATGTCTTCATGCTGCATATCTTGCAGTCATTCTATCATCCAACTTCCACCAGAAATATGTGGTGTCAATAATGTGTTTCAGGAAGCAATAAGTAGAACTGGTCAAGATTGGAGTCTAAAATGTCTTAGATATGAAACAAGTAAGAGGTCGTGATAGTTATTTTAATTAAGTGTTCATTTTCTTACCATTTCCTTGCAGAAATTTTTATAATCTGCTTCTGTTTTCTTTCTCTGCAGAGGATATTAGTCCTCCACGCGGTGTAAGAGATGTTATGGAGATGCAAGCTGAAGCAGAGTGTTGCAAAAGAGCTCAAGTTCTCGACTCCGAAGGTGCTTTCTTGTAAAACTTATTTGTTAATAGTTAAAAATCAATCTTCTTGTATCATTTAACTGTTTAACATAGTATGTGTATGATTTAACAGGAGAGAGACAGGCAAACATGAGTCCGGTTCCTCTATAGATCTCTGTCACTGTTGAAATTTTGGTGACACCTGTCCACTTATATTGCAGCAAACTGAGCCGTCAAGTTATTTTTTTCTTTTTCCTTCTCAATTTTACTCTTTTATCCCTATGACAACTCTGAAGCCCAACGGTGAGTCTGTGATCACTTATTCTAAAGCTTCCAAATCTATTAGACACCGTTTTTCTATGACAATCATGCGAGCTTCTTTGGCATTTCAGAAATAACACATACAACTCGTTTAGTTTGCAAGTTGCAACACTAGTAGCCAATAGTCGCTTTCCGGTATTTCTAATTACTTGCTAGTAAGTCAGAATTCTATATTTGATAAATTAGGGAGAGAGCTTTACCAAAAAAAAAATAAATTAGGGAGAGAGAGATTTGAGAATATTTACTTGATTGATTTCTAAGGAGATTACAATTGTTTATATAGAGATTACAAGATTCTAAAATAGGAACTAAACTAAAACAATCGATGGATTTCTGAATAATACGTGAGGCACGGGGTGCGCTCTGGCTGAGCCTTGGACGAGCACAGGTCGCACTCTGCATGTGCTATATCTACTGGACTATGGTCAAGACACGGGCGCAGGGCGCGCTCTATCATGCTTTGGTCGAGCGCAGGTCGCGCTTTGCACTATGAGGTGAAGAACAACTTCTAATACTCCCCCTCAAGTTGGAGAGTGAATGTCAAGAACTCCCAACTTGCGAATTAATCTCAGAAAGGTGTCATTACCGAGAGGTTTAGTGAAGGTGTCAGCCCCCTGATCTGAGGATGGAACGAACGTAGGAGATAGTAACTTAGCCTGTATCTTATCGCGTAATAAATGACAGTCCAATTCTATGTGCTTCGTTCGTTCATGAAAAACTGGATTTTGAGAGAGATACAGGGCGGTTTGATTGTCACAGAACATGTTCATCGGAGAAGGATGAGAAATGCCTAAGTCATAGAGAAGATACTTCAACCATTGAAGTTCACACGCCAGGGTAGCCATGGAATGATATTCAGCTTCAGCAGAAGAACGGGATACAGTGCTCTGTTTCTTTGTTTTCCAGGATATAAGACTAGAACAAAAAAAAATACAATAACCACTAGTAGAACAACAAGTGATAGGGCAACCAGCCCAATGAGAGTCACAGAAACCAGAGATGTGTAAATAACTATTAGATGATGAGAGAATCCCTTTGTTGATCAAACCTTTAAGATAGCGGAGTATACGATGAGCAGCATATATCTAGATGTGGAGTCTGTGGGGACTGCATAATACGACTGAGATAATTTACAGAATAGGTAATATCTGGACGTGTAACTGTGAGATATAAGAAACGCCCAATCAAGCGACAATAGACAGTCGGATCCTGAAGTAATGTGTCATCATCGGTATGGAGGTTAATGTTTTGTTCTATAGGGAACTCAGAAATACTACCACCAGTGGTACCACAATCAGACAGAATGTCCAAAAAACATTTGCGCTGTGTAAGAAATAATCCTTCTTTGGAACGAACAACCTCGATACCCAAGAAATATTTTAGGTGTCCCAAGTCCTTGATATAGAACTTTGCTTCTAAAAATTTCTTCAAGTTCTGAATGAGAGATGGATTGTTGCCTGTGATCATAATGTCATCCACATATACAAGGACAAATGTAGAATCAGAACCACACATATTAGTGAATAGAGAATAATCAGACTTAGACTGAGTGAAGTCGGCAGTGATAAGAGTGGTAGATAGTTTGACAAACCATTGCTGAGAAGCTTGCTTGAGTCCATATAAGGGCTTATTGAGGCGACATATCCTGTGCTCCCCCTGTTTGGCGAATCTAAGAGGTAAGGTCATATAAACAGTTTCATCCAAATTGCCTTGGAGAAAGGCATTGTGGACATCTAACTGATGAAGAGTCAAATGTCTAATAGCAACAATAGAGAGAAGTAATCGAACAATGACTAATTTAGCAACAGGTGCAAAAGTGTCATGATAGTCTTGGCCTTCAATCTGATTGTAACCCTTGGCAACAAGACGAGCTTTGTAACGTTCAATAGAACCATCTGAATGATATTTAATCTTGAAAACCCATTTACAACCAATAGGCTTATGATGAAAGGATGACGGAACAAGAGTCCATGTGTTATTCTGTTCCAAAGCTGCAATTTCAGCAGCCATAGCAGCTCTCCATTCTGGAATTTTGACAGCTTGAGAAAAAGATGTAAGAACAACTAAAGAAGATACTTTACACAAAAAAGATTTATGACAAGTCGAAAAATTAGTGTCATAAACATAGAAAGCCATAGGGTATGGAGTGGAAGACCATATTACCTTAGAGTCTGATTGGATGAGATTGGCCGAACGAGGGACTGTAGGTGCCTTGGTGAGAGTAGGACAATGATAATCTTTGATGAGAAGTGGTGGGGGGTTTCATGCTCTAGGAACGAGGTGAGGTAGGATGGTTGGGTTGTGGTGGCTGAGGGAGTTCCAAAATTGGAGAGGTTGGAGCTGTCCAAGTTGGAAGAGTGTCTACTGGAGGGACAGGAGATTATTGAAGGTCGAATGTCTCATTGTCGGGGATGGATAAGGGATAAACTGGCAGATGTGATGGTGGGGGAGATAAATTTTGATAGGGAAAGACATTCTCATGGAAAATCACGTCACGGGAAGTATAAATTTTCTTGGAAGATAAATCATAAATGTGATAGCCCTTCTGAGCATAAGGATAACCAATGAAGATACCAGGTTTTCCGCGGTGATCAAACTTATTTTTAATGGAAGTGTTGTGAGCAAAACATAAACAACCAAAAACACGAAGGTGGACAAGAGTGGGAGGTGTTGTCAATAAAAGCTCATGAGGTGATTTGTCATTTAACAAGGTGCTAGGAATTTTGTTAATGAGATAGCCTGCGGTGAGTATGCATTCACCCCAGAAGGATAATGGGAGATGAGCTTGAAAACGTAATGCTCGTGCAACATTGAGTAAGTGACGATGTTTTCTTTCAACAACAGTGTTTTGTTGGGGAGTAGCAACACAACTACGTTGGTGGATAACCCCATGTTTTGAAAAAAATTGTTGCATGTTATGGGATATAAATTCGGATCCATTGTCGGATCGAAGGACTTGGATTTCATGGAAATGGTCATCAATGTTGCTATAGCCAGATATGAGTGAATGTATTGTAGAGTGAAATTGAGTATGAACCATGGCAAAAAAAGATTGTAAATGCATGGCAGTTTTGGATTTGACAGTCATAAGATAAATCCATGTAACACGACTAAAATCATCAACAATAGTTAAGAAAAAACGAGCATTGGAATAAGATGGTAAATGAAAAGGACCCCAAATGTCACAATGAATCATTTGGAAAGGTCTAATAATTTTTATTGAATTATGTGAAAAAGATAAACGTGTTTGCTTAGCTTGCGGACATATATTGCAAGTAGCATTATTATAACTAGAAATAAAAGGAAACTGCTTAGCTAAAATCTGCAAAGGCGTGGAAGAGAGATGTCCTAAGCGATAATGCCATAAATTATTGGTGGTGGAGTTGTGGGATAGATGAGCAAATGGAAGCTAGTTGGAGATGGTAGAGTCCCCCATTAAGCCGTCCCAATCCAATCTTCTTCTTCAATAACTGGTCCTAAAAAAGGCAAGAATCATTAGTGAACGAGACAGAGATAGGGTGAGATTTGACTAGTTCACTAATGGAAAGCAAGTTAAAATGAAAGGTGGGAACAAATAGAACATTGTCAAGACGCAATAGAGGAGAGAGAATAACACTACCAACACGAGTAATTAAATGATTTATGACATCCGAAAGTTTAAGAGTAGAATGTGTTAAACAAGCATGATAATGAGAAAATAGATGTAATGATGAACAGACATGATTGATAACACCAGAGTCAATGATCCATATGGATTTAGAAAAACATGAGAGAGATATACCTGTCAGGTTTGCTTGTGAAGTGGTACTACCTGAATCAAGCAAACTGAGAAGTTGGTTGTATTGTTCTGTGGAGAAAATAGGAGAATTGGAGCCTGTAGCAACCGAATTGGCATGAGCAAGCTTGGGTGGATAACCGTGCAGTTTGTAACATGTACCAATATGATGTCCAACTCGGTTTCAGTGGTTGTAGAATGGACGAGCTCGTGCGCGCTCTGGTTGCCCTGGATCGGAGGGTGCGCACGCTCTTGGTTGAGGCGAACCATTGTTGTGTTGCGAAGGTTTAGACAGGCCTAATTTCGAAGAAGAAGCCCAATTGGTCTTCTGAAAGTGAGTACTCAGGGCAGCAGGTAGAAGGAAGAGAGAGTACATGAATATCTTGTTGCTTCTCCTCCTGTCGGATTAAAGAATAAATCTTGGACATACGAGGAAAAGGATCCATTAAGAGAATTTGACTACGGATGGATTGAAAACGAGCATCTAGGCCTTGCATGAATTTCATAGAACGACCGTCATCAACCTCTTTGGCAAAAATAGATGCATGACCACAAGTACAAGCAAGCATAGTAGATAAAGAACTTAATTCATCCCAGAAAGATTTAAGCAAAGTGAAATAAACAGATATCGGATGATTGTCTTGCTTGAGAAGAGTGGCGGAATCCTTCAGTTGAAAAACCTTGGGTGCATTAGTTTGTGAAAAACGATCACCTTGATTTTTCCAGATTTTGGATGCAGAGTCGGCATAGAGGATGCTGCCACGGATATCTGGAGTAACAGAATTGAGAATCCATGAAGCAACAAGGTCATCACATCGCGACCACTTGGATTTTTCTTTGGGAGTGTTGGGAGGTGTGACAGAGTCATCGACAAAACCAAACTTATTCTTTGCTCAAAGGGCTCTAGAGATAGACCGTAACCAAGTCGGATAATTGTCCCTTGATAACAAAGGAGATATGAGGATAGCCGTGGGGCAATCTGAGTGGTGGACAAAGAAAAGATCATCAGAATCTGGAAGAGAGTCATTATTGGGATTGGAGGCGTCGACCATTGAGAATTGAGAGGAGGCGGAAGCTGATAGAGGTTAGGGTTAGGGTTCGGATCAAAATTAGGCTGATACCATGATAAATTAGAGAGAGAGAGAGATTTGAGAATATTTACTTTATTGATTTTTAAGGAGATTATAATTGTTTATATAGAGATTACAAGATTCTAAAATAGGGACTAAACTAAAATAGTCTGTGGATTTCTAAATAATACGCGAGGCGCGGGGTGCGCTTTGGTTGAGCCTTGGATGAGCACAGGTCGCGCTCTGCATGCACTATATCTACTAGACTCTGGTCAAGGCACGGGTGCAGGGCTCGCTCTACCATGCTTTGGTCGAGCGCAGGTCGCGCTCTGCACTATGAGGTGAAGAACAACTTCTAATAATATTGACTTGAGAGTTGAGACCTCTTTGAAATTAAGTGGGGTAACGCCATAACATTCAACCGACTTCAAACTGTAAAATCTTGGAGAAAATTGGAGGAATATAATAAGAAATCTGGTTAGAGTACTTCAACAACTAAGTCTGCCGATAAAACCAAATGGTTACACTAACAGGAAGACCGAATAAGTCTCTCATCACACTCTCCTTGTTACTTTATGACACATCAATGTCTAATATATGTGCCGTAAAATGAAAAAAAAAAAAATCACGTTTAGGCAGCGAGGGAAATTGATTGGAATTGGAATGTAAATGGAACTTGTTATCCAATATAAGTGAAGTACCATGCCATTGGACCTTGTGTGTAGAGCTCGGAGATGACTTCTTTGGTGGTTGGAGTTATCATTTGAGAGGTAAGAGTAAAGGGTAGATGTGGAATCACGATTTGTTTATTTGGTTGCTGAAAATTAACGGTTTAGAGAAAGAAAATGAAAGGTTAAGTGGCAAGAAGAGGAAGACGAAAGCTTGAAGGAAACTAGCTTAGGCAGTAGGGACGTGGAGTTTGCGTGTTGTATAAGAAATAAAACTAGTAAAATAGTGGAAAAAAACATGAACAAAAAATAAGTAATAGTGAAACAAACGTCTCAGTTTACTGCAATATAAGTGGACAAGTGTCACCAAAATCTCAACAGTTACAGAGATTGATCTCTGTCCCCGGTTATAGAGGAACCAGACTCAAGGGATAAAGGTGAGAAGTTATCAGTCGGTCATACTTTATGTTTATAATGTGTATGCTTCCCGTGGGACAGTTGATCTGGTTTTCGTTCCTTCATGTTTCATGAAAACAATAATCCAATTTCTTCAATCTGTTTTCTGATTGATTAATTAGCAGTATATCACTAAAATAGCTACATGATACTGAAAAGCTGTCAATTGAATGATCACTGAATGTCTTACTTAGCCAGGATATTCTATGAGCGGGAGCAAACTCTTGTGTGGACTTTAATAAGGGGCCAAAATGTAGTTTGTCGTAATCTTTCTGTCCTACTGTCTCTATTTTCCTCCAACTTTCTCCTCTCAAAAAATCTTCCCATCTTCTCCTCTCCATAATCACATTGTTCCACTGTTCTAAGTTTCTAACATCCATCCAAATACATATATGGAGAAAGATTGGGTGTGCTCCAGATTTGAGATTCATTGGAAGTTTACCGCTTTTGTCAATGGATCGTGTACGTCAATGGTTAGTTGAAGATGCATCGAAGAAGGAAGGGGATTCTGTACTCATTGTGTCATCCAATTTGGTGCATGAAAAATTTGGTGTTGTCCCAAGCACTGAAGTTAGTCCTTCAAAGAATTTGCATAGTGCTTTTAAATTGAAACATGCTATGAATTGGTGGAGTTAGGAGTGTGTTTGTGTAGTTATTGATTCATTTGAAGATAATGCTAATTCTCAATCATCCATTTCATATGTAACAACATAATGTATGTTGGAGTTATCCCTAACATGAGGATGAGGATGAAGGAGAGAAACAGTATTGGTCGTGTGAAGAAGAAGAGCGCGACGCCGATTGGTCGTCGACTGAAAATGGCATACGCCCTTGCCGCGAAAAAAAAGAAGATAGTTTTTTTTAGCCTCTCACGAAACTAAATTACTGAAATTTGGAGTTTGAGGAAAATAAGAGAGCGTGGACGCGCTTGATTTTGCCTTACCGAGAGCGCGCACGCGCTCAATTTTTCCTTACCGAGAGCGCGCCCTCGTTCATGCCTAAACTTGTCAGTTTCTATTTCTACAGTAACCGCGAAATTGCAAGTTTAGTATTAAAATAGAAATTAGGTTTTGGAAAGCCAAGTCTTGAATAGAAACCCAATTTTGAGAGCAATCAAAATTGAGAGAAAACCCTTGCAAAGAGAAAAACTTGTAAAGAGAGAGGAGTGATCTAGTAAGATGGAGAGACTTGAGATGAGTGATTATAATCTTCCTTCTCATATTTATAAAAGAATTAGCTCTTGTGGAAGTAGGCACCATCGGCCGAACCACGTTACATCTTGTGTTGTGGTATGTTTTACTTTCTTTGTATTATTATTACTTGTTTGTGATAGTTGTTGATTGCTTGGAAGGTTAGGTTTGTTGTTGGTTGTAGTAAAAGGTTAGATTTTTAGTCTGAAGTAGTAGTTTGTCCAATTGCAAGTTATTTTAGTGAGGATCGATTGGTATCGTTTTCCCCAACAAGTGGTATCAGAGTCAGGTTGGATTAAGTCCAACAAGGTTGTTATCCAAATCTTGCCTAAAAGGTGTTTGATAAAATTCCTGAGAGGAGGTTTGAGTTGAAATAGCTTGTAGAGATGGACCATTCTGTAAACACTCGCATGACTAGTCTGAATAGAGCTAACTATACTATTTGGAAAGCCAAGATGGAAAACTTGCTCTGTTGCAAGGACTTGGCGCAACCTATTGAGAATAGAAGAGTAAAACCAGACGCAATTGTGGCGGCTGAGTGGAGCAAGCTTGACAGAAAAGCAATTGGGTACATTCGATAGTGGATAGATGACAGTGTCTTCCACCATGTATCCTAAGAGACTACCGCTTTGGGCTTGTGGAAGAAACTCAGAAACCACTATGAGAGGAAGTCGGCCGGAAACAAAGTACTACACATTAAGAAGTTTGCTAACACGAAGTACAAAGAAGGTTCTTCAATGTCTGAGCATCTTAATGAAGTACAGAATATCATTAATCAGTTGCAGTTGATGAAGATTAATATGAGTGACGAAGTTAAGGCTTTGTTCCTATTAAACTCTCTACCCGATAATTGGGAGACATTAGCAGTTTCTCTTAACAGAGCCACAAGGATGGAATCATTTCCATGGAGATGGCTACCGGGGCATTGTTGAATGAGGATACAAGAAGGGGTTCACGAAGCAGCTTCTCTCACTTAGAAATCCTTGTCACAGAGAAACGGAGGAGAGGTAAGAGCGGAAAACCATCTCATTCTAGAGGTGATGACAGAAGCAAATCTAGGGGTGAAACTAGAACTCCTAAGGGAGAGAGGCAATATTACTATTGTGCCACCAAGGGTCACTTTAGGTATGAGTGTTGAACACTAAAGAGGGATGAGAATAATAATTGTGTACATGAAGACATGGTAAAGAGGAACGGAAACACAGGCCGAGATACTACCGCACTAGCAGACGATGATCTAGTGGGAATTGTGTCAGATTGTGGTGAGTGTTGTGTTAGTACCTCATGCCAGGATACAGAGTGGGTGATAGATACAGGAGCATCATATCACATCACACCGCACATGGGATTCTTCACTACTTACAGTTGTGGTGAATTTGGTGAGTTAAAGATGGATAACAGTGGAATCTCAAAGATTATAGGCATTGGAGATGTTCATGTGGAAACCAATGTCGACTACACCTTGGCACTCAATGATAGAAGACATGTCCCTGACATTCGGCTAAGCCTATTTTCCGTTAGGAAGTTAGATGATGATGGCTTTCAAAACTTGTTTGGTATGTAACGGGGTATGGAAACTGAGCAGAGGTTCCATTGTAGTAGCCAAAGGGAAGAAAACTTGCTCGCTTTACAAGACACAGGTTAGTTTGTGTAAAGCAGAGTTAAATGCGGCACAAGAATAAGCTTCCTCCGAATTATGGCATAAGAGACTGTGTCATATGGGAGAAAAAGACATGGAAGTTTTTGCCAAGCAAAAAGCCTTGCCAAATATAAAAGATACACATTTAAATAGATGTACTCACTGTTTGGTAGGAAAGCAACACAGGGTGTCTTTCTAAAGATTCCCCTTTCACAGAAAGGATAATGTCCTTGAGCTAGTACACACAGACTTATGTGGTCCTATGAAAGTAAAGTCCCATAGGGGAGCTTTGCACTTCTTGACTTTCATTAATGATACCTCAAGAAAGATATGAGCATATAGTCTGAAAACCAAGGATGAAGTACTTGGCGTGTTCAAGACTTTCCATAGCATGGTGAAAAGAGAGACATGGAAGTATTTGAAGTGTATTCGCTCAGATAATGGGGGTGAGTACATTGGGCCGTTTGAAGAGTATTGCAAGAGTCATAGGATTCGTCATGAGCAGACCGTTCCCAAGACTCCGCAACACAATGGTATAGCCAAGAGGATGAACCAGGCCATTGTAGAGAGGATGAGATGCATGTTGTCTCACTCTGAGTTACCTAGAAGTTACTGGGTAGAAGAAATGCGCACAGCCGTACATGTGATCAACCTATCGCCTTCGAAGCCTCTAAAAAGTGATTATCCAGAGAGAGTATGGTCCGGTAGAGATGTTGATTATGGATATTTTAGGGTATTTGGGTGCAGGGCATTTGTTCATATTCCAAAGGATGAGAAATCCAAGCTTGATGACAAAGCTAAGCAATGCATTTTTCTGGGTTATGGGGATGAGAAGTTTGGCTACAAACTTTATGATCCAATTAACAAGAAGGTAATCCGAAGTCGAGATGTTATGTTCTTGGAAGACCAAACCAAAGCAGACTTTGAAGATGGTGAGAAGCTAGAAGCTATCACTAATGATCTTGTTGATTCAGACCCAGAAGTTCCTACTGTGGAACGTGCAGAAGACATTGAGATTGCAAATAACAATGGGTTTGAAGCTCATAATGATGATCATATTGCTCATGATGAGATAGAACCTATTAATATATAAGATGCAAATGAAGTGTATGAACCACCACCTGAGCAAGCAGAAGTGCATCCTCCTGAGCTACAAGAAGATGGGACAAGGAGGTCCGACAGAGAGAGGCAAGCTTCAACCAGGTATTTACCACATACATATGTTTTACTATTTAATGGTGGATAACCTATGTACTATCAAGAGGTACTTGAAGGTACAGACAAAGAGAAGTGGTTGAAGGTCATGCATGATGAAATGGACTCTTTGCATAAGAATCACACTTATGATTTAGTTGAGAAACCGAAAAGAAGAAAAGTTCTCAAGAATAAGTGGATTTTCAAAGTTAAGCATGAGGAGAATAATCCACACCCAAGGCACAAAGCTTGCCTTGTTGTGAAGGGATTCGGTCAAAGGAAAGGTATTGACTTTGATAAAATTTTCTCTCCTGTAGTTAAGATGACTTCTATCAGGGTGGTATTGGGTCTGACCGCAAGTATGAACCTAGAGGTTAAGCAACTAGATGTCAAGACAGCTTTTCTTCATGGAGACCTTGAAGAAGATGTCTACATAGACCAGACAGAGGGGTTTTAGGTCAAAGGCAAGGAGCACCTAGTATGCAAGCTAATAAAGAGTGTGTATGGGTTGAAACAGGCACCAAGACAGTGGTACATAAAGTTTGATTCCTTTATGGTGAAGCATGGATACATGAAGTCCGCTTCCGATCATTGTGTGTTTGTTCAAAAATTTCCAGATGGGGATTTCATAGTGCTCTTGATGTATATGGATGATATGTTGATAGTTGACCAGAACATCAACAAGATATCCAAGCTGAAGAAAATCTTTAGTAAGTCCTTTGAGATGAAGGATTTTGATAAGTGCTTAAAAAGTGCAATTTAACCCTTGATTATGCCTCTTGTTTAGCCATCTTAGTGAACTAATACTGTTTGTAAGTTATGTTTTATGATTCTACTGGTGAAAAAGATAGTTTTATAGAATATTAGAGAAAAAGGGGTAAAACGGAGTAATTTAGAGCATTAAGGATCACATGGGAAGCTCGTGGACAATCATGGAGAAGGCCAAGGAATTGAAGCTATTAAATATGCGACTTTGACCTATTTTAAAGCCTATTTGAAAGCCCAAGGCCAAAGAATTCGTTGCTTGGACCAAAACCCGCAAAAGAGGATAGAAGGATATAGCAAAAGAGGGAAAATAGATTTTCGCGTCTGGGACGCATGGATCATGCATCCAAACGCATTGCTTGCGTCTGAGACGCAAGGATCGTGCATCAAGACGCATGAAACGACACTGTAGCCACTTCCTTCTCAGTTTTGGAGACGAAGTTGGACTCTGAAAGAAGTTGATTTGTATTAGGAAACAAATGGCGGTTTGGAATGCTTCTAGAACTCATTGTAACCCCTATAAATAGAGGACCTAAGTGCCTCATGTAATTTGCCAATTCACTTATACTCTTGTCTCCAGAACTTGAGGCAGAGAGAGATTAATAATAAAACATTCGGTTTTAATTAGCCGAGTCTTAATAAGTTAGTCTTTCTAGTCTTATGTTCTTCGACTCTTCTTCTTCTCGTTCTTTGTGTTCTTCCTTCTTTATGGAAGGCTAATCTTCTCCTTCAAGGAAGAAGATGAAGTCGGTGCTTAGGGTTCGTTGATTCTTTGGTTCATGGTATTTTCCAATCAGGTTAGTTCTTTATGTTTCTTTAGTTATTAGTTCCATTGCCCAGACCAGGGGATGGAAATATAGATTAATGTTTTTATTTATTGTAATCGAATATCATGCTAGTTTAGGGTTTTATATATTGCAATTGAATATTTGCTAGTGACATGCTTTTATTTATTGCAATTGAATATAATGCTAGAATAGAGTTTTATTTATTGTAATTGAATATTATATTATTATTCTCTACTTTTCTTCTAGTTGTGTAGTGTTTTAGAGTAAGGGAAGTATTCATTGTGTTTGCCTTAGATGATGATTCATTGAATAGCTGCCCAAGCTTACATAAAATGAAAGAAGATATTAATAGCATAAACATAGGAACACCCTTAAGTAGAGTTATTCGTTAACGATGTTTCGTCCAATAAGGCATCGACACTCGCTCGATTGCCTAATTGTAGTCTACTTGTGAGAACAACCATGGAGCAAAATGTCACAGATCAAAGGTATCGGTGGATTCTAATCTCTTGAATTCCCTCTCTTATAAATTCTCAATAGTTTAATTAGTTTAGTTTAGTTTAGCATTAGAATCTAAAATCTCTACAATTATAGTTTTTAATCCCTCAAACCCCCTTTCCAGTCCTGTCCTTCACATAACATACACTTAAAAGTGGAACGATACCATACTCATCCTTTACTTATTGAGGGATAATTAGGTTTTGATACATTTCTATTTGTTCAATGACCATCATCTATCTACATCATCCATATACCATCCTACACACAAAAGGAGCGCGTGTCAAATAGCGCCGCTGCCGTTTTAAGTTGTTTATGTTTAACATTTTTCTTTCAAGATTAGAACTTTGGATCTTGAGGTAATTTTAGCCACATCATCCATCCTTTTGAGAAAGAGAAAAACTTGAAGGACATCTCAAAGATAAGATCTACCATCCAGGTTAGTCGAATCTTCATTCTTTTTATTTCATTCTTAGTATAGTTGCATCGTAGTTTAGTTTTATTGCTTTCTTAATATAGCTGCATCGTAGTTTAGTTTTATTGCTTTCTAGTATAATTGCATTTAGGACTTTTTCAACAATTGAAGTTGTAAGCCAACACAGTGAAATATCAAACTCTAGTGTTTCTTGTCTGAATCTTGACAAACAGACTATCGTCTGTGGGCCGTGGTACTTAAGCAATCCAAGTGATTCACCATAACCTTAGAAAAGACAGTTTTAGACAACGAACAAGATACTAGCTGCAAAGCCTAACCCAATTGAAGAAAATTAGTTTTATTTTTATTTTTAAAAATCCAAAAAATTAGTATAATTGCATTTTAGTATAATTTAGAATAGTTGCATATTAGTTTAATTGCATTCAAGCATAATAGGATAGTTTTTCGTTATTTTTGCATAAGCATTTTCTAGTGTATGCCCCGTCGTCCATATCATCGTCCGGTAAGAACACAACAGTGGACAAGGTTCAACAACCGATTCACAAGAATACTAGACAAGATTGATACAATGGCCGCACGCAATGATGGAGGTGTTATAGACTTGAATAATCCTGAAGCTATCCCACCCATGCAACCACAGCAGAGGAAGAAGCTGAGCGATTTCTATTCGCCAATCATTGGAGACCCACCCAGCAGTATTGTTTTTCCAAAGACAGATCTAACCAGTTTGAACTTAGAGCATCAGTAATCTCTATGCTTCCAAAGTTTAATGGTTCAGACAATGTTTAGCCATATGTTCACATGAACAAATTTCTATCAGTCCTCAGAACTTTCAAGAACCAGAATATCAGGGATGAGAGTATCAATTTGATTCTTTTTCCACTCTCACTCGAAGGTAAAGCCTCCGAATGGTTAACTGCTCAACCGATCAATTCCATTGATTCCTGGGAGAAGTTAAAAACGAAGTTTATGAACAAGTTCTACCCACCCCAGAAGACTGATGCCATACAGCAAGCTATCAGCAATTTTAAAGGAAAACCAACTGAAGAATATCATTATAGTTGGGAGTGATTAAACAATCTGTTAGTCTCGTGTCCACATCATGGATACGACAAGAGCACACTGGCTCATTTTTTCTATCGAGGACTCTCGATGATGAACAAGCAGATGATACAGTCAATGCACAAAGGCAAGTTTACATAAATGGATGGAGAGGAAGCTTACAACTTTCTCGAGAATTTTAGCTGAAGAAACACAACAATGGACTACTAGCAATGAGGATGTCGCTAGCATGGAGGGGAAGCCAAAGCAATTTAGTTACCAAGCACATGAACAATCAGATCAAGAACTGAAGTCTACATTGGTCAGCCTGGCCACTAGCATTGAAACTCTGAGTAAGAAATTCAACCAGTTCTCCATGAATCCTTCCAAGATCAACAAGTCTCAAGCTAAATCTCTCCCAATCATGCAAGCTAGCCGATACTGCGAAGTCTGTTCGGACACTTTCCATGCAACTCTAGAATGTCTTGGTTACTATCAACATGCATCAGTTAGAGAGTACAATATAAACTCATTTCAGAAGCCCAACCAAGGTGGTAATAACTTTCAAGGCAATTATTGGAGACCGAACGCTGGACCCCCAGGTTCTCAAGATCAAAGTTATATTCTACAGACAAGTCAAGCTTCACAGTTGGTTCTTCAACAACAATTATACTCTCAACAGAATTCTAATACAAGTGGAGAGTTAATGCCTGATCCTATGAGAAATTATGCCGCATCTACCAACCTGGATAATGCTATTACTTTGCTATCACAGAAAAATCAGAAGTTTGAATGTGTTATAGAGCTTCTTGCACAGTCTCAGCTCAATCTCCAGCAATCTCAGGCAAGTCAATGTTCTAGAATGGAGTCTCTAAAAGCTAAGGTCGATCAACTCACCACTGCTTTGTCTGTAAAGACACAAGCCACTCAACCTAGTTTATTGGAACCAATATTGAGGAGTGAAGATGTATGCCACATTGGAATAACTTCTAGTACTGATCAACTCCATGATCATGTCAGCTCAGTTACTACTCTCAGATCAGGATTGAAGATAGATAACAAGGTTGACTCACCTTCTCATGATGACATTGCTACAGAGCACTCAAATGAAGTTCGAAAGGAAGTGGGAGAAATCCTTTCAACTCCCATTTGTCAAGATAACCAAGACAAGATATGCAAGAATGCCAAAGAGAAAGAAGAGCAGACACATGCTGATGTGTTTGTACCAAAGGCACCTTTTCCTATGTTTTTTTCTCAAATCAAAAAGGACAAGCAATTTTTAGAGATGAAGGAGGCATTTGAGAAAGATAAAATAAATATCCCCTTTCTCACAGCCATCAAGCAGTTTCCATCATATGCCAAATTCTTGAATGATGCATGCAACATAAAGAGAAGTACTCATGTTCCAAAGTGAGCATTTCTAACTGGACAAACAATATCTATTATCCATTAGCAAGCTCCAGTCAAGCTCAAAGATCCAGGAAGTCCTACAATATCATGCAAGATAGGAGAAAAATTCACAGGTAATGCTCTTTTAGACCTTGGTGCTAGTGTTAATCTCTTACCATATCATGTGTACCAAGCGTTGGGCCTAGAGAACCTAAAGCCTACAAAAGTCAAATTGAAGTTAGCTGCTCGTTCTACCAAGATTCCCAGAGGCATAGTTGAGGATGTTCTTGTTCAAGTAGCCGATTTCTAATATCTAGTGGATTTCATTGTGATAGACACCAAGGAGGCCTAAAGGGCACATCAGATACTATTATCCTGTTAGAAAGAAAGATTTTCATTAATCTTCTACACAAAGGAACCACAAGGACTATCACACAATCATCAGACATGAAATAGTTCAAGGTAGAGAAGTAACTTCACCAGCAATCTTTCCAACATATCAAGGAGTATTTTTGACAACCCACAAGGTGAGACCTCCTTGTCCTCCAAACATTCGTCAGATTTGGGTAAGAAAATCTGATCTCCTCACTCCAAATTGATAATGCATGATATATAGTCCTAGGGATCTTACTTAAAAAGACCTAACAAAAAAAAAACTTGGTAAAAGGAAATGTTCTTATTTTTGGAATTAATTTTGATATTCAGCATCAATGGTAACATCTTCCCTTTTTCTCATTCATTTCATTTACTTAATTTCTATACATTGAGGACAATGCATATGTTAAGTTGGGGGAGGGTGTACTTGAGAAATGAATTTCAAAAATTAGTTTTCAAAAACTAAAATATTTTTGTTTCTATATTAGTAGCATGAGAAAAATGAATTTTAATTATTAGTCTAGAATATAGATTTTATACTGCTTAGTGTTGAGTTTGATAGATAGTTGATATTATTGATTTCATTACCACTTAGACTATTTATTATGCTCGGACATAGTTCTTGTTGATAGAATTCTTTATCAAGGCACCACCATAGTACTTGGTCAGTTTTATGTACTTTTGCTAGAAGAGAGATTTAAACCCCTAGTAAACTGGAAGTAGAATTTTTAGACTTAGCCCGTGAGACTTGAGCTTTATACCCATTCTTTATAGAGTCTTACGAAAAATCCGAGTGTTAGTGACTCAACATCTTTCAGTTCTTTATATCGTTGTAATATAGTCTCATTATTCGTTGATTTGGTTAATCACGAAGTGACATCAACTGGGGAGATAGCCATTAGGTCTTGTAGTCTATTCAAAACAGAGTATCATACTGATAAGTCAAGTAGTGAACCCATTCAGCATTTATCCCACCTAGTAAGACCATCATGTTAAACCCTTTTGAGCCTTACAATAAGCCTTTTTCTTTCATAAAACCTTTTACCCTTTACCTAACTCCATACAAGGAGTATAGCCAAAATCTTTATCAGTCATACCCATATGTTTCTGAGAATACGAGGGGCACATAGAGAAAGAAATAGCACAAAAGGAAGATTACAAGGAAATACCATAGAGATACAATGAAGATCATCATTCTATTCTAAGTGAAAGAAGCTAGTGGAAAACAAGCATATCCAGTACTAATTAAGGATATACCACTGAGCTAAAAAAAAATGAACAGAATGGATGGAAAAGCTAAGACAAAGGAAGAATTTTCTCTACAATACAGAATTTGAAAAAATCTTCCAAAGAAATAAGCAAAACCCTCAGTGTTTTTAGAAACAACCTTTGAATCCTTTTATCTTTCCTTTATAAACCAATACCTAAGCCAAGTTCTAACCCATGACTTATCACTACAGTATGGTACGAAGTCTAGAATAGGTGATAGGATGCTAAAGTGAAGGACCCGACACTTCATATGTGATTAACATTCTTTCCATGAGACTACTTTCATCCAGAAGTCCATTTTCCAAGATAGTATGTGGGATGTTCATATTCATTATTCTTTTCCCCATATACATGAGGTAAAATAGTAGACCATCTTCTGAGAGATTCTTTTCTGAGAGTATGACAGGTGAGGATTGAAAGTCGAGATTATTTGTCTAAAGGTAAACTAGGGATTCCGTTTCTTGGATAGGAGAGTATAGGAGATTGACTGAGTACACACATAAGCCTTGATTGAGAATTTTGTCAATTTTTACTATCTCCCATTATAATCTATGAGTCTTTGCAGCAATGTAGTTGGTAATAGAAACCCATCTATTAGAGTAAGCACTAAGTTGGTAAGGAAATTTCTCTCTCTGAAAAATACTATCATTCTTGAATATGCTATTGATTGATTTTGTGGGTACATCACCTGAAAACCCTCACGAGACTATAACTCGTCCTTTATAGGGAACTTAAAGGTTTAAAGCCTTGTTGCATATGGTAAATGCAATCACGATGCTTGGGAAAGTGAGTTAGGATTTTATTTTTGTTATTAGAATGTGATTTTGATCACTTATCTATTTTTTTTTATCTTATTTGCTAAGAGACTAGCAAAAGGCTAGTTGGGAGTTGTGATAAGTGCTCAAAAAGTGCAATTTAACTCTCGATTATGCCTCTTGTTTAGCCATCTTAGTGAACTAATAGTGTTTGTAAGTTATGTTTTATGATTCTACAGGTGAAAAGGAGAGTTTTGTAGAATATTAGAGAAAAAAGGGTAAAACGGAGCAGTACAAAGCATTAAGGATCACATGGGAAGCCCATGGACAATCATGGAGAAGGCCAAGGAATTGAAGCTATTAAATATGCGACTTGGACCTATTTTAAAGCCTATTTGAAAGCCCAAGGCCAAAGGATTCGTTGCTTAGACCAAAGCTCGTAAAAAAGGATAGAAGGATAGAGCAAAAAAGGGAAAATAGATTTTCGCGTCTGGGACGTATGGACCATGCGTCTAGACGCATTGCTCGCATCTGAGACACAAGGATCGTGCATCCAGATGCATGAAATGACACTGTAGCCACTTCCTTCTCAGTTTTGGAGATGAAGTTGGACTCTGAAAGAAGTTGATTTGTATTAGGAAACAAATGGCGGTTTGGAATGCTTCTAGAACTCATTGTGACCCCTATAAATAGAGGACCTAAGTGCCTCATGTAATTTGCCAATTCACTTATACTCTTGTCTCCAGAACTTGAGGCAGAAATAGATTAATAATAAAACATTCGGTTTTAACTAGCCGAGTCTTAATAAGTTAGTCTTTCTAGTCTTAAGTTCTTCGACTCTTCTTCTTCTCGTTTTTCGTGTTCTTTCTTCTTTATGGAAGGCTAATCTTCTCCTTTAAGGGAGAAGATGAAGCTGGTGCTTATGATTCGTTGATTCTTTTGGTTTATGGTATTCTCCAATCAGGTTAGTTTATTATGTTTGTTTAGTTATTAGTTCCATTGCCCAGACTAGGGGATAGAAGTATAGATTAAGGTTTTTATTTATTGCAATCGAATATCATGCTAGTTTAGGTTTTTATATATTGCAATTAAATATTTGCTAGTGACATGCTTTTATTTATTGCAATTGAATATAATGCTAGAATAGAGTTTTATTTATTATAATTGAATATTATACTATTATTCTCTACTTTTCTTCTAGTTGTGTAGTGTTTTAGAGTAAGGGAAGTATTCATTGTGTTTGCCTTAGATGGTGATTCATTGAATAGTTGCCCAAGCTTACATAAAAAGAAAAAAGATATTAATAGCATAAACATAGGAACACCCTCAAGTAGAGTTATTCGTTAACGATGTTTTGTCCAAGAGGGCATCGGCACTCGCTCGATTGCCTAATTGTAGTCTACTTGTGAGAATAACCATGAAGCAAAAGGTGACAGATCAAAGGTATCGGTGGATTCTAATATCTTGAATTCCCTCTCTTATAAATTCTCAATAGTTTAGTTTAGCATTAGAATCTAAAATCTCTACAATCATAGTTTTTAATCCCTCAAACCCCCTTTCCAGTCATGTCTTTCACATAACATACACTTAAAAGTGAAACGATACCCTACTCATCATTTACTTATTGAGGGATAATTAGGTTTTGATATGCTTCTATTTGTTCAATGACCATCATCTATTTACATCATCCATATACCATCTTACACACAAAAGGAGCGCGTGTCAGATTTCAGTCAAGCAAAGTAGATACTTGGGTTGCGGATCACTCGTGATAGAAAGAGTGGGAAGTTGTGGCTTTCTCAAGAAAGCTACATTGAGAAAGTGTTGAAGAGATTCAATATGGATCAAGCGAAGCCAGTCAGTTGTCCGCTTGGTGGCCAGTTCCGCATGACTAAAGATATGTGTCCAATGGGTGAGCATGAGCAGAGTCAAATGGAAAAAATTCCTTATGCATCCACAGTGGGCAGCTTGATGTATGCAATGGTGTGTACAAGACCAGATATTACTTTCGTCGTTGGTGTTGTAAGCTATTTTCTGTCAGATCTGGGTAAGGAGCATTGGGAAGGTGTTAAGTGGATATTGAGATATCTCAAGGGCACTTCCAAAGTGTGTTTATGTTTTGGTAGAAGTAAAACTTTGCTTGAAGGCCACACTGATATAGACATGGCAGGTGATGTTGACTCTATGAAGTCCACCTCCGGTTATCTGTTTATTTTTGCAAGGGGAGCAGTTACTTGGCAATCTAAGTTGCAAAAGTGTGTTGCCCTCTCCATTACAAAAGCCGAGTATATTGCAACCACTGAGTGTTGCAAAGAGATTCTGTGGATGAAGAGGTTCTTCGATGAACTAGGGCTAAAGCAGAAACAATTTGTAGTTCTATGTGATAGTCAGAGCACCATCTATTTGAGCAAAAATCCGAGTTTTCAATCTAGATCAATGCACATACATGTGCGTTATCAATTCATTAGAGAAGTTCTCGAAGACAAACATTTGTGCATTGAGAAAATCCATATCGACAAGAACGGGTCGGATATGATGACCAAAGTCTTACCGAAAGGTAAGTTTGATGTTTGTTGTGCTACCACCGAAATGGTAGAACACTCCTCCTGTTGATTTGGGAATGCATGGAGGTATCCCCCCTCAATGTTCGAGAGGAGGAGCTTGTTAGAGTTATCCCTCACATGAAGATGAGGATGAAGGAGAGAAACAGTATTGTTTGTGTGAAGAAGTCTGAGCGCTCACGCGCTCAGATTGGTCGTGACCAGGGCGCGCCCGCGACCTTGCCGTGAAAAAGAAAATAGTTTTTTTTTAGCCTTTCATGAAACAAAGTTACTGGAATTTAGAGTTTGAGGAAAATAAGAGAGCGCGCACGCACTCGATTTTGCCTTATCGAGAGCGCGCCCGCGCTTATGCCTAAACTTGTCAGTTTATACTTCTACAGTAACCACGAAATTGCAAGTTTAGTATAAAAATAGAAGTTAGGTTTTGGAAAACCAAGTCTTAAATAGAAACCCAATTTTGAGAGAAATCAAAATTAAGAGAAAACCCTTGGAAGGAGAAAAGCTTGTAAGGAGAGAGGAGTGATCTAGTAAGGTGGAGAGACTTGAGAGGAGTGATTGTAATCTTCCTTCCCATACTTATAAAAGGATTAACTCTTGTGGAAATAGGCATCATTGGCCGAACCACGTTACATCTTGTGTTGTGGTATGTTTTACTTTCTTTGCATTATTATTACCTCTTTGTGATAGTTGTTGATTGCTTGGAAGGTTGGATTTGTTGTTGGTTGTAGTAAAAGGTTAGATTTTTAGTCTGAAGTAGTAGTTTGTCTAATTGCAAGTTATCTTAGTTGGGATCAATTGGTATCGTTTTCCCCAACACTGTAACCTATTATTTTACTATTATAAAACATTGTCCTTTAGCAAAAAAATAAAATAAAAACACTTCATGGTAATCACGTTGCGATCTTAGTAACCGAAACTAAATTCAATAGTTTTAGGCTTTTTGAAATGGAATTGTAAGGGGAGAAACTATTTCATCTTCACCTGGATGCCAAATAACACATCAAACGTAATGTGTCACTGAGTACTGACTTCTCATTGACATTACACGACAAAGGAATAGCTCTTATGTAGCGAAAGAAAATTAAAGTAATAAGTTGTACGATGTAAACTAAACGTCTTGCAATTACATATCACTTGAAAAAGTTTTTTTTTTTTTTTTTTTTTAGGGGTTAAGGGTGCCCCAACCTTTTATTAATGGCAAAATCTCAGATACATTTTTCCTTCTTTATCTCCCTTGATCAGTTTATTAAGTTTTTTATCCATAGGTGGGGTATAGTACATAGTTTCATTACAACAATCTCTACTTACTTTTGATAGGGTAGTCTACTACTTGGTTTCCTTCCTTAATTACGTGCTTGAATTTTACTTCTTCAAATTTTGTAACAACTTTCCGAATATGAGCAACCAAGTTCTTGCAATACCAAGGTGGGTCTTCCTTAACACTCATTATCTGGATGACCCCTTATAGAATCTGATTGCACTTGCAGCCGCTTGATATTCATGTCTGTCATACCTTCTAATCCTTTTAGCACTCCAAGTAGCTCTTGAAATAGTACAGATAATCTAGCCGAACTACCACTTAAAGCCAGTAGTACATCACCATTGCAGTCTCTCAGAACACCTCCATAACTAGCTCTTCCTGCCTGCACCTACCCATCTATGTTCAGAGTTGGTATATCATCCTCTAACTTGTTCCATTTAACCCATTTTTCCTCTTCTCTCGTATAAGTGACCCAATACCCATCTTAATCAGTATCCTTTTTGTTGCCTCATCTTCTTTCACTGATTCCATCGATTTTCCTAAGTAAATTATATTTTCATACTATTTAGAACCTTCAAACTAACAACATCAGCTTGTCTAAATCTCTATTTCTTTAGTCTCCAGTTTCTCTCTGTCTAAATTGCTTGAACTGCTGCACAAATCATAGCCCGTATAATCTCATTTGCCATTGTAGTGGTTCAGCAGATGCGCATGAGATAATACCATTCATTGTGGGAGGGTTTAACAATTTCAGGAAGCCCTATAGCTTGCTTGAAATTTTTCCATACAAGTTGTGAATATGCACAGTCAAAGAAAAGATGGGCAGAGCTTTCTTCATGACTGTCACACAGGCAACATTTCGAATGTCCAATCACCTTTTTTGTCTTCAACCGATTCTGTATAGGTAGAGCACCCAAGAAAAGTTGCCAAATAGTAAAAGAATGTTTAGGTACTAAAAGCTTCCCCCACACAATCTTATACCATTTTACCTTGCATCACACATTCTTTAGAGCTGCATATGCTGAAGAAATAGATAAAGCTCCTATACTGGTTGGAGTCCATGTGATATGATCTTCATTGATGTGGGAATTAATATCAGTTTCCATTATCCATTTCTTAACTTCACACTCTGGAAGATCAGCTATAGTTCTCGCCTAACAACCATCAGTTATCATTTCAGCCACCTTTGCATCTTCTGGTACAACATGTTCAAGGAGGTTTCTGGCATGTGCATTCTTGATAAGAGGGCCCGAGCACCATGGGTCATGCCAGAAACTAGTCTCCTTTCCATTTGCTATACAGTACCTAACAAGCTTCCAAGAAATTTCTCGATGCTTCAAAACCCCTCTCCAAGCCCAAGAGAAATCTCAAGGAGTCTTCATAGTCCAAAAGTGCTCGTGTTTTATATGGTTGTCCCATGACCATTTAACTCACAAGCACTCAACTTTCTGAGCAAGTTTGAAGACTAATCCACAATATGCAGTTTTATTCCAAACCCTTGGATCCAATAGGCCAAGACCACCTTGATCTTTACCTAATCTGAGCTTTTCATTACTAGAGTGATACATCATTCTAGCCATATTAGGACTAGCCCAAATAAATTTATTACACAACTTGGCCACTGTATCAAGCACTGTCTTTGGAAGGATAAAAGTTTGAACCCAATAAGTTAGTTAGGAAGGATGAAAGGACAGACTTTACTAACTGAACTCTACCTGCTCTATTTAGATCTTTGTTCCTCCAGTTAGAAATCCTAGCTGTGATCTTTTCAATAAGTGGCAAGCATTCTCGTATGCCTAGTCTTGAAGCAGTGAGAGGTAGACCTAGGTAGGTAACAGGTGGAGTTACAATAGAGATGTTCATTGCATCAACTAGCTCTAGTCCTTCTTCTTCAGACATACTTCCAATGAGAAGAGTAGTATTTTCATTACTAAGTTGTAATCTTGTTGCTTGAGAGAAGGTATGCATAATATCTTTGATAGCCATGATAGAATCTATGTTTCCTTTATAGAAGAGAAGAACATCATCTGTAAAACAGAGATGAGAAATGGCCAGCTTCTTGCACTTCAAATGAGCTTTTATTCTTTTCTACTGTAGCCCTTGATTTAATAAAGAACTAAAGACCTCCATGACAAGCACAAAGAGGTATGGTGAAACTGGGTCCCCCTATTGAAGCCCTTTTTTACCTTCAAAGTTCCCTCCAGGTGTCCCATTCACCATTACAGAGTACCAAGGAAATGCATAGCACATATGTAACCATTCAATGAACAAGGGGGGAAATATGAACTTGTGTAGAATGGCTTCGAGTGCTTGCCAAGAAACAAAATCTGCTTTCTTTATGTCCAGCTTGATAGCAGATCTCTTTTGGCCTTTCTTTCTTGCATAACCCCTTAACATCTCATGAGCTAAAAGAAGGTTATCTTGGATAGATATTCCCGAAATGAAAGCAGATTGGGAGTAAGAAACCAAAGATGAGATACAAGTCTTCATTCTGTTTGTTATAACTTTGAACACACATTTGTATATAATATTGTAGTATGCAATAGGTCTAAAGGATGCAACATTCGAGGCATTTTTCATTTTAGGAATAAGACAAAGTAAAGTGGAGTTAATACCTCCTTTCATCCTTTTATGGAGAAAAATGTGTTTGATAGCCCTTATGAAATCTTCACCAATAGTAGACCAGCTTTTCTTGAAGAAGTGAGCATTAAACCCATCTGGCCCTGGTGCTTTGTTGTCCTCCATTGCAAATGAGACCCCCAAGAACTTTTCTCTCATCACGAACTTGCAAAACTAGTTCCTTCAGATTAGCAAACAATGGTAAGCGATGGGGAATGTGGATTTCCTGAAAACACGAACAAAAAGGAATTGTTATACCTACAAAATTCCTAGCAAACAGCAAAGTGCAAGTAAATAGCTACAAACACCAAAGCAGGATCCAACATACCTTGAAAGGCTTACCGGATAAGGATAAAGACTCTAGCTTGAGAAGATCCACCGAAAGCGCTCGAAGAGCATAACGTAGAGCTTTAGGAGGATCCCTATACCAACAGTGGATACCACAACTAGAAAGTTAAGGAACGTTCAGAAAGGCTAACTTTATTGGATTTCCACATTACACAAATCTGGTGAGATTTCATATTTATAGCACCAATCTCTATCTCACTAACAAGTTTACATCTGACTATAATCACTTCCTTTAGTTTCATAAATGAGCCAGAAATTTTCAAACTACAGAGCATCTGGTTGTTGACCCATAAGAGTTTTTCAAGATTAGGACAGCAAGACAAAATTTTGGCAACATTATCCTCCTCTATAGGAACACGTTTCAACTCGAGAACCAGAAGGGAGCTAAAACAATGGAAATCATGAGGCACCAAAATGCATGACTTCAAACACAATGACTTCACCAAGGACCCCTTTTCCTGGGTAAAAAACCAATTAGGAAACGTGTAAAGGCCATGGTCCCATTTACGAGTTTGAATTTGTTCACTAGCAGTTATGTTGTAGATTCTACCAGCACCGTAATTGCTCCACGTGTTAATGCCTATAGCTAGTTTTTGAAGTAATTTAGTTATTTTTTATTAAAATTAAATAATTAAATTTTACCAAAAAGGAAATATCAATTTACTACTACTCTTATTCTTCTTCTTCTTCTTCTCAAATCTCAAGAACCAACAACAATGGCGCACCAATCTACATAACAGTCTTAATCGTACTTGTTATTGTAGCAATCACAACAATTACTCACCCGAACACCAAACCTCAAACACCTTTCTCTTCAAACCAATATTCTTTAATAACCAATCAACTCTCGACAAACGGCTGCTTCTCAATCACTCCGTAACTCTGGTTTCCATTTCATAGCTACACTTCTTCAAATCTCACCATAACTTCTCCTTCTAGTTCATCAACCATTTTTGCTATTCAAGTTACAGCTATTTCTAACATGTTAATGAGAGACCTTCTTTGGTATCATAAATCTTCTGTTAAGCTTTCTTTAGATGATCTTTTGAAACAATCCTAAGATAGTTGTGTTCCTACATTGCTTAATAGAGAGAATCTTTCTATTACAAAGATTGTCAATCAAGAAAGATTGGTTGAAAACTTCAAATCAGTGGAGTTTTGATTTCTCATCCTGATATTTTCACTCATGGGTTATATTCAATTCATGGATGTCACGCCGTTCTCTTCAATTAATCATATGTTAGGAACCCAATACTTAATTACTATTATGAGTCCAATAGAATTGGTTATTTCTAATTGAGTTGTGTCTAGTTAGGAAAGTTGCTTAAGTTGAGTCCTAGTGAAATTAGGAGGTTGTTTATCTACTTAGAGGTATCATTGTAATGGGTTTTAGGAAAGCAGTTATTTAATTCAATAAGAATTCGGTGGTTTGTGATCTCCAATCAAAAGGTCATTATTAGGTGGTTTGATTTCCAATTCAAAAGATTAATTTAGGGTTCTTCAATTAATTGGTTAAAGATCCTATTATCTGGTATCAGAGCGTTCGATCTTCGGTAGTTATCAAGTTCATCTATCATCTCTCAATCACGTTGTTGTCTTCCCTATTCAAAAAGATACCTCTTGTTCACCCAATCCACCTAAAAAAAAACCCTTCCTTTTTACTTAGTTAATTGACTTTCTTGAAAATGACGGTAAGGGAATTAGAAGAGAAGTTTGATGCTCTTACCTCTCGAGTTGATGCATTGTCGACGAATGTCCAAGAGTTGATACAAGATCGTCAGAGTACTAATACTATTCTAAAAGAGATACAAGATTCCATAAAACTTTTAGCAAATGGCAGACCAGCACCTCAAGCACCCCTACCTATCCAACACGACCTTATTCGTAATCATACTCGACAATTTCAGCATGATGGAAATCCTACTTACGATAACCAACAAGGAGCTATTATTCAAGGTCGTACTCTTCGTATTGATTTTCCAAAATTCAATGGTAAAGATCCTGAAAGATGGTTGTTTCAAGCGGAGCAATATCAAGATCTTAATAAAGTTACCAACATCTAGATGGTTTCTTTGGTTGCTCTACATCTTCAAGGGGACGCTATCCCATGGTATCGTTGAATGAAACAATCTCTAGGTAATTTGACTTGGAAGCAATTTTCTCTTGCATTATGCACTCGTTTTAGTTCACGAAAACATATAGACCCCTGCAGTTTATTAGCTAAGCTCTCAAACCGATGTAATCGTTCGGGAATTCATTCTTTGAGTTTGAGTGCATTGTTAATATGATTTCGAATTTGCTGGAATCCCATCAAGTTAGTAATTTCTTATCCAGTATTCGTGCTGATATAAGAGCTGGTGTTCGTTTATTTCACCCGTTAAGCTTAACTGAGGCTTTTGAATTAGCACTTTGTCAAGAGGAAGCGATTATTGCAGTGTCTGACCATTCTGCTACAAAATTAGAAATGCCAAAGCCAGAATCTTCATCCTCTTCTTTGTCTCTCTCTTCCAATTTGAAACTTCTTTCTTGGAAAGAGCAACAAGACAGAAGAAGTCGCGGGTTGTGCTTTAATTGTGATAAACTCTACAAGCCTGGTCACCGTTGCAAGGGTCTTGAAGTTTTACTTCTTGATGTTGTTGTTTCTCAAGATGAAAGTGTCACGTGATTTGCTAGTGCAGAGTTGAATTTTTCGGCTTGAGGACAAGCCGTCTTTCACGGGGCGTAGGATGTTAGGAACCTAATACTTAATTACTATTAGGAGTCCAATAGAATTAGTTATTTCTAATTGAGTTGTGTCTAGTTAGGAAAGTTGCTTAAGTTGAGTCCTAGTGAAATTAGAAGGTTGTTTATCTATTTAAGGGTATCATTGTAATGGGTTTTGGGAAAACAGTTATTTAACTCAATAATAATTCATTGGTTTGTGATCTCCAATCAAAGGGTCATTAGGTGGTTTGATCTCCAATTCAAAAGATCAATTTATTGGTTAAGGATCCTATTATCATACATTGTAGCGAAAACAAGAATGGGGTCTCATTAAATTTGCATGTTTGTGGACATAATATGAGTGTAAATGTTAATGCAACACAAGCAAGCTAGAAAGATGTGGAATGGAGAGATAAGACATGCAGTTGAGCTCGAATGGGTTGGCGGTCTTTTCTTGATAAAGGGAAATCCTTTTTGGTAAAATTTAATTGTAAAATAGTTTTAATAAAAAAATAACTAAATTGCTTCAAAAACTAGCTGCAGGCATTAATACGTGGAGCATAGGCCTAATTCTTTTCGGACCTAAAACTGATCGGGCCTAGCCCATGTCCGAAATATACTAATTGATTTCTAAAAAATTCTTTGTTGGTCATGGAATCGAACCTCGGTCTCATGTCTAGCAACTAGAAAGTTATCCAACAGACTACACATTCTATTTGTTCTAACTTTGTTTAACCTAAACTAATACTCATAAAGCTTAAAAACAAATAAAAAATACAACTACAAGTATCAAAATGTCGGGCCGGGCCACTAACGGACCGGACATAGTTGTGTCTAGAACTGGCCCATTAAGACTATCGGGCCTAATTTTAAGTCTAAGTCCCTATATTATCGGTTCGGATCCAATCGGGCTTCGGGCCTAGCCCGACCCATTGACAGCCCTAGTGGAGCAATCACTGTGCTGGTAGAATCTACCAGCATAACTGTTGGTGAACAAATTTGGACTCCCCGTCTGGTCGATCTGTTCCGAAAATGAGATAAATCCATATCGATATTTTGCACTCTCTTTGCTACAAACTAAGGTCGGTTCTACCCTATAGCAAAATAAGTCGCTTAGGGCCCCGCAGCTCAAGGGTCCCAATATAAGTCCATTATTGTTTTATTGTGAAAAAAAAAACTCACTATTTGTTTTTCATTTATTTTAATCAGTTAGATAAATGTTTTTACATTGGAAAATTGGAAATTAGATCGCCTTCTCCAACAAATAAACAGACACGCCTCCATAACTAATTAAACTTCTTCATCACCCTATGACAATTTATCAAATGTGAAACATTTAAGCCAACAATACGTCAATCTTAACTCTATCATTCTTTTGTCTTATTTGGTTTTCCTATATTGTTTAATTTGGTGTAGAATTCTTTTTCTTCTCTCTCTCTTGTGTAATTCTTTGTTAAATAAATCTATTGAAATTTCAAGTTTGTGACATTGTTGTTTGGCCATGATCTGCTACGGTGTTATAGGTGTAGGACATTTTTTTTATTCTTCCACTCTTCCTCATGTATTTATGGTGTTTTGTCTTGGATCTCGATCTATGTATGTGAGGATCTCCCTCACAACACTCCTATGTTTCTACTTCACTTTGTATTTATGTTCTTTTTATCAATAAAACTCAATTAAAAAAAAATTATGGATAGACTATTTAAGAAAGAAAAAAGAAAATGTTATGATCAATTTTTACAATAATTGTTATCTTCTAAATTTTTTGTTATAAAAAAAAAATGTTTGTGGGGAGACTATTCAAGAAAGAATAAAGAAAATATTATGATCAATTTTTACAATAATTGTTATCTTTTAAATTTTTTGTTAAATAAACTAAGCATTTGCATTCATATGAAATAACATAAACAAATTATATCGATCTATAAGAATCTAACAATTTTATTAGAACTTTGCTTAGGCCCGATTACCTTGAGCTGCCCCTAGGTCGAGGGCTTTGCTTTGGGTACCGACAACTAACCCATCCATAACTAACTAACAGTCTAACATCCCTTGGCCCAATCCCACAGGTTGGAATTTTAGGTAAATATTTCATGAGTAAAATTATAATCTCCTATTACACACTTTGTCAGTTGCGACTGCTAAATAAACATGCACCACTACAAGTTTACCTTCATTACTATGATGATCGCCCTTCAAATGATTTTTGAAAAACAAAGTTTGGACTGCTTCCAAACTTTAGCATTATTCTTTCTGCGTTGTGTTTGTTACCCTGTTAGAGTACAATATGAGTTGAACCCCAGTTTGATTGATGATTGATGATTGATTGATGATTGATGATATCAAACAAAAATTTCTATATATTTATTATTTCGATAATTCAAAGTTTTATTTTGTGAAAGCAATGGGTTTTATGACAATATATATATTAAGGTACCAGGCAGCTGCAACAAAATGTCGATCACCTAACTATCTTTTTTTTTTTTGAAATATTGAGAGGGTTAAGACAGACCTACACCGGTTATATTGAAGGACCCTAACCCCAAGGCTTACATTGCCCGAAGGCTCATCAACCCCGAAGGCTCTCACCGATGCGCCATTTTGAGTAGACCCAACCGCCTCCACCTTGTCCATGAAGACTTGCTTTCGCTCCTCGGGCTACCCATCGTAGTAGCACCTTGTCAACACTTTGTAAGATTTGAACTTGCAACCTCTCCTCAGGGAGAGGGATACACCACTACTAAAAAAAGGGTTTTTTATGGCAGCTTTTAGCTATTATGAAATACATATTATGACACTTTCTGATTGAAAAACTAGTCGTCATTACTGGGGGTGTCATAATAAGTCAACCAAAACCGTCATTAAAGTTATAACGGTTCGTAGAAAGGCGTCTTAAAAAGTCCTACCATTAAGACATATATTAGTATTTAAAACGTCATAGTAGGTAAATTTTATTATGACATCTCATATGTAATCGTCATAAATTATAGTTAGAACCATCAAGAAATTCACAATATTTTCCAACAATTCACGTCATAACCGTCAAGAAATGCCCATTGACTATTGTGGAACCGTCATTTTAATCAACTCCATCATCAACAAATTAAGTATTATCCATCGATCGATCGAACGTTGTCAACTGAAGTGGAAGTCTTCTTGTTGGTCAGAAAGTTTCTTGATTTGAAAAAGTTAAAATTAAAAGAAATGAAAAATGAAAACTAAGGAACTAAAAGATCAAAACAAGGTTTTGGCAGCTACCACACGTCCACACAACAGTGCACACTACAGTACTAGATCATCTTCATCGAATACTTAGCGATGAAGATAAAGTGAATGACAAAAAAAATCATTTACCTTGCTTTAATGATTTCACTAACTCTCAAGAGGGAGACTTGCAAAACAAATAAAATCCATATAACAATTGCTTCTAAGCTTTAGTGAATAAGAAAATAGGGTTGTACAAAGTCAGATAGCAACGTTGGTAAATGTTGGACAAGGGGGGATGTTTAATTAAACATAGAACAAAAAAATTGAATGCAGATGAATGTAGCAAATTGTTCTAAGAAGAATTCTTAGAGAAAACAGATATTGTAATCAATGATAGACACATGTTTGCTTTTGTTTACACTTATTGTTCAAATTGCCAAAGATACAAACTTGTTTGGGACTATCAACCATAAGGGTTAGCAGACCACTACTAGCTAGTGCTCTATTATTGGAACACCAATTTCACCAGATAGAAGAAAATAATAAAACAGTCATATAAATGTCGATGAAGTAATTTTTTGCTAGGGGTACGTGTTAGTAAAAAAGTTCTACCAATCAAGTGATGAAGAATTGAACTCAAGAAAATGTGAGTAAGATCGAGAATGCCAACTACTTACTAAGTACAATGAGAATCATCTCTCACAAAAGCAAGGTTAACTCCCGACCTTTGACAAAATGAATCTGACATCGTCACCCGCTTCCATCAATCTTTTGGACTTGCCTACAAAAAATAAAGTCAAGAAGGAATGGTTGAATTAGTATCTATGAATAAACTGGAAATGTACTCAGCCACCTACATAAAAATCAAACCAACAAACTAAACCTAGTGTGCAAGTGTTAGTTACAAATTTTGACAGAGTAACACTACTAAAAAAATGACTTGTGATGACGGCTTTTAGCCATCATGAAACAAATTTAATGACATTTTTTTGTTTAAAAAACAGCCGTCATTATAGAGCCCGTCATAAAAGTTAACAAAAAACGTCATAAAGTTGATGACAGTTCTGGAGAAGCTGACATCAAAGCTCGAACTTAATATGACAAAAATTCATTTATAAACGTCATAACTGGATCCTTTTGCATGACATGTTTTACTTAACCGTCATAGTTTATTAGAAAAAGTGTCAAGAACTAAACCTTCATTTATGACTATTTTTATTTAAGCGTCACCATGAGAAACAAAAGCGTCAAGAAATTAACACTAAAAATTGTTAAGAATTTTTATGCTACACGACACTTCTTTAGAAACCGTCATAACTCTCTTTTTTTTTCCTGTAAATCTGAAAATTCCTGTAAATTTGAAATTCATTTAAACCAATGCATTCCGACACCACCAATACATTCAGACACTTGACAACTGGAATCCTTTACGGAAACAATAATCATATTTTTATTACCAACATAAATCATTCCAAGAACTTGTTCATATTACATGATTTATTCACGGAGAAAAAACTTAAATAACTCAAGCACTTGATTCAAAATCAAGTCTCATAATCCAACAACAGTGCAATTTACATAACCCATCCAACAAATTGCTAATCAACCGATCCATCTCAAACAAACTTAATTGAGCTACCGTGTTATCTCACTTATAACCTAAAAACCAATATGAAGAAAAATGTGTTAGTTTGTTTAATAAGTAAACTAAAAATATAATCATATAACGACTTATACACAGTATTAAAAAAATACACAAATAATGTGTTAGCACACTAAGTCAATAACTACTAAACGAAAGAAATACAATCAACTATGACAGATAATCATATTGGTTAAGCCCCAAATAACATACACCACTGTAAGATATATTTGATCTGTATATATATCTACCACAAGTACACAAATAACTTTTTAGCTAATAGGCAAAGGAAAGGACATAAGAAATCAGACCCAAATTAGAAATGTATGGTGGAAAATCTTCAGACTAAAGCTTCATATACAACCCCCAAAAACCTATCAAACATAAAAGATATATGGTGCACATACCTATGCCGAGATAAATTTCTCGATGTACTTGATAAACTCCAAACGAATTTCAATAAGGTCCGCGCTTGTATATGTCTTAGTGTTAGCCAACTCCATACACTCTGGATATTAAAGCTCTTCATACCCTCAGATAATTGTTCTTAAACAAAAGAGCTTTTCTAATTTTTTGGCTACACCAAAAAACCTACTTCCACCATTATTTATCAAGATTCCAATAATGTGTGTGCCCTAGTTACTAACCCTACAACAGTACTTGAAGCAATCTTCATTGGATCAAAATTTTATGGCAATATAACCCACATCAAAATTCTATGGCGGAGGAGAAACTTACACAAATGATGTTCCTTGGACATGGATAACTCAAGACGACACCATGAGAGAAAACTGTATAGAGTAGAGGAGTTCAGTTGGTTAGAAACTTAAGGAAACCCAGACATTCAAAAGCTTTTGCATCCATGAGAATAATATCATACCAGAGATTGTAGGGGTGAGCACTCCATCACCAATCACCATACATGTCCCAAGCAAAACCAAAATTAGCCATGCAGTTTGTAAGCTCTTGAAATCCCCAACAGAAAAATGGAACTGCTCATAATAGAATCATGAGAAATGTAGTGACCAGCATACCAATAATAATAGTTGTACCTGCAGCACAAGATAAGAAGTTAAATTTACAATATTATGAGCTTAAAACACATCAAGAAGTAAGAAAAACAAGATAATTTGAAAAACAGAAATATAAAAATATGTTTTACATTTATAAGAATTTGGAGTGAGGAATCCGAATTCTTCTGATGCCCACAAAACCCATTCTTCACCAAGACGAGAAAGATGAACAGCAGCTATGGAATTGGTAGACAAGATCTCCAAGACAAAATCCCGATCCGAAACTGCATCAATGCTATATAGCATCATGAAAACAAAAGTAATCAACTTTGGACACCGGATAACAAAATGCATTGATTTGTTAATTTATTGTCTTTCCATATGACAATGACCGTTCACATTCTGTAGTTTTTTCCCTTTTCATTAATGTAATATTTTATCACTAATTTGCTCTTGTGGATTCAACTGATAGAAGCAGCAATATATTGCAAGAAGAAAAACTATGTGAGCATATACATGTTCCTTATTGGGGCGGTAAATCCTAGAGCATTGGAGGTCATAAATCTATCAATGGGAAGACCAAGTACCCTTGAGCACATACACCTAGAGGGCAAAAGTTCAAGCCGCCCTCTGCAATTAAGTAAGGCATCCAAAGATCACACTCAAGCTACAAAACATTTATATTGCTAAAGTTAACTTCGTGGAGGCTAAATGAGCGAGTAAAGAGAAAGCATTTGACTCACTGTAAAACATGGTAAACTACCCCACATTTTCCAAGCATTTTCAAAAACTGAATGTTGTAGGAAAAGGGCAGAGAGATCTGAATGCAAGATCCATGCATTCATTTTCTTGTTAACTTTAGCAATGAGAAACACTCTCATCGACTAGGATGCGACATTGTGGTGAGGCAAGCATCCGAAGCTATTGATTAAATTATTTACTACACTAGCGTTCTAGCTAAGCTATGTGGATTAGTTCCTTGTAAGCATTTCAAGTCTCAAGCAAACAAAATAATTGGTAATTGATAAAGACAACGATAAAGTCAACTGGTACCTTAAAAAGAATACAACAAACAAGGTACTTTAATCAAGATTTTGGTTTCAACTAGCGATGTATAGCTATCTTTTTGCTCCTGTCATCTGAGGCATTACAAGTGGACCCATTTCACATTTTGTTTCAAAACAAGTGGAAAAAATGCTAAACTCATTTGTGAAGAGAGTCCGAGTGTTCTCGGTCATTTGTTGTACCATGGTCATGTATTTGAAATCATAGAGCAAGGACGCCAAACTTTTATGCAAAACATGACGATATGTCAATATATATAGGAAATTCGACTCACCAATACCAACATTCGACAATGCCATGGCGGTGAAAACAAGTGGCAAGATACTAAGCTCAATTACAATAAGAGTTTGTGTGTAACTCTAGTCCGAGTGGGGGTGTTGTATCATTTAAACTAGTAAAAAGGCAACAAATGCCGGGAACTTCCACGACATATTACAAACTATATCGATGCCCACACATTATATAATATATGCCGCGGCAAAGAAACCTCCCCCTTACCTTTCAACATAAGACAAGATAAGATGTGGCAAGAGAATCGGTTGGGCCCTTTGCATATGTGTATACCGGGAACAATAAAGCCTTCATTTTTTTTCTTAGCCAAATTAACCCGGTCGCGACCTGCAGATTACATAATATGAGTTTTTAATGAATGGCTTAGAAAAAACTTATTTATTTACGAAGTAAAAATGCGGTCCTTTACAACCCAAAAAATAGTACTACAACGGGAACCAAAGGAAGATAGGTTGGTTGGCATCTTGTTCTATAAGGTGGCATTGATTTCGAGCACTATGTTGATACACACATTCTCGCGCTTAATTCGAGGGGAATGACCTAAAGTAAATATATGATTGATATCTTAATGCGAGTGAGACATACGTGCTAATGTGTGTGTGTAATGCGCAGCGGAAAAGAGCTCCAATTATATCCTCACGGATCCTCAACTCCATAAGGGAATGTATTATAGAAGGCGATAACGGAGATGTGCCCAAGTCTCCATAGACTACTCCGAGACTCTGGAACTAAGTCATAAAAGCAATAACGATGAAAATGCCTGCACATACAAATAATTATCAATTGTACATATTCTCACTACTCAATCACACATGAATTGCATACTTCAAACAAACTCATAATCCATGATCCAACATATGATCCAATACTTCTTTGACAATGAAACAGTTTATAAGTACAAGCATGGGGTACAACTCAAGGTAACGCAAAATCTGATCATATAAATAACTTGAATAAAAATGAAAAAGTAATGTTGCATTATCTAACCTCTTCCCTGTTCAAATCTTTGACCCTCCCAGCTTCCTCTTCCATATTAAACCAAATATAAGTACATAATTGTAATAGCTAGGCGTCTGTGTTGAAGGGCCAGTGGTGGATATCTTCTGATTTTAGTGTGTTACTACTTATACTATTTCTACAGAGTTTGAAGGAAATCTCCAGCCATTGTAAATTTGTAGGACATTTGTTTTAGCAATGCGACTTTCAGAAGTCTGAAGTGTTCTTTTAGCTAGAATTAGATCAAAAGAAGGAAATCATATTGTCATTGTTACGCACAATCAAAGACTATAGATATTTAATACTTGTGCGACACAAAAACTGCCAGAGAAGTCATCTTGATTCATGAACCGGGAAGGTCTTCCCATGCTGTGTAAAAGTTGGAAGAAAACATTCTCAATTGCTTAATTTCCTACCATTTTATTATCTGACATTACGAAATGAACACACACTACTAAAAAAAAGGACATTTAATGACAGCTAAAAACTGTCATGAAATACATATAATGACACTTTCTAATTGAAAAGTTAACCGTCATTACTGGGGGTGTCATAAAAAGTCTACCAAAACCGTCATAAAGTCCATGACAGTTTCAGTAGAAGTGTCAAGAAAAATCCCTTTTTTATGTCTAAATTTAGTTCAAAAAGGTCATAAAGGGACACTGTTTATGACAGTTTCTCGTAAATCTGTCAAGATTTAATGACAGAAAGCGTCAAGATATAATTTGCTTAATGACATTTGTACGACAAATTAATGTCATAACACTTCATGATATTTATATTACAAACACTTCAAAAAAAAATAATAATAAAATATTGCAATTCCCATACTACTCGACAATATTCCACCTTTATGCTCCTTCCCTAAAACTCAAACCACACCATAACATCTTAAGAAGAAACTCTTTTCCATAAATATTTTCAATTACATGATTTTCAATGATCTAATACACATTAATTAATTAACAAATAACACTTGATTAACCAAAACAAGTCAATCTCATAATCTAATTTACATAACCTATCTCTAACAAAAAATTCTAGTCAACCGATGAACCGATCCATCTCAAACAATCAACTTAAGAGAACTACCAATTACTACATTCTCTATGACATCTAACCACTTATAGCAACAAGACTAGGTGTTAAACATTGTCGACTACTTAATTACTAGCTATTTAAACATGAGCAGCTACCAAGATCACCAAACCATAAATAGAAGCTAACTCTTATTGGATTGTTAACTAAAGAAAATTATTCTTTGTTTAAATTTATAAAAATTTTGCCAAGCACTACAGGAATTTGCTAACAACAAGAAGAAAATTATAAAGTTTCAATATTGATTTACGTGTCAGATCCCACAAAAATTTATCGATGTGCCTGAAATTTGGATTGATGAAAACAGACAAATCCTATCACGACAAACCAATAATAGCCATTGGAAAAACAACCTTTACGATTCTGCGTCAAATTGGCAATAGACGACGAACCTCGAATAAAAAAACCACAAAGATAAATCACTGGGACAGAGAAGTTGTTGGATACCTTGAATAATCCGAAGCTTAAGAAACAAATATCAATAGATAGATGGTCTCGTAATTCATCAATAATTACGAATTAAGCCGCTCTCATGTTTCTTTAAAAAATCTAGGAATTAAAAGTCAGAAATTTCACATGACAAAATTATTATAATAATATTGTCATGTACACAAATAAACTTACTTGGTTGATATTGTCAATTTAGGAAATGCATTGGGTGTATCTTCAAATAGTGGAGGAGGACTTGTAAAACTTCACTACTAAAAAAAAAACTTATAATGGCGGCTAAAAGCCATCATGAAACGGGTTTAATGACGTGTTTTCATTAAAATAACAGCCGTCATTATGGATCCCGTCATAAAAGTTTACCAAAACCGTCATTAAATTTATAACAATTTTACAAAAACCATTATGTACTTCAAAGATTTTATGTCAAAAATAGGGCTAAAACCGTCATAATAGGCAATGAAATATTGAGTGTTACACAGTAACCGTCATTAATTTTAGTACAACTGTCATAATTTTCAGCAAAAACCGTCAAGAAACCTGTTCAATTTGTGATAGCTTTGGCAAAGCCGTCATAAAAATATACATTTTCTAGAAAAAAAAAATATTTATTAAAAAATATTTTATACCCAGAAATTTGAATAAATTAAATCATATAGCATACAATCAAACTCCACTGCAAACAACTTAACATGATCACGAATGTAACAAACTAGCAAGTTCGTGATCTATTCACAAAATATAATCCATTATATTCCACCATTTCAAAAAATTACATACATTTAACCAAAAATATCCACAAAATATGTCTAAAAAGGAACGGTTTGCATGGTTTGAGTTTCATTCATCGAACCTTGTCCAAACTTCACCTGCAAAAGATCGAAATCCAAAAAGAAAATAAGAAGAGCCTATCATTCCAAGAAAACAACATAAGGAAAAAAAAAAACACGGTACTTCTGACAAGACGAAAGTGATAATACAAACTCAATGGAATTGCTAAACAATTGCAACAACAAGACTATAGTGCTAAAGAGTATTTCCAACCACTACTTGGATCACCTTATGGGGCAACAAGTAGGCAACTAACTAATAAATATATATTTATCTTATCATATAAGTTCTTATGAAAAAATACCAAGTTGTGGGTTGTGTGCACAATTGATTTAGCAATTATTTGAAGTTAGAACACAAAACATTTACTTTACTTAGAAGAAACAATACCAACTATACACAACAAATTCACATAGACCATCAAAAATGAAGTTTAATCACTTTAGAAGTTCTATGAGTATTACAAAATAAGAGGGTGTGCTAAAAAAATAATTTGAAATTCCTATTTACTAGTTTCTTGAAGAAACTAAGGAGGTGCTAGTGATATCTAGGATGAGCAAATGGAGGTGCTAGTGTCATCTATGAGCTGTTGAGAAAGGATCCATAGCAATCCACCCTCATATAGTCATGTAAATCCTATTATTAGGCTTGGCAATAATGGTCAGTCCATAAAATTCAAAGATAAGCGAAAAACTTTAACATGGTACCATGCTATATGCATGGAAGAAAAATTGTGCCTAGTTTTCTGTTCTCAAGTTGGCAGATCAAGCTTTTAATGGGTACTATAGAAGAATTAAATTTAGCCATATAGTTCAATAAATCATATTAGTTGTCTACATGCTTATGCTATACGTCAACCCTACACTCACGTAGTCAATAAATCTATAAATTTGAGTCATTTTCGATATTTTATTGGCAGAGATACGCTTACCAATAGAGCTTTTGAGCCAGAGTTGAGGATCAGTTGTAGTGAGGTTTTGATCATCAAGGCGCTTCCATGTTTTGATCGACTTCATTGCTCCCCAACCTTTCTTATATGTCTTTTCCAGTGTCACGACGACTACTCTAGCCCTTCTATCCCACCTTGTATACCATTTAACTCGCCACAAAAGTCGTTTAGATGATCATGGCCAGTGAAAACAGCTTTAACATCGCCTGCTTCTAACAATGATGCAAAGAAGCTCAAGTTGATGGAAGCCAAACGTACTAATGCCCCAACTTCCTATTTCACACCTATGAAGTTTGTTGAATCAAGGCTAGCATATTATGGAAGTGGGATGTGGAACAAGAATATAATGCAAATTTTACGTCAAATACATGTTTCTAAACTGAATATAACGTTAAGTAGAACTGTGGATCAGAACATGAGTAAACAGAATGAAACAGAATGCTCCTATCTGAGTGTTTTATCAAAAATCTTGTGCACAAAACAGAAGCTTAAGTAGAAATCCCTTGATAATATGTGTGGTGACCAGAAAAACTATGCTCTTGCTTCTAGTCATAAAACAAGTGAATTCAGGGTCAAGTTCACTACCTGGGCACCTTGTATTAAGGGTAAAGTTTTGCAACTCCAGCTGCGAAATCACTAAAATGGCGTATGGCTTCAACACACAGGTGCCGATCTGATGCCGCTGAATTCTCATATAACAAAATTTGAGCAAGGGCAATATCTTTGATATGGACAGGTCCCATGTAAGTCCTTATACTCTTCAATGCACCCTGTACCAAATACAATCAACCAAAGAAAAGAAATGAAAAGGTACAAGAGATTACGACTGTAGTTCAAATGAAATAGAAGCTTATGAAGAAATTGAGACAGAGATGCATACCTTGATCGATCCAATTCTAAGGCTTCCATTTAAATCAGAGAAAACCAAAACGAAAATTCAAAGATTCGAATAGATAAAAACCAAAATTTAGGAGAAAATGAGGTGCTTTTTTCTCCATTCAGAGATGTTAGAGAAGGTTCATCAAATATGAGTTAGGTTTGAATAAGAATTCAGATTGGCGAACCTACACTTTGCACTTGAATCTGACAAAACCGAAGCGAAATCAAATTTGGGAGAAAGTAAAGGAGGCACCTTTTTCTCCATGCACAGAGGAGATGGAAGAGAAGTTTTACCAATAGTGGCATGACTACGATTTCCTCCATTGTTACTCAATTTCTTTTACTGTGTTTGTTAAATTTTAACTGGAAAGGAAAGGAAATACTTTTTTTGTTTTAATCGGAAAAACAAAGATTTATTTTCTAATGGATAGACCTCGAACTCAAGACGCAGAGTGAACGTGTGCTTGTTTAGGCTTAGTAAGGAAGGAAATATTTATTGACAGTTCACTGTTTCTTAGCGATTTACTAATGCTTATTTATTTGTTATTGACGGTTCAATTGAACGCCAAAATGGTCGAACAATGCAACCTAAAAAATTGGTGTGTTGACGATTTATTATATTGCTAGGTTTATTATGTTGCTAACCTGACTATTTTAGAAAACACGTCATAAATTTATCATATTTTCTTGACGCTTGTGTCTTACACGACATAATGTTGGAATAGCCGTCATGAAATTATTATATTTTCTTGACGCCTGTGTCTTACACAACATAATATTGGAATAGCCGTCATGAAATTATCATATTTTCTTGATGCATGTGTCTTACACGACATAATGTTGGAATAGCCGTCATGAAATTATCATATTTTATTGATGCTTGTGTCATACACGACATATTGTTGCAATATCCGTCATAAAAATATCACCAAGACACCTATCTTGACGTTTTTCAACAAAACCGTCAAGGTAGATAAAAAAAAACATGCGTCATAATATGTCTTTTTTTTAGTAGTGTCTGTTAACAACACTTGCAAAAATAAAAATGTCAAAAGCGTGAGTTTGTTAAATTAACTAGGGTTTTGGTAATGGTTAAGTTGGGTTAATAATGGGTTTACCTTGAGGCGTGAGAGAAGGTTAGAGGAATTATCGAGATCATTACGAACGTAGGAAGCCTTGAATCTTTAATTTCAAACAACTGCGATACTTTTGTTATTCGAGGATTCATCTCTTTTTCTCTACAACTACTCTCTTTGGCCGCTGCGTATGTACTGACGAAGTGAAAAAGACAAGAAGTAGTCAATTGGATTTGGGTTTTGAACTATTGGATCCAAAATACCCGACCGTTAAAAGTGGGCCCAAATTTTGTAGGAGCTTAAGAAGGCCCAAAGGTTAAGTTTGGCCCAATGAAGTGAGTCACACAGAATTAGCTTGTTCATTCTTAGAGACGGAACATAAGGTGTACGTATCGGTTACCATTCAGTAGTTAAATACTTATAAATCAAACACAACATAAGGTCTTGGAGCAATCTTTCAGAAATTTCATAGAGGGGAAGGCAATCATTTGTTGGGTTGGGGTTTTGATAGATAGAGAAGAGAGAAGGGGGCCCAAGAGGCAGTATGTCCTTCTAATTCTTTTCTGCCCTCTTTTCAATTCAATTTCTCTTGATGATTTGGAGACATGAGATTTTTGCAGACTATTTTCTTGACGCTTAACTTAATGACTTCTTGACGCTTGACTCTGAATTAAAACACTAGTTAATCAGTACAATATGGTTTAAGTTTTGGTTATGCTAATCCGTCATAAAATTTGTTGATGCCTCTCATAATTACGTCATTAGAAAATATACAAGTTGTCGGTTTTGCCAAACTTGTCATAATATTTCTTGACACCATTTTTAATTATGTCATAAATTGTGCACAGGCGTCATAAAAATAAGTTTAAGCTATTTATTTTGACAGTTTTTAAGAAAGCCGTCAAGATAGAAAAATAACAACCATCATAATAAGTCATTTTTTTAATAGTGCACAACCAATTGAGCTAGAAGCTCTTGGGTACCTAACCATCTTTTACCTCTGGATTTAGTCTAAACTCTAGTGGCAATTAATGAAAAACAAATATAGCCTGATCGACTTTCAGCCTGCAAACAACGTACAAGTGTACAACAATTATATCAAAAAAAAATATAAAATCAAAGAACGTACAACTGGTAAATCAAATCATCAAGAAGTCAAGAACCAGCCACAGGCGGACAGGCCACAGCAATTTAGTTATTAACCGTGAAAAACAAGCGCAAAAAAAAAGGTTGGAGTGTTGCCAAACAGGGGTGGCCACTGGCCAGTATCAATTGCCGTTCAATGTCCACCTGTCTTCCCCAGGGCTGTTTATGTTAGTGAAGATGCTTCTTCATTTTTGTTACGGTAGGGTCACTGTCTCACTGAAACGGACATGGTCCCTCTTTCATGTCGCTGTCTTGCGTTCAGGTGCACGTACTTTACATGATTCAGTTAGAAGGATCAGAAGTTTGTAATTTGGAGTCTTATTGTAACGAAACGAACCACCAAACACCAAAGTAAGTTTTGTCTTTCAAGTCTTACTCTAACCAAACGAATACCACCCACCAAAGTACAAAACACTCTATTTTTTCGTCCATACAATGCAAGTTGGAAACAACCTTTATTTCTAGGGTGGCCAAGGCCCAAGGCCATTATCATATTCGTCTCAAGTCCTCAACGTTCCTTTTTTTTCGATGAAACAGACACATATTTATATATTAATCATAGAACCATTAGGACTGAGTTCAGCATCTAACATACAAGTCAGAAGAGTTAGCATATTGTTCTGCTGGTTTACCCATGCAGCCAATTGATGCGCATCCCCATTTGAATCTCTACTAATCCACCTAACCGTAGAATATTGTAAAGAGTTAAGGAGTTGTTTTACAGACTTTTGTAAAGCTAACAATGGCCAAGGACATTCTGAACCATTCAGAGCCTTAACAACCTCTACATTATCTCCTTCAAAGACAAAACTCTGCTCTGGCAAGGCACAAGCCAGTATGGCCGCCACTTCTGCTGCAACCATCTCTGCCTCCATCGTGTCCTTTGCTTTGAAGCTCCTAACTGCTGCTCCTACCACCTTCTCTTCATCATTTACTGCCAAACATCCTGCTCCAGCACAGCCAGTTTCCCTGTAAAAAGAAGCATCATTTGGTATAGGAGATAAGAAAATACGCCTCAACGTTCCTTGTGTGTCTTCAACTGGATTGTTTTAATTTGTATGATACAGTGATACCTTGTCTACGTTATTTGATTGCACGATTACAAGTGGTACCACTCACACGTACATATATGGCCCTATTTTGATGTGGCTGTGGTGCTTAGGGTTGCAGCGAACAATCTAACATGCTTTATTTAGTTGATCAAATACAATTTTGTCTTGGTGTTGTACATACTACATACCACTCACACTCCAAACAAATTAATAAATTTATGGTGTTCAACTCTTCGATCAAGTACCAAACCAATTTCCACGGCCTCGATCATTTACATTCTTTTTTTTTTGTTTGCTATAAACAATATGGAGAAGTGTGACCATGGGACTCGAACACAGAAAGCCTCATTTTCACGACCTCAACGTATATACGAGAGAAAAGCGGGAATATATGAAAGTTTGTTATGAACTTTTCTAAATTCCAAAATACTCTTATATTTACTTTTAAGAATTCCATTCTTTAAAATTATATTATTATTGCTTCCAACTTTGTCTAAGAGGAAATGATCTTCTTTTCTTTTTGGTAATAATGCACAGTGGTATTCTAATTCTATGGCACCGTTACAATTATGCTTACCAAAGTAAGAACAACTATATATATATATATATATATATATATATATATATATATATATATATATATATATATATATATATATATATATATATATATATATATATATATATATATTAGCTCTTAAGCGGACTGATAAATACGGATTTAGAACGGACTCAAACTTAAAAAGGAATCTCACGTGAGTCTTAACCCAAAAAAACAACCCACCTACCAAATATAAAACACCTCTCCTATATTTGCTCCCTTTTTCGTGAGACTCTAATGTTCTTTCTCTCTCTCTTACATCTCTCTCCTGGACTTTCGTCTTTCACTCTACTTTTTTGTTTTCATCTCTTCTTTCACTATCCTACTTCTCATTCATCTATTTTTCTCTTGTGTTTCTTTTCCATCTCCTTTATTATAGATTTTCCCTGTTGTTGATTGGAGAAGATTATTGATTGTTTAGTAACTTCTCATATTCGGATGGGTTGATTTATGACTTTCAATTGGTTTAAGAATCAGTAACTTTCTATTGGTTTGAATTAGGTGACGTTGAAGAATAAAAGTCTGAAATTTAAACATTTTTTCGAGTGTTATATTTTGAGCAATAAATTTCTGGTTTTTCAATTTAGTCCAAGATTGTAAAGTTAATTAATGAATGTGAATATCAATGATCGACATAAGCTAATAAATGAGGAAGCAATAGTAATTTGTCGGTTTTTGATTAAGAAAGCTATTGCATCGCCATCCTTAAAGATTTCTGTATGAGCTGCAGCATCAACCCGCTTTTACATTAAAACCAAAACTGTAAAACTTGGTCTCTGTTAGTGTATGAGTATCGTATTAATTACATGGTTTAAATCTATCATTTTAAACAAATCTATCTATACTAGTGTGTAAATCGATCAGTCTTTCCCTTTGTGATTTTGTTCCACTACAAAATCTTGATGATGAATGTTGCTCTAAGCGAGCACTTCTCGATTTGGTCGACTCCCCCTTCTTTTGCTCACGTTTTGTCTGGGCAAGAGAATCCAGGCGATCCACAGCTCAAAGCATTATTTATAATAAATACTACCGATATCAGAGGAGAAAGGCGGATCCATCGTCTTGATGAGGGAAGTGATCTCTCTGTCCGCCTAAGCAATCACATTTTCCCTCCTTAAGGCTTTCTGAAAATGAAGCGCATCACTCACTCATAACCTTTTCTGCAGAAAAAGAAAAAGCCATTGAGCAATTATCCGTACGTGACGGGGGGATAGCATGGAGGGAGTTGTCTTGCAAGGAGGCCTACTACACCAGGTGTCGTCATCAAGGGTCAATGAGGTCAGAAAAGTTGACCATCAATGCTTTGGGGTTTGCATGGGTTTCCACAGGCTCTTGCTTTCCATGTCAAAGAGAAGGCAGGCAAAGAAAGACCCCGGTTACTGATAGCTCTAGAAATGACTATGCATTTGGACCTGCGACTGGTGCTTCCTCGCTTCTAGAATGGAGAATTGTATCATGGATGGACTGATGTGCTTGGATTGATTGTATAGTGGCTGTTATTAAGTCGAACCAGAGTGGAAGTGAGTCTTTCATAATTTTTTCAAGCTTCAATGAATATTTTTGTAGTGGACATTGTTGTTAAGAAGAAAGAAAACGACTTTAATTTTTGCAGTAAGGTATTAGCAGATTAAAAAACAGAAACTGGAGTGAAAGAGAACTGGAATGGCGGAGAGAGAAAGTATGAGGATGAAGTAGTTTTTGCTTGTCCGTGGGACTTGTGGGACCCAACTTTTAGTTATATTTGGTGAACCAAACTTAAACACCGAAGGAGACGCGTGAGATTCTTAAGTCTGTTCGAAATCCGTATTTATCAGTCCGCTTAAGAACCAAGCTGTGTGTGTATATATATATATATATATATATAAACCAACGGGCGTACGTGAAATTAAATCCTAGTGAGCAATTATAATCTCTAAAATAATAGACTCCGATCCTAGTTTTGCATGAAGTGGCTTGTTGTGTAATTTTGGTCAAATAAGGGACTAGCCATTTATGATAACTCCAGTGGGACAGGTTCGTGATCTGTGATGGTCGGGATCAAAGAGCTGGGGGGAGGGTGAATTTATTGGCTCGAGGAACTGATTTGACGATGGGGAAAAAAGCGTGCATGATATCTTTGGAATTAGGGAACTAAAGCACATGGCCCAATACAAAAAAAACATCCGAAGTCGACTGTGATTGGTTGGTGGAAATAAAATAACAAGTCAAACTCTCACTCTATCTCCTCTCTCATCTTTTCTCTCTCTCCACCAGCCAATCATAGCCGACTTCAGATGGTTTTTTTGTGTTGGGCCATATGGTGTAGTCACGCCCAATTAGGAATGGCATGAATCATGAATCAAATTATTATTAAAGGAAAGTCATGAAGTTTGTCACACTCCAAATTTCTAGAAAATCTCATATAACAGTATTCATCATTCTCACTTTCCAAAATAACTCACAATATAATTTCCACTTATTACATACACATATGATAACTTATTTAAATATGAGTTTGATACACTTTACCTTTAAGCCAGCACGTCGCCTTAGGGTATGACAACATCTCTACATAAAAAGTTAATAAGTCCTACCCTCCTGCAAAACAAAGTTAGATTTCCCAAACATATATAATCATTTTCTAGTATACATCTATTTCACTCTCACTGCAACCATCATATATATATATATATATATATATATATATATATATAATGGCATAATATATCGCCAATATTAACATTTATGTCACACCACCATATCTATTATATCATAATATATCACCAATATTAACTAACATTCATATCACACCACCATATCTATCATATCATGCTAACAACCATATTCACATTCCTTCGTAAGAAATTATATTCATCATATCACAATATATCACCAATCATATCCAACAACTCGCTCATTCTTAAAGCCAATATTTTTCTTAAAAATCACTCGTCTACTTATGAGAACGAGGAAAAATATCACAACTAGATAGTATATTCATCTCTCGTGAGTATCAACTCACACAACCCACGTATACATTTCTTTGTAAGAAATCATGTACATCATAATACATAAATTTTCATATGCAATAACTCAGTCACACGTAAAATCAATATTTTACTTTAATATCACTCGTCTACTTATGAGAACGAGGAAAAGGTCACAACCAGGGAGTACATTCTTCCCTCGAGAGTATCAACTCACACAAACCACATAAACATTTCTCATAAGAAATCATATACATCAACTCCATCACACGTAAAATCAATATTTTACTTTGCTTATTAATTATCTCGTTAACTCATTTATTAAAAGACACAGCCCAACCTTTCACGATTTGCACTTCACACATTTGCAAAATCACACATATTCGTGTGCTTCACTCACACTGAGTACCACTACAAGACATATGTCCCAAACGGGGATATTGCCTTCAAGAAACATATTTTCATCTTGTAAACTCATAACTTATGAGTCACAGCCATCTCTGGGCTTTCCATACACATATACAAAGCCTCTTTTAAGCATAACAAAATATTAGGTTATTCATGGCACATTCAATGAATACCTTGGGTCATTCCCGCCACATTCAAAGAATACCCATCATAACACTAACCGGTCATTCATGACACATTCAATGAATACCTTAGGTCATTCCCGCCACATTCAAGGAATTCAGACCTCCATTCTCATACACTCAAGGAATACAGCCCAACCGCAAAGCGAATGTCTTAGTTCCTCTTTAAGGCGGTTTTTCACATGACATCATTAGTCATAAATATTTCCTTTCATTTATTTTCATCAAAGAGGCGTGGAGAGATCTAAAGATGTGGGTGGGTGACACATTAAATTTTCACCGGACACTTTTACATCAGATTTTAACACTCAAGAGTTCTCATTTATTATAATATTAATTCATTACAAAACAAACATCGTCTCAAACAATATAATCATTACTAAATATTCCAAACATAATAACTAATCAACTCACCTCATTATCAATTATATAAATAATAGATATCAAAAGGGTTCAATCAGGAATAACGCATTAGTTAAATGTCTTGTGAATACATTTTAAACAACCACAATCACGTACACAATTAAGTACTAACAATGTACACATATAGTTATCATAATAACTAATAACTAATAACTAATATATATAATATAATAGTTGCACCTTTACATAAAGTTGTCTACGTATCTGCAATCTTTCAAGATTAGAATCAAACCTTACGTAGCTCTTAACCAATAAATAGCAACATCCTTGTATGTACCTTTAAGGAAAACAACAATTTATACTATATAGAATCACATACAATAAGTTTCAAATACTCCCATAATCATATACGTAAAGTTTCATATCCAGAGATACACTATGAACCATTAAACCCAAAAACTCACAAATAGATATTTCTCTACTTTTGATTCTAAAAAAATGATATTATGAACCATGTCAGTTCCAAATAAAACCACAGTCTAAAAGTAGGCTACAAACACTATATAAAACACCTAAGAAGAGTTTAAGCGACTCTTAGTTCATTACTAGACATATTTCCCAAAATAGGTTCATGCACATAAAGGATAACATGGTAGGTTTTCTAGCCAACTTGTTAATGCAATAGTTCTTCCTGTATTCATCCAAATGACATGTAACTTAATTATTTAGAAACTAGGGTATGTAAAATTATTTTTTCATGTAGAACTCAAAGTCCCAACCTCAACCCATCTAGAAAAAAATTTAGGTCGAAAACGGTAAAAATTCTAATTTTCAGCAACTAGATTTTTGACGCGCTATCTTCCGAAGACCATAACTCTTTCCACAGGTATCCAAACGCTATAAGGCTTTTTGCGTTGAAAAGAAAACTCTCAGAACTTACTCTTTTATGTTTTATAAAAATACTAACTCTAACTGTAAGCATATGAAAACTGGACTCAAACACAGCGCACAGAAACTGATTTCTGACGCACTAGTTTCTGTCAACCAAATTTCTAGACATTATATCTACCTCTACAGACCTTGTAATGCGATGAGGCCAATTGGGTTGGAAAGAACACTAAAAAATCTCACTCTTTCGTGTTTTGGCGAGAGTTTGAATCTGACCCTAACTATGTGAAAACGTGGTTCGAAAACAGGCACAGATGCTGATTTCTGCTGTCAGAAAATTCTGACGTTCTAACTTCCGAACACCATAACCATATCCACAAACCTCAGAATGCAACGAGGTCAATTGGGTTGGAAAGCAGACTTCCAAACCTTACTTTTTTGTGTTTTCATAAAAATCTAGTTCAAACTCTAACTAAATCAAAATTGAGCTCAAAATCAGACCAGCGCTAAGCTTATACTTTCTGACATCTAAAAGAGAATATCTAAAGTACTGCAAGTCAATTGGTAGAGGGGCTTAATACCGACTATACCATCTAGATCGACCCATCCACATACATATATCAAAAAAGTAACTTGCGCCAGTTTCTATAACAATAGTTTGGTCTAGAAAATCAAATACCGGTTATAAACATGAAGTTCTTCCAAGATATATATTATATCAGCCATCCTTGACCACATAAACCATACCCACGAATAGTTATGCCTAACCAAAGTGAAACTTGAGTTCGCAACTCAGAATGCCATTTCAATCTTTTTGATTAAATAAATATTTTCATCACAAGGTTCCAATAAATAAAATAAGTAAATAATTAATAAATTCATATGATTATCAATCAAATACATTTTTAAAGAAAAGGTTTAGACTACTCACCAAAATTAATAGAAAAGCGAAAACGTTTGTTTACGTAACAAACTCAAAATCAGGCGAACTCAAAAACTGGCGTTAAGATAGTCTTTCTCTTTCGAAATCTTCTCTTTACCGCTCTCAAGGCAGTAGCACTCTATCTCCATCATTTCACTTTTTACGTCTCTTTTTGTTTTTTTCTTGTATTTCAAAAACTAGAAAAAATACTAACAAAGAGGGAAGGTTCGGTTGTAGCCAAACCCCTCTAACTCTCCCACGTTTTTATCTTATTTTATCTTTATCCTTTTCTTTTCTTTTCTTTTCTTTCCTTTTCTTTCCTTTTCTTTTTAAATATTGTTATTACTTTTTAAACCCTAATAAATAGGAAAAAATATAAAGAAAATAAACGATGTGTTATAAAGTTTCTCTAGCCCTCTCTTTTCTTAATACAACAAAATTACTTTCAGGGTGGTCAATATCATCAAACCTTTATCTTCAGGGTTGTTAGTAGTATGATTAAGCTCTGATGCGTTAGGTAAAGAAATATGCTCAAAACCAATAAGAAGAATAAAACAGTGGTCAATTGTTCTGCCCCATCCACTACACATTTCCACTACCATTTTCTCTCCCCAAGCCAACAAACTCACTATCTTCTTTGCCAAATGCATGCAATGGGTCACAATCACAACTCAAACTGCTTCCTTCTCTTTTTTGACCACTTTGAACAACCAAATCATCGTAAACATATCTTCACCTATAAGTTTCATTTCTTCACCTTCAAGTTTCATTTCATTCTCCACCTATATAAAGAGGGTACTATTCACTCAAATTTTCACCCATCTCCTACTTTTCCTTTCATCTCTTTTAGCTTTTCAGTCATTTCCAATTTTTAAGAATGGTTCTTCAAATGACCTAGTGTCGGCCCTGAGGCAAAGCAACCCAAGCGATTGCTTTGGGCCACCAAACCAAAACAAAAAATAAGGGCCACACTATTATCGGCACAAAACAATAAATTTTCTAATAAAGAGTTCAGTTAGTGCCATTTATTTAGGACAAAAAATAAACCAACCATATTTAAGAAAAAAAAATAAACACACGATTTCAATTAATCTCTCAATACCTGAGAACCTAACTCTTTATATAAAACTCTTTGGCAATACTTACCACACTCTCATTCGTTACAAACAATTAAAAAAAATAAAAAACACTAAACCAACTCACAATTAAAAAATACAAACTTTTATCTATATCTAAAAAAAACAAATAAAACTTCTCTACCAAATAACAATATCACTCACAATCCCCAAGAACCCAACTCCTTATTAAACTCTTTGACAATACTTTCCCCACTCATTACAAATAATTTTAAAAAAAACAAAAAATATTAAACCAACTCACAATTAAAAAACCCAAACTTTTATCAATATCTAAAAAAATAAATAAAACTCTTCTATCAAATAACAACTTCACTAGCTTTCTCTTGGATTATATTGAATAACACAAGTTAAAAAATATATATAACATTAACGCATATAGGGTCATATTCTATTATCTTGCTTTAGGCTACCAAAATGTCAAGGTGGCCCTGCTCTGAGAGAAGCAGCAAGGACTAGCATCCTCTCACGCGGATGGAGATACCTCTGGAAGACATCTGTTAAATTTTCTCGTAGCCTATGTCTTGATGATTCCGCTATGAATGACAATGGCTACTCCACCGAAATGTTTTCTATTGTTGTGGGCACTTCGTTCCTGTTCAAGGTAAATGAAAGTTTTCTGCATACTGAAAGAAGTAAATTCATTGAATGGGTAGACCAGATGTTGCAGCTAGACCACAGGGTAGATTCATTTAGACTTCGGTTTGATATGGATAAAAGTTTTTCTCATCTTATTGATAAATGAATCAGTGTGGCTGTATCAAAAAAAGTGCAAAATATCGATGTTTACGATGATTTGGTTGTTCAAAGTGGTCAAAAAAGAGAAGGAAGCAGTTTGAGTTGTGATTGTGACCCATTGCATGTATTTGGCAAAGAAGATGTGAGTTCGTTGGCTTGGAGAGAGAAAATGGTAGTGGAAATGTGCAGTAGATGGAGCAGAACAATTGACCACTGTTTTATTTTTTTTATTGGATTTGAGCATGTTTCTTTACTTAACGCATCAGAGCTTAATCATACTACTAACAACCCTAAAGATAAAGATTTGATGATATTGACCACTGAAAAAGTAATTTTGTTGTATTAAGATGAGAGAGGGCTAGAGAGACTTTATAACACCCCGTTTATTTTCTTTATATTTTTCTTTATTTATTAGGGTATAAAAAGTAATAATAATATTAAAAAAAATAAAAAAATGATAAAGATAAAAACGTAGGAGAGTTAGAGGGGTTTGGTTACAACTGATTCCTCCCTCTTTGTTAGTATTTTTTATGGTTTTTGAAATACAAGAAAAAAACAAAAAGATGAGACATAAAGAGTGAAAAGATAGAGATAGAGTGAAAGGATGCTAGTCCTTGTTGTTTCTCTGAGAGACAACAACAATAAGGCGAAAGAGAGAATTTCGTCTGGCAATACCCCAAAAGCATCTTTTGAAACCTGGAAACGCAAAAGCAAAAGCTATCAAAATTGGTGGTGAAAAATGGAAAGTCAATGCTTCCGTTCAACACCATCACACAGACGATAGAGAACATACCAAATATTTGGAGGGAATGCAGAATGGGCATGATGACTAATAAGATTCATACATTAGAAGAAAAAAAAACACACAGAAAACCATTTAAAGCACCAATGCCAATGCTTGCCTCCATTTGATGCCACTTGTTTCGCTCTCTTCGGCAACCCCTTGAGCTGCAAAAGAAGTTAACTTGGATTTGATTTTCCTCTCAATGAAGTCAGTAAGTAGAATCTCAGACTAAAAAGTTTGGGTTTACCGGTTTAGGGTCACCGCTTTTTAATTATTACGAAAATAACACTCGTGGGCTTTGGCTTCGGCTTCGGGTGCTCACTAACATTCCTGGGCCCAATCCCACAGGTGTGAATTTTAATCTTTAGGTAAGTAATTGGTGTGTAAAAGTACAAGTGTACACTGTACAACCACCTATTTACAATTTTACACTAGGTCAGTTCTGCGACTGCTAAATTGATCGCACCACTATAGGTTAACATCATTAGTAGGATCGCCTTCAAATGATTGAAAAACAAAGTAGGTCTGCTTCATCATTATTCTTTCTGCGTCGTGCCTGTTTGACGAAATCCTTAATTCAAGCAGATATGATGATATCAAAAAAAAAAAAAAACAAATCTGTACAGTATATTCATTATGTCGATAATTCTATTTTTCATTTATCAGTAAGGTGGACAATAGAATTGTTCTATTTTTGAAAGCAATGGTTTATTATGACAATCTATAAATTAACTAATTAAGGTACTAGGCAGACAGCGCTACAAAATGTCACGTAACCATCTTTATGAAAAAGAGAATGAAACGGAAACAGAAGCACTGGAAGTGGAACGGAAGTGGGTAGATATAGTAAACTGAAAATCAGTGTTTTTCGGTACACATTGTACTGGTGTACGGTGTCCTTCTGACACATTTGCTGGTTTTAGTTGGAGTTGGCGAGTTGCTAAGTCAGTGGGTGACCTGTCTACAACCCCTCGTGCGGTCAAGTTTTTGGTATCTCAAGGGTAAATGTTAATATCTTTTTAGACTCTATCGCGTCCATTTCTATCACACTCTAAATTTCCAGAAAATTAAAAATAGGAAATTATCCACACCCTACTCTATCTTCTGAAAATTCACGATGAAATAAAACTCTAATAACCTATTATCAACTATGATATTAAAATATGAGATCAAATTACAACCAAACGAACAACTCTTAATGTACAAATTCAAGAATTTACTAAACTACTTTATTACATCTATTTCAAATCAAGACTTTATACTTCATAAAACTTATACCAATAGGACTCCAAGAGCGAATCCCAATCAAGCGTCTTCATCCGCTGCATTCCACCATCTATGTTCCCAAGAACACACCCACGTTGCAAAACAAAGCAAACATGGGTCAGCAAATTGAATTTGCTGGTATGAGTAGACTAACAACAAAATATATATAATAATCTTTCAAATTAATAAATATAACATTACCAACCATTTCAACTTGGAAGACAATATAGTTCCGTTTTCCAAAACGGCGTGTAGTTTATTCCCAAGTAAGATTTCAATCCCAATATACATTTCCAAGATAACTCACAACAGAAATATCACTTATTACATACACATATGATAACTTAATTAAATATTGGTTTGATACACATTATCTTTAAGCCAGCACGACGTCTCAGGGTAGGATATTTATGTCCCTGCATAAAAGATTAACAGATTCTACCCTCCTGCAAAAACAAAGTTAGACAGCACTATAAAAGGATTTATCTCAGTCAGTCAAATTTTCATTCATAATCAAACCTCATTTAAGACATTGAAGTCTAATTAATACAACATAGTTCGTCCCGCATATTCAGGGAAAACTACTTATCATACTATATATATCAAGGATAGTCATTCACATGACATCATTACGTCATAAAGTTTCCAAGTGCATAACTATATATCTCAGACTATTACAAGTCATTAATGCTTTCATAATAACATATCATTTTAGAGTCATCCCACAATCACAGAAAAGATCATAAGCATTCAATAATATTATTCCCCACAATCACAGAAAAGATCATAAGCATTCAATAATATTATTTCCAGTCACACTTCACATCCATAATCTCACACAAACCACCTATATATTTCTTTGTAAGAAAGCATATACATCATAATACATAAATATTCATAGGCACTAACTCACTCATACGTAAAATCAATATTTCACTTTCCTTATTAATTATTTATAAGCAGACTCAACCCAACTTTTAGTTCCTACTCCACGATTTGCACTCCACACATTTGTTAAATCACACATACACATGTGCCTCTCTCCCACCGAGTATCACTATATCACAGCCATCTCTAGGCTTTCCATACACATAATCACAGCCTCTTTGGCCATAAAATCTTAGGTCATTCATGGCACATTCAATGAATACATTGGGTCATTCCCGCCACATTCAAGGAATACCCATCATAACACTAACGGATCATTCATGGCACATTCAATGAATGCCCTGAGTCATTCCCGCCACATTCAAGGAATACCCAAACCTACATTCTCGTACATTCAAGGAATACGACTAACCTGCAAGGCGAATACCTTAGTTCCTCTCTAGGGCAGTCCAAACTATTGAGTCATTCATGGCACATTCAATGAATACCCAGGTCATTCATGGCACATTCAATAAATACCCATCTATCACATGACATCACAAGTCATAATATCTCATTACCAAATTTTGAGGAGTGGAGAGTTCTAAAGATGTGGGCGACACATTAAAACATTATTATCACTTATAATTATACTAGCATTACTTATGTCAAAACAAACCACCCATGCAGAGAGTCATTTTCGCGTGTCAGGGCAAATCAAACACTTAAATATCATTGAATGTAAACAGACTTATAATCAAACAAATACAATTTACATAATCACACTCATATACACAATCTCGTAAACAAATAGTTTATTAGCCCAAATTCAAGTCCACACACACTAATGTCCAAAACAGATCCACATATACTAAAGTATATATTCATATACAACTTCTATCTCACACATATATATTTATGTAGTCTCAAAACAATAGTAATTTCTAACACAATCACATAGTTATCACACAAAATAATATATATATTATAGATATAGTGTAGTGTAGTGGCTGCATTTTTGCTCAAAGCTGCCTACGTATCCAAATCTTTCAGGATTGGAATCAAACATTCGTAGTTCTTTTCAGCCACATAGTCAATGCTATAGTTTTTCCTATATTCATCCAAATGACATGTAACTTAAATATTTAGAAACTAGGGTATGTAGACATACTTTTTCATGTAGAACTCGAAGTCCCAACCTCAGCCCATCTAGAAGAAAACTTAAGTTGAAAAAAGTAAAAATCCTAATTTTTCAGCAAACTAGATTTCTGACGGACTATCTTCCAAATGACACAACTCTTTCCATAGGTGTCTAAATACATCGAGGCTTTTTGCGTTGAAAATCTAACACACAGAAATTACTTTCTTATGTTTTACAAAAAAAAACCCAATCTCATTCTAAATGTTCGGTAACTAAGCTCGAACACAGTGCGCAGAAACTGATTTCTGACGCACCGTTTTCTGCCAGTCAAACTTCCAAACACCATAATTAATTCAACGGGTCTCGGAATGCGATAAGGCCAATTGGAATAGAAAGAAGACTTCCAAATCTTACTTTTTATGTTTTATAAAAATTCTAACTCTCACCCTAACTTTTTTAAAACTGGACTTGAACACAGTGCGCAGAAACTGATTTCTGACGCACTGTTTTATGTCAACCAAACTTCCAGACCTTATATCTATCACCACAGACCTCAGAATGCGACGAGGCCAATTGGGTTGGAAAGCAGACACATAAAACTTATTTTTTCATATTTTGGCGAGAGTTTGAATCTAACCCTAACTATATGAAAACTCGATTCCAAACCAGGCACAGACCGGATTTCTGAAATCAGAAAATTCTGACGTGCCAACTTCCGAACACCGTAACCATATCGACAAACCTCGGAATGCAACGAGGTCAATTGGATTGGAAAGCAGACTTCTAGACCTTACTTTTTCGTGTTTTCAAACAAAACTAATTCAAACTCTAACTAAACCAAAATTGAACACGAAATCAGACCAGCGCTGAGCTTAAAACTTCTGACATCGAAAACACGCCAAATCATTCAAAGACCAACAGATACTAGCTACCACACACATAGCCATGGAAACATACATGCATATAAAACAAGAATCTTGGCTCCAATTACACATTATACAACTTTACTAGTACCATCTTATATGTGATCAAGTCATGGAATACCACATTGAATTAAGCCATGGAATAACATGCGTACTACTCAAGCAATTCCACAAACAACATAAATTAAGTATCATAAATAGGTGCACCAGTAGCCATTGTCAAATATTCCTTATCAAAATCCAACCTTTACTTATTATGTATAAGACATTTAAATGCAATAAAGTCATGCAAAGAAACTACCGCCATATAAAGCCAGGAATAGCTCACATATCACAAAAGGTCAGAAGCCTACAAAGACATGCAAAGAATACCATTATACCTTCTCATATCTAAAAGTCACATTAGAATCAAATAATTACTTGTTATCCCCTCCAAATACTCATGGTAATATATCTGCGCCACTAAAAGCAAACAAGGTATGGCAATCATCAATGGATATAACCGACCCCCTTTTTATGAGAAACCAATCTCTAACATATAACAATTGCTCACTTCAATCAGTTGACCAACAATTTAATGAATTTCATATACAATTACCAATCAATACATAGATAACCAAAAGAACACGTATGCGTCAATATGTGATTTAAGTCTTTGAGCACTTTAATAGATTTAAATCCCATAATTCCAAGTAAAACAATTCAATAGCTTAATTAGTAGAAATCAGTTAACAATCCATTAAAATTGATTTAGAACAAATTAAAATTTAGACTACTCACTTGCGAATTGATCAGAAAAGCGAAAACCAGCGAAAAGAAACGAAACCGAAAGTCACACCGTTGCGCGTATATAAAGGTTGTCTTCTCCCTCCGGCTTTTATCTCTCTCACAACCGTAAGCTCTCTCTCTCTCCCTTTTAGAGCACGTCTCTTCTCTTTTTGTTTTCTTTTTCTTTTCTTTTTCTTTTAAAAAAACTCTCCCCCAAAAACAAGAACGAGTGTTTCGTAAAACCAAAACACCCGAAACCCCCATCCCTTATTTCCAGTAACTACTCATCCTACTTCCCACGTTTTTATGATTCTATCTTTATCTTTATCTTTATATATCCTTTCTTTTTATTATTATTTAACTTTATATATATTTAATAAAAATGGGAATGAAAAATAGGGTTGTTATAATTTCCCTTGTAAAAGAATCACATTTTGGACATTTGCTGTGGTTTGAAACTTCGATTTCCTTCTGGTCGTAGTTTTTAACAACGTACCTTCTCAGTTTCTGTGCTCGTGGACTCATGCGTACAATACATGTGTGCTAAGTATATACTAGGGATAACAATGGGTTTAGATAACTCGATAACCGACCCAAACCAAACAGATAAAAAACGGTTTGGGTTTTGGTAATTTGATTTGTCCTTTGCCGAGTTGAACCGATAAGATATTGGTTTGGTTTCGGGTTTGTCCTCGACCGAACCGATATGAACCCGAACCGATAAAATAACATTTTAGTAATATTTATGATTAATTTTATATATGTTTACCAATTGTGTGGTTGAAATTAATTAATTTAATTTATGATTTAATTGATTTTATAGTTTTCGGTTTGGGTTTGGTTTGTAATATATCTTATTGGTTTGATTCGATTTCGGATGAAATGTAATATTATCGGTTCAGTTCGGTTTCGGGTTCCCAATTTCCTTATCAGTTCGGGTTTGGATTTTCCAAAACCCGGCCCAAACCAATCCATTAACAATCCTAGTATATACCATTTGAAATACTTTATATAGATACTAGGGTGCATCCTGCAATTTACTAGAACCATCATCCGTATCGGCTCGAGGGGCGCCAACTACTAATTCTCCTTTAGGGCCCCCCAGCTTATTGGTCAAAATTTGGGCCCCAAAGTATAATTTTATACCCACTATACCACATGTAAAGGACTAACAGTTGCTCAGTTCAGTCAAATAATGTGTAGTCCAGTCCACTCAAACATTAGGCCACGACCCTTGTGTAAAATACTTATTTTTTTTTTCAATAATATAGACCTATTTTAAGAAACTCGCCTTAGGGAAGCAAAGTTCAGGCCAGGCCCTACCCTCATCAACACATCCAACGCTTCACGATTTAAATCGGTCGTTTGCCCATGAAAAGGTAACTTCGACATATGGACGAGGGGCGAGCTTTATCACTTTGTTCATGGAGGGAGCTGAGGCTGCATCAAAGCCGCTCGCACTAATAATAAATATGTTGTATGGGAGAATTGTACTTGTCAAATAAACCAAGTACGTGTTTAAGCCTCTACTCCATACGGCCTTAGGTCGAGCTATTATATTTTTAACAAGACCGTATACTCGTATAGTACCTAAGGCTGTTCTCGGTTTGGTTTTTATCGATTCTTATAGAAACCGTTGATCGAATCGATATACTCAGTTTTTTAAAAGTCTAAACTGAAACCAAACCGAATTTGAATAAAAACTGAGATGAAACCAAACCGAAATTGATGGAATGCCCAAATGGCAAACCCAAATCGACAACCGAAATCAAACCAAATTAATTTGGTTCGGTTTCGGTTGTCGATTTGGGCTTGCCATTTGGGCCTTCTATCAAGCTTGAAGCTTCAAATCGAAGCCTATATGGGCCGACTGATCACCAACCAAGTGAATTTTAATAAATATATTGAATAGTATTGATGTCAGTTTAGGCATGTTGACAAGTTATAACGTCAATCACAAGAAGCAAGTATTCAAGTGCTCAATAACACGAACCATTTAGCCAAAAAAAAATAGTAATAAATTTTTTTAAAAATTTCTATATATATCTAGCACCCGGTTCGGTTCGATTTATATCAGTTAACCGAGCCCCCAAACCAAAACCGGGCCTAACCAGTCAATTTTGCTTTTTGAGAACCAGCAACTGAACTGAGAAAGTCAAAAACCGTTAATTTCACCCGGGTCTGTTCAATTTTTCAGTTTCCCAGTTTTTTTTTAACAACCCTAATAGTACTCCTAAATTACTAAAGGCCATAGGAGTTTTTGAGAATGTTAAGATATACTGTGACACTATCCGCTAGGGGTACGTGTGCATAAAACCGATAGAACCGATCGAACCGAACCGAACTGACTGATAGACATAACCGACCCAAATTTGCTGGTTTGGTTCGGTTATGAATATATGAAAACCGATTGGGTCGGTTTGTTCGTCGGTTTAGTTCCAAGCCCGAACCGAACCGACCCGCTATACATATTATTTATTAGAATATACATATTTAATTTGATTTAATATAAGAATATGTGAAAACCGATTGGTTCGGGTTGGTTAATATCGGTTAAACCATAACCCAGTTGGTTCGTTTTGGGTATCGATTAAACTATACATTGGTTCGGTTCAGTTCGATTAATATAACATAACTGATTTGGTTCAGTTACTGTAATGTATAAACTGATAGGGTCGATTCGGTTGTCGATTTAGTCCCAAACCCAACCCGAACCGACCCGTACACACCCTTACTATCCGCTACCCTTTAGGTGTGCGTGGAGATGTATGACCTTGTCAACACTTGCATTATCATGAAGACTTGATTATCATTCCATTTCCTCGACTCAGTGAATCATGTTATCATATTCAACAGCCCTCTGAATTTGGATAGATAGACACAAACAATTAGAAGGGTTTATATGTGTAGAAGTTAATTGCACATATACTGATCGATATTTACACCTCACTAAGAGGCATTCCCAATGCAGGTGGATATAGTGGGAATGTGAGTTTATTCACCTCTTTATGGTTCAAAACTTTTGCCCAATGCAAAGGTGAATATGGTGGTGACTAGTTTCCCAAGTCAAAACGAGGGTGAAACCTTCAACCGAGATAGTGGCTGAGTTGTGAACTTTGGACGGGATGTTGGATTCCGTCTTGTGTGTTTTTTTTAAAAAAAAATCGGTTTTCTTTTTTACAGAATGTTTCATTCCGTCTCGCATGTTTTTTATTTTTTTTCGGTTTTTTTTTAAACTTAAGACGGGATGTTTCATTCCGTCCGACGCGTTTTTTCAATTTTTACATTCAGACGGAATCCAACATCCCGTCCGAGATTAATATTCACCTTGCATTGGGCAGCCTCACTTTGTTTTTCACCAAAACAGTAGAAAAGAGAGGAAATACTGTCTACGTAGAGTGAATAACATTGACATACATTGGGAATGCTCTAAAAGACTGTTAAACCAACTCAGGATCCTTGGTGTACATACTTACAAAACTTTACATCTAAAGACCAAGCGTCATTTTCATTAAAGACGCTTCTGATGAGTCGTTTTCTGTAATCTAATTTAACAAAAAATAGATGAAAAATTGGTTGTTCAGCTCGGTCCACCTTCCTCAAATCATGGTAAAGAAAACTTACACATCCATTCAAACACAAAGCAAGAAGAAGACAATAATCCATGCAGAACTCGAATTAAATCAACCTAAAACAAGATTCATTACTTCAAAAAACAATGAAGTTAAACCAACCAAAAATAAGATGGGTTAGTTAGACTTAATTGCAAGATCCAACGGCTACGAGATGAATTTTTTTTTTCAGATGAAGAAATCTAACCGTTGGATCTTACAAATGGGGGGGTATCACTAATATTTTTAAAGGGGTTCTAACCCAAATAAGATTCATTACTTCATAACAATATATACATTCGATAGATTAAAACCAACAAACTACCAAAAGAAAATGACTTTTTCATCACACAACTAGAAGATGAACATTATTTTCTATGAATAACTCTAAGTAACATATCAATTTGCCTATTATTACTGCCCATATTAGAAAAGACCTAATTAAGTAGGAGATTTCCACAACGAATAAGGTCCCACCTAGTTAATGACCTGCAACATTTAAAAAAAAAAAAAAAAAAGTATTTCAAAACTGTATGTCATATTCATCTATCACAAGAAAACATCAGCAGCTGCATAAAAAATAGCTGTATATACTCCCACTTTGTGGCTCGTGTGGCTCATTATGCCCACGAATCCTATCCAATACTAGGCCTAGTCCAGCAGTTAAGCCCACGTGTTTAACCATAACCCATCCAATTACTGGTCTATTTATGAATATGTCCAGGGGTGTACAAGATAAAGATAGAAGTTCAAGAGATAATAATTCTTTTGACACAAGCAAACACATTCCTCGTAGGACTCAATCTCGTCATTCATATAAAAACTATTTTTTCTCATAATGTGAACTATGTTGAAACTTGATCCATAGATAATAAATCTTGGGTACGTAAGCAGCCATTGTCTTGGTTTAGTTTCATCTCTCCCAACATCAAATTTCTATGTTTCTTAGTGCGTTCTTTATCATTTGCTCTCGTTGTGTTGAAGCAGGTTATTGCCGAAGCAACAGCAAAATAAATAAAAGTCGAGTTCCCAAGCATAAGGCCTAGCTTGCTGGTGTCAGAGGACGTACTCATAGCTTATTTGCAAAGCAATTTACAGATTCACATTCCATTAATATACTTGAAAGCCAATTTACGTGGATGTGTACACATTTATAAGTTTCATGCAACTGCTATATCATTCTAAGGACTCAAAATGTTTAAATTTCCTCAAATTTTACCTTGTATAATTAGCTATCCATGCATGACAAGTAAAATTTCAAATATGGCAAACATCTTTCCATTCATTTTGTCAAATTTACAACAGAGTAAATTATTGATCTAAGTTTACTCAGGTTCACTTACAAACTAACATAAAGTCACTCAGTCACTCAATCGCAACAGGGTCCACAAATTGTAATCTAATCACTTCCATTACATTTATGTTGTCTAGATGAAAAATGTAAAGAAATCTTATTTAACATAACATAAATTCAAACAATCGTGTATAAGGAAACTGCCATGTCTTTACAAAGCCTCAATTCAAAGTTATAAGTCCCTACTTTTCAAACTCAGTTCCCCTTGACAACATTCCATAGCTATAAGTCCCTACTTTTTCAAACTTAGTTCCCCTTGACAACATTCTCATTCAAATACATATGTGTAAATTTGGAATATTCCTTCTATATGGGCAAACTGAACATTAATGCCTAAGGAGACGAAGAACCTTGACTCCTTAAGACTTTTTAGTGGACATGACAGAAAAGAAACTTCTAAATTACAACGTTCGTTCTTGAAATTTTGGACTCAACTTCAAACCATCTCTAGAGTCCCTGAGCATAAACCAAATAATTACGTAGGGTTTTATAGTTCGACTGATGTGTAAGATGTTAGAAAAATAGATTTGTACAAATCCATTGAGATATGAATGAGTTATTTGTCTCCCAAGTTACCCCACTTGAGATGAAATGGGTTTCTCTTGAAACAGTACGTCAAGTGAGAAAAACCTTTTCGAAATGGTGCACTCGTTCGAAACAGTGCATCATGCCGAAAAGATATGACCTTTTGAAATAGGCACTGGTTTGAAACAGTGCTTTATGCCGAAATAGTGTGTCCTTCCGAAACATGTGACTTTTCAAAGAGTTGCTTATTTTTTCCCAATAGTCACTGTGTTGTTTCGAAGAGACACCACTCACCTATAAATAGTGGATGAATTTGGAGAGAAAGATACACCAGATCACACAGAGTTCTGATCTTTCTCTTCTCCCCCTATTCTTAGTCAAATACTATGTTGTGTTCGCTGAGTCTATAGAATTGAAGTGCTAGCTTTCTATAGAAGAAAATTCATTCTATCTTGGGAGACAGTTTCTCATCAACCTTCAAGCACCGTGAGGGGGAAAATCTGTCTTAAGAACATAGGGAATCTTCACTAGGCTCGGATTTAATAATTGGTAAATTAAGTTCATTAGTTGAACTAAAGGTTTGTTCATGATATATTTGTTATATCAATTTGATTTTCTTATTTACTTAACAATAAGTATATTTTTGGAATAAGTTTCGTACAAACTTAAGACATCAAATGTGGTGTTTTACTCTATGAGAGATGCATAAATTTCTTGGAAATCCTCAAAGCAAACGTGTATAGCAAGGTCCACTATGGAATCAGAATTCATAGCGCTGGACAAGACTGGATAAGAAGCTGAGTGGCTTCGAAATTTCTTAGAGGATATTCCAAACTGGGCTAAACCTGTGCCAGCAGTGTGTATACACTGTGACAGCCAATCTGTTATTGGTAGAACACAGAGTAGCATGTATAACGGGAAGTCTCGACACATACGTCGTATACATAACACCGTTAGACAATTGCTCTCAAATAGAGTTATCTCAATCGACTATGTAAGGTCAAAAGATAACATTGCGGATCCGCTTACAAAAGGTTTAACAAGAGAGCAAGTTGAAAGATTATCAAGGGGAATGGGCTTAAAGCCTTTGAGATAATCAACCAAGAGTCCTCATAATGGAAAAACCAACCTAGTTGACTGGAGATCCCAAGATCTAGGTTCAATAGGCCAACTGAATTATGTTTGTGACTTAGTTAGCACTGGAAAGTAATATTATACTCTAACTCATTCCTATATAAGACAGTGCATATCTGTCGCGAGAACCAGGATAAGTCAAGCTTTTAATGATTTACTATATCTTGGAAAGTTATGTTATCCAAGTGGAGTATTGCAGGATACTCTTTATAGAAATCACCTATGTGAGTGTGAAGTGGGGCAAATGTCTCAAAAGCACTCTCTGAAACAAAGAAGTGTTCAAGGCCAAAATGAACACAAACGTGAGAACCAACAGTATTCGAGAAGGTACTGCGTGAAGATGATTGTCTAGATTTATACAAACGGCTGACAGTTCAAGGATATTAATTGAAGTCTACTGATCGTCCAATTAAATCCGATCGATCGTCTTTCACTAAGACAAAGACAGTGCATATCTGTCGCGAGAACCAGGATAAGTCAAGCTTTTAATGATTTATTATATCTTGAAAAGTTATGTTATCCAAGTGGAGTATTGCAGGATACTCTTTATAGAAATCACCTATGTGAGTGTGAAGTGGGGCTGCTTCTATGAGAAATTTAAGGCAAATGTCTCAAAAGAACTCTCTGAAACCAAGAAGTGTTCAAGGCCAAAATGAACACAAACGTGAGAACCAACAGTATTCGAGAAGGTACTGCGTGAAGATGATTGTCTAGATTTATACAAACGGCTGACAGTTCAAGGATATTAATTGAAGTCTACTGATCGTCCAATTAAATCCGATCATCTTTCACTAAGACAAGTTCAAGGCCTCCCATGCTACTTGACCTGATGCGATATCTTTTCATTTGTAAAAGAACAGAAATCCGATGTTTATGCTAGAAGAAGCCAAATCTTCATTCATGTGGGGGATTGTTAGAAAAATAGATTTGTACAAATCCATTGAGATATGAATGAGTTATTTGTCTCCCAAGTTACCCCACTTGAGATGAAATGGGTTTCTCTTGAAACAATACGTAATGTGAGAAAAACCTTTTCGAAATGGTGCACTGGTACAAAACAGTGTATCATGCCGAAAAGGTGTGACCTTTCAAAATAGGCACTGGTTCGAAACAGTGCTTTATGCCGAAATAGTATGTCACTTCGAAATATGTGACTTTTCAAAGAATTGCTTCCTTTTTCCCAAGAGTCATTGTGTTGTTTTGAAGAGGCATCACTCACCTATAAATAGTGGATGAATTTGGAGAGAAAGATACACCAAATCACACAGAGTTCTGATCTTTCTCTTCTCCCTCTGTTCTTAATCAAATACTATGTTGTGTTCGCTGAGTCTATAGAATTGAAGTGCTGGTTTTCTATAGAAGAAAATATGTTCTATCTTTGGAGACAGTTTCCCATCAACCTTCAAGCACCGTGAGGGGGAAAAGCTGTCTTAAGGACATAGTGAATCTTCACTAGGCTCGGATTTAATAATTGGTAAATTAAGTTCATTAGTTGAACTAAAGGTTTGTTCATGATATATTTGTTATATCAATTTGATTTTCTTGTTTACTTAACAATAAGTATATTTTTGAAATAAGTTTCCTACATAAGAATCATACCTTGCTGCAATATGAAATAATATTTGTACCGATCGAAGTTGTCTCACTTGTGTTTTGTGATTGTGTGACTTAATCCAATCCTAATTAAAACAATAGAGTCAACAATAGCTTATTAAAACTATAAATGAAAGGGCATGATGCTAACTTGTTGTCCTTGTAATTTGGCACGCAAGTCTTTCATGACTTTAGTGTAGTAAGACCTGTTTCGGTAAATTCCATAGCAATAGACACAGTACTCGTAACTCAATGCTATGAGTATCGACTTATACATTTTCTCTTGAAGTTTGGAAGATAAGCGAGGGACTTAGAGAGATGCAATCTTTTTTTTCTATGCTTGTCGAGAATTTGTAAACATATTTCACCTTATTTTCGATTTAACTGCCAATTTTTAAAAATCCATCACAACACATATTCATAATAATTAAAACCTAAAAATTAAGGATAACGACATCTCTTTTATCTTTCGGAATCATAATTTGGTGTAATTAAAGACCTGATTCGAAATCAACTTCCATGGCATGGGTCAACAACACACGGTTTTCTTCAAGGATGGCCACATATTAGTAAACCAATGTGTTACCTCTAAACAAAAGAACTCATTCCCATTATATCAACATAACATTGAATGTTCTCTTAGCTTGAAAAAACAGATCGAGGCATGCAAGACGAAGAAACGGATCATTTTTTTTTTTTTTTGGTTTTCTTAGAAATGAATTTGTCCTCTTTTTTTATTAATAAATGGAAACTTAGAGGGCTGTTTCGCTTTTGTCTTCCGAGAAATGTGATTTGGGGTTTTTTTTTTTTTTTTTTTTTTGGGCTTTTATTTTCAAAGTGTTTCAAGAAAATAAATAAATAAACAGAGAGTGGGCCTAAAACCCACAGTTCCAAAATAATTATAGAGAAAAGACACCCTGTTTGTTATTTATGAATAAAACCCACCCGGTTGACTTTTTAGTTATATTACCAGTTTGCCCTTTAATACAAACATCAAATATATGAAACCCGGCTTGTATTGTTTCGAAAACTTGTGAACTTTGTTTCGAAATTTTGGTGAAATTTCTTCCAATAATTTTGTCTTCAACAATTCGTTAGATTTCTCTAGCGAAATTTCTCCCAAAACTATATATCCCATTGCAACATGAATGTTATAATGTCAAGAGAAATTTCCCCCAAAATTGGATATCCCACTGCAACATGAATATTGCAATGTCAAATGCACTTGACATTGCTACCAAGTTAGTGTTCATCCAAGAAAGTCTCATACTTCAATTATCAATTGGTGTTGAATGTAAAACTTGTATCATCTATGGTCAAGAAGTATAATTGACAATCACAATAAGTCATATACACACTCAAAACCAAACTGCCACTAATCATAATTAAGCTATCTACTTATCATCTCTATTATTCCAATTTATTGGACCTATCCTAACTTGTGTGCATAAAACGTCACAATTCTTAATCAATTTGCAATGTCAAGTACACTTGATATTGCAAATACACAACGTCAAACTCATTTGACTTCCTAACCAACAAAAACAACATAGAAGCAATCGAAATGATAACTATCCTAGATCCTATTATTTAGAAGTAATAACATTAATTTCTTTATAAAACTACTATAAATTTCGATTATATGACATACGAACACTACCGTTTAACTATATTTCTTTTATGACTAAAACTAGTACTAATAACTCGCCGGATCTAGATGGATTTCAACCATCACCCTCTCACTTAACAATAATTCTACACTAACACAGAAAAAATAACATGGTCAACCAATACAATGACATGGCACTCCAACATCAATGTTGTACCATGAAAAAACACCACTGCAACATCAATGTTGCACATAGAAATATCACTACAACATCAATGTTGCACCATGAACAACCACCACTGCAACATACATGTTGCACTGCATTGACTGCAACATCAATGTTGCACCTTGAAAAAACACCACGTACTCAATATACATGTTGCACTGACTGCAACATCAATATTGCACCATGAAAACCACTGCAACATCAATATTGCATCGAAAAATATCATTGCAATATCAATGTTGTACCATAAAACCAACTGTTGCACTGACTGCAACATCAATGTTGCACCATAAAAACCACTGCAATATTAATGTTGCACTGAAAAAATACCACTGCAACATCAATGTTGCACCGAGAAATATCATTGCAACATCAAAGATACACCATGAAAAATTAGTAGAATGGAGGATTTGTTATGAATGGAAAGAGAATAAGTGTTTTTAGAAAGGGAAAATAAGTTTTTATCTCTTATTTTCATCTAGGTGGACACAAGTCAACATGCCACAGCACTGTGTCATTTTTTCTGTGTTAGTGTGCAGTATTATTGCTTACTTAATGAGTGCTCTTCCATTTTGAGCTTATAGATCCTTTGTCAACCCACACATATTAGCTTGAATTCTAAACATTGATGTTAATGATTAAATTATTTTGTGGTTACATCCATATTAACTTGTAACATCAATATGAACTGCTTATTCTCAAATGAGAAAACACAACTATGACTGCACTTACCAAAATTCAAAAGAACTAATATATATATAATGATCTAATGAATTCACAAGCGTAAGTTGCAATGCATGTCATTCCGTGAAATCTTATACAGTTGCAGACACTCACTGAATTAAGTTGATCTACTAGTAAATAACCGATAACACTTGAACTTGGAAGACAAGAGCAAATGACTTGTCACCATAGATTTCATTTATTGCATAGTTCACATGTTTATTTGGCTCTATATATATTAACAATTAACGTTTAGACATAGCTTTCATAACTGAAAAGGTTTAAACAACAAAGTCAGTCAAGCTAACGATTATGGATATCAAGGAACATGGTATAATTCATCTACTCATGCATACTCTATATAACTCATTGATATTTAAGTACTTCATGCAGATCGATTATAAATTAATTATATGGTGCGCTTTGTAAATGCACCACCTCAGTGGATGTCTAACATTGCACACCTAAAAAGCATCTTCCTTTGCTTAACTTTCCAAAACACAAAAGTAATACTTCCACACCCAACTCAGATTCAACTGCAACACTCATTCAACAGCATGAATTCGATTCACACTTGAGTATTCTAACATTTACATCTTTAAAGTGATCGATCTCAAACAAATTCAAATACAAAGCTCAATTGAATGCAAATACACTTCAATGTCAATTTGATAAAATGCAAAGTAAATTGGATAACGTTAACTTCCACCCTCTGTAATTTTGATACACACAAGAAACACAAGAGTGAGTGGTGGAGAAAGCATTATCGATTAATGAATTAATTTGGGGAAGAGATGAAGTGAGTGGAGGAGAAGGATTTTATTCTCGAAATGGAATGAGTGAGAACTTTTCCATGATCAGACAATGGTCTCCGTCTACTTCTTCCTTCGTCTTCTCTCTATCTTCTATTTTTTTCTACTTTCGGATCTATCGAGAGGAACTACTAGCTACCATCATGATAGAATAGAAGAAGGGTTAAAACAGACATTTAAAAAACTAAAAAAGATGAGGTAGTTGGGTCAATGACCTTATCCTGCAACTTAATGTATCGGACCCCTTTAAATCATAACTAAAATAACCGGGTGGGCTTTAGCCGTAATTGCCAAATTCAATGTCTTTTAGGCTAATTAATTCTAGATTCAGGGTTTTAAACCTAGTTTTATGATAAATAAAATGTGAGTTTTTGCAATAATTTTTGCTTAGGATAAATTTCCAAATAAATTGAAAATTTATGGAGATGATTTTTATGACGAGTATAACAAATCTACAAAAATATATATTTTAATTCATTTTTCAGATAAAATTTTACATACGTACTTAATTTAACTTACTACTAAGTGCTGTATACAACACGTGATACAAGTACCAAATCAAGTGATACAAAAAAAGAAATACAACACATTCAATTAATTCTGACTTGTTATAGTACAACCAACCGTAACGTATCCCAATTTCTATCCAATTTCAACAATATCAACATGAGTATGTGTGAGTTCCAAACTTCATTCTATAATTCTAGAAACCAATAGAAGCACACATATTGAAATTCAAATTGCTCCAAATTAGTTTTCACACCATTTGGCTCTCAATATCCCGCACAATTTCCCTAAATATTTTGAAATTTTGAACACACTTCCGCCACTATAAATACAAAATCCAATTCACCCATTTTTCTCACACAGTCCTCTACACTTCCTCTATAAATACAAAACCCATAAACCGATTTTTCTTACCCAATCCTACAATTCAATCAAACTCTTCCTTCCCATCACAAATTTTGAAATGGCTGCTGAACTCACTCCCGACCTCCTAACTTTAACCAAAAGATGAGAAATGGTGTGCCTATTCTCAAGTGGTGGACATTGTCAAGATCTGCTTGACCAAGAAGGTGATGTATCAAATCGAGACTCTACACCAATTCTATTGCTTCGACGTATGGAGTCAAAAATGGTTCGGGAGAGTTCTCACTGCTAGGGATGGTGAGGCAGAATTATGCACAATTATTGTAACATCTGAAAAATGTAAAGAGACTCATATTGTGAACAAATTGTTTTGAAGGCTAAGCCACTCCATTGCTTTTGTAAAGTGATTGAGGCTAAGTCTTAAGCTAAGCCTGGGGTCAAGTCTGTGCGTGTGATCGTGGTTGTTGTTTGGAAATAGAGTCCGGGTCAAGAGACAATCACTACTACTATAAATCATAGTACAAAATATCAGGATATGGGTATTTATCGATATTCAATTTTTGGATATGTATCGTGGATATATCCCCCTCTTTAGGGTTATTTGGTATTGTTTCACATGCAAATATCGTGGATATATCCAAAATATTGACAAATATTGTGGATATTGTGGATATTTTTTGATATATTATGATACATTATTTATATTTATTTGAAATATAATGGTAAATATTAAATAAAATTATTATATATACAAAATATCTCCAAATATCGCAAAATATCCCCAAATATCGTAAATATTACAAATATCGTTAAAATATCACTGATATTTACAGTCGTATATATCTCTGAGCATATCGTGATATTTATATATCTTTTTCTGAAATATGGATATATATCCCCAAATATCGGGATATATCGGGATATTTTGTACTATGCTATAAATAACCTGGCACATTAAAAGTAATCAGCCTTTTTAGACCCGTGTGCTGCTCTTACTAAATGTTGAGAAAAAAAAAAGGGTTCTATTACTGCCGGACCCCAATTTGTGTTGGGTGGACTCCCACAAAAAAAACAATTATTACAAGTATGCTATTGGTTTCAAAAAATCTAAAAAAAAAATAATTATTACAAGTATGTCATTGGTCTCCAAAAAATTGAATTCGAAATCCCAAACGACTTGGCCACACCGTTTGGGACTTAGTCCAAACGACCCGGCCACACCGGTCAAGAGCCTAAAAAACAGAACTTTGAATTTTTTTTCAAAGTTCAAATTTCAAACGACATGGCCACATCGTTTTGAACTAAGTCCAAACGATGTGATCATATCGTTGAAGACTTAGTCCAAACGGTGTGGCCATATCATTGGGGATTTTTCTAAGTCCAAACGATGTGGCCATTTTTTTTATAAGTCCAAATCCCAAACGACTTGGGCACATCGTTTTGGACTCAGTCCAGACGGTGTGGCCATGTCGTTTGGGATTTGAACTTTGAACAAAAATTCAAAATTCTGTTTTTTGGGCTCTTGACCGGTGTGGCTGGGTCGTTTGGACTAAGTCCCAAACGGTGTGGCCAAGTCGTTTGGGACTTAGTCCAAACGACCTGGCCGGGTCGTTTGAACAAAATCCCAAACGGTGTGGCTAAGTCGTTTGGGACTTAGTCCAAACAACCTAGCCGGGTCATTTAAGTTTGGGATTTCGAATTCAATTTTTTGGGAATCAATGGCATACTTGTAATAATTGTTTTTTTTTGGATTTTTTGAAACCAATGACACACTTGTAATAATCGTTTTTTTTTGGAGTCCGCCCAACACAAATTGGGGTCCGGCAGTAACAAATACCAAAAAAAATCCATTGGCGAACAAAAGGGACAACATTGTAATTTATTTTTTGCTTTCCATTTCTAGCCTGTGCTTTAGTAAAATTTAAGTGCATATACAGAGGGTTTTTATGTATTTCTAAAGTTATCATCAAATGTACGCCTCTTTTTATGCTTGGCTCCACTCCACGGGGTTTAACGATCCGAAGAAAGCAAAGGCAAATTAGACATGAGTTTGAGTCCCACTGCTTTTCCTATTTAGTCTATTTGTTTGTTCCGATAAATTGTCTGCTTTAATTTTCTAAAAGCCTTCTCGTGGGACCCCGTTTAAATGCATAACTCTGTGGCTATAACTTCTCTTGTGGAAAGAATGTTTAATCTAACCTCCCCAAATTTGAAACACCTCATTCAGCATACTATTTTCATCCCCACCATTACTAAACAACAAACCTGCTTTACATTTAAAGTTTTTCTAATATCCCCACCATTATTTTCTTTCCTCTTTAAATACTTGCCTCTACCTCACTTCAGCACAGCATTCGTAATAAGTGTTTGATAAGAAAATCGTTAAACTGCTTTATGCAGAACAAAAAAAAAAAAAAAACTTTGATGCTATACAATGTTTATTTGTAATCGTCAAACACTCCAGGTATCTACTATTTTTTTTTTCCCTAGCTCTTTTGTTATTTAAATTGTAATGAATTCATTTTTGCAGTTTTGGTTCGCTTTTTATCACCATTTCAATACAGTTTGACGTCGATTTGAACTACCCAAATTTAATTCATCAACTTTGAAAACCATTTAGATAGGTAAATTGAAACAGAAAATTACTTGACTCAATCCCTGGCATTTGTTGTTTTAACATTTTTTTTACTGTTTTTTAAACTAACTACTGACCTCTGTGGTCTTCAGGTAATTTTCGGTTCGTTTGCCCAAATTTACTGAACAGAATTTTGGTACCTAGCAATACAAAGGTGGTACAAAAAACGTTATAGTATATTGTGGCAAAAAAAATTGTATATGATCATAGTGCATTAATCAGGTACAATAAAATGTTTATTATGTTACAATGAACTATGTAACGTGTTATATGACCATAGTTTTTTTTGTTCCTAAAAAAAAAATAGAGTGTGGGCGTTGATAAATTGTATTTTGTGGCTTCAAATTGATGAACTATCATATCAAACTTAGCTGCTTTGCATATTGGGTTTTGTTTGAAGATTGATTTTTTTTTTTTTGACTTGCCATTAACAATATTTCAGTCAATAGCTTAAAAGGATTTTTCAATAATAGTTTTGGCAACAATATTGTTTAGGCATTTTGCTTTATTGACTATGTAGCACCTTAAAATTGGCATGTTATTAAATTGTATCACTACATCACATACAGATTGCACACAAAAAAATGATGAATAGCTAAAGCTAACATGTTCACCTTAACCACTCTACATACTGGTTACAGTCTGACTTTATTCTTTTTAATCAAATGCATTATGAGACATTAATTATTTATATACTTATTTATTAGTTGGATATGCTATATTATTTTCATATGACTATTTTATGTTAACAACTGGGAAATTTGCTTTAAGATGGTAATGTGAATGAAATTTTTGTTGCCCTTTACCAGAGGGATTTTTATTGCCAGCGTTAGTGTCATACACTGTCCTGTGGATAATCAGAGCGAGATTGTTTTCAACGAGAAACAACTGAACTCATATGTTTGGGTCACCAAATCTTTGAAGTTTGTTTTCAACGCAATTTCAGGTACACAAGTATTTCTAATCGTATTCCACTTTTAAACATTAGCAAAATAGATACACGGTGAAATTTGAATCATTCTACTTTGTATTGCCGTTTGTTTAGCATTAGCATATGGATTTGAATGGAAGTAATTCGAATTTAGATCTCCAAAGTTATGATAGTGCTCAACGACAACAACAACGAAATCGGCGGATTAGGGAACGAGAGAGGCGAGTTAATATGGATTCAACACAAGTAGCCGAGAGAAGAAATCGTTTACGAAGAAATTATTACCAACGAATGCGACGACAAAGAAATGAAGCAATAACTGCTCAAAGAGACCGCATGCGTATAGCGTGGGCAGCTCCTCGCTTGATTCCCACTGAGGAATCATTGCACTCCAACAATTTAATGCCTCAGATGGTTACTCAGGTACAACACCAAACAGGAAATATGGCAAACCAGTTGGTTTGTGATGGTCGACCTACGCAACGAAGTCGTTTAACTCATATAAGGCGTTACGCTCGCAACTTGGTAAACGAAGTTTCAAAATTTATTGAAGCAGCACCAAATAGATCAGGTAGTGCAAGCAGTAATTATAATGTATCATTACGCTCCAACAGGTGCATTACTCAGAGGGTAACTCGCCTGCGACCTCAACCTAGAAATATTTCCGATCAATTACTCTGTGTGGATCGTACTACACAGCGAAGAAGGTTGACTCATATGCGACAATATGCTCAGAACTTGGGAAGCGATGGTTCCAGCGTTATCAATGCAACGTCAACTGCAGCCGCAAGTGCAAGCAATGACGGTAATGCTAAACCCCCTTCTACCAACTACTCCGCTGCAATTTCAATTCCATTATATCTTGATAAAATATTTATTCCATTTATACCGTGGTACTTACAAAATAAAATGTAACTTTGTTAAGTTCTAGGAATCCATGCTGATGAAATTCCTGACGAATATGATATCAATACCATCAATCCAGATCGGAATGGCATTAATAACATTAGTGACAGTGACGGCGAGCCTTTCGTAGGTTATACATCTAAACTTATGGTTGCGTTGATAATTACTCAATATTTTTTCCTTCACATATCGCGTATAACTTTATTTTTATTTGTATAAACAGATGTTGACCACGAATATGGAGACATGGTTACAACTAATTCATTAAGAAATGCTTATGCTGTAATAGATGTTGATCGAATTGGAGGCGACAATGCATGTTTAAGAGAACCTTCTGTCGCTGTGCAAGGTTGGCTTCACTACTTAAATTAAGAATATCTATATAAGCCATTTACTTGCATTAAGTTATTTGGTTTATGTAATGCGTATATTAACTATCGAAAGTATGTTGCCTCAGGTAGCGTTAAGAATAGTCGACAAACATGCTTTGTGACTAGAAGAAGGCGTAATCATAACTGCGCTCGAGGCTATGATGACTCTTCTACTGTAGCAACACATCATTTGCCACCACCTCGGAATTGTTCTAAATGTCGAGCAAAATTATTCAATCTTGAACCACCCAGTTTATGTTGCTCGAATGGGACAATTAATTTACCTCCTATGGTAGCGCCAACTGATTTGATTAATTTATATGCATCTCAATCAACAATCGGCGTTGAATTTAGGAAAAACATACGTGTGTACAACCATGTTTTTTCCTTCACTTCTATGGGCGTTGACATTGATAATGCGCTCGCTGATGGTAGGGAAGGAATTTACACATATAAAGCTCGGGGTGCTATTTATCACCGTATTGGTGGCCTATTACCAAGTCCGGGACACGCACCAGATTTCTACAAATGTATATATATGACATGATCACTTAACTTGATTATCGGATGGCTGAAAATGGAGTACTAGACCGACGGGTATTGGCTATCATCCATAACGTTTTAAAAAGAGAATCCATACGTCCAAATTTTCCGGACAGTGTCGCAACGATTAGCATCACCAAATGTTCGGCTGGTTATTAAAGATAGCCCAACCGGAAATCATCAATATAGTATTCCTACGTCTTCTCAAGTAGCTGCGATTTTAGTTGGTAGTGAAGATCCAAGTAACCTTAATGAATGCGACATCATAGCCCAAAGGATTTATGGTGAATTTGAAAATGTGCCAGACACTGCAAGCTATTATGATCCACTTCAGTACCCTCTTCTACTCCCTCATGGCAATCCAGGATGGAATTTACATATGTTTCGTTCCAATAGGGCCCGACTTACATGTCAACAATTTTATTGTTACTTGCTACAAGTAAGCCTCTTACTAACATTTTATAATATTATGTTATATATACATATTTTTTGACCTAATTAGATGCCACTAATTTCTAATTCCCTTATTAGATTCGCCCAGATGATCTTTCTCTTTTGCTCCGTAGTGGTCGTCTTCTACAACAATACATAGTCGGTAACTATGTTAAAATATCAACTTTAAGATTGAGGTGGATACGTGATCACCAGCAAGAAATAAGGGCTGAACTTTATCAAGGATTGCAAGACTCTTTAAGTTCGGGGGAACTTCATTCAGGTACACTTTGAATTTAAAAACTTATTAAAATTTAGTCAAATGGAAAACCTTAAATTCATTTTTTATTTTAAATTGAAGGCAATGTCGGTCACAAAACAATTTTGTCTGCCACTTTTGTGGGCTGTCCCCGTGACATGCATCGTCGATATCATGATACTATGGCATTGGTTCAAAAGTACAGGAGACCAGATTTGTTTATCACAATGACATGCAATCCATCGTGGTCAGAGATCGAAGCTGAGTTGTTAGAAGGTCAGGTTCCAAATGATAGACCAGATTTGATAGTCAGGATTTTCCGTGCCAAACTGGAAGAGTTGAAAAATGATCTGTTCGTTAAAGGAATCCTTGGAAAAGTGGTAGCACATGTTCATGTAGTCGAATTCCAAAAAAGAAGGTTGCCGCATGCACACATCCTTCTAATCCTTGATGAGGCTGACAAGTTAACTACTACAGATGCTTACGATAAGATTGTTAGAGCAGAAATTCCAGATCCGCCTATTGAGGCAAAACTATATGAGATTATTGTTAAACACATGATGCATGGTCCGTGCAGTAATGTTAATCCTAATTGTGTCTACATGAGAGATCGAAAGTGTTCAAAAAATTTCCCAAAACAATTCATTCCAGCAACTAATCAAGGCAGTGATTCTTATTCTACATATATGAGGCGGGACAACAACGCTTTTGCTATTGTTAAGAATCATGGTCGGCATTATCGTGTAGATAATCGTTGGGTTGTTCCTTATAATTCATGGTTATTGAAAAAGTACAACTGCCATATCAATGTCGAAATATGCTCGAGTATTAAAAGCGTCAAGTATTTGTACAAGTATATTTACAAGGGGTCAGACCGAGTAGCGATGGAAGTTATGCCGACAAATAGAGATAAACAAGATGAAATAAAGCAGTTTGTAGATGGCCGTTGGATTTGCCCGCAAGAAGCCCTTTGGAGAATCTTTGAATTTACACTAAGTCAAATATACCCGTCAGTATATTCTTTGCAAGTCCACATGGAAAATATGCATGAAATAATCTATCAAGGTAACCAGCTGATTGAGGATGTTTTGGCTGATGATAGGAACTCTTGCACGATGTTAACCGATTTTTTCCGTCTGAATAGCGTGGACGTTGCTGCTAGACAATATCTTTATCATGAAATTCCTGAGCATTATGTGTGGGATAAGTCAACTAAGCATTGGCAACCAAGAGCTGGCCAAAATCGTGTCATTGGAAGGCTATTTGCAGTTTCTCCTATGGAAGGTGAAAGATTTTACTTGAGGATGCTGCTGAACCATGTCAAAGGCCCAACATCATATAAACATTTGCGCACTGTTGGATCTAATTTATACCCTACATTCAAAGAAGCTGCTGAGGAATTGGGGCTGCTAGAAAGAGACAGTGATGTTCGTTAGGGAGTTTTAACACAACCTATGTGACAAATCGTTTGCTAAGCGAGCTTAAGTTGTTATTGGAACAATATGGATAGTCAATTTCAGATTATGATTTGCCCCAGATGCGTTCTGATCAGGTTGACCAAGATGATATATCAAGTTTGGTCACAGAGGAACTTTCTATTCCCGTTACTTCAGAAGATCTTTCTTCTATAAGTCAGCTTAACCTAGAACAAAAGATTGCTTTTGACCAGATTCTTAGTTCTGTTCAGCAGAAGAATGGTGGTCTATACTTTGTTGATGGCCCTGGCAGAACAGGTAAAACATACTTATATAAGTCAATTTTAGCAAGACTCCGTAGCAACGGATAGATTGCTATTGCAACAGCTACCTCGGGAATTGCTGCTATCATGATGCCTGGAGGTCGTACAACCCACTCTAGGTTCAAAATCCCAATTCCAATTACATCCACTTCCACTTGCAAAATAAGCAAAGCTGGCAATTTAGGCAGTTTGTTACGGCAGGCAAGCATACTGATATGGGATGAGGCTACGATGGCACATCGTTATGCGTTTGAAGCGTTAGAGAAAACTTAAAGAGATATTACAGACAGTGATTTACCATTTGGAGGGAAAGTTTTTGTAATGGGTGGAGATTTTCGTCAAGTGTTGCCAGTTGTTCCTCGTGGTACAAGGGAACAGACTATTGATGCATGCATAACAAGTTCTCCACTTTGGGAGCAAGTTCGTGTGTTACGTCTACAGGAAAATATGCGTGCTAAAAATGACCGAGCCTTTGCAGAGTTACTCATGGCCATCGGCAATGGGATTCAACCAATTATTTGTGATGCTGACATCATTGAACTGCCCAAAGATATTGTCATTCCGTGGGAGAATAAGCATTCACGTCTTAAGCTTATAAATGAAATCTTTCCAGGATTAGATAGAAATGCTGGTAACAAAGACTACATGATCAGTAGGGTGATAGTAACTCCTAAGAATGATACTGTCGAACTGTTGAATGATGAAATAATTGACCTATTTCCCGGTGAAGAAGTCACATATTACTCTTTTGATTCAGTTCAGAATGACTCTCGTGGTCTATACCAGCAAGAATACTTGAATTCAATCTGTCCGAGTGGTATACCTCCTCACAAATTGAAGCTAAAGTTGGGGGCTCCCATTATACTGACGCGAAATTTGAATCCTAAAAATGGCCTATGTAATGGAACAAGACTAATATGCAGAGGATTTGACACACATGTAATTGATGCAGAAATTGTCACTGGAAATTCCATTGGTGATCGAATTTTCTTGTCTCGCATTCCACTGTGCCCCTCTCAGGATGCAAAGTTGCCATTTGAAATGACTAGGAAACAATTTCCTATTAAGCTAAGTTTTGCTCTGACAATAAACAAATCACAGGGTCAAACCATTCCAAATGTTGGGGTCTATTTGTCCGATCATGTTTTCTCGCACGGTCAGCTCTATGTTGCTTTATCAAGAGGAGTATCACAGGCGACAACGAAAAGTTTTAGTTAAAAAGGGACAATCAAGGGTCTTCCTGGAACTTACACTCGAAATGTCGTCTACAACGACATCCTAGCTTCTTGCAGTGTTTAGTAACAAGTCGTTTTACTATTGTCAACTTAAATATTACTTTTTATACACATATATTAATTTCTGTATATTGTTTAATTTATATAGAGACCAAGTCTCATTATTATACAATATAAACCCAAAGAAGAACCATCCTTTACCAAACATCACTTTATTTTGCTTGTGTACGTAGAGCAATCAAAAATCCAACAACCAAGTTTAACGATTTTACTCATTTTTCTGTATAGATTAAACATTTTTTCCCTGCTCTAGATATGATTTGAAACTTTTATATTTACCACAATGCTTTTATCCTTGTAGTATATTTTGAAAGTGATTCCGAAAAAATTAAGTTACTTTTCAGAACTTATCAACAATTGGAAATGGCCTAGAAGGATACTTTGTATGATTCATATGATGTTCTTCATGAGTGAGCAACTTAAACTAATTAACCAGCTACATTCTAAAAGGAGTTTGTAAAAACTTGCTTTCATAAGATATCTTGCTATTTTTTAACTTGGACAATTTCTTAACTTTTCAAGTTTAACTATCGGAGAGACATCATTCATAAACAGCACAGTCCTTAATAAATTAAATTAAACTGATTGAGGGATCAGGTTGTCAAAATGATCACCCAAATTGAAGCCTACGCAAACAAATCAATGTCAGTATGTAAAATGTCAACAATTCTGATATATGCTCATCTTAGCCCAAACCAACTCCACCAGCCTATTATGCCACACAGTAATTGTGCGATAGTTAAATTTTTTTAAAAATATTAAACAGGTCGGTCACGTAGACACTGTGGAATTATATTTTTACTGCGCACCTTACTATTACTTATGGGGTGCACATTTGGGTTTCTTTCATACGTGTACAAATTTTGACATCGCCAAATGAGCATTGACTAATAGTTTACACGAGTTAGAAAAATACATAGATTCGTTATACATTTAATTGATTTTTTTTATTCAAGGTTACTTTTTTATTAAGACATTTAAGCTCCGCTTGACATGTATACTAAATTAGACTTAAATTAAAAGAAAAAAATAATAATGTATATTGACTATATATTTGTTTTAAAAAGTACGGCTTTGGCGTGAAGTTAAAATACCGGTCGAAAGTATAGTATAGCTCTTACGTGGATGTTATTATTGTGAATGTGATTCAAATGTAGATTTATTTCATTACATGTTTACAGCTTAACATCACTAAATTAGAATTTACTAATAGTTAAAACGCCCTGAAAAGATACAAAGCTCCGTTAGTTATTAAATTTTCTTTAGTACCACTTAAAATTATTAGCTCGATAATTCGTCTGATCTTTATAGAATGACTAAATTAGACTTAAATTAAATAACTACAATAATGTACAATAGTTGAATTTTGACACTAGCAACAAAAAACTTACCATAAAAAGTCGCTACAACGTAAACAGACATGGTGTGCATGCGTAACACATTAAATAATGTTATTTTATATTAAATGAAATTATTGTCGACCATATATATCATACACAATTGATACAAACCAACCCCGCTAAATCATGCCAAAAGACAATGAAAAGATTGTAGGGGAGAAAAAAAAAAGTAGAATAAACCAAATTGGTTGGGTATAGTGACAATGGGGTCACTCAACTTTTCCCTATGCAGTTTTAGTACAGATGAGACCTAAATTTACATCAGCCCATATATAGATGTCGACATCACATGAGAATAAAATTATTATTAAAAAAACATCATCAGTTGATAGCTAACCACCCCACTCAGCTATTATTAGAGTAATTGACTAGCAGGATAACGAAAAAATTAAAAATAAAAAATTAGTTGATTGCATCGTAAGAACAACACCAAGCTCTCGAGCCACATATTATTCTTCGACGGGTGAGAGTCAATTTTACATACATGAAGTAAATTTCTTAATTTTCCACTCGACAACAAAAAAATTGTTAAAAAGTTGCTACATTGTAAGGCATCATCCCATCAATAACACATTACATAATGCTTGCCCTGTATCAAACAAAATTAGTGTCAATCAATTCTATCATGCACAAGTTACAGCAGCTCCCCACTCATTCATGGTAACAACCAACAATAATAGTATAGATGGGCAAAAACACTGAAAAAAAAACAAGTTGATTTTGTTTTGTTTGATCCATATGATGTTCTTCATGGTCGAAAGCAACTTAGACTAATTAACCGCCTACATTCTAAAAGGAGATTGTAAAAACTTTATTTCATAAGACATCTTGCTATTTTTTAACTTGGATAATTTCTCAACTTTTGAAGCTTAACTATCGGAGACACATCATCCATAAACATCACAGTCCTTAAGAAATTAAATTAAACTGATTGAGGGATCAGGTTGTCAAAATGATTACCCAAACTAAAGCCTACGCAAGCAAATCAATGTCAGTATGTAAAATGTCAACAATTCTGATATATGCTCATCTTATCCCAAACCAACTCTACCATTCTATGAGGCTACACAGTAATTGTGCTATAGGTAATTTTTTTGTTAAAATATTAAACCGGGCGCTCACATAGACACTGTTGAATTATACTCTTTTACGCGCACCTTACTATTGCGTATGGGGCTTATTACATTTGGGTTCCTTTAAATGCGTGTTCAGATTTTGACATCGCCAAATGAGCATTGACTAATAGTTTACACGAGTTAGAAAAATACATAGATCCGTTATACATTTAATTGTTTTTTTTATTCAAGGTTACTTTTTTATTAAGACATTTAAGCTCCGCTTGACAGGTATACCAAATTAGACTTAAATTTTTTTAAAAAAATAATAATGTATATTGACTATATATTTGTTTTAAAAATAGTACGGCTTTGGCGTTGTTAAAATACCAGTCGAGTATAGTATAGCTCTTACGTGGATGTTATTATTGTTAATGTGATTCAAATGTAGATTTATTTCCTACATGTTCACAACTTAACATCACCAAATTAGAATTTACTAATAGTTAAAACGCCCTAAAAAGATACAAAGCTCCGTTAGTTATTAAATTTTTTTAGTATCACTTAAAATTAGTAGCTCGATAATTCATCTGACCTTTATAGATTGACTAAATTAGACTTAAATTAAATAACTACAATAATGTGCAATAGTTGAATTTTGACACCAACTACAAAAAACTTACTATAAAAAGTCGCTACAACGTAAACATACATCGGTGTGCGTAACACATTAAATAATGCTATTTTATATTAAATGAAATTATTGTCAACCATATATATCATACATAATTGATACAAACCAACCTCACTAACTCATTCCAAAAGACAACGAAAAGATTGTAGGGGAGAAAAAAAAATAGAATAAACCAAATTGGTTGGTTGCATAGTGACAGTGGGTTCACTCAACTCTTCCATACACAGTATTAGTACGGATGAGACCTAAATTTACATCAGCCCATATGTAGATGTCGACATCGCATGAGAATAAATTTATTATTAAAAAAACATCATCAGTTGATAGCTAACCACCCTAATCAACTATGATTAGAGTCATTGACTAACGGGATAACGAAAAAATTAAAAATTAAAAATTAGTTGATTGCATCGTAAGAACAGGCCCAAGCAGCTCTGACCCACATATTCTTCTGACGGGCAGGAGTCAATTTTACATACATGAAGTAAATTTCTTACTTTTCCACTCGACAACAAAAAATTTGTTAATAAGTTTCCACATTGTAAGGCATTATCCTTGTCAATAACATATTACATAATGTTTGCCTGTATCAAACAAAATTAGTGTCAATCAAATCTATCATGCACAAGTTACACAGCAGCTCCCCCGTCATTCATGGTAACAACCAACAATAATAGTATAGATGAGCAAAAAAAACATGAAAAAAAAAATAAATTGGTTTGTTGCATAGTAATCGTTGGATCGAACAGCTCGGGACAACACCTTATTAGAACGGCATCACCTTAAACTTGCATATCTGCCACACTTACTTAAATCTTAACGTAAGTAGCTTGCTGATGGGACGCACATTTGGGTTCCTTTCGTGCGTGTTCAACTTTTGTCATCGCCAAATGAGCATTGACTATTAGTTTACACAAGGTAGAAAAATACATAGATCCGTTATATATTTAATTGTTTTCTTTATTTAAGATTAATTTTTTATTAAGACATTTGAGCTCCGCTTGACTGGTATACTAAATTAGACTTAAAGTAAGAAAAAATCAATAATGTATATTGACTATATATTTGTCTTAAAAATAGTACGGCTTTGGCGTAGTTGAAATATCAGTCGAGTCTAATATAGCTCTTACGTAGATGTTATTATTGTCAATGTGATTCAAATGTAGGTTTCTTTCGTACATGTTCACAATTTAACATCACCAAATTAGAATTGACTAATTGTTAAAACGCCCTGAAGAGATACAAATATCCGTTAGTTATTAAAAAAAATTTAGTGTCACTTAAAAATATTAGTTCGATAATTCGTCTGACCTTTATAGATTGATTAAATTAGACTTAAATTAAATAACAACAGTAATGTACAATATTTGAATTTTGATGACAACTACAAACAACTTACTATAAAAAATAGCTACAACGTAAAATGGACATCGATTAAGCGTAACACATTAAATAATATTATTTTATATCAAACGCAATTATTGTGGACCATATATATCATCCACAGTTGATACAAACCAACCCCGCTAAATCATGCCAAAAGATAACGAAAAGATTGTATGGGAGAAAAAAAAACTATGCATAAACCAAATTGGTTGGTTGTATAGTGACAGTGGGATCATTCAACTCTTAGCCGCACACTGTTATTACGGACGACACCTAAATTTACAATAGCCCATATGTAGATGTTGACGTTACCTGAGAACAAATTTATTATTAAAAAAACATCATCAGTTGATAGCTAACCACCCCCGCCCCCCCCCCCCCCCACACGAAGCTATGATTAGAGTCATTGACTGGGAGGATAACTAAAAAAAAAAAAAAAAAAAAAAAAAAAAAAAAAAAACTAGGTTGATTTCATCGTAAGCACTGGCCCAAGCAGCTCTGAGCCACAGATTCTTATCACGGGCGGGAGTAAATTTTACGTACATGAAGTTAATGTCTTAATTTTCCGGTCACCATCAAAAGAATTGTTAAAAAGTTGCCACATTGTGGGACATCATCCCTGTCAATCACACATTACATAATGCTTGCCTGTATCAAACAAAATAGTGTCAATCAAATCTATCATGCACAAGTTACACAACAACCCCCACTCATTCATGGTAACAGCCAACAATAATAGTATAGATGAGAAAAAAAAAAAAAACTGGAAAAAACAAGTTGGTTGGTTGCATAGTAATGGTGGGATCAAACATTTCTGTACCACACATTCTTATCACCACCAGCCCTTAAATTTGCATATCTACAACACTTATTTAAAGCTTAACGTAAGTAGCCAACAGATTCATTATACAAAAAACATGTCCTTTGTCTTTTTAAGAATTAATAATCCTCAAAGTTGTATTACGTTGACATATAAACAATATTAACTTACTTTGTTGCTTCAGCAAACTTATATAATCTGTCAACCCTATCTTTAAAGTTCTTATCAGTTCATTAAAGTTATACCTTCTCTTAGAGGGAAAACCCGTCGAAACCACTTCAGAAAACTTATTCCCCAACCAACCATTATCAAATGGCATCCCAAGCATGTCAATTTCTTGCTAATCTCCGTACAGGTACATACAAATGGGAAGTTAAAGTTCGCGTAACAAGAATGTGGGAGTCAATTCACTGGAATAACAACAACGTTTTAAGCCGAGACTTTTTACTATTAGATGCCCAGGTAATCGATCACATTAGATTTAAGATAATTTTTTAAAGAAATAATTTTTTTTTTCTTTATCCATAGGGAACTCACGTACATGCAAAATTGGCATCGGAAAACTTTAAAGCCTTTGATAAATTTGCAAAAGGAAAAGTGATAGAAGAAGGCAAAATCTACCTCATTCAACGCTTTGATGTGATGTTAGCAACAACCTATCGTCTGGTAGTTCATCCATTTGTGATTCATTTTAAACCAGAAACATTAATAGAAGCAGTTGATGAAGAAGTGACTGAAATTGCAAGGCACAAGTTCAATTTCACTGACTTCAAAAACCTTCAAGAAAAGTCTAAATGAAAAACTCTTTTATCAGGTTATATATTACAGCTTTAAACTTAAATATTTTTTCTAATTTATATTTTCACGTTAGATTAAACATTCTTTTCACAAGAGAAATTAAATGCCATAAATTCTAATGTTCCTTTGACGTCAACACGTAGATGTTATTGGTGTATTAAAAAAAGTTGGCAAGCAAAAAGAAAAATCAGGAACAAATTTACAAGAGATCGTGATCATGGATAAGAAGTGAGTTAAACATTGATATCTTTAGTTAACAAATCAAATGTATTGTTGTAACTTAATGAATTCTTCCAAATATTTAGTGGCACCGAAATAACAATTGCTTTGTGGGGTGATATCGACAAATAAATTCCAGAAGACATTATTACAAAGCATAATGTGATCATTATAGCCACTTCGCTGAATGCAAAAGATTATCAAGGTAAATATACATTTATATTGTTGACAATTTATGCTGGTATCAAATATCAGTTAATATCAAATTTATTTTACGACTGGAATTCCATCCAATAAAAAGGTGTTTTACTACATTTTTTTGTAGGCAAAATTACACTTTCATCTCTTAGCGGAACAAAAATCTATATCAACCTAGAAGTTGTTACGGAATACATGCACAGGTGAATTATATATATATATATATATATATATATATATATATATTAATTAGAAAAAAAAAATTAACATACACTATATTCGTTAGAACTATTAATATATGTGTTACATTGGGTGCAATTTTTTTAACTTCAATTACTATGCATATTTATGCAAATGCAATTCATTTACGTTTTTTTTCTATTCCCATTATGATCTGCGCTTTTCTTTCTTTGGTACAAACTAGCTTTCGAGGTACATATATTTCCGTTGAAGTTGAGAGTCCCCCTGAAAATCTATCTGAATAAGAACTACTTAGAAATAGAAGAGTTACCATAGCTAAATTAAAAGAGCTTGGAAGAGATGAATCACAAAACGGATCAAGCTATACTTGTGCTGCCATAGTAGACAAGGCATACAGTGTTATTTGGTTCTACAATTGCTGCAAACGTTATAAGATAACTATCTCACAAAGTGACTCTGATAAACCCTGTTCCAAATGTAAAATGGAGACAGAAAATAGGTGGGTGAAATTAAACTAACGTCTTTGAACTGTTTTCCCTTTAAGTATCCGACAATATCCTTCAACACATTTTTATTTCAAAGTAGGTATAAACTTCGAATGTGTGTGAATGATTCCTCCGATATCACCACTTTTGTCGCTTTCAACAAGCATGCTGAAACCTTGCTAATGAAGTCGGTTGAAGAGTTGGACATAATACAAAAGGTAAGTTAATTCACAATTTATTAATACATCTTTTGACTATAAGTTGAAACATGTCTTATACAAAATACAGCAAAATGGTCCCGATGCAGCTTCCAAAGAACTCCAAAAAATTGAAGGAAGATCTTTCATATTCCAAGTTAAAATCAATGGCTCCAGTGCTAAGGACACTTTTGAATCATTTACCATCGACAAAGTTTACCCTGAAGAAACTGACTTAGATAGTCACGTTGTTGAGACGGTGAGGTTATGATTTTATTTATTAATTATTTCTTTTCTTAAACAGTAATTGTTGTCAATACTTTAACCATGCTACATTTTTAACAAACATAGGGTTATAAGCTCGCAACTTCTGAAATGGTTCGAAAAGATGCTTCAGCCGATAAGGACAACTCTGAAATACAAGTAGCAAAAAAAAAAATTGAAAAGCACATAATACTCGGTAAATAAACAACAAACACATTTGTGTGACATTATTTGAATATTCATTTCCTCTGTTTGTTACCAAGAATATTTAACTACATCTACTTTTTTTGGTATCCTTTGCAGCCCACACCCATGTATGAAGAGTCACCTGTGTTATGTCTTTATCTTTAATTCCTCACAACTCGCCTGTAAAATGGAGAATGAAATGCTACTACGCCTACCTCCATCCGCCGCTAGGTCCATCTAATAAATGCTACTTATTTTACTCTGTTCAAGTCATGTAGCTCGGCGTGTTATAATAATATTTATGTACATATGTTTATTTTTAACTTACTTTTTGCTGTGATCAACTCTAGCAACCTTTGTACATGAGCTTCCTATCAATAAAATATACTAATTTAAATATTATTAAACATATAGCTTATCTACATTATGCCTCCATCTGATCTTTTTTTTGTTCCAAATTCTTACTGCCAACCATACTCAAAGATTTCAAAATCTTCCTAAGTCTACGCATTTTAGAAAGCATAATTACCCAACTTATTCCATTATATTACAAGGAAATTCCGAATTTTAGATTTATTCGACACACCATCTATAATTACGCCTTCCCCTTATCTTTCGCGTTCAACTGCAGCCATACAATTTCCTCCTTTAAACTACATATCATTGTCTCCAACATGTCAATTTGTGCTTCACTTTGCAAGTGATTTCCATCGGACCATCGGAGATCAAACTCTTGGGCCTCTACCAGACCTTTCAGCGTCATCTAATTTTCTTCTAGCTCTTCAACACGTTGATGATACTTATTTAGAGCTCTCTCTATCTGAACTATATGACGATTTCTCTATGGCAAACCACCGGTTGCAACCTTCTTTGTGGCTGCTCTGTTAGTTTCTTTCTTAACACTCCTCACAACATGGGTTCCAAAATCCAGCCATTCATCGTCAGCCACTAAACTAACAGTATGATCATTCTGTACGTCTAAATTTTCTTGATACTGACGTGCGACATCATCAAGCAGCAATTGAACCTATACAAAACATTTTACTTTATAAATCTAACAAGAAAGTCAATAAATTTAAAAAAAAAAAAAAAAAACTTACAGAGGTCAATCCATTTTGAGCATTAGTAATTCGCCAACTGACATCATCATTGTTCCCATCCCAAACAACCCCATCTATAAAACTAAGTGACCAACGTTCCTGACTTCTGTTTAGTTCCGAGACACTTGAAATGCTTAGACAATCCCGGCCAGTAGCATGTACACGTTCAACGCGTGTTGAAGACTCTTCCATAGCCTTGCGCTTCATATGCTCCTCGGCAGCTTCACCCTTGCCTGTTTTCATAACAGAAAAAAAAACAAATGCATCAAACCATTATATAGCTGTTTTACATCTCTCTCTCTCTCTCTCTCTCTCTCTCTTTGTCTCTTACTACTTTTTTTTAAACGTTTTTTCTACTAAGGGTTATTTCAAACGTCTTTTAAAAATCATATGTATACAAAGCCTTGCATAACTCTTACACGAGACAATTACCATGACTAACTTAAAATAGCCCAATATAGCATATTTAACAAAAAAGTAATAAAAAAAATAACGCTTTAAACTATAGTTTTGCCATACCTCCTGCTCCTAGCCTTTTACACCTCCTTCAACTCAACCCCTTTCTCTCTTTCTGATATTATGATCACAAACAGTACTCTTTAACAACTTATTTTTTCGTATATATCCTTCCATTACCTTGACGTTAAAATCGGGCCAATTATATTTTTTCCTTTGACCCTTCTTTGTTGGCTCCTCCTTACTCATCATTGCGAAATAGTATTTCATCATATAAAATTTTACGGACTGTTCAGACAAAAAAAAAATATTAAATATATTAGAAAAAAAATTAAAAAAAATTAAAACTATCACAAACTGTTAAAGAACAAGAAACGAATTTATGTATGTCTAAGGAAACTCGGACGTTTCTTAAAGAATCTATATTTTTTAAAACTAAAAAAAAAAAAAAAGACAAAGCAAACCATAATGTTTTAAATAAATTAAATAAAAATCTACAAATCAACTTTATATACTAAAACGCCTATGATTGAGTTAAGTAGTTCGCCTTTACAAATCAAGTGACTCAATCCAATGAGTACAATAAACGAACTACAGTAACTTTGAATCTTGAATAAGGCCCAACTACCAAAACATTTAATGATATAAGGCCCACCTCTGTTAGCTAAATTATCATCTGACACATTTTCAAACCCGCATTCCAATGTTGTCTGCCACATTTAAAAAAAAAAAAAAAAAACCATACAAAAGTCATGGTGATAGGCTCAAAGATTACATCATTGGCAAAGGGAGCACTGTTTACAAAATAGTTAATAAAAAACTACTTTAATTATAAGTGAAAACATTACGCATGTGCCCCTCAATAACAATTCATTCTAACATACGTACTACTGTACTGTACTTTTGAAAAATATCAAACATGTATTGAGACATACAAGTATGAACATGTGATAACTTTTAAAATACTATACAGACTAAACTATAAAATTTGCCATATATCATTTCATTATCATACGAGCTTTTCGCTGTACTAAAACAAGTTTTTTTTTTTCCTTTATAAAAGATGCAGGAAGGATTTGATAAGTTTAAAGTTCTTTCATTTATGCAAACAAAAACCGAGTCCAACAAAAAAAAACAATTCCATAAATCCAAAGCATACTGTTGTGAGTTATAAAGAGTGTATAAAAAACCATGCTGCTTCAATTGGTGGATATGCTAATGATGGTTGTTGCCAATATATGCATATGCCTTCACTTAGTACCACTGTTGTCAATGGAGATTTATCACTTAAATGTGCCGCCTGTGGGTGTCATCAGAATTTTCATCAGCAGAAGTTCTCGAGTCTGGGTAAGGTTGATAAAAAACGATTGTTAGATGAACCTGGTAATCATATGAGCAAAGAAGTTTGCATCAGTGGTGGTTCTAGGAGTGTCAAGAGTAAGAGATTTAGAACAAAATTTACAGAAGTTCAGCAGAAACAGATGGTCGTGTTTCCTAACAGATTAGCTTGGAAAACAAAAAAAAATTATGCTGTTGCCATTAGCCAGTTTTGTTTGAAAAATGGCATTGAGATAAATGTTTTCAAAGTGTGGCTATATAATAACAAAAGCAAAAGGTGAAGCAACACTAACACCTACCCCTACACCTCTTATTGCAGTTGCAACATGAATATTTAACCTACTATGTTGATCTCTACTACTCAAAAAAATAAACGAAAACTTTTTGATTTTGTCTATTTGTTGTATATATTTTTTTAAAACTTTTCAAGACTAAATATTGCAAATCGATCAAAAAGTTATTTGATATGTAATTTTTTCCAAAAAAAAAATCCCACCCTAACCATTAACTCCATAAGTTTCTTTTTTTTTTTATAGTTTACCGATTAAGAAAACAATTACGACTGAGTCGTTCGAAAATCATATATTATTGGATGTTAACAACCGTCTTAATTGTACTTAGCTTGATGTAAACCCTTTATACTTAAATTTTCTTTTAGTATTGTCAAACTTATCATGATTTAACTCCTTCTTCTATGTTTTATTGTTTTTTTTTTTATAAACACCATTTTTCTCCTTATTCAATAACAGTTTTAAACTTCACTTGGTCTTTGGTTTTTTTTTTTAAAAAAAATTTAACATTTCTTAAAATTTTATATCGTGTCGTACACTTTAGTTAAAGTTAGTTTACTCTCATAATAGATTGTTTACTACTTCAAAATAAGCTAATCTTTGTATAACGTATCAATAACGTATAATACGTTGTGTTTGTTTTGATGCAGAAATGAAAACAAAGAAATCAACCTCAATGAGACTATTGCAAGCGTTTCTTCTATAACAGTTCCTGCTTTAAAAAAAGAAGGTCAGTCAATAGACCCTTGCATTTGTTTTTTCGTCTTCAAACATGTAACTCATGGTGCTCTCAAATTGCTTGATACATGTCACATGCATTATATTTACATAAAACGAAGAATGCACTTACAGTTAGTTCTGTTTTTTTAATTGCATTTTGTTTTTTTTAATTAACTTCTTGCCCGAGGCGCTACATAATATATAGTTCCAACATTGTCGATGATGACGCTTTTAGCAAGATTTTCTAACCGCCGTGCGCTTTGTCTTAACGTTGATGGCTTCCAAAGGCTGCAAAACCTTTGCCTTATTGTCAAGTTTGCAGAGTTAGTTTTGTTAACTATTCGATTCTACGGCTTTGACAGCCAATTGCTCAAATCGATAGTGGCCAAACTTTTTTATCCATCTGTAAATTTGTTTTGTAATTTAAGCAAAATACGTGGCGTCGTTCTATTAAGTTTTTAAAGCTTTCTATAATGTTATTTTTTTATTTATGGGTAGACATCTACAAGTTATTACCTCAATCTAGAACATGCAAATACATACATTAGAATTAAATAAAAAAAAATGTGCACATTGCTTGATTGAGATAACTTACAGTTACTGCAGAAATTAGTATCTATTCTGCACATTTGACGTGACTTAAAACTAGATTATGAAAGTAACCTTCTCTACCTACTTGACACTTCAACTTTTTCTTTAGAGCCCACCTACGCTTCTACATATAAACTTAAAATTATTACAGAGTCCCCACATTTTTAATTATGTCTTAATATTTAATTATTTTGTTGCCACTATAAAGCACGCACGCTTATATTTTGATTCATATAATAATTATATTCCTCATCCAATCTCATTAGTCCTCCTCATCATAAACCTAACTTCTCAATGACTCCAAACCGTCAGAGAATCCCTCCCTCACCTCCGATCCAAATAGATTACTTCGCTGAAAATGCCCTGCAAAACACAGTTGATCCCATTGAAGGGATCCATATTCTTCACGGGTGTATCAAGGCAATGTATGCACGTCAAGGATTTATGCATGAACAATTAACAGATTTACAGCGACGTATTATAGTCTTTGATGAAGAACAGGAACAATTTCTGGAAAGCTACTCCCAGTTCTTAGAAAACCACTCACAAATTTTGGAGAGTCAAAGACAAATTTTCGAGCACCAAGGAGACCTTCAACAACAAATTCTCCAACATATAGAACAACTTCACACTATTGTCACAACTTTTCTTCCATATCCTCCCCGTTATAATCATCCGCCTGGGCCAGCGTAATCTAATTATGCTTCAAATTAAAGGTCCTCAACTGTCTTCTCTAAGATTCGTATCAGTTGTGTAATATTGAAGTTATGGCACATTTTCGTTGTGTGAATTTATGTCTTTGCATATTGTGTGTAATATCTATTATTATATCAGAAGCAAATAAACACTTTTAATAAACGTTTACGTTGCCCTTAAAAAAATACATATAGCACTAACATAACACCTAACAAGCAAAAAAACTTAAATAGTATAATCAATCTGACAACAGCACTCATTACCACAAACATCACAATTGACAACATGGGTGATTTTCTTTTCATTTGGCAACATTGGTTGGTTTGAAGCAATAAATTGCATCTCCTTACTAAAACATCCAACCCAGTCACATTTAAGCCACATTTCAACAACTTTACCTGACCGATCCCAACACTTAACCAAATACATAATACCTCTACAGCTTGCTTCCCTGCATCTTCGATTAAGGTAAGGACAGATTTGAACTGTGTGGCCTTCTTGCTCACAAAGTTGACAAATCTAGAAAAAAATTAACCAAAAAAAACAAATGTCATAATTTAACTCATGTCATGATGTGGTCTTTATTGATGTACTTACTCCTGCTGTTAGCTAAATTAAGCTTTGTGCCTAATTTAATAACAAAAGAGTTGTACAAATGAAGTTTTAAATTAAGTTATCTAAAATACCTTCGTTGCTACAAATGTTCGAAAAGCAGCTCCACCCATTTATGTTAAACTTATCAACCTAAGAGAAAGAGTTTAACACAAAAAAACCATATAAAGAAATAACTGCTATAAAAAGTTTTGGGTAGCCTTTTATAATACATTTGTTTAAAAAAACATTTTTTTTTTGCCCATTGGATGAAAATGAAGATTTTTGACACGTCACATTAAATATAGTTGAATATGAACAATCCAATTATATTATTATACTATGTCGATATATAGCATACATTAGGTTGACCACCCTTACTATCCAACATCCCATCAGATTTACGTAAGTCACGTTAATCTAAAGTGTTTCCTTTAAAAAATTTAAATTCATTTTGCCCACGATATATTAAAAATTTCCAACGGACTTACACAAAAAAGTATGGGCCCCTTTTTCTCCTACTCACAGACTAACTTTGACATATTAACCTTATCTCTTTCTTCTCTAATTTCTTAAGAAAACGACTCAACCACAATATTCATACCTCTCGCATCTCATGGATTCCAACCACCGACCCCCCTCAGGTAATTCTTCTCTTAAAAAAATTTCACTTATTTTATGCCGTTTCTACCTTAAATATATTATTCGTCTATTACACTGTCTTCTTCATACGATTTCCATTTCAGATCATCATAACCTTCGAATTTTTTTTTTACTTAATCGTTAACTGATTTAAAAGATCAAGCTACAAAAAAAAAAAAAAAAACAAACAAACATTGTAAGTTAGAAAATAAGAATTTTCATAATAACCATAATAATACTAATTATTATAACAATAACAAATCAGATGACTTATTTGTCCCAGTCGTTATCTTTACCATGTTGAGCCATTTTTCCCACACAATATATATCATTTTTAAATATATATTTAACTAAGTTTGATTTTCTATACATTCTTTACAATACTATGTTGGGGATTACACCAATACCAATCGGTTCCCCCACTACACAGATAACTTGTATGAACACACTTCAACTCCAGATAAATCTCAAATATCACAAACTACCTATACTAACATGCCCAACTCGCTAAACAACTATTAACAACAGATAATAATGTAAAGCAGTAAAAGCAACAAACCACAACACAAAGATTTACCGTGGTTCGGCCAATGATGCCTACTTCCACAAGAGCCAGTTCTTAATAAAATGGGAAGGAAGATTACAATCTCTCCTTTCAGTCTCTCACCTTACTAGATCACTCTTATCTCTTTACAGGGTTGTATCTCTGTAAAGGTTCTCTCTTTGTTTTAGTCTGGATTCCAATCCTTCTGACTTGTTTGGTTCTGTTAGGTTAGGTTTTCCAAAACCTTGATTTTTGGTTTTATCTCCAAAAACCAAATTCGCGGATACTGTAGCAAGCCCACGAAAAATAGACTGGCTGGCGCTGCTTCACTCTGGCGAGTCGCTAAGAAGACTGAAGCTGGCGCTGGGCGCTTCACTTTGAGCTGGTCGCCCCTATGTTATTCTTTGGAACTCGAAGCGAAGTCGCGCTTCTATCGAGCGCTGGGCGCCTTATCGCGATGCGAATTGTCCGTTTGTCGGCTCGGTTTTCTCTCCTCATGTGAGGGATAACTCAACAATCTCCCCCGAACGAGCGGTGGGGGCTACCTCCATGCAATTGCCAAATCAGCGGGGAGGGTGTGCCGCCATTCCGCAATAGCACAACAAACATCAAACTTACCTTCGGTAAGACTTTGGTCATCATATCCGACCCGTTCTTGTCGGTATGGATCTTCTCGATACACAAATGCTTGTCTTCGAAAGTACTTCTCTAATCCAATGATAACGCGTGTATGTGCTTGGATCTAGAATGAAAACTTCGGATTCTTGCTCAAGTGGATGGCGCTCGACCGTCACATAGAACTACAAACTGCTTTTTACGCTTTAGCCCTAGTTCGTCGAAGAACCTCTTCATCCATAGCAACTCTTTTGCAACACTCGGTGGCTGCAATATAAAACTTCGTAGTGGAGAGGGCAACACACTTTTGCAACTTAGATTGCCAAGAAACCGCTCCCCGCAAAAGTAACCCGGATAACCGGAGGTGGACTTCATCGAAGTCAACATCACCGCCATGTTCCAGATCGGTGTAGCCTTCAAGTAAGGGCTTACTTCCACCAAAGCACAAACATGATTTGGAAGTGCCTTTGAGATATCTCAATATCCACTTAACACCTTCCCAATGCTCTTTACCCGATTTTGGTGAAATCTGCCTACCACCCCAACGGGCGAAAAGCAATGTCCGGTCTAGTACACACCATGGCATACATCAAACCGCCCATCGCGGATGCATAAGGAATCTTTTCCATCGACTCGCTCATGCTCACCCTTAGGACACATCTCTTTGGTCATGCGGAACTGGCCACCAAGCGGACAACCGGATCGGGCGGCTTTTGATCCATGTTGAATCTCTTCAACACCTTTCTCAATGTAGCTTTCTTGAGAAAGCCACAACTTTCCACTCTTTTCGTCACGAAGTGATCCGCGATCCCAAGTATCTGCTTTGCTTGACCCAAATCCTTCATCTCAAAGGACTTACTCAAGTCTTTCTTCAGCTTGGATATCTTGTTGATGTTTGGGCCAACTATCAACATATCATCCACATACAAAGAATAGCACAATGAAATCTCCATCCGAAATCTCGAACAAGCGCGACAATGATCGGAAGCGGACTTCTTGTATCCTTGCTTCACCATAAAGGAGTCAAACTTTATGTACCACTTTGTCTCTCGGTGCTTGCTTCAACCCATACAAGCTCTTTATCAGCTTGCATACTAGGTGCTCCTTGCCTTTGACCTCAAACCCCTCTGGTTGGTCCATGTAGACATCTTCTTCAAGGTCTCCATGAAGAAAAGCTGTCTTAACATCTAGCTGCTCAACCTCTAGGTTCATACTTGCGGCCATACCCAATACCACCCGGATAGAAGTCATCTTCACTCTGAGAGAGAAAATCTCATCAAAGTCAATCCCTTTCCTTTGACCGAATCCCTTCACAACAAGGCGAGCTTTGTGCCTTGGGTGAGGATTGTTCTCCTCATGCTTGACTTTGTATATCCACTTATTCTTGAGAACTTTTCTCCCTGTGGGTTTCTCAACTAACTCATAAGTGTGATTCTTATGCAAAGAATCCATCTCGTCATGCATGGCCTTCAACCACTTTTCTTTGTCTGTACCTTCAAGTGCCTCTTGATAGTACATAGGTTCTCCACCATCCGATAGTAGCACGTACGTATGTGGTGGATACCTGGTTGAAGCTAGTCTCTCTCTGTCAGACCTCCTTGCCCCATCTGCTGGTGCCTCAGGAGGATACACTTCTGCTTGCTCTGGTGGTGGTTCATGCATCTCATCTGCATCTTCTATACCAATAGGTTCTATCCCATCATGAGCAATAGGATTCTCATCATGAGCTTCAAACTCATGGTTCTCTGCATTCTCAATGCCTTACGCGACGTTCCACGCGTAGGAACTTCCGGTTTTGAATCAACAAGATCATTGGTGAAAGCTTGTAGCTTCACCCTCCTCAAAGTCTGCTATGGTTTGGTCTTCCAGAACACAACATCTCGACTTGGATTACCTTCTTGTTAATCGGATCATAGAGTTTGTAACCAAACTTTTCATCTCCATAACCCGGAAAAATGCACCGCTTGGCTTTGTCATCAAGCTTGAATCTCTCATCCTTCGGAATATGCACAAATGCCCCGCACCCAAATACCTCAAGTATCCATAATCAACATCTCGCCGACCATACTCTCTCGGATAATCACTATTCAGAGGCTTTCTTTCGGTGACAAGTTGATCACATGCACTACCAGACGCATTGCTTCTACCCAAGAGCTTCTAGGTAGCTTAGAGTGAGATAGCATGCATCTTATCCTCTCTACAATGGTGCGGTTCATTCTCTCTCGCTATTCCATTCTTTGCGGTGTCTTGGGAACGATGCGCTCATGATTTAATCCCATGACTCACGGCAATACTCTTCAAATGGCCCAATGTACTCACCCCATTATCTGAGCGAATACACTTCAACAACTTCCCAGTCTCTCTTTCCACCATGCTGTGGAATTTCTCAAACACGCCAAGTACTTCATCCTTGGTCTTCAGACTATAGACCCATATCTTTCTTGACGCATCATCAATGAATGTCAAAGAATGCACGGCTCCCGGTGGGACTTCACTCTCATAGGACCACATAAGTCTGTGTGCACTAGTTCAAGGACAGTGTCCTTTCTGTGAGACGGGAATCTTTGGAAAGACACCCTGTGTTGCTTTCCTACCAAACAATGAGTACATGTACTTAAATGTGTACCTTTAATGTCTGGCATGGCCTTTTGCTTAGCAAGAACTTCCATCCCTTTTATGCCCATGTGACACGTCTCAGGTGCCTCAGTTGAAGCTTCTTCTTCTACGCCAGATTCGCTTCGCTTACACAAACTAGCCTGTGTTTTGTAAAGAGAGCAAGTTTTCTTTCCTGTGGGCTGCTACAATGGAACCTCTGCTCAGTTTCCATACCCCGTTACCAAACGAGTTTACAAAGCCATCATCATCTAATTTCCCAGCCGAAATTAGGCTTAACCGTATGTCAGGGACATGTCTTACATCCTTGAGTGTCAAGGTGTAGCCGACATTGGTTTCTACATGAACATCTCCAATGCCTATAATCTTCGAGACGCCACTGTTACCTATCCTCACTTCACCATATTCACCACAACTGTAGGTAGTGAAGAATCCCCTGTGCGGTGTGACGTGATAGGATGCTCCTGTATCTATCACCCACTCAGATCGACATGAGGTACTTTCGATGAAAGACACACCACAATCTGACACAATTCCCACTAGGTCATCGACTAGTGCGGTAGTATCTCTGCCTGTGTTTCCGTTCCTCTGCACCATGTCTTCATGTACACAGTTATTCTTCTCATCCCTCTTCAGTGTTCTGCACTCATATCTGAAGTGGCCTTTGGTGGCACAATAGTAACATTGCCTCTCGCCTTTAGGAGTTCTAGCTTCACCCCTAGATTTACTTACATCATCACCTCTAGAACGAGATGGTTTTCGCTTCGACCTCTCCCCGTTTCTCGTGAAAAGGACCCTCGAAGTTAGAAGAGCCGCTTCTTGCACTCCTTCTAGTCTCCTCATTCAACAAAGACGTGGTAGCCATCTCCATGGTAACAATTCCATCCTTGGCGCTCCCATGAGAAACCGCTAATGTCTCCCAACTTTTTCGGGTAGAGAGCCTAATAGAAACAAAGCCTCAACCGTCTCCCAAATTGATCTTCATCAAATGCATCCGATTGGTGATATTATACGTACTTCATTTAGATGCTCGGACATTGAAGAACCTTCTTGGTACTTCGTGGTTCCGCAAACTTCTTAACGACTAGCACTTTGTTTCCACCCGACTTCCTCTCATAAAGGTCTTCGAAGTTTCTTCCATGATCAGTTTGTAGTCTCTTGGGCCACATGGTGAAAGACACGGCCGTCTATCCATTGTCGAATGTACCCAATAGCTTTTTCGTCAAGCTTTTTCCACTCGGCCTCATCGGATTTTCTCGGTTTTACTCCCTCATTCTCAATGGGAAGTGCCAAGTCCTTGCGATAAAAGCAAGTCTTCCATCTTGGCTTTCCGGATGGTGTAGTTCTTCCTATTCGGACTCATCATCACGAAAGTGTTCACGGAATGGTCCATCTCTACAAGTTATTTAACCTCAAATCTTTCTCTCGTGAATTTGTCAAACACCGCCCGACAAAGATTCGGATAACACCCTAGGCTATTCGAACCAAGGCTCGATACCACTTGTTGGGGATTACACCAATACCAATCGGTTCCCCACTACACGGATAACTTGTATGAACACACTTCAACTCGGATAAATCTCAAATATCACAAACTACCTATACTAACATGCCCAACTCGCTAAAACAACTATTAACAACGGATAATAATGTAAAGCGGTAAAAGCAACAAACCACAACACAAAGATTTACCGTGGTTCGCCAATGATGCCTACTTCCACAAGAGCCGGTTCTTAATAAAATGGGAAGGAAGATTACAATCTCTCCTTCGGTCTCTCACCTTACTAGATCACTCTTTATCTCTTTCTGGGGTTGTATCTCCGTAAAGGTTCTCTTTTTGTTTTAGTCCGGATTCCAATCCTTCCGACTTGTTTGGTTCTCGTTAGGTTAGGTTTTCCAAAACCTTGATTTTTGGTTTTATCTCCAAAACCAAATTAGCGGATCTTTGTAGCAAGCCCACGAAAAATAGACTGGCCGGCGCAGGGCTACTCACTCTGGCCGAAGTCGTATTTGAAGACTGGAAGTCGAGCTGGCTGGCGCACTCACTTTGGCTGGTCGCCCTATGTTATTGGAACTCGGAGCGCTTGAAGTCGCGCTTCATCGAGCTGGCGGCGCTTCCTCGCCTTGTCGCGATGCGAATTGTCCCGTTTCGTCGGCTCGGTTTCTCTCCTCATGTGAGGGATAACTCCAACATACTATTATGCGTTTTTTTTTTAAAGATACTATTTCATTATACTTCATAATTGTTGGAATTGGCATCAAACTAAGCATTATGATTAATTTATTTAACTTTTGTTATTTTTTTTTTCTTTAACAACAAGTAACAACCATGTCCAAATGATTTGATGTTGAGGAAAACGAGATTGGAGATGCAATAAAAGTTTTATCGTTACGATAATTATTTGTGTTTTACTCTTTTTATGGAAAGTGGCTTTAGGTGTCTAGACCTAAACAAATGTATGTTTACTGTTTAACATATCACTGTTTTAAATTCAGTAAAGATATTAAACCATGTCATTACATTTTTTAGCCAATATGTTTTGTTATTGAAATACTTACTTCTTTTGTAAGACACCTGTTCGCAATTTCCATTTTAAATACATTAATGCAACACATGTCAGTAATTATTACTACTATCAGTAAATCCAAAAAATGCATCCTCATAAAAAAAAAGATCTTCTTAACTTTTAAATAATAAACGTTATATATAATCACATTCCCTTTAGAAAACGGATTGTGGTAGGAAGAAAACTTGAGACTCATCTGACGGCATTGGGTAAATGGATTGTTGTTCAGAGTTATACAAAGGTACTATTTAAGATAGTGATAGTACCCATATCTATATATTATTACATACTATTTGAACACATATAGCTAAACAGTTTGTTTGGGTTATCTAGAAATACCATAAAATCATATTAAAAAAATGGTGTAGTTAGTTTTATTGAGCTACACCAATATCTTAGTGATCTTCCATCATTTTTTTTTACCGAGTAGATGTTTGTTAAAAAAAAAAAAAAAATCAGCTTTGAAGTAGTGTTAGAATGTAATTGTTTATTACACTGCAAAATATGATAATCCAATTGTCTGATCAATTTTCTAATAAATAAAAATTTATAAAAAAAACCCTTACTACATGTTGAGACAAAACTAAAAACGTTGGCGAACAAGGGGACAACATTGTAATTTATTTTTTACTTTCCATTTATAACCTGTGGTTTAGTATAAGTTACGTGCATATACAGAGGGCTTTTATCTAACTAACTCTACCTAGCTTTCGTAAATCCCTTTTTTACAATTTCCATATTAAATGCATTAATGGGACACGTGTAAGTAAGTATTAGTCCTATCAGGAATCAAAAGCATTTGTAATCATAAAAAAAAAGGTCTTCTTAAGTTTTAAATACTGAACTATATATGATCACATTCCCTTTAGAAAGTCTTTTTTAACATCCACGTGCAGAGCACGTGCACTAATGCTAGTGTTTGTAATCATCATCAGATGTTAATAATATACAATCTCTTTGACCCAATGTTCTTTATACGTTTTCATTGAGTACATATACTTTATATTATAAGAACATCTTTAGGAGAGCAACCAAAAAAATATCAAAATTTTGAACCAAAAAAACACCAAACCAAAAAAAACAGTAACCATTTTTAGAAGCAACATCAAATTTTTGACATAAAATTACGCGGTTTTGGATAAACTGCATTATATAGCTTACGCAGTTTTTCCAAAACCGTGCCACTAAAGCCCAACTGATAGGCCTAAGTCCACGTGGTTTTGAGAAAACTGCGTGGTGTTCTGAACATCGCGTGTTACTTCTATATAAACAGGACCAAAGCCGTGCGGTTCAATCACTTTCAACTCTTCTCTCAATTATAAACCCTTTCCTTAGTATAAAAAAAAACAAAAATCTACCTGAACTCTTGAAATTTTATATGGATCATTTTGAACCTTTCGAGAGTGATGATTGGCAACACACGGACGACATTGGCGATGGGGGAGAAGAATCCGAGGAAGTACAATACGGTGGGGGAGAAGAACCCGAAGATGTCGCGCCGACTGATATACATTCATATGTACTGGAATATCAGATGAACGACTTCGATTGGCAATTTGCACCCGGTGAAGCACTTGATATGGAAGTTGTGTCTTCTACACGTAATACAAAACACGTGTCGAGTTCAATGGTTAATACTCAGGTAATTAATTAGTTTTAATTAAATAATTTGAATATTATGCATTAATTAGTTGAGTTGGACCAATTAATTATTTATCTTATATGCATTATTTTTTTTTCATAATATCAGCATGTTATTGACTACCGAGTTAGATTGGCTTTACTTGGTGTTAGAGAGTGGTGGAAGGTTATCAAGAGTTTGGATGAGTTTGCACACATTAGAGATAGTATTTTGTATACACCTTTGGGTCTTTTGGTTGATATGGATTATGAGAAGGCTGATTGGGCATTGGTCATAGCTTTAGTAGAAAGATGGTGGAGTAGAACTCATACATTTCATTTCCCTTGTGCGGAGTTAGGGTTCACACCACTAGACTTCACTATGATTTCTGGGTTAAGTATCGGTATAGGCCAACCGATACCTTTTCATACAAATTATGAGAATATAGATAGTATGCTTATGAGTTTTCCTCACTTGGATACGGATGCTTATGATTCTTCTGGTATTAAGCTATCTCATATTAAGACTGCATATAAGGAACCCCTCTTGGATCCTGATACACGAGCGGAGTTAGCTTTGACTGTTCTACCTGGTAGTAAGGGTGCTGATGTGTATTTTATGGATTTTTTTTATGTTTTTTATTGGGCATGTTCTGTTTCCCAATGGTCATTCTACAGTACGACTGGGATATTATGCTTATGTATCTGATTTGCATGCTATGAGAGATTATGACCTGGGTAGCTCAGTACATGCCACATTGATAGCTGTTTCGACTAAATATTATCAAAACACTAAGTGCTGACGAAAGAGATTAAGAGCGTAGAAAAGTAATTAGAAAAATGATGGTGATCGGGAGAATGATGAGACTGTACCTTTCGGTTGCCTACGTACCCAAATTATTGATGGGATCAAGTCTCAAGAACGTAGTTCTATATTAAAAATAGTTTGGTATTTATATAGGTAAAGTGGAGACTCCTTGTAGCTCCAGTATTCTTGTAGCTTAAGTAATCGTGATTGAATATAACTCTCAACTGATAATTATTTCTTTGATAAGAAATGAATCTGGACATAAATCAATGTACATTAGTTGCAAGCCATGTGGTTAATACAGAATGACACATATACCACGGTCAATAAGAACGTTTATACCACGGTTCTTCCAAAAACCGTGGGAAATACTTATATACCACGGCGGAAATTTCTTTGGTCATTGGTTTACTAGTATATTCCACAGTTACATGAAAACCGTGGGATAAGTTGAGCCATATACCATGGTTAGTTTTTTTTTTTCAGCATGAGAGTACTTCACATCCCCACTACCTTAAACATAAACAATGGTATATAAATTTTTCACTTTCTACCGTGATTTATGACTTTATGCCAAATAGTCAAATACGCCGAAAAAAAATACACAGTACGAAACTCATTCAAATTGGATTCCCGCTATTCTCTCGGTCTCTCCCCACAACTTCTACAGTTCTACGACTCTTAGGATTCCCGCTTGTGGTGAGAAAACCCACCGTCACTACATAATGCCGTGGTCTTCCTCTCTCGCTCAAATTGTGAGAGAGAGAGAGAGAGAGAGAGAGAGAGAGAGAGAGAGAGAGAGAGAGAGAGAGAGAGATGCACAAACAGAAACTACGATTCGGATCATTTTGCAACCGTTCACTAGTACAAAAAGGGCTTTTGTGATTTGTTTTAAAATGTTATTTTGTGATCTGTTATGTTTGAAACCGCCACAAATAGCGAGAAAAGGATTTTTTGTGACTGTTTTAAAATGTTTTTTTGATGGCGTCGTTTTGAAATAGTCACAAATGTTATTTTTCTAAAGAGCGTGCATAGTGACCAGGCCACAATTTGTCTTTGTTTGTATAGACCAGAAATTACTAGTGGTGGTATTTCTCATTTTCTCATCATTGTTACAAAGGGTAGTGAAGTTATTTTGCCAAAAAAATAGAGTAGGCCGTGAAAATCGGGTTTCTTTATCTAAAGTCTAAACGGACCACTCTCTCACAGTTCTCATCTTCTTCATTCAAAACTCAAAAGACAAAGCTTTCTCTTCTCTATCTTCACTTCCACTTCGTTAAAAAAAGCTCTCCCTCTTTCCTACTATTACGGGTTTGAATTATCAGTATCTATCAAAGTCGATTGTGATTTGAGCTTTGAATATCGGGGTGGGGCTTCAAATTTCGGTGGTAATTGAACTCATGCTCTTCATCAGAGCTAGATGTTGAAGAATAATCAACCCGATGTCCCGATACGTCTTACAGTTTAATTTCATCTCCTTCATTTGTTCTGTTCCTGGATCTCCCATCCATCTTCACATATCTTCTTATCGATCCTCTCCTCTTTGTTTTCTCATTTTTTGTAACTTCTTCTTTCAAAACATTCAAACTCGAATTGAAGACGACTATTCAGAAGAAAGACACGAGAAATACTGCGAGGAAAACATATTTAGAAGGTAATTTCCTATTTCTTGTTGATTTGCTGCACAAAGTTTACTCCTTTAGCAACAGGCACGATTACAAATTGTTATACTATTTGGGCCATTCAAACAATAGTTCCTGAGTTGAGTATAATCAAATGTAATATACAATTATAATTGGGTGTGTATGTGTTTTAAGTGGAAGGGTATTTTGATACATTGTTCTCTGATTTTTATCTATACTCCTTTGTAGCTAATGGGTTTATGTGTATTAAATATTTGATCAAATGCTCACATGTGGTTTTTGGTATTCTGTTTTCAGTTCAAGTAGACCCACCATTCTATATATGTTGCTATTCAGATTTACTGATCACTATTGTCAATAGATGTACTGGCTATAGTGTGTACCCCTATAAGGAATCAAAATTAAGTCAGATTTACACAAGTCTTCACTTAATTAATATCCATTAATCTGTTAGTGTGAACTGTGAAACCCCCAATCCAAATTTGTCATCCTTCAAGTCTTCACTCTTCCAAAATATTATTCACTTCAATATTTGTCACACAGTTTGGCATCAGGTCAGCCTTTTTCCTGCTTTGAGTGTATTGATTCTCTTATTTTTATTTTTTTCATTGATTTCGTAATGTAGCATTCTTTGCATGTTGGAGGCCAAACATTATGTCAAGCTGAAACTCCATCAGCTCAGAAACTTGAGTCTGCTACCCAAAACTCCATCAGCTCAGGTCTTGTTACTTACTCGTAATTTGGCTTCTGCGCATTCTCTAATGTCCAGACCTTATTACTTTGCATACATCTCAGATATGCGAGGCACACCTTATGTGTAAGAGTGTTTTAAAATTTGAGGTATGTTTTTCTTTCTCAAGGTTAATTTGAAATGTTTTTTTTTTTTTTACTTATTTATTTGTTGCATTTGCTTCTAAAGCTCAACTGCATTACTTGTTGACAGAACCTGTGTTGAGAAAGAAGATAAAGAAGTCGTAAAATGTGGAACTGAAATTATCTCAGGATCGGATAGAGAAGGTTAGTCATTATTAACACTGATCTCATCTTTTCACTCCAAACAATTGTGGTCATGATACTTGTTCAATATGTCCACTTATTAACACTTGTCTGTATTATTAACCTTACTTGTTGAGGGTCAACATTTAGCATGTTAGTTTTAAAAAGAGAGATAACCTAACACTACATTATGACATGCAATGTTTGATTAGAGTCTTCCAATTAATCCCCCTCCCCCTCCTCTTCCTAACTCTCTCTCTCTCTTTGGGTGTTGCATACATGGTGTCTATGGGTGTGCACATGGGGTGTTGCATCTCGCACTTCAGAGTCACCACCTGCAACTACCGTTTATCGTCACCTTGGCTTATGGCTCATTAACCATGACCACTTGCTGCTTTGTTGAAGCCTCACGTCCTACTAAGTATGGTAGCAATCCCCCGCCCGAGAGTCCCCGTTCTATGGCTCACACCCCGAATTTTTTTTTTCCCGATCTTAATTTGAGTTTTGATTTCTCATATATGATAACCGAACCTTTTATTAAGTAGTGAACAGAGGTTTCATCATGGTTGGTTCCTCCTCCGCCATTACGGGAAGATTCCTTTCATCTTTTCGAAAATGGGAGGCTCATTACTTTAAAACGGGGCTAAACCGACAAACCTACCTCTCCTTCTATCGACCTTGGATGATTCGGATGATGAGGAATCGAACCATCGAAGACGGTTGCCTCTGACTTGCCCGCCATCGCTTGTCCGACTAGTATCTTTCCGGTCTTGTACAGAAGCACCTACACGCTTTGCTTTGCAATCCTTGGCGTAGTGACCAATCTTGTTGCACTTGTAACAACGCCTTTCCTTGCCACCCTTGCTTGGGCGACGGCTGCTATGCTTCTCGAACTTTTTCTTTCTCACTAGACCACTTTCGTGTTGCTCTTTATACCGCTTCCGACGATACTTTGAATGTCGATAGCTCTTCGAAGGCTTACATTCCTTTTCGGCTCAATACCGAACGCCAACAGATGTTCTTTCCGAAGAAAGAGCTTTCTTCTCGGCATTCTCTACCTTCTTCTCGCGGTAACGCTTCTATCGAGAGTCGATCTATCGCCGCAAAGAGCTCACCAAATGTCGTTAGGTCAAGATCATCTTCTTTTAGCCCGCGCTTCGACCAAATCTCCTAGGCCATTCGGCAATCCTGCGATAAACTTCTCCTTCCGGATCGCTTTCGGTTGCGGTCGGGCATGTAGAAGACGCGGCGTTCTAGGAAAACGCGTCTTTGTACCACTTATACTCATCAAGGCTTTTGATCCTTAGGCTCATCGGGGCTGCACGATGCTTCTTCTCATCACTTTCTAGTGGACCGCGAGTTGTGTCCGAATTGTAGCGAGTAAATTATATCTACCGGATTCGGGATTAGCCGTCCCCCGAAGTCTCGAAAGGTTGACCGGGAGATAGATCAATCCTTACGAAGCTTCAATCTCCGCCTTGGCTTCCTTTGGTAGATGATCCCACCCGTTTCTCATCGCACCGACAAATCCTTCGGTGATAAGTCGATATGCGGTTCAGCTTCATTCTTCCCGTGAAGATAGGCATTTGAGGTCGCGATCATCATGCCTAACATCCCGTTAATCTGTTCGGGATGAAGGCCATCAATGCTCCAGGGATAGATAGACTTATCATTAAATCCATCATGAGCCTTGATTGGATCTCCAAATGCAAGATCGATCGGGCGGCGGTCTTTCAAGTACTTCTTTGCCATGCCGATATGCCGATAATCTTCATTACTACTTGTCGACGATCTTCGTGACATCGATTCTTCTTCGGACAAGAATTCACATGTCTTCATTGTGCTAATAAGTCGATCAGGCTCAATCTCATCTCGCCCCTTCTTCTTCATTGTCTTTGTGCTCCTACAGAGTCGATCGCACTAACTGTCGTGGAGGAGTACGGGATACCCGTTACAATCTGAACTCCAAAGACAGATGCGCTTCTTCTGGGCTGGAAAAATTTGTCTCCTCCTTGACTTTGGACGTCTTGGCACTATTCTTCACTACCTCTCTACTTTCATAATCTCCGGAGGGTTCACTGGGCTATTTATGAAGCTTTAACTCGCCAAAGGCTTTCTTTAACGATCGCGCTACTTGGCGCGACTTCATCGCAGATCTCTTCTTCAACACGCTTTGATCCGCTACAATGCAAATCTTCTTTTATTGTTTCTTTCTTTCGTTGCAGCTCTTCATGGACTGTTTCGTATCTTGACTCAAATCGTCATTAAGTGTCGCACCAATATGATGGTTTATAGCCTTTTTGGCTATGTTGGTCCAATTCAATTGCTTGTAGAAATTGGATCGCCCACGGAGATCAGCCTGAGTAGACATTAGAGGAGCAGCGATCGTATCTTTGTTCCCCTTCATAGTAGATTGGCTCGAAGCGGAGGAAACGCCGAGGAGATCTCGTGATAGTCTTTTTTCTCATAGTCTTCCATATAGTATAGATTCTCTTGCCATAGAAATAATCCAAGAACAGTTGCTTGGAGCCTTTCGTTCTTCAATCCATTTGTTCCGGATCGGTATCCTCGTTCTTCATTGTAATCTGTGAGCCACCGTTGTCTTCGAGGATCGTTGAGATACGATAGTGTTCTACATCCACTCTCTCTTCAAGTCTTGGGAATCTTTGGCATTTTCCTTTGTAGCTCCTTTTTCTCATCTACAGCTGGACTCGAAGTTATCATAGAGATAGATCGGAGTGGGTAGACCATTCTTCCTTGGTCTTCATCCGTATTCGCTTCCGAGAGTCAGCCGTACTACTCCGTCGTCAAGACTCTTGATGTGATCGAGTTGTTCTTTGCTTTTTGGCGCGCGTGGAGCACCTTTGGGCCGATTTTCATTGAACTTAAATGCCCAATCAATAGGTATCAAGACTGAACTTGGCTTCACCTTCGTGGGCGTAAGAACTCGCCCTTCGACATCTTCTTGCAGGAAATACCCATGGAAGGATTTTGGAGCCTTAGGTATTCCATTAAGCTTGTCTCCGACTCGATAGCACAGCTTCCATTGAATTCTACTTGGTCGCTTGGAGGTGCTGATTGGTATGGACTTCAAACTGGTGCTACCTGGCCGTTAGGTGGTGGAAGCAGTAGTTCAGGATTTTCTCATATAAACAATACTAATTCGCTTGCGATTCCTAGCGGATGGCGCACTGGCGATTGGATATGCAATTGTGGTTTCCACAACTATTCCTCTCGTGGAGAGGTAATATTTTCCACATAAACGTATTAGAATTCTAAACAACACTTGTTCATCTTATTCCAAGTTGTACCAAATTCCACAAGGTGCTCTCTTCAGATTTATATTTTCTTATACCATCTTGTTATTTTGGCCAGTGTAAAAAATGCAATGCTTCTTTACCGTCAGGTACAACCTCTTCCATGGTGAACACACGGTGTCCGGGAATGTTTCCAAGTAAGTGCAATACATCCCATTTTTTTCGTCTCTTATGTTTGTTTTAATGATATTTCTAGTTTTATATCACAAAACTGTTGTGTAGATACCGAGCTAAAACCACTATACTTCCAATATACAATTCTCTCATGGAATTTATTTATATTGTTTTTTCATGTTGTAAAGGTCATGGGACAAAGCGATTAGCATCGGAGGAATTTTGTGGTGAATGGGAAAACAAGAGGTTGAATGCGGGAGATATAAACAATCATTTTTCGGTATGTAGTGTACAAGATAATCATTTACCAATGCACGTTAAACTATATATTGTGGAATTATATTGTTTCTCTTGCATACTTTATTTACGGAAGTATAAACAAATCACGACCTTCATACCGGGCTATGAGCATATTAAGGCCCCGGCAATGATCGACATCTGGACCTTACCCATACCAAGAATGGAAGCTCCATAACACCTTGGAACTCACAAGGTCAAGTGCAGTTACCACAGCTCACACCGGTGCCTACACTTCTTGGAAAAGGGTAATATCGGTTTTCTCGTTTCCTTGTTTTTGGCTTTTCACTCATTTTTTACCAATCAACACAGTAAAAGAAACAAACATCTAGGAATCTCTTTTTTCACTTTTTATTTTCTGGGACCAATTTATTGGACATGCTATCCAAAGAGTAATTATAAAGATTTTAACTCGATCAATACTTTAACTTTTAAGTTTGTGGGAGCCACAGAAAGTTATGCTCATCTATCTTACTGCTTTTATATCTAATTGCATTAAGTTTATTCAAATTCAATGGCTGTAGTAAAAGGTGGTGACATCATTAGTAGAATGGATATGACTCGTGAGTCTGTGAGGCTCTCTGGGAGCAATCATGAACTTCAATCGCCCAAATAAGCCATCTGGAAGGCTACTATATGTACTGGTTTATGTTTTAGGGATAAATGCTATATTTTCGGATGGTTCTCTTTCGTCGGAAAGGTGGGCTTAGGTTATTTGAAATTGTTGTTAGTTTGTCACTTGCTTATATGAGAACTTCTCACCTTTTAGTACTGTAAAGGAGTCGCTAGCTCACTGCTCTAAACTCCGCCAATGAAACTTTTTGGCTTTATGTTAACTTGAATTACCAATTATCAACACCACAGTTCCACAAACAACACCATAATTAAGGAGAAGAAAATCAATCAAATGTGAAGGAATAAACACACACGAGTCCCGAGAAGTTAGTCTGTAGAGGATCTAAATGTTGTCAATAATCAATAGTCTTACCACATTCTCGATAGCTAAATCTCTTGCTTGATTATTTACATGTGCAGAACCGGCTCAAAAATAATCGTTCAATCATTTGAATTACCTAGGCTCCAGTGTTGCAGTGCATGAAACAATTTCCATTATGCAGCCTTCCCAATTTGTTAAAGTTTTACACAATTGTATTGTGTATAGAAGAAGTGTGATAGGTATTTTACATTTAATTTCTAAATCTGTGTCTAGGCATGTATATTTCAAAATTTTGATTTTGTGATGCATCTTTTCTCTGTGTTAGAGCAAAGTAATGGCGTGATGGAGATTGGATGTGCACAAACTGCAGCAACCACAACTATGCATCACGGTCGCAGTGCAATAGGTATGTGTTCGTTCTTCTCTATTTGTCCTCTGGGTCTCTACAACTAAGTTACTTTGTCATCTCTCCATGACTCCATGATTATCCGAGGTTTTGTCAAGGGAAAAATGTCGCCTCTAGCAAAGTTGAATGTTACGTGTTGTTCTCTCAAACTCATAGACGAATCTCTACTAACTTATATATGATATGTAAGGCTGCGTTTGGTAAGCCGAGGACAAAACTTATGGTCTTTTTGCGCTCTGTGTTTTCTGAAAAAGGAAAACCCCTGTTTCTAAGTTTTCTTAAAATGCTCCAATAAGCGTACACAAATTTCATGCCACGTGGTGAAAATATATACTTCTCCATCATGATAAACTCGCCATGAATATGGCGGATGAAGTTATGGTGGCGTAAAAATACTGTTGACTGAAAAAAATACATTGAGATTTTCCGAAGAAATCTTTACTTTTCCAATCAAAGTCAAGCTAAACTTCTGGTTCAGTATCAACCTCTGGATTTACCATCAATATCAAATCATGTTCGTGATTGTGCCTCGACCGAGCCATAGTTTGGTATGTTTTTGCTTTCTAAGTTTGTGTTCTTTTGAAATATTTATTCCTAAATCTTTTTTGGTTCCTTCCCAGTTCCCTCTAGATTACAATTACAATTTAGAATTAGGTAGTAGCTGATTGTTTAATGCATTCCACTCTGCAGGTGTAAGACTGAGAAAGATGTTGTCAATCAATCTGTTAGTGTTATGTTTTGACTCATCCAGATAATAAATTTAGAACTGAAAGAGACATACACGCAAGATGAACTTGACGGTGTTCGACTCGATATTATTTAGTTCATCTAGGAAAATGGACTGTTTCAGTCGAAAGCGAATGAGGATGAGTTTTAGCTATGTTCGGACCCTTCCAGTTTAATTTATGAGTCTTACTTTTTTAATTTATGAAAAGGAATTTGAAGTTTGTTTTCTTAGTGCACTCAAAAAATTAATGGAAGTTTTTTTTTTATTATTATTATCTTTTTTTGCAATGTTTGATAGTTTATTATGCATTTTGAAATTTGTTGGGAAGATGGAAATGTTGTATGTAGGCAGGCTGTGTAAATTTTGTTATGCAGGTTCGGTTTTTAAGTGGAAGACTGTTGCTAGCATTATATATATATATATATATATATATATATATATATATATATATATATATATATATATATACTACGGTTTGGCATAAACCGTAGTGTTTAGTATAACTATATACCACGGTATTATAACACATACACTAATATAAACCACGGTTTCAATAGCTTATATGCCACGGTTCATTGACAATCGTGATATATAATGGGGGCATACAAACCACGGTTCTTTGAAAAACCGTGGTATCCGTTAAAACATATTTACCACGTTTTGTTATTATTATATACACTACTAAAAATGACTTGTGATGACGGCTTTTAGCCGTCATGAAAACAGTTTAATGACATTTTTCATTAAAAACTACCGTCATTATAGAGCCCGGTCATAAAAGTTAACCAAAAGCGTCATAATTTTGATGACGGTTCTAGAGAAGCCGACATCAAAGCTCGAATTTAATATGACAAAACTCATTTATAAACGCGTCATAACTGGATCCTTTTGCATGACATGTTTTACTTAACCGTCATAATTTATTAGAAAAAGTGTCAAAAAATAAACCTTCATTTATGACTGTTTTTATTTAAGTGTCATCCTGAGAAACAAAAGCGTCAAGAAATTAACACTAAAAACTGTCAAGAATTGGTATGCCACACGACAGTTCTTTGGAAGCCGTCATAACTCCTCTTTTTTCTTTTTTTCTTTTTTTTTCCTGTAAATCTGAAAATTCCTATAAACCAATACATTCCGACACCACCAATACATTCAGACACTTGACAGCTAGAGTCCATTACGGAAACAATAATCATACTTTTATTACTAACATAAATCATTCCAAGAACTTGTTCATATTACATGATTTATTCACGAAGAAAAAAATTAAATAACTTAAGCACTTGATTCAAAATCAAGTCTCATAATCCAACAACAATGTAATTTACATAACCCATCCAACAAATTGCTAATCAACCGATCCATCTCAAACAAACTTAATTGAGCTACCGTGCTATCTCACTTATAACCTAAAAAACAATATGAAGAAGAATGTGTTAGTTTGTTTAATAAGTAAACTAAAAATATAATCATATAACAACTTCTACACAGTATTAAAAAAATACACAAACAATGTGTTAGCACACTAAATCAATAACTACTAAATGAAAGAGATACAATCAACTATATATGACAGAGAATCATATTGGTTAAGCCCCCAAATAACGCATACACCCATTGTAGGATATATCTGATATGTACTAACTAGCCAAGCACTAAAAGGTATAGGTGCTACCACTTTCGAAAAAAGGGAACTCAATCGCTAAAGCAAAGAATATAGGCAAAAACCGGAGGATACTTAAACATGAACCTCATTCTCCTATCTTAGGCCTTTAGGTGGCATAAAAGCCTTGGAACGGCTGCCACCGATTCGACTCACCATTATTAGATTAGGCCTCTTTTTTTCTGTGCATTACCCTACTTCCTTAATCCAAATAGCCATAGGAGAAGCCGAGCTAGCTAACCTAAGTCCGTAGCTAAAGTTCTCAAACAAGAGTTCCATTCCCCTTACTTCATTATTGCGAGTGCAAATCTCGTTACTAGTAGTTCGGGTTAGACCACTTGCTCTTGGAGTCTAAGACTTCTAACTTTTTAGCCTCATTGGACTCAAGGACATATCAAAGATGAACTAACCGTAAGAAGGAAAAAAAACCTAACCGGAGACAAGAACTCTTTTTTAGTGAAATCTGACCGATACTAGAAGAGATAGAGTAAGGAATTTCCAATCGGAAGCATTAGAAGAAAGGATGACTCACTCATAGGGATAGAGGCAATGAGAATGGTTCAATCTAAGACTAGCAAGTGAAAACAAGAAGCTTACAGGGCCTTATTACACTCCATCGGGAAAGAAACGGAAAGGAAGCAAAGCAAGGAAAATGGACAAGAACTAGATCATTACCCAAGTGGCCATCATCTCCTCCCGCTAAGAGTCCAATGGATCGAACTGTTAAGCCCACAATCGCCCTTCTTCTCCTTTTTCGCTTCTAATTTTGCAAGGGCATCCTTTAGGGTCTGAACTTCGGTCCTCAAAGATTTCTTTGCTCTTACCGACTCTGCAGGCTACCTTTGCCTTGAGATTCGGCTCTCGGAGTCCATTCCGTCATCATCATGAAAATGGAGGCCTTTTCTAACCCCTTCCTTCTCCTCGATCCAAACAACTCATTGACGGCAATCAATACCGATTAATCAAAATGGGTTACGTGATTTGTTAGATAGGCTAACATTGATAAAGATTTTTTTGTATGGGCTCACGGAGAATTGAAGAAAGATAAACACTCCTTATGTTTGGACTTTCGGTACCCACAATCACGAGTTCTAAGGCATTAAACAAAATGAATGTAAAAATAAATCCAAAGACTATCATTCAGTTCAATGATCAATATAACATGGAAGAGCACGAATCAAAAAAGATATTGACGTAGGTCTGCCTCCGGCCTAGATCAACCAAAGTTAAAGAGCTCTGCCATGTTCTTCTTGATGTTTTCTCTGAGTCTCTCAGGCCCTCTGACAAGTCTGTAATTTCCAGTACAATTCTCTTGCTTGGCTACCCCAGGACATGGAGGAAGAACTTACACAACCATATAAAATAATTGCCATAACATCAGCGGTATGGTACAAAGAATAGTGTGTAGGTAATGAAATAGTGTGAAAATAATTCATACTCTGGTAATGAAATAGTGTCGTGGCAAACATTAAAGTCTGAGGATGGAATTCCACATGGTCTTGACCTTAGCTCACACTTAAAGTAATCATTCATCCTCTATGCTATATATTCATGATCCAAATGTAATCTCCACAAGAAAATATGTAAGCCAATCAATACCTTCCTTTACACAAGTATATTCCTCGAAGTCTAAGGTCCGAGCATTACAATATTTGGCCATTTGGTGTGACCAACACGACACTTTCCTTCATGATCGTGAATCATCGGGATTATATCAATTAACAATAGATCATAAAACAACGTTCTTAGGAAAAACAAGGACATGAGAATCTTGTAACTTGTAAGACAGATTAGCAATAACAATTTATTACCCACCCTTCCAATAGGTGGACCATTCGCTTTCCATCCGGCGTGGAACATAAACGCTCTTCAACTTTCTGATTCATTCAACAAGAGAGGAAAACAAATTCAGTTCTAAATTGCTCATTAAATTTCCAGAATGGTGTTTGGATCCAACTCAAGGTTTCAAGCTACCATACAATTGACGAGAGGATGAGAGGCAGAAAATCATCGGTTCAATGAGTGGTCAAAATCATGACACAACTCTTTTCTCTAATATTATAATACAGCCAACTTTTCGTTTGGTAAGAGGATTTTGGATTTTTAGGATAACAGTTCATGTTGGATGGGACAGCTTATAGGTGACTCTTTCATCCGATGCACACGTAAGTACAAAGATCGACTTTGAGACCTGATTCTCAAACATAGAAACCTTTCTCTAAACACACACAAACTTTTAGTATTCATCAACTCTAACTTGGCCTAAGGCCTACACCTCATTTTATAATCTAACACAATTTTCAAAATAGAAATCTAACCTAAAACCAATTCTAATCAAAATAGAAACTGAAATTCATAATTAAAATAATCCAAAAAATAGTAATAGCCTAAAAGACCTAAAATGCTAATTAAACTCAAATTCTACAAAACCTTGAAAATCTGAATTAAAAATAGTAACTAATCGGGGTGACATTGAGGGTTTGTAAACCCTAAGATGCATAATAACCATCCTTCGTGATTAAGTGCCCTGAGGATGTCGCGTCAAAGTAGTGATGCATGCATGCACAATCGATAAAATTTTCGACAATTTGGGGTTAGAGGATGTCGTCAAAGTAAATTTAATCCCACTAGAAGATAAAATTTAAAGTAGAATCCCAGCTGCAAATTTTTTAGAAGTATTAAATATCATTATGATATTTAATACTTGAGGTCTGCCTCGATCCAATACCTTCTTATGAGTGAGCTGTTTCTAATTTTAGCTCTCTATGTAGTAAGCACTAAGGAGTTTGGTTTTATGTGTATGATCCGACCCCTAACAATATGACGAGTTTAAGTATTTCAATCCCTTGATCTCATCCGTAGGTAAACTTGTTTGGCTTGGAATTACACTAGATACTACACATACATACATACTAGCCGATACATCGTTTGGCTGGGCCACCCAATTACTTGTATCATTGTATGAGTCCCACATGCCTGTCCTACTTGACTGATCAAAAGCCAGGAGGGGTTTGTAAATTTTATTTCTTAGTTTAAAGATATATGATTGACATTTGACTGTACTAAGTTACTAACTTAAAGCACAAGTAGGAGTCGCCAGTTGGTGAAACACAAGCTAAGAGAAAGATGTGTGTATCATCTTCACGACCATATTTTGGTTTTAATTATGATCACATAAGAAATTAAAGGTAACATACCTCTTCAGAAAACACATCAAAAGGCTTCTTCCCATCCGAAACCATTAGCAACAGGATAAAAATTGCTTTTGAAATCTTTTTTGGGCAACACTCCAAAGCATATGAGATGCTTGCACCTCCACAACTGTGACCAACCAAAATAACCCGAGGAAGAACTGTAGATATCACAATCTTGTCCAAAAGGATTACGGACAAAATATATGAAAGAATAATCTGGATCACATCATCACTAGCACACTCACCTTTTCTTCTTGGTAAGTTACGTAAATAATCAATCGGGGGCTTAACGTAATCGCCCAAGGTTGATATAATTGTATGTATCCGTTCGATCGATCCCAGATCCCAAGAGATTTATGGCAGTGGGAATCGGACCTGCTTCCTCCAAGAAAGAGCAATGTCTTATACCAACACCATGCTCCAAACCCTTCTCCATGAACAATAACAAATTTCTTTGTCTGCAAGTTCTCAAGAAATTCTGGATCCTGCAAGAGGTACCTAAACTTATTCCTTCATCATCCGAAGACGGAAAATTATGAAGAACAAGCAAGTCAAAAATAGTTGAGGAATGTTGTTAACAACGAAACTTTTAGTTGATTGCATTCAAAACCATTTTGGAAGGAGCTCTAAAAATAACACAGGTAGTGTGCGTAGGCTCTTCTAAGTATGAAGTCAGTTATTGTAGCTTTTATCTCTACTGTGTGGGTAGATTGTTAAGGTTATTTTTACTTCATATCAACAAGGCCTGACATGGTTACACAATGTAAAAAATCTGCAAAGTGTACTGGCCTTACCTCAGTGCTCCCTACTCTCTTCAGAGTTCATTATTGAGTTGAAATCTCCCAATCCAAGGCATTTGGATTTTGCAAGCCCAATCCATTATGCTATTCCACAACACCCTTCTTTAGCAGTGGCTCGACGGAGATGGTTCGAATCAAGCGAAACCAAAGGCATTCGTTGGCACCCGAGTTGCTAAGGCGTTAGAGAACCACTTTTGGGATGGATGGACTTAGTATGAATAATGAAATTTTCTAAACTCGCGAGGAAAATGAAAATGGGTATTGATCGGAAAAAAAAAAAAATGGAATTGGGTTTGAGCAAGAGAGCGGCTGTGTTTGGTGGACTGAATCTCTTGATTCCTTGGCCAATTTGCTCACTTATTCATGTGGTCAGTCTTTAGTTAGAATTTAAGAGAGGAACAAAAGCTTATCAGGAAGGAGGCCGGTGAATTAGGTTTGAAAAGTATAAGTCGATAAGGGGAGAGGTTGGGTGTTTGAAATTTCAACATTTTCTTTTGTTTCACGGCATTTTGAATAAGAAAAAAACGAGTTGGTTCTTTTTGACGCTTCAGTTTTGGGGCAGTGCTAGACTGCTAGGTTTGTTTAATCTTGACGGTTCACTTTTTCTACTGATCGATGTTGGGTTTTCTTCTTTTTCTTTTGTCTAGTTCTTGACGGTTGAATATGCATGGTCCAAGAGCGTGAAAGGTGTTGACGGTTTATTATGGTGGCCGTCATAAAATCATAATATTTTTGTGACGAGTCATACACGTCATAATGTTGCAAGAGTTGTCATAAAACATATATTTAGATTATCAAAAAAAAATCAACATATTTTCTTGACGGTTGGGTCATACACGACATAATGTTGCAATAGCCGTCATAAACTTATTATATTTTTTTGACGCTTGTGTCATACATGACATAATGTTGCAATAGCCGTCATAAACTTATTATATTTTTTTGACGCTTGTGTCATACATGACATAATGTTGCAATAGCCGTCATAAAATTATTACATTTTCTTGACGCTTGTGTCATTCATGACATAATGTTGCAATAGCCGTCATAAAATTATTATATTTTCTTGACGCTTGTATCATACACGACATAATATTGCAATAGCCGTCATAAAAATATTATTAAAACACCTATCTTGACGGTTTTTAGCAAAGCCGTCAAGATAGATAAAAAGCAACCGTCATAATATGTCTTTTTTTTAGTAGTGCAAGCTGGTGTCTGGTGTATACCAACTGTTTCCATGTCCATCGAATGCTTTGAATTATAACATGAGAAGTGAAGAATAATATTTTAGTTTGTTTGATAATTAAACTAAAAAAATACTAGCAAAATGATGCTTGAATAGAAAAAACCCATAGAGGAAGCATTCGTAGTTAGATATAATAATCACCATACTACGTCAAAAAAAAGTAGCAAAGGTGAGCACAAATAATTTGAAGTTTTAACCATATCAGAGTGCATATTTTCTTGTACTGCTACATAGTTTTTTTCAGATAGCCCTGTCCCTAAGCATATCAATGTACCTTCTCCTTCCCAAACATTCTAGTGTTGTCATTTATCTAAAAAACGAAGACACTGAACCTAATAGATTTAAAGTGATATTTGTAGTACAATCTCTCCATTTTACCGAGGAGTTACGAGTTCATCCTTATTGACACAAATTATACAACTTAAACGAGCTACCAAAATATTCAAAGCGTCTTTTATGTCATGTGAAGTTCTTTGCTAAAACAAGCACATACATAAGATTTCATATACAACCCCAAGTACTTATAAAAAATATATAAAAGTTGTAGGCATGTATATATATATCATACAAATGTTAAAAATAAAAATCAACTCACGTGTTCATCATGACCTAAATGATCGACACACAAAGCACACAAATTCAACAATCCCTTAAAAAGACAGATCTACTAACAAGAACACTTAGAGATTTACCTATATATCTATGCCACGGATATTGCCAGGGTGGCCTCATGGGATGTCAAGATTCTCTCTCCTTCACATGGTGCATAAAAAGAAAGGAGCCTGCACACATCATAGGTGGACCAACTAGTACATGAGCCAAATGGTCCAAATTAGTTCTAATGGCAGGTAAGTCGCAACAAAAAATCACTACCAAGAAGAAACAAACCTTTATCCTTTTTTAAGCCTTCTTTTTCCTCTTGCTTTTCAAAAAAAATATAGTGCACAATTCTTCAAAGCTAGCTTACTATAGATGGACTAGAAAACCAAAACCAACATTTTCAATAGTATGGGGATGTCCAATATTCAAGATCTACAAAGAGGCAAAACAATAATTTTATAGTTAAAAAATTCCAATGTATGATATAGGAGTGACTAATTTTCTAATCTACTTGAGACAAAGGGATATGATTTTCAGGAAAACTTGAAAAGTAAACCAAAATCACAGTTCCATGCAATTGAATTGAGAAAAAAAAATGAATAGGAGAAGAGAATGGCAAACCTGTCCTTGGTATTGTTCCTGAATTTGCTTTCTGAAAAAAGTACACTATCCAACTTCTAATAATTGATCCGTTAGCTAAGTACATAATACATGCACACAATAAAAAGTTGAGAGCATAAAATGCTTCTTAGGTGAAAAACATAAGTACAAGCTACGACACGAGTCAGAAAATTTTATTTAAACATACACACTTGCACTCTTTTATACCAAGACATGATTAGTAGTATTGTACCTCTTTTATTGCTTCTTTTGCTTGCTTTTTAGATCCAATCCGAGCTTGCATACTACCTTTATGACCCCCAGATTTCATTTGATTTACAAAAGCAGGAAAACATAAACCAGTTTACAGTCCACATTGTATAAAGTATAAAGTATAAACTATTACAATGAACAGATTAATTGTAAATGCAAGTGCAATAGGGTTAGAGAAATTAGAGAGAAATACATACCGACCTTAAGCAATTAGAAGCCTTATTGATTACAAGAACTTCTTAAACTAATACAATCTATTCTTACCAGCAACCTCCTTTTCTTATGTAAGACCAACAATATATAATGACTAGCAAACAAGGTACTATGAATGGACTCTATTGGACGACAAGAGAATGAGATAGAGGTGACATTAACTTATTCAATTCTCGCAAAGGAGAATTGTAACTTGCATGCATCGAGTTTTCAAAGTCTTGCCTAGCTTCTTATGGCGCAAGGGAGAAATAGAACATATGTGCATCATGTGACCTGTAAAAGGTGTCAAAAGTCTAGAAATTAGTGATCCCAATAAACAATAAGGACAGACCACAACATAACTACTTGTAAACTTCACTAATATCAGTAATATGCTAGCAAGACAGTTGAATGTAAGAAACTCCAACAAAGTTATACCATCTCTGCATCATTCCACACTACAACTAAATCATCAAAATATTTCCAAGTGTTTGCAATCAGTTCAGTCAAACAAGTTAAAGGCCAATGAGCCAATTTGGTTTGTCCTTACAATAGTTGGAAGCCCAATATATGGCGAACCAAACAGATTACTTACTAAAATCCCCATGAAAGCAATTAATCAAACACCTAATGCCCACAAAACAGCACCCCCATAGTTACAAATGGCTCCAACCTACTTCTACAAAGAATAAAAAAAATTGTTGCAAGCGATGGACAAACATCATCAACGCAATCCCACATTTCTTCGAAACAAGATTTTCAACAAAAATAATAACTATTTTTCGATTATAACTAATCCAAAAAACAAATAAAAACAAGTTTTATCCTTTTAATCTAACCATGACTTAAAACGAATTCTCCCAACAATTCACCAGATAAAACGGGGACGAAATATACCGGATTCAATTGTTCATTATCGTTAACTCCTTCTCCGGGCTTAATTCACTAGATTCAGCAGCAGATTCCACTTTCCTATCTTCTTCTTCTAGAATCTCACCTTCCTCTTTATCATTATCATCAACAACAACAACAGGTACAATTTTTTCAGTGCAAAGAAAATGGTTTGAGAAGAGTGGGAGGTGGAGACGGGGGTTGGAAAGTGTGTGTATTTGGGTGAGAGAGAGAGAGAGAGAGAGAGAGAGAGAGAGAGAGGGGGTAGGGATTGCTTGCACTTTTCAGTGCGTTAGAACTTTGGTTTTAGCCTAAATATTTTTTTTCTCTATTTTTTTTTCTTTTCTTGTGATTTATTCGCTAAAAGCCCTAAACCTCTCTTGACGCTTGACTCGAAAGTCGAAACAACCAATTTAAGGGTCCCAAAGACCCAAACTACAAAACTAGCGCCACAATTTAGAAAATATTGACGGTTCACTGTTTTGTGGCCCGTTACTGATTTTTTCCTGATGGTTTATTATATTTCTATCTTGATTGTTTTAGGAAAACCATCATTAAATCACCGTATTTTCTTGACGCCTGCGCCATACATGACACAACGTGGCAACAACCGTCATTAAAATATTCCTAGAATACATATCTTGACGGGTTTCAACCATACCGTCAAGATAGAAAAAAAAACATCCGTCATAATAGGTTCTTTTTTTAGTAGTGACACGAATTTATCACCACCAGAAACTTTAATCCTAGTTTCGCTTGTGACCTTGTGTACATACAATATGATACAACCAACTGAAGGCTCAAAAAAAAAAATAGGAGAAAAGAGTAAAGGATAATTCAATTCGAGTGTGTTGCAGTAGATCTGAAATTCTAGTGAACTAGATACAAAAGTAATAGGGAGAATCACGTTTGGATAAGAGAACTCCCGTTCAGTAAATTCTAAGAATTAAAATTGAAAACGTGCTTCTTCCAATTTTAAAATAAAACCCTAGAAAAAAATCGGTGCTTTAAATAAAATTTTTACTTTACTTACCTTGTTGAGGTGAGAGATAGAAGGAAAAAGAATAAAAAGATAAGTGGCGGTGGGAGACGAAGCTAGGTGGTGGCTGGGGAAGGAGAAACTGTCCAATAGTTTTTTTTTTTTTTTTTAAGATTGGGGGAAGGCAAAGTGTTGAGTGTTCCATAGTATTGTCAAGCCCTAACCCCACGGTCAAAACTCGTGATAAAGCTGTTTCCATAATTGAGGAGTCTATTGACGGTTCAATAATTAGTGAGTATATTGATTTTGGGATTCTTTCTTTTGGTTAAGTTGTTAACGGTTTAATTGAAATCCAAAATTGACCAAAGCTAGTGCCTAAAAAATTGTAAGAAGGTTGACGGTTTATTCTATTTTAATTTGGCTGTTTTAAGAAATACCATCATATTTTCTTGACACTTGTGTCATACACGACATAATATTGCAACAGCCGTCATAAAATTATTATATTTTCTTAACGCTTGTGTCATACACGACATAATGTTGCAACAGCCGTCATAAATTTATTATATTTTCTTGACGCTTGTGTCATACACGACATAATGTTGTAACAGCCGTCATAAATTTATTATATTTTCTTGACGCTTGTGTCATACACGACATAATGTTGCAATAGCCATCATAAATTTATTATAATTTCGTGACGCTTGTGTCATACACGACATAATGTTGCAATAGCTGTCATAAAAATATTACTAAAACACCTATCTTGACGGTTTTTCGCAAAGCCGTCAAGATAGATAAAAAACAAGCGTCATAATATGTCATTTTTTTAGTAGTGATACCACACCACCTATTGTCACGGTTGTATAACAGTGGTAAATATATTTATACCACACTTAAAAACAGTGGTATAAGTGTCATTCTGTAGTAGTGAAGGTTCAGCCTTAGACACATGAGTTAATGGGCTTGTATATTAATCCATGGTATTGCAAATTGGGCTTTAGCCCTGTCGTTTAAACGAATACAATAGAGACCCCTACTAATGGACGTTTGCCACGTAGGTGGGGGTCGAAACACCGCCCCCTCTTTGGTATGCGAATAAAATTCATATGGCAAAGAAGAGAAGAAAAATACAGGAAAAAATAGAATAAGAAAAGAGTGAGCGGAATGTATAACAAATTGTCGTGTGAACGTAAACGATAGGAAAATGGACAGTCGGAAAAAATTCGTGAATTATCGAGAACGAAATAACGTCAAACTAACGTATACGGGACGCAATGTAGTTAAATAAATGATGGCCGAAAATGCACAGAAAAAATAAAAGATGCACAGAAATAAAATTGCAAAAGAAATTGATTGCCGAAAGCTGTACTGAACGCATCACGTAACAGTACGAAAGTTGATTTCGACGACGCATGCCAGCGAAATAGCGATATTAGAATTAGACCGTTGAAATTAAATGTAGGGGCAGTTTAATAATAATAGAAAGAAAATAAAGTTAAATACGAATGGGATTCGAAGGTGAAGACTTTAGCGACGAAAACTGGATATTAGATAAGAATTTGGATTAGATAAGAATTCGGATTAGATAAGAAATCGGATTAGATAAGAGTCCGGATTAAATAAGAATTTGGAATAGATAAGAGTTCGGACTAGATAAGAAATTAATGAGAAAATTAACGATAAATATGCATGTGAAAGTTAATTAATGGTCAGAAGGTCAGAAACGTGATTCAAGAGAGTGGCAGTAACGTAATAACAGTAGGAAGTAAAGGAGGAACTCTTAATATGGATGGAAACATTGACGATTGTTTGTGTGAGCAAACATATATGTGAATTAAAGGGAGGGGCAAAAGAGTAATAACAAGAGGTTAATTAGTTAAAATATGAATTAGAATTGAATACAACAGCCACATGTGCGTGAACTAATATGAAGACAGGACTGGAATTGGACTTAGATTATGAATATATAAAGCATCTGAAGAAGTTTTTGTCTAGAGTTTCTGGACTAGCCGCGCTGTCAAAAGCAGAGCCAGAGATGGAGGCTGCTCCGCACTTAAGTTATATTATGTACCTTCAGGCGTGCAAAAAGGAAGGAGCTCCTCTTCTCTGACGACTCGAACAGGCATGACCTATCAGCCGGAATCAGTAGTGGAGGAAGCGCTGGTCGATTAAGACGTTGAGTTCTTCCGCTAAGAAGTGTCCCTATCGCGAATGAAGTTTGATTCTTTTTCTTGCGTTATCATCAACCTCCAGTGAAGCAAAGTGCAGGAGGAATTATTTTGCAAGGTAATCTAAGTGCACAAGTGCTATCTTGATACACCTTTCCCTGTCTACACCAGTAAGGTCACCAACAACTAACGTCATCAACGCCATGTGGTACATGTGATCAGCAATAGATTCAGGACCCTTTATCCTGTGGTTTATCCAGCCCTTCCTTTGGGTAGTCTTGAGACGGTGACACAAGGTGAGAAAATCAATAGCCGAAGAAGAGGAAGATTTCTTTGATGATCAAAAAAAAAATTCATTAGAATTCAATGATGCATGACAATGAACAGTCGTCATCAGGATTCTTGTCGAGAAACCAACTAAGGTTGGAAGTAAAGAAAAAGATTGAGTGCGAAAACGAGAAATACATTGAAGAGATGATGGTGGAGACAAGATGGAACTACTTGCTGCTGCTGCTGCCAATTTTTTTTTTTTTTTGGTGCGTTGTGCCGTAGGTAGAAACGATTGTATTATATGGGTGAAAAATAACCGAGAATAGTAAGAATCGATGACGATCGAAGACTTGGTGAGGTGGACAGAAGGTGACAAAGCGGTGTCAATGATTTACGATAACATGAAACAGGTATGTTAGTATATGTTATCATTTATTTTTAAAAGTTTGGCTATCAGAAAGATTGATAAAAAACTAGATATCTTTCTGCCGCAGGTTGAAACGGTGGTATTACGGGCGAAAGAAATTCACGAAAATGCTGCGAAGAAAAGTTTCGCTCCACATGATCTCAATGCCTTGGAAAAAATAAAGAATGTGAAGATAATTTTCAATCCGCTCAGAAATTTGACGTAATGCGAATTGTCGCCGCACGGAAAAACAACGGTTTTACGAGCAAAATATATTCACTACGAGTCGATGAAGAAAAGTTTCGCGCAGAAAGGTGTCAATTAATGTCGTAGAAAAATTAAAGAAGGTGACAGAAATTTCGTTGAGAAAGATTGGCACAATGCCTTAGAAAAAATAATGAAGCTGTCAGAAAGTTTCAATTTGCTAGGAATCATCGGCACAATGCCTTAGAAAAAATAGAAACTGTTGGAAAGGTTCAATTCTCTCGGAAAGATTTGCTCAGAAAAATTGGTTCAATGCCTTAGAAAAAATAATGAAACTGTCGAAATTTTTTTGCTCGAAAAGTTTCGCTCAAAAAGACCGGCATGAAGTTGTTGAAATTGCTTGCTCGAAAAAATTATCATAGAAAAATCGGCACAAAGTCGTAGGAAAAATAATGAAGCTGACGAAAATTTTCACTCAGAAAATTTATCGTAGAAAGATCGGTACAACGCCTTAGAAAAAATAATGAAGCTAACGAAAATTTTCGCTCGGAAAATTTTTCATAGAAAGATCGACACAATGCCTTCAAAAAAAATAATGAAGTTCTCAAAAATCTTCGCTCGAAAAATTTATCGTAGAAAGATCGGTAGAATGCCTTAGAAAAAATAATGAAGCTGTCAAAAAATTTCGCTTAAAAAATTTATCGTAGAAAGATCGGCACAATGCCTTAAAAAAAAGGGCTTGCGCGCGAGCGAGAAAAATAAAAGAACCGGATTGTAAAGGAAAGAATGATAGAGAATGTCGGGGTGACTATTCGAAAAGCAATGGCTAAAGAAAAAATGTCGTTCACCATGGATGAGGTCGAAAAATACTTTAAGCGGAGTCAATAATTGTCGACAGTATTAAACAGGTATGTTAGTATTTTTTATCAGTTATCTTAAAACTTTGGTTAAGTCTGAAAGACTGATGAAAAGATTTGTATTTTTGTCGCAGGTTGAAACGGAGGAATTACTAGCAAAAGATATTGACGAAAAATTTCGAGTGGAAAGATCTCAATGCCTTAGAAAAAATAAAGAAGCTGAAGAAAGGTTTTGCTCAGGGTGATCGCGCCGCAATGCCGTAGAAGAAATAAAGAAGTCGGAGAAATTTTTCGCTCAAAAAAATCGACGAAAAGTGTCTCTAAGAAATATCTGCCCAATGCCTTAGAAAAAATAATTAAGCTGACGGAAAGTTTCGTTGAGAAAGAGCGGCGCAATGCCTTATAAAAAATAATGAATGCGGAGGATAGTTAATCGAAAGTGCTAAGCGAAGCGAATGCAGATTTCGAAGAAGAAAATGAAGATTTAATCGAGCGACCGTAAGACAATTGACAGAGACAATTAATTAGGTAATTGTGTGAATGTAATACTATAGAACTAAAACTTCTTTTGATGAAAAATAAAAGTAAAGTATGGGTTTGCTATTGAATATTGTTGTTGTGACAGATAACATACCTGCGGAAAACTGAAATGTTGTTGATTTATGTAGTTGAAATGAAATAGAACGAGACGCCCCCATGTAGAGAAAAACACCCCCAATGCTAACTTAACTCGGCAAAATTAGACTAAGCGAGTGTAAAAACGTTCAAACTTCATTCGACTGACAAAACGAAACGCGGTAACTTAGTCAGATATTGTCGTAGTAATAGTAACGGACTAAGCGAGCGTAAAAGTGTTCAAACTTAGACTGACGAAGCTAAACGTGGTAACTTCGTCAGATTTTGTATTAGCGATAGTAACGGATGAAGCGAGCGTAAAAAGCGTTCAAACTTAGACTGACGAAGCTACACGTGGTAACTTCGTCAGATTTTGTCGCAGCGATAGTAACGAACTAAACAAGCGTAAAGCGTTCAAACTTAGACTGACGAAGCTAAACGCGGTAACTTCGTCAGATTTTGTCGTAGCGATAATAACGAACTAAGCGAGCGTAAAAAGCGTTCAAACTTAGACTGACGAAGCTAAACATGGTAACTTCGTCAGGTTTTTTCGTAGCGATAGTAACGAACTAAGCAAGTGTAAAAGCGTTCAAACTTAGACTGACGAAGCTAAACGCGGTAACTTCGTCAGATTTTGTCGTAGCGATAGTAACGAACTAAGCGAGTATAAAAACGTTCAAACTTAGACTGGCGAAGCTAAACACGGTAACTTTGTTAGATTTTGTCGTAGTGATAGTAACAAACTAAGCGAGCGTAAAAGCGTTCAAACTTAGACTGACGAAGTTAAACGTAGTAAATTCGTCAGATTTTATCGTAGTGATAATAATGTTGCGATGGAAACAAAATGATACCATTAGAACTGAAGTGAAAGAAAGACTTTATTGAGCACCAAATCTTGAAAAGTGCAAAGATAATAACGGAAAAGAAACTATTGAACTGGAAACAGACGAACAAATTTTTGTCCAGTTTTTTGCTCAACTGGTCTATTTTATCCGCTCCTTTAGTAAAATAATTTGTTACAACGAGCAAGAAATGAACACTGTCGGGGCTGTCGGAAATAAACCAACAATGTCAAGGCCCCATTTTGCAAATGACCAAGGTTTATAGATTGGATGACGCTTCATCACGGAAAATTTGACCGATATCACATATCATGTTTTTGACAAGGCATACACTTCTCGGACAAACGCTTAACATCCTTTGGCATGTACAGCTACCAATACCATTGGGTTATTACTATGCGAGCGAGACTTCTCCCCCCGAGAGTGGTGTTCATATAGTCCTGAATGAATTTTTTCGAGGCCTAGTAAATCATTCGTTCTGCCCAAACAACGAAGGGTTGGATTGAGACTTATGCCACTACGATAGAGTGTTTGGTCATCAGGAATTTCGGAGCATCGTCAGTTGCATGATCATTGTCGGTAGATACCGAGACATTATCAGTGCCAAGCTCGTTGGAATCATCTGACAGCATAAGTGGTTAATCTAGTGTTGTCGTGATAGCGATGACCTGATTTTCCACGGATAAGTATGCGATAGAATCAGGATGCTTTACATCATAATGCAGATACTGTACAATACTGATAGATATAAAATTTCATGCAATTTGTTAAACTAAGTCTAAATAAACGTTCATTCTATCATCGCGAGCCGCATATTATCATTCAAAGTGGCTAGCAACTAGCTTAGAATAATTAATCGTAACTTAGTCACCCCCAGTCGCGAGCCGCATATTATCAGTCAAAGTGGCTAGCAACTAGCTTAGAATAATTAATCGTAACTTAGTCGCCCCCAGCTGAAGAGTTGTACGTATACTACAAATGACAGTTTCGTACTCGGCCATATTATGTGAAGCGTCAAAACCCAAATGTAGAGACCTCCCAGTTATGTCTTCATTCAGCTTCAAGATGTCAAAACCAAGACCGGAGCCAGACTTATTATGCAAACTATCGGTGTAAATCTAACAATCAGCTGATATATCCGATAAGTATTTCAAGTCATTGTCCCCGGGAGGTAATGATAATTAGGGATCGACGTGTTCCTCATCGAGTAATACGTTCGATATAGGAATATCATCGATACGAAAAATCAGTCATTAACGAAACCAAAGTTTGTCTCTTTTTAACTGTATGAGTGTCAGAGACAATATTGTAAGCGCTAAGATAACTTTTCCATTCTGCGACACGATCCGTAGACATTGCAAAAAAAAACTTGCACAGCGGATGTTCGATAAGTATAAATTTTGACTATTCCTTCTTTGAAATAATCTTAAGATGTCTGACAGCATGAAACAAGGCCAATGTAATTTTCTCAAATCAAGAATGCCTCCATTCAGCTGATATAAAAGCCGTATTAACAAATAATATGAGATGACTATCGTCACTATCAAACGACAATGGACAAATATTAATTAGATACGCTTTGCTGAGATTCGTGAAAAGTAACCATTGCGAAGTCCGTATTTATTGTCTTAAACTCGTAGGTAATCATTGCGAACAACGAGAATCTAATCATCACCACTTAAACGATCCCACACACAACTATACTATTGGCGTGTGTTATGTTGTGGTGTGACATATACAACACCATTTACGAGAACTTGTGGATGATGTACGTTACAAACAACAGGAATCTCATCCTCACCACGTAAACGATCTACATGCTACAATGTCATTGGCGTGTGTTACATTGTGGTGTGACATATACAACATCATCTTCGAGAGGAATGGTTTGTTTCAGACGACGTTTGTAGTAATTGTTATGTTTGTCATATACTCGTGCACTTTTGAAGAAGTGTTTCTCGAGATATATGACGAACATTATCCGCAACAGATGACGAAGGATCGTCAGAAGCAATAACTTCGTGCCGAATAATTTGGCACATCGGTGGAACCATAGTCGGGTCGCATACAATCGGGTGTTGAAAAGGAATAGGAGGGAGTAGTCCGATACCGCCAAGGTGATCTTGAACCTCACATTTGCGATGATCGTCAGTAATTGCATCGAGAACTTAGGCTCGTCTAGTATTCCTCATAACTTTTGTAGAATGTGATCGTCGGTTTTGAATAAGAACCGCAGACGGCGCCAATTATGTTTCGACCAAATATTATCAAAACACTAAGTGGTGACAAAAGAGATGAAGAACATAGAAAAGTAATTAGAAAAGTGATGGTGATCGAAAGAATGATGAGACTGTACCTTTCGGTTGCCTACGTACCCAAATTATCGATGGGATCAAGTCTCAAGAACGTAATTCTGTATTAAAAATAGTTTGGTATTTATATAGGTAGAGTGGAGACTCCTTGTAGCTCCAGTATTCTTGTAGCTTAAGTAATCGTGATTGAATATAACTCTCAACTGATAATTATCTCTTTGATAAGAAATAAATCTGGACATAAATCAATGTACATTAGTTGCAAGCCATGTGGCTAAGGTTCAGCCTTAGACACATGAGTTAATGGGCTTGTACATTAATCCATGGTATTGCAAATTGAGCTTTAGCCCTGTCATTTAAACGAATACAATAGAGACCCCTACTAATGGACGTTTGCCACGTAGGTGGGAGTCGAAACAATAGCGGCATTAGATAAAGCTTCACAAACATTCGGAAGTAGAAGTCCTCAGATTGCAGGATTCACAGGACTTTTAGAGATTTGGTTTTATAAGTACTTTCGAACTCTTTGTCCTAACATAGACATGATTACTGATACTCGCCCTAGATTTGGTAGTTGGTCAGGACCTCACTTGACTCGTAACAGGGGGCAGATTAGAAATAATGTATGTATGGCTCGTGCTCAGATTGATATTAAATCATTGTCATCTATTGAGTGGAGACCTTGGCGTTTGTCTACTGCCTTTGACGATCTAGTTGTGCAGCATGCTTGTGTGTTGTCACGTCATAGAGTTATTTTTGCTGCACGTGACTGTAAGGTTTGGTACTGTGGCGACAGATGTTGGAGGCAGATGACTGGACGTTATGGAGTTCTATGTGCTCCCATGCTAGATGTTAGTGATGCGATGTCGTGGGGTAGAACTCAAGTTCATGAAGTTCATGCTAGTGGTGGTCCTTGGCCAGATACATCTTCTTTTATTGTTGAGCAGATTGCTGATTAGTATTGTAGATGGTGGAACCGTGTCTCCATGGATCCGTTGTTGCCCCCTGTTGGTCGGGCTAACAACTTTGAGTTTGTGGGCCTGGAAGGGATGAGACGTGAGCTACGTATTCCTCATCCGCCATAGCCTGTTTACAACCCACAACCTCTGAATGCATATCATCCAGCTCTTGTGTCTGCCAGTAATCCTCAAATGTTTGCCATGTGTGGACCTGATGGGGAGGCTACTTACATTTCCATTCCTGAGGTGCCTCGTTCTCGTTGCCATGAGTTAGAGTCGCAGATTGATCAGTATACCACAGTGAGTTTAGTTATTTTATTTTTCTTATTCATTATATATATATATAATATGTACTCACAATGTATTTTCTTGGATTTTCAGACTGAGATTCGGGAAAGATATGAGAACCAGATTTGTATGTTTGATGGGATGATGACTGTCGTATATCATTATAGCCAAGAAAGGGAGGAGTCATATTCTCAGACATATCAGCAATCCCAACGTGCGTATGACGAGACTCGAAAAGCATATGAGGATATTCAGCAGGTGTACACGCAGTAACATCAGGGATATGAAGAACTTCAGGCTGAGGTAGTTAACCTTCGTGCAGACAGAGAAGATCTTGATTCTCAGGTTAGGAACTTAGAGGAGTAGCTTCGGAATATCCAAATAGAGAGAGGAGAGGCATCCAGTGGTAAGGGGCGTAAGAAGAGAGCTAAATAAATTTTATGTAATATGATAGGTTTTGGATCATTTTGGATATTATATCATAATCATAGATTTTGGATTGCACAATTTTTAATTTTTTAATTTCTTTAATTTTTTCGATTTTGGATCACAATTCTTAATTTCTTAACTTCTATACACAATTCATAATTTCTCAAGTTCTATGCACCACAGTTCTAATTTTCAGAAAAAACGCACGCGGTGTTGGCAAAACCGCGCCAATAGAAGCTTAAGCCTAGGCGGTGTTGGCAAAATTGCGCCATAGAAGCCCATTTAGCAGCCCAAGCCCACGTGGTGTTAGCAAAACCGTGCGATTTTTCTAAAACCGTGTGAGTGATTTGATACAGCACCAAAGCTGGAACCAAATATTGGCCGATTTGGTGTGTTTGGTTTGGTATTTTTTTGGTGTTTTCATCAACATATGACTCTTCTAAAGTTGAAAAAATACCAAATTGTTGGAAATTTGGTGTTTGATGCTAGGTTGATATCACTCCTAAAGATACTCTAAATTTCTAATTCTAGCGATTATATTTGGGTGTTATCAGTTTGAAATAGGAAGGAGAATATCAATTGCAGTTATTTAGTGAAAGAAGTTGTTTGGGTTGCTGTTGATGAAATAAGTAGATGATTAAAATTCCTCATATCATACCAAGTTTCATTCATCACGTACTCGGGCTTTTGGGTCGTCAATTTATACATGTTATTTACAATCCGGCTCACATGGGTTAATTATGTCTTGTTAAGTTGGTACGTTCAATCACAACAAGGAGGTACGTTCAAACAGATACCTAGACAACCAAGCATTAAAAAAAACAAAAAATAGAGTTATCAATAAAATTTCTACTTTTTAAAAAAAATAAAGAAAAAAAAACTTATTTTTTTAACTAATATTTCAAACCCAATCACAAAACAAGTATATAAAATAAACATCAAAATCTATATAATAAGACAGTTTGGTTTTTAAGTGGTTTGTGTGAAGCCTACATCGGATGGCTAATAGTTAATACAATCAGTACATCTAATGGTACTATTATTCAAATTTTATTATCACTATGGTGAGATACAATTTATCATTGACGACATGGGCGTACTTGACTAAGTTTGCTCCATTTGTCACATACTCTTTGGTGATCTGCTTGATGATTAGTTGTGAGCTATTGTAAGCTTTGAGTTTTCAGACTTATAGTTGTTGTGCCATGTGGAGGCCTGTGATTAATGTTTCATATTCTACTTCGTTGTTGGATGTTGCGAAATCTATCTTGATTGACTTTTGTAGCTGGGTTCCTTCTGGTGAAGTTAACACAGCCCCTAGTCCACTACCGCTGTTGTTGCAAACTCCATCTACGTATAGGTGTCATATGTCTGGGGTGGTTGGTTGATGGAGTGAAGTAATGGGCTCAGGTTCCCAGTTGACATCTTCGACGGGGAAGCCAACAACGACCTGACCTTTGCGAGACGTTCTGGGAAAAAATTCGATGTGATGTTCTCCGAGTTCTTCATCCCATTTATCCATGCGGGCTATTTTGTTGTTAGAACTCAAGACTTGCTTGATGGGTATATTTGTTATGACCTTGATGCTGTGAGCCTGGAAGTAAGGTCGTAACTTGCGAGTAGAGTATAACAAAGATAACATTGTTTTCTCAATTGGCGAGTAATGCTTTTCTGAATCTGCCAATGTCTTGCTGGTGAAATAGACTGATTTTTTGATTCCCTCACTTTTGCGAAAGAGGACCGAGCTGATGGCAAAGTCGGTAGTCGCAAGGTAAAGCCCTAGTGTTTCTCCTTCATTTGGTTTGGACAGGACAGGCGGAGTTGATATGTAAGCTTTTAGGTCCTTGAAAGCTTTGTGGCATTCGTCTGTCCATGTGAATGTTACGCCTTTCTTAAGTATTTGTAGGAACGGTCTGCATTTGTCAGATGCACATGAGATGAATTTGTTGAGGGCTGAAACCATGCCAGATTGTTTGTGAATTTGTTACTTGGAAGTTGGTTCCGACATTTCAAGGAGAGCTCATATTTGTTCTGGGTTTGCTTCAATGCGTCCTTGTGAAACGAGGTATCCTAAGAATTTCCCTGAGGCTACCCTAAATACACATTTTGCTGGGTTGAGCTTCATCTTGTTTTGGCGCAATCTTTCAAAGGCTTCTTGCAGGTGAGAAATGTGTTCGCCAACCTTTTCACTTTTGACTACCATGTCGTCTATGTAGACTTCCATAGTGTCGCCCAGAAAGTCTTTGAACATCTTTGTGACAAGTCTTTGATAGGTCGCACCTGCATTCTTCAAGCCGAATGGTAGACCGTTGTAGCAGAACGTTCCTTGTTCAGTTATGAAGGACGTTTTCTCCTGGTCTTCTTTTGCAAGTGGTATCTGATTATATCCGCTATACGCATCCATAAATGATGGAAGTTCATGTCTGCAAGTTTGATCTACCAATATGTCAATCCTTTGTAGGGGGAAGCTGTCATTTGGGCAATGCTTGTTGACGTTGGTGAAGTCTATGCAGAGTCATACCTGGCCATTTTTCTTAGGAACGGCTACAATGTTAGCTAACCAAGTTGGGTACTCGACTTCTCTGATGAATCTAATGTTTTTGAGCTTTTCAATCTCTTCATTGATGGCTTTTTGAAATTTGAGTGCTAGTTTCCTAAGTCGTTGTTTGATAGGCTTTACAGTTGGATCTACATTTAATTTGTGGCAAGCGACCTGAGGGTCGATTCCTGGTATGTCGATATACGACCAAGGAAAAATATCTTTATTGAGAGATAGAAAATTGACAAGTTGCTCATTGAGCTTGGGGTCTAAATCAGCCCCTACATAAATAAATTTTGGGTCATCATTTATGCCCAAATTGACTTTTTCTCCAGGTTCTATTTGTGCTTGTTTTTCCTTGAGCTTGTCTGTTGCTGATGCTGGAGGGCTGGAAGCTTGAGAATCTTGCATCTTTGGGATGTCTTTTGTCTGGACGACCTGAGTTTTGGTAGTGGTTGTTGCGCTGACTTGATTGCATCGATGTACTTCTAGTTGGTTGCTTCTGAAGCTCCATGATGCCTCGAAGTCCGGGGAACCGCAGGACTTGGTGTAAGGTTGATGGAACTGCTTGGATTTTGTGAATTCACCTACGTCCTAAGATGGCAGTGTAGGACGACTTGACATCAATCACACTGAAGCATATTGAGGTCTTGACCATGTTCTCTTTTTCTCCAATGGAGACTGGTAGGATGACGTCTCCAATGGAATCTGTGCGATCTCCATTGAACCCGTAGAGTGGTGCATTTGACTTTATCATCACCGAGTCTAGCAGGTGCATATCCTTGCATGTTTGGTAAAAGAGGATGTCGCAGGAGTTGCCTAGATCGATTATGACCCATTTGATTGTCCATCCATTGATCTTGACGTGCACTACCAGGGCATCATTGTAGGGTAGGCACACATTGTCGAGATCTTCCTCAGTAAATGATATTGAGGTCGTAGATTGAGAGCTGGTAGGAGTGATCACTTTCGCTTTGTTGGATAGGTGGTAGATTTCTTGCAGTGCTCTTACACGCCTGCACTTTTCACGACCTGAGGTCTCGTTGTTGGAGGTGTCTGTAATCATGTGGATTACCTTTTCCTCATCGTGATCGGAGGAGTGTTGTCTCCTGTTGTGCCTCGACCGACCTGGAGATTTAGATCGACGGGTTGTTCTGCTTTTACTCCTTCTGCGAGCAGGTCGTTCATAGCTCCGACTCCTGCTTCTGTTGCAGTTGGCATTCAGCTTATGCTTGAGGTCACTTTTTGGCAGGAACTCTTTCAGCTTTTCCTCTTCGACTAAGTCTTGAAGGTAGTGCTTGAGGCTCCAATATTCATCGGTGTCATGGTGGTGGAGTTTGTGGAAGTGGCAATATGGACGTCCTAGTATTGCTATCACCTTGTTGATGTTTGGCTTGAAGTAAGGTGTTGTATATATCTTATTCAGGATATGGCTTGGCATCCTGGAGAAGTTGGAGAATTCTCTTTTGGTGTATGAGGGCTTGTGGGAGTTGTTGCCTTGTTGTTGTTACATGAGTACTGATGGCTTTCTTTGGGTCCTCGTTTGTCGCTTACTGCGAGGACTTTTTTGCCTTTGCGTTGGGCCATCATTCTTCATACTTCATGTATTTGTCGACTGTGGAATAGATCGTCTAAGCGTTCTGACTTGTTACACATGAGAGACCCTGCTAGGTCGGAGTCGTTTAGGAGGGCGTTGGTGAATGCAGAAATTGCAAAGCTATCCTTGAGGCCTGGCTTCATTGATAGGAGTTCCTTCTTGAAACATCCTAAGAAAGCACAGATCGTCTCGCCGTGTACTTGCTTCAGTTGGAACAGCGAGTCCCCTACATTGAAGAAAAAAAAAACACACACACACACAGTCAATCCAATTTGACTTTCTTTTTATTTGTATTTGGAAGGGGGGGTGGGGGAAGACTCTAATTTCACTGGCACCACATTCATAATAAATTTAAATTTAAAGTGAAGAAAAGGAAAGACAAATCAAAAGTAGAAATTAAAGCTTTTAATTTGATGAGATTAAATATTAGAATTAGAGTAAGAATTTTGCCCCATTTAGTTAAATATATCCATCCCTAAGCTAGAAATACCAATAAAAGGAAGAAAGGTGGAACGAGTATGATAGAATAATAGAAACATCTTAATTGGCTTGGATTTGAATTGGAAAGATGTTAAAGATTACAAAAAATGACTAAAAAAGGTATCAAACTTTACACCTTTTGACAGTTTGGGGACCAAACTTTCTTTCTTGACAGTTTGGGGACCAAACTGTTTGTTTTTTGCAATTTAGGATAACTTCTGTCAAATTTCTCTAACACTGTTTCTAATTTGTATTTTTTTTTTTTTTAGAATAAAAAACATGCTGACGTGTACAACTATAACTCACACAATGTGAATGCAATAGCAGCAACCTAAAAAAATTATCAATTAACTTCAATTCACATAGCAGTCACTTTCAATGCAGGTTATTAACACCAACAACTACAACAATTTTCTCTTCCTTGCCTTTTATAAACCTTGCTCACAAACAATCTCTTCAGTATAACAACATAAATTACTGCCAATCCTTCTAACCAAAAAGTTGTATAGCTTGACAAGAAGCTTGAGGTAAATATCAATATATCATAAGATTTGGGTGCAGTTCGTTTTGTTTTCTTGCTCTTTCTTCGAGCCTATCAAATCAATATCCATGGTGTGGAGCTTTTGATCTTCTTTTGGAAGTTAAATACCTTGCACTGCTACATTAAAGTGGATTCATTCACAAAGGTATAACAACAGAGACGGAGAGAGAAATTTCCAACAAAAAAAAAGGGGGGAGATAGACAAGTCTCGCAAACCCGCAGCTCCATTCAACAAGATGAAGGTTCCAACTTCTGTCTTTTTTATTATAGTTGTACACGTCAGCATGTTTTTTATTTTTCGAAAAAAAAAATACAAATTATAAACCGTGTTAGAGAAATTTGACAGAAGTTCCTAAATTGCAAAAAGCAAACGATTGGTCCCCAAACTGTCAAGAAAAAAAGTTTGGTCCCCAAACTTTCAAAAGGTGTAAAGTTTGATACCCTTTTTAATCGTTTTTCGTAAGGATTAAGATTTGAGAGAGGATTACGTTCATTATTGTACGTACAAAATTCGAAAATTAAATGAAAAGAATAAAATTGAAAAGAGAAAACCATTGAATTTGTTTCAATGGCCCCTTGTTTCAAAACACCTAAGGCAAATAAATAGACCTGTATTCTGAATCCCTTCATCCAACTTGTATTATTTTGATCATCAGCTACAAGTGTATAACCACCATGGTTTGCTCTTACACAATCTTCCTCCCCCTCGTGTTTTTCATGTTCATTGTTCCAATCACTAGCTCTAGACCCATAAATGAGAACCTTACCAGTACGAACAATGTGAACCATTCAATTCCAGCCATTTTTGTGTTTGGGGACTCAACAGTCGACCCTGGAAATAATAACTTTATAGGAACCATCTTAAAATCAAATTTTCCTCCATATGGAGATGATTATCCTACTCATACTCCAACAGGAAGATTTACAAATGGTAAACTCACGACAGACTACATAGGTAAATAATACGTCAAATAGTGTTATAAAAGAAGTTTATTTTATTTTATATCTATAATAAGAATAAGATTTGGGCTACCACGAGGATATCCCTATAGGGATGAGTGTTTCAAGACTGTTGGACCTATAGGATATCCGAAAATCAAAAACAAAAAGGAAGAGAGAGAATATGGATTTGTTTTTTATTTTCGGACCATTAGATCTCGGATCCAACAGTCTCAGCTGGCGTCCCTAAGAATAATATAGTTTTCTAATGTGGGAAATGACAGCTTCATATTTGGGTATTGAAGAGTCTGTGCCTCCATATTTAGACAACACACTTACTCCAGAAGAGCTCATGACGGGAGTTAGTTTTGCCTCAACAGGATCAGGATATGATCAACTAACAGCAGATACATACGTATTTCTCTTCTTTACTTGGACTGTGTTTGATTGGTTGAACTTCCACAGAATTTTTAGTTTTCACTTTATATGCATGCTTAATTATCTATGTGAACAAATTAAATTCATAGCTTGTTGGCTGATTTATGTGCACGAAAATGCATAATTGTACAAGCAAAATACCTACTTCAATCTATGCGCTTAATAATATAGATTTCATCTCAAAATGATATATGTTATGCTTAATTCTTCTCTCTTTTCAGAAGGTGATACCTATGCAGCAACAACTTGAATACTTTAAAGAGTACGTGACAAAAATTGAACAACAAATAGGGAAGGGAGAAATGGAAGCTCGTATCACCAAATCAGCCTTCATTGTTAGTGCAGGAACAAACGTCTTTGTGCTCAATTATTTCGCCCTTCCAGAGCGGCGTAAACAATATACCATCACAGAATATCAGGATTTCTTGGTCCAGAATACCCGAAATTTCATACAGGTTTTGTTCTAACTTTCTCATGATTTACTATATACAACTAGGCAATCTATCTATTCTTGATTATGGAAGATATGATTCGTTTCCTGCCTATCAGTTTACTAATCTATACGTATATGCAGGCTCTTGTGGACCTTGGAGCTCGAAAAATTGGAGTTGTTGGAGTACCACCAATAGGATACTTACCTCTTGTTATGACCTTGAGTTCAGATAACAGAACTCTACTAGAGTCCTACACAGAATTGGCAAAAGAATACAATCAAAAACTCCAAAACGAGCTGCAACGCATCATGAATAACAGTTCTGCATGTCCTGGGCTTCAAGTTGTCTATACTGGCATATTTAAGGCTTTGCTTGATATCATCCAAAACTGCACCAAGCACGGTTCGTAAAACATATAATTTCATTTTTCTGTAAAATGTGTTTGTTTTGCAAAATGATTAATTTTCTCAAACGAGTCTTACAATGACTATCAAATTATCAATTATCCTAAATAAGCCCAAGACTGATTGGCCTAATGGACATGTGAGCCCGAGCAGACTAACACACTAACTGTAAATTTAACAACTGCTTTTTCTTTCCTGATACTTGGGTTTCATTTGTGTAGCGTATTATAATGAGTCCAACTCAAGGCTTGCATTAAGAACCCATGTAGCTACCCTTTGACATCAAGCTTAACTTACATTACCCTTTCTGGTTTCACAGGTTTTGAGGAGTCGAGGAGAGGATGTTGTGGGACAGGTCTGATGGAATTGGGGTTCTTATGCAACCTAAACACGGCGGTTTGCCCTGACCGTTCGAAATTTATTTTCTGGGATTCCATCCACCCGACGGACAAAACATACAACTTGCTGTTTTTGGCATTTCGCGATATTATTGATAAGATTGCTAAGGGCAATTAAACTTCCTAATCCCTTTTACAGCTTGCAACTGATCGGACTATACATGAAAATTTGTTGTACAAGTGAACCATTTTCAAGCAAAATGTGTCATTCAATATAATTTTAATTATCAAAGAGATTATTCATATTCAGCATTTGAGATTGTTTAGGTAGGTGGATATCATCATCATAAGGTAATGGGTTAATGGCGTTGTTCTACGTTGCATCGTGGAGGATTCATTCCCATTTCGCAGTGAAAATGGCTTGATGTGTGGTACAAAGTACAAACTATAAAGACGTACAAAAATGGCTTAAGTAAGTGGATACAAGATTACAAGGTCAGTGCTTGTACAATTGTACTGCACCAAGAAGGTTTATGGACCTTATAACTGACGTTGTCCCTGGACCTTGGGTTAATATGCCGTTTACCAATGAGCATGGCCCGGTCGAAGTATCTAATCAAACAGATAATTTCCAAATTCCAACCTAAGCGAGAAGGATGTGGAAGACAAATTATATATGCATACCCACCAGTAACTAGTTCAGAAGAAAAGAGCACGCGTCGTAAGGAACCTGAAGTCAGACAACAAATTAAGTATTGTAGTGAAAACGTCACATCAAACAAACGAGATACTGTTGCCGTGAATAGATGAGTTGGTCCCAATTGGCCAAATCCCAACCACAGTTGGAACAAATTAAATATGTAATAGATGACCACAATGATACAATTACTAAATGAGATGTCAAAAACAGTTACAAATCATCTCTGTGTACTAGAAATTGGGCTCTGGACAATTTCTACAGTCTGTTTTTTCTCTAGAGAAAGATCAATATTATATTTTGATTCTACTCCAATTTTAACAACATGTTATTTTTTTAGTGTATTAACTGTTTTTAAAACTTTTTATTTCTCCTTTTTACCTTTTTATTTGTAACTGCTAATTTCTTCCACAAATAAATAATACGAAAATCTAATATGCGCAGGCTATAGATGTGTGTGTCAATCGAGGCCACTCATCAGGCAAGGATGCGTGTGTATTGCTCCAAGATGTACTGCAATCAAATAATACAATTGTCTTATAAAAAAAAAATTATTTGTCATTTCACAATTTTACAATTTGAATTACATCAACATACATTTTTTATATTTTTGAAGTTAATGTTTTCCACATTGTTTTGGTCTCTCCAGAAATTCATCTCACTTTTAATTGAAATTTTGTAGATTTCTGATGAATTTTAGTTATTTTGATTAACACACTATTCTTTTGGTAACTGATTTAGTTCGTAGTTTTCTTTTTGTTAGTAGTTGACTTCTTTAGTTGGGACTAATAAAAGAGGTCAAAATTGTAAAAGGTCGATCTGAAATTTGAGATAGATATCAAATTTCAGTTTTTATGGAGGAAAAACAAAAAAAAAGTTTGTTATTTCCTCTGAACTTAAGAAATTTGCGTTTGTGTACCTATACCCAATTTTTTGTCTCTCTGTACATGACCACAAGTAGTCCATTCCACGGTACTGCACTTTACGTCTTTACTATCCATATAAATGGAGTCTCTAAAATTGGATCTTCATTACCACATTCAACTAGCTAGACGTCTATAACTATTCTTGATTTTTTTCGTAACTATAGCCATCATGTGTTACTCTTGCAGAATAGTTCTCCTCCTTTTCTTCATGTTTTCTGTTTCAATTCTGTTACGTAAACGAATACAGAAGCGTGACAATTGGACAAAGAAAATTGAATGCGGTGATAGAAATCGACAAAAACAAATCAATTAAAATACTTACGAATGCAAAGCGAATAACCAATAGAAGTGGAGACGAGATTTACGTGGTTTGGCGTTAGCCTAATCCACCAAGCAAAAGAGGAGAATTTTACTAATCAAGAGATAAACAAATAGAGTACAATCACTCACAAACGAATCCCGAAGAATTCACAAACTCTCTCTCACAAATTGAACATGACAAATCCCACAAACCGGTCTTGTATTTATAGAGGTCGTGGGTATCAAATTAGAATCCTATTTAGAATAGGAAACCAAAACCAAAACCAATATGAATTTGATAACCGTATACCAATAATTCTCCACCTCAGTGAAGATTTATCCAAATCTGAGCCGATCAACCGAATAGCAAATCCCCTCTTCAATGCACAAATGTCCCAAAGGACCAAACACGACTGTACCACATAGTGGATGCTTACGTACCCTTGTTAAAGGATCAAGTTGACCGTAGTTCACCAATACCCCTAAGAGCCAAATCATCTCAAATGAAGGATATGAATCAAATTCAAACAATGTTGAAACTTGATTCCAGAAACCACGTACTTTCGTTAACATATCAGTTGGGTTCTCATTGGTGTCTATCTTAGTGAGTAAGATATCACCCTCCTCTAAAATTTCTCTGACAAAGTGAAAACGCAAATCAATGTGCTTCGTACGAGCATGATGAACTTAGTTCTTGGCCAAATATATAGCACTCATGCTATCACAGTGAATCTCGAGCTGACCCTGCACAATACCCAAGTCATCTAACAAACCCTGCAACCAAATAGCCTCTTTCATAGCTTCAGTCACCGCCATATATTCTACCTCTGTCATAGACAATGCAACTATAGACTGCAAAATAGACCTCCAACTTACTGGAGCACCAGCTAAAGTAAATACATACCCAGTAGTGGACCGGCGCTTATCCAAATCACCTGCATAGCCAGAGTCCACATAACCCACACAAAGCTTACTAGTATCCCTCTCAAACATCAAACCAACACCTACAGTACCAAGAATGTACCGTAAAATCCATTTCACAGCTTGCTAGTGTTTCTTCCCAGGGTTATGCATGTATCTACTAACAACACTAACAATTTGTGAAATGTCTGGCCCTAGTACACACCATCGCATACATCAAACTACCAACAACACTTGCATATGGAACATGAGTCATGTACTCACGCTCCTCATTGGAACTCGGAGACATAGTAGCACTAAGTTTAAAATGAGAGGCAAGAGGTGTACTCACAGACTTAGTGTTTCCATCAATACCAAACTTCTGTAGTACCTTCTTCAAACATGTCTTTTGAGACAAACAAACTCTGCCTTTTGCTCTATCTCTCTGAATCTCCATGCCAAGAATCTTCTTAGCTTCACCCAAGTCCTTCATCTCAAATTATGAGGACAAAAACTTTTTAAGCTTATCAATCTCAGTCTTGCTTCTTGAGGCTATAAGCATATCATCAACATACAAGAGCAAGTAGATGAAAGAACCGTCATGTAGTTTGCGAAAATAGACACAATGATCGTAGTGACTTCTTGTGTACTTGAGCCCTAGCATAAACCGATCAAACCACTTGTACCACTGCCTGGGAGACTGTTTCAAACCATATAGCGATTTTTTCAGTTTACACACTAAATCCTCTTTTCTTGCAACTTTAAACCCACTTGGCTTAGTCATATAAATCTCCTATTCTAAATCACCATGTAAAAAAGCAGTTTTTACATCGAGCTGGGATAGCTCCAAATCATACTGAGCTACCAAGGTAAAAAGAATGTGTATGGAGGAGTGTTTCACAACCGGAGAAAACACCTCATTATAGTAAATCGCCTCCCTCTGAGCGTAGCCTTTAGCTACCCATCTTGCCTTATAACGTAACTCATTACTTAGAGATCCTTCTTTCAATGCAAACACCCATTTCCCACCAATCACCTTCTTACCATTAGGTAACTTTACAAGCACCCAGGTATCATTCTTATGAAGAGATTGCATCTCCTCATCCATAGCTGTCTTCCACCTTTCTAACTTGGAGCACTTGATTGCTCCATAATATGAGGAAGGAACATCTTCATCAAGACTTTCAATAACAGAAAGTGCATAGGTAACGTAATTATTTAGCCAATACAATGGGGGCACATTTCTCTTAGATTTACCAGTTGCAATAGGCTCATGAACTGGAGCCAAAGGACCAACATTCATCTGCTCCTCTAATGGAGTCATATCCTCTGCATCATCATTTGTTCCATCACCTATAATCACTATTTCTGTGTCTTCAACTGGAACATCAACTGACTGACTACCCATGGTTGCCAATCTACTAGATACAAAACCATCTGGACTAGGTGAAGACGCATCAATCTCCACCTGCTGCAATACCTCTTTGGCCATACTCTCCACCTGCTGAGAGTCAGTAGACTTCAACATAAAAGCCTCATCAAATGTCACATCTCTGCTCAAAACAAATTCCTTATCTTTCGGATCCCATAGCTTATAACCTTTAACTCTACTTTTCAGACCTACAAAGATAGCTTTCTTTGCTCTAGGATCCAACTTACCATCTTTGACATGAAAGTAAGCAGGACGCCCAAACACACGAAGGGAATCATAATCTTGAGCAGGTTTACCAGACCAAACCTCCATAGGAGTTTTACCTCCAATTGCAGCCGAAGGCAACCTGTTAACAAGGTAGCATGCATAACTCACAGCCTCAGCCTAAAATGTTTTGCCCAATCCATCATTGGACAACATACACCGCACTTTCTCCATTAGAGTGTACGGTTCATGCATTTCGGCTACCCCATTACATTCGGCGGTACCTTTCCTTTGTGAAGTGCCTCTCTATTCCCTCATTCTGACATACTTGCAAGAACGGATCACTCGTATATTCACCACCATTATCAGTTCGGAGTCTTTTGATCTTTCTATCAGTCTGAGTTTCAATCAACTTCTTCCACTTCACAAAGATATCTAGGAGTTCATCCTTGTTTCTCATAGTATATACCCACAAACGCCTAGAGTAATCATCAACAAAGGTCACATAATAATTAATGTTTGTTCCCTCCAAGAGATGCATTTCTAGAAGGACCCCAGACATCCGAATGAACATAATCAAGGGTTCCACGCGTACGGTGGATAGCGGTGCCAAACTTTACCCTTGTCTACTTGCCCAGAACACAATGCTCATAAAAATCCAACTTACAGGTCTTAAAACCTTTCAACAGTTCTTGCTTTATTAATGTTTGCATGGACTTCTCACCTGCATGTGCAAGACGCATATGCCATAATCTGGTACCCTCCTTAGCAAGCGCCTCCGAATGCTTTCGATGCGGCTACTTCTCCACTAAGCTGTACCACCCTTCAAATAGTACAAGTTATTCTAAGCATTATGCCTTTCATGATAACCATTGCTCCAGAAACTATCTTTAGAACACCACTGTCAATGACTACCTTGTAGCCCTTAGCTTCTAAAGTACCAACAGAGATAAGATTCTTCTTCAAAGTGGGAACACATCGAACATCATTTATTTTCTTAACCGTTTCATCATACATCTTGAGACAAATATTACCCATCCCCATAATATGACAGGGTTGATCATTCTCCATCAACACATCACCACTTTCAAGCTCCTTGAAACTTGTAAACCACTCCCTTATGGGACAAATATGATAGGTAGCACCCGTATCCAAAATCTAATGACTGGAATCAATGAAACAAATACTCGATGTAACAGGAAAAGAGAAATTTGAACTATCAGAATCATTACCTCCTTGAGCAATGTTGACATTAGACTGTTTCTGCTCAGTATCTTTCTGCTTGTGTTTCAACTTCTTGCAGTCTTTCTTCTAATGTCCAACCTTATGACAAAAAACACACTCATCACGGGCTAGATTTCGCCTTCTCGACTTGGAACGAGATTTACTTCTTCCACCACCAGAGTTTGGGCGGTCATTAGACCTCTCTCTTACCACAAAAGCAGTGCTCGTCGACTCTCTTGACTCCTTTTCATTGTTGTTAATCATATCCCAACTTGTCAACGCAGACTGCACCTCAAAATAGTTCAAAGCTTTCTTCCCGAACATAATGGTGGTTTTTATATGCCCATACTCCTCCTTGAGAAGAGATCTCAACAAATAGAAAGCTTTGTCTTCATCCTTCGTTTCTTCTTCAATGTTCAACAAGTCGGTAAGTAACTTGTTAAACTCGTTCATATGCTGGGACAATGAAATACCTTATTTCTTTCTCATATTATACAACTTTGATTTCATAAATACACGACCTTCTATTGTCTTATCTAAGTACTTCTCTTCAAAGATTCTCCAGATTTCCTTGGTCGAAGTCTCATTGAGAACAAGGTATTTCACATCCCTAGCCAAACACGATCTTATGATACCACAAGCTCGCCTATTTTTCTTAACCCAAACACTCTCCTCTATATCCGATGGTTTTTCGTCTAACACATCATCCAAGTCTTGTTGGCATAGTGCATCTATAACTTTACAACGCCACATACTAAAATTGTTAGATCCATTGAATTTCTCCACATCAATCATTGCATGGTTAATATTCAAAGTCATAGGAGGTGATTTCTCCTTAGACGTCGTAGAAGTAGTACCCGATAGAGGATCCGTCACCATACTTTCTCAAACTTTCATATACCACAAAACAATCAATAAACCAACAAAAGAAACCCTAGGTAGAACCTTGGCTCTAATACCAATTTGTTACGTAAACGGATGCGGAAGCGTGACAATTGGACAAAGAAGATTGAATGTGGTGATAGAAATCGACAAAAACAAATCAATTAAAATACTTACGAATGCAAAGCGAATAACCAATAGAAGTGGAGACGAGATTTACGTGGTTTGGCGTTAGCCTAATCCACCAAGCAAAAGAGAAGAATTTTACTAATCAAGAGATAAACAAATAGAGTACAATCACTCACAAACGAATCCCGAAGAATTCACAAACTTTCTCTCACAAATTGAACATGACAAATCCCACAAACCGGTCTCGTATTTATAAAGGTCATAGGTATCAAATTAGAATCCTATTTAGAATAGGAAACGTATGAATTTGGTAACTGTATACCAACCAAAACCAATATGAATTTGGTAACCGTATACCAACAAATTCCTTGTTATAGACCTGAACCTTCTGAAGATCAGAGACATTCAATTTCAGCTATTTTTGTTTTCGGGGACTCAACTGTTGACCCAGGGAACAATAATTACATAGGCACACTGTTAAAATCAGATTTTCCTCCGTATGGGAGAGATCTACCCAGTCACACCCCGACACGAAGGTTTAGCAATGGAAAGCTTAGCACGGACTACATTGGTAAGAATAATGTTGCCAAGGCTTGAGAATATTTTTGTTCAGCTTTGACGAATGATTTGGTTCATTTTGATTTGTGCAGCTTCTCACTTGGGTATCAAAGAATACGTCCCTCTTTATTTGAACAAGTCACTGACAGTGGAGGAGCTTAGGACTGGAGTTAGTTTTGCCTCAGCTGGATCAGGATATGACCTATTTACGACACAAATAAGTGTATGCCCCTTATTATTATTATCAAGCCTGAGTCCATTACAAAAAATCAACCCAAACGAAAATGTTTAATCTTGTCAAAAATTGTTTTTAAAATTTGAAAAATCTAGACCGTTAGATAATTTTATAACATTGTAAGAAAAAAATTTGATACGTCTAGATATTTTCAAATGTGCTGATTTTTTCTAAGAATAATTTATATTGTGGGAAGAACATCTCTACCAAAAATCAGAATATAATTCATTATTTTTCGTGATAGAGTTTTTTTGAAATTCGTATAAGTGGAGTTCATATAAGAGACATGTATTATTATAATATTATTATTATTATTTTGTAATCTTTCGTCTCGTTAAACAATTTCTTGTGGTTCATTAGTTTTGCATGTAAACATGTCCCGAGCACAAACAACAGTACGTGAACTTTCACTTAGCTTTATGGGTTTGTGTGGTTTATATGAACAAGGCATGCATGATGCCATGCATGATCACAACTTGTGCAAAAATATAAGGCCATCTATAGTTCTATACTACAGAAAGAAAAGATCGAGAAATATGAAGCCAAATTATGGCACTCTTGATCATAGTACAAAATATCCTGATATATCGTGATATTTGGGGATATCTATCAAGATTTCAGAGAAAGATATATAAATATCACGATATGTTCAGAAAACTACAAATATCTGCGATATTTCGATGATATTTATGATATTTTGTGATATTTTGCGATATTTTGAGATATTTGACGATATTTTGTGTATATAACAATGTTATTTAATATTTACTATTATATTTCAAATAAATATAAATAATGTATCATGATATATCAAGAAATATCTATAATATTTATCGATATTTTAGATATATCCAAAATATTTGAATGTGAAACAATATCAAATATCTCCAAAAAGAAAGATATATCCACGATACATATCTAAAAATTGAATATGGATAAATACCCATTTTCTGATATTTTGTACTATGCTCTTGATCGACAAATATAAAACAGTGGCCAGTCTTGATCCCATTAATGCATCATGCACGAATTGACAGCTTTCAAAAGCGTCTCACTTTTGCAGGCCCGTATCTCTTAGTGCACGGTTGCACGCATGCATCTTTTAAAATTATCGCCCAACTGTGCAATTTGTGGTGCACGTGCATCCCCACCAAAATAATTTCAGTGTTATTTCAAACTTTTCAGTACTGTCTGATAGTTTGTTAACGGAATCTAATTTAATCTTCAGACTACAAAACAATAACTTGCCATTAATTTGTAAAGAAAAATGTATGGGCTCGGTGGAGAAAAGGGCTGCCAGGTCAGCGGACCTCCTGGAGGAATCAGAGCAAGGGGATAGGGCGGGAGCACTGGAATCGAACCTAGGGTAAGACTAGGTCAGCGGGGCCTCAGATGGGGGGAGTAGCTTAGGAGAGTCCACCGAGTGGCAGGGGATCATAGCCGGGAAACCCTAGAGCGCGGACGTGGCAGGGGTACGGCAGAAAGAGGGATGGTTGGATGGGGGGCAGATGGACGGATAAGACGTGTAGGGAAGGGATATAAAAGAGGAGGACGGTCGGTGTCCCAAAAGAGGGAGAGAAGAGTGACCATTGAGAGATCATTGTAGAGTGTGTGTGTAACCACATTTTGGCGCCGTCTGTGGGAAACAAAGCAGAGTAGAGATGGCTCCGAAGAGACGAGTAGGTAGACCAAGGAAAGTACCAGTGCGGGAAATGACACCAGAGGCGGGAGTAGAGGAAGAAGGAGGCGGGAGAGCAGATCTGGGGGCGGAGGAGATGAGGCTTATGAGGGAGGAGATTGGAAGACTAAGGGAAGAGAACGAGGGTTTGAGGAGAGAGAGGGAACGAGAAGAGGAAGGACTGGACGAAGAAGAGGATGATAGCTCGGGGGAGGAAGGAGAGGAGCCCAATTTGGTGGAAAATCCGGTGACTGGCCTGACTATGGAGCAGGTACAGGAAATGATAGATAGGGATAGGGAAGCAAACCAGCAGAAGGAGAAAAGTCGTGGAGGAGCAGCCAACCAGGTGGTGGCGGGGTTGAACTGCAATCCGTTGGCGGACGACATCTGGGCGTCGGAGGTCCCAAAGCGTTTTAACCAACCTCGGTTCGAGAGGTACGACGGGAAAGGGGACCCGGCGGACCATATCCACCACTTCAGGCAACAGATGCCGCTATGGCAGGAAGCACGGTACGATGGATTACGATGCATGATGTTCCCCGCCAGTTTGAAGGGCGGGGCGTCGGATTGGTACTATCGTCTGCCGGCGGGAAGCATAAAGAATTTCCAAGAATTGGAGCAAGCCTTCGTGAATCAGGTCGAGAATTTGGACGAGAGAACTGCAGTTATTGCCTTTGAGCGAGGGCTGCGGCCGGGGACGGGAGTACACCAGTCGGTCGCAAAGAATGAAATTGCAATGTTGCATGAGTTATATCCGCGGGTAGAGAAGTACATCAGATACGAGGATACTCTACCAAGGGAGTCTAAGAAATCGGGGAGAGCTGTGTTGTCTTTGGATGAGGATAGGGAGCGCCACAGAGAGAAGGCATCGGACAAGGGAAGCTTGGGATACCGTGGTTACACACCGAGGGTCGAAAGAGTACGGGAAGGAGTTCGGCGGGAGAATAGGGAGAGGAAGCCGTACCGAGAGATAGAGGTGACGCCGCTGAACAGACCGCTGAGTGAGATATTGCCTCTGATTAAAAATCTGCAGGGGTATGAGGGTCTGCGGAATAAACCCATAGAGCTGCCAGATAAACCGTACTGCGCATACCATCAGATGCGAAACCATGAGACGGATGACTGCTATGCTTTGAGGTGGATGGTGCAGAGATTAGTAGAGAAGGGCAAGATGAAGGAGTTCGTGAGGGAAGCGCAGACTGACGAGCGCTTGGCACGACAGGACCAGGTGTTGGGTACCATACATGTGATTTTTAGCGGGGAGGTGCTAAGTCGTAATGCGCATAGAGATAAAGTGAGAAGGACGGCAAGCATCCAACAGGTCGATGAGAGAACTGAAACACCGCGGCCAAGGGTGGGATCAGATGAAGACAGAAACGTGATCGTCTTCAGCAAGGCGGATTTGCAGGAAGTAGACTCTCCGCATGAGGACGCGCTGGTAATCACGGTGACAATGGGCAATTACCGGGTAAAGAGAGTGTTGGTGGATTGTGGTAGCGCGGTAGATCTGCTGTTCAGGGGAGCTTTGGAAGAAATGGGAGTGGAGCCGAGGCAATTGAGGCCTCCCCGCACCAATTTGTACGGATTCAATGGAAGCATGACAGAGCCAATGGGGGAACTCTTGCTGCCGGTAACCACGGGCCCGGTGATGGTGTTTGCGTGTTTTATGGTGGTGGACTCCGCATCCCAATACAACGCCATCTTAGGGAGGAGGTGGATTCATGAGATGAAGGCCGTCCCGTCCACCTACTATCAAGTGATAAGGTTCCCAACTCCGACGGGCACATATGAGGTCCGCGGTGATCAGGTGACCGCCAAAAACAGTCACAGAGGGACAGTGAAGCGATTGGTGCATGAAACAGAAGAGGGAAGCTCCCACCCCAGGAAGAGGCAGGCATAGCAATTACAGATCGCCTCCGCCGATGTTAAGGAGAAGCCGGCGGAGGGTCCGAAGACAATAGACGAAATTGAAGTGGTAAATATAGGGGAGGGAGAAGAAGAAAGATTTACCTCGGTGGGGTCCAGTCTGTCGGATGATTGGAAGCATAAAATGGTGCAGTTCTTGTCGGAAAATAGGGATGTGTTCGCTTGGGATATCGAGGACGTTACGGGATTGGACCCGGAGTTTGCATGCCATAGGTTGCACATGAAGGAAGAAGCCAAACCGGTGAGGCAGAGGATGCGGAGTATTAGGCCAAAATATGCAGAGAGCATCCGCGAAGAGGTATCACGGTTGAAGGGAGCTGGCATAATACGGGAGACCGAGTTCACCGAGTGGTTGTCCAATGTGGTCGCTGTACCTAAAAAGAATGGCAAAGTGCGGATGTGCGTCGACTTCACGGATGTGAATAAGGAGTGTCCGAAAGATAGTTACCCCATGCCGCGGGTAGATGAACTGGTGGATAGGACCGCGGGATACAAGGTGTTCTCGTTCATGGACGCGTCTATGGGATATAATCAGGTAGCGATGTATGGGCCTGATCAGGACAAGACAGCATTTGTGGTGGAAGGTGGCACCTATTGCTATACAAGGATGCCATTCGGACTGAAGAATGCGGGAGCCACCTTCCAAAGGTTGGGGGAGAAAATGTTCGAAAGCAAGATTCGAAAGGGGATTGAAATATATATATAAACGACATGGTGGAAAAGAGTATGTCGGAGGAAGAGCATCTGGAGGGATTGCGGGAGACATTCAATATATTGCGGAGGCATAACTTAAAATTGAATCCGGATAAGTGTACCTTTGGAGTGACCACGGGCAAGTTCCTGGGATACATCGTGACACATCGAGGAATAGAGGCCAACCCTGAGCAGATAAGAGCCTTGATAGAAATGCCGTCTCCGCAGAATGTGAAGAAGGACAAATGGCTAGAGGGGAGGGTGGCGGCGTTAAACAGGTTTATTTCCAAGTCATCCGACAAATGCCGACCGCTGTATAGACTGTTGAGAAGTACTCCAGATTTCTTGTGGACAGCGGAGTGCGAAGAGGCATTTCAAGAATTGAAAGGGTATTTGGGTAAAGCGCCTTTATTATCCCGGCCGGAAGAAGGGGAGAAGCTGTACTTGTACTTGGGAGCATCCGATTATGCAGTGAGTTCAGTTTTGGTCTGCTTGGTAGACAGGGTGGAGAAACCGGTATATTTTTAGAGTAAAATGTTACTTGACGCAGAGACGAGATATAGCAGAATTGAGAGGTATGCCCTAGCCCTAATCTTCTCGGCTCTGAAGCTGAAGCCCTACTTCGAGTCTCATTCCGTGGTAGTAGTCACCAACCTACCACTCAAGCAGGCGATAAGGACAGAAAGTTCCGGGAGGATGTTGAAGTGGGCGGTGATGCTTAGTGCTTATGAGATACAATATCAGGGTAGGACCGCGGAGAAAGCACAAGCAGTGGCAGAATTTCTAGTGGAGTTCCCAGCCGAAGATCCCAATTGGGGAGAAGAGATGGTTATGGAACCAGAAAGAGACGGGGAGCCCAATGTACTGAATCCGTGGGATGAAAGAAATGGGTGGAGGATATTCGCGGACGGATCAGCCACGGATGAAAGTAACGGCATAGGAGTGGTGTTAGTTACGCCCGATAACAACCGTATAGAGTTGACTGCGAGGTTGGGGTTCGCGGCGTCTAGCAATGAAGCGGAGTACGAGGCAGTGATAGCGGGACTAAGGATGGCCGAGGATGTGGGGGTCAGAGAGCTGATAGTGTACTCGGATTCGAATCTTGTGATTTGTCAAGTTAATGGGGGATTTGCAGCGCGGTGCCCGAGAATGGCAAAATATCTGAATGTGGTGCACTAGAGGGCCCGCAGATTCGCAAAGATCCAATTCGTGCACCTGGGTCGCGGAGAGAACAGGCACGCAGATGCACTAGCATATGTGGCGGCAGCTATGCCGGGGTCAGAGGATAGGGTGATACGGGTAGGCAGAGTGGACAGACCCAGCACGGAAGAGGGGACAGAGACTTGTCATGTAACAGAAGAGGAAGAGTGCTGGATGAACCCCGTCATCGATTTCTTAGGAGGAAAAGAGGTGACCGACAAGAAAGAAAAGAGAAGATTGGAACAGACCTCCCAAAGATACGTCCTAGCGGGAGGAGAATTGTACCGGAAAAATTTCAACGGACCTTTGTTAAAGTGTTTAAGCCCGCGGTCAGCTAAAGAGGTGGTAAGGGAGCTGCATGAGGGTGACTGTGGGAGCCATTCTGCAGGGAGGACCACTGCGCACCGACTATTAACGCAGGGTTACTTTTGGCCCCACATGAAGAGAGATGCGACGGATTTCGCCAAGAAATGTGACAAATGTCAGAGGTTTGCACAGCGGATATTCGCTCCCGCCGAACCCCTGCATAATGTGTCGAGTCCGTGGCCGTTTTCCATGTGGGCGATGGATGTCGTGGGGCCATTGCCCATGGCCAGCGGCAAGAGGCGATACATGTTGGCGGCCACCGACTACTTCACAAAATGGATAGAGGCTATCCCTTTGCAGCAAGTCAAAGAGACGCAGGTGATTAAGTTTTTGTGGGAAAACATCATATGTAGGTTCGGATTGCCGTATGCTGTCATCGCGGACAATGGGACACAGTTCACGGGAGCTAAAGTGGCGGCGTTTCTGCGGTCGTATCGGGTGAAACAAGGATTCTCAGCCCCATACAACCCAGAGGGGAACGGACAGGCGGAATCTTCCAACAAAACGATAATGAACAACTTGAAGAGGAAGTTGGAAGGTAAAAAAGGCGCCTGGGCCGACGAATTGAACCATGTTCTATGGGCCTACCGGACCACTCCGAGAACTAGCACCAAAGAGACACCATTTGCCATGGCATACGGAGTTGAGGCTGTGATTCCCTCAGAGATGATCACGAGTACAATGAGAACCAGAGTGGTGAAGGATGGGACGAACTGGCGCATTTTGGCGGGGGACTTAAACCTAGCAGAAGAGAAAAGAGACGGCTCGCGATCATTTGGAAGAATATCACCGAAGGTTCGCGAGAGCGATAATAGAAAGGTCAAGCCGCGACATTTCAAGATTGGGGAGATGGTGCTGCGGCGAGTGACTCCAAGCACAAAAGAAGAGAAGGATGGGAAGCTGGGGCCAACGTGGGAGGGGCCATACACCGTGGTGGAGACAGGAGGGTCAGGGACCTACAAGCTGCAAACCATGAAGGGCAAATTGATAGAAAAACCGTGGAATGTAAGGATGTTGAAGAAGTTTCACAGTTAAAAGTAGGAAAAGCTTGAACGATGTAAGGAGGTCCAACATAGGGGCCGACAGCTGAATGTAAATATATAAAACCACAGCACTTTTGGGGAATGAAATGGTGTTTGTTATATGCAATGTCATAGGGAATAACACCAGCCAGGGATCAGCGGAGAGAGTGTGGGTAGGGACAAATAGAATGCACCCAATGAGTATGAGAGCAGGGTCGAGCCGCGGTGGGATGAGCCCCCGCGGACCCTAGAGTCCAGAGACCCGGGGGCAATAGAGTGTTCCGGCAAGTGCAGGAGACCGAACGACCCGCGGGGCGGGATGAGCCCCTCGCGGATCGGAGATGGTAGAGACAGGTGGGGCAATAAAATGTCTCAGCAAGGGTAAGAGAGGGGCGAGCCGGGGGGGATGGCCCTCGCGGACCCGAGAGTCAGCGACACGACGGGCAATGGAGCATTCCGGCGGGGGAGATCGCGACCAGCCGGGCGGGATGAGCCCCTCGCGGATCGGAGATGTCAGAGACAGGGGACAATAAAATGTCCCAGCAAGGATAAGAGACTGGGCGAGCCGCGGGGGGGATGAGCCCCTCGCGGACCCCAGAGTCCAGCGACACGGGGGCAATGGAGCATTCCCGGCAGGGGCAGGAGACTGAGCGACCCGCGGGGCGGGATGAGCCCCTCGCGGATCGGAGATGTCAGAGACAGGTGGGACAATAAAATGTCCCAGCAAGGATAAGAGATCTGGCGAGCAGGGGGGGCCGCCCCTCGCGGACCCCGTGAGTCGGCTGACGGGGGCAATGGAGTGTTCCCGGCAAGTGTGGGAGTCGAGGTGATCCGCAGGGTGGGATGAGCCCCTCGCGGATCATACATGGCAACAACGCGGGTGCAAAGAGAAGGGCCCCGGCTTGTTTGAGCCCCTTGGGTGATGCAGGAATGGAAGATAGCTCCGAGGAGATTTGGAATAACAAATAAGAGTTAAGTAAAAACATACATGAGAATCACAAGCTACCTCGAATGGGGGAGAGACAATAGTAAAACATATAAAATCTAAAATATCTTGTTACAGGGGAAGCATAGCCAACAGCGGGGCCCGGAAAGCGAAAATATCCTGTGACAAAACAAGGGTCGCTAGTTAACATCAGAGGAGGGCTCATTGGCAGGCACCCCAAAGATCTTCGGCGATCTTGTCGGAGCCATGAAGGAAGGACCGGGGTTCGACGAAGCGTACTGGCCGACGTGTCGGGAGTGCCGCTCGTGTGAGTGACCGGCCTTTCAGGGAGGAGGCGGCCCTCTTGGATAAGTCTGTCCATGGCTTCCTGAACTTTCTTGGCCACCCTCTTGTCAGCCAAAAGTTTGAAGCGGTCGCAGAGTATGTTCATGTCCGCTAGGTTCTTTTGGGACTCGGCGGCGCTGGCCTCTTCATACTTCTGTTTAAGGGCCTCTAGATCATCTTGGTGCTTCTGGGCTGCGGAGTCCAAGGCGAGCTGATGATGCTGGAGAAGGGAGTCCCTTTGCTGGCTTAGACGGCCATTGACTTGGTCCATATACATTTGGTGGTTGCGCTCAGCAGTCTGGAGCTCATCTTGGGCCTGCAGCTTGGCCAGGTTGGCGGCCGCCAATTCTAATTGCAGGCTAGCATGGGACGCCCTCACCCCTTGGGGTCCTTCCAGCTCCTTCTCCAGAGTAGACAGTCTGTTTCGGGCACTGAGCAGGCCGCGAATCATGTAGGAGATGTCCAGACTGACCTGAGACACAAGGGAGAAGGTAAAAAAAAAAAAAAAAAAAAAAAGAAGAAGAACGTACCCTCTCCCAGTTAGTGTACAACGACGTGCGGTGCGAATCGAAGGTACCACCGTCTGCATACGCGATATCGCGGGGTAAATGGGAGTTATAAAATAAGGAGGAGGCAACCGCGGCGTTGTCCAGAGTCGAGTCGTCGGTATTCACTCGGCGGTTGCGCACCTTGAAGACTGGGCGGAACTCCTCTACGACGACGGGGGAAGGTGCCGGGACATCAGTGGGCACGGGCGCCGAAGCAGGTTCCTTGCCAGCCCGGTGAGAAGGGGGTGATGGCGCAGTGGGGGGCTGGGTAGCAGCGAGTGGGGTGGGGTCTCCAGGAGCAGAGTCATGTGGTGTAGGGAGCCCGGGACTGGCGGAACTCGATGTCCGCGGTTTCTTGGAGGGCGGTTGTTCTTCAGAAGTACGGGTCTCGGCAGAGGGAACCTCTATAACCCCCTCGTCGTCAGAATCACTGTCAAACAGCTTCTGCGTATGTACATCCATGTCGTCGGTGGGGGAGTTGTGGTATTGGTCAGCCCAGTCAGAGATGGAGCGATAGGAGTGGGTGCCTTCCGGGGCGGGGGAGTGGGGGTGGCTTTGGTTGCGGAGAGAGGCGTGGGAGCGGGACCTTTTCTTGGGGGAGGCTCGGGGTTTGCGCTCTTTGGGAGGGGGAGGGCGGTAAAAGGGGGCAGAAAACTCACCAAAGTGTTGGAGAGAAGGAACTTGTAGAAGTGGAGTCGCAGTAGTAGGGTGAATACCTAGATGGGCCGCTTGGTCAGGTCCCAAGTCGCGGAGTCGCTGGAAGATAGGACAGGAAATGCCGGAGTATATTTGGGACTTGGAATCTGGTCGCCACCCTGTACAAGGAAGAAAAAACATGGTTAGGAAAGAACGAAAGAGTACGTCGGGAGAGGAAGGGAGAGCCGAGGTACTCACCGCGGAATTTGAAGGCGAGGTGGTTAAGAGTCAGATCATCGGGGAGGTCCGCGGATAGAAAGGGACCTGACACGTACAGGGGGTAATGGTGCCATACTTTATCTGAGGAGGTGATGTGAAGCAAGAAATTCTTCTTTCGAGGGCGCACGCAGAATGACTGGTACCCGACCCCGACATCTTTAGTGCTCTTCTTAAGGTAATATTGAGAGAAGATGTCGCGGCTCGTGATTTTGGGGTCCCCGGTCTGATTGTAAGAATTCGCGGCATACATAAGTCTCCAAAAATTGCCTATGCCTTGGCAGGGGGGAATATTGAAATGGTTGCATACCTCGACATCTAGCAAGGTGAGAGGTAGTCGCAAGCCGGCCACAATTTGGCCAACCGTGACAACCAGACACCCCGGACGTCGAGGAACCAGGTGGGGGTAATGGGTGGTGGTAGGCACGTGTTCTAAAATTATGTCGGTCGGGATACCATAGGCCGCCCTAATTGCGGCCAAATTAGGTCTACGATATCGAGAAGGGGGCGGCAGTAAAGAGGCTAGGCGGCCAGAGGTGGAAGGGACTGCGGCCGAAACAGTGGGGGACGGAGACGCCACCCCGTCAGATCGGGATGAGGAGGAGTCAGAAGACTCAGAGCCCGACATCGAAGAAATACGGCAAGATCTAGTAGAGGAAAATTTCAAACAGAAGCAGAAAGTAAAGATTCGAGCGCAAAAAGACTTACCGAGGGAGGAGACAGCCTGAGTGAAATGCGCAAGAAGGATGAGGTTCTCCGGAAAAAGAGAGGAAAAGTGACCAGTAGTGGGGCTTGGACGGAGGAAACGAAGAGAGCAGCAAGAAGAAAAAAGAGAGCAGTTTGAAGAGATAGAAGGAAGGTGAAATGAGAAAAGAAGAGGAATTGGAGAGGTTTATGTAGGGGAAGGGTGAAGATGTCTTTTGAGAGAGTAAGGAAGGTAGAAAGGCTGGGGGCAGAAAGGTAATTGCACGGAAGGTGGAAACCGAGGCGACAAGACAGTCAACCAGTCTAAAGGAGACACGTGGCAACACGAAGTACGAGAGTCGGCGAAAAGCGTGCGTGACGAGGGCAATCATCCTTACACGAAAACCGAGGGGCACGCGCGAAGGCGCGTGGGTAACGAGGAGAAAGGGGTTCTTGACTCCAGGCCCGCAAGTAGGACCGCGGAGTCAAGAAAGGGCATTTGTATGGGCTCGGTGGAGAAAAGGGCTGCCAGGTCAGCGGACCTCCTGGAGGAATCAGAGCAAGGGGATAGGGCGGGAGCACTGGAATCGAACCTAGGGTAAGACTAGGTCAGCGGGGCCTCAGATGGGGGGAGTAGCTTAGGAGAGTCCACCGAGTGGCAGGGGATCATAGCCGGGAAACCCTAGAGCGCGGACGTGGCAGGGGTACGGCAGAAAGAGGGATGGTTGGATGGGGGACAGATGGACGGATAAGACGTGCAGGGAAGGGATATAAAAGAGGAGGACGGTCGGTGTCCCAAAAGAGGGAGAGAAGAGTGACCATTGAGAGATCATTGTAGAGTGTGTGTGTAACCACAAAAAACATCACGCATAATTATTTTGAAATATGAGTACTCTTGAAATATCTGCATGACTCTAATCTTGTGATTAATATACTTGTGAAGAGGAGTCTAGCTTGATTTCCAGATTTATTAGTTAGAGATTACAAATAATTTTTACATTGAAACTTACTTCAACAATGACTGATTTCTCTCTTTTTCTTGTTGGTTCCGTTTCTTAGAATGTAATTCCAATTCAAAAACAACTTGAATACTTCACGGAGTACAAGGCAAGACTTGAAGATGTAATGGGAGCTGAGAAACTGGAAAATCACATTAGAAGAGCAGGATTTGTTGTTAGCTGTGGAACAAATGGCTTCGCCGCCAACTATTTTAGTGTCCCAAATCGACGAGCGCAGTACAATGTCACGGATTATCAGAACTTTTTGCTTCAGAAAACTCGTAATTTTCTGCAGGTTCGTTACATGAATGTTCATGAGCAAGGCGTTGAATGCACAAGACACATACTAAAATTAATTTGTTGAACAATTAAAGAACAAATGTGGTAACATCCAAAAAATGGGCAGGGTTTGTTGGACCATGGAGCTCAGAAAATCGGAATAGTTGGAGTACCACCAATTGGCTGTTTGCCCATTGTAATTACTACGAACTCAAATAATGCAATTTCTCATCGTGGATGTATTGAATCCTACTCTAGTGTTGCAAAAAAATATAATGCCAAGCTTCAAAATGTGCTACAAAGCATGCAGAAGAACCTGGGCAATTTTGGTGCTATAATTGTCTATGGCGAAATTTATGAGCCCCTACTTGATATGATCAAAAGCTACAAGAAATTCGGTTAGTAATCATCCTGCATCTTTATACATACGTCTTTTTATATTTGCAAGACTGTCTGTAACTTTGGATATCGCCTATTGATTTGCAAATTTATCAAAAGTTTGGGCCCTCATATTTCTAAAGATTTCAACATCTTGCCCCTTGACCCTTCGCCCAAAGTTATATAGGACGTTTAAATTTTTTTTTTTGCTAAGTGAGCTTGAAATTTTATTAATAAGAAGAAGAAAAGTTACATAATAAAAATGAAGGAGAAATAAAGTGAGATGAGAAAATCAACAGAACATGGAAAAAATCTATATAAACGGGACTGCATCATTGTAATGGATATGATGGAGAGACAGGATCTTGAAATAAGTCTATACTGACTCCCATCGTATCAAGTTGTTTTTTTTTAAAGGTAATTGGTATTATAGCAAAAATGAATTTGTTTTTAGTTTTTTACAGTGACATCAAGTGAGAGTCCTGGTAGTACTCTCCCATCATATCTTTCGGCCAGCCCATTTACAATACAAATTTGTTTTTGAAACATTTTTTTTTTGCTAAAGTTTGTTTTTGAAATTGGCTTACAACACCTTGTTCTCCAGGTTTTGAAGAGTGGAGGAGAGGATGTTGTGGAACAGGCTTGTTCGAGTTTGGCTATTTATGTAATCCCTAGTCGTTGGTCTGCTCCGATCCGTCCAAGTTTATTTTCTGGGATTCAATCCATCCCACAGAAAAAACATACCACTTCTTGTTCACTGCGTTACGCGATTTGATTGATAAATTCACTTAAGAATCCGCTTCGCATACTATAGGTGCAATTTGCATTTTATTTGCCTTCTGTATAAATTCTTATGTATTAACTGCATGCCTACATAAAATTGTATTATTTCGTAGTAACGTCCACAAGATTCGACAATGATTTTATATTTAGCATGAATAATTGGTCTCTTTGATTTCCATGAGATGTAAGCTCTAAAATGCAGATCAGCAGATGCTCAGCGTTTAAGAGCAGTCTTAGAAGTGTGTGATAGTTGTTAGTTAAGTCACTCTTAGGCTAACACAAAAGAGCCTTTCTTTATCAACAGCAATAAACAAAACCAAATAGGGAATTTTGACTTAACCGCCCACAGTTTGGTAGCGTTTTGACTAAACCCCATATTTTTAAAATCATTTGAATTTGCCCCCCCCCCCCCCCCCCCCCCACTCCGTCAATTTTGTGTGTAACAGACGTTGGTATTTTAGCTATTGACCATTTTACCCTTATGAAATAGACGTTACATTGCCCCCCCACATTAACACGTTAAACCTAGCTTTGCGAAAACCCCCCAAAAGTAGTCATTATTTAATTCTTGCACTCTCTCTCTCGTATTTTACACATTGGCCATTTTGCCCTTATGAAATAGCCGTTGGGTTTTATATTTTATTCCTTTTGTATAAATCTCATCTCCTCCTCGACTCTTTAGTCTGAAATCAACACAAATCTCATCTCATTTTTATGGGCGGTGGCACTTGCGAGGTTAGCAATACAAATCAACCATCTCATATTCTATTCTCACATTTAATCTTCTTCCTGACCTTCTTCTTCTTCTGCTTCTTCTTCTTCTTCTTCGTTTATTGTTTACTTAAACATTGGGGGGGTTATGCAAATAGCATATTAACGTTTGGGGGGTTTACACTAACTAATAATAAACCCCAAACTTAATTTGTTTTGTTCTGTTTTCAGATTGCAATGTCATCATCAAAAGCAATCAACTATGGGTCTTGTTTTCTTTGTGGGGATGCAGGGCACTGGAAGGTTGATTGTCATTGGCTTGATTATCCCTGTGTTTTAGGATGTCCAGATATTATGAGGGTTCGCTAGAGTGGGCAAGAACACACTAAAGGATTGAGATTCCTCAGATGTAATAGTGCACCAAGATGCAACGGTTACAAATGGATAGATGTACCAACTAAAGCAAAAGGGAAGGCTGTGGAAGTGGAAGTGGAAAGGAATGAAGTGAAGAACAAAGAGAAGTCTAAAGAGGAAGGGAAACTCAAGTTGTGTATTGATGGTGTTATTAAGATGGATATTAAAGGCAATGTGTCTGATGTAACTGAACTTGTGAGGAAATTAGCATTTTAATGTAATGGACATGTTCAAGTCTATTTTTAATTCTGACATAGTGTTCAAGTCTACATTTAAGTCTGACATGTTAATATGATCAAAAATGCATAACAGCAAACATGCCTTAAAATGATCAAAACACAGCACTTAAGTCATTGAAGTCTTACAACAAATCCATAACACAACACTTAAGCATACATAACACTTCTCTAACACTTAATAGAATAACAAATCAAGTACATTTTATATAGCACTTGACTTAGGTCTGACACAACAAATCAAATATATTTTACACACAAATCATTGAAGTCTTACAGCAAATCATTGAAGTCTTACACATAGCACTTAAGTTAACCTCAGTCTTACAACAAATCCATAACACAACACTTACAAAACCCCATAAAAAATATAGCATTAATGTAGTCAAGACTGCACTTTTGAAGAAGCTTGAGAGAGGATGTTGTACCCCTTCCCGGACCTCTTTCTTGGAGGTGGCATTGGTGGCATTGCGTATGTATGTGGGGGCTGGCCTCAATGGAGCAATACTTTCTTGAGTTTGAATAGGTTCAGACTGGCTAGGTTGTGGACCTTGTGAACTTCCAAATAAAAGTTCAGATAGATGACCTTGATCAGAAACATTTCCCCCCCTCCTACCCCTAGCACCTCCTCTGCCTCTTCCACCCCCATCCTCACTTGAAGTCCCCTCTTGGCTCCCATCTGTAGCATTTCTCCCCCTACCCCTACTCCTGCTTCTACCACCTCTACTTTCTCTCCCACTTGCAGGCAGTTGACTCCCATCTTCACTTGCAGTCACTTGGCTCTCATCCTCACCACTTGTACCCCTACTCCTGCTTCTACCACCTCTACTTCCTCTCCCACTTGCAGGCAGTTGACTCCCATCTTCACTTGCACTCACTTGGCTCTCATCCTCACCACTTGTACCTCTACCCCTACCTCTAACACCTCTGCCTCTACCTCTTGCTGGCAAATCACCTTCAACAACTTGACTTCCATATTCACTTGTAGGCAGTTGGCTCTCATCCTCACCACTTGTACCCCTACCCCTAACACCTCTACCTCTACCTCTTGCTGGCAAATCATATTCAACAACTTGACTCCCATTTTGTGCATTGATTGGTCTGAGAAGAAAGGGGTTTGGGAGTGGCCTTGTTCTTGGTCTCCCAGGCTTTCCTCTTCCTCTATAAGATGCTCTGGCAACAGTTGCAATGACATTATCTCCCACCTGACACTACAAAAAAAACGACTTTACCCGACAGACTCCAGAAAGATTACCCGACGGTTTATAACCATAGGAAGTTACCAACGCCTTTTATCCGTCGGGTATTAGTTGGCCATCCATCCCCGATTGTTTTATTCTGTCTGACGGTTGCACGAGAGTTTTTAGCTATCGGCTAGTTCGACGGGCTTTAACCATTGTTTGTTTCCAACGGACACCTAAACATGGCAGTTCTACTTAACCGTCGGCATATCTATTCAATTATCAGGCGGCAAAGATTTCACTTCCCACGCCCAAAATTTCATGAAAAATTAAACCACCCTAAAATTAAAATAATTAAGCCGACTCTAAAACTTCCGACTTTTCAGCTTCTCCTTCTTCTACTATTCGCTTTCTGCAATAGCCCTGCTGATTACACCATTACCTCATGAAACTCTTGAATTTCATTGGCACCACAGTCACTTCGTTCTCAACCTAAACAGGTAATTTCAATGTTTGAATATTTAGTTAATTTCAATGAGTTCTAGTCAACATAGTAGAAGTAGAAAACCAAATACAAAAAAGTACGTTTCTCTTAATTTCTTTGGTGAAAGAACTTAAGAACAAGATCTTTTTTATCAAAAAAAAAAAAGAATAATATCTTTACTATGCAAGTGATTCTACGAGTGTGCAGTTTGTCTGCAGCACTGCCATGACTCTTGCGTGCCTTTTCCTCACTGGAATTAGAGATCTTTGCTTGAAAGTTTTACTTTTGTGTTAGATGGAGGTATTTGATAATCATTTGGTTACTTTAACACCTTTCAAATTTCTTGTGTAGACAATGCAAGGAGGGTGTAATCATGAAGCGTACTTGTTGTTCCCCGTGTATTTGGATGGAACCTTATTGGACAATGCCAATTCCTTGAAAGCTGATGTTCTTCAAATATTCCGGCAGGTTGGCTTATTATTCCAAGCAATATCGCATAATTGGCTTAGCACAAATTAACAAAACCGTGTTGTGCATACATTTTCTGGGAGGTGTTTGAAGGGGAGAATTTGAAGGCTTTCATAATGGTGGGGGTTTGGTCCTCTTCTAGGTAGTTGAACTTCCTTTTCCTCCGTAATAAATTTGATGCTTATTTTGCATACCTAATGGGTCAATCAGAGCACACGGGGAACTTGTAAACTAAATCTTATCATCCAACAAATGTAGATAGGGGGCAGCCAAGTGTTCTCAGTATTATGCAGGGGTCCATTCTTCGTACTTTCTCTTCACATCAACATTTACGAGATGCTAAAATTGGAAAGATTTGTAATTTTCTCGAAAGTACCTTATATGCGGATGCTTTCCATTAATATTTATGTCGATCTTTGGATTTTTCATTTGCATCGACGATCTTCGCTTCGATTTCAGTTGTAATGGGAGTGTTTAAGGTATGCTCAAGGACACGCTTCCAAACCAAACTAGTATCTAAAAGCTTCCCGACATTACAAGTATCTTGTTCAAATAAGGACACTCGTTAGTCCCGATTAATCTTTGAAGTGGATTTAATGAAAAAATCTTTGAAGTTGATTCAAATTTGAGTAATGCAACTCTAAATATTTTTGGTCTTCAAGATGATTTGTTATTGATCTTTCTGCAGTTACTGATGACAGGAGTAGCTGTCCTAAAAGTTGATGAGCTTGGAAGGCGACCCTTACTGATTAGAGGTGTCAGTGGCATTGTATGTTTCTCATCTCTCTTCGTCATCTTCCTTCATGAAATGTTTTATGCCATTTCAGGATACTGATAGTTGAGAAATCTTGAAAGCTCACTTTATATCCTTCTATGTCACAGACGCTTTCCTTGCCGCTTCTCGCTGCTTACTATAAACTTCTTCAAGGTTTTCCTATCATTGCAGTAATTTCTCTCGCTTCTTTATGTTGGTCGCTACCGGGTAAAATTTTGTTGCGCCCTTCGAAACTTTCCTCTCGGGTGCTCGCCGTAACAAAAAAAAAAAAGTAAGAAAAAAACACATAAATAGGAATAAGAATACAGCTCTCTTGTTTGTACCTCGTCATTTTTGGTGAAGTCACAAGGAGAAACAAAGTAATCTTGATCTCTAATGAATCTATAGATCAATTGCAGATCTCTTTATATTCTCTCGCAATATGTGAAGGTTATTTTGATGACCGGACTTTGTTCTTTAATGGCTTCTTCAGATATCTTTTGGTCCTATTAGTTGGTTAATGTTGTCGAGATATTCCCTATTCGCACAAGAGGTCGTGGGATCAGTCTTTGCAGTTCTCACTAACTTTGGCTCAAATGCACTTGTAACTTTTGCTTTCTCCCCGCCCCATCGTTTTTCAATCCGCACTCCCTCACTATTATTTTCATGTATTTCCCCAAAGAGTTTTTCAAGGCCCGCTTCTTCCCAAACGGATGATATCCCCAATTTGCTCGCTAATGGCATGACCATGTATTTGATCCAATCATGAGAATCATCCATGTTTCGAAATTGTATATTCTTTTGGATACTACTTACTGCAAAAGACGAGGGGGATATAAACTTTCACTCTCATGGAACGACACAAAACAGTTTCACGTTTTGAGTTTTAATTTTAAATATCATAATGAACCAAGTGAGTTAATTGTTCTTAGTTTATCGATACTTGTACTTTTGTGCTTATATCCCTCTCCATGTTATGTAACTGAAATGATTTCTCCTTCCCTCAATTAATTGATTCCACTCTTCTATATGTAGCTACAAGATCTTGGGGTGCTTACAATAAACAAAGAAGTTCAAGCAAAGATGAGTTCTCGAGTATGCCCACATTGGATATTTGGCTTGAGTTGACAAAAACCTGCGCAGTGTGAAACATTATGTGTGAAACCATTTCGAGATGGATGTTCTATCGAGTTCTTGAGATTATGGTATGACCAACGTATATAATTATGACATTTTGATCGATGCTTTGTTGTAGCTCAACTCTTATGGTGATGACCGTCTTTGTTTTTGCAGCTCCGGTAGACTTTGCGGTGTATGCAAATGCTTTGAGGGATTGTCTTCACGGATTCCTTGAACAGTCTATCAAAGGTGTCAACAGCTTTTTTATTTTTAGATCAATTAAACCCGACTTTCTATTAGGTCTCCGGTCATCCGTCTTCACGTATCACAGACTTTCCTTTAATAAACATTAGGCTCCAACTTTATGTTTTTGATAACAGTAGTTTGGCGCAACAATTTAACTGTTTAGTAACTGGAATAATTCATCTTATGTGCGAAAACAAACAAAGAAGTTTAGTCCTCAAATCTACACATGCATTCTCTGTGAGGTCACATATGGATTAAGTGTTGACTTTGTTAGCTTTTTTTATGTTTATGATCAAAATCCGATAATCGTACGCTGAAATAGTTTAGAGCACCTTGATTTTACATGCATTATTCCTACATCATAATGTAGAGATCAGTTATGTGAATGCTTGTTGATTTGAGTTGTGTATTGTATATAGGAAGACACATATTTTGTCTATAATATCTTGAAGGACTGATGTTATGTGAAAATAAAAATGGTAATTTTTCTCTATTGATTCTGAATGATTTTATTTCTCCTCCAAAAACAAATTCTTAGGCACATGGAGTCATTGAGTTGCCAAATCCTCCTCCAGAGCTGCTAATATTTGAACCTTTTGTTGAAACTGATGAGATAATCATTTCATCGAAATCACCAAGTGAAAATTCACACCACCTCATATGGAAAGGAAACAGTAGATGGCCGGGTTGAAATTACTGTTGGTGTTGTTGGGAAACGTGGAGCTATGCAATCTCTAAGTCCCAAGTGTCCTTTGTTATGAATCTGGTGACATTTTATCTCTTGAGGAGAAATTTCAAGGTACTACTTTATGAATGTTGGTTCTTGATTGCACATGTTAAACTGATGCCTTAGTTGTATTACCTTCGTTTCTAATGGATTTGAAACCAAAATCATTGTCGCCTACTTACATATTGCTTGTTAGTCTATGAAAATTAAGGAAAAAGGAGAGAAAAAGCAGAGAAAAGAAAATGTTTGCGTGATAGTGGCACCCATTAGATGATAGGATTAAGCTCGGGCTTCAGAAACTTTGACAGATCTTTATACCTTCACAAATATGTCTTTGAACATATTAGGAGTTTCATCCTTGTCTCCCCCACACACACACACACAATAAAATGGAAGTATTTTTTTTTAATTCTAGAAGTACTCAACTAAGGGGGGAATGTATCCTCACCTCAGCTTGCATGTGCTAAAACTGGAGTAGGCTGATTGGCGTCTTTTTGTTAATTATGAATGTTGTGAAATAATATCTTTTGAAGATCTATGAAAGAGGCATTTAGAATTTATAAAAAGAAATTTTGTTGCGAATGGTCTAATTATATCAATTATGTAAATTTGGTTTTGTTCTATGTGCCTTAAAGTCTGCTGATACTTGATTTTACAGGTGGAACTGGCATCAATCTAACTCCGCCGCCATCCTCAATTATGAGGCTCATCAAGAAAACCCTTGATTTTATGGAAATTGAATTCCTTGTCCATAATTTCTTTTTAATTTAATATTTAAACAGAAAAGTTTGTCGGTTTAAATCTTTGAAACAAGTGCCTAGTGAAAATAATCGAAAAAATTTTCCAACCTGTTAACCCGATAAAATGTGGTGGGATTTGAGCACGAAAGCAGTGTAGACTCCACATGATTCTAATCATGCGTGATTGTTTCTTGAGAAGGCCCCTTATTAACATTTCTTGAACTTTTTGCCAAACACATCCTTTTTTTAGAGAGAAAATAGGAGCTCGATTAGCAACTTGTTCAACTATTCCCGATACTCCTTTGGAAATTTCAAGTTAAAAATTATATTATTCATGTCTACTCACATCCCAGCTTTGTTTTTTCTTCTCTTGTACCAGTAATGAAGCCCTAGAAAGATGTAAACAGAGAATAGAACTTATTGCAAACATTCTCGGACTAATGTAATGTTGGGATACCTGAAACAATTATTATAAGATTTTTTTTTTTAAATAAAGAACTAATACCCGACGGATAAAAATTGTCTAGTAGCAAACTACCCGACGACTAGTAGCTGGCATATCCGACGGTTGGTGACAGCTGGTCTAACCGACGGTTGGTGACAACTGGTCTAACCGACGGTTCATAACAGGAGAACTATCTAACGGTTTTTAACAGCAGCAACTATCCGACGGTTATTGACAGCCGGCATAATCGACGGTTATTAACAGCAGGAATGTCCGTCGGCAAAGATCCTCAACCCCGACGGCCTGTTTTGACCAATAAAAACCGTTGGAAGCCTATGCCGACCGAGCATTTTCTGACGGTCTTGCGGCAGTTTTGGTCTGTCGGGTAATACCTTTCGTGACAGCCATAGTCAGTCGGGTAAAGTCGTTCTTTTGGTAGTGTGACCTCCTTGACAACTTCTGGCATTATTCCCATAAACTTGGCACCTTGAACACCTTACTTCGTTAGATTCATCTGCACCTCTTCTTCTATTCACCCTTGGCCTGCCAGGCTGCCTTTGTCTGATTGGTGGATAGATATACTCTTCTTGAGTAGGTTGTTACAAACGCACTACTACAACTATAACACCAAACATGAAATGGAGTGCAACTATACTTACAATAGGTCATTCATCTTCATGCAAGTAAGGTACAATGTGACCAGCACAAGCTCTTTTGAAAGTTGCTGCAGAGAAATAAAGGCTACAATACCTAAAACAACACAAATGGAGGTATAATGATTCACAGAAAGACAGAATTGATTCACATAAATGACTCACAGAAAGAAGAAGATAGAAATGACCCCTTCACAGAAAGACAGACAGAAATGATTCACAGAAAGACATAAATGATTCACAGTATAGCAGAAATTATTCACAAAAATTATTTATAGAAAGACAGGACATAAATGATTTTAAAAATGGGGGGTTTAGTCAAAACGCTACCAAACTTTAGGGGGTTAAGTCAAAATTCCCCTTAACAGAAAGACAGAAATAATTCACAGAAAGACAGGACATAAATGATTCACAGAAAGACAGACATAAATGATTCACAGAAAGAGAAATTCAATGATCTTACTCAATCCATGGTTGCCTCCTTGGTTTAATGACAGCTACAGCATAAAGGCAAAGAATGTCAGTGACTTGCCATTCATGACAATCACATGTGTGTCTCTTTAAGTCCACATTCCACCATTTTCCAGTAAAGACATTAGTCACTAAAAATGTGCCTTCAATTGCTGAACCACTCACATTCAAATTTCCAATTTTGCTGCTAAGGTCAATAATAATATCCTTAACCCTTGGCACTAAATCATTATCATTCCATGGCTCACATTTCTCTTTCCTGTCATATAATAACTTCATTTGCAAGATCACCACTTGTGAAATCATTTTGACAATGGGTTTGTCCCTAGCCATCAATATATGACTATTTCATGCTTCTGAAAAGTTGTTAGACAAATGATCAGACTTACACACTTCATCAAAGTATGATCTTGCCCACAACCTTGGGTCTTCACCCATCAGATAGTCTTTTGCTCCACTGTCAAGCTTTTCCAGCTCATCCATCAGTTTTGCAAACTTTGACTCTGAATATGTTTTGGCAGCACCCCAGGCTTCAAGCTCAACTCCTCTGTACTTAGTTTTCATGTTCTTGACCATGTGTCTGAAACAATACCTCTAGTTACAATCAGGGAAAACAGTTGCAACTGCATAACACAATCCTTTCTACCTGTCAGAGATAATAGTCAACTTCTGAGGGTGCCTATTTAAGTGTGGTGCCATCTTCTCCAGAAAATCAGTCCATGTCTCTGTATTTTCAACAATACACAAAGAAAAAACAACAGGGAACAATTCATTGTTACCATCCAATGCAATAATAGATAGGCAGACACCTTCATGCTTCACCTTCAAGAAACAACCATCAAGTCCTATCATAGGCCTACAACCTTGCACAAAACCATCTAGACTAGCCTTGAATGCAATACACACAGTCATAAAACTATGGAAATTTTCATGTCTAGAGTGCTTTGCAACACTTCCTAGGTTAGCTTGCAAAAGCTGCCTACACAACTCAGGTAATTTTGCATAAGAAGTATCATAACAACCATGGATCTTCTCCATTGCCATGTTCTTTGCATGCCAAGCTTGCCAATACTTAATCCTAACCTGATATTTATCCATTATTTCCACCATAACATCATTAGGTGTGTATACCCTATGATGAAGCCTCATTTCTTTCTCAAGTCTGGTTGCTATCCAGCCTGCATTTGCCATTGGATTCTTGTCTTCCCTATCAGATTCACATGTGTGTGTGCTCACCAACTTCCTACACTTCATTGTATGTTTATTTGGTAACACCCTCACATAAATCATCTAGGGATAGCCATCAGCCTTGCATTTCCATTCAATCTTATTACTATCATTTCTTGTGTATTCAGCAACAAACTTATTACTAATAGCATAAAGTCTGACATAATCCCTACACTCATACCTATCCTTCCAGCACTGCCCAACCTCCAACTTCAAAGATTGTGGAACCCCAACCACTCCTTCATCAGTTGGTATGTTGTATGTTCTCTCCAATACCTCATTTATTCTACCAACATCCCTTTCATCTACAACATTATCATTTCCTCTCAAGTTTTCTTCAACCAACTGTTCTTCTTCACTATCACTCTCTCCTGCATCAGGTATGTATTCTTCATCTGATGAGAACTCACTATGGTAAGCCTCTTCTGCATCAATTTGATCCACATTTAATCTACCCCATTCTGTATGTGCTCCACCAATTTGGGTTTCATCTACATATGAAATTAAAACCAATGTAATTAGACACTGTAACATAAAAAGGTCACATATGAAATTAAACCCAATCTATTAATATACCATTATCAGTGGTCACATTAGCAGTACCAGCAGCATGGTCATCCACTCCAAAGTTTAGAAAATCCAAGTTGAAGTAGTCATCAACAACTTCATCTAATGAATAAGGGGTAATGAAATATGTAAGAAGAAGAAATGAAAAATAAGCTCAGAAGTAAGCCCAATAAATGAAGACGTACCTGCAACTTGAGAAGAAGAGGCTTGGGAAGTATAGTTTGCCTTACTTTTCTTTTGACTCTGTTTAGAGCTGCTTTGGGACTTAGAGCTTTCTGGTCTTCCTTCAGTAGACCAACTAGGTTGGGTTTCCACCCCACCCAAATGGTCCCCTCCAAGTGATTCACCACTTAAAGTCTGGGGCTGAGACCCACTACCATCAATATTGTATTCTAAAAGTTTTCTACCCTTACATGAACCACTTGTCAAGTCCACAATCCTATTAACTTCTTCCATAGTTGGCCACTCATCGAGATCAAATTCAATCCCCTTCTTGCATGGTTTCCCTCCTACAATTACAACATCATCATCACTTACTTCTTCCTCATCGTCACTTACTTCTTCCTCATCATCACTACTACTCGACAATTCCTCAACCTCAGTAATTTTCACATACAAATTAGTATATCCACTTCTATCAGCTTTTGCATGAACCCATATATACTTCAAATCATCATCAGAAACTAGCTGCTTTAGATTTCCTCGTTCATTCCAATTAATCTCCAATATATGGTTACAGTTACAGTCAACATGTTTTGTGATCCACTCAACTAATTCTGCCATGTTTGCCTTCTCGCCATCAACTAACTCTGTATTTAGTTCATGCCCACCCATATACACATTACGCCTAACACCATCCCTAGTAGCTTCTCTCCATTCACCATTAATATGCAATCTAAGAACTCGATACCTTAAAGCAGTCATTTTCTCTGAAACTACAACATACAACAAAATGAGAATTCCCCTTACAAGTAATCAACCTAAACCCTAAAACATAAAGGGTAGAAACACATAACAGAGAGAGAGAGAGACTGTGTGTGCAAAAAACGAAACAAAAATATAATCTTTTTAAACAAACAACTAAATTAAATGTAGATAAACGAGACTTACCAACAATCTCCACATACAAAGATCGAGAGAGATTCAAAGAGAGAGAGAGAGAGCGAATCGAGAGAGAAAGTGAAAGAATTAGATTAGGGCAATATTTGGGTGGTTTTCCCAAATGGGTATTACGCTTTAATGTGGCGGGAAACCCAACATAAGGGTAAAATGGCCAATATGTAAAATACGAGAGAGAGAGAGAGAGTGCAAGAATTAAATAATGGCAACTTTTGGGGGGGTTTTTGCAAAGCTAGGTTTAACGTGTTAATGTGGGGGTGGGGGGGGGGCAATGCAACGTCTATTTCATAAGGGTAAAATGGTCAATAGCTAAAATACCAGCATCTATTACACACAAAATTGACGGAGTGGGGGGCAAACTCAAATGATTTTAAAAATAGGGGGTTTAGTCAAAACCCTACCAAACATTGGGGGGTTAAGTCAAAATTCCCCAAACCAAATCACAGAAATTGTCAGTACTTGTGCCATCATATCGTTTTCTACGTACACTTTAGTTATTCAAACCGAGGAAATTATTGTCACATATGACATATCTAGGGTTGTCAATGGGTTTCGATAACCCGATAACCGATCCGAACCAAACCGATAAAAAATGGTTTCGGTTTAATAATTTAGTTTACTCTCTACCGTTCCGAAACCGAACCGAACCGATAAGATATTGGTTTGGTTTTGGGTTTGCCCTCTACCGAACCGATATAAATCCAAACCGATAAGATAGCATTTTAGTAATATTTATGATTAATTTTATATGTATTTATCAATTGTGTGGTTAAAATTAATTAATTTAATTTAAGATTTAATTGATTTTATAGTTTTCGATTTGGGTCGGTTCAGGTTCGGTTTGCAATATATCTTATCGGTTCGGTTTGGTTTCGGGTTCCTAATTTTATTATCGATTCGGGTTCGGATTTTTCAAAACCCGACCCAAACCGATCCATTGACAGCCCTAGACATATCTGTACGTTCTCTTAATTACCACACACACACCAAAAAAAAAAAAACGTCCTCTTAGAGCCAGTCCAATGAGAGCCTATAAGGGCTGCTAAAGGCAAATATAACACCTCAACCACAAAAATGTCATTTTAATGGGGCTACTAAAAGGGTCTTAAATTTAGAAGGAGTCAGAAACCCAGCCAAAGTTAAGACCTTCGCTAGCAGCTGTTATAATATGTTTGGGAGACGGACGCCATAATTTTTGCCATCCGTGTATTAAATTTTGACGGGTAGCAGAAACTATGTCATCCGTCTAAAAAAAATTCAACTTAAGTTGCAAAATATTGGACGGACGGCAAAAACTATGCCGTCCGTATCATTTAGCACTTCAAAACAGAAAACGTGATTGGATTGGTTTTTTTATTTTGGGGTGCCAAATTTGGCTGGGCAAGCTAAAAGCCTATGTGGCCCAATTTAGCAACTCTCCATTGGACTTTATAACACCCGACTATTTCTATTTATTATTTTTATAATATATTATTAATATTAATAATAAAAATAAATAAAATAAAATAAATAGGATAAAGATTAGTGGAGAGAGAGGAAACTGGGGAAAAGATGATAAACCCTCTTCCCTGTTTTCGGGGGTTTTGAAAAAAAAAATAAACACAGAGAAGAGTTCACATGGAAAGTTTTATACATAAGAAGAAAGAAGAAGAAAGAGGTGGATTTGTGCATCTCTTATCTAGCTTTCGATCGGATTTTTGGCGTTCTTTTCTATATATTTTTCTGCGGGATACAAGAGGTGAGTAGATTTATCTTTCAATGAATTTTCTACTTTCAATTGAATGTTCTCTCGAAACAAAAGGTTTTCTATTGAAAACAAAAGGTTCATTCCTCTCTGTTCTGGGAATACACATCTCAATAAAAGTGTATTGAATTCATTTAGCTACTTTCTTCGAACTTTTGATGTTGACAAAATCAAGAAAACTTGAGAACTTTTTGTTACTTCAGCAGTTCATATTAGTTACTGCTTTTGTTGTTGGCTGTTGACATTTCGTTTGGCAGTCCATTGGATTGCAGACTTGCAGACATGTCCTTTAGCATAAAACATTTTATATCAATTTGGGATCTTAGTTATTTGATCAAAGCATATTCTACCGCAGAACTATCTGCAGAACTATTGATAATAATAATTATGTGCTCATTAATAAGCTAATCTCGTTATGTATTTAGCAAGATTAAAATTAAAACAAGTAAGGCAAAAGGCCCACAAAATTTCTCTCAAAAAGATTGTTATTGGAGAAAATTACATCTGCTTGCTTAACGACACGGATAGGGTGTACTTCAATGTTCACTCTAAGTATACACATATGCGACAAGTTCTCACTAAGAGCCTAATAGTGCTCCAACAATGTTTGTATAACCTTTGAGCTTTAGGTTTTTATTGATAGCAATATATATCTTGGATTATAGGAGTTTGCTATTGACTTTTTATTTATTTTTTTAATTCTTATAAAGGGACTTAACAACTACTCATGGAATTTGAAGCACTTGTGGGTGCATCACTTTTATGGGCATATTGCCGTGCGAAATTGAGTATGTATGATGCAAAAAAGTTCAATTTAAATGTAAAAAAATAGTGGAAACACTTTTGATTTTTTTCCCAATAAAATTGGGGTTAAAATAATAAATTGACACGATTTTATTTTGCAAAATCCACTCATAATGACTCGAGTGGCGTAGCCACGGGTTAAATTCTAGTTCACATATATAAAACGATATTAATAAATGTATTAGAAAAAAGAAAAAAGAATCTAATCTTAACAAGTACATACTTGTTCATATAGTTGTCATTGGCGGACTTTTTTGTTATCATTCTTCATCTTCTGGAAGTGTTGCAAGATCAACTCGGTATCAATGCTAGCTATCAAAAGTTTCATTTTCAATGTAAGTTATTAAGCAATTATTCAACCATTCATCCCCTATCCAATTGCACATACACTACACCATAACAGCCTATTTGTAACGGATACACATCCGTTACAAAAAATATTAGTAACGGTTATCTTGCGTTGACACAAAAGCATGACAAATATTAGTAACGGATATTTGTAACACTTATTATCCGTTACAAAATTTACTAACGGTTTTAAAGTGTCACTGAAATTAATTTCAGTAACGGATACATAACCATTAGAATTTATTAGTAACGGTTACCAAATATGTTTAGCCTCAATTAGTAACAGATATAAGCATCACTTTGATTTTATGTTGCTAACAGTTCTGTATCCGTTACTAATGATTTTTCATTGTATAAAAAATATTTGTTGCTAACGGTTATGTATCCGATTACTAACAAATTTACTAACAAATTTTCATTATATAAAAAAAAAATTGGTTTCACTAGCCCTTTTTTATATGTGGGCCACCTGTACTAGTCACCTACTGCATCTTGTTCATAGAGCAAAGATGAAACCAAACAATCAAATCTTTTATTATTATTCGGATTTCAGAAACACATAGATAAAACCAAAGGTTCACCCAAATACATTAGGACTAAAAACCAAAGCCAAAACATACACGATACGCTCTGTTCCTCTCCAGGCTTCAAGGGTATTTTAATATCTTATTAATGATGGCTTAGCAGTACCCACTTCGCCCTATTGAATCACTACAGAATCATCCATCAATAAAACAACTGTAAATGAAAGAATGACCAATGCACACTTGCATCTGCGGTATAGTGCATAGATCGGTCAACTGTTTTTGGTTTGGGGATCCTCTTAAGCTGCCAAGGCTCCTCCAGACAATGCAACTGCTCCAGAGTTGAGGATGTTCGTGTCTGGCACTGAAGTTTGGAAAATACCATAAGTTGTTGATGTTACTGAGATATACATAATAAAAATTATTTGGCAATTACAATTTTTTTGAATAAGAATTACCAAGTGGAGCTTTGAGGACGAAGAAACATGCTCCAATAATAACATAGCAGCAAAGAAAAACCAAGCCTTTCAGATAGTGTGAAGTCCCATCCTACAAATAACATCGGCAAATGATGATTAACATATTAGCAACTAAGTCAAAACCAAGTAATTAATTATATTCATGGGAGGAAGCATAAGAAACTATGAAAGTATTAAAGGAAACAATGATTTGTATCACGTCCACAAGTTGCAAGATAAATTAGTATGCCACATATAATGCTCACTGTAATGTATGAAACTATGAATATCCAAATAAAGGAAAAAGAAGGAACATATACACCAGTAAAAAAGGTTTAAATATATATGAAGTGAAGCCTTCGGTGTTCCTAAAGAAAACTCATGCTAAAGAATATGGCACACACAGAGAGAGTCCATTTTTATTGGTTGTTTAAAAAGGTATGCCAATAAATCATCATCATTTTCCATAGTCGAAAGAAATATCATAAAATGCCACTTTCCATTCTTGTCCAACCAAACAAAAAAAAACGGGATTTTTGGGGGGGGGTTAAGTCAATCTACAACTATTAAATCACATGCAATAAATAGTAATCAAACTGAAGAATAAACTCAGTACCCAAAAACAAAACATCCTTCTATTATCTACTTTTAATCCCAGAGAACCAACTGAGACACCAAAGAATATAAAGTCCCCAAAAATGAGAAAAGAGTTTTTTTTTTTTTTTTTCTAATAAGAATTAGAGATGGGGAACTTTTCAATTGAGAAAGCTTTGGAACAGGCTACAGAGATTGAACACAAGAAAACGATGGTATATATGTGAAACAAAGTAAAAGTGGCATTATTTCTATGTTTTGAAAACTTAAATACCGAGATTAATATTGGCAGTCATAGTCTACTAACCCTGAGGTTAAACACTAACTGCCGTGATCTTTGGCTTAAAACTTTGTGCTATCAATAGTAATCATATCCCCGCCATCTCAAGAGCGACTCATCTTTGAACCGCGATCCTCGGCCAATGTATCGTTGCACCATCCTAGTAATGATATTGAAAACAGAATATGGTATCGGCAATAACAATAGAAATAAACCGGTGAACTAAACACTATCACCTGCAAAGAAATTATATCTTAAAGTTTCTTTAGTAATTTTGCCGCCCGGCGAGGTTTTATCAAAATGCAATAGGTTGCTCAAATAAATTAAAACAATTACGTGAAGATCCACATAGGCTAGAATAAGTTGAAATACCAGTGCACGGACACATAACCCCAACTACCTCACACCCCGTGGTATATAGGTGTGACCAAAACGTTATGTACACTACATGTTGATTAACTAATGTTTTTGGAAATTTATTAAAACCGCCATGCCTAGAGCCTAGATTTTAAGTTTTTGGGCGTTCTTACTTCTCTTCCCCAAATCCATCATGGGCTTCAAGTCTTTGGGTAGCCCTCTCTTGAGTACACCCCAGGTATATCCCTAAATCAACATTTGAGTAAAATAACATATTTTCTTATCTGTATCCAGACTATAAGTGCCCTTGCATCTTAATGTCTGATTATCTTATGTTTGTTATCATTTAACTTGTAATGATAACTTGATGATATAAGGCATTCTATTTTGTTATAATGATAACTTGTTACTTGTGAACCAATTCTAATCAATCATACAGTCTATTAGTAGTAATCAAACACGGTAACCACTAATCTAAAACAAGAAACAAAAAGAAAGCAAGAGTTGGTTTGAAGTATGAAAATGGATAGGATTATATAAAACACAAATTACGCGCCACAAGGAGGTGCTAAGTCACAAATTCAGGTTCAAAAGGAAACAAAAATTTTGCATGGATCATAGAAAGAAACAAAATACATGTATCACTACTTTAGATACAAAATATCCACTGACTTACACAGCTGCGAGAACCAACCAGCTAGTACCCTAGCTGGACAAAATATGGCGGTGAATACCCACTAGGCCAACAACAAGAATGGGTATAAGGGCATGGAATAAACTCCTAAGTCCCCATGTCCTAATCACAACCATGTAGTGTTTCTTTGCCATACAATATATTTACTGGCTATTATAAGCTCGAAATTATAAGCTCTTGATTGGTTTCTGCCAAATTACCCGAAAAAATCAGAGGGGAGAATGAAAAAACCTATGATTGATTCCATATTCGACCCCAAGAGAAACACCTGTAATCAAATTAGAATGAATAAGAGACATAAGATATTCACCATTCATTGCTAGGTTGGCAATAGCACCAGCTGCTACTCTACGTATCATCTCATCCTCTGAGCTTTTAAGAAGCAACAACAAGGATGTCAGACCACCAACTTCAACAATCTTCTCTTGATTTGCTTCTGCAGATACACAGAAAAAATAGCACATAGAACACAGGTGAAGGTGAGCAACAAGAGTGGTCTCTAGCATGTCGAGCCCGGCCTGACTTTTGCGAAGGTGAAAACAGGAGAAGCCTGGTACAATAAATTACATCCACATCAGCTTTTACATCCGTTAAATATTTCGGCCAGACCCGGGACTTTGTCAGTTAGCTAAGGTTTATCAGTTTATGTCAGAAACAGTTGGAAGCGTAGGCAACCGTGACTCGTGCCTCTTATGTTTCTCCCTATGTCTGTTCTGTTCTCTATCTCTTCTAAGGAAGTATATTTCTCAGTAACATTATCTGTTTCGAAACACATACTCATCCACAATTTGAAGGTTAGAAAATATTAACAGTTTTTCTGTAGCTGTGTCATTTGTAGTTACTATGAATGTGTACACACATATATATGGTGCATTGGTGCATATTATGAGTATCATTTCCAAGTATCAGGAGTCTGGTAAGAGTAGCATAAACTAGTTAAGTACTACATTGACACAATGTCAAACATAAACCTACATAGTAACTTTGCTACTTACTCTACACAGTGCTGCTTACTCTAGACGCATGAACCTACATTACCCAACCTACAAATGCATGTCAATGAAACATCCAGTGGTGGTGAGAAGTTATTACAAACCTGTAGCTCCTACAAATCCACCATGCTAGCGTGACAACCTTAGGAGACCCAGGCAATGATTTTGGCTGGGAGCTCAGCCTGGATGGGGAAATAGCATTCACAACTCTCTGAACAGAACCCACAATGCTCCTTACATATTGCCGAGCCATGGCTAGCTACCACACTGTCTTGATAGTGGTTCTCAAAAGTGAACTGGAATGCAATGGTCAGCACTAACCTTAGGCTATATATAGTTGTTCAATGTGGTTTCAGCAGCCAGACGTCCTCCACTAGGACCCAATTCCAAGGAGGAAGCCAAATCCAGTGTACGGGCAGCTGCACTATCATCCTGCAGTACCACAAAAAAATGTTAAGTAGCACAAAATATATCACAATCTGAATAACCATAAATTGAAGTTTAAGGCTGGTACTCAACTGTTTTAGGGTCCAATGGTATGACACGGAAACCTGATGGTAACAATGTTACGTTTTCAGCAAAAGATTCATCAAAAGGTGAAAAGACAAGTTGAGCAAAGGCACCCGCTGCATTCTCGTCCAATCCACTACAAAGCTGAAAAAAAATAGGAACTAATAAGACAAGGGATAGCTATGTTTCCAAACATCAGCCCGGATAGCTATGTAACGACTACCAGAGTGTTGTTGCCTGGAAAGGTTTGGAACATTCCTTCATGGGTTTCCTAGGGGAAATCTTCTAACAACTACCAGAGTGTTGCTGGCACCTTATTAGTAAAAAATACCGAGTAAACAAGGTAATGAACCAGATTACGTATTTACTTCAAACCCATAACAAATATATAATGGTACACTCCTAGATTGATATGCGCCAACCTGTAATAAATACGTATCTTGTAGTAGAACATCATCTTGGGGAAAAGAATGGCCTTCAAGGCTAATTTGCTCATCCAAACTTTTCTGAATTTGCTCACTCATTCTACAATAAAACATGTTTATATATAGTTAAGGCATTTAAGACAAAATAAGTAAATAAGTTCCAATCATCTGATTATATGCAAACGTACATGTAACACTTAAACACTCATCTGTAATGTTAACTACCATACTATACTATGTAACCACAAAAAAAAATGGGGAGTTTTTTTCCCTGTAATACTTAACAGTTAAAACTTTAAACATTAAGTGAGACCAAAGGGGTACTACTGCAATTGAGAAAACTTCGGAGTTTGGTTGACTCCGGATTAGACGACAGGGTACACGGCTACGTTATTTGGTAGTGTTAATTTATGTTGTCTTCGCTTGTACAAGGAAATCATTGACTTGGCTAAATCACCTTCAAGTGCAGGATTTTCAAGAGACAAGAAGCATATAAATATTCCTCTCAAGAATGATGGGATTTTAAGTGAAAATCTCCTTTAAGGAAATTGATCGAGCAAGTGCAAAGGTAGACAAAAACTTCCTATCTAACAAAAAATGAGTGTAATTTTGAATTGCCTAACTCATCGATGAGGTCTGTGAACACAATGTGTAACATACAAAGTCCATTTTTATTGAAGGTTGGGAGGTTTCAGAAGTTCAGCAGAGTGTGACATAGAGAGTCCATTTTTATTCACCCAAGCTTTTCATTTCAGTCATATTTAACTTGACAAATGAAAATGCACAGAGTGCATGGTTACTGTGCTGGTGAACAAAGTTGGACTTTTCAATCAAATATAATATATCATAATAACCAGCATTTCAAAAACAAAAGGGGAATGAAACAAACAAACACACAGACATACACGCAGAGAGAGAGAGACGAGTTCTGGACTCGACCACAAAGATGGTTCACTTTCATTGTATTAATAAATTTGACTTGAACAAACCAAAGGGTTACTACTGCTAATTGTAAAACAAGACAAAATATTAAAACAAGTCGATATTGCATTTAAGTTTCAAAAATAACACTATGAACCATTAATAGTGTTAGATAAAACATCGATCTAACACTAGCATCGAAAGTAAATCAAGTCACAACACATGAGAGTAAACAAATCTAATAAAACAAGCAACTTTTATATAAAAATGATTCTTTTATCTCAAAATCGAAAGTTGGACAAAACCCATAAGCAAGAACCTCACTTTTTAAAAAAAATTGATGAGTAAATTAGTTACCTTGAGCAGATCGTGTGACAAAAGCAGTGACAGCTCATTTAATCTCTGAAATAAAAAATTTAATTAGAACCCGAAATCAATCAGGAGAGAAGAGGAACAAGAAGGGGAAGAACATAAGAAAAACAAGAGAGAGGAAGAGAGGACGACTTACCCAGTGAGAAATCGAAACCTGCCGGCAACACCACTCCACCACTCTACTGTTTTCTCTTTCTTCCTATTATTTTCCTTTTTTTTCACTTGTCATTGATTTCTTTTTAGGGCATCGTGATTTAGATGAGCGGCAAAAGCAAAAACAAATCCCGCTCAAGTTTTCGTTATATTTTTAGCAAAGTGATTTTTGTTTTTGACAATTTAATTATCTTCCATTTTGTTTATCAACTTTGTGACGTATACACAAGCGTTAGAAAATATACAACAAACGTTGGATAATATTTACCAACGGATATTTGTATTGCTAACGGTTATTAAATGTTGGCAATTATCTAACGGATGTATATGTGTTGGTAATGAAAAATCCCAATGGTTGCAAAATAGCCCAAATGGTGTAGTGATATGATTCTTTATGATATTCATAGAAGAAAAAACACTCTCTATCGTGATAGTAGCAACATGTAAAATCAGTGTCAATGGAATTAACAAATAAATAAGTAGGTACACAATGTTTTTATTCTTCTCAACCATTTTTTTTTGGCAAGGCCGCTAATTCCATTTACTTTTACCAAACTTAGTATCGGAACGAACATAAATACTATAATTATCATATTAAAAAGTTCGTTCTATTACATCTATCTCTGAAAAATCATCAAGATAAAGTTGAGCAAAATTGATAAACTTTTGCTTATCAAAAGCAACAAACGATGCATTAGGATCAAGACATACTATACAAAGAAGTAATTATATGTTTGCTTCATTAAACCAGTCGTTTAACTCTTGAAGTTGCAAATCAATACACTGATAGAATAATCCGACACAATAGTAATGTAAATTGGTGCTTTATTTTGCTCTTTGCCGAGACCTCTCTTGAGCCACATACATTTCTTTTATGTTTGGAACAACTACATCATGTTTAGCACATAGCTCACGAGAGTATCCTAGCCATAATCTCTCATCATTTGTAGGTGTACTTTTGTTATTTTAACAAGAGTTGCCCATGACATTGACAATGTCTTGATCTTCACGTTGCAAAACTTTTGACAAATTATTGTTAATTCTCATTATTGTTTTTATTAAGTGCAAAGTGAAGACAAATTCAAAAGACTGTTACTGAACTCAATCAACAGTCCATAAGTTATTTCACCTCTTTGTTTTGAGTTTGAACCATCTACAACTACATTATCAAACACATTAATTACTGAATCATAAGTATTTATCATGCCAATAAATGTGTAATAGTATGAGCCTCATCATCGAGTGTCACCAAATCATTTCAGACTAGTCTCTTAATTCAATCTTTTAATTGCCACTTGAAATTTCTCTATTTCTGTAATGCTGCAACAACTCTAGTCTTCGTTGCTTCCCAACAGTATCGAATGACGCTGGGTAGTGTTTGTAACTTTGTATAATGCGTACACTCCTCATGATATCACGATTCACGGCGCATCATAAATGTACAATAAATTTTTGTCATTAAGTAGGACCTGCTGGGAATGTGGACTGCAGATTTCAATCATGCACATTCTCATCAATTTTATGGGAGTTGGAGCATTAGTATTGTGTAAGAAACCAGGGCATTCATGCGAAGCACGTATACTAATCTAGTACATTTTCGTTGTTAACCTTCTCATTCGTCAGCAAGGCGGGCATCATTTAATAGGAATGTGCAGCATGTGGAGAACCGTATAGGCATATACAAACGGATAGAACTAATCCACGTGGTCAGCACAAAAAAACCCTCCGAGAATTCTGAATGGTGTATTGTATTAAAATAATGAGTTAAATTTTCTCTCTTATCTCCCTTCTCTCCTCACCAGCCAATCACAATGATTTCTGAAGTCTTTCTTTGTGCTGGGCTATGTGTGACAGTCGCGCCCTGTACAAACATTCTTTAACAGAAATACAGAGGACGCACGTACAGATATTTAGATGAGCTAAGGTTACAACTGGTAAATCACATTTTAGTATAGTCTATACTCTATACCAATGAAGTGGATAGCATGATGTCTCTAATCTTAATTAACCTGGACAATCACATAGAAATTTTCCCAAGACAGACGAACCACTGCGAATATTCGAAAACAACAAAACCGAAAATATGGTCATTGACCAAGGCCATGACCGTCAAGAATAAGTTTAGTCTCAGTGTTTCAGACATGGTGGCCGGTATCAATTGGCCCACTCTTCTATGTTGATGTGTTTTTTTTTGGGGTGTTCATGTAGCGACACGTTCCCCACACCAAGAAATGGTCCGCGTACATGCTTTCAGGTGCAGTTTAAAACTTCAGTAAAACAAAATTGGAAAAATGAGAAGAGAAAGTGAATCCCTTGTGACAGGTGGGGCGGAGACGTTGCTTTTACGCCTTCGGAAGTTGTTTGTTTTCGTTCACTTTTTTGGCTGCGCATCTCCACTCTGGCTGGCCATGTGCTTTATTTAGCTGATTCATTCATGAGATAGCTTTGAAAGATGGTTTTGCTAACAGAGATATATTTAAATCTGAAGGAGCCACCATGCATATATTGAGTCAACGAAAACAGTCAAAACATCAACTAATTTTGTTTGTCCTCACTCCTCCATGACAAAACTTCATTTACAGTAGCTATTCCTTCAAAGTTCAAACTATATTTACTCAATCAATTCGAATGCACAAAGATTTCATAAATTCTGTGTCCTAATACAAAGCCGTATCCTAACGCAGAAACAAGAGTGTTTCTACAGCAACTCACACTTTTGAACTGAATTTGTGAACACACTGACGTGGCAAGCAGAAAGACTTTGATTTTCAGTACTTCTTTGACCAATACACACGCACCCCCTGCCTGATGAGTGCCACGTCAGTGTGTTCACAAATTTGGTTCAAAACATTCGGTTGCTATAGAATTTTGGTAGAAACAAACTAAAATGTTTTGAAAAAAGGACTTCGCTGAAAACAAGTTTTTGAATCTTGACTGAAATTAATAGTTCTATGGCGGCATGCTGCCAATTCAAGATACGATCAAGACCATCATTATAAAACATGTCGCCAAGATACAAGTAATCATTATAGAAAGAAAATATGTATCTCTCTCAAACTAGCATCGAGGTTTTAAGTAACAATAGAAAATCGCAGTTTATAATTCAATTAAGTCCGGTTGAGTAAGGACAATAGGGATGCTAGTGAGATTCTTGGGACATTGTATATAGAATCTCTGTTTTATTTCAAGATGCCATTCTTGGAACACTTTAATTTTGCTGTTTTATTTCTATTTAAAATTAGCAATAAATTTTTCGAGAGTAACATCCCATATGCATACCAAATGAAATATTTGTCAATTAGCGTGCATCTTTGAAAATTGACACCTGAAATTCTGGACAATGCAAAGTAACAACACTCATTTTCTCCATGGACGGTGGATAAGATTCCACATTCTACACCTAGTCGAATAATTAATTTAGTTTCCTAAATTTGAAAGAAAAGAAACCCCAAATAAAAGTAGTCAGTTAAAAGGTTGGTTGGTGGCTCTTTGTCTTCGCCATATTTTTAGAAGAATAACAAATCAAAGCCTTTCTAGGAAGAAAATCGTTGATGCTTCTTGCAATTTACAACTAAAACCACAGAAAATAAATTTAAAAAAAACCAAAAGAATAAAGTGGATAACACAAATAAAGGTCCCACAAACCTTTTTGGTCCAGCGTGATGGCCGGTGACCGTCCTTCCCTCTACATTTCTGCCCCACAAACCAAAAAAGGCAACTATAACCCGAGCATGGTAAAAAAGTAAAAACAAAAACAAATTTTAGACAGAGAAAAAAATTGTTTAATTACAGAGAATCACAGTTCATATGAACAGTGGGTCCCATATGGGTTTATGTTTTTAGTTAGCTCATTAGTGATAAGCACGCTGGCACTCCATCATTTCATTATCTCTCTCCTCCTTTTTCTCCTCTTCATTCTCTCCCCTTCCCCTTTTCTTTCTTCATTCCAAGATTTTTTTTTTTTTTTAAATTTCCAGCTCATTTTATTACTTTTTTTCTTTTCTTTTTACGTTGGCTCTAACAGCTGATTCAGGAGGTACGTTCAAACACAATTATAATTGTTTGGTCATATATTGAAATGGTGGAAAGAATAATTTAATGGTAATGATGGAAAATGTTTATATTAATTTTGATGTTGTGTATAGGAATTAATGTTTGATCTGGGTTTTTTCATTGATTTTTATGAATTTTTGATGAAGCAGCTTCTTGCCGTATGCCAATATTGTGTTTTTGATTTTTGAAATATTAGTCTGAATTTTGATGTGTTGGACATAATAATTTTTGTTTGCCATTTGCTCTGATTTCAGCTAATAAGTCTTATTACAAGATTTACATAATAGCCGGAAAAATATATATATAAGTTATATATTCTACACTAGGAATCTATTTCAATTTCAATCAACAATGAAATGATGATGATTCGGTATGTAATATATTTTTTCGTGGAATTGGACATTGTTTTCATTACATTCATCTATTATACGGTTTATTGCCATAATGGCGATAAACAGTTTAGTGACAAGTGTTCATTATCTCAAATCCAATAATCCTAGAGCAATTGTATCATTCTTTTGTGAAGGTCCCAAGGTTATGAAAAGCTATACCATAAACCCTTCCTCATGCCTCTTATGTGCATTTTATTGGTTGAAAATTGTTTTATAGGACATATCTACATCGCGCAACAAGCCAAAGTGGGCAGAAAGTACGCCCTTAAAGGAAAAGAGAGATATGGCGGTTTCCATGAGAGATTTAGATGAAGCTTTCCAGGGAGCTGGACAAAAAGCGTATCCTTCACGAAATTTTTTATAGCCTTTCTTAGCATCCTCGCTACTATATTTTTCTGATATATAACGTATAAACTTTCCTTGAGCTTCTTCAGTTGACGTAACAGTATATTCTTTTCTAAATGCGGCATGTTTGATAGTCTTGCAGGATTCATCTGTTTGTTCATTTTTATCACCTAGTTCAACATTGAGATTGCTTTCAAATTGGTAAGATGTAACCCCAGAAGGCTTTCTTAGTAAATTTGTAGTGAGCGAAGGTAATACGATTTTAGACTTAGATTGACTTAATTATTTCCCAAAAGCGAATAGGGTCAGTAACAATGGTGGAATCAATTGCTTTGCTCTAGTAGGATAAAAATTGAACTTGTTTTGGATAAGCCATTGGAGCCAATCTAAAGTAGGATTTCTATACTCTGTTCTTATTCAATGGCATTCAAGATTCCACCCTCCCATTTTCAGGGATTTCTCTTAGTGCAGTACTGCAGTCCGACCAACTAAGCTATGTGCCTAAGATCTTCATGCTGTCGCATTCATTTTTTTTCCTGAAAATTAGAACATGAATAATTGGGAAGGGGTCTGGCCAACTCGTACAAATTCAATACAGTTTACTCTAGCCATGAAGGATGCACTGAGTCTCACCCTCAATTGAAAATGTTTACATTAAAAATTCTAGCTAGGTGTTAAATGAAAATCAATAGAGTTCAAAGACCAACGTCATCTCTACCTAATGTCTTAGTGGATCAAGACCATTCCTATCCTTATACAAACAACTTGCAGCTTCCGAAGAAACAAACATCTTTTAGCTTTCAAACCTTTATGTAAATGCTCACGAGCTGCTGCAAATTTAGGTTAAGGCATCTTCTGCATAGTCATCTTTTGATGGTATGTTTGTTAAACATCATGCGTCTTACTTTGCAAAATTCTTTTTGTGGCCTTCCTATTTCACTTTTCACGAACACATCCTTTTCAAATTCCATGGTACTTTAGAGAGTTTATGGTGTCATGACAATGTACTGGTAGGATATACATCTTTTTTTTCATGCAAAATACTGTAGCATTTAGGTTAGCCTTAATTGATTTTATTAATTGTATTCCACTCAATCAACCACACTGTAACTCATATTGGCATCACATTGTGTCGAGGAGATATACTTGTTGCTGTTGTTGTAAGAGACCCTAGCACATCCTTGTTGCAGCCAATAGGTCTGTTTTACCTAGTAGATCCTAGCTCCAGATAAGTTAGTTTGACTTGGCCCTCGAGCTTAGTTATTGAAACATGGACAATTAATTAAAAGAGGTTCGCACTTCGCAGGATCTTTTCTTCGAGCGGCAGTGAGTTCTGCAAGCTACTAAACCCAGGTACAAGAGTTACTGGGACACTGGGTAACGTAGTAGTTGCTTTCTTACAAATTTTCCCAATTTGATATCATTTAACAAGCTGATATAATGCCATTCTTGAAAGTTTCATTGAAAAGACAAACACTCTTGCTCTCCAAAAAAACCAGAAAAACAGATGCTCAAAGATGTTGTGCGTTGATGCACTTTGTATATTATGTTTACTAATGTTGCTATGGTATTTGTATTATTAAAATTTTCATTTATGTATTGGTCAAATCATCTCCATGTTATATATCCTTAACAATAAACAGTGGAATTGAAATATGGCGCATTGAAAATTTCCGTCCTGTACCTGTGCCAAAATCTTCTCACGGGAAATTTTTTACTGGAGATTCTTACGTGATTTTGAAGGTAAAAGTTCAAACCTTTATCTGACATCGTATGTCTTTGTTTTCCATCTATTAAAATTCAAGTATCCACAAGAATGCTGATTATTAGCTTCACAATTAACAGGGTTAAATACTTAGATGTGTCTTCTGTTTATTTCTTTCTTTTCATTTCCGTATGTTCTTGTATCTTCTCATCATCTTTTTGCAATTATATTGAAATGCATAGGCTTTGCAATAGGTGATTTTCTAATTGTCAGTCATTTGTTATTGGCATCTAACTGGAGTTTCCCCCTTTTGATCTCCATTCACCTTAAAGTCATACTAAACTCCTGTTGTGAGATGCCATTAACCATTTTGTCTTTCCATGGGTTAATTCTCTGCAAAGGTTCTTCCTTGCTCATTATGAGAATAATGGTGCAATGTCCTTGCATGTGTTTAGTTTTTTCTTTTTCTAATAATATGACCATAGCGCAAGGGGAACAGAATGATTTCCTGGCCTTCCTCCTTCTGTTAGTTTGAGTCACAATAGTCTGTTGATACTCTGTCAATCATATAGATATGCTAAACTTATGTAAGTTCTTGACCAACTTATCCCCCTTGTTACAATAGGAACAGATTCTCGGTAACAAGGATCGCAATGGTGCAATGTCCTTGCATGCGTTTAGTTTTTTCTTTTTCTAATAATATGACCATAGCGCAAGGGGAACAGAATGATTTCCTGGCCTTCCTCCTTCTGTTAGTTTGAGTCTCACAATAGTCTGTTGATACTCTGTCAATCATATAGATATTCTAAACTTATGTAAGTTCTTGACCAACTTATCCCCCTTGTTACAATAGGAACAGATTCTGGGTAACAAGGATCGCAATGTGGAGTTCTTGAAAGCCATCCCACCCCCCCCCCCCCACACACACACACACACACACACACACATTTGAGAAGGATTTTCGTTTTGGTTTACACAATTGAATGTTCTTTCTTGAAAAATAAAGTGCAATGCATGCTATCACTTCCTTTTTCTCCTATTTGTATTATATGGCTTTCTCTCAAATTATCTAAAGAGTACCATAGAAACTTCTCAAGAATTGTATAAAGGCTTACTTGTTATTTGCTTTCATCTATCTAGCACACCTGTATTGATCAATATCTAAACCGCTACTCAATTTACAGACAACTGCGTTGAAAAGTGGAGCACTTCGTCACGACGTTCACTACTGGATCGGTAAAGACACTAGTCAGGTTAGTTCCTAGTGTAGTCTCCCCTAAATGTATGACAGAGGATGAAAAAAAAAGTTTATCTTAGTTTTCTGCATTTTGAGAGATCTCTATCACTTAAAATAAATAGGATGAAGCTGGTACTGCAGCCATCAAGACAGTTGAACTGGATGCGGCCCTTGGAGGACGTGCAGTTCAGTACAGAGAGCTGCAGGGACACGAAACCGAGAAGTTTCTCTCATATTTCAAACCATGTATCATCCCTCAAGAAGGTGGGATTTCTTCTGGTTTCAAGCATGTTGAAGCTGAAGAACACCAGACACGTCTATATGTATGCAGAGGGAAACATGTTGTACATGTAAAAGAGGCAAGTCAACATACCATGCTACTTCTCAATTCGGCTTTATTCGTGCTATTAGTAATATTCTAATTTTTGCTGTTCTTTTGATTTCAGGTCCCATTTGCACGATCATCACTCAATCACGACGACATTTTCATCTTGGATACCAAGTCCAAGATTTTTCAGTTTAATGGGTCAAACTCATCCATTCAAGAAAGAGCCAAAGCACTAGAAGTTGTACAGTATATTAAAGATACATATCATGATGGAAAATGCGAGGTAGCTGCTATTGGTAAGTGAGCATGTCATTGAAAGTGCTTATTGCTATTATTTTAACAACTAGCATTGTTGAGTTGTTTTTTTTTTTTTTTTTTAGAGGATGGGAGACTAATGTCTGATGCTGAGACTGGAGAGTTCTGGGGCTTTTTTGGCGGGTTTGCTCCACTTCCAAGAAAGGTAGCCAATGAAGATGATAAAACTGTTGAAGCTTCTCCTGCGAAGCTGCTTCGGTGAGTTCCTTCTACTTGTAGCTGAATCAGGTGTCCTAATTTCAAATTCTTCTGATGCAAATATCCTTGAGATTCTATACTATTCTATTTAAATCTGAACACTTGATTATTCTTGGTAAAATAATTATTAATTTCCTCCCTTTTTTCACAAGGTAATAATTTGTTTCTCTCCAAATATCATTCTAATGATCCTTATAACATTTTCAAATCCTGGTTATTAAAATTATTCATGATCTATTATATTAATAATTTGTAAGAATACTGTTCTTTGCTTCGTCCACTTCTAATTCTCATTGCAATTTTGGAGCAAACATCTCAAAAAACAATGCAATATATTCTGAGCCCCCATTTTTTTTATAGCAAAAACAGTTTTATAGTGTTATAAAAAAGAAATGTATTGTAGCTAAAGATGGTCGATTGAATACTGTTTAAACTTATTATTTGTTTATTTGTAGGATTGAGAAAGGGCAGGGAGAATCTGTACAAGCTGATACTCTGACAAGGGAGTTGCTGGACACAAACAAATGCTTTCTTCTGGATTGTGGGTCAGAAATATATGTGTGGATGGGTAGAACTACATCTCTTGACGAGAGAAAGAGTGCAAGTACAGCTGCAGAAGTAATACACTTTTCATTAATTATAGTTTTTTGTTTATAAAAAAAAAAGAAAAATTACTTGAGAGATACACCTGTTAGTCGAGTGAAAATTAATAATCAAAGAAAAAACTCTTTGCCCGTTGTTTCATGTTATTTTTCTGCGCAGGACTTGAGTCGTGGCTCAGATCGACCAAAATCTCACATAATTCGTGTTATTGAGGGTTTTGAGACAGTAACCTTCCAGTCAAAGTTTGATTCCTGGCCTCTGACAATTGATGTGACTGTATCTGAGGATGGAAGAGGCAAAGTTGCTGGTCAGTAATCAATAATATATAATGCGTGTTTGGCTAATCTGCATATCTGGTTTAGCTGTTAAGGATGTTTCCTTTAGTTTTTGAGGGTGCTCTGTTTCTTTTGATTTTGCAGCACTCTTAAAACGTCAAGGATTAAACGTGAAAGGCCTTCTGAAAGCTGCACCTGCAAAAGAAGAACCTCAACCATATATCGATTGCACTGGCAATTTGCAGGTTCTGTTACAATCCTTCAGATCTTCTTTATTTATTTTGTAGCTTACATCTTTATGTACAACAAATGCTGAATCATAGCACTTCGATTTAGACAAACTGGTAGTTTTACCTAAAACTTAGGATACAAGTTCTAACTATAGTTTCCAGTTTGGATGCACAGGTTTGGCGTGTAAATGGCGAGCAAAAGTCTCTCCTTTCGTCCTCTGAACAGTCTAAATTTTATAGTGGTGATTGCTATATTTTCCAATACTCATATCCTGGAGAAGATAAAGAAGAATACCTTGTCGGCACGTGGTTTGGAAAACAGAGTGTTCAGGTGAAAATTGATTGAACAAGTTATATATCTTCCAATTTGTACCTCCCCTTTGTAATCTTCTACTGAAACCATTCGCTGAACAATCGATAAAAAAAGGAAAAAAAAGAAAAACCATTTGCTGAATAGGATGAAAGTGACTCCAGATTTTATCTTAAAAACCGAGACTTTGAAGAAAGTAACTGATTGCTAAAAACTGTATTTCATTATGATGTTCATAATAGGTTCTAACTAAAATCGATTGCTTTCTTTTTTCTATGATTTCTTTTATTTTGGTTATTTTCACATTATCAACACTATGAGTGCCCTGACATCCTTCATGATCATTTATCAACTTTTCATCAAATATAATATTCGAACCCTTACTAATGTTTAAGAAATGAAATCGCAAGGTTGATCTTCTGATAAGAAGTGTGAGCTAGTATATTTTTTCCCAGTAAGTTCTTGAGATTTGTGTAAAGGACATTGTATACTCATATTGCAAATAACTCAAAGTAGCCTGTGGTAGAAACACCATAACCACTCTCTTATCCTAAGTTACATTGACACATATACATGTCCGTATTTGACACGGATAAAAAGTGTCTGGCACGGTAAAATATCGAAAATTGGGGTCCACATACAATGTCTGACACTGACACGTGGATCCGTGTCACATGGATTATTTTTGCAATAGGGCGTTTCCATGTGACATAGCTCTTATCACATGATCAGTTTTGTGATGTTGGGAATGATATTTCTGTGATAGTAATACCTCTACTTCTTTAGTTTTATATCCTTAATACAGGGAGAATGTATCTGTAGATTTTTTTTTTCTGGATACACGTCACATGGTTTATTTTTGAAACATGGCGTGTCCATGTAACATAGCTCTTATCACATGATCAGTTTTGTGATGTTGGGAGTGATATTTTTGTAATAGTAACACTTCTACTTATTTAGTTTTATTTCCTTAATACAGGGAGAATGTATCTGTAGTTTTGTTTTGTTTTGTTTTTGTTTTTGTTTTTAAATTTTTAAATTTTTTTGTTAATTAAGTTCAAAAATGAATGCAGGAAGAGAGGACTGAAGCAATCTCACTGGCAAATAAGATGGTTGAATCTTTGAAAGGTCAAGCTGTGCAGGTGAGATTTGATCATTTAAACTTTTTTGTCTTTGTCTTCTAGTGGACAAAAACCATACCCACTCTTTTTAGCTCATTTTCTTAATTATGTGCATTTACAGGCTCGCATCTTTGAGGGAAACGAACCTATTCAGTTATTTTCAATCTTTCAGAGCTTTATTGTTTTCAAGGTTGGTCAGACATTCTATTCTTTAATTTGTTAATTTGTAGATTGATTTCTTGGTGTGAAATGGCCTTTTTCTGTTGCTTATTACAGTGGATCTGAAATCACGTTTTTTGAAAATTTAACAGGGTGGTGTTAGTTCTGGGTATAAGAATTATATTTTGGAGAAAGAAATTGCAGATACGACATACACAGAGGATGGACTTGCATTGTTTCGAGTTCAAGGTTCAGGACCTGATAATATGCAAGCAATTCAAGTTGAACCGGTACATATATACAATATCTTATTGCTCTTTGCTTTTTTTTTTTTTTTTTTTCTTGTTCTCTTTTGTTTGTTCTTTTATTCATTTTTAATATTTTTCATGTGAGAGTTTTGTTTCAGAATGAAGGTTTTACTGAATTTTTGTTTGTTTTTATCAGGTGGCGTCATCTTTAAATTCTTCCTATTGTTACATTTTACACAGTGGTTCCACTGTATTTACGTGGTCTGGAAACCTTACCACCACAGAGGACCAGGAGCTTCTGGAGAGACAACTAGATCTGATCAAGGTTTGTCTGCTTACTGTTTTTCACTTTTACCTCTACAATGTTTGCAATATGAACATTTCAAGCAATAGGTATATGGCTATATTTTTTAACACTACTGTATGTCATTGATCTTGTTTTTCTCTTTACCTTAATATGACTGAGTAGCATAGAATTTTACACTCACTCACCTTTTTTTTCCTTTCTCCTCCACAGACACACTCATGCCCCTCCACGCACAACACCACACCCCACCTCACAACCTACCTCACCCCGCAACAAAACTAGGTAATAATAAATAGCAACAACAATAATAAGAAGAATTAATTGAAATTATTATCCCCATCATCATTATTATTCTTATTATTCTGCTTCCCATGCGTTATGGTTCTAGCAATGCTAATATTTCTTGAAATTATTACTAAGAAGAAAAGGAAAAAAGTTTGTCCCGACTCCCTAACAAAGGAATAAGCTGTAATTTACACGGGGTAATAACTCAGATCTATTGTCCCCTTTGTCTTCTTATGTGGGCCCACAGCATCACCAATTTGTAGAAGTGCCCACACTGAAGGATACCATTAAAATTTTCTGACCACATTTATGAGTGGGATCACCGTGTGCCTCTTTCTTTAAGAGTTAGCTGGAGCTTAGCCAAATGAATCATCTCCTAGCTGAGTTAGCTGCTTCTTTTGAAAAAGCTATGTAAAATGTCTTAAAGTCTCCCTTTATCACACGTGAGCTGGTGTAGTACTTTAAACTTTAAAGGGTGAAAAATGTGGTAAATCTGGTGACCTCTGAAATTATGGTAGTGAGGTAAGCCTCTTTAAAGAAGACAGATTATTATTATTCTAATTATAGTTATTATAGCTCTAATAGTTATTATATAATTATTATTATTTTGGTAGCCAGGGCATTTCCTGTTACCTGTGAGTGTGTCATAGTACTCAAGAATTCATTAAGTAACCTGGACACAAGGAAACTCGTGTCAGACACACAGACTTGTTGTGCATACGATTTCAAAGTAGTGTCTATACTCTAAAGACTAAGAAAATAATCTATTAACATAGTTACAACTCCACGATGTAAGGAGGCACTTTGTAAGGTCTTATACCCAAGAGTTGGTGGTGTAACTATAGACAAGTAATAGTATTTTTTTAATTAGATGTATCCCCGTGTCCTACTAATATAGGTCACCGTGTCGAACGCCGACATCTCCATGTCAATGTGACTTAGATTTTACTGTTTGAACTTGAACTAGTTTCGAACTTTACCATGCTGGTTTGAAAATGAGTAGCACATTTGCAATTCTTCATTCATAACCTCTGTGCTAGTCTTGTGAAGTTTTAATTACCCCTGCAGGATCAATTACTGATCGTTATGGCCGACGTCGACACCTCCATGTCAATGTGACTTAGATTTAACTGTTTGAACTTGAACTAGTTTCGAACTTTACCATGCTGGTTTGAAAATGAGTAGCACATTTGCAATTCTTCATTCATAACCTCTGTGCTAGTCTTGCGAAGTTTTAATTACCCCTGCAGGATCAAGTACTGATCGTTATGGCCGAGTTGGGGTAAACAATGTGATTTGGAAATTATTGTAGAAGTTGCCGTCTTCTTAGTTATTTATAATTAACGTTCTTTCATCTTAGGAGAGGGAGAGATATTATTTATTGAATCTATCGTGCTTGTGTTAGTTTTCTTTTATATGTCGGGAATTTTCATGCTGTTCGTGCTATCAGTAGGTATGAGATTTCTTTTGTTCAAGTTTTTTTCTATGCACTGGTTAATTTGCGTGTCAATTTTTTGCAGCCGGATTTGCAGTCTAAACCACAAAAAGAAGGTTCAGAAATTGAGCAGTTTTGGGATTTGCTTGGAGGCAAATGTGAATACCCTAGCCAGAAGATCGTAAAGGAAGCAGAAAGTGACCCTCACCTGTTCTCTTGCACTTACTTGAAAGGTAGATTATATGATATTCCATCTGTGTGAGATTCATCTCATTTCTGTCCTTCACATTTTTTGCACTGCATGTGAAGTTCCTTACGTGGATCTAACATATTTGATTTTCCATCAATCCATTATTGGTGTTGTTGATCTACAGACACTCTGAAGGTGTGTATCTTCCCTTTTAAACTTATTATATTTACCCATTCGTTTGGAAGCCTAACACTGATATCCTGTTGGTGTTGAATTATGTTGCTGTTGCAGGTCACCGAGATATATAACTTTTCCCAGGATGATTTGATGACTGAAGATACATTTATCCTGGATTGCCACTCAGATATCTTTGTTTGGGTTGGGCAACAGATCCTATCCAAGAACAGGATGCAGGCTTTGTCAATTGGAGAGGTATGTTATCCTTTGTGAAATGTTAATTTAGAGACGTTAAGTTGAAATGTAATATTAGGCGAAAGAGGGGAGGTTGTCGGAGTATTTCCCCTCTTCAGAGAATACTAAGAAACACTTGTAAAAAGAGAGCAAGAGTACAAAGCGAAGAGAAGTTGACTGCAAATTTAGTAACTGCTTCTGTCTTATCCCTATACAATACCATGATACACATGATTTCAACAATCTTGTCCCAATTTAGAAATTGTTTTTCTTCTTTTGACTCATTGACAAGCGTCTCAGCCAAATTCGTGATTGATATGACTTTGATATGACACGAATTGGCACAACCTAGTACCAACTATGGTTTGAGGGATCTGGTTATTTGGACTCAGCTTGCCTCCACCTATGACTTGGCTTTTACTTGAGCCTGGTTCTTGTCAGCTTTCAAACATGACCTGACTCAACCTTGACTTGGTATTGTCAGCATTGTGGGATTGTACAGCGACTTGACTTGGAATTGTCTGCATAAAACTGAATCAGTGTCCATTCCTATTATGTTGCCAACTTGTTAGATTTACAAAATTCAATACCCTTTTGTTGTTTATTTTTGCCTCTGATAGTAATCAGGTACAAGTATTTGCTATCTTCCCACAGTGTTGTTTTTCTCATCCACAGAAATTTCTTCAACATGATTTCCTTCGTGAAAAACTTTCTCAAGAGGCTCCAATATTTATCATCACTGAAGGTAGTGAACCACCATTCTTTACACGTTTCTTTTCATGGGACTCTGCAAAATCAGCTGTAAGTAAATGTACTTTATTTGAAGTCGCACAAGTTACCATTTCTTGTGGTTTTACTCTTCTCCCTTTTTTTATCGGTTTCTGTATTTATTTTTATCTTCTTTTATTTTATTTTATCTTTAGATGCATGGAAACTCTTTTCAGAGGAAGCTTGCTATAGTGAAGAACGGAGTCACTCCAACATTAGATGTAAGAACCTTTGTTCCTTTTATGATAAGACACACAAAAGGTCCATATTGTGATATGAAGTAGCCTGTAACAATTGGTTTCTGATATTTTGCCAATTCAGCTTATTACTCTCTCTCTCTCTCTCTCCCTTCTTTTTGTTTTCGAAGGTTCCATTTTCAATAACTATTAGACTGTATGCATTGGTTTATTTTGGTTTCGTTTCATTTTTCCTTTCTCGAATTCCTTCGTATAGAATCTAATTTCTGATGAGATGTCGAATGCATGTCAGAAACCCAAGAGGAGAACTCCAGTATCATATGGAGGAAGGTCTAGTGTGCCAGACAAATCACAACGATCCCGGAGCATGTCTTTTAGTCCTGACCGAGTTCGTGTGAGGGGCAGGTCACCTGCCTTCAATGCCTTAGCTGCTACTTTTGAGAGTCCAAATAGCAGAAACCTTTCAACTCCTCCTCCTGTTGTTAGAAAGCTCTATCCAAAGTCTGTTACACCTGATTCAGCAAAATTAGCTTCGAGATCAGCAGCTATATCAGCCCTAACGGCTGGTTTTGAGCAACCAACTCCAGAAAACAATGTACCCAGACCACTTAAAGGTACATAATTTCTCACCCCCAAAGACGAGGGAATGAATATCCCTATTCTTAAGCTTGTAATTTTTTATTTTTACTTTTATGTTTTATTTATTAGTATAATTTTTTTATTGGTGAAGGGAGCCCGGAATCTCCTAAGCCCAAACCTGAGTCAAATTCAAAGGGGAATTCCAATTCAATGAGCAGTAGAATAGAAGCGCTTACAATACAGGAAGATGTGAAGGAGGGTGAGGCCGAAGATGAGGAAGGACTTCCAACATATCCTTATGAGCGCCTTAAAACAACCTCAACTGATCCTGTTACAGAAATTGATGTGACAAAACGGGAGGTAAAAATAGAAAGGCAATGTTGTTGTTGTATTTTACTACTTATAGTTATCGGTCTAAGATTTATGTGGTGCATGCAGACTTATCTTTCTTCAGGAGAGTTCCGAGAGAAACTCGGGATGACAAAAGATGCATTTTATAAGCTGCCCAAATGGAAGCAGAGTAAGATGAAAATGGCTCTCCAGCTGTTCTGAGTCTCCCTGAATGCTTATCTATCTTCAGCTACTGCAGTAATCTTGCTGATGGAAGAAGGCACGGTTCCAACTTGTATGAAACTTCTATCCCTCATTCAACGTCTCCATTTCATCTCAGTGGAATTTATAAGCATTCTGTTAAGTTATCTTTCCTTTTATATGGTCTTATTTTTCTCTTTTCTGCAGGGGAGCTGAATTTCTCAATACGACAGGGGACAGCATCAGTGCCTTTTTAGCTGCTTCTGCTCCCAAGAAGCTTGTTTTCATTATTTATGGACAGTACCAGGTTTTCCCATTTTTCCTTTGTTTGGGTTTGCATTTTTTTAGCGGCTTGGTATTCTTTACAGTCACAGATTGGTTGTGAGCTTGAAAGCTTATTTTTTTATAGTTCTATTTATCGATTGTTTGTAGTGGAAAGAATTAGAGGGCTTGTTGGTTCAAACAACTTAGATTGCATTGTTTAGTTGAGGGAGAGGTGTGTACAGCAGAGTGTAGAAAAACAAGTTGTTTTGTCTGTTTGGTAATAAAGATTTTTTGTTCTTTTTCGATTTTTTTTAATATCAGAGCTTTGTTTCAGGTGGTTTGAGTTAATAATTCATGCGAGTGTCACAAGACTACCATTACTGTAATTATTCTCTCCCCTTTCGAAGTATAGAATCCCGCATGTGAGAGCCAAATACCCAACACCATTGCATTGCTACTCTGCCTAATTTAGTCCAAGAACGGGAAAAGAAAAGGAACAGGAAAAGTTTACTGAAAGCCAATTTAATCAAAGACAAACTGAAATTCCGATAGCTGGAAATCTTCTGTTGTAATTTTACTAATTTAATCTTTTTGTTTTGCCACAAGCCACAGAAGGCAACATACAGCTCTCTCTCTCTCTCCCACCCATTTGAGTAGTTTTACTAATTTAATCGACCAATTTTTGTTTTGCCACAAGCCACAGAAGGCAACATACAGAGCTCTCTCATTTGATAGCCATAGATGAAAGATCATTCTCTATTCTAAGGTGGTACAATTTGTACCTGGCCTGACAAACATTAGAAATATTATCGATCCACTTCTGGTGTGACAAATTAAGTATAAAATCATGGCCAATTTCAAAAAAGTCTAAACAGAGTAAAATCTGAAAACAGACACACATAAGAATCAACAATTCTTAATTCCAAATATAACTGAGAACTACAATTAGAATTAACAACAAAAAATATTTCACTGTCAAGTACATAAAAATATGCAGTTTAAATACAAGAAATAATCACATAGAGTGGCAATGCATCCTAATTAGAACAGATGTTGGACAGGAAGATCACTAAGAAGTGCTGCGATCTGCTCGCTATCCTCATCCAAGAACTCCGAAAACTGACCACAATTTTCACTATCCTCAATCGCGTCATAAGTATCAACGTTATTTGATTCACAATAAGGATCATCCTCATTGGAAGTTGTCGCAAGTATGAGATCATCCACATCAAAGAAAACGTCGTCGGCGCCAACAAACTCTGCCAAGTCTTCCTCTGTTAGCATAGAGGATGTGTTTGAACCTGATGTACCTTCTTCCTTATCAAAATTACACAACAAAGTGTTGCAATCATCAGCAGCAATGTTGAGAATATACTCAAATTCTTCCAAAGATGGCCATACGAAATCTTCTCTCTCGGACTCATTAGCAACAAAATTACTTTGCTGATCAAGAACCATGGTTGACGAAGTCGACGCCCCATCAAGTTTTTCCAACCGAGTCAAAACATCATGTTTTAGATTTTTTAACCTCATCTCAACCCTACGCAACTCATCCAACGAATTAATTTTCGACGTATCAATATTTTGCCACCATCCTTGCACGTCAAGTTTTTCAACAACATTAACATTGTGGTATCTATCGATTATTGCGTCAAGTGAAGAAGAATTAGAGAAGGAATAGAGTTTTTTGCCAGAAGGTGAGAAGACCACAATACCAATGTCGGCATTGCAAAGAGAGCATAGTTGCTGTGCTTTGCTGAAAAGTCCCTTGCGTCTCTTTGAGAATGTCACTTGCAGCTTGTTTTTACTATCTATCTTCTCAATCTCTATTTTCCTCTTACCCATTATCTCTCTCTCTAGAATTGAACAGCAAGAACTGAAGAAGAAGAAGAAGTAGTAGTGAACAAGAAAACTGAGAAGAAAACAGAGTGTTTGTTATATAGGTTTTGGTTCAAGTGGTTGTTTCCTAAAGCGGCGATTGTGTTTAGCTTAGGACAGCTGTAAGGCACAGTACTTGAAAACAATGGTCACGTATTTAGAAACTTCTGCCTACTGCGGGCTAAAAGAAAACAGCCACCACATACAAGCCCATAACCTCCTACTTGAAAAGCCCAGCACTCTGTAGTTACAATAACCATGCTCCCTTGTTCACCAATCACGTCAAGATGTTGTTCAAGCTAATTATTAGACAGATCGAGAGGCTGCAACATATCCATGATAACAAATACTACACAACTTTGGCCAAATTTATATAAGCTTCACTATATCCATCACAGCCCAGTGGCATTGGTAACCAAATGAAGCATCCAAGTACGACATAGAACACTCTAGGAAAGTTGGGCATGCTACAGTATTTGAATCCTCCAATTCTAGTCATCCATGTTTTTCATGTATTCTTTGGAGAGTTTGTTTTCCATTATCAGCTGTTGTTCTTTGAGGAGAGAGTAACCTGATTCGAGTAGGGCTTCCACAGTTTGCTGTTTCACCATAGCCAACAAAAGAAATTTCAGTCTTACTATTCTGAAAAAAGAGAGTTGCAGACCAAAATTTCAGTTAAACATAACAGAGTCCTCGGCCAGTTTGGCTGGAAAGACAGTAATGTGCATTCCATAGACTAGCTACCCCAAGGCATCATATTCAAACAATCAGGACCCATTTTCTTTAATTAAACTAAATACTCATGATAGAACTATAATTTATGTTTACTTGGGACAATAAAGAATAAAAATAAAAAACAAAATGTAAAAACTATAATAAGATGTTCAATTGTTAACTAGGGGCATGGCCAAGAGAAGGAAGACCTTTACGTATACATTTTAGTTCAGCATCTTAGGATGCTGCTGTTTTCACTAAACATTCAATTGAAGTCCTTTTCCAGTTTAGCACCCTATGCTGGGCATGCGAGGCTTGGGAAAGTGTGCCGTATTTCAATATCATGAAGATTTTAATAGAGGAAAAACTACGAAATTTGGTCCCTTCATACCCTTTTTATTCCCATCAGTAAAGTACATTCAATCGAACATAAGAAAAAAAAGGCCACGGAAGCTACCTAAAATAGGAAGAAAGTTAGAGAAGCGTGACAATGAAAAAAATGAAGAAACGTTGTGGTATTCAATATTTAATCGTTCCCTTCAATATTTTGGGTGTTTGATTGCAAAAAGGAAATTTCACCGCTAAATCCCAATATTAGTGGCAAATCTTCATGACGTAGAAAGCATACAGGAGAAGATTTGCCACCTTTAAGAACATACTCAAAGAATTCTCCCATAAACATTTCTTCCCTATGCTCTCTATGTAGATTCACCCCGTGATATTGTCATGGAAACTCTTGAGGGTGGTAAACCTCTCCGTACCATCCCTATATATGCATTTGAAGATTCTATATCAAAAAGTGGAGTTGCCTAGTAAAAATTCCTTTGTGAAATCAAAGACGCCCTTAAACATAATAATTGCAATCACTAAACCTTGACACACTATAACCAGGAGTAAGTATTGAATAAAACATCGAAATAAGCATTGGAAGAAATGTTGGCACTTATTGCTTATATACGAATGTGAGTAAAGCTTAGTACCTTAGGCGGAACAAAAGTAGTTAGCTGATCATCCTTTCTTCTCTTGAGAAGTGTCGTTCCGAGATTCTTTATGCCACCAATGTCATCTACCCACTAGAAATTAACAGATTTATGTGTTAAACAGTCACCACTTAATGGCACTGAATTACAGTAAGACAGCATGGTAAAGACCTGCATCACAGCTCAAGCGGTACAGGTGAAAATCATACCGGAACATGATGAATATCATGTTAAAACTACTTCCCATGAAAAACTCTGGGCTGCGATTCCCTGGTCTGTCTAATTCAATTTCAGTAGCTTTTAGCAATTGAATAGTCAAGAACTAGGAGCAACAAGTTGCTTATGAAAATATTGGCCTGTTTCCAAAAACAACAAATAACAGGTCCTTCTTCAACTTTTTCGTGTCAAATTGACAATGCCTAAGGGGCATGGTAATATTTTGTAGGCCAGGGACACAGATATACTGCTAAAATGGTTAAGCCCAAGAGGCAATAGAGATACCGAGTTTTGCAATATCTACAAGCATTCTCAGTACTCCCACTGAAAAAAAAAGCTTAGGATCATAGTTAAGTGACTACCTTGGAGACCGATCGATCATATGTTCGCGACCTAAGAGCTCCATAAAAATCCAAAGCTGCCCAATCCAGAGATAGAAGTTGATAACTTAATGCAGACGTTCATTGACTAGTTTAAAAGAACCAGGCCTGCCTCTAAAATTATGAGCTCTAATCTCTACAGGAATGCAACAATGAAGTACCTTGATTAGGAAATGAATCCACAACGTTCACAACGGCCTCCCTTGATATACCATCTTTTTCATACATTTTGCAGACAATATTTGTGATATCTTCATGTGTCGGCTGCCTGATTACAGACAAGTTTCAGAAAATGGAATAAGCTTCATTGCCATTATAACACTGAGGAGGGCATATCACATAAGTACGGGTCAAATCAGAAATTCAAAACAAATGCAAATAACTGAAATGGCAACCAGGAAACTGCATATTAAATATCCCTTCTAGAAGTGGGAACATCTACTTAATAGGCAATGTTGGCACATAGTAAGTGTCAAGGTATAAGAACTTTAAAAAACAGTATCATGTACAACTGTTCAAAAGTTTTTTCACTCTGCACATGCGGACTATATTGATTTCTTATCCATACACTAAGCCACCATGATGTCTCAGTACATGAACTGTATTGCAGAAAAGTAAACAGGAATACATAAGGTCCTAAATAGGCTAGTAGCCTACTAGTCATGAAAAATAAGTATCTAAAATTCAAATTAACAATAAAATACTATTGATATTTCGCCCTTTACTTCAAAACCCCATGCATCAGATGATAAAACCTATAAAATCCTCGTAGTTAGTTTAGTGTTCTAAATGCAACAGACAAAGATGCAGATGCTACAGATAAAGATGCAGCATAATGAAGTTTTGATAAGGTATCAGAATCTGGGTACAACATTTTTGTCAACAATTTTTATATTCAAGTTGCATAAGATTCTCCTTTGGAAGGACTGGTGGAGCAGTCTGCCTTCTCCCAAGAATGAACTCATGATTTTCAACTATTGAATCTGATAAGCTGATAAGGTCTTTAAAGTTAGACTGTTAGTAATGTAGTTCTTACTGGCTGAAGCTTTAGTTTAATAGAATCTACACTTTAATTGAAACACAATTTAAAGAAGACCTAAAATCACTCTTTTATTGAATCTCTCAATCACATAAACTTCAACACTGAAGAACCCTAAATTACAAGCCCTTATTTAAACTAAACCTAGAAAGCATAAACCAATAGTAACACGACACGTGTCACAACTAACTAATGGACTCGAACCATGGGCTTGGAGTCAACTAAGGGGCGCACGCCCTCAACATCACAGCAGCATACGAATGTTCTACATCACTCTCCCCATGTTGAAGAAGCTTGTCCACAAGCTAAAGCAGTGGAGCGTCTGAAGCTGGAAACACGGACAAAGCTTCATGCAGGAAATCTAGGAGAAGATCAGGTGGCTTGGCAGTAACATCTTCGATCTCATCTTCACCTTCAGCTAATAAAACAGGGCGCTTCTTCTTCCGAGGACACTCGGCAGCAATGTGCCTCATAACACCACAATCAAAGCACTTTCTAGCAGCACTATGTCCCAGCAGCCGACACAGGAGTAGCAGCTGTAACTACACTTGCAGAACCAGTATAAGGTGCAGAAGTCGTACCAGGTGAAAGCACTCTTTCAACACGCAATGCATACTTAAACGCGGTAGCCATGTCCTCAATCTCAAACATGATAAGTGCTTCACGAATTGACTTGCGCAGGCCATTCAAATAACGACCCACCCTCTGTTCATCAGTTTCAACCAACCCAGCACGAGTACACAACAACTGAAACTGCTCAGTATATTCTTGAACCGAAGACAACTGTTGTTTCAAATTCTGTAGACGAATGAACAAATCTTGCTGGTACTGTTTAGGAACAAAATACGCATGTAACTCTCGGCGCATACTAGCCCAAGTACAAGCACGCCTGTAACCTTGATTAACCCTCCTCAGATTTAACTCATCCCATCACACCAAAGCATAACCCTTCAATTTAGTAGCAGCTAATTTAACCTTCTTACCATCTTCTAGGTTTTTATAATCAAAGGCCTTTTCAATTTGATTAAGCCAATCAATAAACTCATCAGGATTGAGTTTACCATCAAAAGTAGGCAGAAGTAGGCACATCAATTTTAATATTACCCGCCTGACTCCTTTCCAATATGCGGAGGAAACGATTAACATCAACAACCCCATTATCAATATTCTGAATACCATAATCTTCATCAAATAATTAAAATGGTCATACCTTTCAAAATCACCTGCCTGACGATTAGGGTCACGATCTGGCCTACGACCACTTCGATCAGTAGAAGGAGAAGAAGGAGGAGATGGAGACCAGCCCCTATTCTCTTGCCTTGCATTGTGAGGAATGGGTTGTTCCCAAAAATTCCTATCACCGTCAACCCAGCGTTGTATAGGACGTTGGTAACCTCGACCTCTACCTCGAACTTGATTACCACGCGGGTTTTCACACCCTTGTTGAGGAATATGCACACCTCGAGGTGCCTCTGGCATGGGTATCCCTCGGTTTTGGCCATTAGAGTTTAACCTTGGCTAAACAATCGGATCTTGTGGCCCTTGGGGGCGCACGACAGGTAGCTGTTGGATTGGTGGTGGCACTATGGGTGGAATACGCACAGGGAGTTTTCCAATACCTTCATCACCTTGACCATCACCAACAATAGGTGGTATACGAGCACCTACTTCATCCTGGGGATGAACTTCATTGTTGTTATTTACTCCAACAACTCTTTCCTCGTCATTATTTTCTGGATCAATAAGCACAAAAGGGTTTCGAAGAGGGACTGCACCATCACTCTGCGATGACGCATCAGCAGTACTAGCCACTGAACCATTATTCTGTGGCGGTGGTGGCTGCATCTCTCTTTGTACTGTGGCCATTGTTGCAGTAAAGTTCTGGAACATCTGTGTCATGTTCTTTATGTTTTCCTCTAAACGAAACATGCGAGTATCCATGGATGGAGGACGACCTCGAGTTGCTTTGTTATTTCACCATGATAACAAAAATTGACTTTTTTTCAAGAAATAATTCGTCGTGAACAGTAACCGGGTGAACAGTGGTGTGGTAAATAGTATCCGATGAACAGTGTTTAGTCAACAGTATTTTCGGTGAACAGTAACCTCTGGAATTAATCTGCTCTGATACCAAATAACGTAGTTCTTACTGACGGAAGCTTCAGTTTAATATAATCTACACTTTAATTGAAACACAATTTAAAGAAGACCTAAAATCACTATTTTATTAAATCTCTCAATCACATAAACTTCAACACTGAGGAACCCTATATTACAAGCCTTTATTTAAACTAAACCTAGAAAGCATAAACCAATAGTAACACGACACATGTCACAACTAACTAATGGACTCGAACCATGGGCTTAGACGCAACTAAGGGGCGCACGCCCTCAACATCACAGCAACGTACTAATGTTCTACAACAGTTAGAGCCAACATTTTCGCAATACAAAAAATTAAGTAGCATTTAGCAATTTACGCACCAATAGAACTTGTCCATCCTTCCATCACGGATTAGTGGAGCATAAATTGTTGACAAATCATTCCCTGTCACGATAATAGGTATTCTATGTGAAATATCTGAATCTCTCCAGTCTTGCCCAACGCTAACTCGGGTAGGATTATCTGACAAGTTCATCAGCGTCCCAACAACTATTTGGTTGTTGACTGTCATTTGAGTGTTTCCTACATAAACACAAACGGTAAACATGTGAACAAAAAATCGTGGTGCACAAATCAATTGTGAGCTAAGATTCATTGAATTCACCTATTGTCTATGTATCTTAATTAAAACATGGCATTTCAATATAAGTACGATAATCTAGCGTAGTTAATCAAAGATCTTTCAAGAATTCTTCAATTCTCTTTTTCATCTACTATGACATCACAAAACAATTTTCTGCATGAAAACCATCCATTGGGTAGAAAATTCACGTGAAGCTTGCAGAATACAGTAAAGGGAGTAGGAACTAACTCTAAATTTCTAACATGCTTTTTGAGCGGATGTATGAGGCAAAACTCACCAAATCTGCCTAGCCCAGCATCAATATCATTGATCATCAAGCAACTCATCTTTCCCTGTATTCATCAAATAACACCAAACGTCACTATATAAATGCCTTCCAACAGCAACCACAATTTTAAGATATGTTTCAGATCACAGAGAAAGATGAACATCAAGAGCTTCACAAAGATTAATTGAGAGGCAATCATGATTCAGCACCATAGTACAGAACATCTGCTCGTGTATTGCTCACCCACAAGAGTTATTTGGATCAGATTTAAGGATGAATTAGTACGCAAATCCAGCATCTTTAGACTGGAAAGGCAACATCAAATCATGGGGTTAAACTGGGAAGGCCAGCATCCTTCAAGGATAAATGCTTAATTTTTATAAGAAAATGCTAGTAAGTGGCAATTGCGTACTCTAGTGGGCCTTTAAAAGGATAGCAAGAAAGATATTTGAAGAGAAGCAGCATTCATAGGATCAGACACATTCAAATAAAACAACAACGCAGGTATTGGTGCTGTCTCAAAGAAAAGACGACGGACCCAGGATTTGAAACTCTAGTTTACAATTTGGGATGTTTCATTAATTCTTGGCGTATACCAGCCTTGCATTGTATCATGTACAGTGAAATTCCATCTCTCCTCTTCTTCTATTTCTCTGATAAATGCGATTTTTTTTAACAACAAATAAGACCAAGATGCCAATATGGTTGATTAGGAATTCAATAGTGAACTACTTAACAGCAATTAAACACACAATCAATAATATCCATGACCAGAAGAATATGCCAACAAAATCAGCTTGCATCTATTTGTCTAAAATCACATCCCACTTCTAATGTTTATCAACTACCATCAGAAAGTAACAATATGGCACTTTTCTTCTTTAATATAGGGTACAACAAGAATTCTCTCATTTTGGACTTTGCATCAGAGGATTGGAATGTCTGATTTAAGGACTATATATTAGATGGCTTTCAAATATTATTCATCAAGCTTACTTTCTTTTTATGACACCAATACCATATAAATTTTCCTAAAGAAGAAGTTCACAATGATGTCCTTCTATGAAACATTGACACGGCACAAAGGAAGCACTTCAAAACGGGGTCACGGATGGGTTTCAAAGTTCAAACTAGTCGACCCACTCCTATTCTTCCAATTTAGCATGGAACACTTTTGATCTCAAGGCCAGCTAATTATTGACTATCTTTACATTAACCAAAAATATTGTTAAGCTCAGTGGAACCATTAGTTGGATGGAGAGAATGATGTTTCTATCCTTCACATTTCGTTTTTACTCTTCCAAATTCCACTAGATATATTTCACTTTCCTATGAAAAATATGAAACCTAGTTTGAAGGGGAGGGACTTGTTTCTCACTTATTTTTTTCATCTTTTTCCGGTTTTTATTCTCTTTTTAGATTGATTAGCTTACTGCATCAGCATGCGCTTGTGTGTCCATGTGTCAGTGTATCAGACACAAATTGTTTCTCAGAATATGAACTGTGGATGTTACATAGTCCAGAATCTAATATGTAGATAATCCACAGCATGTGCAGCATAAATCACATCAACTGTCGTCGGATAGATGAAAACACAAGCATTGAGCAACAATATTACCCAAATGAAGGGAAACTTGCTAAAACAATTTGTAGTCACTTGATCAAAGCATATGCAACTTTACATATTAATCATTTAGTAGTGATCAATAATCGAGGAGGGGCATCAAATTACAGTATAACGTCTACATCCAAAGTGTTTCAGGAAGCTTGCCTGCCCATCTTTGACTGGAAGTCCTTTTGGTATACATTATCTGTGCCTCCCTATTTGAGCTCAATCTGTTTCAGTAAATGTGTAGTTAGCATGGTAGTAAAGAGCGAGGTAGGTCTCAAAATCCCGGGTTTCAGAGTCTAATCTAGCAGTAGCGTTATAGCAAGAAGGATGGTAAGATTGGGTGTGCTTACGCCCAAGGAAGTTGTTAGGTGTATGTCTGTTCCTTGTTAAACACGCAATCACCTAGATATAAGTTATGCCTCTGTTAAATGTTTCAGGCTTAACTGATATAACCTCTCATAGAAGTACCAATTGTAAGGACATCAAGACAAAATCTTCAAGCTTCACCTAAGGACTAAGCACAAAAGATCCACTAAAACTATTCACTAACATATTGGGAGTAATTTAGCTTTCAAATAATGTTAACATGGAAGGCCAGGGTTGTTTGGCAGAAAAAAGATTAACAGGGAAAAACAAAATGAAATGAAAGTACTTACTACAAAAAAAATAAAAATAAAAGAAGAAGCAAAACACACACACACCAAAACATGAGCCATCACTACCAAAAACATACATATATGTGGAATGAAAGTAGTAAAGACTTCTCACTTGGTTCTGGACCACTTGAGAAGCTGTTCTATACCGTTCCCTGATGAGCTTCCCAGGTTCTCCTGAAAATTCAGATGCACACATCCCCGTAAGAAGCAATTTTTATGCCAATGGCGCCAGTATGACTAGCTATGTGAAAAAACAACTACTTCAGTCACGGAGAAAGCATAATTGGTATAATTACAACTTAAAAGGATGCTATGGACTCACGACAAGTAAGAGACTCCATGAGATACTGTTTTTTTTTTAATTATTATTATTATTGTTATTATCCTCCCGGAAGATCAAGTAAAAGCTGTAGATCCTAAGTTACGATGTAGTAATTCCAAACTACCAAAAATTTCACCAATAATGTTGAGATGTTTAGTCTAGTCCCACATGTCATGTTAAATTCTTCGCACAATAGTATACAAATTATGGGGCCTCTCCACTTAGCTCCAATTGGCTTTGAGTTGGATGCTCCTCAAACTTAATATGGTATTAGAGAAGCATTTGCATTCGGCCCAAATGATCCGTTTACTCCAAGTCACCCAAGTATGGTGTCCATGTGTTAGGCTCAAATAACGCCACACGTAAATGAGAAGGGGCGTGTTGAGATGTTTTGTATACTTACTAAGGTTATGGGGCTTCTCCACTCATCAGCAATTGGTTTTGCCACAAATTTAATAAAGAAGATATGGTTCCTTGTATAAACTTTTTCTTTCAGTAACTACAACTTAGATAATAATGAACTAGGATACCAAATTGCAAACAACGTCTCGGTAGACAATAACTACAGTAAAATACTGTTTTTTTTTTAGAACTAGCTGTACAATCAAGATGATGTCCACCAAAGATATATGTTGAGAATATAACACTGCGGAAACAACGTTACCCACTACAATAGATCAATCCTACACAAGGATCGATCCTTCTTACTAGACAAGACTTCAACACCCTCCAAAGTAATCCCAACACTTCTCAATATCAAATAACAAGTATCTAAAGTAAAACAATTAATATAAAAGAAGAACAAACCACAAGACGAGATATATCGTAGTTCGGCAATTTGCCTACGTCCACACTGTGAGTTCCAAGTTTTACTAGATGTCCGGAGTAACAGATTACAAGTCTCTCAATTCACTCACAAATAATGAACACTCAACTCACAAAGAATTGCTCACTTATAATCTCTCTCTTTCTTTGTTTTGGAAAAGTTAGGTTTCTACAGAAAAAACATATATTTATCCTATTTCAGAAAACTTCCGAAAAAAGGCAAATTCGTCTTTGAAATACGGTAGAAGCTGGTCACCCTCCTCGACGGTGCAAAAAGTTGAGCACGGTATTTGAAGAGCCTATAAGTCACCAAATGCATGAGCGCAGGTCGCGCCTTGTCCAGGTGTAAATGGAGCGCGGGTCGCGCCCGTCACACCAGAATGAGAAAACATCTTTTTTCTCTACAATTCTCCACCTCGGTAAGGTTTTAACACATAAAACCAAGCCGAACACATCCAGCAAGAACGCATCCATCCAAACTTCATGATCCATCCGCCCCTAAGGGCCATGCCCACAAAGGGCTCTATCAAGCATGTAGGATTTGGAGCAAGTCCAAACAGTGTTGGACTTAACTCCGGTGACAACCTTAGTCAGCATATCAGCAGGATTGTCATGGGTGTCCACTTTCTCAAGTGCTATATCACCATCCTCAACGACATCCCGTATAAAGTGATAACGGACATCAATATGCTTGGTCCGAGCATGATGAACCTGGTTTTTCGCCAAATGAATAGCACTCTGACTATCACAATGCAAAGCAACACTGTTCCTGCTCAATACCCATATCATCGTAATACCTCGAAGCCATAATGCCTCGCCATCGCCATATATACTCGCCTCAAGTAGTAGATAGAGCAAAGAGTAGCTGTAGCATAGACCTCCAACTAACCGGTGCACCATGCATCATAAACACATAACCAGTAGTCGATCGTTGTCTATCTAGATCACCTGCATAATCTGAATCCACATATCCACAGACATAACAAGTGCCTCTACTATAAACTAATCCTACATCCAAAGTACCCTTCAAGTACTTTAATACCCATTTCACTGCCTCCCAATGCAGCAATGCTGCTTCCCAGGATTAGCCATATACCTGCTTACAACACTAAGCGCTTTGCGGAAATGTCCGGGCGTGCACACCATAACATACAAAGCGCCCTTCAATCGTGATTAGCATAAGGAAAATGTGTCATATGCTTTTGTTCCTCCATCGAACTAGGAGAGAACTTAGCTGAAAGCCTAAAATGCCCAGCCAAAGACGTAGAAACCAACTTTGCATTCTCCATACCAAAACGCGAAAGTACTTTCTGAAGGTATTTCTTCTGAGATACAACTATCCATCGCTTCTGCCTATCTCTGTCAATCTCCATGCCTAGTATCTTCTTGGCTCCACCTAAGTCTTTCATCTCAAACTCAGAGCTAAGTTGAGATTTCAATTTGTCTATCTCCACCATGCTTTTGGAAGCAATAAGCATGTCATCCACATAAAGCAAGAGATAGATGAAGTCATTACCACGAAGCCTACGAAAGTAAACACAACAATCATATTTACTTCGGGTGTACTCATGTTTTGATCATGAGCGTGTCAAAGCGCTTGTACCATTGCAGGCGATTGCTTTAACCCGTACAGTGACCGATTCAATTTACATACATGATCTTCTTTCTTAGCAACGACAAACCCTTCAGGTTGTCTCATATAGATCTCTTCCTCCAAGTCCCTATGCAAGAAAGCAGTTTTCATATCAAGTTACTCTAACTCCAAGTCGAAGTGAGTAACTAAACTCAATAATACACGAATGGACGTATGCTTGACCACCGGGGAAAATACCTTATTGTAGTCGACTCCTTCCTTCTGTGAAAAACCCTTTGCTACCACTCTTGCCTTGTACCCAGTACTATCGGACTCAGGAAGGACCTCTTTCTTTCTAAACACTCATTTACTGCCGACAGTCCTTTTGCCCTTTGGCAATAAAACTAGGTCCCATGTGTGATTTTTATCAAGAAATTTCATCTCTGCTTGCATAGCTACCAACCAATTTCTGTAATGAGCATCTCTAACAGTTTCCCTGAAGCTATCTCGGCTCATTATTTTTCGATATTCGATGCATGTCCCACTAAATCCACGACCATAGTGTTTCACCGACTTCCGTGCCCATACTTTGTGCACTTCTTTAACTTGTCTCTTTGCCTGTGGTCACCATTATATGTTGCGGATGCTCTTTGCTCTTCTTCTTGTGTTCATGTGTGGTTCTATGATTTGGTACCTCATCATGATCTAACCGGTCATCTCACGCGATCGGACAACTCAAACTTAGTAGCTTGAACTTCTATAGACTCACCATTCTACCCGCCTACCAGAACCATCAAAGATAACACCTAAGTCTCATTAAAGGTAATATCTCTGGCGACCGGGGAACTTGTGGTCTTCTAGACACCACAATCGTATCCCTTTACCCCATTTGCGAAGCCTAAAAAATATAACTTTTTAGCTCACAGGATCTAGCTTGTTTTCCCCTCATATGGTAGTAAGTCATGTCGATCCAAATACTTTCGCAAAATACTATAATCAATGGGTTACGACCACACCTCATAAGGTGTCTTGCAATCTATAGCTGTAATCGGTGACCTATTATGCGATTAACACGCCATGGACATTTGCATCGCCCAAAACTCTTTGCCTGGGACCGGCATTAGGACAACAAACATCTCGCTTCTTTCAAACAAGGTTCTATTCATCCTCTCTGTCATTCCATTCTATCGTGGCGTGCCCGACCGATTAATGCGGCAATTCTGTTGTCAGGCACAAAACTCTTGGAAATGTCCATAAGTATACTTTCGATTACCATTGTCGGGCCCGTAATGTCTTTACCTTCCTATCTGTGCGATTCTCAACCCTTGCCTTCCACTTCTTAAATGTCTCAAACACTTCATCTTTCGATTTCATCATATACACCCACACATAGCGAGTATGATCATCAATAAATGAGACAAAATAGCGGTTACCTCCCTTTGAAGCCACCACGGAGGTCCCCAAACATCCGTATGCACATAGTTAAGGATGCCTGTTGTCATGTGCTTGCTTGACTTGAACTTGACTATGACCGCTTCCCATAGAGCGCAATGCCCACGTAACCCCATACTTAGCTTCTTCAAATTTTTTCAAGAACGCTTCACAGACAACTCGGACAAACCCTTTTCACGATATGCCCTAAACGATATACCATATCTTAGTGCACTCGGAATCATTACTACATGCACCCATCGCTACATCGCTTATTATCCGTACTACCTATCGAGTATACAAGGTTCCATGTTTTTTACCCTTCATAACAACTAAAGAGCCATTAATAATATTTAGGACTCCACCTTCGCCCACAAACTTGTGGCCTTTGAAATCCAAGGTACCAAGAGAAATAAGACTTTTCTTTAGCTCAGGAACATGTCTCATATCGGTTAAAGTCATCACTACACCATCATACATCTTGACCCGTATAGTTCAAATTCCTACCGTCTTACAAAGCAACGTCATTACCCATCAAAACAGAACCACCATCAATGCTCTCATAAGAAGTAAACCACTTTCTATTCGGGCACATATGATAGGAACATCCAAAATCAAGAATCCACCTTTCGGTCATATAGTCTTGTGTGGACACCACGAGATCGCGACTAAATCCCCCCAGAGCACTGAAGCATAACTTGCCTCAATTTTTGCCTTACCTTTCTTCTGACCATCTTTCTTGTTCTCTTTCTTCGGGTGAAGACAATTGCTTGCGTAATGTCCCTTTTCATTGCAATTGTAACATTGTACATGTTTTAAAGACTTCTTTGACTTGGACCTAGAATTCTCATTGCTTGTAGAATTCTGTTCATACGAATTTCCTCTTGCCACTAGTCCCTGTCCTGCATCAATGCTATTCTCAACTCGTGTCTTCTTCATCAACTCATAAGAAAGAAGCGTAGTTTGAACTTCGTCGTGATCTACATCTTCTCTATTCATAAAGTTAGTCATTAGATGCTCATAACTTTCTGGCAAAGAGAATATTAAACATGTCGCTTGATCCTCATCATCCATTTTCATGCCAACATTCAAATAATCCGCTAGGCGTAGAGATCTACATCTTCTCTGCTCATAAAGTTAGTCATTAGATGCTCATAGCTTTCTAGCAAAGAGAATATTAAACATGCCGCTTGATCCTCATCATCCATCTTCATGCCAACATTCAAATAATCTGCTAGGCGTTGATGGAACTCACTAACGTGCTCTTACATCGTTAAACCATCCACCATCATGTACCGATAAAGACGTTTCTTAAGGTACATCTTATTAGTCATGCTCTTGGTCATATACATAGACTCTAGCTTAAGCCAAATACCGACAGCAGTATCTTCTCCCATCACACTATACATAACCTCATTAGCAAGACACAACCGGATTGATGAATAAGCCTGTAGATCGAACTCTTCCCAATCATCATTACTCATACTCGCCGCCTTAGATTTGATCCCCTTTAAAGCCTTATGTAAACCTTGTTGGATGAGGTTGTCCCTTACTTGGATTCTCCAAATTTCAAAATTATTCTTCCCATTAAACTTCTCTACTTCAAACTTAGCATTTGACATCTTGGGAGCCATTTATTCAAGTTACACATAATAACCCAAAAAAAAAACTTTAACTCAGGAATTTAATCGAACACCTTGTCTACACAAATTCCTAGGTCGTAAACCTATGCTCCGATACTAATTGTTGAGAATATAACACTGCGGAAACAACGTTACCCACTACAATAGATCAATCCTACACAAGAATCGATCCTTCTTACTAGACAAGACTTCAACACCCTCCAAAGTAATCCCAACACTTCTCAATATCAAATAACAAGTATCTAAAGTAAAACAATTAATATAAAAGAAGAACAAACCACAAGACGAGATATATCGTGGTTCGGCAATTTGCCTACGTCCATACTGTGAGTTCCAAACTTTACTAGATGTCCGGAGTAACAGATTACAAGTCTCTCAATTCACTCACAAATAATAAACACTCAACTCACAAAGAATTGCTCACTTATAATCTCTCTCTTTCTTTGTTTTGGAAAAGTTAGGTTTCTACAGAAAAAACCTATATTTATCCTATTTTATAAAACTTCCGAAAAAAGGCAAATTCATGCTGAAATACAGTGGAGCGCAGGTCGTGTTGAAGAGCCTGTAAGTCACCAAATGCATGAGCGTGGGTCGCACCTTGTCTAGGTGTAAATGGAGCGTAGGTCGTGCCCTTCACACCAGAATGAGAAAACATCTTTTTTCTCTACAATATACCATCTTTCTTGTGACCTTATACCTTAGGATTTGGGTAGCACTCCTTTCAAGACTTCAATAATAGACATAGAGATGTGTGCATGACCATGATGGTATGAGATCCAAACTTCACATACTTCTTCCAAATATTCTTTAAGAACAATCTTAAGATCCTTATTACCATGTACTTGTTTCTAGTCTTACATCTTAATGAAATCATTCGCTTACATATCAAACTCGAAAACTATAGTAATTCCATCTATTTGAAAAGCAATATACCAATTAAAAATTTCACAAAGTGAGTCACAAAAGGTTGAAAGATATCTAATAACTTCCATGAGCCAATATATGTATGGATCAAAGATACATGCAAAAAGCTATTAAGTAATTTTACCTGCTCGGTCTGATTCAAGTTCCCCAGCCGACATAATCACTGGTTCAACTCCCATTGCCTGAAAAATGAGTTCTGTCTGAAATGATTTTCCTTGCCCTTTTCCTCCCCAAATACCTGAAAGAACAAACAGTGCTTAAAATTAATTTATGGTTGACCCAGAAGGATCTTCACAAGAGGCAAAAATAAAAATCCAGGGCCAGCAAAGAAGAGAAGTACTTTAATGGTTTCGTTGCACATAAGTATAAAGCAAAAAATTCCAAAGAAAAACTGGCTGACTGTGTTTGATAAAACCAACTAAGTTTCCTAGAAAATCAAGTGCAATTTTGTAAAGAGAGAATCCAAAAGTGAAATTATGGGTAGAATGTGAACAAATTTATGGGTGGATTGTAAAGAGAGTACACCAGATTGATAATCAATTTAAAGGGTACGAATTTCAAGGAAATAACGGTTTTCTAAAACGATGGTGCTCATTTTCCTTAAAAAATTGGAGTAGGTGGAGTAACTTTCTCTTCTTCTCTCTTCATTTTCCTCTTCTTCTCTCCTCGCCTCTCTTATTATTAAGGAATCTTTATTAGCAAGTAATTTGTAAGTAAGGAAAAAACAGAGATGATTCCAATTTCCAAATGCTTACCCAGGATAAGAGGAACTTTGACATTGAGAAGATGAGTAATGTAGTTTTTCACAATGTGGCATACTGCACAAGTAACAACCTCATATTAAAAGACGTAAAAGGAATGTTTCATTTAGATAGTAATGAAATTTCAGTGAGTTGTGTGTGTGCATTTCATCCCTGAGAAAATATACAAAAGAAGAGGTTGTACTATGATAGTATGATTACTACTAAACCAACTTCCCTCTAAATATGCTGCCTGGCATATTCTAAGAATGGTACTTTGTGTTTGCAAAGTTCATGGAACTTACCAACTTTATCCTGTAGAAAAGTACAAAACAGGAGTGTCAAGACCAGAAAGTAGTACAAATAGCAAAGGAAACAAGTATATGCAAGTACATAACTAATTATTTAGATATGTAACATTTCTAAGTATAAGAAAAACAGAATGATAAAGCACCTAGAAGATGGCATGAGGTAAATTACTAGATAACTGCTAAGCAGTGGGGGCGTGAGCGGAGGGTGGAGAAGAGAGAGGGAGAGATGGGTTTGTGGGTGGGGAGAGAGAGAGAGTTAGGGTTTGGTTGAGAGGGAGAGGGATAGGTGAGGACAGACAGACAGACAGAAACCAGCCAACTTAGTTTTTGTCCCCATAACCCCCCTTCTGCCCAGATCGTTTGCTCTGCTCACTTGATTAACACAAAAAACATCTATTTGTATCCTCTAAAGTTTGGACGATCATTTTTTACATCTTTTTGATCATTTTTTACTTCAATAGAGATGGTGATCTAAAGTGTAGTCACACTAGCTTTCTTTTCCGATCTTATAATATCGATACCAAAAGAGAAACAATATAACAGATGCAGGAAGAGATTTGAGTTTCAAATCTTTGTATAGTTAACATCTCCATAACAATGTGAAAGTTATCAATCTCTCTTCGCATTATTCCGAAAAAACCTAAACCTTGAGGAGAAATGATAGATGTAGATTGAATCCCAATTTAGTTTCTTCTTAAAAAATTCACATTTCTTTTGAAACAATGCAAATACATTGATCACTTACTACATTTCTAACCAAAAAGTAAAGAAAACTCACCATGAAAGCGGGCGCAATGTAATAATCTCCTTGAAGATACTCAAACGACCTAGTAACCTTTTGTCTATAATCAAACACAATATCCGCTGCCAAAAAACAATAATTGAATCCATCATTAATTAATATATTTCATTTTAATATTAGAAGTAAAAATATATACCGTCTCTTCCAAGAAAATTTCCGACGAAAAGATGATCAATAACACCAGGCTTGGCACCAACTGAGATGTTCATATTATCAGCTTCTTTACCCAGCCTATATAAATAATCATTCCCTTCCGCATCTTTCGCTTCCCATGATGACTGTTCTGATATTTTCTTTGTCCTTTTCTCATCCGAAGCAGAAGCACAAGCACAAGTAGGAGTTTTATTAGTGTTCTTGGAGCATAGGGAGGGAAATGACGTGTGAATTATTTTTGGAGATATAAAAGAGTGAGTGTTATTAGGAGAGAGAATGAGATTATGCGTGTTGTGTAGAATCATATTTTTATTTGCTGGAGAAATCAAACTGCTAATTAGTAGTGATAGATTGTTTGGCGCCACATATATATGAGATAGGACAAATATTATCTCTTTCCTGATTCAATGCCACGTCAGCTTCAGATGAGAATGTCTGAAGTCCAAAGCATAGTTCAAAATATCAATACCGGCTTAAATGGTGATAATTTTAGACCAAATCAAAGGCAATGTTTTGAAAACAAAAACCTTTCCAAGGGCATTCATCAAAGTAAGGAGCATTGGAGACAATGTAGATCTTGCCTATGAGGTGTTCCACAATATGAAAAACATGAAAAAAAAAAAAGGGAGAGGGATGGTGTGCCCTTAAACTAGACATGGCTAAGGCCTGCGATAGGGTGGAATGGACCTTTGTGGATAACATCTTTGAACAACTTGGGTTTACTAACAAGTGGAGAAGCATGATTCACCAGTGCTTATCCACTGTTTCCTTCCAAGTTATGCTTAATGGCTCTCCTTTGGAGAAGGTGATTCCTGAGAGAGGGCTGAGACAAGGGGACCCCTTATCCCCATATATCTTCATCTTGATCTCGGAGGCCCTCTCTAAGATGATTGCTAGAGCTGAGGTCAACAATGAGCTTCATGGTGTTCGGATAAGGAGAAATTCTCCGGCCCTAACACACTTGCTCTATGATGATGACTTAATCTTATTCATTAAGGCTAATCTTGCTGAAAGTGGGCACCTCAAAAAAATCCTTGAGGATTACTGTCATGCCTATGGGCAGAAGATTAACTTTGAAAAATCCAGTGTTTTATTTAGCAGAAATGTCAATTATAGACAGAAGATTAAGCTTAAACGCTTCTGGAAAATGAGAAACTTTGACCCAAAAGAGAAATACCTTGGTGTCCCCATTATGCTATCTAGGGAAAAAGCTGAGGACTTTGACTTTCTTGTGGATAGAATACATAGGAAAGTTAAAGGTTGGAAAGTCAGAGTGTTGTCTCAAGCTGGGAGAACTACACTCATCCAAGCTGTTATCCAAGCCACCCCCCTATATGTTATGTCTACTTACTTGTTGCATGTCTCAACATGTAACAAGATAAACAAAGCTTGTAGGGATTTCTGGTGGAATGGAACAGAACTATCAAAAAGTGTTCACACCATAGGCCGGGTGGGATCAGAATTGTAAGAGCAAACTTGAAGGGGGCCTGGGGCTCAGGAAAACAAGAGATATGAATGTGGCTATGTTAGCCAAACTACCCTGGAAAGCAGCCACAGACATTCACTCTCTGTGGACTAGAACTATGTTCAGTATTTATGGAAATAAATGGATAGGAGATGTGGAGAAACCTCCCAACCAAGCCTCCTACTTCTGGAAGGGTATACATCAAACCTTTAATTCCATAAGTGGGGGGCTGATATGGAGAATAGGACAGGGATCTACCATTTCCATTCTGAAGGATCCATGGCTAAAGTGTCTTGATAAGCCTGTGACTCTAGAAGAATTGAGAGTAATGGATGATTCCCTGTCCAATTTGCATGTGTCTGACCTCTTTTTGTCAGATAATAGTGGCTGGGACTCGGCCAAACTTAATCAGCACTTCCACCCTTTCATATGCCAGCTGATTCAAGAGATTGTTGTCAGACTTGAGGGGGCAACAACTGATAAAATGATATGGGCTATGGAAAGGTTTGGGAAACTCACTGTTAAATCTGTCTATGATTTTCTGAGGAGAAATAAAAACTCTGAGGTGGGGCAAAGTTCTGGTATGAACTACATAGCTCTTAAACAAATATGGAAAACCCCTTTGCCTGCCTATATCCAGATGTTTGTCTGGAAAGTGTATATGAATGTGCTCCCTCTAGGAGACAAGCTGGCTGAAAATAATATGAAAGGGGACTTCACATGCCCTTTTTGTTACAAAGAGCTTGAGACAGCTGAGCATTTATTTTTCAACTGTGACTGGACTAGAGCAGTATGGTTTAGCTCACAAGTGGGATTGAGAATCAATCACGTACTTCCAGCAACATCAAAACTTGAGGGAAAGAATTGATATGTTCTTGTCCTGGTGCCATAGTAAAAACAGTGAGATAGCCTTGGCTGGGACACACATCATGTACCTGATCCAGCATATTTGGAAAGCTAGAAATGAAGCCAAATTTGATAACAGGAAGGCAAATAGGGACCGCATCATTAGACTGAGCAAAGGATTGGCAGACAAGTGCTTCGAGGCTTTCAGAGAAGCTCCTCTAAACCCTCGAGAACTTTCTCTCTCTAAATATGATTTGAATAATATGTTTCCTATTATATCAAATGACTGTATTGTGATGAGATTTGATGCATCTTTCTGCAGGAACACAGGATGGGCGAGGGAGTGGAGCAATCGCCAAGAGCCGGGGGGATATAGTTGAGCTGCAAATGGAGATTCAAGACTAGGGAGCCAGGGGAAGCAGAGATGGTTGCAGCTGAAGTGGCAGCTCTGTTGGCTAAACAGCTGGGACATAGTAATTACATTTTGGAAGGTGACAATCGGGAAGTGATCAAAGCGCTTCAAGGGATGACTGCCCTTGGTTCCTAGAGACGCTGAAGACTTCTATCTCATATAACATTTTGGGTTTGAATTCATGTATTTTTGTTTGGAGAAGTAGGACTTTTAATGGGGATGCAGACACCCTAGCAAAATTGGCTAACCATCAGCTGGGTGGGTATGATCTTCCGAAGTGTATGCTTGATCAGAATTGTGTTCCAGTTCACCTTTAGGTGGTTTTATCTAATCCAAGTAGGTTTATATCGAAAAAAAAAACAAAAAAAACAAAAACAAAAACCCTTTCAAGCACCACTTTTACAGGAATAGAGAGTCCCACCTAAAAACAGGAGAGCTGAAGCTGAAGCCCTCAAGACACTTTCTTTTTGGACGTACAATATAGTGTCATAGTTTTATAGCAGGAAATTAAAATAAATATTTTGATTATGGAAAACACCTGCTTTCAAAGATAAGAGTGATGACCCTGTTAAAATTCGACATCATAATTAAAAACCCCAAAACTTGGAGCATAATGAGATCCTTGAACATATCTGTCTCATCCTTGTTGGTTGAAGAGCATTATCGGCGACTGGTTCGAACTCGTGTGTTGACATTTGCAACTCCTTGAATCTAGCCTTGTTTTGATGTCTTCTCCATGCATGTTTCATGAAGAACAACCTTGACGACTTCTGCTAATCTGCTTAGTAACTCGGGTTGAGAAGATTCTACTGACCTGATGTTGATTGGCCTCACTCCCGTCCAGAGTATACTCACTACTTTGTAATGTGCAACACGAATGTATAACAGCAATCCTTATCACTGTCTTTATTGCTCCTTTGCTGCCTTTTAGACCCCTGCAATAGCATTTATGGCTTCAGTTCTTTGAATCCATGACATGGATAAAGGGGTCTGCCTACAAGCCAATTATTCTTAATAATAATAATTTGATAAATAAAAAGGTGTGACCAAATCACCAAAACCATGGAAGCATATGGCAAGGGGTGTGTCATTGTGTCAATCGTCTTACCGTCTACCTACGAATGGTGGAGCTCAAAACAAGCTTCATCACATGGTGATGAAAACTTGCCTAGTAGTCGAATTAGATGATATTTCTGGACTGAATAAAAAGAATTGTCAGTTTAAGGTCCATGTAGGCTCTGTTAGTCAGATAGGAAATCAAATCTAATCAAATTAGGAAAAGTATACACTTTGAGTTGGTCGAATTAGTAAGAAAATCCCGAAAATCAAATTAGGAAAATAATACTTTGATAGAAACCCTACACCTAACCCTAACAAATTTCTCATCGACCAAACCTAATTCTCCATTCAAAATCAAAACAACCACCCTAGAAGATGGGAAATAACAAATGTTTTGAGCAGTGCCCCCGTTGCGGCTACCAAGAGACGGAGACAGAGAATATTATAAGCATCATCCCTGAAACCGAATTTCCTGAGAAGAACTTGTATCTGTGTTGCAGAATATATGGACAAGAAGTTGTTTGGTACAAGATGAACCCTTTCAAGAGCACTAGCACCGCCCAATTTAGCACACTTTCCCCGATTTGCACAGGTCCTGAGGAAAACCGTTGTAGTATTGTTGCTTTAGGTACGAAGATATATATGATCGGTGGTGATTACCCTACATCAGTGAGGGAGGCCAACGAGTAACATCTAACGATATCTACTCCTTGGACACTAGGTGCAACGACAAAAGTTCAAGTCAGCAGTGCCCTTTAGTATGGCAAAAGGAATCCACTCATTTGCTTGCCAACAGGTATTATCCCACAGTAATTGCTGCACACGGCAAAATCTATGTATTCGGAAGTAACTATTCATATCCCGATTTACCGAAACCCTTTGCAGAGGTTTTCGACCCAGTATTAAATGTATGCGCTTGTCTGCTCGTAGTGCTGTTGCTAACGGTGATAAGATTCTTTTGACAACGGAAAGGTGGAGCTCATCGTTGTCACGACAGTTATCATTGTTCTCTTTTGACATGATAAGTAATTCTTGGAGTAGAATCTCCACAAAGAAAATATATGGGGAAGGTGTAGTGTTAGATGATATATTCTTTTCTTATTCCCTAGGCCGTGTAAATGCTTTTGACATGGTAAAAAAGAAATGGTTAGAGGTCCAAGGTTTGGATATTGCATCAACTAGTATGAGATCTCCTGATGGTGACCCTTACCATGCACATTTAGTTGACATTGGAAACAAATTGTTATCCGTTGTGTGGAGCGACTTCAAAGGAATTGGAAGATATGAAGTTGGTTCTAACCAAGACTGTGTTCGTTGCCTGACATTCCTAATTACTAGGGATGAAAACTCCGAATGCAGAAGCTATTTGCGTGCTGATGTTCTGGCCCAATCAGCTTATGATCTTAGTAGTTGGGGCGACCTTTCAAAATGTTTCGCACTCTAACTTATCTTGGTCGCAGCACAACACTTTAGTAATCTATGATACATATTAATTTGGAAACAACAAGACATGCAGATGGACATATATATCTGTGCTGGACTACAAGTTACACTTATAGTTAAGGAGTTTTTTGTTTAAACATGTTATGTTTTGCAAACATGGTTAATCTGCAAGAAGCTATTATTTGGTAAGTGACAATCGTTTGTCCTAATATCCATTCTAAGATTTAGAGAGCCATGATGATGTAGGCTGGTACTGCTTGTATAATATAGATGGTGCGTAATGTCTAATGAGAAATAGAGAAAATTTCATTTAGACTGTTATAAGACCAATAAAACAAAGGGTTTACTTAGTATTACCCTCTACTAGATGAGTAAATTAGGATTACCCCTCTAGTTTAGGGTCTTCTCCCAAAAATAAAAAAAAAAAAACTTGAGTTCACCGTGTTTTTTTTTTCCGTGTGTATTGGGGGGAGACCCTAATTTCCCATCTAGTGGGAGGGGAATCCTAATTGACTCATCTAAGGGGGTAACACTGGTTAACCCTAAAACAAATAAACTGTTGACTGTACATGTAGTAGAATTAATGATTTCAAGTAAATCGACCGTTACTAGCGGAAAAGAGGTAGTAAATCACATACAGCCATACTGCAGGGCCATTCCAATTGTTGACATAATTGTTGACATGATGAGTCCTATCGAAATACTTTGCAAGCTGCTGAAACCTGTTGTAGGTACAAGAAATCACTGGTTAGCATAAAATGGTGCATACTTGCATTACTGACATTTTTCTTTCAACCATACCATGTTTTCCTTTCCATTTCTTCCAAAATGGCATGATCAAACGGTCATGGACTGCAATGGTGATCATTATGGCTCCCACAAAGAAGGCAGTAAGTGAGCCTGCTGGAATTTGAAAATGACCAATTGATCTCCGCGTAGTAGTAGCATGTTCTACAGAGAAGGTGATCATTTGTGCATATGTTGTCCAAAATATGATTGTCGTTGCCCAGACCGGAAGTAACCTGATCACCATTTTCACTTCTTATATCTTCGTAATTGAACAGAGTCTCCAAGGGTTTAGGGATGATGAACCATTTCTTTGAAAATCCTCTTCTGCAGTTATGGCAGCCTTGTCCAAGAAACAGAAAGAAAAGCTTCCAGTCATCAGTTGTACAATCCTCAGAAAATGACTGATGATTGAATTGGATATTCATATGCTGTCCAAGAGTAGATCTTTTTTTTTTTTTTTTTAAACTCTTCTTTTTTCCCTTGTTTATTAGGAGGCTTGGTACATGTCAACCAAACTATTCATGCTGTAAAGGAAGTTTTGTAGGCCTGTAGCAGAGTCTTGATTTTTTTTTCCCCTCTCCCTTGGGTAACACGTCTTTTTTGCTCGCAAAATGTACCCAGACTCTGGAACCAGACAATCATCCAGACGCCAGGCCAGCATTCCCTATAGCCTGGGGTCCCAAAGGAGGCCTGTACTTGCGTCCTCTTCTTAGGTCTGGTTAATCCTAATCTGCTGCCCCAGATGTTGGTTACATACTACTTACTGGAGCAGTGGTATCTTAGTGTACAGACTCATGCAAAGAAATCTACTACTCACCTAAACTAATCCGTGTGATAGATTCTTGAGGCCAGTGGACAATGTTCATATAATAAGCTGATATTTGAAGGCATGTTGAGCTTTCTTTTCTTTATAGAAGCTACAATAACTTGAAAATTTTGGACCATAGGACTTCCTGACCCTTTCTTGTATCTGTATCTCTTAGTCCCAGATAAGAATATCAACACTGCAATAAACATTGAAGCAGAACAAATTCCATATGCCAACTTCTCCTTAGCTACTTCATCCTGAATGTACACTAGGACTGTGACAGCAGTTATGGTCCCCATACTGATAAATAATAAAAACCTATTGAAGAAATAGGCCATCCGAGCCTTTTCCTTCTCGTCTTTGTCGTCAAATTGGTCTGTTCCAAATCCAGATACACTAGATTTAAGGCCACCAGTTCCCAGAGCTATCACATAAAGAGACATGTAGAAAATACTCATTTGGAATCCAGATGCCTGTATGCAGGTTTCAGATGTTATTTTTTTGCAAGGGGGTGGGTGTAGGTCTGGTAGTCTTGTAGATATTGCTAAAATTCCAGTGCCCTGATTCACCATGATTAACACCATTATATTCATTAGAAAATAAGATAAAATGTATAATGGAAAATGTACTAGGCTGATGTTGGTCACTTTGTTGTAACACTTACAACTGACTGCACCACAGCAAAAATTGCGATAGTCTTGTATCTGCCTATAAAGGAATCAGCAGGGAAGCCCCCAAGCAAACACATGAGAAATGAAGTGCCCATGAAATCTGTTACAATGTTGGCTGAAGTTGCACTAGGTAAGTGCATGCATTGTTCCAACCAAGTATGTCACAAGGTTCACTGCTATGCCCATCGTTGACAATCTCTCGCATATTTCAATAACTGGAAAATTTCATTTAATAATAATTAGCTTGATGTGAAAAGAATGAAGAAGCTATTCTTATGTTTTTGCTATGCTCAAGGGAAATAGCAGACTGATGTTTTAGTGATGTAGAACATTAGCACATTGTTGTCATGTTATGGGCGGGAGCCCCTTAGTTGAGTCCAAGCCCATGGTTCGAGTCCATTAGTTAGTTGGACACATGTCACGTTCCTATTGGTTTATACTTTCTAGGTTTACTTTAAATAACGGGCTTGTAGTTAAGGTTTCAGTAGTTGTGTTTATGTGTGTGATTTGTGATTTGTGATTGAGAGATTCAATAAAAGAGTGATTTTTAGGTCGTCTTTTAATTGTGTTTCAATTAAAGTGTAGATTCAATTAAACTGAAGGTTTCGCCAGTAAGATCTACATTATTTGGTATCGGAGCAGATTAATTCCAGGAGTTACAATCCACCGAAACACTGTTCACGAAACATTGTTCATCGGGAACTATTCACCGCATTACTGTTCATCGTGAATCCAATTTTATTCTTATAGATTAAGATATGTCTACAACGTCAGAGATGAAGAACTCATGGAGAACTCATGGATTCATATTAACCCCTAGAGTTCGGGTTGCTCAATTAGAAAAGTTGAAAGAAACGTTAATGCAAAACAGGTTTGATCGATTAGAAGAAGCAACTAGTCGACTGAGGGAGGCTATGGTGGAGCTTTTGCAGCCCAAACCCCCCATCGTTGGTGGAGCTTCTATAGCCCAACGTAAAACACCGGTTGTTATCGATGACAACAAAAAAAAGGAAGGAACTTCTGAAGCCGTTGTATTGTGTCTTGAGCGTGATTACAAATGCCATTAGCAGCAGTGCTCACCACGATAGGTTTGTGACAAACAGGTCCAAGGAAGCCCACACACAAATTCTTTTGGGACAACTTTTAGTGAACATCAATTAGTTGCTGGAACGCCAATGCGACATTCTGGATTTGGGCCTCCTATATCGCATGGGTTAGTACTCTTTGACAGTGGTTATGTGGATCCTTTTCTGCCTAACATTGAGACATTTTTTCTACGGCAAAGCAGAGAAATACAGTGCACATTTGTGACATCGTGGTGCATTATTCCCTTTGTGAGTAGATACAAAGCCAAAACTCGAGGTCGAATTCCTCCGAACCCCAGGACGGTGATGTATACAAGAATGAAGAACTTTTGCATATTGGTGGATTTTCATGTCAACAAGCTTGTGGACAAGCTTTTTCAACATGGGGAGAGTGATATATAACATTAGTACATTGCTGTCATGTTATGGGCGTGAGCCCCTTAGTTGAATCCAAGCCCATGGTTCGAGTCCATTAGTTAGTTGGACACATGTCGCGTTCCTATTGGTTTATGCTTTCTAGGTTTACTTTAAATAACGGGTTTGTAGTTAAGGTTTCAGTAGTTGTGTTTATGTGTGTGATTTGTGATTGAGAGATTCAATAAAAAAGTGATTTTTAGGTCGTCTTTTAATTGTGTTTCAATTAAAGTGTAAATTCAATTAAACTAAAGGTTCCGCCAGTAAGATCTATATTATAAAATCTTGTAACATTATGAGAGTTGATGTAAGAATCATAGGTTTAACTAGATTGTTCAGGAAGTTGACCAATATTCACTAGGTGCTAAGTGAGTGGAGAATTTGGTAAGCTGATTGGGAATATGGAGATCTTGAATATTAGAGCTGAATGAAAAAGTTGTCAACCATAGAAATATATTCAGGAATCTGATGATGAACTAACCACACATGTCCACCTTTGTTGAGAATTTGGGACTTCAAAATAAGTGACCATTTCAATGGAAAGTGATGAAAAACCCTCTACAAAACTATATATCCCTTCTGAATCTTTCGCTTCGCATGACAATGTTGCCCAGTTGTTACTTTTTCTTTTGCACCTTTTGGTCTACCTTTTCATCTGATGAAGAATTAAAATGACGTAGTTGTGAGATTTTAAGGAGTGAGTATTAGGGAAGAGTTTGAGATGATGTGTGTTGCTGTCTTGCAAGTACGTGGAATCATACTTACTAATTTTCTGCTGCTGAAGAATCGGAAATTGTAGAAGAGGTATGAGCATATTATTCCAAAGGAGTGTTTGGCCTTTGGCGCCACAGATCGATGAGAAAGGAGTCTATGACAAAGTTCTCTAACAGAAACAAAGCTATATGTTGCTCTGTCAGAAATTATTTGAGAAATGGCGCTGCAATCTGCTAAGTTACATACCAAGTTCGACCTATATGCAGTTATGTCGGTCTACTGCTGAACAAACTAAGTAGTTTGGAAAATAAAACACGAATATAGACCTGCAAACAGATAGCATAATAGTAAATCATCACAAACATACAAAACCCAGAATCCAGTCCAGGGAACCAGAGAACTCAGGAGATAAACAGTTTTCTATTCTGAAGCTAATTAAGTGAAGGGGAGGGATAGAGGCACATTCTTATGCGCACATTATAGCCACATTTTTCACATACAAATGAATTAAGGCCTGGTTTTTTGTGGAGATGATCTCCCCACCATAAAGATCATTCTCACAAAAAATTATAATATTGGGATATGTCTAACCATGTAAAAATTAGTGTTCATTTTTTAGCTTTTTATCTAACGGTCCAAAAGTTTTGTGAGCATGTTCTAAGGTTAGATTTCTTTGAATGAGCTAAATTTTTGTGAGCATGTTCTCCATGGTGGGGAGATTATATCTACAAAAATTCAACCTTTAATTCAACTTTTAAGTCCACAATTTTGTTTGGATTAATTTACAATGTGGCTAGAATGTGGCTACAGTGAATGTGCCTCTATATATCAAACTGATCATCTATATATGAACAATACAGTCTCAAAAACCCAACTTTAAAGTAGTGAATAGACTAATGACATGAAACAAACTGATTCCATATAACAACCACGCCATACGCAGATGAAGTTTCACTTATATGAAACCTGGACATTAAAAGCCTCTTCCTATACATTACTAACAGTCACAGTATTGCTGGTATTCAAGCATCTGATCATTCCAGTTCCTCTCACTATCAGTGAACTCCATGTCATCTATGTCCTCACCAGTGTAACAAAGTAAACAAGCCTTCCATGTGAACCGAGTTATGATTTGGTCACTGTCCCTCTGGAACATCTCTGGGATAGAGGTCGAGTTTCCAGTAATTGTTGAAGCCATCTTAAGAGCCTTTGGAGGGATATCACATACACATGGTTTCACATTGTTGAGAATCTCCATGTCGTATATGCCCTCACCAGTGTACCAATGCAAGAAATCCTTCTTCCTGAACGTCATTGTGATCTGTTCACTGTGCCTCTGAAATCTGAAACATCTCTTGGTTAATGGTCGAGTTTCCAATAATTGTCGATGACATCTTAAAACTTCCGTTCGGTGAGGCGTCGCATATGGTTTCACACGGTTGGGTATCCATTCACCAATGTAAGATGAGTTCTTGTTTTGGACATCAATCATCTGTTCATCAGCCTCTTTTTTGCTCATCTTACTGTTACTGGACATGGCTGAAGCAGCAAGGTAAGTGCCATACAAAGAGGGGAAGGACTGGCATGCCAAGGATCCGCAGCACACATCATACTCTTCAAATCTCATATCTTTTTGGTGAGCTCCTGAACAGTGAGGGTGCATTATTTTTGGGAACCTGTGGATGTTAATGCTGCAAATCCGACCACAAAGAAGTGGAGACCGCCGGGACGACATGAGATCAAGTTCACCTGTAAGCTTAAGCCAATCAGAATAAGCTGTCCAGGTTTCAAGGAAAACATGTTACACTGACTGACTGACTCTGGTACAATACGAGAATAGGGCAGTGATAAAATATGGAGACACCATTATACTAAAAGTTGAATAAAGAGTCCACATTAGAAACTGGACACAAGTACTAGAAACAGCAAATATTGAAGATTACAATTTGGAAACAGTGCGCTACAGGTGAGTGTGGAAAGCTTAGGAGTGCGTCAATGACACTCGTGTCACGTCTGTGTTCCTAGCTCTTAGCCATTTAGTCAAGTATTGAACAACAACCATCAAAAAGACAGAAATAAGTAACTCGTAGGAGAACCCAATAAGCCTTCTTAACTAGCCGGCCTACACCACCAGAAGAGTACAAAATTCCACAAATTGTTTTTGTTAGGTCTTATTGAAGCCCTACACCACCAGACTAAACAAGAGTTACGTTGAACAAGGTCCTAATGTATAAGATGTCAAATGCATATGGCTAACAAACAAGCCGTTCACGGATACATATTTCTTAGTCGTCGTCCCAAAAAAAAAAAAAAAAAACTCAAAGTTGCAACTGTCTCTCCAATAGCAAGGACGCATACAGTGCAATGCGTTACACACCCTAGGTATATTTTAAGTTTATCGTCCCTATACCTTTTCTTGCTTACTGATGAGGGAATCTAACACAATCTAGCAAACTACAGCAGAATTACAAAACTGACAATGTGGGGACATCGATATATCCCAATACAAACTTTCGTTGAGCATCCTGAATGCTCTTTGGAATCGTAACTACGTACCATCAATAAAATGTGAAACCACTTGGACATTCTTTCTACAAATCTAGTATTTTCAACTGATCTTACCAGAAAAGGAAACAAAAACAACAAGAATTGAACATAGGAAATAATGTTACCCTGCAAACAATTGTAATCCCCTGCTTCTTTACTAAGAACATAAAGAGCAGAATCAGTAAGCTCGGCACCTTCAGTATCATGACCTTTATCCCAATTATTCCCAGCATTAGATTGACTGAAAGCAAATATATCACCTTGAATGTAAGAGAGTACACTAATGGTTGGAGATGTTTTGATGGGGTGATCATTTGAATCAAGAACAAGAGAACTAAGAACAGAATCCATAAGCTCTACATTTTCAGTATGATGACCTTTAACGAAATTACTCCCAGCAGCAGAATGACTAAGAACAAATTTATCACCACTGTATTTCCCTATTGCATCGATTTCAAGTTCATCCCAAAACTTAGCTCGATCTGCTTTCCACATTGTCCACCTTGAATGTGATGAAGAATTACTCTAATGGGAATATTAAAATCAAGAACAAGAAAAAGAACATTAAAAGAAATGCAGAAATGAGTTGAGGGGTTAGTTGGTGCTGTGGGGGTTTACCGCTTTTCAGGTGCGTAGGGGATTAATGAAACCGAAACTGTGAAGCACCAAGAAGAACAGGAAAAACACAAGGAAAAGAACAGGAAGAAGAAGAATAAAAGACGTTATATTGAGCGAGAAGATGAAAACTAAGGATTAAAGATTAGTGGAAAAAAGGAAAACAAGGTTGGTGATCAAGATGAATACAAGAAGCACTTAAAGAACAAGTGAAGAAGATAGAAGATAACAATGATGTCGAGATTAGTTAAGAACCAGTGGATGTAAATAATGAATTCAAGAAATTGAAAGAAAAGAATAAGGTTGTAAACCAAAAGAAGAAAGTCTACTCTATCCATCTTCCAATTTTGATTGTAGAATCATGCACATTGATTGAATGATCTGAAAATGAGAGAATGTTAGCTAGAAATGATGTTTTTGTGTTTGTGAATTTATAGACTAGAGAGATAGAGGGCAAGAAGCGGACTTGAAATTGTGGTAAAGAGCCAATTTTTTGGTTACTTGGTGCACAAGATAAAACGCTGGTGCTACTGCAACTGATTGGAGTGAGACAAGAAAAACAAAAAAACACTATAGTACGCGTAAGGTTATGGACGCGGCGTTGTTGTTAAAATATCGAAATTAATGCAATATAGTTACTATGAAAGCTGGAATTATGGAATTTTTTGGAGCATTGTCTGAAATTTCATGTTTTGGGTGTCACTCATTACTTTACTCCGTTGCGACATATATTTCCAAGTTTCCTAAGAACTCTGACCTATTCTGATGAAACTTTGGCCTATGGCGAACAAAGGTTTCCGATGAAATCCGACTATTTTAACGAAATCTTGATCTATGCGAGGCTCATATGTTTCAACAATTTTGCCATATTTTGATATATTTCAGCGAAGTGCGTGAGAATTCTAGCTACCACGCTTATATGATGAGTGAGCGTGGAAATTAGTCTGTTCAGATATTATGGAGTTTATATTGTGGCTTTCTGGTGAATCAATGTGCATGACACTATGTAGTGCTGTTAACGGTTGAGTTACTGAAGCTTAACAAGTTTGTAGTGTTAAGTTGTGGGAGCGGTTTTTATATCGTGACCTATATGCAAGAAATACGCCTCACCTCTCTAATTCAGATCCGGTTCCACTTATCCTCTTCCATTCCGATCCACGATACCCACAAAACCCCCCCTGTTTTCAATCATTCACTAAATAACCTCCCTCTTTTTGTTAAAATAACATAATCCTAGTCTAATTTGGGATTCTCATAGACAATTTATATCCTTTTCTAATAACCTTTCCATTAAAGAGTGACATTTACCATTTTCTTGTTTTAAGGATGGAGAAAAACAATGTTTCAAAGAATCTCTCTCTTAATGAACTTCGATCTCTCTCTCAATCACCTTTGATTTTTATCTTTAATCAATTTCGATAGGCTTGGTTTGAAACTATATTTTATCTTTCTAGACAGGAGCTTGGTTTATTTGAAAGATTGGATTTTGAATCTATTAACTAATTTTCTTCAACTGTTTTAGATCTTCTTCAATTTCATCTTATTATTAGGTCTCAATCTTTTTCAAATTAATCGAATAGATTTGATGATGTCATCTCAACTTGTGGGTTTGAACAAATAGTTCCATTTTTTCTCTTTTTCTATCTTTTTTTCTTTTCTTCCTTCAATTTTTCAGTGTGCAAATGTATTCTCATTAGAAATTCTACTATGTAGATATATTTTTACATGAGTTTTTGTAAATTTATTTTTGCATACTCGTTTTTCTATGCAAATATATTTTTGTATACTCGTTTTTCTATGCAAATATATTTTTGCATACCAATTTTTCTATGTAATTAAATTTATTTTTGCATAGTATTTTATATTCAAATTTAATTTTTCAAACAAATTTTTCTATGCAAATTTATTTTTGAACTTTAATATAAAACCACGTAGAGACATAACATTTTGGTTAATTATATGTGTAATAATAATGAATTAATTGTATTTTCGTGCTTTTACAAGTTTTTGCAATCAACGAAAAAATGATGATAAAACCAATATTTAAGTACGAAATAGTGTGTCTACATGAAGTATTCAGATTTAGCCCATGTGAAGCTCAATGAAGTTTGACCAAAGCCCGAGACTCAAATAGGACATTCCCATGTCTGAACATGATTAACATGCCAAAAAGCATCAAACTTCCAACACGCATATCTTCTGAACCTGGACTCCAATTTCGACAAGTGAACCGTCAGAACGATTAGTGCCACAAGCTCTACACAATGCGAGACTTTATAAAAAGTCGACTTTCGGACCCACCACTGGTTGAAACATGTGGAGCCACTATGCGGGCCTACATAATTTGGTTCTTCATTATTGATCAAGCTCACTCAAACTCTCATAATGTATAATCAAGTCAAGCTCCACTATTAATTATGGATGACTTTTGTGCACTTTGACATAAAAGTCTTGATTAGGTGGTAGAATTAAAAAGAGGTAGTTGATTTTAAAGCCAAAAATTTCGGACGACAAATTGATATATCGTCGAAATATTTTTGTTTCGGCCCCCACAAATGTGGCCCAATTCAATACAAACCCATACTCAGAGCCCAAAAAGCCCACGCTCAGAGCCCATGCTTAGAACTTATCTATAATAAAGTCCATGCTCAGAGTCCAAAAAGCCCACGCTCAGACTTAATTTATAGCCTACCTACCTACATAACGCAAAGTCTATTCAATTAAACATGTGTCTTGAACATTTGCAAGGAAGTTGTTTGACTGAATCAATCAACTTCCACAATTTCGTCCACAACTTTCACAACTTCGTCCACATTCAAGATTCACTTCCAACAACTACATATCGTGTGGCAGTTCTCCCACCAATTCTCCAACTTCATCCCACGATTGGCCAGTTCTCCCGCCAGTTCTCCAACTTGATCCCACGATTGGACAGTTCTTCCACTAGTTCTCCAACTTCATCCCACAATTAGCCAATTCTCTAACTTCATCTCACGATTGGAATATTAGAGAACGAGAAAGTAACTATCACTAATCCTACCTATAAAATCCAACCTTCATCATTTTTCTAGAACTACGCAATCGAGACTTGATCCCAAGCAATATCTTTGGGTACGTAGGGAACTTCAAAACCGAAGTCCAATCTCAACTCTCCCCAACAACCATCTCCTTCGCAATCTCCTCCGAAAAAGATCACTTCCGACCCAACTAGTGTGTTTAGGCAAATCTTGTCGAAATATATTTGGCGCCGTCTGTGCTCCTACCCTCAACCACAAAACAAAAGTTACGTCAATGGCTTCTCGAAAAACAAACAACGGTGAAAGTTTCCCTCTTATCGCACAAGTTCAGCACTCACCTTCTGCTGGGAATTCACTTTCCAAATCCGATGGTCCTCGGCCATCTGCGACTGAGAGAGTGGGTATTCATGTATCTGATCCATCAACTCAGGTCGACCGTCGTCTCCGACAATTAGAGCGCAAGAATAACAATCTGAAGTAACAGCTGCGTCAACTTCTCGAAGATGATTCAGCGTCAACTTCTTCGATTAGTGGAAATTGTTTTATGAGATAACGAGTCTAAACGTGAAGAAAATCTTCTGCTAACTTTGCAGCCAATCACTCAACGGAGTGGTTGACAACTCATTGAAGATATCAAGAAAAATAATGTTGGTGTAGCCGATTATAGCCGAAAGGCTATAAGTGGTCGGCTCTCTCCTAGAAAAAATTATCTGGATTCATCAAAGATATGAAGAAAAATAATGTCGGTGTAGTCGATCATAGCCGAAAGGCTATAAGAGGTCGGCTATCTCCTAGAAAAAAATTGTCTGGACTCATCGAAGATATGAAGACAAGTAATGTTGGTGTAGCCGATCATAGTCAAAAGGTTATAAGAGGTCGGCTCTCTCCTAGAAAAAAATTTATGGACTCATCAAAGATATGAAGAAAAATAATGTTGGTGTAGCCGATCATAGCCGAAAGGCTATAAGAGGTCGGCTCTCTCTTAGAAAAAATTATCTGGACTCATCGAAGATATGAAGAAAAATAATGTTGGTGTAGCCGATCATAGCCGAAAGGCTATAAGAGGTCGGCTCTCTCCTAAAAAAAATTATCTGAACTCATCGAATATATGAAAAACAATAATGTTGGTGTAGCCGATCATAGCCGAAAGGCTATAAGAGGTCGGCTCTCTCCTATAAGAAATTATCTAGACATCCGAACCACTATATATATAGCAGGTAGGCATGACAGACCACAAATGGAGGGTCGACATGCAGTCTATTGCTAGGATGCCGATTTTAGTTACCACATATTAGTAGTTCAACGTCTCTGGAGGGTCTCTTTGCAAGTAGTAGTTCCAACCTTTGAGCTCTCCAGTTGACTAAGGCATGCTCCAGATAACATGCATGTCAATTGACGGTAGTAGCTTTGTATAAGGTGACTCACTTACATAGGACCACGAAAAGAGTGATTGGATTCCAACCTTCCGTCCATATTCTCTAGATGTTCGCCCTATATATGGAAGAACCGATCTCCATAGTTGGCTCTCCTCTTCATTGACAATTTGCAATATCTGATTTTGCCTACCTTAACACACACACACACACACACACACACACACACACACACACAAATGTCGATCTAAAATTGGTTTTCACTTTGCCCGATCCAAGTGGTCGGCAAGAATATTTTTGTCTTAATTGATTTTTCAATTTTGACACTCCAACAAATTTACTTCAAAAAAGTTTATTCAACTTAATTGGTCTGCAAGCAAAAAGAATATTGATTAGATCTCATTTTTATTCTGATCATCTTAGATTGAGTAGATCAGAATCTATATTGAGCATATCAATCATTTTGAGTAGCTTGATGATAGAGATGAAACTTCAGTAACTACGAGAAATTGGCATATAACAAGGAGTGGTTGACTTCATAATGGAACTCGCACAGTCGATAGTAGGTCAAACCTTAGGGCTCATCGACATGTTGATATGTCCATATGATGATGTCAATAACTTTCTATTTGTTGTCTCACTAAAGAAGGGATCGACATATAACAAGGAGTGGTTGACCTCATAATGGAACTCGCACAGTAGATAGTAGCCCAAACCTTAGGGCTCATCGACATGCTGATATGTCCATATGATGATGTCGATAACTTTCTATTTGTTACCTCACTGAAAAATGGATCGACATGTAACAAGGAGTGGTTGACCTCATAATGGAACTCGCACAGTCGATAGTAGACCAAACCTTAGGGTTCATCGACATGCTGATATGTCTATATGATGATGTCGATAACTTTCTATTTGTTGCCTCACTGAAGAATGGATCAACATATAACAAGGAGTGGTTGACCTCATAATGGAACTCGCACAGTTAATAGTAGCTCAAACCTTAGGGCTCATCAACATGCTGATCTGTCCATATGATGGTCGATAGCCCTTCTATTTGTTGCCTCACTGAAGAATGGATTGACATATAACAAGGAGTGGTTGACTTGTCATGGAACTCGCACAGTTGATAGTAGCCAAAACCTTAGGACATATTGACATGCTGATCTGTCTATATGATGATGTCGATAGCCTTCTATTTGTTGCCTTACTGAAGAAAGGATCAGAGCTAGAAGTGATTGACCTCGTCATGGAACTCGCACAGTTGATAGTAGCCCAAACCTTAGGGCTCATCAATATGCTGATACATCCATATATATGATGATGTCAATAGCCTTCTATTTGTTGCCTCACCAAATAATGGATTGGTATACAACAAGAAGTGATTGATCTCATCAAGGAACTCACACAATTGATAACATGTCAAGCCTATGGCTCATTGACATGCTGATCAGTCTAATATGATGATATCGATATTCTTCTGTTTATAGCCTAAATAAAGAATGGATCAGCCATACAACAAGAAGTGTTTTACCACTGCTCAAAGAATGATGATACTTAAAATTCTTCTGCCTCAAAGTCATATTGATTCATTGCAAAAAATATTGCAATTTATAAGGAATGACAACATTCAAAAGTGGGACAGAGTTGCACATAGTCAAAATGAAAGACCATATATACATAAGGGCATCTTAAATATCATTTTACATTTATAATTTATCTAATCTTCATACATGTATACATTTAAATTAGCATTTCATTCAAAGTATTTTAATCATTGTACTATGGGGGCGGCGACACTCCAAAATTTCATTATGTTATCATTACACTATGAGGGCGGCGACACCTCAAATTTTTTATGTTATCAGTACACTATAGGGGCAGCGTCACCCCAACTTTCAATATATAATCATTACAATCTGGGGGCTTCACCTCAACTTTCATTATCATTATACTATAGGGGCGGTGACACCCCAAATTTCATTATGTTATCATTACACTTTGGGGGCGGCGATACCCTAAATTTCATTACGTTATCATTATATTATGGGGGCGGCGACACCCCAGATTTAATTACATTATCAATACATTATGGGGACGGTGACACCCCAATTACGTTATCCTTAATTCTTATATCTATTTTGCCAACCTACCTCAAGGCCAGATTACCCAACTCTTATATATTTTGACCGACCCTATATTCTAACCATTGGTTTGTCGATCCTTTGCTTAACAAGAAAAACAAAAGAGAATCCCATCTTTAATTTTAGCTACCCGGTCCTCTAATCATTTTACAAGCCATATCTAATAAATAACACCTATCTTAAACCCGAACAATTTATAAAATCCATCAATTCTCTCAACCCGACATGTTTTAAAGCTGGAAAATTCGTTTTCCCGATCTTGCTTATAGCCGATCAATCATTCAATTTGCCGATCAAATCACTAATTGTGTCTCCAATATTGTATTGAATACCAATTCCTTTCTTTTAAATTATCAATCAATTCTACTTCCAATCAACTAGACGATTGTATAAGTGTTAGTCCTAAAAGATTCACTTCCTAATCAGTTTGAACTTGCAGTTCAATACTGTTGCAAATCACTTTGAATGCTCAATTTTGAGCTTTGACAAGTCAACTTGCCGATTGATCAATTTGCCAATCAAGTTCGCTTAGCCTTGTTAAATTGTCCATCAACCTTGCAGATCCAATTCCAACAAATTAAATTATTTCCCAAACTCGATCAATCAAGAGACAAAAAAAAATCAAAAAATCAAAAAATCAAAACCGATTCTATCAAGTTACCGATCACAGCCCACCTACTTATTTCAAATCAATTCATTAATTGTGTATTGAATACCCAACAGTTAGCCCGATCAATTCACTAATCCATTAAAATATTTACTGATCAAACCAATTAACTTGCTTACCCATTGAAAAATCTAACAGTTTGTATAGCCTCAATCACTTTATAATATTGCCGATGAGTTGGTCAAGTTGCGATCTTACGACTCAAAACCGATCGAATAAATAAACTATACAAATTGCCGATAAATAACAATTGCATATCAATTACAATTTCCAACCCGATCTCTCAATCGATTTTGATAACCCAATTTTCCGAAAAAGTTGACTTTCCTATCAATTTACCAATCAACAATCTCCAATTAACCCCATTTGTTTGCTTCAACATTACCTCCTTTACAACTGCTGTTGCCATCTTTGCTACTAAAACATCTAAAACCAATTAACATGCCGATCAATTTGGTTTAAATTGAAATCATTCGTTTTGAACTTGTTCATGCCGATCAGTTTTCGACACGATTCAAATCGATTGAATACCAATCCTCCCACCACGGCTCCTGCAAATCCACCACCAGGCAAGAAGCGAAGAATGAACAAATGAACGGTGATAAGAAGGCTGTAGAAGATAGCTGATAAGAAAGCAGAACAACAATAGAGAGAGCGTATTCTCTAGCCTGATCTATTTTTTGCCGATTCGTTTGCTCTAAGCTTGTAATGTTCTACTCATATTCTTTCCTTTTTGCCGACCCTCTTGGGTATAGACAAATCTAAAATTTTCATGTGCTCATCACCAAAAAAAAAACCCCAATTCCAATGCCAGCTATATTTTCTTTAAACTTACCAGATTTTTGAACTCAAACTTCTAAATAGCCGATGGTTTTATTTTCAATCTAATAACCTGTTTTACGAAACTACCCTTGCCATTTACTAAGACACATTATATTTGCCGCACCTGCTTCTCTAAGCAACTAAGCAATGCCGATCCTTTTAATTTTTAAAACCCAATAAAACACCCCATTTTTTTTAAAAATATAACCTAATAGGCTTTAATCAAAGCTTTAATTTAAACCCAATCACATCAATTCAAACTGATCACTCAAGCCGATCAAATTCGCAAGTATAAACCGATCAGTTTGAACTTGTCGACCCTATTCAACAATAAAAGAACAAGAAAATCTATTCTAGCCTTTGAATTACCGCTAGAAAGAATTGCCGCTGAATGAGTTGCCAGTCCTATTAATCGCCGTTGTATGCCGTTGAATGAGTTGCTTAATTGCCGCTGTATTCCGCTGAATGAGTTACCAATCCTTCAGATTGCCGCACTTGCCGATGATCCTTTGATTGCTGATCTTATGAACTGCCAATGCCGATTCTTTGAACTGCCGATGCCGCTCCATATTTTAAACATTGTAGGCAGAAGTGCAAATGGAAAAAAAATAAGAAGAGTCAGTGTCACTGAGTTGAGCGAGAAAAATCAACAAGGTAACCAAGGCTTTCTACTGCGAAATCCAGAAATGATATCACATGCCATGAGTATAACGCATACCGAAGTGGCAAATGATATGTATAAGCCAATTAGAGGAACAAGAGAAGAGTACTTGATATCATCTAAGGTTCCATTGGCACATTCATGGTTTCCCATCCTTTCTTTATCTCACAATCTACAGTCCAGACTCTTAAGTGGCTCTCATTTTATATTGGCCGAAATGAATGTCTCATATCCATAAGTTCAATGGATCTTAGGGATTATCAGCTCCAAACAAAAAACAACTATAGATAGTTTGTTTGTCTCGTACTCCTTCCGTGATCTTTTGATCAACATAAGCAAAGAAAAATGTTTAAGAATGAGTCTAAGAATGTACTTCACCTTCGACTGATGTATTCTAAAGTCTATGGTGCTTATATAGGACAATTAGTTTGGGAGCAAGGTCCGATGGAGTCGTTACATAGCTCGAGTTTATTCACGACAATTAGTACGTCAATTCTAGAAAATAATTCTGAGAAAGAGAAACCAAAATCAATGGTGATAGACTCAGGTGTATACCCAACGGCACCCCCTTTGCCATGGCAAACACGAAAGCATTTAAGATTTGTAGACATGTCACAATTATGCAAAGGGCCACAAGACAGCCCTGGGTACTGGATACTCACTGGAGCTAAACTAGATTTGGAGTTAGGAAAGATTTGTTTACATGATTACAGAAAACGGAAAAAGAGAAATGCACGAGAATCTCAGCTACACACAAAACCAAACCATTATGTTAGATACTCTTTGTGTTCCTCCCCTGACAGTCCACTAGAAGAAGCTTCGAACTTCCTTATTTTTTCAGTGGTTGAATAGCCCAACTCACAAGACAATCTGGATTGCATTAAATCTAGCAGTCGTGATCGCAAGTGCTTGTTCAAGTCCATCATGTCCTTAGCCATGCTTGTAGCCCAAACTCGCTTTTCCACACTTGTATCCACCTTCATTTGTTATGCCTCAGGTGTGCGTTCTTGCTATCCAACAGTTGCAGAAAACAAAATTACATGTTGTTTACTATTTTACCAGCTTCTAGATGGTAACTTAATGTACCTCAAAAGAAACAATATATAACAGTTTACAAACCTACAAAAAAAAAAAAAAAAAAAAAAATTATTTCTTTGCCACACAGGCTTTGCCCATGTAACAAAGAGAGGGCGATGTTTTGGCCCCCACAAATGTGGCCCAATAAAAGCCGAATTCAATACAAACCCACACTCAGAGCCCAAAAAGCCCATGCTCAGAACTTATCTATAATAAAGTCCATGCTCAGAGTCCATGCTCAGAGCCCATGCTCAGAGCTTATCTATAATAAAGCCCACGCTCAGAGCTCATGCTCAGAGCTTATCTACAATAAAGCCCACGCTCAGAGCCCATGCTCAGACTTAATTTATAGCCTACCTACCTACATAACGCAAAGTCTATTCAATTAAACACGTGTCTTGAACATTTGCGAGGAAGTTGTTTGACCGAATCAATCAACTTCCACAACTTCATCCACAACTTTCACAATTTCGTCCACATTCAAGATTCACTTCCATCAACTTCATATCATGTGGTAGTTCTCCCACCAATTCTCCAACTTCATCCCACGATTGGCAAGTTCTCCCGCCAGTTCTCCAACTTGATTCCACGATTAGACAGTTCTCCTACCAGTTCTCCAACTTCATCCCACAATTAGACAGTTCTCCTGCCAGTTCTCCAACTTCATCCCACGATTGGAATATTGGAGAACGAGGAAGTAACTATCACCAATCTTACCTATAAAATCCAACCTTCGTCATTTTTCCAGAACTACCCAATCGAGACTTCATCCCAAGCAATATTTTTGGGTACGTAGGTAACTTCAAAACCGAAGTCCAATCTCAACTCTCCCCCAACAACCATCTCCTTCGCAATCTCCTCCGAAAAAGATCACTTCCGACCCAACTGGTGTGTTTAGGCAAATCTTGTTGAAACAATTTCATTTTTTAAGCAATCCAAAATTGAAATATTTGAAATTTCGCAGCCAAATATTTAAGCCTTTTTATCTCGATATATATCGACAAAATCAAAATATATCTTTATTTCGACGATATAATCGATATTTCCGACTTATTCGACATATATCTTTTGATTTTTTGGCCGATATTATCTATTAAAATTGCGATATAAACGATAAATTCCGATATATATCGGCGATTTAACCGATATATATATCTGATATGGACAAATTGTGAATAAAAATGAGACGCATGTGAGTGATGTGGCGAGGTCAAAGCTTTCAACTTTCTCTGTTTGCTAAAGAAATAATGTGATGATGTGATGTGATGTAAGGTGACAAGGGCGTGGCTAACAAAATTATGTGCACAATGTAATGAGATGCATGTGATGAGAACTTAGTCACTTACACATTAGTCATTACAATTTACAACCAACTTTTTTTTTTCGATAGAACATTACAACCAACTGAACCAAGTGAACCAACTCTGTTTTGGTGTTTGAGAATTGAGATTGAAGTCCTTACTCCTTAGGGCACGGTGGAATAAAACTTGGAGAATAGTCCAAAGTCCAAAGTCCAAAGTGAAGTCCAGGCGCAAATCGATACATCTCTTTCTTTGAATCTCGCGGCATAGTAGTGAGTTTTTATTCACCACTTTGTTTTGATCTTAATTGACATCTTGTAGGTTAGATTTTATAATTAAGTTCTAGTTGATTTTTGTTTCTAAGTTCATTTTTAATTAATTTTTAACTTTTTTGTTAAAAAGAAATCTAGTTGATTTATTTATTCACTTCATATGTGTAATAAATTAATGACAACTTAAATATTTGATTTATTTGGAGCAGACTATTATCAACAAAACCGACAGAACATAATTTGTGCGCATCTCGAATAATTAACGATGTATGTAAATTGATTATTATATATGAAATTATGAACTATACTCAACAATAATATCACTTGCATTAAAATATAATACTTATAATAATGTACAAATTAAACATAGACTAATGAAGAAATATGTTGAACGGTAAACACTTACTTGTACATCGACCAATTATTCACACCATGCCAATTGAATAGAAGGAACACATCTTAAGTAGAATTATTGACCGTTTTGTTCAAGTAGGATTTGACTTAAGTGTCCAAGGGGTCGTTGGTGGATTAGAGCTTCTTCTTTCCTTTTGTTGTGCTTAGCTAGCTACCTAGTGATTAGTGTTGATTGCTTTTACCGGAATAGATTTGATCAGTATTCTTTATGGGTATTGTTCGTCTTGGTTATCTTCCTACCTTTTGGACAAGTATTTTGTAGTGGTTTTGATTGAGATTCGATTGAGGTTATAAGGGTTAATCTGGCAGTGAAGATGACATCAGCGGTGAAACAATGAAGAGGTCTATGCGATTGTTTAGATAAATATCTGCCGACTAAGGGCGGGTTGGGTTCAGTAGTGATAAATATAGAATCTTTCTCTACCTTTTCTATTTCCAATCATTTTTGTTATCAGTTTGATGGTGGTGCCTGCCTAAGGTGGTAGTATATACCCAAAGTTACGGCAGATCAAAACAATTTCTTTCATCAATTGTTGGTATTGGTATTATGTGCTGAGTTGAGGAGTCTATATTCCAATGTTGCTGGCAATAAACTGTTGTGGTATGGGTACTGACTCAACAGTTAAGGTAGTACTAGATCTCATAAGGGATCATTTTGATGGGGCATATGATAGGATCACAAAGAAAATTTAATTAGTTTTCCTACAAGACCTTGTAGACTGACCATGTTCTACTTTTATGTCATGCATATATTTTTTAAATGCATGTCCTACATTTTGATTAATTAGTTATATTTGTCTACCTACAGATTCTAGGTTATATATTTGTCTAAGATCAAAATGGTTAGGAAACCAGATATTGGTTAGTCACATGGTACGCCATTGGATAACACCAAGCAAAAGTTTAGATGCAATTATTGTCAACTTGAATTTCAAAGTGGTGGGGTCAGTCAACTTAAACAACACTTATCTGGGGTTGGTAACAACATAGCAAGGTGTCTTGAAGTCCTTGGAGATATCAGAATTGCAATGCGAGATCAACTACAAGAAGGCACACACAGAAAAGTTAAAAGACAACAGTTGGAGACTCGAGTCCAGGACAGAATGTGTGCAAATTTCGACGATGATTTTAACGATTTTGTCACAGAAGAAGAAAAATCAAGAGCATACTCAAGTAGGAGTTAGGAGTTTCAGGGTATGCAACATGCACGAAGAAACTATGTAGCTGACCAATGGGAAGAGGGTCAGCTAGGAAGCTAGGGAAGGTAGTGAAGCTAGAAATTTTCGGCATCAACCTACTTTTGAGTCAGGAGGTGGTTGTGGGGTTGGTTTTGGATCAAACAAAAAAGGAAAGAGTTTCCTGGGATTTCGGAGGTCCAAATCCATGAGATAACAAACAATTGATCCATACACTGTTAGACAGTCGGGACACGGCCAGCCTAGTGTTAAGAACATTGGTGAAATGAAAACATGGGGGAAGAAGTTGGGTAGATGGCTAAGTACATGGTTCAATTTTGCTGGAGTACCTCCACATGCATTAACGACAAACAATCCGTACTACCAACCAACGATTGATTTCATCACGACGTGTCCTACTGGAGTGAAAGGACCAACTGCTCAAGAGATAATGGAAAGATATTTAAAGATGGAAAGTGATGATATCGACCAATTCGCAAGTGAGGTGGCAGAGAAGTATCCAACTTATGGATGCACCATCATGTGTGATGGTTGGTCTGGGACAAGAAAGATGTCTCTCGTTAACTTTATGGTTTATTGTGATGGAGAAATAATTTTTCAAAAGTCTTTTGATGTTACCATTGATCCGAAAAATCACAAAACCATATTTAATTTAATGAAGAAGGTTGTAGATGAGATAGGTGCACCAAATGTGGTGCAGATAGTAACTGATCAAGCTTCTGCTTACAAAAAGACTGGAAAATTGTTAATGAGGACACCAGGATACAATTTATTTTGGGCACCGTGTGCTTGTTATTGTATAGACTTGATGTTAAAGATATTGCCAAACAAGAAAGGGTGGCCGGGTGTATCAGTAAGGCTCATGCGGTTACAAAGTTCATCTATAATGCATCTAGGGTCTTAGCATTAATGAGGTTGTCATATGGTGGTGATATAGTTAGACCTGCAGCAACTAGATTTGCCACAAACTACTTGGCTCTCAAAAGTCTCCAGCAGAAAAAAAAAAATATTACTCAGGCAAATGTTCATGTGTCAAAGATATCTCGACACCCCATTAGCTAATACTATAGAAGCTATGATGATTGTGGAGCAAGTCACTTAAGAACACTTTTGGAATGATGTTAACTATGTTTTACAAATTCTTGAGCCCCTGTACATATGCCTAAGGTTGTTAGATGGTGACAAAAAGGCAACAATGCTATATGTTCATAAAGCTTTTGATGTAGTGAGGGAGAAGATATCTGAAATCCCTGGATGTGGTTAGGTCCTTGTAATTGTAAACAAAAGATGGACAAAACAATTATTGCATGTGCTACACACAGTCGGTGAGTATAATTGATTCAATTTAAATTATTACTATTTCAAATATTCCTAAAAGAGAGTTTTTTTTTTTTTTTTTTTTTTTTTTTTTTTTTTTTATAGCAATGTATCTAAACCTAGAGTACCAGTACACATTAAAGCTCAGATTCTCTGATCCCCACATTGATGCAGTTCGAGCAGTAGCAAAAGTATTGTTTCGTGATGATGGTCAAAAGCAAGCCAAAGCATTGCATCAGGTAAAAATAAGAATATTGATATTCTCAAGTTATAATTTAAATTTTACATTCACTAACACTTTGGTCTATTAAATGATTTCGTTCCGAGATTACACTGGAGAATTTGGCACACTTGCAGCACAGGCTGGAATAACAATTTTAGAACCTGGTAATTAATTAAGATTTGCTTGGCATACTCTCAAATCTCAATCACACTAATGTTTGGACCATAAGTAATTAAGATTTGCTTTTTCGGTTTAAATAATACAGTTGAATGGTGGGAGTTGTACGGTGGTGACACAAAAGAGCTAAGGGAGTTGGTGATAAAAGTCCTTTCTCAAACCGCTTCATCATCTAGGTGTGAGCGCAACTGGAGCACATTCGGCCTAATTCACACGAAGCTTAATTAGGAATCATATTGGTGCGCCAAAATTGATGATGTTGGTGAAAGTTCACTATAATTTACGTTTGAAGCAAAGGCATGCACAAAATGCAGAGAATGAGCAAATTATTGACCTCACTCAAATATTTATGGATAGTGAACAAGTTGATCACTTGGATGACTGGGTTAATTATTGATAAAAATCTTTTAGCGCCAGTGTTGGATACGGAATCAGGTAGACCTAACCCATATGTTGAAGATCTCATCGACAGAGTAATTGAAGAAAGTGGTGATGAACCTACTTTAAGTTTGGGTCCTGAATTCGACACACCTTTCCAAATAGAAAATAATTTACCCGAGAATATCTCCGATGATGAGACACAAGAACCTGATTCTGTTGATGATGATGATGACGACGATGATGATAGTGGTGGTGATGGTGACAACAGTGGTGGTGGTGGAGGTGGTGGAGGTAGAGTTAATTTAAATGTTGAATTGCATGACTCGATTGATTTTGAAACTCCACTTGAGCCACATGTATATGAGGTTGCATCCAGAAACAACCGTGATAGAGAAGTTCTTAATGACAATTCCCAAAGAAGGTACGAGCCAGGGCGTGGAAGTGTTGGTCAAAGAAGACAAGGAGGACACATTAGACAAGCTGATGTTGATCTTGATTCAGTTTCATCTAATTTTGAAGCAATGAGTACGAGCTCAGGGACACATGACCATGACAATGAGAGGGTGTATTGTCACACCCCGAATTTCAACAGAATTCAGAAAAACAATATTTGTTCCCGACTCTTCCATTTTTGAGGTGTGATGCACTCTCAACTCCCAAAAACCAATAAATAGTTTAAATATGCAGATAATTAAAAACCAATAAAAATGTTAACTTAAACAAAAGTCCTCTTCATTACAAAAATTCACAACTAAGATTAGGTTACAAATCTCTTTTCAATAACTCTTTATTTAAAATTACAAATGAAAATACAAATAACATTGTCTCAATTGAAAATCTATTTCACCTCAAGGGAAAACAAAATCTATCTTGAAATGCGACGCTAACGCAAACCACAAGCAGCAACCAACCTTCTTCAACACTAAACCTGTCAAGACTTATCAACTATGTTCATTTAATGAACACACCCGATAAGCAAACATGCAATTCGGGTCAGCATTATAAAAATGCTGGTGTGAGTAGCTCTAAAATACAACATATATTTATACATATATATACACAATCCATAAGGCAGTTAGTTCCTCCACCGAGGCGCCTTAACTTCCAACAACTAATACGACATCCTTAAGTATAATAATTAAGGCAGGTAGTTCCTCCACTGAGGCGCCTTAGCTTCCCAACAATAATACAAAGGCATTTAGTTCCTCCACCGAGGCGCCTTAGGTTCTAACTAAACTAATAACCAGCCAAGCATATTTTATACTTACTGTATTTCATGCTCAATTACAGAGTGGGTCGTCTCTGCACAAGTAATTAGTTTGACCCACCCTTCTGCAAAACCATATACTATCGTATATTTAAAGGTATATCATTAACCAACATATTACCATAATTATATTATTTAAGGCTTTCTTTGTGTGTCCCTAAAATCACGTCGTATCTATGTCTTAACTAGTTTTCCTGGCTACCACAATCGCTTTCCAACGCCGAATATGTACATCCACATGCATCCCCTCACATAATGAACCACTCCGTGCATAACTACCCCGGGATGCGCGCACCACCGTAACCCTCACACGAAAAGCCATTATGTAAGTATCATCGCCACTATTCGGCATAAAATATCGCGCTTCTCGTTCTAATTTTGCGAACGGAATAATCAAGCTACCATTCGGCTAGGCCAGAAGGGCCATTCAGCTTCACTAAAACGCCATAAGGGCCAATCACATTACTTACGCCAGAAGGGCCATTCAGATTCACTGAAACGCCCGAAGGGCCAATCATATCACATACGCCCATCACAAAGGCCAAATCACATGAGTTGTGGTAGCTAGGTTCTAGGATTTTCGATACGTAATTTATTCAAGTGTCATATATTTATAACTCATAATCATTCCACTATATCACGTGCAGGTCAAATACCTTATTGCACTAAGCCACAATATTTAGAAATATCTCAATATATCTCATAACCACTTTCATTCTTTCACGTGCCAATATATTATTGCACTACGCCACAATCCCATGGGAAATATCCACAAATACTCTACTACCTCCTAGTAGCATCTCACAGATAAAATAATAGAGCGTTTATACATTTATTTCTCCAAAACTATTGCATTTAATATATATATATCCCAACATATTATATAATGTCACAATTGCTTCAAACGTATCGCATAACATTTTTATAGCGTTTTAGGAATATTATATCTCCTAAAATTTCTATCTCGTCACATGTCAAAATATACACAATATCAACGTCAAATCTTTCTTAGATAATGACAACCAAATTTATACAAGCTTCCACAACATTTTAGCATTTGATTTGTCCATACAAAGTACAACATAAAACGTAGCACAATTAAACAGTCCACAGTCCACAATCAAAGCCCAAAACCAAAACCCAAAAGTCTACATATTTAAAGACCCCATTGGATCTAATTTAAGTTATATGAACCGGCCCCAAAACAAACTTAGAAACTGGCCCAAAGAAAACACTAGTTAGTTTTGGCCCAAGCCTAAAAGTCTAAAACCAACTTATTTATTCGACCTGACCCAATTGGGGACATAAGGACCAGCCCACATAAAATTATAAACCGGCCCAAAGAATACATGAAATTTTGTCCCAAAAACTAAACTGAAAAGACCCAAACAACTAACTTGTTTCGGCCCAGCCAAACAATAGAATCGGGCCCAAAGAACTAAACCAAACTGGTCCAAACAATTTAAACTAATATGGACCGGCCCAAGTAACTAATTGGTTTGGCCCAAGGCCCAACCACAGCAATAGTCGTCTTCCTCATCTCCCTCAGCTCACCAGCTTCTTCCACCACCAGCCACCACCGTATTCTCCTCCTCTTCCAATTCCATTCCAGCAGTTTGACTCATGATGAAAAACCCAACACTTTGGTACCAAAAAAAAAATCAAAACCCTCGCTGCTCCAAAACTCCATCGCACCGCCATTAACGCCTGTCGAAGCTTCATCCGCACTACTGCCAACCTCCAACCACCACCAATCGGTGCGGGTTTTGATCTCCACCCAAACACCTAATTCTAATCCAACCCAAACATCCTCACTCCTCACCAATTGATCTCCACACCAATTAATCTCGACGCCATTACAACCCCTTTTTAAAGCTTTGACAGCCCCCTCACACACACTACACCACCCCACTACAACCAATCATAAAACAACCAACACAATCAATAGAATAACAGTTCAACACATATTACAGGATTATATTTGGGCGAGCTGCCATTAACAGCTTCTACGAGCTTCGATAGATTAAGTTCAGAGTTTCAAAACCACAAACAAAAAGAGTTTAAACGAAACACAGGCCGAAATCTTGTTGTGGGGCTTGCACCACCATTAACAGCCTCCGGAGCTCGAGCAACAGTTCCGACGAATCCTACTTCCAAAGTTTTAGAAATTTAAGTGAAAACAACACCTCACATTTAACGAGTTAACCATTTAACAGGATGAGAGAAAAACAACCTAGAAAAAATAGTACAAAAATGAACAGAAGGAAACAGATCAAACATATATAGCTCCTGTAGCTTCGACGAAAACCAAAAACTATAACTACTCACCTGTATTAAAAAGTACCACAAATCCCTCGTAGTCCGAATCGTTGGCTCCAACTCATTTTATCTTCGCCTCCATTTTTATTTTATTTTAATCCCTAAACCCTATTATCTAGAAAAATATGAATATATACTTGGATTTGAAACCTAAGCCCAACACAGACTCGGGCCCAGAAATCAAGCTCACATATCCCAAATCCAATCCAATGAATTTTAAATAAATAAATTAATTAATTAATAAATAAATAAATATGTATTTTAAATACGGGCGTTACATGTATGGTAGTGGTTGGGGATACAACCAATCAAGAGAGAATGATGCTTATAGTGGCATGTTTAGTCACCCTGCGAGTAGTGGGTCATATAGTTCTGATTTCGGACAAGCGCCACAACCTCAAACTATTAGTGGTCCTCCTTCATATAGATACTAGATGGGGGTTTATGAACAACCTTATGGCCCACCTCAACCTGAAGCAACATTTGGACAAGTCTATCCAAGTTATGTACCTGTTGGAACTGCACCTGGATATGTTGTGTGGCGCTCAACGTATATTTGCACCAATACTCCTCGAATTGGAATCATGTTACAATTTCCACCAGAAAAATATGAGGGGCACGTTCAACAATTTCTTGACGGTGGGTTTAACTCTGTATATACTTGGGTACAATATTGTGAAGCAATTAGGATTCAAGAAGAGGGTATGCGAGCTGAGCAGCCACGTCACTCATTTATGTATTGATACAATCTATTTCTCATATGTTTTGTAATTTAGGGCTTTGAGTATATTGTATTATGGTTAATTCTTTGTCAATAATTTGATAGTTTTCATGAAAAATTAATGTAGCTATTATGTTATCTATAAATTAAGGTAGCTATTATGTTAAAATAAAAGAAATCTCATAAATTCATAAGAACTAAATTGATCTACATTGAGAAAATGAATAAACCTAAGTCGAGAAAATGAATGATAAATTGAGAATGTTGGACTTTTATGTTGTTATATGCATAGCTCGATCACTATTGTTTACGTTTCGGTGTATGTCTATCTTTTTTTATGAAGTTCAAATTGGATTGGGTTGTACCGTTGTAGTATTTGGAGAGTAGGCACTTTTATCAAAAAAAAAAAACACTACTACATCAGTTTATGTGGGCATCATCATCTTCATTTCATTGACTCCACAATAGGTGATCGACTTGGATTTAGTGATTTACCATTTATTATTATATATCGTCATCTTTGTGTTTTGTTTCTCAACAATTCATTACAAAAAAAATCAAGAATACACACAAGTACAGTGGCTCTATTGAGTATTGAATTATTGATCACTCTCAAAGAATTACATCACTGCTAAGTACAGTTGCTCTATTGATCACAGTCAAAGAAAAGCTGTAGTTAGTTGTCAAATCTCAAAAGTCAAAACTCAAAAGATTCCACAATTTCATAACCGACATTACCGATATTTCCTACTGCATCCGATATGAATGATATTTCGCGATATAACGATATATTGTACTGGTCACCAAAAAGATATATATCTGCGATATCTCGATATATTCAAAATATTTCGGTTTTTTTACCCTCTGAAATTTCAGCCGACATGGAAATATTGTGCCTTGGTTGATTCACGTGGGTGGAAGAAAAAAAAGAAAGCACTCTCTTATGCTTAAGAGGGTGAGAGTCTTCGTTGGCAAGGGAGTTGGGTAGAGACACTCCATAGTTTTACTTTACTGCATGTTTTAGAACTTAGTCTTTTCCATTTTTCTTCAAGCAAAATTCTATTTCCATTTTCTAACTTTATAGTTGTAATCTTAAACTTGTAATATATTTCAATTCTAAGTTGCTAATAAAAAGTCTTTTCTAAAGTGTAAATTAGAATTCTCTTTTCTTCTTCTATTTCTTATAATTTTCATTAGATTCACTTTTAGGAACATGAGCTTAAACCCTCATTGGTGGAGGGTTAATGAAGCTCTTGTGAAAACCAGGCTCCGTTTTAGGAGACTTGAATCATTGTTTAAAGGTATAGGTTATCACAAAATGACAGTGATCGACCAAATTTGGAGTCTGGAACTCTATATAAGGTTGCATGCGCGACCCAGGTGACACTGGGGCTAGTCCCTATGGTAAAACCAGGTTTTGAGAATTGAACGACTGGTGTAAAATAGAACCATGAATTGAAATGGCATTTAAGAGATGAAATATCAGTTCAATTTCTCATGCTAGCAAGATGAACTTAGAGATAGGTGCATGTTGTTAGGGATCAACGCTCTAATCCATTTTGGGTTTGTCTATGAACCCAAAACAGGTTAGAGACAACATGATAAATTAAAGTCTTCTTAATTATGGAAATAATTTCACATAAGTAGATTTAACTCTATACCATTATTTCTCTCTTTTGTATTAAGCAAAATTAGGATAACTAAACATGCATTTTTAGTAACTTGATATCCAAGTAACTTAGTAAATAAGTTTAAATCACCAATCAAAATCTTTCTCACATCAGTTCCTTATAGAGACAATTCTAGTGACGTAAAGTAAGTGTCTATTATTTAGGTGTGAAACGAAACTCTTGCTCAAAGTGTGTTTCAACGTGCACGTGAGTAAGGTACTTTAAAAAAGCTGTATTTGAGCGTATGTGAGAATGAAATCCTACGCATACAAAAGTCCAGTACTTCAGTAGTTTTATATGAAAAGTTGTTTTTGCATATGAATCATACACTATACAAAATTATTTTTGCGTTATGAATTTTACGTTTTGGCTTCTTAATTCATTCGTTGAGGGAAATGCATCTAACTCTTTTTGGTTAAGGGAAATCATCATCAATTTCTTAATCACAACCTTATTAATCTTTTCTATATAAAAACGTAAACAAAATTATTTTGAAAGAAAAAAAAAATGAAAGACCTTCTTTGTTTTAAGATTTGGTTTTTGAGAAGGTCTGTTGTTTTTCATTTTTAGTTTCACTTTTAGTTTTTAGTAAGAATAATTTGCAAGTTGTCTTCCAAAAACAAGAAGAGAATATGGGTGTAATGTGTTTTACTCGGGAGGTTTTATTTCAGAGGCAATTTCGTTGTTTTAGACAATTAGAATTGGGGTTTAAAAAATAGGGGTGTTTCATGAGTTGATATACTTAGAGGGGGTTTTAATGTATCATTTTTTGTATGTAGCAGGGAGATTAAATCCAAATCCTGGACCTATATGGCTGTGGGAGCTAGTCCCCCTCCTTAAAACCTAAAGGCTAATTCTCTTGAGCACCCCGTTGAACAAAGCATAGAGTAGTAGCATGTCTTGCTGACATCGTATAGAATATTGTCATGTCGATCTCGGATAACTAATTTTGTGATTAAGTGTCACATTACATATGGCGGAATGGGAATGGGTAAATGGACGTAGAGATGAATGTAGCGACGTGTACATTAAGTCCATAGCTCATTCAGATGGCACACATCTGTGTCTCAACTGTATATATAGAGAGGCAAATGAGAAGATTTGTAAATGGGGTCTAGGTATAGATCCTCAAGGAGCTCCCTTCTATATGTCCAATCCCTAGAAGCTATGATGTTGGTTTATTCTTATAATGTCCATCATGTTTTTTCCCCTGATTTGTTATTCTTTGTTGTGAAAAGGTAAGATAAATATTAGAATATTTGTTATGGTTTTTGTTGCTTGATTAATAAACACAGCCTCGTGTGTGAATGTAGCTTAGATCTTTTGTTTTTAGTGTATGGCTTACGGTTATATTTTGATGTGCATTACGTGATACCTAAATCAGTACTATCAATCTTCAAATGTGTTCTAGCTTTACTACTAATGATTGCAAGAAATTAGTGAAAGCTCTCCTCATTTTTATGTGTTCATGTCTGAGGAGTGAATTGGCAAATTGCTACAACATTCCTTGAGAAACATTTTATTTAGTTCTTCACAAGATATTTGTATCCCGATTTTATACAGTAAACCATAATTTAATTAAGGGTGAACTATAATTGGTATTATACCATGGTAATTAGTATCATATATTTAATCAACTTTGAACGATTAGAGCTAGTAAGATGTTTCAAAAACAATTGGACAATTGGACTTTTTGCATCTACAACTCTCCCAATTGTGTATAGCAATGTAACAAGTGTTAATCCCTTACATCTCATACTTTTAAAAAGTTTAATTCTTTCTACAAGTTTTTAAACATTACAGTAGTCATTAATCAAATAGCTATTAATCAAAGTGTTAATACCATTTCCATCACTTTTTTTATCCATGCATCAAAAACATGTATCACTTTTACTTTAGTTTGCAAACAATACTCATCCTAAAGTATCACTTTAACCTTAGGTTGCAAACAATACCCATCCTAAAGTATCACTTTAACCTTAGGTTGCAAACAATATCAATATCCATCTTAAAGTGACAATTTTACCTTAAGTTGCAAATAATATACATCGTAAAGTAATTGTATGAGATTGAGTTAGGCGTCACATTTCTTTGAATTTTTTTGCTATACAAACTCGTGAGCACCAATAACAATTTTATCCCCAAATCCATTCAACCCAAGTGGCAATACCAACCTATCTAGATAGTCAAAGTAGTACTTTAAGATTGGATCCAAACGGGATCCCAAACGAGATCCAACCTTTCTACAAAGAAAACACGGAGGAGTATTGTTCCATCATGACAGAGGAGTATTTTTTTCCTTTTTTTTTATAGGCCATGTCTAGTATTCGAGTAGGCAAAATGACCTGATTGATTGATGCAGTTCGAGGCCGGGCCTTTTATTGGACGTGGCTCAATAGACTATGGACTGGACTATGAACACAAAAATATCGGTAAGAAATTTGGATATCATTTGTTTCTTTGTGGCGGGCCTTGTTCAAAGTACAGTTCCAAATGTCCGATGTGTGTTAATCAGAAATCCACCTCTTCATTGGTTGCATTTGACCAGAGTGACCGAGTAAGTGAAAAAAAAACCCCAAGGAGCCACCCCTAGGATTGAATTTGATTTTGTTTTGCATTTTTTCATAATGTGCGATAACAATATATGGATGGGAAAAAAAATAACGAGAATTGCTAGCATCCTACCTCTTTAAAAGGGTAGGACCATCCTAACCCATTAAAAGACAAGACATTGTGACCTGTTACTTGTAAACTTTTTTAGAGTTTTAAAACTAAACAAGTCAAGTCTCTTCACAGTTCACACATCCTCCCACTTCCCTCAAGCACCACCACCACCTACCACCGTCCACAACCACCCGCCGCCATCAATCACCACGGCTGCTACTCTTGTATTGTTTCTTTTCACCTCTTTTTTTTTCAATGCAATTCTTTTCACCTCTATATATATATTTATTCACCTTTTTTGTTTTGATTTTTCTTCCCCTATTTCCCTCTCAACCATTCTTCTCCATCTCCACACCACCACCACCACTTGCCAATATCAATGCTTCATAGATGGTTAATTCCGAAATTGAAAAGAAGTAGGAGCTTCTTAATGGTTCAATTGCTCTAAACTCAATGAAAGGGTTTTCTATAGTTGTGCTCTTACTATGCTTTGCTTTTAGGATTTAAAACTCACTTGAAGTTGCTCAAAATGAAGAGAGTTGTTATTTTCAAATATATTGGCTCTTTTTTTGGATGATTTACATCTCAATTTGGTGGTAGGCATCTTAGTTTGATGGATATAATTTCAAATGAATAGTATTATATGGATAAAAAAACAAAAAAACTCGTTTGATCGGAATCCGGCAGCCGGAGTTATGGGTGGCGGGGCTGATTGGGACTTGGTTGGTTATTAATTGAAAATGGGAGGAAAGTGAGACAACTCAGATTTGATTTTCTTTTATCAAGTAAATAAGTTGAACTTTTAAAACAGGTGAACAAGTATAATTTTTTTGTCTATAATGGGTCAGGATGGTCCTGACCCTTCAAAGGGCAGGAGGCTAGCAATTCTCAAAAATAACACTTTCACATAGTTTCTAGATGCCTCGTTCGATTTAAAATAAAAGTAGCAACACCTTAAAACGCAATGAGAAAAAGCAAAAGACGAAGATCGCTGTTGTCAGAATCCGAATTTGTTGCACATGGGCTTGACCGTGTGCTTGTTGAGTGTTCCACGTGTCCCATAGTCCTCTCTCAATCCTCTCATACTTTGACCCCACATTAAAAAAAGAGAGAATAATATATCACACACTATAAAACCAATCGAACACTTTCATCTTTTGTTTGACTATATATAATATAATATAATATTTATTACTGCTGGACCCTAATTTGTATTAGGCAGACTAAAAAAAACGATTATTATAAGTATGTCATTAATTTCAAAAAATCCAAAAAAAACAATTATTACAAATATGTTATTGATTCTCAAAAAAATTGAATTCGAAATCCCAAACTTAAACGATCCATTTTGCCAGTGTCGTTTAGAATAGTCCCAAAACGACTTGCCGTGGATTTAGGACTTAGTCAAAACGACCACGTGGCCGTTAAGTTGTTAAAAAAAGCTTTGAATTTTTTAAAAAAGGTTCAAATCTCAATCGGCGTACACACATGCGTGCGGGTGAGTCGGTCCGCGGTATATATATTAAGGATTTGGACTTATAAAATGGCACACCGTTTGGACTTAGAAAATCCCCAACGATATTCTTGGCGTTTGAACTAAGTCTCCAATGATATGGTCAATTTGTTTGGACAGTTAGCTTGAAAACGATAATGTCGTTGGGATTGAAAAAAAAAAAAATTTAAAATTACGTTTTTGGGGCTTGACGGCCCGGTGTGGCGGGTCGTTTGACTAAGTCCCAAGCGGTGTGGCCTAAATCGTTTGGGACTTAATCCAAACGACCGACCGAATCGTTTAAGTTTGGGGTTTCGAATTCAATTTTTTGAGAATCAATGACATACTTATAATATTTTTTTTTTTGTGGGAGTCCGCCCAACACAAATTGGGTCCGGCAGTAATAGGACCCTATAATATTGACACATCTCTTCCTAACAAGTAAAAACACAATTTATTTGTCTAAGATCAACCAACTTTAGAATTGACCTTTTGAAAGTTATGTTTACTAGAATTGACCTTTTGAAAGTTATGTTTACTGGTTTGATGAAGCAAGTGTTTATAGAAAATATCATGTGAGGTATGAACCTAATGGAAGTATAAATATAATGATTTCGATTATGTGAAGTCTTGAGCCATTTTCTAAAATGGGTTTTGAGTGAATGGGGTGGATCGCGTTAAATGATAATATCAATATTTATTTTGTGGAGAGTGAGAATTATTTTATTCAATTCATGGAGTGAGGGGAAGCATCAAGCATGAGAAATGAGAAGACTAGTTTTCTATTTTTCTTCTGCTTATGATTTCTTATTTTCTTCACTCCTTAAGTCCTTATTTATTTTTTTGTCCGTTTTATTAAATTGGGTCAAAACTTAAGAAGATGAATGACACGTGGAACACTCCTGGCGAGTGTCAACAAGCACACGGTCAAGCCCGTATGCAACAAATTCGGACTCGGGCATATGTGATTTGTAGAGAGAGAAAAGAGATGAATTTGATGAGAGAGAGAGTTCGTTGCTTGGTGCTAAGAAAAAGTCTGGTTACTGTTGCTGCTGAGCTGGGGACATGGTTTTGTTGAAAGTCTTGAAACTTTGAAATATAGAAATGTCCGGAATTTCACCTCAAAAATTATTAGGCTCTTCTTCAGCCAAAAGATTTTTTTTTCCTTGTGTAGTAAAAATGAGTGAAGCCATCATCGAACACATTGTCCTTGTGAAAATCAAAGATAACACTGATCCATCCAAGATCAACTCTATGATCAACGCTTTGCACGCTCTCAACTCTCTAGATGGAGTGCTCCACTTAACAGCAGGACCCATTCACACAATAATCCGTTCCCCTTCCTTCAATTTCACTCACATGTTACACGGCAGGTACAAAAGCAAAAACGACTTACGCAGCTATTCTCTGCACCCGGAGCATTTAAGCGTAGCGAATGATATAGTTAACCCAATTTGTGACGATATTATGGTTCTAAATTGGGTTGCTCATCTCCATGGTCCAATTGTTCCTCCAGTTGGGGCGGTCATGCGTGTCAGTTTCTTCAAGTTGCAGGAGGATGTTTTGAAAATAGTTGGTGGTATCAAGGATCATTATTCTGGATCAAATGTTCAAATTACATTTGGCGAAAATTTCTCACCAGCGAAAGCAAAGGGATTTTCTATCGGGTCGCTTGTGATATTTCCTGGATTCAGTGAACTGGAAGCATTTGATTTAAATGAGAAAGTTAGTGGTTTGTTAGAAAGCGTCATCATCCTTGATTATGTTATTCATCCACCACAATCGACTACTCTCTCTAAATATTTTTCGCCGAGGTTATAATGATTATCAGATTATTTTTTTAATGTTGACTTATGGAGTTTAATTGGTAATTTTCATATCAAATTTTTTGGCACAGAGATTGCATACACTATTCTGAAGCTAATTAAGTGAAAGCCTATCAAACTGATCATCTATATATGAAGTTATGAACAATACAGTCTCAAAAACCCAACTTTAAAGTAGTGAATACACTAATGATATGAAACAAACTGATTCCATATAACAACCTCGCCATACGCAGATGAAGTTTCACTTAATTATATTCCAGTTATGTCTGCTGACTGACCAAGTGACGAAGTTAGACCAACTGCTGAACAAACTCCATAGTTTAGAAACCTAAACGTGCATGTTGACCTGCAACAAGATACCATAGTATCATCACAAGCAAACGAACGAAAAACCCACTTCCAGCCAAACAGACAGCTCAGGAGACAAACTGTTTTCAGTTTTGAAGTCAAGTGATCAACCATAAACCGAACATCTACGAACAATATAGTCAGAAAAATCTACGTCTAATGTAGGGATCAACCCATACAAACTGATTATATATAACACAAGCCAACCCAAATGAAGTTAGCCCCATATGAAACCAAGAAAGTTCAAGCTAGTCCCAACCACCTCTTCCTCATACCGGCAAACACATCTTCATCACCAGCAGTCCCTTCCTGGTATTGCTGGTATTTAAGTTAGATTTGTATATGTTCTGAAAAGTACCCACATTTGAGAAAATGAAAATCATAGATAATTTAGATGGCGCCAACCCCATATTACGCAAAGTGAACCAATAAAGAGTGCGACAACAAAGGCATATAAATAGACAAAATAGTACAAGCACTCCATTATAATATACAATTAGGGTGCTAATATTATCACCCCTCAAGCTGAGAACCTCCCTGCCCCAAAACTAAAATGCCCCGTATGCCCTTTTATCAAAACACCACCACAGTCCACGGCTTGCTAGTCCTTTCTCTTTTAGCTCTCAATCATCTAATTGTAGCATAGTATATTTATCAAAAGTGAAATTGCATTGATTGGTTTTAATTTTGTAGATGTTAGTATTAATTAGACAACGACCTAATGATTTGGGTAATAAGGAATGACTGCACTTTTCTTGGGATAAGAGTTGCCTACGTATCAAGTTTTTTCGGCTAAACTTGAATCAAGTCTTACGTAGTTCATCTCTCTCTATATATAGATGTGTGTTTGGACCGTTATGAATTGTAGATCCAACTTGTGTGCTATCTTGATGATTTGCCATTAATCTGTTGTTACAAAGTTAATGCTTTCTTGATTGTGGCGTTGATTGAGCTCCAAGATTGCGCTAGTTGATATCCTTCCATAAATGGCTGTAACTGATGCTTCGAACGACCTGGGTGTTGGGTCGTTGAGTACAGTCTGATGGTGTTGGACGACCTGAAAGAGTACGACCTGTTATGTGGACACGTGTACTGTAGTGTGGAACGGAGAGTACTTACAAATTTGAAACCAATTTGACATCAATTCGATAAAGTAATCTAAAAACTTTGGTTGGTTTTGAAACCAATTTGACGCTAATTTAAAAAACTAGTCTAAAAACCTCCTCTTCCCAGAACAAACGACGACGGTTACATAGCTACCAATCCTGCTGCACATTTATAATGCTCTTATTCTAGCCGGAATTCATTGACTTAATCAATCACTAGCACAACCAATATTTCGTTTTTTAAATTTTTTAGACAAATCAAAACATTTTAGTTAAATCGTAACTTTACAATTATTGGGGAGCGAAATCATAGGTTTTCATTGGCAGAAGCATTAATGGTGCTCTGTTGAAAGAGAAAATGGTTACTGTTGCAGAATAGAGAGGTATTTCGGGTTGCAGAATAGAGAGGTATTTCGGATATTATGTTTTGGGGAGGGAGTCGGGTATTATGTTTTGGGGAGGGAGGTTATGCAGGACGAGGGGGTAAAAATATTAACACCCGACAATTATACATTATAATTCTTTTGAGAAGTAGACAGAACACAGATGGATTACAAGACCATAGTTGCGAAGTAAATATTGTATTGAAATGGTAAAAGTACAACTACATGAGAAGCTGTTTCAGACTACATTATCAGGCTTTCAGAAAGACCTGGACAATCCTATTTATAGAGGATGGGATGTCTTTTCATAAAAAAACGATAGGTAAAACCATACAGTTTAAGGCGTCTACCATTTCCGAGTGTCTCCCTAGGAGGTCTGGCTTCATGTGAGAGACATACGTTACATTGCAATCTTGCACCTGCTTTAGCTGCAGATGACGAGTTCTAATTGACTAATTCTTCATGTCTGAACGTAGCTCCAATTGCAGAAGGACCAGGTAGATTAAAAATGTACCATCTTCACAAGTGGTGCCTAGTGTATGAAGATCCAAAAGCATTTCCTTCCATTAGAAGCTGGCGGAGGCCTTCGAGATACGTTCCACGCCTCTTTTATAACTATCTGTCTAGTGGTGTTGAAAATAGTTCCTTTAGAGAGGTGAGCCGCACACCAGACTTGCATTGTAATGAATTCCATTCGTTCCCTGATACTACTATGTAAGTTAATTGATCTTGTTGATGTGTTTGCACAAGATGACCATCCTTGCTTTCCAAAAATATTTTAGTATTGGATTCTCCATGTCTTGGAAAATTTGTTTGCAGGCAGTAGCTAGCTTGAACTTGGCAGCCACTAATTTCCATAAGTTGATATAGATGTAGCACTCCCAAAGGATATGTCGTCGTAGACTATGTCAGCTTGGCAAACTGTACAGAAGGGAATAAAGTTATAAGATTCATAACTTTCTCTTTAGTTCCTGAAATTGAACAGAAAAAAAAAAATTAAAATTAGAATCTTATGTTCAATATACTATCCTCAGTCCCCTTCCCCACAAGAGAATCCACCATTGCCAATATCAAAGAGTTCCAGAAAAAAATTAGACCATGGCGTATACATTGGACTGCTAAGTCAATGATAAAGTTCAGTAAAACCTCTAGAAGCACTTCCAACCGAGCCTTTGAGTAGTGATAAAATGACAAACAACGCTATTATGCAATTGTACAGTTTAGTGTTACAATACTATAGTTTTGTTATAGATATTAATTAAACAAATATAATACTACAGATAGACACAATGAAGAAATACCATTAAAACTTCTATAGGTTGTTAAACTTCATTAAAGAAGATTAAGCTACCTTAAGATCGAAAATTATGCTAGTCAGTTAAACAAAGATTTCAAAGAGAAAAATCGGAAACATCTATACAGAGAAAAAAACAATATAATGTTCTCACTTCTAAGCTCTAAGCTACTAACAAGGTTCAAGCCATTGATCATGTTAGGGGTTAATGCTACGACTGCTTATATTTCTCCCCTAAAAACAAGTTGGATTGTAAAAACAGCACCAATTGTAAACCAAACAAATGTTGCATTTGACACATTAGAATGAACTCAAAGGAGATCTTCCTACAATTCATTATTCTAATTCACTTCCTTAATAACTAAGGAGAAAGAATTAAGAAAATGGAGTGCAAAAAGTATCACCCAAGAAATGAACTACAACTATAGAATAGCCTTGTCTTTATTCACTTGAAGACAATTTCAAAGTAGCCCCCTTCATGACATAACGGACTCTACCTCCATACAAAATAAAGAATGGCATATTGTGGTGAAGTATAGATATAATGTCTAAAAAACTTTCAATTTTACTCGAGTCTCGTTAATATAAGATCTTTAACATACAAGTGGATAAAATATAAATACTAAACACATTGAAGTACTTACATACTCCCTTAGACTAATTGATAATATCATATACTAAAATATGACGTTACTATGGAACCATAATACCTTTGTCTTCGTCTTATGGCGGGAACTTGTGAAGCATCTTCGCGAGTACATGATTGAGTTCGCCATTTGCAAGCAAATCCACTAACATAGTCATAGTTTTTGCAGTAACCGAAAACCCTCGCAAACAATACTTTTAGAAATTGTATTGCCTTCAGGAATATCATTTTCCTTGAGTAATCCTTGAATCATGATATTGAAAATGAGATTATTCCGACACAATTGGATTTTTGCATCCACAACTCTCCTAACCGTGCGACACAATTGAATTTTTGCATCCACAACTCTCCCAACTGTGCGATACAATTGGAATTTTGCATCCACAACTCTCCCAACTGTGCGATACAATTGGAATTTTGCATCCACAACTCTCCCAACTGTGCGATACAATTGGAATTTTGCATCCACAACTCTCCCAACCGTACGACACAATTGGATTTTTGCATCCACAACTCTCCCAACCGTGTGACACAATTGGATTTTTGCATCCACAACTCTCCCGACCGTGCGACCACAATTGGAATTTTGCATCCGCAACTCTCCCGACCGTGCATAGCCATGTAATTTTTTCTACAAGTTTTTAAAACTTGCAGTAGCCATTAATCAAATAGCCATTGATCAAAATGTTAATACCCTTTCTATCACTTTTCCATTCATGCATAAAAAACATATATTGCCACTTTTACTTTAGGTTGCAAACAATACCCATCCTAAAGTAATTGTATGAAATTGAATTAGGTGTCACATTTATTTGAATCATCCTCTATACAAATTCGTGAACACCACAAACAATCCCATCTCCAAATAGATTCAACCCAAGTGGCAATACCAACATATCTAGATAGTCAAGGTAACACTCCAAAACCGGATCCAAATGAGATCCAACCTTTCTACAAAGAAAACACGGAGGAATACTGTTTCATCATAACAATGGCTCCTACTAGTTTTAAATGATTGAAATGGGAAATGGAAAGCAACTGTCGCATGTGATATTAGTTGACTGGATAAAATCACGGCCTCTAGGATACCAGATGTGACTATATTAATCGGGTCTGATGGGTTTTGTTGATCTGTAGTAGTTTTGGAATGAAATACTGAATGACAAACAGAAAGTGGAGGAGTTACCTTAGACACAGCAGCTATTTTTATTATCGTCATCGCCATTGTTGGCGGAACGAGAATGACTGCAGACTTGTTTGGAATTAATCGTTTTTTCTTTTTCTTTTTATAGGCCGAAAGTCTTCGAGTAGGGCAGAATGACTGATTGATTGATGCCGGTTCGAGGCTGGGCCTTTTATTGGACTAGGCTCAAAGGACTACGAACACAAAAATAATACCGGTATGAAATTTGGATATCGTTTGTTTCTTTGTAGCGGGCCTTGTTCAAAGTACAGTTCTAAATGTCCAGTACAAATATCGTCTCCCACTCTCCCCAACGTCAAACTTGACACCTGAAAGACCTCATGTTTTTTCACAACAATGTCGAAATTTTGTCAAAAAGTGTTGACAAACCGAAATAATTTCACCAAAAAACCACCCTCTTTTCTAAAACCTTTCCACTTGTTCAACACCACCTCACAAGACGACAAAAACTCATCATCAGTTGAAGAAATAACAAACATTCTGAAACACCATAACTGGAAGTATCTAATGGAATCATCACACATACCCAATAATCTAAACCCAGAAATAATCCAACTTGTTGTCCAACAAAACAAGATAACTCATCTCAAACGTCTCCTCACTTTCTTCTATTGGTCATCAACTCAAATGGGTGGTAATAAACCTCAAAATTTTAACTCTTTTTCATTTCTAGCTGTTTATTTATGTAATGCTAAGTTATATGGACCTGCTAATGATTTGTTAGATACATTTATACGTGCCCATTCGCCCCTTTCGGCCATTTTGAGTTCCATTGTGTGTAGTTATAGGCAATGTGGTGGTTCATTACACTCTAATGGTATTGTGTTTGAGTTGTTAATTGATATGTGTTTGAGAAAGGGTATGTTGGAAGAGGCGTTGGATGTGTTTTTTGTTACGAAAGAAGTTCAGTTTGTGCCTAGTTTACTTTGTTGTAATTCTTTGTTGAAGGATTTAATAAAGGCTAATATGATGGATGCGTTTTGGAATGTTTATGAACGGATGGTGGAAACGAATGTGGTGCTTGACGTTTATACTTATACGAATGTGATTGGTGCGTTTTGTAAAGTGGGGAATGTGAAAGAGGCGAAAAGGGTTGTTTTTGAAATGGAACAAAAGGGTTGTAAGCCTAATGCGGTTACCTATAATGTCGTTATTGGTGGGTTGTGTAGAGTTGGAGCTCTTGATGAAGCATATGAGATGAAGAGATATATGGCTAAAAAGCTTTTAGTCCCTGATGGATTTACTTATACAATACTGATTAAAGCGTTCGGCAAAACGAGAACGCCAAGAGATGTGAAATCGATATGGGTAGAGAGGGCACACGAGCTTTTGAATGAAATGGTTGAAGTTCGATTGAATCCTGATTCCCAAACGTATAACTTGGTGCTCGAAGGGTACTGTCGAGAGAATAGTATGGATAAGGCCTTCCAGCTTCTTGATGAGATGAAGAGGAAGAAAGTAAGGTGCACAATGGTGACTTACAGTGTAATAATTGATGGACTATGTCGTTGTGGGGATTTCTCACGAGCTAATGAAGTTCTAAAGGAAATGGTTGCAGGTGGTCTGAAGCCAAATTCTCAGATATACACAACTCTTATCGCAGGTCACTCTCGTGATGGTAAAGTGGAAGAGGCTAGAAAGATTTTAGAGGGAATGAGTGATGAAGGGATTTCACCAGATGTTTATTGCTATAATTCTCTTGTATTTGGTCTCTGTAAAGCTGGAAAAATGGCAGAGGCAAGAACTATCCTACTTGAGATGGTAGACAGGGGATTTACCCCAAATGCTTTTACGTATGGGGCTTTCATCCACGGGCATAGTAAGGCAGGGGAAATGCAAGATGCAGACAGGTATCTGGCAGAGATGATAGGTCACGGTTTAGTTCCAAATGATTATATGTACACGACTATGATTGATGGGCACTGCAAAGTAGGAAACATTGCGGGAGCATTCTCAACTTTTCAGAGCATGCTTGGACGAGGTGTGCTTCCTGATGTACAAACATACGGTGTACTAATTACCGGTCTCTCGAGGAATGGGAAGACTCAAGAGGCTATGGGAGCCTTTTTGGAACTTCAGGAAAAGGGTTTAGTTCCTGATGTTTATATATATAGCACTCTAATCTCTGGGTTTTGTAAGAAGGCTGAGATGGATAGAGCTTTTCAACTTTATGACGAGATGTGCACAAAAGGTATCAAACCAACAGTTGTTACATTCAATGTCTTGATTGATGGTTTCTGCAAGTCAGGTGATGTTGAAAGAGCTAGGAAAATGTTTGACAGTATCTTAGGAAAGGATCTGGTACCTAATACTGTGACATACACTGCAATGATACATGGGTACTGTAAATCAGGGAATGTAACTGAAGGATTGAATTTGTTTACTGAGATGCTCTCAAGGGGTGTCCAATTGGATGGTTTTGTGTACAATGCCCTTGTTGATGGGTGCTGCAAGGCAGGATACTTGGAGAAGGCTCTGGAATTGTTCGGGGAAATGGTGCAGAAGGGTTTTGCAACTGTACTCTCTTTCAACACTTTAATTGATGGATACTGCAAGTTTCAGAAACTGGATGAAGCCAACTGTTTGCTTCAAGAGATGGTAACTAAAGGAATCATGCCTAATCATGTGACTTTCACTACTGTGATTGACTGTCTCTGCAAAGCCGGATTTATGGAGAAGGCAAACCAGATATTTTTGGAGATGCAGGAGAGGAATCTGATGCCGAACACTGTTACCTACACATCTCTAATACATGGTCATTATAGAAAAGGAAACACATCAGAAGCATTGGCTTTATTTGAGGAGATGCTGGTGAAGGGCGTTAAACCTGATGAAGTTACTTATGGCATTATCATAAATGCACACTGTAATAAAGGGAACCTGGTGGAAGCCTTGCGGTTGAGAGATGAGATATTGGTGAAGGGGATACCAATTAGCAACACTGTGTATGACACGTTGATTGACAGCCTTTGCAAGAAGGAAAAGTTTTTCGAAGCATGGAGATTGTTTTATGATATGGGAAAACAAGGGCTTAAGCCTACTCTTACTGCGTGTAAAACTCTTGTCTGTGGCTATCATGGAGCAAACAATATAGAAGAAGCTAGACAGGTTTTTGAGAGCATGGTTAGACTTGGATGGCTGCCAAATACTATTTGTTTAAGTGATTTAATTGATGAGAAGCAAAACGATGCTAATACTGAAGATTCCAATAGTCTCTTGAAACAAATAGCATAGGGAGCTGCTTACGTGCAAAGCTATTTCAACGGATAAAATGTTCTACGTGGCACTGAATCAAATATGTAGCTCTTAAGAGGCAAATGTCCTGGTGGTAGAAGGCAGAGCATGTCTCTCGTATTAGTTTCGGCTTATCGAGTGAATTCCTAAATGTGGCTACCAAGTGCAGGACATACAAAGACTCAAGAGCATTGTTCTGGGGTGCACTTGATGCTACTTCAGCCAATACCTAAAGAGGTGGTTCCTTCCCATCAAGGAGGCAGTAAAGGCGAACAGCTTGAAAAGGTGACAGGACATGGTGTTTTGAGATTTTACTTACATTGATGAGAATATGAGATCATCCTAGTCTTATAGTTATGTATCAGCTGTATCATCTGGCTTAAATCTTGTTATATTTTACAGCTTTGACTGGTACTGCATTCTACAACGGGAAGGTACACTCAAGGAGGTAAGAAGTGAAAAACCAAGTTGAATAGATCCTACTTATGTAGGAAAGCTCTTCTAAACTTTTTTTTTTAAAATGTCAAATAAGCTCGTTTTACTTATATTAAAGTATTTCTGTAAAGGGACCAACATACTTGACAATTCATTTTGTACTTAATTGCGTCCAATATTTAATATTTGATTGTATTGGAAAATATTGTGAGCAAACTTCATGATGGCATGTCTCACTTTATGAGCTAAATTCCGCCAGTTGTTATTATTATTACTATATTATTTGTTATTATTATTAGTGTTATTATTGTTATCATTATCATTATTATTAGTATTATTAATTTATTATGATTATTATTATTATTATTTCAATGATCTGGAATCTCACAAAAGTGCCTTAAAAGTTAAAACGTCTTCTTTGAGTTCATAAGATTGCTAAACTGCTTGACCTTGCTGCCTGGACAAGATTCAGGTGTTGTTACAAAATAAACAAGTGATAGGTTTTCTTTTTCCGCAGTTGATAGCATGACAAATTGTTTGCCCATAATTGAATATGTATCTACTTGTGGAACAGAAGCTTGCATTTACCGGTCTCATTCATCTGTGATCTTATATTCATATTGTGTTCGTGCACAGACTCCGCCAAGCAAGATCAACTATATATAAATAGACTTGAGGATGCCATGACTGGAAACGAAAATCTTTGCGTGAATCATTGTGATTGGGCATGTTACATAAGGATTCAAGGGGTCTCCATGAATTAGCGTCTCAAAGCAATGGTTAGGGCAACAGGTGTTTCTACGGGATACATCTTTCTAGAAGAGTAAGCACCAATTTTGTTGCATCTTTTACACTTTTTGTGTATGATAAAATTTTACAGTAATCGTGTATAGCCTATAGTGAACGTCTAATTTGTACGACAAATGTTTGTGTATGAAGAACACGTGAATTGTCAGGCATGCTTTGTACTTTTTGTGTATAACGAATTGTGAAACTTTATAGTTTTATGTTTTATACTTTTTTCAGTTATTTGTGTATGAAGTAACATGAAATTTTATATTATAAAATAGTAGGTACTGAGCCATTATGTAGATTATAATCCTTCAAGATAATAAACGAAAGTAAAGACAAAAATGAAGCTATCCGGCTATGATTAGTACTTGATATGTAAATTATATAAAGCTCCCAAAATAATAGGAAATGTCAGAATATGATAATACTAACGACATCTTTGACAAATGAGATATCTAAGGCTTGGTGGTTGACTTATCATCAGCTCTTATTTAGTGACTAATTTGATGCAAGAACAAATTAGAGATGACGTCATGGTCCAGCATTCAAAACTGTTTCCTAATAAATTAGTTTGTTCTCAATTTTAAGTTTCTTATTTGTTTGAGAACTAGGATATTATCAGGTTTCTTTTAATTTTGTTAATGAATTAGGTATTAAGGTTCCAATTAGAGTTCCTCTTATTATATAAAGGTCTTGAACCCTCCTTTGTTATTTGGTTGTTCCTGATATTTAGGATAAAATTCTTTCAAAGAATTGTGCTCTACTAGTTGAAGATTGAAACCTTAGTTCTCGGTGTTACAATTGGCATCAAAGCCAAAGTGAGGTGGAGGGTACGCTGGAAAGGCTAGCCTAGTGAGTGGAGATGGTTGTGCTATGTGCTTTAGTCTTACATCGAACAGGTAACATTCAAGATCTTGGGTGTAGGTAATATATCTACCACATTCTAGTTTCGAGACCTTCTGAAGCACGAATGCACCAGATGATCCCATAAGAGCTGTGGTTAAGTACGCTCAAGCAGGACTGGGAGTAGTGTTTGATAAGTTACTTCCTGGAAGTTTGTCACTTCTAAAACCCTACATTGCTAGAACAGAATAGTGGCTAAGTGGGGTGGGTTTGGTAATAAAAATAAGGACTTCAAATTTGAAGAGTATTTGCCTTCTGGAAAGTTCATTTTTTTTTTCCATAACATAGGAGAAATGTTTTATATGCTTCTAAGTAGGGCTGTCAATGGATCGGTTTGGGTCGGGTTTTGGAAAATCCGAACCTGAACCGATAAGAAAGTTAGGAACCCGAAACCGAACTGATAAAAAAATTGAGAATCCGAAACCGAACCGAACCGATAAGAAATATTGCAAATCGAATCCGAATGAACCCGAACCGAAAACTATAAAATCAATTAAATCTTAAATTAAATCAATTAATTTCAATCACATAATTGATAAACATATACAAAATTAATCATAAATATTACTAAAATGTCATCTTATCGGTTCGGATTCATATCGGTTCGGTGGAGGGCAAACCCGAAACCAAACCAATATCTTATCGGTTCGGTAGAAAATAAATCAAATTATACCAATCCAAACCGTTTTTTATCGGTTTGGTTCGGATCGGTTATCGGGTTATCGAAACCCATTGACAGCTCTACTTCCAAGTATCCTAACTTGAATTTTGATCAGAAACTCGTCTTCAGAAAAAGACCCAGACCTGTCAAAAGAGGTACACAGAAAATAGGTGACTTGATTACCTAACCTATATTCAAGTGACGGAGCGAACGTTCTGGGCAGAAGGGGGATACGCGGACAAAAATGTGTTTGGGTTCTTTCTGTCTGTCTGTCTGTCCTCATCTCTTCTCTTCTCTTCTCTTTGTCCCTCTCCCTTTCCCTTTCCACGCACACTCAATCTCCACTCCTCCCTCTCCCTCTCCGCTCACGCCCCCATTGTTTAGCAGTATACTAGTAGTTTTATAACTTTTTGCCTAAGCTAGATTCTCGTTTCAGCTTTTTAGCATTGATGTGATGCAATCCAATATAGTTTAGGGTTAACGAGTATTAACACCCCCTCCTCCAAACTAGATGAGCCAATTAGGATTTCCCGCTAGATAGGAAATTAGGGTCTCCCCCCTTTCTCCCTCTCCCTCTCCGCTCACGCCCCCACTGCTTAGCAGTATACTAGTAGTTTTATAACTTTTTGCCTAAGCTAGATTCTCGTTTCAACTTTAGCGTTGATGTGATGCAGTCCAATATAGTTTAGGGTTAACGAGTATTACACCCCCCCCCCCGCAGTATACTAGTATTTTTATAACTTTTTGCCTAACCTAGATTCTCGTTTCAACTTTAGCGTTGATGTGATGCAGTCCAATATAGTTTAACCCCCCCTAGATGAGCCAATTAGGATTTCCCCCCACTAGATGGGAAATTAGGGTCCCCCCCCAATACACAAAAAAAAACACGGTTAACTCAAATTGACTTTTTTTTTGTGTGTGTACTTGGGGGGAGGGGGAGACCCTAATTTTCCCATCTAGTGGGGGGGTGGGGTGGGGAATCCTAATTGGCTCATCTAGTGGGGGGGTGTTAATACTAGTTAACCCTATAGTTTATCCTCTACGAAGTATTGGATTGTGTCCAAACATCTTTTCTTGTTTGTTCTGTTAAGAAATTTGCATTTTTTGTATTAAAATGCTAGCGAGTTTAATTAGCAAGCTTACATATGATTAACAACTAGTGTGCAGAATATGCAAATTTTTATGTACTATTTTATTGCTTTATAGGAAATTTTCTTCAATAAATATGAGGAATGCTAGCAGGCAACACACACCATGCCTGTAATTATTGCATGTATGTCACTCATTGTTTGTTTTGTATTTTACCCCGTTTTGTTTCGTATTTGTGTCGATCACATATTACATTATATTTGTATTATTTAGGAACATGTCACAATTTTGCTTACTTTTTTTGACATTTTATATTCTTGTTGCGTGCCAAATCAATTCTACTGTCTTGCGTAGATTCGGAGGCTCCGGAGTTGTACATTTTTTTTTTGGATAATATTCTGTTGTACATTCATATTTCATATGCACCTTTTGGTGCAATTTATTAACGTTTCTGATTCATCTAAATTATCTCTTGCACCCGGATGGGTTCTAGTTTCATGCGGTTCACGCCATTGACAGGTCACCCACTTGTCTTCTAGCATGCTTTTCCCTCCAATTACCTCCAGAATAGGCTGGGTGTCAGGCCTTCAGTCTTGGCTAACCCAATTCAAATGCCGCTTTTCAAGTCTTCAATACCTGAGAAAATGGTACATATTTTGATTGATAAAAGTTCAACTTTCCCAGTGAATCAGCTTTATTGAAGTTCAAGTGTTTCTTCTGCATCCAAATCATTAACTCATCAAGGCATCATTTGTTCACACACGAATCACTTGCCAGATGAGGCCCCTGTACTTTGGATAAAGCTTCATCCCTTCTTTCTGCATTGGATTCTGAGAATCTTGATGGTAGATTTGCTTTGGTTGGAACTTGGAACAGTACTATAGTAGTTCGCTGCTACGTTCAGCGAAACTTCTGGTCTAGAGTGTTGAACGTTCAATTTCAGATCACGAACTTCATCACCATGGAAAGTAGCCGACATTGTGTCATCAGCATTCTTTAGTAGCTGATGAACTTCTTGGTTCAGTTGAAGAGGCCTGTTCTCCCATATCCAATCTATTGCCATGTCTTTTGATAAACGAAATATCTTTTATCTGCTTTCACTCCCTCCATCCATTCCCCTTTCAGTAGTCTCCTCGGTAATATTGGATCATCTAGCAGTATACCACCAGTAGTAGAGATACCGTCTCATTGACTTCGACTTCAGAATATTTCTACGAGTCTGTCACTGGTGATAGAGGAGCAGATCTGATTAGATTTCTCAACAAGCATATGCCCTTTAACTGGTGACTTTATTGATCAATGTGAGCATAGATTAGACGGAAACGATCAAACAATAATGAACATTCACGATTTCATGACCTGCATGTTTGAAGAGTGGTATATTCATGATTAATCTACCTCAAAAGCATGCTCTCTTGCATCTTAGTCCATAATGAAAATTTGTACCTCATCTTATTAATGTAACTAGTTAATACCCGTGCCAGTCGGCACTCGAGACACATTGCGTTTAAATAACTCCCTAAATGACCATCTCCATGCCATAACCATTTCTAGTAGTTTTACACTTTAAAATCATTTTATGCATACACTAAAGTGAGTTTATGACAATCCTATGCATTTCATTTCTCACAAACCAACTCATTACACATACCCTTACACCTTGATTAATTTAATCCGTATAAAAATGAAGAACAAATGAGGGGAGAGAGACTGGAATTAGAAGCATCATTATTTTATCTTATTTTTAAATATAAAATCCGACAGAATCTCTTCTGTATTTTCAACATTTTAAACTCTTAAATCCTGTCATAGCCCGAAAATCAAAACAATACAATTTTCATAGATCATAAAATCAACTCTACTCATATTTATAATTTTACATTTATACATAACACAAATTACTTTTGAAGCTAAAAAATAACTCATTAAACAGTAAATAAGAGTCCACCTAATATTTCATCTTGGACTAATTCTTGTAACCAAAGGAAATATATATATATATATATATATATATATATATATATATATATATATATATATATATATATATATATATATATATATATATATATATATATATATTCTCTTTCTCTCCTCTACTGAGCTCCTCATTTCTCTCTTTCTCCCCTTTACATCTTACTTGGTACTAACTTTAAATTAATTTGGAGGTCTTGGAACAACTTCAGATAGTTGCACACTACTATCCTCCGTTATATATAAAAATGCACCACAGACCAATGACTGTACGAATTGATACACAAAGTTAAAGAATGTCACAACTGAAATGATGGTTTAAGAGAGCTCTAGGAAATGATGGTTTATGCACTTTTCAGTGTTTTTAGAAATTTACTTACTACGTGCTAAAACTCAATAATTCCTTACTCACTGTTTTTCTTTTAGAATGTCAATCTAGTTCGAGTAGGGATTTCGTTCCAACTTCTAAGGCAAGAATCTAAATAATCACAACTGAAATCTACACCTTGGAGAACTAAGTGAGAAGGATTTGATAGATATATTTTGTTTTTACACAAGTTATCTAAAATTTGTAATTTTGTTTTATAGTTAAATGAAAGAGAGAGAAAGATAGGGAATGATTAATCCTACTCATGCAAGGCCTAGGTACAAGTCTTTTAGAAATAGGTCACTACCATCTCAAATCCCTAACATAATATACCTATCTCTAAACATATCATGCTAGCATGTGGAATTGAAATGATATTTCATCTCTGAAATATCATTCCAACTCCTAGTTCTACTTTACAACAGTTGATCAGATATTTGTCAATCTCTGTCATTTTGGGACAGGATGAAAAATAGAACCTAAGTCCGTTAGCGATTGATTCGGAATCCTAAATTTGTAGCTGATCCTCACATGAGCATTATTAACCCTCCCCTTGGGGGAGAGTTTTAGCTCATGATCCTAGGATTTGATTAAAACTACAAGTAAGATAAGTAAAAAGAGATAGAAAGAAGAAATGAATACAAAGCCAACTAATTACCTAAGGAAAACAGAAGTTTTTATTCAAGAACTAGAAGGTGTAGTCCTCCATTAACAAGTTACAAGTTTTTTTTCTTAAAACTAAAAACTAAAAGTAAAGACATGGAAGTAAATGAAAAGTAAAAGTCAAGGAAGTAAAAGCTAGCCCACTCTCAAAATCAGCCCCCCTTTACATAAGAGAGCATTTTTCTCTTCTCCCACGTGAAACACTCTCCTCTCATTTATTTTTCACTTATCCATAACTAACCCCCATTTGACACCTTTCATTTTTTTAGATAATCATCACCTAAATCCAACCAACTCATTAACTTCATGCAAGGTGTCAAATTTGCACCAATTATTTGCATTTTGTCTTGACTTGCATGATGACTCATCAAATCTTATGGGCCCACCTAGTGGGTCCACGTGTAGTGTCCAGTGGCAGTCCGGTCTTTTGGCATTTTTACAACTTCCCGCCTATACGTAAAGTTCGTCGCACTGATCGTTGGAGCAGCTCACTCGTCGCATTCAGAGTCCTGGTTCAAGAGATATGAGCTTCGGAAGTTTGACGCTTCTATGCACGTAATCCCGTTTCTGGCTGGATTCTGTACTATTTGAGTCTTTGGGCTTTAGTCCGGATTTGTTGGGCTTCACATGGGCTTGATCAGAAGGCATGTGTATACTTTCTATTCTGTGCTTAAATGCTGGCTTTATCATAATTTTTACATTAGTTGCTCCAACCTGCAAAAAGCACGAAGATGCGATTATTTTATGATTATTAAGCACAAAATTGACCGAAATGTTATGTCTCTATGGGTTTTTATAATACAGTTTTGGGTGCTTATCAGGGTACAGTGTGGAAAATAGGATATGTGAACGTACTGGTGGGTACCAGTATATTGTTTGATTCCTATGATGACACATATGTTGATTTTGTACTGAAAATATTTCTTTGTTGTCTGCGCAGAGCTCGTTATAGAGAGGGAGACTGATCGGCAGGTGATCGAGAAGTTCGCGAGGTTGACTCGAGATCAGAAATAGGCAAAACTGCCTGAAGTTGCACATTTCTTTGTGGAACGTGGAGGGCCTGCAATTAGGGAGAAGAGGAGGGTTCATATAAGAAGAGAGCTCTGGAGAGGTGATCGGTGGAGCATCTAGAAAATCTGTAATGGAAAAGCGTAAGAGCGACTTGGTGACGAAGGAAGATAAGAACCGAAGTTGTGCTGGGCCAAAGCGACCCTTTAGAGGTGCTGGTACCTCAGGGGCTGGAGTTGAGAGGGGTCAAGAGAACGCCCCCCTCAATCTGGATGAAATCACCTTTGAAATTCCTGAGCGACGTCGCATGCCGAAGAGGAAAGGCGACGAGCCTGAGGCCCGACATGCCAAGGTCACAAGGATAGTTGAAGCCGCACTAGGGAGTAGTTCTGAAATTGGTGGTGAAGGGCGAATCGGGGGGAGGTCGGCTCCCAGTTTGAGGTCTAGGCCACTACCTGACTTCAGCGTGCTGGGTGAGGAGACCACGGAGGTCGTTCTGCCTAAGGTCACTGGAGATACTTCCGGGAAGATGAAGGGGAAGGCTGTTGTGAAAGAGACTAGCAAAGGTTACGCCAGTGGTGGGAAAGATGAGCTGGAGCGCAACTTAATGTATGTAGATGAGGTGTCTAGCAAAAAACGCTTTGTGAAGAGGTCAGATTGTAGCTACAAATCCGCACCTATCGCTGCTTGTTTGCTGGAGGGAATGACGCTGGATGGTGACAGGAAGGACTTGGATTCCAAAGAGCTGGAGTCAAACTTAAAGGGAATGGATAAGGCGTTGTACCTAGTAAGTACCTCCTGTATTATGATTTGTCTGCCTTGTTACGCCTCGTGTTATTACTAGATATTGATGTGGTGCATCAGGCTTGCTTGCCGCAGACTTATTCTTTGGGTACCCGAAATTGAAAACAATTTTCGGTTCGCTAAGATAGAAAAGACTGAGGTCGAGTCTTTGAGGGACGAGCTCTCGACTCTTCGAGAAGTGGAACAATCTGAGAAGAAAGAACTGGACGTTCTAAAGACACATCTCACTTCATTGACTTTGGAGAAGACATCAGCTGTCAACAAGTCGGTCGAGCTGAGGCATGAGGTGGACGACCTGAAGAAAAAGTTAGCTGCAGCGAATGCCTTTGCTAAAAGATGCAAAACTGCCACAGTGCAGGCGAAGGAGGCCTATTTTGTCATTCGTGTTGAGGTAGAGGAGCTGGAGAAGAAATATGAGGATTTGCAGGAGGAACATGAACGTGGGGGCTTTGGGTGACCGTAGGAACGAACCACTCGAAGATGCTAGTAATGTTGTTGAGGTCGTGCCTCCCTCTGCTACTGGTGTATTGGCGGATCAGCCTCAGCCTTCGGGCGACCTGGATGTGACCGTTACTGATGCGGGTGTGGCGACTATCGGCGACCCTAGTTCCTCCACAATGCTGGATGCACTCCTCTCGGAAAGCTTTGATAACATCGTTTAAAGATGGTGTTTGTATGTGGCCTTTGGCTTAAAACAATAGAGCTGGTTTCCTGTGGTAACCTGGGCAGTTTGTCTTTCTTTTTGTTTGTGACAATGATGAACGACTTGGCCTCCTTGAATGTGCTGGGGAGTTCAAGTAGTGATAACTAGTGGCTAACTGAGTTGGATTTCCTGAGTAGACTCAGCAGCTCGGTTAGCCTGCGAACTGCGGCTTAACTGTGGTCGTTGGTTCGCTCTTTTGCTTGTATGGAATGCATGTCGCTTTATTTTGTTCAATTACTTGATGCTTTGCAAATGATGTGTCGGATTGTGCTTTATAAATGTGTGACTGTTGTTGCGACCTGTGGTAAGAATGAGACAGGTTATGCGACCTGTGAGCTTGTTGACATGTGATGCTTGTTGTTCGATTTTAGCATTGTAGGTTGCGCATATCTTTAGGATGCATGAAGCGTTCTATATTCTGGAGCAACCTGAGCTACAGTACGTGTGTGGCACGTGTAGGAATATGAGCGGTCGGGAGATATAAAATGATGGATGTCAGGTGGTCTGACGTTTGGCGTCTCGATGCAATTATGACGTGCCTTGGGAAGGTACGTTACTTGGGAATAAGTAGAGTTGTTAGGGGAAGTTCAAGGGTATTTGTGTTGTGTCCTCTCCAAGCTGTTCTGCTCCAAATTTCTTGCACTCTTACCTTCACTGATCAGCTGAGGTACGTGCTCTTCTTTACTTAGTTTGTCGTTGGATAAGAATGCTTTGTTCTTGTAGTAGCTCAATGATCTTTTAGTTTCGTTTGTAGACTCGAGTATGGCCAGGCGACGTGGAAATGCTGCTGGTGGTAATGAGGGGACGAGGGAACCCTCTCCCCTTGTGATGGAGGAGATGGAATTTAGACCCCCTCCTCATGGGAACCATGGTAAGTGCAAAGCTGTTGACTCTGATTATGAGAAAGACAAGCGTGCGAAGGTGGAGGGACGTGGGCGACCTGGAGGTGTCGTGTTCAGGTCTCCCAGTCGTGGAGGTGGCAGCAACCTGAACTAGGGAGAACATGGCAACTTGGGGTGAGGTCGCGATGCTGCAGCTGATAGTTCGTCCCATCGTTCTGGCGATGTGGGAAACGACTTCTTCTACATTGGGAGTACGGGGAAGAAGCACATGGTTAAGCGTTCTGATTGCAGCTTCCATTCGGCCTTTATAGCGAGCTGCCTCCTGGAAGGGATAGTGCTAGATGGTGATAAAGCTGAGCTGGAGAATGAAAGTTTGGAAATGACCCTGAAGACCACAGACGCGGGCACGCGGCTTGTTGTTTGGTGAGCTTTGTACTTGTGCCGATTTGTTGTGGTGTGAATGACGATTATTAATCATTAGTGTTCTCTTTACAGTTTTTGGCGGGGTACAATAGATTGAAGCGAACTATGCAGCATCCTGGTAGCGGCGATGGTGGCATGGTTGAGCTGGTTAGGATGCGTACTGCCTGGGAAGTTGATAAGAAAAAGATGAAGTCCCTGAGGAAAAAACATCAGGACACGCTGGAAGAGAAAGTTGTACTGGTTAAGTCAATGATGGACCTGCGGGAACAGCTGGCATCCGTGACTAAGTACGCCAAGTAGTGTCAAGTGGTGGCACGCAAAGCGCAGAAAGAATATGATCGAACTTGTGAAGATCATGCTGCGCTGGCGGAACTGTACATGGAATTGTTGGAAAAACAAGATTGTGAGGCTGGAGAAACTGCTACACTTGTCGTTGTGCGCGATGCAAGTAATATCCCTTCTACCAGTGCCGCTCCTACTGATAAACATGTTGTTGGTGTTGCTTGACTGTGATGTTAGTTATCCTCTCTGTAAGAAAGTTAAACAATAGAACTGGTTTCTCAGGTTTGCCTGAGCAGTTTGCCTTTTGATACACTCAACGAGCTGGTTTCTACGAAAGTGGCAGTTCGATATTTTGCAACACTTGTAAGAAATACCGATCTGGATTTCCTGGGTAGACCTAGCAGATCGGTGCATTTGCGAACTGGTTTTCTGGCCTTGGGCAGGCAATTCTATGGAATGCATGTTTTTGCTTATGCCTGATTGCTTGTAGCTAGTGTTTCGTTTATGATGCTTGTAGTGTATAGTGGCTAGGGAGCCTGAGATTTAGCTTAAGAAAGCGTTTTGCTCGTTAAGTATTGCTCAAGAGAGCGTTCTGCTTCGCAGAGAGTGTGCAGGCTTATAAAAGCGTATTGTTCACTGAGAGCATGCGAGCTTATGAAAGCATATTGCTCACTGAGAGCATTCTTATTTAGTTGATCCTAGAAGTATATGTCCTCAACTAGTAAGAATTGGAGAGGTTATGGAGCTTGTTAGCTCAAGAGAGCGTTTTGCTCACGGAGAGCGTGCAAGCTTCTGAAAGCGTATTGCTCACTGAGAGCGTTCTCACTGAGTTGATCCTAGAAATATAGGTCCTCAACTAGTGAGACTTGGAGAGGCTATGGAGCCTGTTAGCTCAAGAGAGCATTCTGCTCAGCTCACGGAGAGCGTGCAAGCTTCTAAAAGCGTATTGCTCACTGAGAGCGTTCTCACTGAGTTGATCCTAGAAATATAGGTCCTCAACTAATGAGACTTGGAGAGGCTATGGAGCCTGTTAGCTCAAGAGAGTGTTCTGCTCACGGAGAGCGTGCAAGCTTCTGAAAGCGTTTGGCTCACTGAGAGCGTTGAAACTCCTCAAAGTGTTAGAAATGTGCGTACATTGGTGGTGCTTTCAGTGCAATGTTCGGTGTTTTGTTGATGAGATTGGGCGGAGTAGATTGGAATACAAACACAAGTAACCTAAACCTGAAAAATAAAAACTATGGAATGTATAACAAATGCATTTTTATTGATAAAATCTCTTTAACAAATAAGTGTTCCAAGGGCGTGGCAATGGTTTCCTTTCTTAAGTCTTGATCCAGTACGCTCCGTTGCCAACGACTCGCTCCACTATGTATGGTCCTTCCCATGTTGGTGCTAGCTTGGAGTCATCTTGAGTCTTTTTCAGAACTAGATCACCAGGTTGAAAAGAGCGAGGATGTACTCGCTTGTTGTAGGACTTTTTCAGAGTTTGATGGTACGATGCCACTCTGATGGCGGTTAGGTCGCGCCGTTCTTCCAGCAAGTCAACCTCACGAGCTAGGACGGAGTCATTGTGTCCAAATTCGACGAGTTCTGATCGAGTTGTAGTGACTGTCAGCTCGGTGGGAATGACGGCTTCTATGTCATAGCATAGGGAGAATGGTGACTCGCCAGTGCTGGAGCGAGTTGTGGTGCGATGAGCCCACAGAATGTTCTCTAACTGATTTGGCCATTGACTCTTATTCTTTTCGATCTTATTCTTCAAATTTTCTAACATTGCTTTGTTGCTAGCTAGCCTCAGCTTGACCATTGCTTTGAGCGTACTGAGGAGTGGAGAATGCATGGGTGATCTTCCATTTGGCCAGAAACTCCTTGACCGTTTTTCTCTTGAACTGGGAACCATTGTCCATCACCAATGTGTGTGGTAAACCAAATTTGGTAATGATGTGGGCCCAGATAAAGTTTATGACGTGTGATTCCTTGATGTGAGCTAAAGGAATTGCTTCGACCCATTTAGTGAAGTAATCAGTTGCAGCTAAGACAAAGCGAAAACCAGTACTTTTCTGTGGGATGAAAGGCCCCATGATGTCCATTCCCCACATGTGAAATGGCCAAGGGCTCGCAATGTTGATCAACTCGCGAGCTGGTTAATCAAAGGTCTGGCATTTGATACACTTCAGTACATATGCTTTAACATCGATCTGCATTCGAGGCCAAAAGTATCCTTGGGAGATCGCTTTCTGGGCCAAAAAGCGACCTCTGACATGGTTTTCGCACTATCCCTCATGAATTTCTGCAAAAATTAACTGACCTTGTTCCGAGCTTATGCACCTCAAAAGAGGTCCGCCAACGGATTTTCGGAATAACTTGTTATTTACTAGGCAATAACGGCAAGCCAAATATGGGATTTGCCTGGCTTTGGCACGCTCTTCTGGGAGTGTACCGTGCTGGATGTATTCGATGATGGGCTGCATACATGTTTGACTCATCTGATCTTCAGAGAGTGGGCATAGGTCGCTGACTTTTAAGACGTGTTCAGCTTGGTAAGCAGGTCGGTCGACTACTTCAATAAGTAACTGCCTAGGGCCGCAGTTCGGTGTTTGGGTAGCCAAGTAAGTTAAACTATCTGCATGACGATTTTCGTCTCGCAAAAAATGGTGTATCGTGGCTTTCTTGAAAGAAGGAAGTAACTGATAAATAACATGAAGGTATTTAGAAAGGTTACCTTCGTGGGTAGTGTACTCTTTAGCAATCTAGCGAACGACCAGTTGTGAGTCATTAAAGACCTGCAGTTCTTGTACACCGAAATGTAGTGCCATTCTGAGCCCCATGATTAATGCTTCGTACTCTGCCTCATTGTTGGAGGTCGTGAAGTCAATGCGAACTAATTTCTCTATCATTGCTCCATCTGGGGATACTAGGACAACTCCGATTCCACTTCCTCCGGGGTTGCTAGATCCATCTACAAAGAGAGATCGACCAGACGACTTTGTCATTCTTCTTTGTGGATGTGATAACCGTTTCTAGTTCCCAATTTAGGTCGTCGATAGGGAAGTCGGCTAGGAAATCGGCAACGACTTGACCTTTCTGAGAAGTACGTGGGACGAACTTGATGTGGTGTTCCCCGAGTTCTTCCGTCCACACTGCCATGTGAGTTGTCTTGTTCTCCTTGTGAAGGATCTTCTTCAGTGGAAGGTCAGTGAATACTTTGATTGAATGTGCTTGAAAATAAGGCCTAAACTTTCTTGGAGACAATGCTAGTACAGCTCTTTCAATGTACACTACACCATAACAACATTTTTGTGACACTGAGTTTTTCTCATTAGTGACGCCAAATTGGCATTAGGAATTTTGTGACGGCACTTTGGCGTCACAAAACTGTTAAAACCGTCACTAATAATCTGATAATTATTTTAATTAAATTTTGGCAAGTTTTAAGAAATAATGTGACGGCAAGAGAGCGTCAAGATGTCTAGAATACCATAAATTACCAAAAAGGGACCGGTCTGCCTCTACTAAACCAACTCTCATATAAATTACAACTCAAACACTTTTCTTCGATCTAGTTCCCATCTCTCTCGATTTCCCACCACTAAACCAGATCTACCTCCAAAAGTTATACAGAAATCTTAGAATTGAAGGTTGAACAAACTATATAAACGATTGAAGTCACGAAGATTCTTTCTACTAATACCGAAACCAAAGACGCTGAAGGAGATAGATCTGGAAAAACACTCATAAATGTTGTAGATTTTATGGAGAGGTACGCAAGCCATGAAATTTGTGATTCAATATGAGACACTAGATTGTTTCGGCCATGAAATTTGAAATTTGTGATTAATCAGGTTAGAGTTTTGAAATTTCCCCCTTTTCTTAACTTGCTAGGATTTGAAGATGACTTAAACTGAAAAATCGACTCATTTCATTCAAAATTTTATTTTTTTAGCTTTAAATTTCTTTGCTCTGAAAATTACTTCTCTACATTAATTTTTGGCCATGGCGATTGTTAAATTCTTTAGATTTCGTTCTATACTATGCTGAATATAGAGAGTGCTTCACCATCCTTGATGAACAAGTTTTTAGGTATGGTGACTTCAAGAGGAGTTGTTTTTAGGTAATCGTTCTTGCTGCAAGGCCTAAGATTTATTTTGAAATATGTATTTTCTTCCTTATTTCAAGCACCTTAACCCGTCTTCAACCGGACAAACTCTTATTGCCTTGGCTGTGATTTGTAATTTATTGCAATTTGATAGCATGTCCGGCTTGGAAGTACCGATGTGACGGGGTTGAGGGTCCGCTTTTATGCGAAAGCAATCGTTTGTAAAATAATACTTCTGTTTTGTCATGGACGTCTTCTTGTCATATTAATAACTTGTTTAGGATTTTAGTAGGACTTGTTGTTTGGGGTAAGATATTTTGTTTTGCTATATTTCCATGTTTTGTATTTAGAATGCCATGTGTAGCTGTGTTCCTGATTTAGAAAACAAGAAATGTAGGAGTTCGATTTTAGTCTCCTCGCAATTGGATGGCAAAAGCAGGGTGATTTCTCAATAAAAATAACAAGGAAAAGTAGAACGTAGTGCACAAATAACCGCCCATAGGACATTATATTCAAACTCCCCTTGATCTCTATTCTGTGTTGTTGTGAACTTGCAATTCTTAAACAGTGTTGTCCCTCGGAGATCTTCTTTTCGTGTCTGTTTTGGCACATCTTTACTTTTGCTGGTGTTAAAAAAACTCAATTAGTTGATGATCGAGTTGGTTGTATAACAAATTCTCACCCATTGTTTATTGGCGGCAGGTACCAGAAAATTATGATGTTGTTGATTTTAAAACTCAAGCACGTACTACAACATAGCAATATACGCCTTACTTGGGATGAGGATGAGCCTAATCGAAAGGCCCTGAGGCGGAACATCACTGATAAGCATGTTGGTGAGCTAACTAGTAAGTACCTTTTGCTTGAAGGTATATCATCTACTAATTCTACAATCATAGGCTGAACTAAAATTCATCCTCTTATTAGAGGTAAAAAAAATACTAAAGTTATTTTTTATACTAAAAGATCAGACAAAACATACTACGTTTTTGAGAAAACGTATGAAAAAGGTAATAGTTTATGATTTATGTATATCTAAAATACTTACCTTAGTGTGAACATTTACCATAAGATTTTTCGCATTTTTTAAGGCGGACAGGGAATGAGGTTTTCCCTTTAGTCTCCTTGTTTCTCACCTAAATCCATTGTTAGTTCATTAAAAAAGTTGCAATGCAACCATTTTTTGTTGCATATTCAATCACAATTATTCAGTGAAGTGTTTGGGTCCAGCTATCTTATATGTTTGTTTTGTCGTCTCAATAATAATGGCCAGTCAAGACTTACTCATATTTTAGAAAACAGAATAATTGGTTGTTCTATCAAGTTTTAAATTTCTAATACTTTGAAATTGGGGATGAATTGTCTTGATATTATAACTAATGTTAGAGTGAATGTCAAAAAGCTTTACTTTGTGCTGTACTTAGTGTTAAGTGTACTCTTCAACTGTTGTGCATTTTCTCTTCAATTGTAGATGTATAGCCAAGTCCCAAGGCTCAAAATCTGGTTAATTAGGATCTTTTTTCTCTGATATTCTGATTTGTCTGAGAAGGAATTAGGTGGATGTCTTGTTTCTTGTATGCAAATGCGATGTTGTTTAGTGTAAGAAGAGGGTTGAAAACTCAACATCTTTGTGAAGACCAAACACTTCCTTACACACATTTCATAGAACATTATTTTTTTAGTGATAAAATAAGTCACTGATTCATATGTTGAGTGGTAATTTTTGCTATCAACCCACGTGAAACCACTGGTTTTCATATGTGAGTTTATTGTGATGTTTTAAATGCTTCACACAATAAATCCTAATATGTACTTGTCCCTTTGCTTTGGATTCTTGTGAAGTTCAAGTGCAAATTCTGCTTGATGGAATGCTATTTGCTGGCGAGCAAGAAGGCTTGGGATTATTTAATTTTTCTTCTGCTTATTAAGAAGTATGGGACAATGGAGAATTTGGATGAGGCATTATCACTTTATATTTCTACCTCAAGCAGTACCATGTCGCTTCCATTCTACCTCAAACAATTTTCATTCTTTAAAACTGATAAATTGATCTTGTACCAAATGGTTTATGAGTTATCCCCACATGAGTAAATAGGATTTATTAGGCACTTTTATATTTTGTTAGGGTTTTTTAGCTTGAGCAATTTATCAAAGACTACATAATCAAGGCTATACAGGATGGTCAAATATACCTGGGATACTAAAGAGTAGATAAGAACTGAAGGAGTACTTGAAAATTCTTGCTTGACTCGGTAAAAATTCGTCTTGAGTTTGATAAAGGCTAGCATGATTTTGTATACAATTGACACTGTTTTACACAACATGTTTTCTCTTTGTTATAAGTTTTCTGGTACGCAGTTAATTTTATCCACTATCTTTCGACCTTTTTGGCGGGATTAATTTCTGACAACTCATGACATTAGTATGATAGAGTAGTATGTTGATTTTCTAAAAGTTGGACCTCTTGAACATCATTTTATCAGCCGCAAGAAAGTGTCTATTAAGTTTTCAACATATCTTATGTCTTATCCTTTTGTTGTTTATAATGGATTAACTCATCTTTCTGTAAGGTAATTTTGTTGTTTTAAGTGGCCCTTTGGCCATGTGTAGTTATTCATTTACCATTTCCTTGAGCATGCAGGTTGTCTGTCACCTTGGTCCATGCAACTACGAAGTAACAAACAATCGCTTGGTTGGGCAAGTGGAGTCTTGAAGCACTCCTGTACAACTTTTTTTGTCTATGTAACTTCTAAATTCTCACTATTTGGCTTTATTAATGACACCGCACAATTCGTAGGAACAATGTGTAAGTTTAGTGGCACAAGTATGTTCTTTTAATTAGAATTGAAGGACTTATTAATTGGCTGAGCATATGAATTAATTTATATAGAGTTATTAAGATATAGGATAGGGGTATGTCTAAAAACTTATTTGATTATGACTGTTGAACAAATTATGTGTTTCTCTAGGTCTATTATATTCTTGACCCTTTAATCTATTTTGCACTGTTTCGAGAGTGTGTGCTCCACTTTGCGTAAACTCCAAATGTAGAACCCCGTATATTTGGATTAGGATGTAAACATCTTATGGGCTTTGAGGGGCCTTAAGTTGGTTTTAGTTAAAAGACCCCCATTAGCATAAAATGTTGAGTGATAGACAGCCCAACTAATTGGGATTAACTTGATCTTTCGAACCTAATCCGGAGTACAAAACGGATAAGGTAAGAAACCCCTAGACCCATCTCATTATCTATCTTCTTTTAGAAGATAGACCCATTTCAATTCATTTAGGGGGTGAAAACCATGTGATAACCCTGTCAGTATTAAGACAGGACCAGTATTAGGACAGGACGAGTTTTGGAGCTTTTGGATGCTATAATATACCTTTTCTTGCTGTAAATCTCAGGCAAATCTCCTCTACTCGTTAGTCACATTCTTTCTTGTCTTGTAGATTTGTAGTAGTAATTATTTCGTTCATTTTTATGCACTCTTGAGATACTTTGTTGAATTAGATTTCCTTGGTTTAAGTAACATTTTTATTGGTTGAATTATTAACTATCTTAAGTTGTTGTATACTGAATTATGAATTCATCATACTATCTTAGGTCCTATTTCTAGGTATGGCAAGATCTACTAGAAAGCAGCCAAGAGCAGTTTGGAGAAAGGTTCTGACTATGCCAAGAAAGAGATGGAGCGTACTCAACGCATTGTTGAAAATGTGACATTCCAAATCTTTGTGTTTTTTAAAACTTTCAAGAAATGCTCAACATCCTGAACAACCCCTAGACTTTAACCTTCTTTTCTTTTTATTGGTGCTGTCAATCAACTCTGCCAACGTAGATGAGTTCACTCTCAACACTATTCGGTCAAGCTTATGTGGTGCAACAATACCAAAAGCTTGAGAATTATATGTACAACGCTGTTATCTGTCTCTTTTCTTGAGTCAACGCATTATGGCATACGCGTACAATAATGAGGAGGAGGAGGAGGTGGCAGATTATGTCATAGCAATGGTTCTTTTAGTTTGTATCTAAGTTAGTATGAATATGCTACAAGGAACTCTTTCAGGTTAGATACAAGTCCTAGAGTTTAGTGTTTGACCATCTTTTCTTTTTCCAAGAAAGTTTTGAATTGACGAGGCGTGTGTAATGTGCAGGTATTTCTAGAGGAACTGGCTGGCAGCATCTGGGTGCCTATGTCAACCTCCGAGCATTTTTTCTATTGTTGTGCACAAGAATATCAGCCACAATTCCTTGACCGAGCCAATTGGTGTTATATGTTCACTAGTTTGCAGAATATAAAACAAATGTATGATGAATTTTTTTTGTATTACTTTTTGCTCATAGATGAACTTGAATACTTAATATGTGATCTTGAGTTGTAGTCAAGTGATTACATTAATTGAAATGGTATGTTGGTAGATTTTTTGATATATTTTTTGTGTTAATCATTTTGTGACATGCTTTGTCAAATTTTGGTGTTTGGGGTTTTTGTGGTTGTATTTATGCAAGTGATTTAAGAGGGAGAAAAAAGAAAAATAGGATGGCAACCAAAAACAAAAATTATTTTTTTTTCAATTAAATGATATTTTGTGACGCCTGTCAGGTGTCACTAATTGCAAAGGGCTGTCATAAATAACTGACGGCAACAAGCCGAAATATTTGTGATGCCAGAATGCCGTCACAAAAAAAAGTGACACCACAGGGCCGTCACAAATTACTGATGCCAAAATGACGTCACAAATATTTACTGACGGCAACAAGCCGTCACAAATATTTGTGACGCCAGAATGCCGTCACAAAAAAAAAAGTGACACCACAGGGCCATCACAAATTACTGATGCCAAAATGGCGTCACAAATATTTGTGATGCCAAAGTGCCGTCACAAAAAAAAGTGACACAAATTGAGACGCCAAATAGCCGTCACAAATTTGATGTTTTGGTGTAGTGGTAAGAGTAGTTCTTTTCAGCTGGAGTTAGCGTCTTACTTGTAAAGTAAATCGGTTTCTCTGAGTTGTTTTCGTCTTTGAAGAGAACCGAACTGATAACAAAGTCCGATGTTGCTAGATAAAGTCCCAACGTTTCTCCGTCTGTTGGTTTGGTTAGGACGAGATGTGTTGTGAGATACTCTTTGAGGGTGGAGAATTCTTGGTGACATTGATCGTTCCATGAGAACTGCTCACCTTTTTTTAAGAAGTTGTAGGAACGGTCGGCACTTGTCTGACCCCCTGGATATGAATCGGTTGAGTGCAGTGACCATTCCTAACAGCTTCTTTGTCTTTGGGTCAGGCATGTCCAAGAACGCTCGGATTTGGTCTAGGTTAGCCTCGATCCCACGCTGTGATACTTGGTACCCCAGAAACTTCCCTGAGGACGCTCCAAAAAGGCACTTTTCTGGATTTAGCTTCATTCGAGTTCGGCGTAATCTGGAGAACGCTTGCTCAAGGTGAGTGAGGTGGTCACTTGCTTTCTTGCTCTTGACGACCATGTCATCTATATAGACTTCCATGGTATCTCTTAACATGTCCTGGAACATGTCAGTTACCAGTTGTTGATAAGTCGCTCCCGCGTTCTTGAGGCCGAACGGGAGAATGTTGTAGCAGGAAATTCCTTGTTCGGTTATGAATGACGTTTTCTCTTGGTCTTCTTTAGTGAGTGGGATTTGGTTGTATCCACTGTATGCATCCATGAAGGATAGGAGTTCGTGGCCGCAGGTCTGGTCCACAAGTCGGTCGATTCTAGGTAAAGGAAAGTTGTCCTTAGGTGTCTCTTGGTTAACATTAGTGAAGTCAACACAAAGGCAAACTGTGCCATTCTTCTTTGGAACTGCGACTATATTAGCGATCCATTCGGGTTAATCGACCTTCCGGATGAAACCTACTTGTTTGAGTTTGTCGACCTCGTCGTTGATTGCTTTTTGAAAACGCAGTGATAGTCTCCTAGGTCGCTGTCGAACTGGTCGAGCGTTAGGGTTGACATTTAGTCTATGACACGCAACTTTAGGATCTATACCCTGTACATCAATATACGACCAAGCGAAAACATCTTTATTCATGGATAGAAAGTTTACAAGCTGGGCTTTGAGTGTAGGATCAAGGTTAGCCCCTACATAGATGAATTTAGGATCGTCTTCTATCCCTAAATTCACTTTCTGTCTTTCTTCAGTTTGTACTGTGGCTTGTGGTGGTGGAGTGTCCTCTGGGGGACTGCGTTCTGTAGTTTCTTTGTCGATCGGATAACTAATGGGAGTGGCCGCAGGAATTGGAGCGTCTTCTGTGGTTACGACAACAGGGTCTGGTAAGACTTCTGTGGTCATGACAACAGCGGTTGAAGTGATCTTCTGAAGCTGTAGTGGTTGTGTGAGACATGGTGGGGAGATCTCTGGGGTTTTGATAAGAGGATCGGCAATTGTTGGAGCGACTTCTGGATTCCTGACTGGTGGGTCGACAACTGCTTTAGCGACCTTTGGGGTCAATACAGGCGAATAGACCTTCTTGTTGGAGCCCCTAGCGCTCTGTTTAGGTGCTTTGGCTCTAACTTCAGCGACCAAGTCTTTGGCCATTGTGTAATTGGTGGGCTCGTTCCGTGCACTGACAAGTGAGTCAGCGGTCTTGTTTGCTGAGAGGATTTGGTTACAATGATAGGCCTCGAGCTGGTTGCTTTGAAGCTCCATCATGCCCCTAGGGCCTGGAAAGTGGAGAACTTGATGCAATGTTGACGGTATAGCCTGCATTTGATGAATCCAACGTCGCCCTAAGATGACGTTGTAGGACGACTTGATGTCAAGGACGCTAAAATGTGTATTGAAGCTGACTTTATCTTCTCACGATCCCACAGAAACTGGGAGTATGATATCACCAATTGGGTCGGCTCTGGAGCCATTGAACCCGTAAAGAGGAGCAATCGGATCTATGAATACTGACTTAGGTAAGTTCATCTCCTGGATTGTATGGTAGAACAAAATGTCGCATGAACTACCAGGGTCAATCAGAACATGCTTGACTGTCCAGTCGCTGATTTTGACATGGACTACGAGCGCGTCATTGTGCGGGAGGCAAACCTTGTTGAGGTCGGCCTCTGTGAAAGTGATATCCCCTGTGTTGCGACCTTAAATTCGCGAGGCAGGTGCCGCTTGTGAAGAAAAGTGGTAGACCTCTTGAAGGGCCCCCACAAGCCTTATTTTCTCTCTAGATGAACTAACTGAGTCATCTGGGAAAGTGATCATATGAATAGTTCTTTCATTATCGCGATCGGATGAGTGTTGCGTCGCTCATGACGGGAACGATCTCTGGGACGCCCTCTGCTATAGGGGATTGTGGTGATCATTGCGAGGTGGAGATCTATTGCGCACCCTTCGAGCCATAAGTTTGTGGCGCACATCGCCATCAGCAATGTTGGTGTATTGCTTGATATGGCCTGTTTCAATGAGGTCCTGGAGGTAATGCTTTAGCCCCCAGCATGCGTCAGTTTTGTGACATTTTGCTCGGTGGAAAGCGCAGTAAGGCTTGTCAGGTCGATCTGCCGGTTGCCGCACGTCAGGTCGGTAATACGCAGCTCGCTTAATCTTATCCAGTATGTAGTTGGGAGACCGTGTGAGGACAGCGAACTCGCGGTCATTGTTTGTCATGTTCCCCAGCTTCTGCTCCTGCGGTCTGGACCCCTTTTTGGTAGGTGGGGAATTGCGGAGATCGCTGCTACTTCCTATTCCTCTGTTAAGCCATGAAGTTTCAGGCTTTCCTATAACTTAATGTACTTGTCCACTTGAGCGTATAGCTCGGATTGCGTTTCTGGACGTTCCTTCATCAACGACTTGGAGAGGTTTGTGTTGCGCACTCGACAGGCGTTGGAGAATGCCAGTGTGGCAAAGGATTCTTTAAGACCACTTTCCATGCATAACAGTTCAGCTTTGAACCGTCCTAGAAACTGGCGAATGGTTTCATCTTCACCAAATGATAGCTGGAAGAGTGAATCAAGATCAGCTTTTTTACGTCTATTGTGGACATACTGACTGGCAAACAGATCGGTGAGTTGCTCGAAAGTCTTTATCGAGTCTGGCTCGAGTGAAAAGAACCAATCGAGTGCGCCATCTTTAAGACTGGCGGGAAACAATCGAAAATGAAGATAATCAAACTCTGGTACACTATAGAGTGCGAGACTTTGAATGTAACGAGCTACGTGCTAACCAGAACACGTGCTGCCATCATACATTGGAAAATGTGGTTGTACGAAATCTAGAGGAGATGCTATGCTAAGTACCTCAGAAGTGAACGGGGACGAGCGGTATGTCTTCAGCATTTTTTGGACAATCTGGGTGGCGTCCTTCTTGACTGCACTTTGGTCGATCCGTTGTGACAGTTCGTTAATCTGTTGATTAACTTCATTGATGCCATCTTCTGGTAAGGTACCTGGCGGATTTTGCGTGTCCACTTGAGCACGTAGCGTAACATTCTCCTACCTGAGCAGGGTGATTTGCTCATTCATCATTCCTAATTGATCAGCTAAACCTTGGATTTGAGCTTTGAGGCTTGCCATGCTTCGTGGGCTTGAGAACTTTGCTTTTTGGTTTTAAGATTGTTTAAGTGGTTTCTCAAGAAATCGAGCCCACAGACGGCGCCAATGTAAAGGAGCGTTTTAGTCTTCCTTTACATACAAGGGAGGAAGGAGAATGGGATTGAATTTAGGAAAGACCGAGTTCGTTGATGAGCGAACTGCCTACGTATCTTGCTCTCGATTCTGGGGGGAGAGAAGAATCAGGTCTGGCGTAGTTCATATAGGGAGTATTTATAGGCGATGAAAGTGAATCTTCTCCCAACACGTGTAAAGATCAGTACAAATGTAGGGTGGAGATTGCTGAGTCGTGTGAGAACTGTGCTAGTAGGTCTGCTGTAATGATGGGGATTAGTAGCATGGGTTAGTAGCTTGCGGTAGTGGTTAGTAGCCGGCGGCAGTGATTTGCGTACGTGTAGTTTTATACATGATTGCTTCTAGAAGGTAAGCTGAGTCATGATATAAAACGATCTGTGTAATTACACGAACTGTTCTAGAGCGATCTCGTAGCTTGTGGATGCGATCTAGTGACATAGGTTGGCAAAGTAAGTCAGAGGTCGGTGTGGTATTTCCACCATGCTGAGCACGTGCTTGATATTCCTGAAGGAGAATATCACTCCCTTATAGCACTCTTGCTGTATAATCTTTCCAAAGGCTAGTAAATTCTGGACACAGTTGACATTAGATGGCAGACTGCAGTCACATGCGTGGATTGGCCAAGACTTGACCATCAACTAACTCGTCTCCAATCTCCACCATAAATACACATTATTTTCAAGTCAAACATTTGTCGTTGCAAGCCATAAATGATGTCCAAGTATATGTTTTTGCAATGGAACACGTGAGGGATCGAACTGAGAATGATCTCAGCTTGCCGCAGATGATCAAGGTGATCATATGTATTGTACTTTCAATGCATGTTAATTGACTTATTCATGTCCATCAGTCCATAATTGTTCCAAAGAAAGCATCAAGACATCCATTTCAGTCAATAGTCATCAACTAATAACTAGTGGCGTGACCTGACCTGACCTGACCTCTATTATTTGCAACTGTATGTGGAGGGCTTTTAAATGGTGTCCAATTCTTAGTTTCTGCCATTGCATATTTTCATCTTTGGCCATGGTTGCTCATGGACATTCCTTAGACAGTGACACTACTGTCTTGCTGGAAGTTGTCAAAACAATCATGTTGGTTGTTGTAGTGGGCAAATATCGTGCATAAATGCATTATATCTGATATTTCAAAACTGGAAACATTGACATAAGGGAATGTTTCGGTATATTTTGAGAATATGTTTAAATATTTGCAAGTATTGAGCGGGAAAGAGGAGGAGGAAGACAAGGGACACGTGTCAAAGATTGACTAAGCCGAATCAGGACACTAGCTATATAAAGACTGGAAGATATCAGAAAAAGGATTCATTCATTATCCAAAAAATCATTTGTAAAGAAGAGAGAGAAGCAGAGAGAGAAATTGTAAACTGTGATCGCCATTTTAAAACGCTTATTCAATTCATCTTATTCTTCAATTCTGTTCCTATCATTCGTTCTATTGAGGTGATCTTAGAACATAGGAAAGAAAGTGTTCTTAGACATCACATTGGCGCCGTCTGTGTATCAAGAACAAGAAAATTTTATGTTTTCTTCTTCTTCGATATAGAATCCATAGTTGTGTTCTTTGTTTGAGAGGTACAAGAGTGAAGAAAGGTGAGTAAGACAGTGAGTTTTGAAGCATAATGGCTCCAAGGAAGAAAACAAACAATAAAAGGATGGATAACGATAATCAGTCGCAAACAAGAAATACAAGAGCTTCTGGAAGTCGGCGATATCAAGAGGAAAATAAGGAAGGTAGTAATGCAATAGAGGAAATTCTGAAAAGGTTGGAGGAAGTGGAAAAGCTAAATGGGATACTACTAAAGGAGAACCAAGAGATGAAGAAAAGAAGTCCAAATGTGGTTGTAAAAGATGTCCAGGGAGAGGAAGAAGAGGAATGTAGTTCTAGATCAGGTAGTCACTTTGTGGAGAAAGCATCGGAAAAACCTGAAAGAACTACAGAAGCATCGCCGGTACTGGAAATGCCGATACCACAACCCATCACTAAAGAAATGATACAGGAGATGATGCAAAACCAGCTTCTAGAAAAGACTTCTGCTTCAATAAGAAAACTGGCGGACGATGTCAGCAGAAATCCAATACATCAGAGTGTTGAGATGATGCCCATTCCACCAAAGTTCAAATTTCTGAAGTGCACCCAATATGATGGCACATCAAATCCGATGGACCATTTATTTGGATATCGACATCAGTTTTCGATATATAAAGGTACAACTTACCTGGATTCATTATTATGTAAATCTTTTTCTGCAAGCATGAAGGGGAAAGCGTTGAAGTGGTTTTGTTCACTACTGGAAGGATCGATATCATGTTATCTGGAGATTGAAGAAGAGTTTTTGTCAAATTATGGTCATCAGCGAGTAAAACCAAAGCAGGTGTCAGTCTTGTTCCAACTTAAGCAAGGAAAGAAGGAATCTCTAAAAACGTTCTTATCTAGGTTCAAGGTAGAGGTACAGCTAGTGGAGCATTTAGATCAGTCAGAAATGACGGCAGTAATGGCGTTTCAGACAGGACTTATTCTAGGTTCCGACATGCACAAATATATGCTTCGGAAGGAGATTAAAACTCTGAGAAAGTTGTATGATAAGACTGAAAAAGATGTGCAAGTTGAGGAGGGAATTATGGCGGCATCAAATCAGTTAGTACTATAGGTATCGGAATCAAGTAAGTCGGCTAAGGATGATAACTACAATAAGTCTGATAAAAGGAAGACAGCAGATTCATATGCAAAGGTGGAAAACCAACCATCGCAGAAGAAGAGGTTTGAAAGGTTGCTGAAAGAAGAGTTAGACCTGAGCAATTACATCGCCATTAATACAACAGTAGAAGATATCTTAAGGAGGGTGGGGAAAGAACCTTATTTCCAACATCCAGTTCACAAGCTTAGGGAAATAGCAGATAAACCTTTTTGTAATTTCCATAAGGTCAAAAATCATGAAACAAATAAGTGTTTACAATTGCTCAGAGAAGTGGATAGATTAATGCGAGATAGGAAGCTTCGCAAATTCAGGGCAGATGCTCAGCCAGAAGTAACAGTGATGGTGAATGATAAGCCTTTGGGAGTGATCAACATGATTTACAAAGGAGTTATCCCACAGAAGAATATTATAAGGGATAAGATCAGAAAAATATCAACAGTAAAGGAAGTGCTTGAAGTGAACATAAAGCCGGTACCAGTGAATCCATCATTAGTAGCGGCGAGTATACCTGGAGCTATTATGCTTGTTCCTAATGATTTGTCAAAGGTGATGCTACCTCATGATAATGCATTGTTAATTACGTTAAGGATTTCTGGCTATGATGTGCAGAAAATATTGGTGGATTGCGGAAGTTCGGTCAATATTTTGTTCTGGAAAGCATATACAGGTATCGGATTTGATGAGTCGCATTTGAAGGAGCCGAAGTTTAATTTGTATGGTTTTAATGGGACTTCAACTAGACCAACTGGAGAAATAAAGTTGCCAATAAGGGCAGGTCCACAAACAATAATGACTAAGTTCATAGTCATCAAGCATCATTCGGATCATAATGCTATATTAGGAAGAAAATGGATACATGCTATGAGAGCAGTTCCCAGCACCTTTTACCAAGTTATCAGATTTCCGACTGCTTATGGACCACATGAGATATGAGGTGATCAGTCAGAATCTAAAAAATACAATTTCGTCATTGTAAAGGGGCTGATGAAAGAAAAGAAAATTGATACTGGGGGCGTCTCGGAAGACACCAAATAGCAATTAGCCAAGGAATTATCTCTAAAATCCGATACAATGAAGCATCAGCAGGATTTTAGATTTATATCAAAACTGGAGATTGAAATGGAAGTAGTTCCAAGCAAAACAATGGAGGAGGTACAAAAAGTTATTATTAGTCAAAATGATGAAAGTTGTTTCACTTTTATCGGAACAGAGATGAGTGCAGGAGTCAGACAAGATCTGATAGATTTCTTAAGGACAAATAAAGATATATTCGCATGGTCGATGGCAGACCTTCCAGGTATTGACCCTCTTATATGCTCTCATAAGTTGAATATGCGAGAAGGAGCAGTTCCTATGCATCAGAAGCATAGGAAGGTTCGGCCGATATATGCAGATACGGTGCAAAATGAGATAAAAAAAGATGTTGGAATGTGGAATCATCAAAGAAATCGATAACTCCGAATGGGTGGCAAATATTATTGTCGTCCCCAAAAAGAATGACAAAGTTAGGATCTGTGTGGATTTTACAGATGTTAACAAAGAGTGTCCGAAAGATTATTATCCGATGCCCAGGATTGATGAATTGGTCGATAGAACAGTGGGTTTTGAGTTGTTAAGTTTTTGTGATGGGCACTCAGGATATTTTCAAGTTGTCATGGCAGTACTAGATCAGTTAAAAACAACGTTTGTTGTGGAAGGAGGTCTGTATTGTTTTGTTCGAATGCCATTTGGTTTAAAGAATGCTGAAGCAACGTATCAGCATTTGGTGGAGAAAATGTTTAGGCATTTGATTAAATAGATTGTGGAAGTATATATCGATGACATGGTAATCAAATCGAAAAAAGTCGAAGATCATGTTAAAGACCTCGATACAGTGTTTCGAATATTCATACAATTTAATATGAAGCTCAATCTAGAGAAATGTACTTTCGGGGTTAGTTCAAGGAAATTTCTGGGGTATATAGTCACAAAAAGAGGAATATATGTGAATCCAGACCAAATCCGAGCTATTCAGCAGATGCCTTCTCTGAGTACTAGAAAGCAGATATAGAAGCTAACAGGAAGAATTGCAGCTTTAAATAGGTTCATATCAAGAACTTTCGACCGATGCAAACCTTTATTCAAATTACTGAAGAAGAATACAAAGTTTATATGGGAGGAAGAATGTGAAGAAGCTTTCTCAGAATTAAATAAGTATCTCCAAGAAGTGCCAACTTTGATAAAGCCGGAGGAAGGTGATACTTTATTTTTATATTTAGCAGTATCGGATTTTGCTATTAGCTTGGTATTAGTAAAAATGGAAAATAGGTCTGAGCGACCTGTTAATTTCCAATCTAAGACCATGCTCGAGGCTGAAATCCGATATTTGATGTTGGAGAAATACGCGTTAGCTCTTCTTTATTCCACTCAAAGATTGAAACCTTATTTTCAAGCTCATTCAGTCATTGTTATGACAAATTTGCCGTTGAAACATACGTTGGCCAAAACAGCCAAGTCAGGGAGAATGGTGAAATGGTCGGTTCTTATAGATGAATTTGGAATTGAGTATCGGAATAGGGTTTCAGAAAAGAGTCAAGTGTTAGTGGATTTTCTAGCAGATTTTCCCTCTGAAGATGAAAATTGGAATATGGAAGAAGATAGTGGTTTACAGTTGAAAGAACCTGATGATGACATGGATGAGGATGATCCATGGGCTGGTACAAATGGGTGGAGACTTTTTGTCGATGGGTCATCAAGTCAAAAGGGATGCGGTATCGGAGCGGTACTGATAACACCAGACAATCAGAGATTGGAATCAACAGTTACTTTAGGATTCCACGCATCGAATAACGAAGCAGAATATGAGGCATTGCTTACAGGTTTGGAAATGGCTACATCGTTAAATGTCAAGGAGTTATCTGTATTCAGTGATTCTCAGCTGGTGGTAAGTCAGATCAATGGAGGGTATTCAACTAAATGCGATAATATGATCGATTATTTGAACTTTGTGAGAAAGAAGCTTCAGAATTTCAGTAGAATCAAATTTCTGCACCTCGATCGAGGAGAAAATTGACATGCAAATGTTTTAGCATATGTTGCTGCTATGTTGGAGAATACAGAAGGACGGATATTGCAAGTGGGTGTTCAGCAGAACCCAAGTATCGATATAAAGCATCCTGAGATTATGTAAATAGATACGCTGGGGGCATCATGGTTAAGCAATTATATTTTGTTTTTGTCTAAAGGTGAATTACCCAAAGATAAAAATGAAGCTAGAATAATAAAATCTAGAGCTGAAAGATATCTGCTAATAGAGGATCACTTGTATCGGAAAAATCCTGGGGGACTGCATTTGAAATGTATATCAGCCGCCGCTGAGGCAAATCAAATCATCGCAGAGATACATGAAGGGGAGTGCGAAAATCATTTGGCAGGGAGATCCTTGGCTAACAAGATAACAAGGCAAGGATATTTCTGGCCACAAATGAGAAGAGATTGTCTTCGTTACGCAAAAAAGTGCATTCAATGTCAAAAACATGGTCATGTTATTCATGTTCCAGCAGAGGAGTTGCATTATGTGTCAAACCCATGGCCGTTTGCTTTATGGGGAATGGACATTATGGGACCCCTAGTACCTAGGAGAGGCAAAAAAAGGTTCATGCTTGCTGTGATCGATTACTTTACTAAATGGGTGGAGGCGATAGCTTTGCAACATATCAGAGAACAGGATGTGATCACTTTTTTATTTGAGAGAATGGTATGTCGATATGGTTGACCGTACGCCATAATATCGGATAATGGTCCTCAATTCATTGGAAGCAAGGTGAGAGATTTCCTAGAATCATATAAGATCAAGCACTTCACATCAGCACCTTATTATGCTCAGGAGAATGGGTAAGCTGAGGCGACAAATAAGACTATTATGGATAATATCAAAAATAAATTGGAGGATAAGAAAGGTTTATGGGTCGATGAGCTAAACAATGTGCTATGGGCATACCGAACAACTCCAAGAGTAGCTACAGAAGAGTCGCCATTTACTCTAGCCTATGGGATGGAAGCAGTAACTCCAGCTGAGATGGTAGTATCTACATCCAGAACATTGCTTGTGGAAAAAGGTTTGAATGAACAAGGAATGCATACAGAGATTTTAAACTTAGAGGAAAAACGGGAGCAAGCAAGAATTCAGCTTGATTGTTATCACAGACAGTTAAGGAAAGCATTCAATAAGAAAGTCAGAGGAAGAAGTTTCCAAGAAGGCGACTTAGTGTTGAAAGAAGTCACTCAAGTGACAAAAGAGAAGGGAGCAGGAAAGTTATCAGCCAACTGGGAGGGGCCCTATATCATACACAAGGTGGGAATAAACGGAGCATATTACTTGAAAAATGATGATGGTGATCTACTTCCAAAACCTCAGAATGTCAATAATCTGAAGGTATTTTATCAATAGTGTAATTTTCAACTTTATCAGAGGAATGATCTATGTAGCAAGAATTTTTGAGATAATAAAAGGTTTGGATTCATAATGAAATGATGTTATAATATTATGTATTAAAGTCCTGTTATCGGCAGAAATGTTGGTATCAGGCATATCATCAAAAAGACCTGGTATCAGAAACAATGGCAGATACCGGGCACAAAAAGTCATGTTATCGGCAGAAATGTTGGTATCAAGCATATCGTCAAAAAGACTTGGTATCAGAAACAATGACAGATACTGGGCACAAAAAGTCCTATTATCGGCAGAAATGTTGGTATTAGGCATATCATCAAAAAGACCTGGTATCAGAAACAATGGCAGATACCAAGCACACAAAATCCTGTTATCGGCAGAAATGTTGGTAGCAGGCATTAGGGGTGGGAATTTGGCCCTAACGACCCTAACCCGGCCCTGACCGACCCGACCCTAAGCCCTATAAAGCCCTCACAACTAAAGCCCTTACAGAGTTTAGGGCCGGCCCGGCCCAGCCCTAATGCCTTCTAGGGTAGGGCTAGGGCTAAGATTCTAAAACATAGGCCCGACCCTAATTCAGCCCTCATTAACCCGACCCTAACCAAGCCCTAACCAAGCCCTAACCGGCCCTGTTTCACACTTTCACTATAAATACACATACCATAATTGTCCAACTCTTTGTTAAATATTTTCAATTAAAATAACATTGTCCTTTGTAATTTATCACTTACACCCAAGGGTACTTCCAATAACTTGTCTTTATATAACAAAACTTGTCAACTTAATGTACCATGAAGAACAATGAGCACTAGCCTAATAAAAAATAAGACTTTATTCCTTTGATCATCAAGTCAAAGTCCATAACTTATTATTCTCAATTTCTTTTCTCACTTATTTCTTATAAATTATATTTTTATTCACATCCAAGCCAAGTCTAAAACTAAAGATTTCATTCCACACCATTAAAGCAAAATACAGAGCAGACATTTGTAACATAGAAACCAAAAAACAACCTTTGTCAGAAAAATGACATTTGTAATCTCAAACCTTTCTCCATCACTTGTTCAAAAGCCAATATTTTCATTTCCATATACAAAGCTTGAATCACTTTTAAATTAGAAGAAATGTAATATTATATTTGTTTGAATCTATTATAGAAATAATTTATGATATTACAAATAGTTTAACAACTTCCATGACCCTTAACCAAAACTATTATGTTTCTTCTTTATATCTATTACTTCTTCCTTTAAAATGATCATATAATTATTTGTCTATGTATTTCAATTTAAAATGTAATTTTAGTGAGGTTTGAGTACAAGGAAGAACAAATTCCGAACTCTCGATGTACTTCAGTTCATTAGATTGTGGATGTGCATTTTAAATTTTTGGACTTATACAAGATTATTACTAGATTGGTTGGACTTTGAGTTTGTAGATTATTGTACATTTTTGTAATATAAATGAGTTTTAAAACTGATGTAGTAAAAATATATATATATATATATATATATATATATATATATAGGCCCGGCCCTAAAGCCCGGCCCTAAAGCCTTTAAAGAGGGCTTAGGGTAGGATAAGGGCTTGAGGTTTAGACTTGTGACCCGGCCCGACCCGGCCCTATGCTGACTTTAGGGTCGGGCCGACCCGACCCTAATATTTGAAGGGCTTTAAATGTTTAGGGCCGGGCTAGCCCGACCCGGCCCATTGCCCACCCCTAGCAGGCATATTGTCAAAAGTCCTGGTATCAATAGACGTATTGATATCAGGCACATCGCCAAAAGTCCTGGTATCGATAGACGTATTGATATCAGGCACATTGTCAAAAGTCCTGGTATCAAAAACAATGGCCGATACCGGGCATATAAAGTCTTAATATTAGCAGAAATGTTGATATTAGGCATATTGTCAAAAGTGCTGGTATCAAAAGCAAGGACCGATACCAGATTACCATGCACATAAAGTGGATCGTATCGACAACATGGAGGAGGTATATCGTGATTATGAAGGTGCGTTGTTTAAATTATTAATTTTGGCAATATTGGCATGTATAATTCTGATGATACAAGTCTTAGTATCGCTGATACTCCAGTTTTGATGGAGTATCAAAAATTTAATTTTTTCTATTGATACAGATCTTAGTATCGCCGATACTCTAGTTTTGGGGGAGTATCAAAATTTTAATTTTTCTGATTGATACAAGTCTTAGTATTGCCGATACTCCAGTTTTGATGGAGTATCAAAATTTTAATTTTTTCTAATTGATACAGATCTTAGTATCACCGATACTCCAGTTTTGGGGGAGTATCAAAATTTTAATTTTTTTGATTGATACAAGTCTTAGTATCACCGATACTCCAGTTTTGATGGAGTATCAAAAATTTAATTTTTTCTGATTGATACAGATCTTAGTATCGCCGATACTCCAGTTTTGGTGGATCATCAAAATTTTAATTTTTCTGATGATTCAAGTCTTAGTATCGCCGATACTCTAATTTTGGTGGATGAGAATGTTGAAAGTGAGATTTTTCTATTTAATATAAGGCTAAGTTTTCAATAATACTTGTCCTAGTTAAGTTTTATGTTATTTTATAAGTTTACACATCGGCGATATGTGAATCCTGTTGGGGATGGTGAGAAATTCATGTTTCTAGGTAATGAAAATCTACAAAAGTGATTGATAAGGAAAGAAGAAAATTGTAGCAGTATTGCAAAATCAAGGAATATTGTAGCAAAATGGGAGTAGTTACATTATTCCAATATTACACAATAAGGCGGGCAGAATATCAATTTTAAGATGGAGGGGTACTAAGGAGACCATCTATTTCAGTAAATTCATCTTATGGGAGAGCATCAGTAGTGGGGTAAGTTGTTGTTGTGGTGGTAGCAGCAGAAGTAAATGGAACAGTGGCAGGAAGTTCATCAGTAGAAACACTATCGGCGGAAAGCCCATAATTTGCAAGAACATCAAATGGAACATACGGTCGGAAAACTTCGATCAAGTCGGTCAGCAAGAGAATTCAACTGTGTCATTACATCATTAAATTCATCATCGGCAGCATCCAAAGCGGATTTATACTTTGCCTCGATGATAGCGAAGTCTTCAGTAAGTTTATTCAGGTGCTCAACATGTTCTTTCTTCAAAGATGTCATTATGAGCGACAATCTTACATTTGAAGAGTTTGTTCGCCATTTCGAAGATTCCGCTTTTAAGTCGTGCGTCAGTTGGCTGTTCTCTCGCTTCAAGCGAGTTACTTCTTGGTTCAGTTTCTCAAGTTCAAGATTTTGATTCTCAACTGTTTTTTTCAAGCGACCAATGTCACGATCTTGTTGATAGAAAGAATCAAATTGGGCTAGAGTAGCAACCTTAGCCTAGAAAAGCAACGAAAATGGATAAGAATCAAATAAGGAGAAATAAAGCAAAGAGTATGTAGTTAAGAGAGGAGAAGGAATACCCTTTCAATAGCATCACAGAAGTTTGTCAAGCGTTGTGAAGGAGATACAGCGCGCATAGCAAGCTTATCCTTTGGAAGAACACAGCCAGAAGACAGCGACACGCCTAAATCCTCAGGGGGATTATTGCCATAAAGCGAGGCAGGCAAAGGGATAAAGTTCCCATCGCATAGGCGGAATGTAGGCTTGAAAAACTCATTGGCATCATAAGACAGGAATTCGAGGGTTTGTCCTTCAGCATGCCCACTCTCCCCCCAGGTGGGGTTACATTTCTTGGAGCTAGAATGAGTATGGGTAGATTGTGAGGAAGTACGAGAGGTCTCTTTAGGAGGAGGAGCATAATGCTTATCTTTGGAAGAAGAGGGTCGAATGTCTGATGGGGGAGCAGGACGCTTATCTGGTGGGCCTTGGGCCGATGTAGTGTCATCAGCTTTCTGTTTGTCTTTAGCAGGAAACTAGCGACTAACACTTGGGTTCCCTGACAAGCGAGGGGCCATATCTGTATACAATAAACGATGTTGGTCAAATATAGCTTGTAAAAGCGGATATTCATAAAAATCAGGAACTTCTTTTTTAATTTGTGGAAAAAGATTTGGAGTCATGGTAAGGTTATTATCTAAGTAATCAAAGAAACTTTGGGGAAGACTAGGAGGTAGTTCATGCAAAGCGAAGGACGACATAAGAAAAGAAGGATCGAAAAAGGGATCTGTTGAAGGAGATTGAGTTGGGATCAGCGACTTACCCATTTTATGAAGAGCTCGAATCTGAAGAACATAAAGAGGAGCGCGATAATGTTTGATATCAGGAAAAGCAACAGTAAGGCGAGGATTCCCTTCTTTGTCAGCCTCAGTTCTGATATCGATGTCTTCCTCAGTTCCTCTTAAAAGTTTAAGCACTCGGTCAGAATTCTCATGAGCCTTTGCAAAATAAGGAAGAATAACTGAAAATATACAAAAAGTTTGATGTTAGAATGGGATTCCGTTATATATCGAAGTTATCGAAGTTAAGAGGAAGGTATACCTGAAGGATTGAAGACTTGATATTTCAGAGGAGGGTTTGCAGGAGGATCGGAACTTTCCCATTCACCCAAAGCAATGATGGGATACTTTGTCCATTCTTTATCTCTTTTTCTGTTTTTTCGGATGATACCTTTGATGTTTGATTTGTTGTGTTTCCGAGGGTAAAAATAACCAGGAAGCTTTTCAGCGAAGGTATAGTGTTTAAGGATATCGGATAAACGGATTCTATCAGATTCATATTGATCTTGGGAAAAATGACTGTTGTAATAGTTGCAGATAAACATTAACCGCCAGAAATTACCCATTCCTTGACCAGGGGAAATATTTAGATGGTTTAATACCTCGCGATCGAGATTGGTCAGAGGTAATCTCAATCCAGTAGCGAATTGGCCAATAGTGACAATGATCACTCGTCTAGTGCCACTCTGACATCTAGTGAAAGTCCGAGTTCCAGCATAGTATTGCAGATACAGGGTAGAGGGAATTTGATAAACAATTTGAATTAACATTAGATTGGGTCTTTTAATGAAAAAACTGCTGAGCCCATCTCTCCATCAACTGGTATCTTCAACAGTGTCGCGTTCAGATTCAGAAGCAGTGGTTTCGAAAGAATGACAAGGAATCCCTTCTACAACATAAGAAAACTCCCAAGACATTTGGAGCCGATAACGCCTCGAAGAAGTAGAGGTACGGTTATGACTACGAAGTCTATCGTCAGAAGGAGTTCCTTCACTACTAGTATTATCATCGGAGAGGGTATCTTCACTTGCCATGGGGATGACTATATGTAAAGATGTGAGGACAAAGGTATGGTAAGAACGAAAAAGTTAATATATATATATAATATAATGATCAGAAATTGTGATATAGATAATCTTATTTCGGAAAGTTCGATATGCGGATATAAACAATAGATATATCCGAGGGGCAAAACAGTACGATAAAGAATATCTAAGTCAAAAAAATTTCTTAAAGAAATAAATATATAAACTTTTTAGCATGGTCAAGCATTCTATAGTGTTGGGTACAATAGTGTAAGTGTGAACACACTCAAGCTTACGGCATTCAGATTTTAACAATCTCTAAAAAACTCTAGCGATAATTATGAAGGTGTGAGTTATATTGGTAGGAGTTATAGCAAAACTAACAAAATGCAAGAGGTTACAAACATACCTGTAAGAGTTGGAAGTATGTCTAAAAAGTGGAAGGCAAGAAGGCAGTAAAGAAAATCGATTTTCTGAAGAAGAAGTAGCGTATTGAAGACGCTGGAACTTGTGGGAGAGCCGAACGGTTGGTTTTAAATTTATGTCTTATAATATGGACCGGGTTGATATTTGGGCCCAAAGTGATATAACCGCTTCTTGAAAAATTGAAATTGTTGGGTGAAATTTCAAATTTTCGAGAGGGGACGATGTAGTGGGCAAATATTGTGCATAAATGCATTATATCTGACATTTCAAAACTGGAAACATTGACATAAGGGTCAATGTTTTTGTATATTTCGGAAATATGTTTAAATATTTGCAGGTATTGAGCGGGAAAGAGGAGGAGGAAGACAAGGGACACGTGTCAAAGATTGACTGGGTCAAAGCCAAATCAGAACACTATATAAAGACTGGAATTCATTCATTATCCAAAAAATCATTTGTAAAGAAGAGAGAGAAATTGTAAACTGTGATCGCCATTTTAAAACGCTTATTCAATTCATCTTATTCTTCAATTCTGTTATTTTCATTCGTTTGATTGAGGTGATCTTAGAACATGGGAAAGAAAGTGTTCTTAGACATCACAATTGTTATGCATCCTTCTAATAAACTCACCAAAATCAAGCTCAGCACAAGTCACAGTTTCTTCAAGAAACGAATCTGACCGTCTTGCATTACTCACTGTCAAGTCTCAAATAAAACGTGATCCTTTGGGAGCACTGAGTTCATGGAATGACTCACTCCACTTCTGTGATTGGCACTGAATAACATGCAGCCAGCGACACCGAGATAAAGTCACAATCTTGGACCTACAATCATACACGGATTGAAGATTAATAATAGAGTCGTGATGAGGAGAGATCATTCTCTCTAAATTTTGGAGAGATCAAGGCAAATAGCCGTTGGATGGAGAAATTCCTTCTCAAGATCGAGGTTGTTGCATGGCCCACAACTGACAAACCACACCAAACTGTATGATCATGTCATCCAACGGCCGATATGAAGTGTGCACTAAATTTAGAGAGAATGATCTCTCCTTATCATTTGCCTTAATAATATAGCTTCCTGGCAAAGTTAAGCTCTTAATAGTATATTCAAACAATTATATGGTAAGGCCTAGATCAACTAAATAAAACAACATTACTCTTTTTTTTCGCAGAAGTTAGAATACTAACTTAAAGTTATACAGTTGAACGCGCTATTTTATAGTAGAAATAAGGACAAGAATTCAAGATTCTGAAACAACATAAAAAGCACATAATGATACACACAAGAGGCAACTAAGAGTCGGTAACTAATACAAAGAAAATGGAAAAATTTAACGAACTTATATGAGGATTTCACTCATATCAAGGTTGCCTTGACCCGACCTCAAAACCAAACCAATCTGTTCCCAAAAAAATATTTTAAATTTTTCAGGAAATTTAATAATGCTCTTGATATATCGGTCCAAATTCAGCTCTCCATTCTTGGTCATCCTCAGGCAGTGGGGACGTTGTGGTGTTGTATGTTTTATGTTCCTGCTGCCAGTATAATGGTTGCAGTGCAGATTCAGGTAGTCGACTATCTGCAAGGTACTGTTTCATAGTAGCCATCTCCATTGCATGTCTTCTCTTCAATTTCTCCATTTGCTTCTTCACCTTCTCAGTCTCCTTTTCAGCTCTTAAAAAGTTTCCCTACATGTATAAACAGAGACCACATACAATCAAGCTATTGACTTTCTCTTCAATAACTCAAACAAATACTTGTTCCAAAAAACAGGGTCAGGTCGGCCTACGGAAATTTGTCAGAAAAATTCTCAGAACGCACTTAGAAATTTTAGAATATGGCTGGACTTTGGTGGATATAAGTCTCCACTAAGAGTGGATTATTGAGATCCTATTATTAATTTATTTATTTTTGAGAAATTTCTGAAAACACCAAATGCAGTCTTCAACTAATTGGGAAAATGAAAGAGGATGCACAAAGGAAAATGTACTTGAGATTCTAATTATTACAGGATGGGGTCTGCCTAACCCCTAAATTCCTCAATGAGGAAGATAATTGGTCCACAATTCCTCAAATTGGCAGCCAACTTTTGATGCAGGTAGGGTTTTAGACAATTAGGAAATCATTCCTATGAATAATATCAGCCAAACCTAAACTTTCCAAGTATGCTAAGGGTCATGAGTTCGCCTGGGTTTTACATTTCCATGGGTCCCTGGAACCTCACCTCAAAAGAAAAACAAACCATAAAAGATATTAAATTCGATACAAGACTCACGTCCAGTTTAAGTATGTCTTGAAACAAAGTACATAGTTCTCCAGTAAAAGTAATAGTCTAATATACACTAATTATGGTTCTAATGGACATATTTATCTGCAGAGTATATGTTTACAGTTCAGATATCAGAGTTGTCATGAGGTATGATACACTTGAGGTGCAAAGACCAGTATCACCTTGTGTTCTTTTAAAACAGAAAGTGATACTAACTTGGACAAAAGTATTCAATATTACAAGAGAAAAAAAAATTCTAAAACGCTTGCAGAAGGATATTACATGAACAAAAACTGGATGTTAACGATATGCAAAATTCTGGACACTTCCTTCAACTAAGCATCAGTGTAAGATGTGGCACAGAAGGTGGCCTGGTTTGTTCCAAAACTAAATTACATTGACACGGACATGTGTGTTAGTATCCAACACGGATACAAAGTGTCTGACACAGCTTAATATGAAAAATTGAGGTATATCACATACTATGTCTAACACGGCGTAATATGAAAAAAAGAAGTATATCACATACTATGTCTAACACGTAATATGAAATACTATGTCTAACACGGCGTAATATGAAAAAAAGAAGTATATCACATACTATGTCTAACAAGTAATATAAAAAATTGAAGTCACATACTATATGTGTCCGATGTGTGTCCAACAAGGACACGTGCATACGTATGTGACATGGATAATTTATAAGATATGGTGGATACGTATCTGACATGTACATAGTTCTAAAAGTGGTCCAACTAAACATTATGCATCTAATTTCAATCGTAGGAGCTATGATGCCAGAATATGGATACGGGTACCAGTGGGACATGCATACATAATACGACAAAAAAAAATTTAAACGAGGACACGGTCCAATGCTATGAAAATAGATTCTTCTGATTTCTCTTATTTCGTCTCGTTTTCTCATGATGGCCAGGATCCTACCAATACCAATATCACTGTTGTATCATGTCGATACAGGTATGACAGCCTAGGAGAAGTATCAGGGTATCATTGCTTAGGACTGGTCAATGTGCTTAGAGTTTCTCTCGAGCTAACTCCTATCCATTATAAAAGTCTACTAGCTCTACTACAGACTCCCAATCTGGCTAAAATTCCTTTTAAAAGATAAACTAGCATTTGTTGTTGATCCAAGCTTGATAAGAATGAAGAATTTATGGACTCGGTATGGTTACTTGCTTCCCAAGGAATCAATATCCTGAACCTGATTTTTGAAAATCCGAACCATAACTAATAAGAAAATTGGAACCCGGAACCAAACCGATAAGATATATTGCAAACCGAAATCAATCTGAAAACTATAAAATAAAATAAATTCTAAATTAAATTGATTAATTTCAGCCACACAATTGATAAACATATACAAAATAAATCATAAATATTACTAAAATGTCATCTTATCAGTTTGGGTTCATATCGGTTTGGTGGAGGGCAAACCCGAAACCAAACTAATATTTTATCAGTTCGGTTTCAGGTCGGTGAAAGGCAAACTAAATCACTAAAACCCAAACTATTTTTTATTGGTTTGGTTTGGGTCGGTTATCGGGTTCTCAAAACCCATTGACAGCACTACACGGCTACACCACACACTACTAAATAGTCAAAACACTACTAAATAGTCAAAGTTCCATAGTTCTTTTGGGTGCACACAAAGAACAGGGTGATAAGAACAGGGTGATAAGTACATTGTCACATTTCAGCAACTACAACGTAAATTGTACCCATGTAACTGGGGTGCATACATACGTACTCATGTATAAAAAAAAATGTATGCCTCCATTATGATCTCCATCTTCAAAAGTATGTGCCAGATTTCCTCAATGGGTGTGTGTATATATATATATCCTTGATCATACCCTAAAATCTGATTTTACATTGTTTGTAGATTATCAGTTAAACATTGTAGTTTTGTACTTTTGTACATTACGGATTCCCTGTTTTCCCTTAATATGCTACCCACTTGAAGTATTACTGTACTTGAATTTCCCAAAATCATAGAAATTAACCCCACTTTTGTATGGCAAGTTAAAGTTACACAAGTAACATACCTCTACAACTGATACAGCTTCCTCTGCCTCTCTTAACCTCACAAGGAGCTCTCCAGCAGCATGAACAGCTTCTGCAGTGTCCCTAAGCTGAATCCTGAGACTCTTATTCTCCTTTTTCAAGTGTTCTCTTTCTCTTTCCTTCTCCACTCTCAAGGATGACAGCTCTGCAGCAAGAGACTTAAAGAAACGAGAACCATGACCCTTTCCTCCTGCCTTTCCAGCTGCTCTTTTTATCTCTGCAATCCCTTCCATAATCTTCCGGTGTCTTTCGAGCAATTCATTGTACTTGTCTTGCAGATCAGCATAATGTTCAACAATTCTTGCATGACCAAGTACAGCCCTGTTTAGTGCGTCGTCCAACTCCTCGGTAACTCTCCTTTCTAATTTTAATTCCATCTCTATATTCTTTGCTTGCTGACGATTAGAATCCAGATCAAGTCTCAGTTCATCAGTCAAACAAATCCACTCGCTTTCCTTCTCTATCCACCTCTGCCTTTCCTCCTGAAGATCTTTCCCTCCATTTCCCAAAGACTGTGACACCGTGCCGCTTTTCCTCAACCGGGTTGACTGTGATTCAGTCCAAGAAACATCTATAAATGACTCAAGCCTGTTCCTAAGAATTTCTATTTCCTTTAGAAGTTCCACTCTTTCTTTTTGGAGCTCCCTCACCTCATTATTTGCACTTGGAACAACCACACTGATTTTGGAGTCATGCACCAGAATCTGCATACAATAACAGCTATGACTACTATGAAAACTGGTTGTAGAATTTACAACAAGAGCAGTGTAACACCAAGATCCCTTTGGTAAAGGTAGTCTTGTATGGTTTTTTCTTATCTTAACATGATAGACATTTATAGATACTCCCAAATCTTTCACATTACTTTGCAGGGTGGATAGGGGGAGGAAAGAAACAGCACAGATTTTTTTTTAAAGAATCCTATTCTCCCTATTTACACTGACTTGAGGCAAACGTTTAGAATATAGGTGCATAAAGTTTCATGTTCTATAAGATATAAACGACAGAATGATGGTAAGCAAACAAAGCACCTCACTTAAAATCAAAATTAAAAAGCAGAGTGAAGGTGTACCTTGTTTTCTTCAGCTGCTTCTAATAATTGATAATCCTCTTTCTCAACCACAAACTCCTGAACAGGTCCAACACTATCAGCGTAAACTTCATCATGTGTTGCGGTCTCTTGAAAATTCTCTATGACTAGATTATACTCTTTCTGTTGTTTGTATTGACCAACCTACAATTTAAAATGGTTAACAGCATACTGATCATAGGTATCCAGTGTTTACATCGAAAAATTGTTCATTACCAGTTGATTAAGCTGCTCAATTTTTGCTTCTTGTTCTGCACATAATTTTTCAAGCTTCTCTATTTTTAGAGCTTCATCAGAATCCTTTTCTCCATCCTAAATAATTAAAACAAAATGCCATTTCAGCATGAACAGAGAAGAATGATCCAACAAACAGATGGAAGTTCTTTTATGATTCGTCAAACAAAACGCCTATACATACCTTGTGTGTTTTACCTTTCAATGCTTCTAAGCTCCTTGGTCCAGAAAATGTTACATTATACATATTTAAGCTACCATTGACTTCATCCAATTCATTGATAGCTTGTTTGCAAGTCGTGCAAATGGAGTATGTTGCAGGTGCATCTATCAGTGTTTGTTTAGGGGATAGAGTTTGAACACTAGCATCAGTTTGATTGACTGCTTGACCTGGTTTGATTGCCAGGTGTTCAAAAGAAAGGGCGAGTGAGAGTTTACTGGATGCTGAAGCTCTCTGATGATCATCAATAATCTGCAAACCTCGATGAAGGCTAGCAGCCAAAGACTCAGTTGGACTTGAGAAGATCTTGCTTGAACGCAAAGATGAGCGTATTTGGTCACTTACTTTAACTGACTGCCTTAAAACTTCTGGACTGAAATTGGAAGTCGCAGTAACATACCTCTCAGCACCAGCTACATTCAATGAGCTCGATTTTACTTTCTTCTGCATCTTTTCAATTTTTGGTGACTCAGAAAAAGTTGGTTCTTGAAGAACAGAAGGCAGTTGGCAGGACATTAGGGAAAGACTACTTCTGATTGTGGGGTCGAGGTTACTTGAAGTCTTGCGGCAGGCTATTGGAATGTCAGTATCAATGTCACTGCATGTCGCTATGCTACAACTAGGGTTGTTAGTCATAATAGGATCTGAATTCTCTTCAAAAGACGACTCCTGAAAACACTCTGTTTCTTCATATGCATCTTGGAAGTTCTCTTCACCAGAACTTCGTAGGTTGTCTAACTGAATGCACAACTCTTTTACATCCTTTTCATCAACAATTATTTCTTCTTCAGAATCATCATCTATCCGTGGTATGATAATAGAGCGATTGAGACTGACTCTCAGTTGGTTCAGGCTTTCACGAGCATTTCGTCCTTTAAAGTATCTACTGTTACAGTCGAGTGAGCTGGACCCACCTGACTTTGCCTTAATAAGCTCTTCCTGTATTCACCATTCACCAAAGTATGCATCTGGTCAGTATATGTTTTTGCAACAACAACAAAACATGTTCTGGAAAGAAAAAGTTCTAAAATAAAAAGTTGGGACCTTCAACTGCCGGATCTGATCACTCAAATCATTGACGTCATCCTCTGTTATTTCGTTTACCACTGGTTCGTTTTTCAGGGATTTTGCTTTAACTCCGAATCTTAGTGTGCTAAGAGTTTCAGCTTTGCATCTGCATACACAACAAGGCAACACGTGTTTTGACAAGAACCAATGAATCTAAAGACGATGAGTAGATGACAACAATATCTGGTGTACATGGAAGGCATGCTCACAGGCCATAAACAATTTCAAAACTATTTAAGTTTGAGTTGTTGGCAGCGCAAGAATAAGATTCAGTCATCTACATTAGAAAGAATTTAACAGACACACCCAACAAAATTCTATTGTGGTGCATGACAATCTATTAACTTTTACTTGCGAAAGAGATTACAGAAAAGTTAATTACTTCTCATCAGGAGAAATGGCACAGATGACGGTTAGCTTTGCATTGCCTCCAAGCGACTCCTTCAATAAGTGAGTTAAACAGGAACTTTCATAGGATATACTTTGAGATCTTTCTAGTTGAGCACCTTCAGATAGAATATGTACCAGGTGCCTGCAACCATCAAAAAGTCGATAAAAAAATTATAACGACCTAAATTATGCAAATGGTATTAGCACATATGTCAGAAAAGGCAAGGTTAGGTGTTGTCAATATCACAAGGAAGTCGAAAAATGGACACAACAGAAACAGTTTGAGCTCTAATACTCTATAACATGCTAGCATTGCATCAAAATCCCAAGGAAGCGAAAAAGTTTCACAATCACCAATTTCAATTGTTAGATCTATGGTTATTAACTCCTGATAAGGGTGAAAAAAGTATAATAATAATAAAAAATCATACCCAAGACGTGCTATGGATCTCTTCAACTTCCTTGCCTCCTTAATACAATGTCTACCTGCATCATCGAGTTTAGTTCGTTCTGATCCAGCAACATCAACAAGGTTGATTCTGCTGGTCTTAGAGCTACTGAAGCAATTTGATGAAGTGCCCTTCAAAAATATGAGTATATTAGAACAAGCAAGAATCCAACTGGCTGAAATATCCAGCTCATATCTTTAGACAAAGAGTAACCTTTGTGAGAATCATAAAATCCTTAAGAAACTAATGGGATGCCAAAAAGAGCAGTACTCATAATTATTAGCATACCTTGCACCAGGATTCAATAACACAAGTGAAAACAATATGTGAGCGAGAGCTCTTGGAGTTTAAACTAGTTGCGCCAATCTTTCTATTTGAAAGCCCCTGTATCATCCAATATAAATATATCAATTTACATTGCAGAACGCTAAGGACACTGTCTAAGATATTAATCATTTAGCATTTCAAAATGACAAGCAATATAATCAGTGGATCCCACAACTTTAACAAGAAAGAAGTATAAACATGATCCAAATTGGTACCTTGATCAAAATCTGAGTTACGTCATCATAGCTAGTGACATACTCCTCAGTAAGATTTTCAACATAAAAGCCATTCTTGGCATCATCTCTAATCTAGTATTTAATAAAGGAACAAAAAAAAGTCCATTGATAACAGATCCAACATCGTAATCAAAACAAGAATAACTAAACGAATATTAGCAAATCCCAACCTGAAGGTTTCTCTGATTAGGATCAAGTAAATCACCTAACTGCTCATTATATACCTGTAACATAAAGCTAAAACACGTAAGCAAACCACCCAATACATATATAAAACGCCTTGTAAGACTTATTAAAAGATACACACCTCGAGAAAAGAACACCGACACTGGTAACTTATCTTCTGCTTATCTTCACAACGCTCATGCTCCTGAGAACCAAACAGCTCAACAAAATCAATAATAAAGTCGCAACACTATCCATTCTCACAACAATAAATGCCAACAAAAAAAAACCTGAATCTCCGAAAACAACATATGGAAAATGCGAGGAACAATCCCTTGAGTAGTAGTAGTTGAGCTACCATCAACCATGGCACTTTGCGGACCCCACATTGTGTATGTCTTCCCACTTGCCGTCTTTTAAACAAAATTAGTATTATTGTTATTTAAACGAAAACAAATAAAAAAAAAATATTTGACTAATTACCTGTCCACATGATAAAATTGTAGCGTTATAACCAGCTAATGAATTTTTGACCAACGGAACACCAACTAACTCAAAGAAGTCCTCCTATTTAAAAAAAAACAAAAAAAAACAGAGATTTATTTAGACAAACACATACACATTAATTAATTTATAAAGGAAAGCAAGTAAGAATTGATTTGACCTGAGTAGTAGAAGAAGAATCGACAACGGAGTCGAAAGTAAAGAAACGAGAAGCATCCCCAGAAACAGACAAGGAATTAGGAGAAACTTTTCGAACAAGAATAGTGCCTCTTTCAAGAGGGGGTCTAATTCTTACAACAACCTTAACTGACGCTGGATCAGAAGGAATGACGGCAGGTTTTTTAGAGGTATTATTATTATTATTATTAATGATGGGAATAAGGTTAGGTGAAATGTTCTCGTTATTATTATTCACGCTCACAAATTTGGACTTGGGAATGATGGATCTGGGAAGAAGAGAACGGATCGATTGTTTTGATTTCATTTTTTTTTTTTTTTTTTTTTTTTGTCCGAAGGAGGGAGGGAGGGAGGAGTGAGTGAGAGAGAGAAGGAACAATTTTTACCGTTTTTCTTTTGGGTTTGGGTTGGGTTTGAAATTTTGAAAAACACTTATCTGCCGCTAAAAATAAAATACTAGAAATGCATTTGGCAATGCCACGTCATCAAATACACACGAATTTTCGTTTTATTTATGACAATTGGTTGACGAAATGTTTCTTAATGGACTTACACTGGATGAACATGCTGAAATGGTGTTGGCTAATTAAGTTATGGAAATTATTGATCCAACGGTGCGTTCAGAATAAAATGTTTGGTTTATTTCTGTTGCCTCTTTAGAATTTAAAAATCGATATAGAGGCCTTCTGGGATTCCGACCTCAACTCCTGTTTGGTCAAATTCACAATGCTTTATGCCGGAAACCTGAGTTGACATGCTGGCAACTTCTGATTTGTTTATACACCATCGGTTGCATTTTAAGATTTTTAGTTACAGGTGACCAGGGAAACTATATATGAGGGATGATAAACATTTGCTCAATTTGCTTGACATGGAAATAAAAGGTCTAGGTGGGATTTGGAAGTTGGAACCCACATGTTAGAAAACCACTCCATTCCCTGGTATAAAAACATAACTAAAAATCTATTCATTACGATTATCGTATAAAGGTCCTGCACTTGGGTGCTTCAAAAGGCAGGTGGTGGTGGGATTATTGAGCAGTTGAGCGCCTTATGAATCATGAAGCCAGAAAATGGACAGAGACATGGGTAAACTGGATACCCATGGAAAAGTTGTATGTACTATGTAGAAGTTGGCGGACAATACAGACGTTGGCTTTTGCCTTCTGGGTGGAGGATGAAAATTTGTTTGAGCAGGGATTCATAGCCCTCAAACCGCCAAGTAGGCTGAGCATAAGTGTGGGCGAAAATTCCATGGGTGATGTTATATACCAGTGGTGGCGTGATGCGCGTTGTATCCACATTTAGATGACAAAATGCAATACTCTGGTGTCTGGTGTTAATGGTTCAAAAGTCCAGAACGCGTTGAATAAAATGGTTGCCAGTTCCAACTTTCAAATTGCAATATTAGAATCTCATATCCTACCCATTTCATACCCAACCTCCCAACCTATCTGCTATTTCCATGGAATATTTTATTAACTCTCAAGTCTCAATCTCTCATCTCATGTAAAACACCATCCTAACCTTCAATATTAGTTCCAAGTTGCAACTCTGAGTGGCTGAACTCGTGGAGACTCGAGAATCCCCTTACACGAGGTTGACCTCAAAGAGTTTTGTTAATTACCATTTGCGGAACCCTTTCTTCAAAAACAGGCTTAACACACTTTCTTCCCCAATGCTTTGGATTTTTTTATCTGAGGTGATATCTCACTAAAAGCATTCGTACCATGATGACCAAAACCATACTACGGAGCTTCATAAAACCATTTGCTGCAAAAGGTGAGCGGTTCAAGACCATTCATCCTTCCAGGTTATAGTGTATTGAAAAGATTTACTAGATACACTACCACAAGCCAAACACTAGTTCGCAAATCGGTCATGGACCAAATGATTGACTGCAGCCGTGCTGCTAATACCGTTAAAGAAGAAATTAGGCCTACCAAACAAGTAGCACATGATGTATCACTTGCTTTTGTTCAGTCATTTTTACCCTCATTACCTCCTTCACATCCTCGTCTACTCAAGCAGTGTAAATCTTAGTCGGTACAAGCATTCAAATATAATATGCATCCAAAAATTTGATTGTAACCATGAACTTGTTAACCTTCGTTATCTCGAGAAAAAGTTGATTTTTTTTTTTAAATTGCAGGAGTAATCACAAGTTACCTAGATACTTAAAAGCACAGATTACCATAATCAAGAATTAGGTCCAGATTTTGCCATGCATTAGGACCCTCCAGAGGCTGTATAGAGGACAATACAAATTAGAGAGCAGCACAGACAAGGTGCTGAACTATCCACATAGCATTGCAACGGTCATGGTACCCAGGATCTGCACATTTCCTGCACTCCCATGATAAAGAGGTTCAGAAAACAGATGTGCTTCAAGTACAATCAACACTAAAACTGAAATTGAAGAAGAAAGCAGTATTCAACATCAATAGCTTGTAAAAAGTACCGTCTTGGTTCAATAATCAGGACAGGAGTGTCTCTCTCTTACTGCCAGCAACATCTTTAGATTTTACAGGAGGTAACTTGGGCATTACCCAATCTGGTGAACCACTCAGCCATAAGCCTTCACCAGTCTCCTTGTGCTTAAAATCAGGTGCTCTTTGGTTGAGCTACACAAAATAAAAAACGGGAAAGAGAAAAAGGAAAACAAAATCAAGGTCATACAGTAATATAACAATAACTGAAACAGAATCAACTGAAAAATGATTTAAATTAAAGGTAACCTATCATACCTTATCAAACCTATTGTCCCACCATTTATTTGGGTTTTCCACCAAGTCCTTCCAGGAATTTTCTGGTTCGATTACATAATCACAAACATGAGAACAGCATAACTATATAGCATTTTATTTACACAAAGGTGGACTGATTGCAGAGTCTATTGAGACACATTAGGAATACATTTAGAGCTCACCTTTATCATCAAACTTCTTTTTCTGAAAGTTACCTTTATTATCGAACTTCAATGCATCTAAGTTGGACAAGACCCATTTTGGCGCGCTGCTTATCCATAATGCCTGACCACTATCCTTATGCTTAAAATCTGGAAATTTTGGATTGACCTGAAAGACAGAGTATGAGATGCACAAATACAAGTAGGCAAAAGATAAAAGCTCTATTTCAAATGTAGACCACCTGTCCATTGAGTTTTTCCTTCCGATGATCTCGCCACCGGTTTGGGTTGTAAGTGAGGTCTCTCCAAGAGCACTCCACAGATTCTCTATCTTTCACCCCATTCACTGAAAAAAAAAAGAACTTCTACTCAGTGTAAGTCATTCAAGAAGAGTATAAGCTGAATAAAAATGAAAAACGGCACAGGTTAATTTCTCTCAAAAAGCTATAAGTATGGCATGTAATTATGGGGAGAACAAAAAACTTTCAGAGCATATACTTGCCACTTTTCTGACTCTTCTGCACTGTTTTATTGATGAAGTTCAACGACTCCAACTTTGAAACCACCCATCCTGGGGTAGACTCATCCAGCCATAGCATTTCCCCTTTAACCTTGTGTTTGAAATCCGCACCTTTTAGATTATTCTAGACACGTGTACGAAGAATAGCAAGAAGGAAACAAGGTCAGAAATATAAAACCAAATATATAATAACATAATTCATAGCTAGCATCATAAGATAACATTATGCATAACTAACCTTGTTCAATCTATTATCCCACCACTCGTGAGGGTTCTCAAGAAGATCAGTCCACAGATGTTCAGTCGTAGTGGAGTCCTTTTTATCTTCAGTGATGGGCATAGACGTAGTCTCCGAATGTGTCACTGAATTACAAAGTTAGCATCAAATGAAAGCTACAGAGTATAGAAACAAAAAAGTTAACATCGATTGAAGAATGCAATTGAAAGACGGTTTACGATTATCTCCAGATATGGGAAAATAGAAGACGAGGGCCAAGGGAAGATGGATTACAACTTAAAAGGCTGCATGTAACTTGGTATCCGAGTGGAGAAATGATAACAAACCAAATATATACAAAACCCATTTCACGGAGAGGATTAGTTAAATACATAAGTTGTTTACACATGGCTGACCTCTTGAAATACAGACATAGTTCGAGGAAAACATTTCAACAGCGTAAAGTAACAAATTTGGTAGTAGTAATAAAATTAATCACAAAATTAAGTCAGTATCTTGGAAAAGATACACACACATAAATACACACTTTGAGGTACTAATGAGTAAGTAACTTGTTCTTTGGACACTTACGAGAAGAACTAGTAGCTTGTTCATTTTGCTTGTAAGATGCATGACTTTCCTTCCTTTGAGGAGATTCTTCAACGAAATTAATGCCATTCACCATAACCTAACAATGAATATTTTCAGTGTTGAATCCAAGTTAAAACCTATTTCAGTTCGCCAGTTTAAGGAACAGAGAGTAATATATGAAAAAACTCAACGTGGATGCAATTGTGTTCATGAATTATAAAATATGCAGCTGACAGATATATTCCAAACCAACTACAAATGATCGAATATATAACTGAGCAATATAATTCAAGAAGGGGTGGCAGGAGCAATCTAAGTAAGAGTCTGCGTGTGCAAGATAATCATAACCACAGGGCAAAAATAGATATAGATCACTATGGATCACTAATTCACTACTACAAATACAATCAACACCAACCAGTTAAAAGCTTCTACAATGAATAAAACGTACAAGACAATGTGCAAACGAAAAATATGCTTTGAAATGATCGCTACTGCCTTACACTGCAAAAGCATTTACAAAAAGAACAATTCTCCAACACGGCTTGCTATACCTCCAGCTTCAGAGCCCCCATTTCTACCACAGTCAGCAACAATAAACATGATTATCTACTCCAGCAGCCTCAACGTCTTCAATATTGTAATTCTGTTCCTTCCAAATTAACAAATTTAAAGGTGATTTTTCTATTCCCCCTCTTTCCCCCTCTCCTCACCCCCTTTCTTTTCTAGAAGGATGCCAGTATTTGTTGTTTGAAATTTGACATAACTGATAACCCCCAACTGATTCCAAAAGTTAACCTACACAATTAACGAGGGGAGGATTTTGGAATGGTATGATCTTGTGGCAATGGAGATCAACCTCAGAAAAAATTAGCTCATACGACAATGTCCAACACTCTAACCTTATTGAAAGACTGAAAAAGCACAGACCGTCACAAATGGAAAAAAAACAAACTTTGGGCTATGTTTCAACGAGCGGATCTTCTCTGAGTTTGATATTAATTGTGAGGAGATGATATCCACCAAAAGTCAGACCTAATTGATCGCGTACAAATTTATGGTTCCTGGAATTTCTTATATTTATTATTATAATTGCTTTTTTTTGGTAGGCCAAGGGGGATATCTTGACAAATTACTGTCTTACTCGACTGTAAGTGAGGAAAGCTTTCAAGGTATCTTCACTGCATATACTAGCATCCTTTTGTCTTACCTATGACAACTTCTTAGTTCTGAAACGTTCACTTCTCCATCGCACTATCTCTAAAGTATCATCCAAGTACTAACTGTTGACTCTCTTTTCCCTCCAAACTATCTTCCCAGTCGAAACCAGTTGAAGAGAGACACACACTACAGATCTGCCACATCAACCAATTCACCTCCAAAGTCCACAGCCATTCCAAGTTAAGATTTGCCAAATTTGACTTATATGTGTTAGAGAGTTTAGAAAGCTTCATGTATTCTTAACACTTCACAACCAAAGCCCTTATGCCATCTACAAAATTCCCAATTTTTGAGGTTGATCAAGTTTAGTACGATCACTTCCAGAGATTTCTGACACTAAAATGTAAAGAGAGGCTTTCAATAGTGTAAGTTACAAACGGAAATGCATTCATCTTCTGAAAAAATGGCTAGTATTTGCTACTTAACTTTTCACCTTACACAAAACTTAGGATATAAATGATGTATAATTTACTTATAACAAATTACCATCTTTCTCTAACAAGTACAAAGAGGGGAACAAAGCTCTTGCATCTTTTTGGCCTCTTCGTACAAAGCTACACTGAAGTTTTTCATTTAAAGGATGTCATACTCAACCAACTTTACTTGGCATTTTGGCAAATAAAAAGGGTGTCATCCGAATCTACTCGACTTTGTTAATACTCTTAACTTAATATGCATACAAGGAAATATACCTGGATACTACTAGATCGACTCTTTTCCATTGTGAATTGTGGTGGATCTCCAGCTAGTTGTCCAGATACATGAACAAAATCCTTCTCTTTCAAATGGCAAGCAGCAATATGCGCCAAATCACCCTCAAAGATTATGGGAATCCTGCTTTCATAAACACAAAGACGATATTGTACATTTCCTCAAAATGCAAGAAATATTCTATTAATCTAAAAAGAAACATAAACACAAGGAAAAAACCCACCAAAGCAAACTATCAGAAGAAGAACTCTCCTGAGTAAGAATCGTCCCGGCCCACGACTTCCCATCCGCAGAAACTTGAAACTGTACAGGCATAGAAACTGTCCCAATCAAATTAACCACATTAGCAACCTTTCCTTGCCACGGTATCTCACTAGGCCTTGGCCAATTCCTCTCTCTCTCCTCCTCCACCACGACATTTTTTGATATTTTATCAACCAAAGAAGTAGTTTTCGATATCTTCGGTGGGTCCGTGGGTTGTTGTTTTTTGGTGTATATGCGTTTCGTTGTTGTGGAAGATGAGGAGTAGGTTGAAAATTGGAGGAAAGTTAGAGGATGTAAAAGAAATTTTCTTGTTTGTGGAGAGTGAGAAAGTAGTCGAGGGAGGTTCATAGTGGAGGATTTGACTGATTTTTAGTTTGTTAGGGTTTTAAGTGGAAAGAGAAAATGTGAAAGGGGTTTTAGAGGGTTTTGGAGGGTTTTGGAGGGAAGAGGCACAGACAGATTATAAATTTACGACCAAGTGTATAGGAACATGTAAGGATTGGTGGGTTTGGGGATCGATCTTATGGGCCTTCGTATTTGGCCCAAACCAATTCTAATAGTGTTTTTTGGCTAGGTGAGTTTAGTTCTACTTAAATATCTGAGGTGGTTTAAACGTTTAATAGTCGAATAACACGATTACACGAGTAAGTAACACAACCAACTAAAAAGAATAAAAGATGCCACCTGTAATTTAACCTTCTCTCCCCTCAATCATCACCAAATCCTTCTTCTTAGACTCCATTTTCTTCATTTTCTTTCGGATTTCATTGTGTGGTTGTTAATTTGTGAAATTAGTGACTTTTATTTCGGATTTCGGATTTCGGATTTCATTTCGAATAAATGTTAGATACGCGGGTTTATGTGAGTAAGTGGAGATAACTTTTTATCTTTCAATGCTATCAAACGTATTTTCAGTCCTTTTTCTCAAGTCAGTCTTCCATTGAGATGCCACTTTTAAGTGCACAAGCTCCCCGGTCCATACATTTTAAACGCACTAGATTTTTTTTCTTCAAAATTGTTATATATAAACTTACACATTCTAAAATTTGGCCAAGGTTTTGTTCATGGAGGTCATTTCGCATGTAGCATATTCTGGTCATATTTTTTTTCAAACGATGGTGTTGGTTGTGTTATGTATATGCACTAGGTAATGCCCGTGCCAAAGGCATGGATACTATTATTGTTGCCGTTGACACAACCTAAATAGAAAACCCCAATTTTTTTTGGACACTCTAGTAGGACCTCAAATTCTCAATCCAACAGCAGCGGCTACGAATTCTTCTAGCAAACTCATTGTCTCTTCTTTTTTCACCACGTCTTTAGATCGGAAGTTCAGAACTACTCCATCTACTCTTAATTTGGAAACATTAAATGGTAAACATTTTCCCAATGACACCTTAAAACCGATTTGGTGATGTCTTGTGTATTGCCACAACAATTTAGCTAGATAATTATTCCTCAATAAGCAATCTCTGTAACAGTAGCTAGTATATACCTACCGTTTCAAACATATGAAAATCACGACAAAGCAATGCTTATACAACGTGCTGCCGTAACATGCGCATGAAACAACATTCAACCATTGTTTCAGACACAATCAAGAAATAGTACAAGAGCAAAAAGTTGATTGTATAATATACATGTCGATATTGCATACAATTTTCTTTTCATTTTATTTTTCTCTTCTTTTTTTCCACGATAATAACTACATTTATAATATAAAAAAAAAAAACCAAAGCACGCTAATTCGAGTTCAAAATAAATTGGGAAGGGATTCCATAACCTAATTCCTAAAGGCCCACTTGGCATTCTCTTTTTTTTTTCCCATGATAATAACTACATTTATATTAAAACCAAAGCACGTCCTAAGTTCAAAATACAACTGGGTGGGGACTCCATAACCTGATTCCTAAAAACAACTATATCAACATGGTTCTATGGTCTTTTAGACAACCAAATATATTCATTAACTTCCAACTGCCAGCTTCGTCATACAACTTGAGGGCACTGTTCACATTCTGGTTTTGATTGTCACCCTCCATTATGAAAACTTGGATATCCTTTTTCCTGGTCAAGAGAGCAGCAACTTCAACAGCAGCCATCCATTCTGCCACCTCAGGTGAACTTTCTGTATCAACAACATTGTCCATCTTTCCTCATAATTGCTCTTGCAGCTTCCTCCATTGTGCTCCTATAGTAAGATGCATCAAATCTGACATTGAGAACCACCAATCCACCATGGCTTCATTAAATGAATAACGGCAAGTCTTGGTAGGATCAATCAAATTCCTTACATTGAACAAATTTGGTTTGTAGTGCAACTAAAACAAAAGTCTCCTAGAGACACATAGAGTAGTCATCACATACTTCATCATATTTCTAATATATCTTTATTAAAGCAAGCATGTTCAATTTCCTGAAAATCATTTAATCAAAAAATAAAATAATGACCCGAAAATGAATATTAATTTTGACCAAAATCATTATGGTACTTCAATTAAATTCAATGAAACACGTTGAAACTAAATACAGTACGGATAGGTGGTGAGCTAATCAGCTACCCTTGTTCCATTGTAAATCACAATGAAAGCTCCTCTAATAATGTAGCCACACAGTAAATTAAACCATCTTTTTGTCTATTCATACCCATGTCCATTTTGTTAAGTTTTATCAACAAATAAATAAATGGGACACAACACTTATTTTACAATGGGAAGTCATTTATTATTTTACTAACAAATAGGACGTAGCATTTTAAAGACGATTCCAACATAAGAAAAACAAGCAATGGTTCGGTTAGGAAATATTTCATACTATATGTACGTTGGTCCAAGTATGAACACCATTTGTCTAGCACTCAAATCCTTATAAATTTTCTACAATGAATGTGCATTTGGTAGTGTTGTGCCTTCAACACACCTAGAATGTATATTCGACAAATCAATTGCAATGGTTTAGATTAGATGAATATCCTAAGGTCAGAATAATGAAATTCTAATTCTTATGCATTCATAAATAAAAGTTGGCATTCCCACTCTTCCATCTAAATACCATAAAACACTTAACTGGTGAATTAAGCTAAAGACAAATCTATATCTAGGGAAAAAAAAAGATTAAGGATTGAAAATCAACACACATTAGGATCCTCCGCCATCCGTGTGCAAATTTGCTATAACATCCTTGCCCAATGCATTTTTGTTGTGTATCATTGTACCTGGTGACTATACATTCAAAACTGGAAAATGTATATCAGAATGGGATAAAGAGTTATAAACCTGTAGCAAGTAGCAACAAACTAAAAAGCTAATAAACATATACGACCAGTTGCCTCTGCAAAACTATGTGACACATTGGTAATATTGAATACAATTGTTCCTAGAATTTGTTCCCAGAAGTTTCTTACATGGGGTTCTTCTGATTTTAAGTGTCGTCAATGTAAGTAAGGAAAAAGGAAAAAGTGAGAGCGATTGCATACACAAAAAGCAAATACATTCATAGGTTAATGTCTAAAACAAAGGGTTACTGTAGTCATACGAAGTGGGCACTCGGTGATTGGTATTTCTACTCTAATTAATATTATGATTCGACTCCCTGGTAAAATCTTGGTATGTCCTTTTGACCTTTTCCGTCCAAACACAAACCATTAAGAGGAGAGAAAATTGAAAAACGACCTGTTAAGAAATTACTCCACTAAGTGGAGTAGGAAAATATCTTCAAAAGAACTAATATAGCAAGTAAATAAAGCATAGAGTCGTAAACTGCCACTGAAGTACTAAACTCGAGAAAAAAATAAAAGTTTAAGTACCCATCACTGTGTTACATACTTTTTTTGTAATATTCCACCTCACTATTCTCACACTACTAACCCTAAGAAGAGATTTAAACAACAAAGATTTGAATCCCAACCCTTGGATATCTCAGGAATTTATAGTAATTTGAGTTCATTCTGCTTTTTCTGGGTATGTTATCAGTACTACATCACCTTAAAGAATACCATTGAAACCTTTTGGTTTTGGTTTTGGTTTTGTTCTTGTTCTGGTTTCCTAACAATTATTAGATAAAACTATTACCGACAAAGTCTAATTCTTTGTTGTTTTTTTCAACACAAATCCTACATTATAAGCAATAGAAATAAACCCGTTAATCAGAAAATTAAATCTTATGAAAGCACATATTCATGTAACAGTGGCCTTAACTGATTGATATTAAACAAATCATGCTGATATTAACCTTGATTCCACAATGACCAAAAATGACCAAAAAAAAAACCTGCGTCAACTAATAAGCCATATCAAGTATACAAAGCATCAAAGAAATCGTAACAAAAGGAAAAGAGGTGTAGGTTTCTCAAAACTAAGGAAGTACGAATTTTGATTCAGTTAAATGAAGTTCATGTGATAGAATATGAAAGTAGGTGTACAAACCTTCCTTCTGTGAGTTCTGCCCTCCATTCTCGTGTTTCCCAATTTATTACTTCTATTGCTTAAATACAATGAAAAATTGTAAAAGAAATCCCAAACTATGAACCCAAGAACACATTTAAAAGAAAAACTTCCATCAATCTTTCCTAGGGCAGAGTGAGTCAGTCAATCAATAGGAGTCTATGTCCCCCGGAAGCAAATAAGAGATGGCAAATTATTGGTTATTCACTTAAACATTCAAAATCAATAAAATATTCTAGCAGTCATCAAAAATAGAAAAAATAAAATAAAAGTGACAGTTAACGAAGATAGCAAAGCGAACACGAAAGACCAATAATTCTCCACAGTATTTTCAGGAAAACTTTGAAAACGAAAGGTTCAAAACTTTAATCCTAATCGTGCTAATTAATTTTCTAATCTCAGCAACACAACTTTCGAGGTAAAAAAGTCCATCCCAAAAGCAATCTCTGAAACTAATAACACCATGGCAAATAAACAAATAAACAACAACACCATGGCACTGCTATCTCAATAATCTCAATTAAACCATGGAACCGCCATCTCAATTAAGTGTCGTAATTATTTTAGATTATGCTTAACTATACTTACTTGAGAACACCATGACAACAAATTAATCCATTGACCAAATTTTATGTATATCACAAATTCACAACAACACCCTACTTAATCAATTGCCAATTCTGGAACAACGACAGTGAGACACAGTGAGATTGTAACTTTGATTGAGAAAAAAATAAGACAACAATGAGGTTCTGATTAATTTACTCACTTAAGGAAAGTAATAGAGAGAGAGAGAGTAGACACACCCTTTCTTTTAGTGGAGGGAGACGGTGAGAAACTAACTTTCTTCATGAACAGATGGATGCTTCTTTGTGAAAAGAGTAGAATGATCCTTGGTGAATTTTTCGCTTTTTTGTCCATTTGGTTTTGAACGTCGGGTAAAAGAAGTAGTTCAACAGGCCAGGACTCCAATCGTTAAAATGCATTTACTCTCTTATTACCGAACTAACTTTAATTCTAATCGGGTATTGAAAGTCCCAATGAGAGAACGAAAGGTTTCTATCTATTCAGTTTCCATAATTAAGACTCTAATTAATTCCTAATTTATTGCCTCTAATCGTGCTAATCTTGCATTACAACGCGTCCTTGGCTCCCGGCCTTCAATTTATACCCCCTTAAAACGAATCCCAGTCATTGGTCATAAAACTTTCCTCCCTTGTTATATTGATAGTTTGGGATTTCGGAATTCTCAGAATTCCGAAAAATTCAAAAATCGAAATTCATCAAAATTTGACCCCTATTATATTCAGAATTACGATTGATTTCGGAATAATCAATATTTCAACTATACTAGCCACTGTGCACGTGGTACCTATGTGGGCTCCACTGAGTTTTTTAAAAAAAATTATAAACATTAAATTACTATTTTACCTCTCTAAAAACCCCAAAAAATTGGAAATTACCAAATTGCCCATGGGACATACACCAAAACACTGTTACTCAACCCCCACATTTTTCTATATGTTAAAGGTATTTGAAATTCCGATTTTTTGAAAAACAGAAATATTAGGCGGAATTCTGAGATTTCGTTCAGAATCACAAACACTGTATATTTAATGGACTTACTGAAATCAGGCTCAGCAGTAGTCACTATTTCTTCAACAAACGGATCTGATCGTCTTGCGTTACTTGCATTCAAGTCTCATTTACTTGATCTAATGGACGTATTAAAATCATGAAATGACTCAATCCACTACTGTCAATGGAGAGGAGTCACATGCGGCCATCGACACCGTGATCGAGTCACTATGTTGAACCTACAATCACAAAAACTGGAAGGTACCCTCTCTCCTTTTATAGGGAACCTCACCTTCCTTAGAGTAATCGCCCTTACTAACAACGGCTTCAAAGGTGAAATACCGCAGGAAATTGGTTGACTGTTTCGTCTAAAAAAACTCTCTCTCAATAATAACTCTTTTGTTGGTGAAATCCCAACCAATCTTACTCGTTGTTCTAACTTGATATTTATCAATCTCGTTGACAACAAGCTATATGGGAACATTCCTGTTGAACTTTCCCATCTAAGAAAACTTCAGGGATTGGGTCTGGAAAAGAATGACATCACTGGACACATCCCACCATCTCTTGGGAACCTATCCTCTCTTATTGAACTTAGCCTTACAACAAGCCATTTAGAGGGAAGCATTCCTGATAACTTATGTCAACTTTCGCACTTGGAATTCTTTAGTGTGGGTGGAAACAATCTCACAGGTGAGGTTCCATCTTGCCTTTACAACAACTCCAACTTAAAAGTTTTTCATGTTTCTGATAATAAACTACAGGGACGTCTTCCCCCCAATATTGGCCTTACTCTTCCAAACGTTTGGGGGTTGTATTTGGCAGTAAACACGTTTAAAGGCCTTATCCCAGTTTCGTTATTCAACGCCACAAGACTTGAAGTTATTGAGTTTTATTCAAATAATTTCTCTGGTTCAGTGCCAACATATTTTGGAAGGTTGTCAGTTCTTCGCATAGTAAATTTCGGCCGTAACCAACTAGGAACCAAAGTTGGAGATGATTTGAAATTCATAACTTCTCTAACCAATTGTAGCAATTTAATGCTAATATGGCGGCTAATTATTTCCCAGGTCTTCTTCCAGATTCTATATCCAATCTATCCAGAACACTTAAACGGTTATCTCTAGGGCACAATTATTAGAGAAATCTTAACAATGTAATAAAGTAGTTTAGAAATAATTTCTAAACTGTTTTCTGTTAGGCTGTTATGCCAGTTGTCTGTTCTGTTATAGTTAAGTTAGGATTCTATTTCTGTACAAGTATATAAACACTGATTAGCTTGTAATAATTCATTCAACAAAATTATAATTTTCATACAGAATCTCAAATCTCTTCATGGTATCAGAGCAGCAACCATGCGGTCTTCTTCTTCGATCCACTTCTGCCATTAAAGCTTCAAAGCTAAGCTTCTTCAATTGTTAATTTCAATACTTAGTAGTTATTGAAAAGATCTATGCAAATTTGATTTCAATTACTTGTTCAATTCGATTCAAAACCTAGAAGTTCAATTTGATTCAATTCTTTTATCTCAAATATCAATTTTTCTTTTTTAAAACTTCAATTCAGTTCGTATTATCTTCTCTTCGATTTCAGTATAAATCTTGTTTCAAGTTCATATCTGTTTCAAGTCAAATATGAATACTAAAGATTCAATCTCTTCGTTAGTCATCAATATCACAAATTTTGTTCCTGTTAAACTCAACATAGAGAACTTTCTCATTTGGAGACAACTATTTCTTCCTCTTATTCGAAGTTTTGATCTTGGTTCTTACCTTGATGGCTCTTTTTCTTGTCCTGAAAAATTCAAGAAAGATGCTCAAGGTGTAATTACAAATGTTGTTAATCCCAAATACACTGAGTGGATTAGAACTGATCAAACACTCATGATTTGGATCAATTCGACTTTATCAGAATCAGTGTTACCTTATACTGTTGGTGCACCTAATGCTAGAGGTCTTTGGATAACACTAGAAACTCGATTTGCTCATATATCAAGGTCTCATGTAATTCAATTGAAAGAAAGACTTCAAACTGTTAGTAAATGAAACAAGTCAATGGCTGAATATCTTCAAAGTGTTAAAGGGATATGTGATGCACTAGCTGCTGCTGGAGAACCAGTTCATGATAGTGATGGAATATTCCATATTTTAAGAGCCTTACCAAAAGGATATGAGGCATTTGCCACTTCAGCTAGGATGCATTTACAGGACTTAACTTTGGATTCTCTACACAGTTTGATTCTTAGTGAGGAAATTGCTATTCAAAGCAGACAGAGAAATATTCTTACTTCAGATAATGGTGCTCAAGCCTTAATTTGTTGCAATGCAAGGCAACTTTCACAGTCAAGGAAGAGGGAGTTTCTCATATTTAAGAGGAAACAATTACAACAGAGGAAGAGGAAACTTTAATCAGTTCACTTCATCAAATTTCAACAATGGTGCATCCTCAAGTAACAACAACTTCTCAAATGGAACTTCAAATTATAACAACAATGGCACTAGACCAGTGTGTCAAATCTGCAACAAAGTTGGACATCTTGCAATTGACTGTCATAATCGCATGAATCATCCTTTTGCAGGCAAGATTCCACCTCAAAAGCTATCTGCTATGATAGCAGAAAGAGCAGCCTACAACACTTATTCCTCCTTCTACAATGAGAATTTCAATCCTGATGATAACTACAACACACCATCAAATGACAACTCTGCTTCTGCATTCTATGCTTCATCTGGCCCTCACACAAACACTGCTTATTATACTGGAAATGGTGCTTACAACTCACAGTTCAATGGAGCAAATGCATCTACTTCTTATGGAAATGGTGCTTACAACTCACAGTTCAATGGAGCAAATGCATCTACTTCTTATGGAAATGGTGATAACTACAACACACCTTACAACTCACAATTCAATGGAGCAAATGCATCTACTTCTTATGGACAAAGTTCAGCTCAGCCAACTCAATGGTTTGCAGACACTGGTGCAACTAATCATGTAATAGCTGATCTCAATAATCTTTCTCTGCATGAGGATTACAAAGGCAAGGATGTAGTGACTATTGGAAATGGTAAATCTCTCACCATATCTAATATTGGTTACTCTTTAGTTCATCCTGCATCATCACACACAAACTTTGCTTTAAAAGACATTTTACATGTACCTCACCTTTCTCAAAATCTATTATCAGCCCATCGATTTACAACTGATAATAATTGTTCCATAACCTTTGACTCATTAAATGATGTTGTGAAGGACAACATCTCGGGGAAGATGCTTTTCCAAGGACCACATAGACATGGTCTATATCCCTTCAAGCTCTTTCCTCATAAAAAGCTTCACTCATCAGCACAACCTTCTCAACAGCCTTCCTCACAACCTTCCAGTCCATGCACTTACATTGGTGAAAGGACTTCATCTGCTACTTGGCATGCTAGAATTGGCCATCCATCTCTTGTTATTTTGAATAAAATTGTTACTTCAAATAATCTTCCTGTTGAAGGACATATTGTACCTGATTTCTGTACTTCATGTAAGCTTGGTAAAAGCACAAAATTACCTTTTCTTTCATCAGATTCCAAATATAATAAACCATTGCATCTTGTTCATTGTGATCTTTGGGGTCCTGCTCCAGTGGCTTCTATCAATGGTTTTTTATACTATGCTAGTTTTGTTGATGATTATTCAAAATATTGTTAGATATATCCTATTCATAAAAAGTCTGATTTCTATTCTGTGTTTCAAATTTTCAAAACCATCAATGAAAACTTACTCAGCTCAAAACTTAAAATTCTCGGAAACGGATCAAATGTGAATTTACAAGTACAAAACTTGAGATTTATCTTCAACAATCTGGTATTACACACCAGTTTTCTTGTGCTCACACACCTGAACAAAATGGTGTAGCTGAAAGGAAACACAAACACATTGTTGACATGGCTAGAACTCTTTTAGCTCATAGTGGTGTTCCTTTCATCTACTGGCCTGACCTTTTTCAATCTTGTGTTTTCCTCATTAACAAGTTACCATCCAAATCCCTTCAATACACTTCACCTTGGGAAACACTATTTCAAAAGTCACCTAATTATAATTTTCTCAAAGGCTATGGTTGTTCATGTTATCCTTGGCTTAGACCATATAACTCCAACAAACTGCAACCTAGAAGTATTGAATGTACATTCATTGGTTACAGTCTTCAGCATCTTGGATACAAATGTTTAGATTCTAAAACTGGTAGAATCTATATTTCAAGGCATGTAGTATTTAATGAAAAATCATTTCCATTCAAAAACTCACCACTTTTATCTTCTGCTTCCTCTCCCTGCTTATGTCCTCATGATATTTATGTCCCATATGTCTCTACTTCCATTCCTACTAACACACCATCAACTTCTATTCAAAATGCATCAGCATCTGAACATATTCCAATTCCTACTTCTCCTCTACAGTCCACTTCACAACATCACTCTTTAACTCCTCATCACTTACCTGTTAAACTTAATTCTGAACAATTCACCTCTTCTTAACAGTCATCACAAAATTCAACTTCTTCAGCTTCAACACACAACATTATTCCATCACCTCCTCCATAACTAGTGCAAAATCCTAATCAACATACCATGATCACTCGAGCCAAAAATGGTGTACACAAACCAAAGAAAGTACTTATCACCACAAAATATCCCATGACTGCTTTTACATCATCACTTCAGTCTTTACCAGAAGTTCCAACAAGTCACATTCAGGCAATGAAGAATTCTCAATGGAGGCAAGCAATGACAGAGGAATTTAATGCTCTACAACAAACTGGTACATGGTCCTTAGTTCCATTTGATCCTTTATATAATTTGATTGGAGCTAAGTGGGTTTTCAGGCTTAAACTACACTCTGACAATTCCATTCAAAATTTTAAAGCTAGATTAGTTACCAAAGGATATCATCAACAACCTGGAATTGATTTTAGTGAAACCTTTAGTCCAGTTGTCAAGCCTCAGACTATCAGAATAGTCTAGCTTTTGCAGTTCAATATGGTTGGAAGCTTAAATAACTAGATGTGTGTAATGCATTTCTACATGGGCATCTTCAAGAAGAAGTATTTATGGTTCAACCACCAGGTTTTGTTGATCCTACAAAACCTACACATGTGTGCAAGTTACACAAGTCTCTCTATGGCCTAAAACAAGCACCTCGTGCTTGGTATGCTGAATTACATCAAGCTCTCCTCAGTCTGCAGTTTGAAACTTCATCAGTAGACACTTCTCTTTTTGTCAAGTCTGTTGGTACAGACATTATCATCCTTTTAGTATATGTTGATGATATAATACTTACTGGCAGTTCTGAAGCACTGATTCAAGAAGTCACTCATCAGCTGAGTAAGAAATTCTCTATGAAGGATCTTGGTAAGCTAAATTATTTCCTCGGTCTTGAAGTTCACAGAAAAGCAGATTCTTTACATCTTTGTTAAGCCAAATATCTAGAGAACTTGTTCAGAAAGCTAAAATGGATAGAGCCAAGCCACTTTATACACCATGTACAAGTTTTAAACTTGACTCTGAATCAGGAGATATCTATGATGATCCTTCCTTATACATATCATTAGTTGGAGGATTACAATACTTAGTCTGGACAAGGCCTGATATTAGCTTTGTAGTAAATCAGGTCTCACAATTCATGCATGCTCCAAGGACATCTCATTTCAGTGCAGTTAAAAGAATACTTAGATACATCAAAGGCACTTTAAGTTATGGTGTTTGTTTCAAAAGTGGACCACAACAACTTATATCCTATTCTGATGCTGATTGGGCTGGCTCTCCACATGACAGGAGATCAACAAGTGGTTATATTGTATTCTTGGGAAACTATCCAATAACATGGTCAGCAAAGAAACAATCAACAGTAGCAAGATCCTCTACTGAAGCAGAGTACAGATCCTTGGCTCACACAGCTGTAGAACTCTATTTTCTCAATTAGATACTTCTCAGTCTTAAAGTGCACATTAAGGATTCTCCAATCATCTGGTGTGACAATATAAGTTCCATTGCTCTTGCTTATAATCCAATATTTCATGCCAGAACTAAGCATGTGGAAGTTGACTACCATTACATTCGTGAACTGGTGACTAGTAAAGTGTTGCAGGTCAAGTACTTGTGCACTCAAGATCAAGTAGCTGACATCTTTACAAAAGGTCTCACATCTGCCAAATTTCAAGCATTAACGTACAAGCTCTCAGTGTTGCCACTTCCAGCTTGAGGGGGTGTATTAGAGAAATCTTAACAATGTAATAAAGTAGTTTAGAAATAACTGTTTCTGTTAGGCTGTTATGCCAGCTGTCTGTTCTGTTATAGTTAAGTTAGGATTCTATTTTTGTACAAGTATATAAACACTAGTTAGCTTGTAATAATTCATTCAACAAAAATATAATTTTCAGACAGAATCTCAAATCTCTTCAACAATAACATATACGGAAGTTTTCCTGTAGGAATTGACAATTTAGTTAACCTAGAAATATTGACTCTTGGCAACAATAATCTCACCGAGAACATCCTTGCAGATATAGGTAAGCCCAACAGACTGACTTATTTATTTGCCAATGGAAATATGCTATCCGGACAAATTCCAACATCTGTCGAAAATATGACTCAACTGAGGCAACTTGGTTTATCAGGTAACAGTCTTAGTGGAATCATTCCACCTACTCTTGGAAATTACCAAAACCTGGAATATCTCGATCTTTCTCAAAATAACCTCAATGGTACGATACCCAAAGAAGTTTTTCGCCTTTCTTCCCTTACGATTGCCCTTTACTTGCAAGAGAATTCCCATACTAGTTCATTGCCACCACAAGTAGGTAACTTGACCAATCGTGTAGAGTTATCAGTTTCTGGAAATAGATTGTCAGGCCGCATTCCGAACTCGCTTGGTTATTGTTTGAACCTTAAAGTCCTTGGCCTAGACAATAACATCTTTGAAGGAGAAATACCCAAATCATTGATTTCTTTAAGAGGTCTAGAAGGACTTGACCTTTCTCGTAACAACTTGTCAGGTGAGATCGATTCCAGAATACTTAGAGCGGCTTCCTCTTTCAAACTTGAATTTGTCCTTCAACCAATTTGAGGGACGAGTTCCAAACAATGGGGTTTTTGGTAACGCAAGCTTGTTTTCACTTGTTAGAAACGAAAACTTGTGCGGAGGAATATTAGAATTGAAGTTGCCTCCATGCACCCAAACAGGCATTCAGAAAACAAAGAAAACTTCCATTCTGGTCAAAGTGATTGTTCATGTCATTGTTGGGAGCCTGTGTTTGCTTATGTTGTCGTGTGCTTTTCTTGTGTGTTACCGAAGAGCCATAGCAAAGAACATACCATCTTCAAAAGCAACGTTGTTCGACCAGTTTTATGAAAGGATCTCTTATGTAGAGCTCCTTAAAGCCACGAATGGATTCTCTACAGACAATTTGCTTGGTGTTGGGAGTTATGGCTCAGTGTTTAAAGGTGTTATCCAAGACATGAACAGAGTTATTGTCGTGAAAGTTCTAAATCTTCAACAAGAAGGAGCTCTGTCAGTAACCTCCACTCTCAACCACTCGTGGCAGACCACGTGTACGTTCTACACTACAGAGCACGTGTCCACATGGCCACACGTCCTACTACAGCTCGTCCCACAACATCAGATCGTACCAATGACCCAACACCCAGGTTGTCACCAGCAACAGTTACAACCATTCATAGAAAGATATCAACTAGCACAATCTTGGAGCTCAATCAACGCCACAATCAAGGAAACATTAACTTTGTAACAGCACATTAATGGTGAGTCATCAAGATAGCACACAAGGTGGGTCTGCAATCCATAACGGTTCAATGACACATCTATAAATAGAGAGAGATGAACTACGTAAGGCTTGATTCAAGTTTACCCTGAGAAACTTGATACGTAGGCAACTCTTATCCCAAGAAGAGTGCAGCCATTCCCTATCCAACAAATCATCAGGTCGTAGTCCTAAAGTAACCAACATTTACATTGGCGTCGTCTGTCGGTTCATTTCCTTAAGAAAAGAACAACCACTCTTTTCTCAAGCCCACGAAGCTAGTTAGAAAAATCACAATGGAGCCCAATCTACAAGCATTGGCATACCAGATGAAGACACTCCAAGAAGCCTTCATCACTTTACAACAAGAAAACTAGACAATGTGAGAGCAGGTTAACTCCAATGCCAACAATGGCACCACAAAAGCCGGGGAGCACAACACTGTTGCAGCCCTAACCAACACCACCAATCAGCGTTTAGAAGATTTTGTGCAAAAACTAGAGAAGTCAAGCGAAAGAGCTAGTGTGGTCCAGATCGCTTAGAAGATGCTAGAGATGTACAAAGCATCACCATTCATCCAAGATATCCGAGACAAACAACCTCCTTCAGAGTTCATCCAACCAAAGTTTTGCCAGACGACGGCGGTACCTCCTGCCCAAGCGAGCACGAGCTTCGCTTCGCAAATAAATCCTAGCACTCTATAGTCATCGACTACGACTACGAAGTGCAAACTTTTTCCGGCCCGGTTTAAAGGGCGGAGCAATAGGCGGTTTTACACACTCCCTCCAGATTCGATCAACAACCCGACAAGCTTCCGAGGCGTTAAGTAGCGAGTTAGATCCATAATGAAAGAAGCGCGCCGACTTGGACTCCTTGTTTCAGCTCAAGCAAGCTCATGGAGAAACGATCCGAACTTTCCTAGGACGTTTTAAGAAGGACCTCCTCTCACTGGAGTCAGGACTCAGTGACGGTTTTGCAATTTCTGGGTTCACAGACGCCCTCTTGGACGACTCCGACCTAGCAGGGTCCCTCATGCGCAACAAGCCAGACACCTCAGCCGACCTGTATCACAGAGTTGACAAATACATCAAGTACGAAGAGTGGATGCATGGCCAAGCACAAAAGCAAATAAGTCCTCGCAATTAGCAACGAGCCAGACCCCAAGGAAAGTAACAACAACAACAACAAGAGATCCAACGCCAGCAAGGGAATTGATCAACATAGCCAGCCTATGGCCGTTCCACATGTGGGGGCTAAACATCATGGGACCGTTCATCCCGCAAAAGAAATCAGGGATCAAATACATCCTAGTAGCCACAGATTACTTCACCAAGTGGGTTGAAGCAATCCCACTAGTCCAAGTCAAGGAAGTCAACGTAATCAACTTCATCTGGACCAATATCATCACTAGATTTGATCTACCCCACACCCTAGTCATGGACAACGGAACACAATTTGCTGGCACTCAAGTCAAGGATTTTCTACAAAAATGGCGCATCACACAAACATTTTCTACACCTAGATATGCACAAAGCAATGGCCAAGAAGAGGCCACCAACAAGGCCATCAAAGAAAACCTCCAAAAGAAGCTGGAGAGCAAGAAAAACCAATGGCCATAGCAACTTGAAAATATTCTATGGGCATACAGAACAACAGCTAGATCTAGTACAAATGAGTCTCCTTTCACACTTTGCTTTGGAACGGAAGCAATGATACCATCAGAACTCACAATCACAACTACACATTATGACATTGTTGAATCAGGAGTCAATGACAACATCTTGGCAAAAGAAGTGGATCTCCTAGAAGAATGTAGAGAAACTGTCGCAATATTCCTAGCTCGGTACCACCAAACAATCCAGCGTTCTTACAACAAGAAGGGCATCCCAAAATCTTTCCAAGCTAGCGACCTAGTCCTCAAAAAGACTTTAGCACCAGCCAAGCTCTACCCAACATGGGAGGGCCCCTACATTGTTGACAAAGTCGTTGGGAATGGCGCATATTAGACCAAAACCCAGCTAGGTGATAGGCTTCCCCGACCTTGGAATACAGCTCTCCTCAAACGCTTTTATCAATAAGTTTTTCTCCAAGTACATAAGTCAATATGAATGAATTCTCATCAACATTGTGAGTACAACTATCATTTTTGCATTACATGAGCACCTTGCATTTCACACTGCGTAGCCCGACCTAAGACATCACAATATCAGGTCGGATATCAAAGATGGAATCCAGAACGACTCAACAACAGCCACGTAGTGGTTAATTTTCAATCAATTCAAACCAAGGTCCCCTAAAAGGACCTTAAACCAACTTAAACACCAACACCAAGGTTAAGTATGGTTCAACTGTAATTGTCACTCAAAGGCCAATTATCAAACAAAATTCTATCTAGGGGACCCCAAAAGGACCCCAAGTCAACTTACTTACAAAGGGTTTAAGACAGACTCAAATATAATGGCCACTCAAAGGCTAATTATATCAATCAGAAGTTCCCCCAAAAGAAACGAATCAAGGCGTACACCTAGGGACAAGACGAAGTCTAGGTGCCAACTACTCAAATACATCAGGTCGTACTCAAACGTTCTACGACCTGTGACAAAAGACGACCTAGCAAAGTCAAGCAGTCCATCAGGACTAGTACTACGTAGCACAGGTCGTCAAACAACAAATCAGCCAAAACAAAAGCAATCACATGCATACTTCAAGCCGACTTCAACAAGTAAGTAATTTAAATATTTCTAATTATAAAATCAGTTAGATACCGAGGCCCCCAGGTTATCCCGGGAAAACGACCTCAGTATCCCCATCAAAAATAATATTGTATCAGTATCAAGAACAAAGAGCTGTTTAAATATTGTTCAACGACCTCCCAACCCAAGAGCAAACACAAGACGTTCATAGTTAATTCACACAAGGAAGATTCTCCACATTCAAAGGGTTCAGATCACCACCCTCTACAGCACCAGAACTAGTAGCCTGATCAACAACAACTTCAGAAACATCTGACCCAGAAATAACAGGAGGAACAGCTGGAGCAACCGGTGGCACAACGACTTGGTCAGATGGCAGATCAAATGGTCTACTAGCATCTACACCAACATCTGCAGCAGACACTGTTGCAGCCCCACTTTCAACAGACATCTTAAGGCGATCATACTTATCCAATGCCTCAATATAATTATCCATCAGCACGTAAACGTCACCACTCTCCACCGTGTCTACCAAGTCGTTATATGCAGTTTCAGCTCGTTCAGCAATGGAGCGCAGCCTCTTGCACTCATCGCTTTGCAGAATCTCCAGCTTTGCAGAATCCAGAGCGAGTTGCAACAGAGCCACTTTACCACCCAACTACTGCACTTGACCCCTCAGCCTTGCAACATCCGTTCTCTGCACTTGCTGATCAACCACCAATCTGCTACAAGTTTGCTTGCTGACATCCAGCTCCTTCTTGTAACGGTCGGAGATAGATGTCATATCCTTCAGCTTCCTATACATTGCCAGAACCGAGCACACAAGATAACAAATATAGACATTAGAGTGGATCAAAATCAACAAGACCCAAAAAGAGCAAGCTCAGAACGGAAGAATACTCACATAGCACAACGACCGTTCCATCTCCACCAAGTTCACTTCCAGGCCCTTATTATCCAGCTTGTGCCTATCCCCGGCAAGCACAATACTCTCCAACAACGTCCCACCAACCAAAGGGGACTTGAAACTACAATCACCATTCACAACAAACTTCGGCAACAAACTATAAGGGTCCTCATACGTAACCATTCTATCAAGGACAACACTGTCACTCTTCTTACTTGGATTCGTACTTTCTGACCCCTTGCCCTGCTCAGCAGCAGGCTCAGCCTCACTAACTTTCTTCTTTCCACGGGCCTCAGCCACCCCAGCATCATCAGCCAAATCAATCAGGTTCATCCTCTTTAGGGGAACCCGACTTGAAGACGCACAACCTTCAACAGAACCAGGTCGGTTTTCAGACTCAGATCGGGCCTTCTTAGCCCCCTCCGGCTCAACCACTTCGGAATGCCTTTTCAGATTAGGCTTTCGGAACGAAGTAGGAGCATCACCCTCCTCACCAGCACTGCCACCTGCAGCACCACCAACACTTCCAGCACCCGCATCTCCAGAAGAGAAGCAGTTGGATGCAGAACGATCTGCATCACCAAAGGAGAAGTCGTTGGACACAGAGTGCCCTCCATCCCCCAACTCGGAACGTTGGGGTGCCAAATGATTTGCATCACCCAACTCAGAATGTTGGGATAACAAACGATTTGCGTCACCTAACTTAGGACGTCTGGAAGGCGTCACCCCTCCAACCGTCCTCACCGCACCAGAACGGATTGTAATCTCTGTAAAAACAAACCAAATAAATCAGAACGTCCAAATTATAATTTATCATACACATTACGACCTATAACCAACGACCTACCAGGAAATTGTACAACACGTTTATCAATCTCCAAACCAGGCGGGCAATATCTACCCACATCCAACAACGGCTTACGCCCCCATTCCTCCTTACTCACCCCCACAATAACAGGAAACTTTCCCTTATAAACATGAAAACTAAAGTTCATAGCACCCGACCTCCTCACAACAAAGTGCTCCGTCACATCGTTTAAGCAGATGTTGTAGCCCCTATCATTCAACAAATCCAACACATGGAGAATCCTCCAACTGTTCCCTACGAGTTGACAGGGGGATTTCCCCAAAAAGTTCAAAACCTCCACAGTAAGACGGGAAAAGGGCAGCCTCATCCCAGCCTTCAATTGCCCATAACAAACAACTACTCCTCCACCCCAAGGAATGTAGTCGTTAGTATACAAATTCTTCTCCCCAGCTAGATTGTACATAGACAGATTGGATTTCACCCAACCAAACTCCTTTCTCAAAGCGGCATAACAATCCACCGACTTAGGCTTCCTCTCATCCACCGTCTCCAACGAGGAAGACGACGAAGCCTCATCACCACTACGAACCCTCTCCTCAACTTCTTCGTCACTTACCGTTCTCTCTCTCCATTTACCAACTTCAATCTTACCACTAAAACTATCACTAGTCATAGACATTGCACAATCAAAGAAAGAAGGAAATCTCAAATTTCTAAAGTTAAAAACACAAACTTGATGGCAAGGGACGAGAAGTTATTTTTTTTTCTTTCTCTTTGCTTTCTTTCCTTTTCTTTCACTCTGGATTTTTTCCTTTTTTTCCTTTGGTTGAAAAGTGAACAAACAAAACGCTATTACATGTCAAAAACCCCCTCAACTGCCCAAACACCTTGAGACAATCAAAACGTTTCGTGTTCCCAAAAACTAAATCATTATACGCCCACAAATCGCAGTAACTACGGGCCCACGAATCCAACGCAACAGTTCCCGCACATTCCCCGAAACCTAAATTCAAAACAAAATAGCTGTCAGACATGTGCTTTCAAACTTTACTTTTTAATCGTTCTCCTTCCACACAACAACTGCCCAAAGAACGAATAAAAATAAAGGGGGATGTGTAAGTACCCTCCGTTCTACACTACAGAGCACGTGTCCACATGGCAGGACGTCCTACTTTAGCTCGTCCCACAACATCAGATCGTACCAACGACCCAACAGCCAGGTCCTCACCAGCAGTAGTTACAACCATTCATGGAAAGATATCAACTAGCACAATCTTGGAGCTCAATTAACGTCATAATCAAGGAAACATTAACTTTGTAACAACATATTAATGGCGAGTCATCAAGATAGCACACAAGGTGGATCTGCAATCCATAACAGTTCAAGCACACATCTATAAATAGAGAGAGATGGACTACGTAAGGCTTGATTCATGTTTACCCCGAGAAACTTGATACGTAGGCAACTCTTATCCCAAGAAGAGTGCAGCCATTCCCTATCCAACAAATCATCAGGTCGTAGTCCCAAAGTAACCAATATCTACACCACGTGTCCAGACTACAAGCAGGTCGTGCATACGACCTAAGGTCAGGTCGTCCAAACGACCTAGAAAACGTAACCGCTGCAAGCTGGTCAACAACATCATTAATGATAGATTATTACTTCGTAACGGAAGGAGTAAAAGCAATCATCAAGACAGCACAAAAGGGGGATCTACGCCTATAAAAGGAGGCGTCTTCTCCATTATCGGGGGAGGCTCACATTCTCTCTATCTCCAACTCAATCACTCAAAATGAACTACGTCTAATTTGATTCCAGTTCATTAGAGAACTGGATATGTAGGCAACTCAGGGCACCGACCTGAGTTCAGTCAAGCATCTTATACAAATCCTTTTCTCCGAGATTGTAAGGTCCTGCCTAAATTGTACCTCTACATTGACGTCGTCTACCAATTCATCTTCTTGAGAAAAAACATTCACACCATTTTCTCAAGCCCACAAAACTTGGTAAAACCACCATGGAAGAACAGTCAGCATTCTTCCATTCAACTATCAATGTCAGCAAGCGAAAAGTTAGTGTTCTAAGAGATAAGTCTATATTCAACTATCTTTCATTTATACTAATCTTTAATCTTTTGATCAATTTGGATAATCTGTGCATACTTCTATGTTACAAGATATACTTCATATTTACAGATCACTTGCAGTTGATCCAGTACCAACCCGAGGGCTTCAACTACCACCATGTCACATGCTTCTTTTACGGCGAATCAGTGACAATACAGATCCAGGAATCCAACTTAGAGGTTGCTCCTTACCAGGTCTACTAAGGTGTTGGTTCAACCAATCTCAAACAGAAATTTCATAGCATGCCAATCTATGGACCTATATCAATGAGGAAAATCATACACCAGCATAAAGAGCTATATCAAAACCTCAGCCAGATCTCATGCAAAGACCTCCTCCAGGTCGTCCTCAGCCTGGTCGTCCTCCTCCAGGTCATTTTCAGCCTGGTCGTCCTCCTCTAGGTCATCCTCCTCTAGGTCGTTCTAAGCTAGTTCATCTATCAAGTACCACCTAACAGTGTGCGCACCGCCGAGATCTTTCCGAATTAGGGTTGCACGCGTGATTCTGACAATTGTAGCCAAAGTTATGGCCAAAATACCAAAACGCATCTAGTCAAGTCGTCCTCCACCAGATCGTCCTCCTCTAGGTCGTCCATCTCCAGGTCGTCCATCAGATCTAGTGACAACGTGCACGTCACCGAGATCTTTCCGAATTGGGGTCGCACGCGTGATTATGACAACTGTAGCCAAAGTTATGGCCAAAATACCAAAACGCATCCAACCAGGTCGTCCATCTCTAGGTCATCCTCAGCCAGGTCGTCCATTAGATCCAATAACAATGTGCGCGCCACCGAGATCTTTCCGAATTGGGGTCGCTCGCGTGATTCTGACAACTGTAGCCAAAGTTATGGCCAAAATACCAAAAAGTATCCAAACTTATTCCAATTCCTCCACCAGGTCGTCCTCAGATCAACACAACCACCATGGAAGCACAACTACAAACTATGGTAGATCAAGTCAAGTTCCTCCAAGAATCATTCACCACGCTCCAGCAAGAGAACGAAGCTATGCGCGAGCAAACCACTTCCAACACCAACAACGTGACTCCAGACGTCATCGACAACAACGCAGTCACAACCCTTATTACAACTACTAATCAATGCCTTGACGATCTCACCTAACGACTGGACAACACAGGCGAAAAAGCCAGCGCAACCCAGATCATTCAGAAGATGCTCCAGTCATACAAGGTGTCACCATTCACCACAGAAGTCAGGGACAAGCAGCCTCCCACTGACAACCATAGTATCATCAATGTGCAATCGGACAACTCAGCATCATCTAACTTAGATCCTCTGCGTCATCACTTTCGGTGAGGTCGTTTTCAAGTCACTCATTCGGATCAGCTCATCCCACCATTTCGAATCCCTCCTCAAGTCTTTCATCATCCTTAGAGCGGCTTATCATCATCAAGTCACTCATCTTTAGATCACTTATGCTCAAGTCGGCTCATCCTTAAAACAACTCATCATCAAGTCATTTCATCCCTCGGATCATTTCATCCGTAAACGACTCATCCTCAAGACAGGTCATCCTCAAGTCAATTCATCCTCAAGTCACCTCATCCTCAGATCAGCTCATCCTCAGATCAGGTCAGCCTCAAGTTAGGTCAAAGTAGGTCTACAACCTAGAAGAAGCAACCAATATTCCAACTATCATTTCAACTCGAACACAATCAATGTCAGTTCATCTTGTACACAACAAGTTGTCATCAGTTCATTGGAGCTTGAACGAACATCACTGGGGCTAAACAACATTAACACCCACAAAGGGTCGCTGCTTACTACTTAACCGGGGGGCTAGTGATAAGCACACCAGGTAAAGGATAACAATCAATCATAGTAATGCCCCCAAAAGGCTTACTATCAGCCAACTAAATTGGCATTTACGATCATAGTAATGCCCCCAAAAGGCTTACTATCAGCCAACTCAAATGGTATCTACAACAACAATAGCGCCTCCAAAAGGCTGGCTATCAACCAATCAGCTTGACGCCCTGCTAAGGATCAAGTTTGAACCATGCACTATGATGTCAGATCGCATTCAAGGATGCTCAATGGGAATCAACCATAGTGACGCCCTCAAAAGGCTAACTATCAACAAAATCGCCCCCAAAAGGCGTACAATCAACTTAACACCAATGCAAGGGTTAAGTTTGATTCAACTGTAATTACCACTCAAAGGTTAATTATCAGTCAAAACCAATCTACGAACTACGATTTACAATCTACGCACTACGAGCTACAATCTGCGCACTACCACATCAACTCCTAACAAAGCTCTAAGCAACAAACAACATCTAGCCTACAAACACAGAAAATTCAATTTGCATCAATTTCTATTTTCAACCAAGTAAGACACGCGGTCTCTTTTATTAACTTTCTTTACAACACTATTCTACAAATAGTGATATAAAGAAAGGGGGCTATGTCAATACCCTCCACTCTCAACCACTCGTGGCAGACCACATGTCCAGACTACAAGCAGGTCGTGCATACGACCTAAGCTTAGGTTGTCCAAATGACCTAGGAAACGTAATCGCTGCAAGCTAGTCAACAACATCATTAATGACAGATCATTACTTCGTAACAGAAGGAGTAAAAGCAATCATCAAGACAGCATAAAAGGGGGATCTACGCCTATAAAAGGGGCCGACTTCTCCATTATCGGGGGAGGCTCACATTCTTTCCATCTCCAACTCAATCACTCAAAATGAACTATGTCTGACTTGATTCTAGTTCATCAGAGAACTGGATACGTAGGTAACTCAGAGCACTGACCTGAGTTCAGTCAAACATCTTATACAAACCCTATTCTCCGAGATTGTAAGGTCCTGCCTAAATTGTACCTCCACAAGCTCCAAAGAGTTTCCCTACCGAATCTAATGCCTTGAGAAATCTCCGCCATCGAAACCTTCTCAAAATCATAACATCTTGCTCAAGTGTGGACTTTCAAGGCAATGATTTCAAAGCTCTGGTTTTTAAATTCATGTCTAATGGGAGCTTGGAGGAGTGGCTACACCCACGAGTAGATGAGCAGCATCTCCACCATAAAAGCTTGAACTTCACTCAAGGACTAAATATAGCAATTGATGTTGCATGTCCACTAGAGTACCTTCACCACTATTACCAACCAGGAATTGTCCATCGTGATCTGAAGCCAAGCAATGTTCTTCTCGATTATGCCATGACTGCTCATGTAGCTGATTTTGGAATCGCTAAAATGTTCTCTGCCACTTCTAATGATTCTTCACAAACGCAAATCAGCTAAGTTATAGTCAAGGGAACAATTGGATATGTGGCTCCAGGTAAATTATATAAGGCCATTGTTCAGACATATACTATTTTGTGATGGTGTTTGTTATATAATTTCTATATTCCTTTATATATTTACTGGTCATAGGAAGCTTGCTAATTGTGTCGCATGCAACAGATATTCTGTGTCTCACATTTTCATTATACATACGCATAGTACAGAATGGGGGGTGAGGCTTCCATGGAAGGAGATGTGTACAACTTTGGGATATTGTTGCTAGAGATATTTACAGGGAAGAAACCAACGGATAACATGTTTTAGATGGACTCACCCTACACAACTATGTCCAAATGGCTTTGCACAATCAAGATGCGGAAATCGTAGGTCCAACGATGCTTTTAGAAGAAAATGCGGATGATATTCAAGTTGAGGACGAGAGCCATACACAAGAAAAACTACAAGAATGTTTGATTTCAGTAATAAGACTTGGACTCGCATGTTCAATGGAATCACCAGTAGAACACATGACTATCAAAGATGTTATCACAGCGTTGCACCATATAAAGGACCACTATCAAGGTGCCAGGGTTCATTGAGTTAATGTCTTATTATGACAAACATTTTCTCATGTAATTTCATTTGTGAAAGGAAATCAAATGAGGAACCTTAAAAATGCAATAATAGCAGTACTTATTCCACATCCCTCCATAATACTCTACCTCACATTTATTCACAACACTTCATCAAATTCTCCACTCTGGATGCACTCTTCGAATGGAGTCTTGAGCACTAGGATGGTAATATGAAATTAGTGTCTGCAAGCGGGGTTGCAAAAAGAGCATCTAAGTCAGCATTTACATGCCTTTGTTTTAAACTAGGTTCTACTTGATTGACATCAACAATGTTCAATGTAGAAGGAGATTGAGTAAGCTAGCTTAACTTCTTCATGATTTCTTTTGAGACTAGGGTTGTAACGCCCGTATTTGTAATTTGTATTTATTTATATTAATTAATTTTTTTATTTAAAAATTTGTTGGATTGGATTTGGGATATGTGGGCCTGGTTTCTGGGCCCGAGTCTGTGTTGGGCTTAGGTTTCAAAACCCAGGTATATATTCATATTTTTCAAGAGAATAGGGTTTAGAGATAAAAATAAAATAAAATGGAGGCGGCTCGCTTGCTAGAGAGTTGGAGCCAACGATTCGGACTATGAGGGATTCGTGGAGCTTTTAATTAAGGTGAGTAGTTAGTTTTTCCATTTCACTGAATCTAGAGTTTTACGATACAGACATAATTTTACTGTCCAAGGTTTCCGTTCATTTTTCTGTTGGTTCTTCTCTAGTTATTCTGCTATATTGTCGAAGTGTTAAACTGGTTAAATGTTAGTAGATTGTTTTGCTTAATTATTGAACTGTTGAAGCTTATTGGGCTGTTAATGGCGGCGAAAGCCCAACAACAAGAAATCGTCTACCATTTTTGTTTGAGCTCTTTTGTGGTGGTTTTGAACCCTTACTGATGTGGTTAGGATTGAAGGATGTTTGGTGGTTGTGGTGAAGTGTTAGTTATGTGGTATTGACGTGGGTTTGAAGGATGTCGAAGCATGAAGGAAGTGTTAATGGCGGCTCGCCCAAACATCCTCCTATAAAATATTTTGAGCTGTTATTCGGTTAATTTTGTTGGTTGATTGATGATTGGTTGAAGTGGGGTAGTGTAGTGTGTGTGAGTGCTGTCAAATGGGGGCTGTTGAAGCTCCCAAAGTTTGTTAATGGCGCCGACCACCAAATGGTGAGGAGTGGGGGACTCGGGTTTTGTTGGTATGGGAAGAGGTGGTTTTGCAGGAGGGTCAAAACCGCTGGGATGAAGGCGGTCGAGTGGTGGTTAGTGGTAGCTGGTGGTGGAGGGAGCTGTGGAGGAAGAAGAAGGAAGGGGCGTTAATGGCGATACTGTTTCTGTTGATGTGGTTAGGCCTTGGGCCGAAACCTATCAGTGGGTGGGGGTTTGGGCCTTAGTTGGTTTTTCTTTGCGCCAGTTCTATTTTGTTAGTGTTGGGCCGAAATTAATCTTTTGTTTTAGGCCAGTTTAGATTAGTTTCTTTGGGTCGAACCCATTTGTGTTTTGGCTAGTTCAGTTTAAGTTTTTAGGACAGTTTCATTTCTTTTGTTTGGGCCCGTTCTATCTTTGTTTGGACCAGTCCATATGAATTAAAAATAGGTCCAAATCTTTAAATGTTTAGACTTTTGGGTTTTGGTTTTGGGCTTTGATTGTGGACTTTTGACTGTTTAATTGTGCTACGTTTTATGTTGTACATTATATGGACAAATCAAATGCTAAAATAGTGCGGAAGCCTGTATAATTGGTTAGTCATTATCTAAGAAAGATTTGACGTTGATATTGTATATTTTTGACTCGTGACGAGATAGAAATCTTAGGAGACATAATATTCCTAAAACGCTATAAAAAAAATGCTATGCAGTATGATGGGAGAAATTGTGACGTTATGTGGTATGTTGACAATATTGTTCTGTTAAATGATATCATATGTTAGGATATCGATTAAATGCAATATCTTTGAGAAATTAATATAAACGCTCCATTATTATATATGTGAGATGATACTATGAGGTAGTATAGTATTTGTGGATATTTTCCCACGGGATTGTGACTTAGTGCAATAATATATTGGCACGTGAAAGAATGAAAGGTGTTATGAGATGTATTGAAATATTTCTAAATAGTGTGGCTTAGTGCAATAATTAATTGGCATGCATGTGATATAGTGAAATGATTATGAGATATAAATGTATGACACCTGAATAAATTACGTAACGAAAATCCTAGAACCTAGATACCACAACTCATGTGATTTGGCCCTTGTGATAGGCGTATGTGATATGATTGGCCCTTCTGGCGTTTTAATGAATCTGAATAGCCCTTTTGGCATAAGAAATTTGATTGGCCATTTTGGCGTTTCAGTGAATCTGAATGGCCCTTCTGGCGTAGCCAAATAGTGGCTTGATTATTCCGTTCGCAAAAATTAGAATGAGACACACGATATTTTATGCCGAATAGTGGCAGTACTCACCTAATGGCTTTTGTGTGAGGGTTACCTGGTATGCGATATCCCGCTTATAGTAGCTACACACGGAGTGGTTCATTATGTGAGGGGAGGCATGTGGATGTACATGTTCGGCGTTGGAAAACGATTGTGGTAGCCAGGAAAACTAGGTAAGACATAGAGACGACGTGATTCTAGAAACACTTGAAGAAACTATAAACAGTAATTGTGATGATATATCAAAGTGTACGTTAAATCTATAATAAATGATTGATGGTGGTTGTGAAATTTGGTTCAATGAGATGATTGGAATTATGTGTATGATATGTTTGTTTTATTGATATTTATGTTGCATTCACAAAGGTTTTGCAGAAGGGTGGGTTGAATTGATTAGTTATGCAGGTGTGACCCACTCTGTGATTTGGCCTATACCAATGTAAGTAAATAGTAAGTTTATGTTTATTATTTGATTATTAGATATAGTTGATATAGTACGGTTTGAAGCTAAGGCGCTTCGGTGGAGGAACTAAATGTCTTACTATTAATGAATTGGAAGCTAAGGCGCCTCAGTGGAGGAACTACCTGCCTTAATTAGTGTAAATAAGAATGTTGTATTAGTCGTTGGAAGTTAAGGCGCCTCAGTGAAAGAACTAACTGCCTTATGGATTGTGTATATATATGTACAAGTATATTTTGTATTTTAGGGCTACTCATACCAACATTGTTTATAATGCTGACCGATTTGCATGTTTGCTTATCGGGTGTGTTCATTAAATAAACCCAGTTGATAAGTCTTGACAGGATTAGTGTGGAAAAAGGTTGGTTGCTGCTTTTGGTTTGCGTTAGCGTCACATTTCAGGATATGTTTGGTTTTCCTTTAAGGTGCAATAGATTTTAATTGAGGCAATGTTATTTTGTATTTTCAGTTGTAATTATAATTAAAGAGTTGTTGAAAGGAGATTTGTAATTTAATCATATTTGTGAGTTTTTGGTAATGAAGATGACTTTTGTTTATTTAAATTTTTTATTGGTTTTGAATTATCAGCGTAATTAAATAGATAATGGGTTTTTAGAAGTGGAGAGTGCATCACATCTCGAAAATCGAAGAGTCGGGAACAAATATTGTTTTCCGAATTCTGTCGAAATTCGGAGTGTGACAAGGGTGCTGACTCGAACCACGTTTCTTGAATGTAAGAGACTCAATGGGCACATATAACTTTTTAAAGTATTTATCCATTACAACATTACTGATACAATAATACAAACATGAAATCAAATATTTTAAGTCTCTAACCAAATGACAAATCTACAATAAAATAAAAAATAATATATATATATATATATATATATATATATATATATATATATATATATATATATATATATATATATATATATATGAATAATGGAAAAATAACTTGGGTTAAAGAAAATAATAAATTAACTACAATGTACCTCAATTCCTAAAAAAAGGTGAATTGGGGATTTGGGGAATATAGAGAAATAAGATAAAACTCTCTTAAAAAACGATGGGAATATGGGATCTGCGGTGGTAACACTGTTAATTTATTGGGCCATTTTTATTTTTTTTCGATAATATATTGGGCCATTTCTTTTAAGGCAGATCATTGGATGGCCACATGGGCCAAATTAAAACTAACACCAGTATTCTTTTTCTTGGGCAAAATTGAGAGTATTCACTTGAATACCCAGCCCATATAGTGGGTCCGCCCCTTAACTAACACTGCTTGGAAGTTTGGGGATTAAAATTGAATGTTAGAAAGTATAAATTTCGTAAGAACATACTCCAATCTCGTGAAAAGAAACATTGAACACCACCAATTAAACATTATGCATTCAACAAAGAAGTGCACTTAATTTGCCATAATCTGAGACTACAATGTCGCAACAAAAACATTTAGCGTCTTACACAGTGCTACTTGGTCCATTTGAAATTTCACTACCACTATCCTACACAACTGGTATATATTTTTTCTTATGATAATCTCCATCACTATTATACTAGTTTTCAAACCCGTCCTACGAACGGGTGCCGTTATATATTATATATTATTTTGGAAAATATTTGCAACTATGCAGAGTTATGAGATATAAATATTATATTGATTTTGTAACGTGAAAACCCCATTCACCATAAAAATAAAGAATCTCTTCAACTTTTTTTTTGTTTTTTTAATAATAGGCGTTTGATCGAAGTTTTTTTGAGAATGCCAAATTAGACAAAGATCATATTGCACCTAGTTGAATAGCTAGGCATTCCCAATCATACGAATATAATTTTAAATAGTAATCAACCGAATCAACGTTAAAAGTTCCACTTATGTGGTTAGGAGCATTAAATTACCCCTTGTAACCTATTAAGGTCCAAAATATGTATATTCTTTATTCGTTGTTAAGAATATCAATTCCCCTGAGACTGTGTGGGAATTACTACAAAATTATGGTCGTTGCAATGGAAACAATCTTTTCTAACATCATACTACCCCATGAAGTACTTTTGTTTATGTTTAGGACCCTCAACCTCAGATTCAATTATTTAAAGTTTTAAACTCTTCCATCTCATAATGGTATTCTTAACACCTGCCTGAGAGCATCTTTAATGGTAAGATTTGAAAAACACCAAATTTTTTTACCAAACAATTAAACACCAAACAACTTCAACCCAGACATCAAAAATTCGACACCAAATTACGCTGTTTTGGATAAACCATGCCAAAATAGCTAAAAATGCAAATTTAATTAACTTATTGTTATGGTGTATATATCAAGCATTTAGTCTCACATGGGCTTACTGATATTCTTCTTTATTAAGCATGCATGTTAGCTGAAATTCATTTCTAATTCTAGCAGCAGACATATAGACGTATAGTTGGTTTCATGATTCCAAATGTATGTCCTTTTGGCCATGGGTTAATCTGGATTACGCATGCATTGAACTATAATTGTTTAAAATATAGTATTCATAATCAGTCTAAACTTTTACAACATATATTGTACTACAGAAAGTCATACACATAATTATCATTCCATTTATGATAGAGTAGTATATTTGGTTATGGCAATAAGTTTATCTCTCTAGTTATGCTTGATTAATTTAAATGCATATGTATAGAATGAAGAGTAAGTTGATTTTATGTATTTTTTTTTTATTGTTTTATAGGTATTCTTGGAATATTTTTTTCTCAATGGAAGAGTAATTTTTTTTTATTGTTTTATCTGTTTATTTTTATCAAAGTTTTACTGAAGTAAATTTTTATTTTTTAGTAATGTATTTGTCTCATTTTTTTTGTTTTGTAGGGATTGTGCTTGTAAATTTATGATGTTTTTTTAATTGTCCAAAAGATATCTGGCTGGCAAATAAGTATGCTTTTGATAACAGAGAAAGGATTTATGTGTTTGATTATTTTGAATATCTGATTAAAACGTGGTGACAGTAATCGATATATAAATAGTGAAACTCAAAAGTTGGTTCTAAGTATGAGAAGCCAATTGAATGAGTATGTTTTTTTTTTTTTAAATCTAATTTTATAATTTGAATAATTTTAGTTATAACATTAGTATTTTTTTTTTCTTAAAGTGATTGTGTTAGCTTTCCTGCTATAATGTTGTTTTCCAAAAAAGTTCGGGTGGAGAACATACAAAATTATTATGATAAGAATTTTGATTGAATCAATTTTCTCTAGTGTGTGAATTTTTTGGTTGAAGTTATTAGGAAGGAAGAACTTCATCATTTTAAAACAAAAAACATTGAAGAACTTTATGATGAAGGAAGTTGTAGTGGTCGGAATGTGAAGACTAAAAAAAGATGAAGAAGAAGTTGTTGATAGGTAATTTTGTTTTATCACATATATTTTTTGCTTTGTTTACAGTTTAATTAATATATGATCATGTTTTATTTTTTTATGTTGCTCTTTCACTTCATTCTGACATGAACTCTATGTGCCAAAGCAACCCATCGTCATCGTCATGTTGCCTCATGCATGTACTGAAGTATGCTATAGTGACACCACCCCATGTGCCCATGAAGCCTCCCGTGGCAAAGCCACAATTTTTTTTTTGATTGGTAAGCCTGTTTTAAATGAGATCAATAACTCTTTGATGCTGGCGGGGCTCGAGTCCCAGACCTCTGGTATCATCACCCAAAGGTTTTACCGACTTTGCTAGTCCAAAACATCCTTTATTGAAGTTGTGTCCACTAACTCTAGTATTTTTACATCACTTCAAATAGTGAAGCCGTCGAACGTGGGCAAGCTTCAGGTGTATCCTCCAGTGTACCCAATGTTCTGACAATACTCATCCAATTGCATCTGACATTCATTTATGAAATTTTCATCCTTGCTTCTTAGTTCGCTAACCTTATCAACGTACAACATATGTTGTGTATGTTTAGGCTTATTACAGAACCAATATAGATAGTTCTAAAAAGAAATGGCTAGTCTACCTATTCATAATTTCTAGAGATGCCCAAGACCAAGTTACATACTTCATATGTTGTGTTGTCTTCTGGAATAATCTAAAATCTTGGACCGGACTATGTTAGTTTAAGGGATCCCTAGAGTAATCATAGTGCAACACTGCCTCAATATCTAAGACACCTCCAATAGTGAAGTCGTTGAACGTGGGCAAAAGTTCCTATTTTAGGCCACCACCTACACCAACTGTGGCGACTAAGTCTCCTTTATTGGTAAAGCTACCTTAGAAGTATCTTAGTTTATTAGGTCTTAGCTTTCCTAGATATGGTAGGTAATAACTAAAAAGTTGTTGCATTAATTATTTTTCTGGCTTCAACTTTAAAGGGTTTTTAGGTTTCTAATTAGTGTACACATTAATGTCTTATGTTTAATAGGGTAGTATTCCCTTATTGATATCCAATCATAGTGCAACACTGCCACTTTTCCACTCTACCGGAGGTTATGGTCAATAGTCAGTATAGAGTAGTAGAAGACCTTAACTCTCCTTCATGCCCTTGTGTAGAAGGAAATAATGATTTAATTAACAGCTGTTGCAAGATCTTATTTTATCTGTTAATTTAAAGACTTTGTAACACTACTTTGTTTATCCAAGTTTCTAGTCCATATTGTGTGTGCACAATTTCAGACCTGTTATTTAGACGTAAATTGAGAGAGTAGTACATTGATCACCGAAACCTATCTCAAACATTTTCTCCAACCAACTCAAAGGTAAGTTATTTCCATTTACTTCTTATTCTTTCATTTAATTGTTCATATACTCTTGATTATGCTAAATTTAGAGATTACATGTCGTAAAGGTGATATCTCTGATTACTGCTTTCGTAAACTGATGATTTGGTTGACTTGAAAATAGAGTATTTGAGGTTTAATCTTATTTTGTTTCAAGTTCAATCATATGCATTTGAGGTTTCAAAACTTTTAAGCATTTTTTTATAGCTCTAATTAAAAGTTCTTGCTGATTTGATGCTTGAGGGGACATTTGTTTCGTGTCATAGAAAGCACTAAATATGTTAGTAGTGTTATAGAAAATCAAGTTCGGAGATTTTATATCAGCTCACATCTAATCTGATGATATGAGCCTTAGGGAAGTTGAGCTCACACCATCAAGACTGAAAGTGTAGTAGCTTATCAAGCAGCACGTGACAGTACGTATAAGGACGGTGGTTTACCAATTTGTCGCGTGTGTGGGTGTTGAGCCCGATTGGTAAAGGAGAGGCTGCATTAGGATATATGGATATATTCCCTCCACTGCAGGAACTACCAAAAACTGATGTAGATAGGAGATATAATTCCAAGGATACCCCGAAGTTTGCCAAAAGGGACACAATTCATGCAAGGACTTCTTTGCATAAAGCTGGGGTAATTGAGTTTGTTAACACTGAAGGGGAGGTATTTAGGTTCATTTGAATTCTCCAATACTATCTCAATGCCTTCAACAATATCATCGTCAAAAGGCAGGATGTGCTTTGCATAAGTGGGAGGAGCTGGATCAGATAGTATATTGACCGACTCCATGTTGCATTGTTCACTAAGTATAACTGAGTTCTTTGTCTCGGCTCGGTTATAGATCCCCGGAAGGACTGCGCCAACGTGATCATCTAGAAATTCAAATTGCCGGATCTGATACGAGAGTGCAAAGGTAAGATAGTCTATGATTTCAGGATATCAACATATTTCCTCAAATGTGATCTCTTCATTAGTATAAACAACATTAAAATTGCTTCTTCCATGTTATTTGTAGGGGTAGTTGGTCCTCATACCTACAACTGAGATGGAAAACTTACTTCCACCCCACCATGAATCAAAATTCCAGCCAAATCTTTCTGGATGGTGGCCAACTTCTGGGAATCCAGATTCCAGGGATTGCTTAAAGCTTACCGATAGGCAGCAATAACTTCATCAAGAAATCCAGCTTGCTTCCACAGACTTGGGAGCAACTCTAGAGATTTGTGAAGTATCTCCTGCAACTTGCAGTCCTCAACAAAACTCTCTGGCAGACCATTAGGCAGTGCGGCTTCAACTGTGTCAATTATAACTCTGCATTCCTTTGCGGCATCTGGTAGTGTCAAAGTCTATCAATGCAACATAAGCAGTCTAAAATAAAGAACTAACAAATTCATAAAGTACGTGGACTGTAGATAGGCCAGAGTTAATACATTATGGTACTATACTTCATGCAGTATTTTCACCCTTTCTCTGCCATTGATCTTATATACTGAAGATGAATTAAGGTTATTTAGGGACAATTTTGATGTCAAATTCATTATTTTGGGAAGCTTTACAATCCAAATATTTCAGCTCCTTCGAGGAGAAGATGTGGTGTTCAGTTGGCAAGTTTTTAGAGCGGATTATCGATGTGTTTCTTAGACACATTAATATATATAGTTTTTTTGTCCCTGAAAGTGCTTCCAACAACACTGTATGCCTTATATTTGATACTTCCATAGTCATCCGAGCGAAGCCGGGCGATGTATTGTGAACTAACATGAGTTTGAGGGAGCTGTTTGTTGGTGCAAGCTAAAACCTAGTAGCAAGTACCGCAGCGCAGAGATAACATCCTATGCCACCGCTCATCAATGCTTGACCCAACGAATACAATCCCAAATCACCCGGCACTCCGATCCACTTAGTTTCCCCAACTATGAAGATTACTACTCGACCCACATTTACTGAGACCAAGAGTTTTGTCGTCCCACCAACACCATTACCTTACTTGTGAGTCCAAGACCATGTAGATTTTCATAACCGGTCCACCACCGATTGACGTGGTGGTAACACCACACAGAGCTCTATGTTTGACTGTATGATGTTTTGGCAAGTGGGTGAGAACACGCTAGGGGTATTGTGGTCTGTGGAGGAGATGAGTTTCCATAAAATAAAATTGCAAGATACATATTCTTGGTTTCTTCAGGATCAATAAAAAGAATAACTTGATAACTAATAATCAAAAAGAATTTAACTCAACAAAAATTTATTATATAGTGCCTGATGAAAATGAAATATATTGTTGTTTGGAAGCATGTACTCTTAAGGTTATAACAAAGGCCTTCAGTATATCTCGGAGGATAGATTAGATGAACTTTCAAACGCTTTGTTGCTGCTTAGGTTCACTTGTTGGTGTACATCTACGATTCTAGGAGTAGGCCATTAGTACCGATGTTACTTGGAGTAAGGATTTGACGTTGAAACAATCTTGTGCAGAGGATGTTTCCAGCGTAGATAACTCAGAAGCTGGCTTAGAAAGAGATAATGTCGTCCATCGTTATGTGAAGCTGCTCAGTTTGTTGAGGACTTCCGATCCAGAAACAGGAAGAGCAATCACAATTGGAAATGCAAGAGGCAGCAACGGTTTATTCGATTCATTAAGAAACATCTATTTAAAGTGTATGATTTAGATTAGGACTCTCTTTGTGAGATCGCATGTAGTTATATATTCTTTTTTTTAGATTACAGTTTTTTTCTCCTAAGTTGTCGTAACCCCCCTGCTGATGTGAACATCCTCAATGAGCTCAAAAATGGACTGCTAAGCAAAATAGATTACAAACTCCACATCTTGATAAGCAAAATAGCCCTAAGACATTCATGAGGCTGGGGTATGCTATTATATATCTCAAAGATTTAATTGAGCCCGAAAGGGGTATGCTATTATATATCTCAAAGATTTATGAATCAATCAATCAAGCAAGTGCTCGAGTTCTTGGGCAAACCAAGTTTGCCTTTACATCCCAGCGGTTAAGTCCTTTAGTATTTGAAATAGTCCTTTAGTCGTGGGGTTTTTAGGCGGGTTTAGCTATCCTTCCATTCTAAGTGGGAGACATCTATCGTAGTTTTTTTCTCCGCTATTTTCGTAATCCCCCCTACTTACGCGGACAACCCCAATGAGCCCGAAAAGGGTATGCTATTATATATCTCAAAGATTTATGAATCAATCAATCAAGCAAGTGCTCGAGTTCTTGGGCAAACCAAGTTTGCCTTTACATCCCAAGAGGTTAAGTCCTTTAGTATTTGAAACAGATTAAGAGAGGGATTTGGACAAAGAAAACAGAAATTTGTTTTCATTTCTTTTGTGCCAAAAAATGTCGAGCCTAATATGCGTATTATTGATGCAGAATAATATGCTTGGCTTAATTATTGATGCAGAATGCTAAAACAGAAAAAATTACATATTCATTAGCCTGAATTAGGCTGGTGAAAAAAATATAAACACATATCATTTATACAACGACCATTCTCGATAGAAAACTTCACACAGTGAATGAAATTAAACTAACCATTTATTCTTAACAAATCAAACTTAACAAACAAAAAGTCTATAAGAAACGATCACGCAAACTCAACCATGCACGAAGCTTTATTAAATATCCAAAATTCAATCAGTAAATAAGTTTGTTTGATATACATGAGCAAACCAAAATTTCTCAAAGTAACTAATACATCCACCAACGCTTGAAATAACAAAGAGAAAGTAAGCCTCACTAACCTGTTAATTCGAGCACCAAGCCTGCACCCAAAAGGAGAGTGAAGAAGGCGATACAGTAGCCTGCAGCAACCTAACTGCCTATAGTAGCCCGAAGCAGGATGGAAAAACTCTGTAGCAGATTGCAAAGTGTATTGTGTCCTGACATCTCATCAGTCCTATCTCAATGGCCTTGAGTTCTTGAAATATTACTGATTTCATCCCCCCAGAACCTGAATAAGCTTCGTTCACTGTTCCCTGCCCATCACGCAACACTCCTCCATGTCCTGTGCCTCGATCATTTAACGCCCCATCGGCATTCAATTTATTCCTTTGTTCAGTCGGGGGGTTCCACTGGTTCCATTTACTTACTTTTGTCAGGAGATTTAGGTTCGGAAGGTGGTTTATCAGTTTGCTTATTAGAGTCAGAGAGTGTAGAGTCGTTTTCTTCCTTACGAACGTCAGAAAGACCAGTAAGTGGAATCCAACTAAACTTAAGTGCAGCCTGGTCCTTTCTAGATCCCTTACTTCCGACAGCCATTAACCTTGAAAGAAATTTCCATACATCATAAACGTAACTGCAAGAGCATTGTAATTAAATTTAACTAAAAAAAAACAAAGAATTTAAATCAATAATAGTAACACAAATCACTTCCGCACAACTCCTAATAATAATAGTAATTTAAGCGGAAACAATTAAATTTGAAGCTATGGCAATTCACATGAGAAGAAAAATGTAGTAAAATAAGGTATTCGTGAAGAACGCTTACCTAGTGGAGTGAGAATCCAACTAACAATCAATCACTTTTATTTCTTCATTCTCAGTTTGCATCTTTTGTATTACGAAATCGTCCTATTCAGTCACGGGAAATATAGCTAATTAAGGTATGTTCTTTTTAGCTAATAAGTTTTGAGTAAGTAGTCAAACTCAAAAACTTGATCTTTGATTTAGTGATAGATTTGAGTTAGTAGTGAAATATTTTTGACAATGAAATTGAGAAGTATCCAGAAAATTCGAAGAAGAAAAAAGAAAGGTGGATTAATCTTTGGATGGGAGAGGATTTAAAGGAAAGGTTTTTTCTTTTTTGATAAACAGAGGACGGGTTTCAGAATAGAAGTGTTTTGTGTCTTGTGAAAGTTTGATCATTAGCTTTCATCACTTTTCAGAGTTTTTTTCTCCACCTTTCTCGTAATCCCCCTGATGACGTGGATAGCCTCATATTGCTCTAAAAGGGACTGCTATTATATATATATAAAGATTTAAAATATTCACTACCATAATAAAGTATTTTATTGACTTCTTTACCGTGTGTCCACCACTCTATTGACTTCTAGCACCAATTCTCTAACTCCCATGTCTCCTCGACTTTTCCTATTTCAGTGACTTAGAGCATCATCAACGCATTTTTAAATTTTGTTGTGACACCTCAGTATTTTTTGTCAATCAAAATTGTTAAGAACGAGTCAAACACAAATGCAAAAAATTTAAATTTCTGGTTTCGATTTCGCACGGCAAAAGTTGTCCTGTCCAGACAATTTTTTTTTTTTATAAACAGCAAAAGTTGTCCCGTCCATCATTCCCCTCTATTTCTGTGGTGCCAAACCATTTTCGCGCCTATCGTTTCCTTCCATTTTCTATGCTATATATCAGATCAATCACATGTGAAGCATCGATATATTTGTTCATTTCTTCATCTCCTCTCATCAGTCATAAACTTTCAATTATTTTGTCATGAGTTCTAGTAGTCATAATAGCAATCGGTGCGAAAGAGTAAGTGAACTGATTTTCGACGACAATGATGAAACTGCTGCAATCGTTCAACAAATGCAAAGTGATGCAGTTGTAGTGGCGTCAATAATTCCGGTTTTCAACATTTTATCTGTACCAATATGGGGTGGATCTGTTGATGGTAGAGAATACATTAACCGCGATCATGTTGGTGCGCATGAACGGTTGGTGACTGATTATTTTGCTACTATACCAAATGATAAATTAGGTAAGTTTCGTCGTAGCTTTCGTATGAGAAGACCACTTTTTAACCGTATATTGGAAGTTGTCACTAATTTTGATCCATATTTTAAGCCTTCTTGTGGTGCTCTTGGTTTGCCTGGGGTTTCGGGTTTGGTGAAGATGACAGCTGTAATGCAGATACTTGTTTATGGATGTCCAGCTGATTTAATGGATCACTGGATAAAACTTGCTGAGAGTATGACCCGAGAATCACTTCATCATTTCTACAATGCAGTTGTCAACTGTTTTGAAAAACAGTACCTGAGAAGCCCAACGGAAGAAGATGTAACACGCTTACTTGCAGTAGGTGAAGAACGCGTTTGGCCAGGTATGTTGGGTAACTTAGACTATATGCATTGGGTATGGAAAAATTGTCCAACTGTGTGGCATGGAACTCATTTGGGCCATGCTAGAAAAGCGACTGTGATTTTGGAAGCAGTTGTAAACCAGGAACTATGGTTTTGGCATGCATACTTTGGAATGGTTGGATCGTGTAATGATCTTAATGTGTTAGATAATTCTTATTTATTTGGTAATTTAGTTAGAGTAACAGCTCCAGCTTGTGTTTATCAAGTTAATAACAATCCTTACAACATGGGCAACTACCTTGTTGATGGAATATATCTACCATGGGCTACACTGATTCAAACAATCTCATCTCCTGCTACTCCCATGGATACTTACTTTGCAAAAGCTCAAGAAGCAGCTCGTAAAGATGTGGAACGTGGTTTTGGTGTTTTACAGGCTAGATTTGCAATTGTTAACAAGCCTGCTCGTCAGTGGGACAGAGAAGCTCTATCTTTGTAATGACCCGGAATTTTACCTACGGGTAAACCGGTAATTAATTTTACGTGTTAATTCAGTGCCTCTAGGTAATTACGTACTATATGGCGAGGTTTAACATTTATATATTTGGCGGGGTGGTAACGTATATTATTGGCAGACTTTGATGATTATTTTTATATTGGGTCTGGTTATTGTATTGGGCTTGTTATTCTGTTGGACCGTTATATTATATTGGGCTTGCTCTATAATTATTGGGTTTGCTATATTATTGGGCCACCTTTTATGTTAGTGGGCCTCTTAAGTATTAGACTTGCTATTATAGTGGACCTATTAGATTAGGGAGTCGGCTATATATGTTTGGCCCATTTTTTTTAGATAACCACGGATGGGATATAGAGGATAAGGACTAAAAAGAGGAGGGAGAATAGAAAGGGGACGTCCAAAAAAAAAAAAAAAAAAAACCCGAGGGATCGATCTCTCTCATTCGGAGTTCGAAATTCAAATTGGAGGGACACCACTGGATCTGATCAAGCTAGGGAGTGGGGTAAATAACCGGGTTGATTAATCACCCATAGATGAATTCGGTCTTACTTAATGGTTGTTTGGCTTGTTGAACACATGAGGTGAATGAACAACAACTTGGAAGAACGTTTGGTACAGGTTAGAAGTGTGTCTAGTTACTATTTTAATTGTCTTTACATTGAAGTAGGTTAACTCTTAGAACTTAATACTTAATAGAGTGATATGGATATGGGTACTGATGAGGATACGCTATGTACTATTTAGTTTTATTAGCTTGGTAGGTTGAATATAGAATCCTGGTTCTGGTTCTGATAGTATATGAAAGTCTCACACATTACACTAACAGTCAACGTATTGTAGCTATATTATTAACATTTTAACACAAGATAAATTCAGGTGTTATTACTTGATATTGAACTGGGATTCCAGTACGTAGCCAACAACCGTTCAAGTTAAGCACAATTCTGTTGGGTTTAATTAAGTTTGTAATAGTGTTTTCACTAAGTCGATGTATAGAGGGTTAATTTGCTTTTATTATTTATAATATTTTGGTAATATGATTTCTTAGTCTCGTATAAAAAAATTAGTCGTTAGAATGAGAATATTTGGTGCTATTATTAAACCAAATAGTATTTGTGCGATAATTTGCATTGGGCAGAAACTTTGAGCTTAATTCAAGCTCAAGTAGTTAGATTTAGAATTTGATAGTATTGGATAGCTGCGGTGGAACCGTAAATAATTACAACTGGACCTGGTCAATAAATAGAACCAAGGGTAGAGAAACCCATACCGCCTTCCTCATTGGAAATGGCTTAATCCATTTCTATAGATCCTTACCCTAATAGGGAAACTACGATTGGCTTGATCCCTAAATGGGTACGTAGGTAGCCACCCGGCTCAGTCGCTTCTATAGGAAAACCCTTACCCCTTGTACAAAGAAGTCGAGTGTTTAATCTGTTTTATTATTGATAAATTATGGTTAAATTATATTGTACATGTTATGCATGGATATACGGAATATATTGAATGCTAACATTTTTCTTGAGAGTATGTTAATCGATGCACTTACGAGGATTTAATAAGGAAACGGTAAGTGGTATTAAGCAGCTAAATGTATGTGTTAACCTTGTCTTTTGTTTTCAATTTCATTTCAAGTTGATTATTATATATTGCCTACGTATCCAACGTTGAGCGTTGGAGTATCTTCACAGGGACAAACAGGCTCCCAGAAAATAGGAAAAGGGCGTATGTGTTCACTAAGAAAAATTTAACGTGAAGCGTACTCTGATCGGCTAAGATGGTTCTTTTAGTTGTTCTTATTCCTAAAATTTTTCATTTAAGTTGTTTTGTAATAATTTAGTATTTCTTTATTGTCTTTAAGAATGAATCCAATTAGGATGCATCCATTAGTTAGAAATTATGACATGGATTAGCGTTCACTTGTGAAAGATTGATCTGGGGTATGAGATTGGTTCGGGGCGCTGCAGCTACTTGATTTAACTGACATTTGTCGAGATGGTTAAGTAGCCGGTGCCACGAATCAATATATTTAGTAGTTGGGTTTACGGTTGAGGTTTTAATATGATAAATGGAAGTGTATTATTTGAATTTCAAGTTAGGACAGGTTGTAAATTTATGAAATATTAGAAATACAGAGGAAACTCTACCGAATTTTCTTTGAACGCGATGTTCAGAGGGGGTTTTATATTTTAGTTCTAGTTTGGACTCGTGTGAGTCAAACCCGCTCACGTATTGGTTTATTAGACGGTTGAATATTTAGATCGAGCTCTTTCATCTAAATATTCAATTGTCTGGAAAATCGGGGCGCTACAATCTCGTATAATGAAGACGTGTATTATACTTTACAACATAATTGTTGAGAATGAACGTAATGTACAACTTCCAAAGTGGAAACCACCTTCAGATGAACGGTTGTGGCATGAAGTTGAGATGTAGACTGTTCGTACAAAACATTGTAGCCAAGACATTAAGGCTCTGTTTGGCAGTGTGAATAGAGAGTCCATATTCAGGAATTGGTGACGTGGCAGTCATGTTTATTTTGTATAGGTGTTTGGTCTGTCTAAAACGTGGATACTCTAGTAAGCCCCTTGAATTGTAGGAACACAAAAGTGTGGATAAGCAAATCCAAAGGAAAAGTCCAGATTCACTAAAACGTGTTTTCTCTCCATGAAAGAGAAAAAAATAAAAATAATAAAAACACATAAAGAATGTTTTCCCTATCTCTTTCTCCTCCTCTCTCTCTTTCATGGGAATCTTATTAATGGAACTATAAATCTTATGTATTTTTTTTTCTCTCCACCTTTTTTATTTTCTGACATTAAAACTTTTTTTTTCCTCCAAAAAGTAGTGTTTAAATCTTCACATTATTAATCAAATTGGGATTTTTTTTTTTTTTTTTTTGGAATGTTTTTTGTATAAATCAATTGTGTGCTTATGTATTCAATATTTAATTAGAGTTTTTTTTTTCCCTTTTATTTGTTTATTAGTTTTTATTTGTTTTTAAGTTTTTATTTGTAAATTTTGTATATGATTTTTTTTTTTTTAGTTTTTCTTTTGTATGATATAAAAAATGAGTATATAGGTGTGAATGTCAACCAAACAGTAGCCAAGTAAAACATGTGATAGGATAAGAGGCAGACACACAAGTACTCCATCTCATGACTTGTATCACCTAATCATAGTTAAGTAATACAATATCTCTTGCAGCCAAACAAAGCCTAAGTATTCGTTGTGGAGCTACTAATCAACAATTAAAGAATGATCTGGTTGAACATCATTGGGCACATTATGGTGCACGCCACAACGAAAAGAACAACTAATAAGTTTGTTTAAGTTTGATTTGTCTTAGTTGAATTTTACGTTAACTATGTTTTTTAAGTGTGCTTTATGTATTTTTTGTTAAGTGTATTTTCATCAAGTTTGTTTTGTTTAAATAAGATTGTGATTTGTTGAATAAGATTTGCACATACTTGAAATTAAAAACGTTACAACATATTTGGAATTAAAAACATTACAACATACTTGGAATTAAAAACGTTATAACTAAAAATCATCATCTTCATATTCTTCATTTTCATCCCTCATAAATGGATTGGGAGAGCGTGCTCGTCTACCATGAGATTGACTAACACTGTTTGTTGATCCAGAAGAAGAAAAAGACCCAAACTGTTGAGAAAAAATGGGTTGGAATGTATGGACTAGGAGGGGTTGGAATGTATGAAGTAGAAGAGGTTAGATAATTAGGAATAGAAGGAGCAGCAGGAATACCTTGTTCTTGTTCAACCCACTTACAATAGATAGCTGCTTGCTTAGCTTCCCAAAATGTCAGTTGACTACTGCTAAACTTGTTTAGATCAAGCATCATGATATCTTGTTCTTTCTGTGTTTCAAGCTTCAATATTTCATCTTCTTTTTCCTTTTTCATTGAGAGGAGCATTTGTCGTTTTAGCTATGTTTGTTCTTGCAGATATTTTGCAGTTGTAAGTTGATTGTCTCTGACCTCCTCCAAAGTTTGTGCCATTTGGTGCACAACTTCATCATCATCTATTTTCTTAAACTTTCTTTCTTTTGACCATTTTTTTTATCCGGGCACTTCCCTCGATGGTTGACTTTCTTCATCTAACGAAATATTGGCTATCCCAATATTGTTAGCAGTTGATCCACCACTGATGCCACCACTAACATCACTACTAGAAGTGGTTCTTTGCTTTTTTGAACTACTATCACTTCTAGTTTGATAGAAGTGATTCCATTTTGGACATAAAATTAAAATCCAATAACAATGTTCAAATTTAAATGGTTCATTTTGAACAGTTGAAAAAATAGTACAAGCTCGTGACATTCTATCATCCGCATTAGTATCACTAGCATTCACTCTCAATTGTTGATCATAATAACCTTGAAATAAACTTACCGCATGTTAGATGATGTGAAAACGCGTTTGAACCGATCCACCAGTTCGTGGTTGCCATACATGACCAAGCTGGCTCATACACTTGTTCATTTCATCAGCAATTTTCTCAAAACAAACATGTCTATTTTGGCCCGTTCTAACAACTGCATCTTCTGAAATAAAAATCCAACTATGACATAAAATTTCATATTCTACAACTGTGAATTTTTTTGAATGACCTTGAACATAGGTATGTTGGCTGTTTTCTTGGCTTTGGTTTTCACTATTTATACCACATTTATTTCCTCTACCTCTAGACCTTCTAGACCTTCTAGACCTTTGTGAAGATATTTTGGGATTTTGGTAAAGAATAAAATAATAAAGAAAAATATGAAGTGAATTGGTGAAAAATTAGTTAAGCAAATATGCAATATATATAGGCCCAGCCCAACGAAACTAAATATAGCCGTTAATATAACCGTTAATTCCAACGGTACAAAATCGAGCTGTTTGAATTTTTTATTAAAAAAAAAGAAAAAAATGTTGGACGGCGAAACTTGTCCCGTCCCACTCTTGGACGAGAATCATTTCTATATTTCTGACCAATTTTGTTTCGGATTTGACAATTGTTAAAATAAAAACGATATTTTGACAACGCGTTGGTGACAAAAAATACCAAATAAATTGTCAACTATCACATTAGAAATTGATTATAGCAACCAGAAAATTGGGTATAGATACACATACTCAAATTTCTTAAGTTTAGAGGAAATAACAAACTTTTTTTTTGTTTTTCCTTCGTAAAAACTGAAATTTGACATTTGTCTCAAATTTCAGACTGACTTTTACAATTTTGACCTCTTTTATTAGTCTCAACTAAAAGCCAACTACCAGTTAATCAAAATAACTAAAATTCATTCGAAATCTACAAAATTCCAATTAGAAGTGAGATGAATTTCTGGAGAGACCAAAATAATGTGGAAAACATCAATTTCAAAAACGGAAAAAATGTATGTTGATTACAACTAATTTCAATACAGCTTTAACAATTTAAAATGCATCTCTGATAATTTTGAATAACATATTTAAGCTTTGTTTGATGTAATTCAAATTGTGAAATTGTGAAAGGACAAATGAATTTTTTTTATAAGACAATTGTATTATTTGATTGCAGTACATTTTGGAGCAATACACACGCACCCTTGCGATTGACACACACACCTACAACCTGGGCACATTAGATTTTAGTATTATTTATTTGTGGAAGAAATTGGCAGTTACAAATGAAAGGGTAAAAAGGAGAAATAATTTTTTTTAAAAACAGTTAATACACCCAAAAAGTGACGTGTTGCTAAAATTGGAGTAAAATCAAAAGATAATAATGGTCTTTCTCTAGACAAAACACACACTAAAGAAAGTGTGTAGAGCCTAATTTCTAGTTATAGCAATGCTCTTATATGCCACAATTAATTACTTTAACTTCTGACACCTTGTAATCCAATTCGACCAAAGAGAACGATGGTCGATTAAACAATGCATCAAAAGTTTCTAACATTAATGATGAGCCGAGTGATTGTACAGTGAATCAATTCCACTGTAACAAATGATGATAGATATGAAAAATGTATATATGATTAAATGTTAGAAAGTATAAACTGCCATAACAACATATTTCAATATCGTGAAAGAAAATATTCAATGACACCAGTTAAATATCGTAAAAGGAAATTATGAATAAGTACGCACCCTTAATAATTTGCCACAATTTGAGGCAACAATGTCGCAACAACAAAATTTAGTGTCATAGAAACTGCTATTCGGTCCATTTGAAATACTACCATCACCTTATTTTCTTGTGTTCCACCGCTTTGGTGTTAGTTCCACTACTAGAGCATTTTCTTGACTTCTTTCACCATGTGTCCACCACTCATTTGGTTTTGTAGTCAATATTATTTATTTTTATTTTCCGCTCCTTTTAAGTCAATAGCTCAATATGGACTTTCCCTTTTTTTCTTTATTTTTTGAGTCCGGATTCAGTGAGGGTAACGGCACAAGTCAACTTGTGTGGCACAACTAATCCCATGAGATTAATTTTGAGATTAAGATTAGATAACGATATTTTTTTTTCCTCCTATTTTCTTATTTCTATTCTCCAATTTTTCTTTCAATCTTTAATTTTTTTAGGAACTAAATCTGTTAAACGGTGTTAAACTGTTAAGAGTCTCGTTATCTAATCTTAATCTCAAAATTAATCTAATGGGATTAGTTGCGCCCACACAAGTTGACTTGTGCGGTTACCCTCACTGAATCCCGACTCTTATTTTTTCATGTTAGCAGTTTTCCTTGAAATTTCCCAATACTAATTTATTTATGTATTTTTTTTACTAAAAACTAAACATACATACTAATACTCGCTACTGAGGAAGTTAATTCACTTCAATTCTTCCATCCCATTGTAGACATTCTAAAATTTGGCCAAGGTTTGTTTCGTTCATGGAGGTCATTTCTCGTGTAGCAAATTCTGGTCAGATTTTCTTCAGACGATGGTGTTGGTTGTCTTACGTATTCGTAGTTTTAATGAACTTATGCTCAGCACTAGTCACTATTTCTTCAACAAACGGCTCTGATTGCCTTGCGTTACTTGCATTCAAGTCACAACTACTTGATCCAATGGATGTGTTAAGATCATGGAATGACTCAATCCACTACTGTCAATGGAGAGGAGTCACATGCGGCCATCGACATCGTGATCGAGTCACTATGTTGAACCTACAATCACAAAAACTGGAAGGTACTCTCTCTCCTTTTATAGGGAACCTCACCTTCCTCAGAGTAATCACTATTACTAACAACAGCTTCAAAGGTGAAATACCGCAGGAAATTGGTCGTTTGTTTCGTCTACAACACCTCTATCTCAATAATAACTCTTTCATTGGTGAAATCCCAAGCAATCTTACTCGCTGTTCCAACTTGATAAATCTCAATCTCATGGACAACAAGTTGCATGGGAATATTCCTGCTGAGCTTTCCCATCTAAGAAAGCTTCAGAGCTTGGATCTGGGCAAGAATGACATCACTGGACACATTCCACCATCACTTGGGAACCTATCCTCTCTTTTTCAACTTAGCCTTCAAACAAGCCATTTAGAGGGAAGCATTCCAGATAACATATGTCAACTTTCGCACTTGCGATTCTGTACTGTGAATGGAAATAATCTCACAGGTGAGGTTCCATCTTGCCTTTACAACAACTCCAACTTAAATCTTTTCAGTGTTCATGATAATAAACTAGAGGGACACCTTCCTCCAAACATTGGCCTTAGTCTTCCAAACGTTTGGGGGTTGAATCTGGCAGGAAACAAGTTTAATGGCATTATCCCAGTTTCGTTATCCAATGCCACAAGACTTGAATTTATTGATTTTGGTTCAAATAATTTCACTGGTTCAGTGCCAACAGATTTAGGAAAGTTGTCAGTTCTTCAAAGAGTAAGTTTCAGCAATAACCAACTAGGAACCAAAGTTGGGGATGATTTGGAATTCATAACTTCTATAACCAATTGTAGCAATTTAGAGGTCATTGACATCGGGGATAATTATTTCGGAGGTCGTCTTCCAGATTCTATATCCAATCTATCCACAACAGTTAAGGTGTTATCTTTATATAACAATAACATATTTGGAAGTTTTCCAGTAGGAATTGACAGTTTAGTTAACCTAGAATTATTGCTTCTTAATAACATTAATCTCATCGGGAACATCCCTGCAGTTATAGGAAAGCTGAACAAACTGACATATTTATATGCCAAAGGAAATGTGTTATCCGGACAAATTCCATGTCTCCAAAATATGACTCAACTTAGACGACTTACTTTATCAGGTAACAGTCTTAGTGGAATCATTCCGCCTACTCTTGGAAATTGCCAATACTTGGAATATCTTGATCTTTCTCAAAATAACCTCAATGGTACGATACCCAAAGAAGTTTTTCGCCTTTCTTCACATATGATTGATCTTCACTTGGCTAAGAATTCCCTCACTGGTTCATTGCCACCACAAGTAGGTAACTTGGCCAATCTTCTAGCGTTGTCAGTTTCTGGAAATAGATTGTCAGGCCGCATTCCAAACTCGCTTGATTATTGTTTGAACCTTAGAATCCTTGACCTGGACAATAACATCTTTGAAGGAGAAATACCCAAGTCGTTGAGGGCTTTAAGAAGTCTAGAAAAACTTGACATTTCTCGTAACAACTTGTCAGGTGAGATTCCACAATACTTAGAGCAGTTTCCTCTTTCAAACTTGAATTTGTCCTTCAACCAGTTTGAGGGACGAGTTCCAAACAATGGGGTGTTTGGTAATACAAGCTTGTTTTCACTTGTTGGAAACAAAAACTTGTGCGGAGGAATATTAGAACTGAAGTTGCCTCCATGCATCCAAGAAGGCATTCAAAAGACAAAGAAAACTTCCTTTCTTATCAAAGTGATTGTTCCTGTCAATGTTGGGAACCTGTGTTTGCTTATGTTATCGTGTGCTTTTTTTGTGTGGTGCCGAAGGACCAATGCAGAAAAGGGACCATCTTCAAAAGCAACGTTGTTTGATCAGTTTTATGAAAGAATATCTTATTTAGAGCTCCTTAAAGCCACGAATGGATTCTCTACAAACAATTTGATTGGTGTTGGGTGTTATGGATCAGTGTTTAAAGGTGTTATCGAGGACACGAACAGAGTTATTGCCGTGAAGGTTCTAAATCTTCAACGAGAAGGAGCTCCAAAGAGTTTCCTAACCGAATCTAACGCCTTGAGAAATCTCCGCCATCGGAACCTTCTCAAAATTATAACATCTTGCTCAAGTGTGGACTTTGAAGGCAATGATTTTAAAGCTCTAGTTTTCGAATTCATGTCTAACGGGAGTTTGGAAGAGTGGTTACACCCAGTAGTAGATGAGCAGCATCTCCGCTATAAAAGCTTGAACTTCACTCAAGGTCTAAATATAGCAATTGATGTTGCGTGTGCACTAGAGTACCTTCACCACTACTGCCAACCAGGAATTGTCCATCGTGATCTGAAGCCAAGCAATGTTCTTCTCGATGATGCCATGACTGCTCATGTAGCTGATTTCGGAATAGCCAAAATGTTTTCTGCCCCTTCTAACGATTCTTCACACGCGCAAATCAGCTCAATTATAGTGAAGGGAACAATTGGATACCTGGCTCCAGGTAATTATTATGAGGCCATTATTGCTCATACGGATGCTTTGCCATTATTTTTTGTGTCAGTGTTTGTTTCAAAATTTCCACTTTTCATTTATATGTCTCACAATTTTATTATATGCAGAGTACGGAATGGGGGGTGAGGCTTCCACGGAAGGAGATGTGTACAGCTTCGGTATATTGTTACTAGAGATATTCACAAGGAAGAAACCAACGGATGACATGTTTTCAGATGGACTCACCCTACACAACTACGTCCAAATGGCTTTGCACAATCAAGATGCGGAAATCTTAGGTCCAATGATGCTTTTAGATGATATTCAGGTTGAGGGCGAAGAAAGACTACAAGAATGTTTGATTTCAGTAATAAGACTTGGACTCGCATGTTCAATGGAATCACCAGCAGAACGCATGACTATCAAAGATGTTATCACTGAGTTGCACCATATAAAGGACCACCATCAAGGTGCCAGGGTCCATTGAGTCAATGTCTTATTACGACAAACATTTGTGAAATTGTGAGAGGAAATAAAATGAGGAACCTGAAAAATGCAATAATAGCAGTACTCATTCCACTTCCCTCCATAATATTCTACCTCACATTTATTCACAACACTTCATCAAATTCTCTACTCTGGACATGGTGTTCACAACACCCAATTTTATTACCCAACCTCCTTTTCTTTATAAACGTCAATATATTATTCTGGATAATTGGTCTCATTCAATCAAGCCATTGGATGATAGATTTATATTGGACTGTAATACCAGTAATGCTTGCACATTACTATGGAAGTCACCCATTTGGAGAAGAAGCCAATTTATGGAGATCAAGAATTGTGATTTTGTTAACTTGGGTTTGGAGTATTAGACTCACTCATAGTTATTTTAGGAGAGAGAATTGGCAATGGGGTGAAAGGGAAGATTGGAGGTTTAGTGAAATGAGAAAGCAGTATGGGAAGCATTGGTGGTGGGTTTCTTTCTTCGTTGTTTATGTTTCCCAACAGGTAATTCCAACTATGTTTCTTGTTAGTGTGTTTGATTAATTGCCTCAATGAACTATTACACTGTACAATTTGACTCGATTCTTTTTCTTTGTCGAGTATCTTATATGTCCTCTGTTAGTTTGAATAATTATGTTTTTGTTAAAATATATCCACAGGTATTCTTGATGGGCATATGCCTTCCTATGTATGCCGTCAACTGCACTGACGCACCATGGAACACTTGGGACTCTATCGGAACGTTTGTCTGCCTTTGCGGAATTGTTGTTGCTTACTTTGCTGACACGCAACTCCACAAGTTTGTTAGTAGTAACAAAATATTGAGAGAAGTAGGTGTGGACGCAATACCGAATCTCGACAGTGGTTTATGGCAGCATTCACGACATCCAAATTACTTTGGGGAGCAGCTATGGTGGTGGGGATTGGTTATCTTTGGATGGAATGTTGGACATGGGTGGACGTTTATTGGATCTTTGATCAATAGTTTGTGCTTAGCGTATGTGACTGTGCTTGTGGAACAGAGAATGCTGAATCAAGAATACAGAGCAAAGTCCTATAAGATGTACCAAAAGACAACGTCAGTGTGGATACCTTGGTTCAAGTCTCCTCAGCAGCGGGAAGAATCAAAATATAAAAATGCCTAACATGTTTTGCTTCTGTTGATTAAAACTTGTTTGATGAGGACCAAATTAGCACGACGTCTGATAGAAAGCCATTCTCTACTCATTGTTTTTTTTTGGTTCAAACTGTTGAGAGCTCATCTCTTATTTTTAAGTTTTTTGTTCCGAATGAAAGAATTGCGACTTCGTTTTGGTTTATGGTGTTATATGTGGGCATATAACTGAAATATATATATATATCGCGGAATATCGAAGAAAGTCAATCTCTACGGAATACGTTATAAAACCTTGTTAAACCAAGTAAGTTGTCTGGGCGAATTTCTTTCTCTGGATAGATTAGTAGTAGGTATGGGAGTAATAAAAGATGGAACGATTACTGGGTTTTTACCAGATAATGTGTGTTTTGCTGTGCATTATCCTGGTTATCCTTCCTCAACTTCTCGTGCCATCGAGACTCTTGGTGGTTCTGAAGCCATTCTCAAGGTATTAATTAATTAAGCTATTTTAATAAGGATATTATTCTTTATATTCATTTTTATTCTGTGATTTTTTATTAAAGGCACGCGGTTCGCCATCGGAACCTCTCAAGCTTCATTTTCGACCTGAAGATCCATACTCACATCCTGCATTTGGAGATCTTCGTCCCTGTAATAATCTCCTGCTTAAGATATCCAAAAAGAGAACCACTCAAGTTCAAGATGCTGTGATATCTGTAGCCTGCAGTTCTGAAACTCTGAGAAATGCTCAGGAATGCACAGTCCCTGAGAATGCTCTGGATGCTTGTAACAATGCCAGTCAACCAGCGGTGGAAGGGGACACAATGTTCCAGCTATCTGCAGATATTGTAGCTCGGGTGTCTGAGGCCTATCACTTTAATGGTTAGAATTCACATGTTTGCGTATTACTTTCTAATATGTTATATTTTTTTCAAATGCTTGAGTCCAAGATACGGAAGGTTTCTGGTAGTAATGAATTGAGTTTGAAGTTTACGTATTACTATTTAGACCCCATCCTTTTAGCACTTTCCTTTCATACAAACTAAAGACTTGAGTTGCTATTCTGTTATTGTAGGAATGGTAGACTACCAACATGTTCTTGCTGTTCATGCACATGCTGGCAAAAACAAAAGCAGGAAGAGAGATAGGGCAGAACAAGAACCGTATTCTGGTGATGCATTTTCTCCTTGTGGTTTTAAGTTTTCATATATTGTTCCTTGTATTTACTTGAAAAGTTTCTTAAATATTTCACAGAGAAGGGTGCCGTTGTAGATGTAGATCAGGAGGATGTGATGATTCTGGTACCACCACTTTTCTCACCAAAGGATTTTCCAGAAAAACTAGCGTAAGATTCCTCGGATCAGACTTTTTACTTCAGAGTAGTGGACACTTGATTAACGTTTTGGAAAGAAAAACAGATAAAGGAAAAAAAAAGTGACCGTAGGAACGGTAGGATGAGTAGAATTTCCATCAAATAGTTTTTTATATTATTATTTATATATTTTAAAACTTATTATCAAACTACCATCTGATTTTAATGTTGCAAAACGTTTTGATATAGAATGTTATCTAGGGGTTATGCTTATGATTTTGGTTACCACAGATAAAAAAGTTTTCGGTGAGGGGTTGGAATTCACTCCCCCTCTCAATAGAAGAGTCCATAAGTAGAAAGTATGTGAGGGTAGATTTAACCTCCATCCAGTGCAAAACCCATGGTCAAGCATCATTGAGTTTGATTGGATACGATAAGTTTTAGAGAGTTGGATGATTCTATCAATTTTTTTTTTTGAGCTAAATATAATTGCTAGATGTTAGGCCTAGTGCTAAGTACACACCCATTTAGTGCCTTCAGAGAACCATTTTTTTCCTCTCTTAAAGTGAATTTTTGAGATGATTTAATTATTAGGTTGGATTAGATGTAGGTTACATGGACACGACATATTCTTAAAAAAATGTGTGTCGACACCGTGTCAACACGACTAAAAGCGTCGAAATTCAGCAATAGATGGGAGAGAGAGCAGGAGAGGAGATGGGAGATGGATGCCGAATAACGTACCTGATGGTTGCGAGCAGCAGATAGGAGAGAGAGACCAGGAGAGAGAGGCAGAGAGCAGCCGCCAGTCGAGCAGGAGAAGGAGATGGGAGAGAGAGACAAGCTCGATTGGTGTTTTTTCTAAGCCCTAGTGGGCTTTTTAATTGGGCTTGTAACTTAAATTGTTTAATACTTAAGTCTGCCTTCTTTTATTATGGATAGACTTTTTAAAAACAAATTGGGCCAAAAAAATAGTCCAGTTTTTTTAACTTTGTGAGTTCCAGAACTTTGTAAACTCATTTTGTTTTTCTATATCACTTCTAATTTATAATTATTAAAAAAATAATTAATTATTCGTCGTGACCCCGTGTTGATCTCTTAGAGCTCGCCGTATCCGACACCCCGTATCCGTGTCGGACACCGACACCCGTGCCGGTGTCAATGTAACCTAGATGCTTACTTTCACCATTTGGGTTTAATTGTTGTAATTTTCAGGTTGAAACCATCGGCTACTGTGAGTGCGAAAAAGAAACAGGAGGCAATTGTTAAACAACGTTGGGAGGTATGTTTATTAGAATTGTCATATATGCCAAAAGTAGAGGTAATGGTATTTGAAGGATATTTTTTATGTGATTTAGGGTTCATTACTGTTAATTAGGCTACTTTCTTTTTAGGTTTCAATTACAAAATTAGGTATTTATTGAAGATGAGGATCCAACTTAATTAAAACCAATTGGTGATAAGTGGAGAGGCCCGTGAACTTATATATTTCAATGCAAGGCGTAACATATCCCATGTGGGACTAAACATCTCAACAATATTGTTTTTAGTTTCCTTTTCCATTAGTTTCTAAATTGTAAGCCATTAAGGCTATAAATAATCATTTAGGCCTTTGGCCACAGTAGGTTTTGGGATTGAATTTATTGTAGCTTTAGTTGAGAATTCGTTATTTGTTGCGATTGCATCAATTTTACTATCCACTAAGGAGGTGGATGGCTGGGAAAGTGGGAAGTCTAAGACATTCTAATGTAGAACATTAGTTGAGTCTGTTAGTGTCATAGGCGTGTGGCTATGTTCCTCCACATGTTATGAGCGTGAGCCCCTTAGTTGAGTCCAAGTCCATGGTTCGAGTCCATTAGTTAATTGTGACACATGTCGTGTTACTATTGGTTTATGCTTTATAGGTTTAGTTTAAATAAGGGTTTGTAATTAGGGTTCTGGAGTGTTGAAGTTTATGTGACTAAGAGATTCAATAAAAGAGTGATTTTAGGTCTTCTTTAAATTGTGTTTCAATTAAAGTGTAGATTCTATTAAACTCTAGCTTCTGCCAGTCAGAACTATATTATTTGGTATCAGAGCAGATTAATTCTAGGGGTTACTATTCACGGTACTGTTCACCGAAAACACTGTTCACCCAAGTTACTGTTCACGACGAATTTTTTTCTCGAAAAGTCAATTTTTTTGTGTTATTATGGTGAATAATAAAGCAATTTGAGGTCGTCCTCCATCCATAGATACTTGTATGTTTCGTTTAGAGGAAAACATGAAAAACATGACACAAATGTTCCAGAACTTTACTACAACAATAGCCATAGTACAGATAGAGGCGCAACAGCCGCCACCACCACAGAATAATGGTTCGATGGTTTCGCATTAATCGATGATCGTCCCCCTTGCAGAGTCTTTGGTACCTTTTCTAAACCCACTGCTTTATTGCTCTAGAGAATAATGGCGGGGAAAGAGTTGTTGGAGAGAATAACGATATTCAAGTTCATCCCTTGGGTGCAGTAGGTGATCATATACCACTTATTGTTGGAGATGGTCAAAGTGATGAAGGTGTTGGTGAAACCCCTGTGTGTGTTCCACCTATAGTGCCACCACCAGTCCAACAACTACCTGTCGTGCTCCCCCAAGGGCCACAAGATCCGATTTTTCAGTCAAGGTTAAACCTTAATGGCCAAAATCGAGGGCTACCAATGCAAGAGGCAGCTAGAGGTGTGCGTCTTCCTCCACAAGGGTGTGAGATTCCGCGTGTTAATTAGGTTCGAGGCAGAGGATGTGGTTACCAACGTCCTGTGTGGCGCTGGGTTGATGGTGATAGGAATTTTTGGGAACAACCCATTCCTCGCAATGCAAGGCGAGAATAGGGGTCGGTCTCCATCTCCTCCTTCTACTGACCGAAGTGGTCATAGGGCAGATTGTGAACCTAATCGCCAGGCAGGTGATTTTGAAAGGTATGACCATTTTAATTATTTTGATGAAGATCATGGTGTTCAGAATATTGATAATGGGGTTTGTGTGATGATTTTTCCTAATCAAGAAACACAAATATTTTGTTGATGATCAAAGAACAACTTGAAGTCTTGAATCAATAAGAAGAAGAGATTTAGAAGATGATGAGTTGAACCACGTTCTTTAATGGCTGCCTACGTATCCTGTGTCTAGGAATCAAACTCAAAGCGTAGTTCAACTATTCTATTTATAAGAAATAGATGAAGTTTCCCAATTAGTGTTTAACTAGGAGACCATCTCTTGTTAAATATCATCTTGATGAATAGATAAGATTTCCCAGTTAGTGTTTAACTAGGAGACTGTCTCTTGTTAAGTCTCATCTTGACTCTTCTAGAAGTCCATGTTTCCCAAGTCAAATAGGTCTCCTTTATTGACTTAAACAACAGAAAAACATGTTTAGGTTCGGAGTAGTAGTTAGAGCTCGAGCCTAGTAGTTGAAGTTCGGATTTGGAGTCCATAGTTAGGAGTTGGTTATCTGAACCTACTACTCCAACTAGTTCCAAAGCCCATGAACTCGCTCGAACCTAGTAGTTGAGTTCGAGTTTGGAGTTCATAGTTAGGAGTTGGTTATACTGAACCTACAACTCCAACTAGTTCCAAAGCCCAATTTAACCTCCTCTTCTTATCTCACTTCGAACCTAGGAAGTATCTTACTTCCGAACCTAGGAAGTAAGAGGATTTGGACTTGAGATATGTTCTGGTACTTTCTACCCATACCAAAACCATATCCGAGACTTAAGAAGATACTGCCACGTGTTGCATATCTATTTGCTAAAATATGCACACCACGGATGCCCCTTTTTTTTTATTCATGGGTTGTGAATCAAACCCTTAAGGAAAAAGGCCTGGTAAAATGGACGCGACGTCTTATGCCTCGACTTTCTCTGTGGAATGTATCGGCAAAATTTCGCATTACTTCAGTACATGGAATTGTAAAGTTGGACCTGCCCCCGACCATGCCCATTACCTCATTATATTAAGCCGAACTTGCTGAAAACTGGTCCTGCCATGCATTGTGATGATCCGGACGTGGTCAGATCAACCCGACCCATGTTTCACAAAGATCGGGACTTCTTGGTAGTACATTCCGGAGCTAAATTTTGTGAAAGCCGGACTTGACATCACCATGCCCCGAACCTTGTATATTAGGCCGAACCTAGTATATGAGGAGCTAAGCACAAGTTCGAAATTTGTCAAGTCCGGACATCCCAGGTATTATAAAGATCCGGACTTAGATAGATTTTAACCAAATCACCTAGACTCGGAGGTGCAACCCGGAACTGTAAGTGCAATCCGGAATTGGGCCTGGCGGAACTTCAAATGGGCCTTGCGAAATTGAGCTGTTAACATAATCCAAAAAGATACCCTTCGCTACCTAATTGCTTGAAACCCTCTCTTCTTCCTTCTTCCAAAATTCAAGATTCAAAACTGTTCCAACAGCTCCAACAGCTCCAACAGCTCCCACAGATTTAAAATTCCTATTTTCTTTTGTTTAAGTCACATCTTCAAAACGTGGTTCACTGAATTCACATCCTCAAAACCAACAAAGCATTGATCAGTAATACCACCAACTACTGACAGTTCAAGAAACGATCATCGGCAAGGTATCTGAAGCAGTCCGTAACCTCGAACAAACTTCACCAAAACGTGCTTTTGAAATCAAACAAATCTGTTTCTCAAACATTGATCGCCATTGATCGCCATTGACAAGATTGAAGAGTTGTGAGACATCAAGAGAAGGTAAGTAAACCGTCGGTTCTTTTTATTTTCTTTGATTGAAACCCAAAATTTACTTTCAACTGTTTGCTTAGTTTAAATTCTCTTATTTTATTTTCAGCAGTCAATTCCGATTTCCATCAGTTCTGATGTTGGGTGTTGGTTGGTATTGTTGTATTGGGTTTTCTAGCGAGGCTACACGTCCAGTTTGATCAAGTCAGTATCGCGTGTTGCTACTGCGTATACGATGTCTCATCAAGCACTGCTGAGTTCCATAAGTAGTGAGGCAGTGTCGGATACAGTACCCACCACTATAGTTCCGGATGATTCAGTTGTTGAAGCAATAACAGTGCCGGGTTACAGAGCAGTTATAGATGCTACACCTCCGGTTGTGCCCAAAGCTAAAATTCCCACAATAGATTGGAACGCTATTCCTTTTGGGGATATATCTGACTTAGAAAAGATCCGTAATGCATTTTCGATTAGGAGGAAATCAACATCGTATATCCACAAACTCTCGACCTTGGGGTGATGAACATCCCTTAATATATCTTGGATTATTGAAAGTTTGGACTCCGTCTCCGTTGCCTTCGTTTATGGCGGATGCCCTCGAGTATTTCCAAGTCTCAATCAACGAGTAATGCCGGTGGTTCGTTAAGTAATGTCACGTATATGCACATATTGGGCGAAAACACAATATATTTTGTGACTTGTGGGGTTATTGCCCACTTTTTAAACTGTTGAGTTATAATAGCGGAGATGCTACTCTTTCGCTAAACCGGGAGGTGAGCGTATCATATGTTACGAAGGTAAAAATAATGATGACCCCGGCGGAAATATGCTATCCGCGCGTGGAGGCGAGTGGAGTAATATTACCTTTGATGATGGTCGAAAGATAATCCGTGCGGCTTTACATTATCAAAGATAGAGTTGATGTTGAAGCTGCCGTCTCTAACTCTTGAAGAGCTAAATGCCGTGACGGCTCTTATCGCACTCCCAATCTCTATGAAACGTCCTGCTTCCATAGTTCCAGATCCGTTGTTAATCTCTGAGTACCTTACAATGTCCCCAACGGAGTTGCGAACGTTGGAACCCGGAGTTGGGTATATGGGAGGAATCCTCGAACCGCTGCGATAAGCGTTGTACCCAAAGGAGCCCCTTGTGCCAAAGGAGGTCCTTGCTCTTATGTCCAAGCCCGATCCAAACTTGAAGAAGAGAGCTCCGAGAAAAACTAATAAACCCCCTCTCGAAGTTGTCAGGTATGCAAGAGTTAGTAAGCCGAAGGTGACTGAGGCTACGAAAAAGCGTCTCACTGCAAGAGAAAGGGTAGGAGAAGTTCCAGGAACTGGGGGTTCTTCCGATGCGATCATTATATACGAAGCTGAAGACCTCAATGGGACTAAAAGTCTAGACGGTATTCCATCATCAAGAACCAAGATTACGATGGGGACACCCAATTTGCAACTTCTTCTTCATGAGCCTGATGAGGAAACGGGCATTGACACCACGGGGGAAGAGAATAATGATATTTTTTCCTTGACCGATATTGAGAGTTTGGACCTCGTGCAATCCGATCCGGTTGAAAGTATGATATCTGATGCCAATCAAGGTCCGTCCACGAAGTCAAACAAAAGGAGGGATCCAATTACTCAAGATGTGGACGTTCGGGTGGGGAAAAAGAGCAAAACAACATCTTCCAATCTTTGGGGCAGTCCGAAACCATTCGTTCGGTTCTAGAGTCTTGGGATTATCGGATCATCCATTGATTCATCGACCAAGATACGCTTTTAAGGATCCGGCGTTGCTATAGGATTGATTGAATCGATGACGCTACCCAAAGAGAAAGCTAAACATAAAAGAGTACTCCGTAAGCCGGGGGCAGAGCGAATGTGTCGGCATATGATGAAGGTAATTCACAATAACTCTTCATTGTTTGTTTACGCATCCATATGCAAGTTCAGGATACTAACTATAGTATTCTCAACACTGCGCAGCTAGCATGGATGTATCAACTTTTGCTCAGTGCGTAAGAACCAAGATGAAATGGATAAATTCACAAAAAGAAAGTCGACGACCAAAGGAACTCCTCGTTTCTAAACAAATGATTAAAAGATTGGAGTGTGATAATGATATTATGAAGAGCAAGAATGAGAGTCAAGCCAATGAAATTGCATGTGCAGTCGAGTCGTCGAGAAAGAGCTTAGGAAGACCGGATATAAGAACAAGAGTCATGAGGAAGAACTTCGAATTTACTAAACTTCGAACACCGGGGAGGTCCTTAAAGTAAAAACAATCGATTGAACGAGACGCCCATTTCGATGGTCTCAGCGAGGCATGGCAATCGACGAAGTCGTTTGAGCGGTGAGATTGCTACGTTGAAGAATCTAAAGATGCATTATGAGGACAAAGCCACGGCCTTGCAAGGAGAAATGAACCTCGAAGTTCGAACTATCCGAAGCTTGTAAAAAGGCAAAGATCGGTGGGTGACCGGTCGGTTGGTGAATCTGGAGTTAGGAGAATCGCTTAATCAAGCGAATCGCGGAGTCGAGGCTGTTGAGAGCTCGACTTCCCTCATCCTCTAAATCAGAATCTTTGCTCTAGTGCCGATTCGAAGCTCGCGGAGAGAGTCGCGAAGGAGATAACCGAGTTTTACACCGAACTAGTTGATGTAGTCAGGACCGAAGCATACAAGAATGGCATCTCTTCCGCCTGTCGCGTGTTTGACATTCCTGAATCAGAATATAACAAGCGGTATGATGAAAAACTTGGAAAAGCTTGGGCATCGGAACCATCTCTGGCGATGATGGCGTTTTGTATCCCGATCCGGAGGTAGATGTCGGCGTATTCGCGGTGAAGTTGGAGAACGATCTAGCCTTGCAAAAGTATCAACAAAGGGTCGGAAGTGGAAGGTTCGGAAGGGAAGGTCGGAAGAGGAACATGGTGTTGAAGCATATGGAGAGGAGGAATTGGCGGAGGTATCGAGAACCGTAGTGCCGATCCTTGGCAACACTCGGATCGACACCCGAAGGAGTAGCTCCTGAAGACATGTGATTCATTCCTTGTAACTCCTTAAAATGCCATTTGAGTTGTAATCAGCTTATCTGTCAGTACTAGACCTTTGATTAGCTATACTTGAGTGTTTATTTTTTAATCAAATTATGCTAAATTCGATGAAAAAACAATCAAGTATGTGTGCCACAAGGTTTTTTTTTTTTTTTTTTTTTTTTTTTTTTTTCAAACGTAACGCATAACTCTAATGCCCCAAGTTTATAAGGGACAACAAAGAACAATCGTGTAGGAAAGTAGGGTATACCCCTGTATCTGCTCCTGTGAAGACTGTAATGTTTGAAAAACTAATGCATAAATCGACACTTATAGACATAAGGCATTAGAACTGCGCTTAGCTAGATAAAATCTAAGCTAAGTGTAAAGTTTCATAAGCACATACATGGAGCAACATATGAGATCTTTCACTCATTATCCAAAGAAAGCTTTCTTAAGGTTCTGATACAAGTGTGGCCAACATATGGGATCTCGCACCCAACATCCAAAAAGTATCCCAGTATAAAAATTCACATTCCGAATCTTAGAAAAACAAGGTTTTGTAGGAAAATAGGGTTTGTCCCTGTGTCAATTCCTGTAAATACCTTTAGTTTTGTTAAGAAATAAGACTTTGTAGGAACGTAGGGTGTGCCCCTGTATTAGTTCCTGTATAGTCCTTAAATGATCTGATATCTAATGCATAAAACGACACTTATAAGCATAAGGCATTAAAATTGCACTTAGCTAGATAAAATCCAAGCTAAGTGTAAACTTTCTTAAGCACACACATGGAACAACATAGGAGACCTTTCATTCATTATCCAAAGAAAGCTTTCTTAAGGTTCTGATACAAGTGTGGCCAACATATGGGATCTCGCACCCAACATCCAAAAAGTATCCCAACATAATAAATTAAAAGAAACAACACTCTGAAGAGAGAAAGATAACTTTTATTAAAAATACTTGCGGAAATTCGCAATGTTCCATGGGTAACACTCTAACAAAGAGAAAGATAACTACTATTGAAAATACTTGCGCAAGTTTGCAGTATTCCAAGGTTTAACAAAAACTTCACCATCCATGGATTTAAGATAGTAACTACCATTGCCAACGATCCTATCAACGACATACGGACCTTCCCAATTAGCTCCTAATTTCTTAGGCGGGGTCCATCTGGAGGACCAAATCCCCTTCCTTGAAAGATCGAGGTCGTACTTTTATCAAAAGACCTTTTCACCGGGTCTGCCGATAAGATGCTAGTCGTAAAGGTCGCAGATTCTCTTTTTCATCCAACAAGTCCAATTCGACAAAGAATTTCCTCATTGTCAAGGGTGAGTACTAAATCGACTTACGGGTAGTGACCCTCATCTCGATAGGAAGGACGACGGTACCATAAGTGAGAGTGAAAGGTGATTCTCGGTCGAACGTCGAGGAGTTGTTCGGTAGGCCCAAAGTACTTTAGGCAACTCCTTAACCCACAATCCGCTTCTCTCCACGAGTTTCCGTTTTAAATTATCAAAAATAAGCGGTTAGAGGCTTCCACCGACCGTTACCTTGAGGATATCCGGGGAGAAGAGAAAAGTTGCACAATGCCCCAATCTCGGCAAAAGCGTGTGTTTTGGTGCCGAAATTGTGTCCCATTATCGAAAAGAATGACTTTAGGTAATCCGAACACGCAAATGATATTGTTCCGGATGAACCGTGACATCAACCTCCCCGATATTAGCTAAAGGAACCGCCTCTATCCACTTAGTAAAATAATGCATTTGAACTAAAAGGAATTTCATGTTGCCGGGAGCTATGGGTAGAGGACCAACAATGTCCATTCCCATCGAAGCGAAAAGGCCCGGAGACGCTGTGGGATGGAGCTCTTCGGCCGGAACATGGATGTAGTTAGCATGTCTCCGGCAAGCATCACACTTCCAGAACATAAAGCGTCTGCGTCTTTAAGCATATAAGGCCAAAAGTACCCTGTCGAGATTATCTTGAGTATCAAAGATCTGCCCCAAAGATGATTTCCACATTAAGCCGAAAGTGTATCTCTTCAAGTAAAGTATGAGCCTCGGCATGAGTAACACAACGCAGGTGAGGTCGTAGGTAAGACTTCTTGTACAAGTTGTCACCAACAAGTAAATAACGTCCCACTTTAGCTAACAACTTCTGTGCTTCCGTCTTTTCTACCGGAAGAGTGCCATTTAAAAGATAAGAACGATACGGATCCATCCAAGTCCCCACTGGAGCTTGCAAAATTGGAGCCACAAGACAAACTAATTCTCTTTCAATACTAGGCGCTGACTGATATTCGACGGGAATGGAACGAGCTTCGATATCCCCAAGCAAAGAAGCTAAGTAGGCAAGTGAATCGGCATGCCGGTTGTCCAGCCTAGGTAAATTAATGAAGTTTAGATCTTCAAAATGAGAAGTAAGAGATCTAACCAACTCCAAGTATTGAGCCCACGAGGGTCTCGAAGCCAGTAACCACCCTCAATCTGTTGCGACAACTAATTGAGAGTCGGTGAATCTTGTCGGATGTCGTGACTCCTAAGTTTAGTGCCATGACAAGCCCGCTAGCATACCTTCACTTTCGGTTTAGTTGTTAGATGCCTTGAACCCCAAATGCACCGATTTTTCTAACTTAGTGTTATCCGGAGTCAAGAGTACCGCGCGACCAATACCGCTTGGTCATTGGAAGACCCATCTACTTAACAACTTCCAACCGGGATATGACTCCAAGGTCGAACCGGACTATGAGGAAGTGAGTTAGGTTCGTCTAACTCCATAAAAGCGGGGAGGTGACTTTTCGAATCTGCTTCCATTGCCGAAGGCCGAGGTATCTAGAGGAAAATCGATCAAGAACTTCGGCCAAAGCTTGCCCTTTTCGAAATTTCTGCGACATAAATAATGTCAAATTCCCCTAATTGAATGGACCATTTCAAGAGGCGTCCGCCCTATCCGGTCTTGCCAAGACCGACTTCAAAGGATACTTTCGGTGATGACTCGATGGTGTGAGCTTGGAAGTATGGTCGTAGCTTCTCAGCAGCGAAGATTAGTGCTAGAGCTATTCTCTCAATCTTCGGATATCGTGTTTCGGCATCCAGGAGGGCTCTACTAACAAAGTATACAGGCTTTTCGATATTCCTCTCATCAATTCGTACCAATACCGCGCTGATGCCATGCTCGGAAGAGGCTAAGTATAACCCTAAAACGTCTCCTTGCTTCGGGGTAGTGAGCACGGGAGGGGAGGACAAATAATTTTTTAAGTCCGTAAAAGCCATCTCACATTCGTCGGTCCAATCAAAGCGTATATTCTTCCTTAGTAACTTGTACAAAACCTGACACTTATCCGAACTCCTACTGATGAACACGTTAAGTAAGTCGGCAAGGCGCCCGTATGACCATTGCGCACCTCTTTCGGAGACCTTGGAGAAGCGCATATCAAGAATAGCTTTGATCCAGTGCGGGTTAGCTTCAATTCCACGTTTAGTAACGGATGTCCTAAGAATTTCCGGAGGTAACACCAAAGGTACATTTAGTCGGGTTAAGTTTCATCCGATACTTCCTCGGGGATCCGGAAAGACGACGAAGGTGTGCAAGATGATCGGACTTACGTTTTACTTTTGATCGAGGTCGCCGACATGAGACTTCAACAAAATCACCAATATGATCTTTGAACATCGTTGTGACTAAAGCGTTGATGCGTTGCCCTGCATTTTTAAACCAAAAGGCATAACCCGATAACAATATGTTCCCCGTGCGTGATGAAAGTAGTATGCTCTTGATCGGGGAGGGTACATGAGTATCCGGTTGTAACCGAAAAGCCGTCCGCGAAGAGAAAATCTCATGTCTGCGGTGGCATCGACCCAATGTGTCAATACAAGAGGAAGAGGAAAACAATCCTTCTACGATTGCTTGTTCACATCCGTTATAATCGACACACGTTCGCGGTTCCCATTCTTTTTTTTCAAATGACAACATTAGAGATCCAAGTAGGGTATGTGATATTTCGTGTATGTACTTGGCCTTAAGCAATTTATCCACTTCTTTGTCGATAGCCTCGACGTTCGGGACCCATCTTTCGAGTTTACGCTTTAACCGCACGACGTTGGATCCAAATTGAGCTTATGGCGGCGATGGAGGGATCAATTCCGGCATATCCTCATAACTCCAAGCAAAAATATATCTCGGAATTCTTGTAAGAAATTTATCAACTCTTCTCTAGTCTTTGGGTCCAACATGGTGCCAATTGAGACTTCGTCGAGGTTGGGACCATCTCCTATGTCGACTTCGTCAACCGGTTCCAATGTTGGTGGAGTCCTCCTCTCATCGCCCTATAGAATCTAATGGAATTATATCCAAAGGTGCCGACACTATGTCTTGAGAGGGGACTCGTTCGTAATTGCTATTTGGCGGTCAAGAGACACCTGATGTTATTGGGCGGTTCACGAACCATTTTTAGAAGAGTCTGCATAGCATCGCTTGGAAGCTTGTTGATCTCCTTTGATCACCACGATATTGCCTTGGTGAGGGAACTTCAAGGTTTGGTGATAAGTACTTGGAACCGCTTTCAAACGATGAAGCCAACTCCTACCAAGAATAGCATTATATTGCGTAACTCCCCGACAATCGTGAAGTTGACATTTAGAGCGACGCGTCGGCAGCTTTGATTTGTCAATTCAATCTCTCCCATCGTGATCGGCTATGTCACCATTAAATCCATACAAAGAAGATTTCCGCGGGATGAAGTTCCGTTTCTAGAATCGGCATTTGTTTGAAAGCATGATAGTAAAGTATATCTGCGGAACTCCTGTGGTCGATGAGGATCCTATGCATATCACACCCAAAGAACTTCTAAGGGGACGGAGTAACCAACGATCCGAAAGTGTGGAAAGAAAACCCCTTTTGCATCGTCATGATTGAAAACAACCGCGGAGTTAGATTCCTTGGTCGGTTTGGAAGTGACATTGTTAATGCGCCGCAAATGCGCCGCTGTCTTTCACGGTACCTTTGCCCTCTACTCAACTCTTCAAATGGGCGTTTAGAATTGCCCCGGCCGATCGTGTGAATCACTACCTTATCCGTTCTCGTCTGCGTCAGACAGGTACATTGGTGTCGGGAATTACGGTAGTATTCTGAATCGAGTACCCTTATATTCGATCTAGTAACCCTCGATTACATGAGATCCCGAATTCCATGTTTAAGAGACCTACAATTCTTAGTTCCATGACCGGCTGTTTATGGAACTTACAAAGATTATCGTTTGTATTCCTAGCTCCAATAGCACCGGGTTTCATCTTTGGAGGGTTCTTTAACATGTTCTTGTTCTTGATGGCCTCGAAGATGTCCTCGTCGTAAGGATGAGTTAAAGTGGTAAAGTCCCTATCCAAAGGGGTAGTTGCTTTCACTTTCACGACGTGTCACTAACCTTTTGCCTCTTGGACTTATCTTGATAGGAATTCTGTCGACCGACTTGTGGTCCGACCGTGGTTCCTCGGACTTCCTATCATCATAATGACTATCGAACTCCTACCAACGGAGCGGAGGTGACACCGGTTATCACTCTTTTATGAGAAGAGTCCCCATCGATAGGTCTTCTTCCGGTTCAGATACTTATAAATCCGGAGCCCGCAACTCTGTCATGTTCGTAGGCTTCTTTTTCTTCAAAGGCGTGTATAGACCGTAAGCGGGATCTAATCCTTTTCTAAAAGGCCACAATGGCGAGGGTCTCATCAACGCGTTGTCAACACGCAATTGAACCTCGTTAAATCTTTTGGTGAAATCCACGATACATTTCGTCCTTTTCGGATTTTCATATCAAGCGGCATCGGCGGTTTTAATGTAGGTCGGTTCAACCGAATTTAATTGAATGAAATTGATGGATAGCACCTTAAAATCGTGGATGCCCACGGGTAGCCGTGTACCGGATGAGTCGCCGAGTCTGTCAAACTTGAAGCAAAAAATACCGGCCACAAATAATGATCTTTCGTAGAAAGACCCACCATTGCTTGACGATAACCGAGCACATAGAGATTTGGATCTCCTTTGCCATTAAATTTAGAGAACCCGATTGGTTTATAATCATGGGGGATGTATCCACTCATAACATGTCGTGGAAAAGGAGTTCCAATGTCACCCTCGATTTGCAGACCGAACAATGACTCATCCATCTTGGTTGGTTTGAACCTCGTAGTTCCTCTAGTATTTAGCCTTCGAGTTGTCGCGAGAGTAGTCGGTTCATGAATTTGAGTTCTCTCGTTGTTGTACCTCGGACTGGACTCTCATAGTTCTCATCTTGATGATAGCGTGGTTCCGTTCGAGATCGAGTGGAGGAGTTTGCAAAACTGGATCGGGAACGGAGGGATTCCGAGGCAATGAAGGTTCCCTTGAAACCGAAAGTCTTCTTCGTCTTTGAGGTTGACCTCAATAGTTGTGGATTCGGGCAAAAACACATTCGGACGTCCATCCTCGTACCTTGAGAACTTGAATACCAAGAGAAGTCGGTTCGGTGTGAGCTCGAAGTGTTGGGTTGGATCGATTCGGATTATAATCCGAATCTGGTTGGTCGCTATGATACCCAAACAAAGTAAGGTATATAAGGTGTAGGGGACGTAACCTCACCGTGGTCGAGACTTGGTGGCGGGCGCGCCTCGTGTTTCCATCGGTAAAAGGCAACACTCTTGGAGGTGAACGACCCTCTGCGTCGCGGTAGTAGTCTTGTAAAAACGCAAACGAGCCTCCATGTCGACCACGTTCGCCATCACAAAGATCCATGATGGCTTGGTTGGTTATGGCGGATTGTGGAGTATCGTTGTTAGGCTCATTTTCTTCGACCACTGTCCCAAAACGGACGATCTCCTCTACGCTCGTTGATTGTCTTTGAGAAGTAACATGTGGGTTATTGATCTCGTTATTCCCTCGTTACTTTGATTCGTGATTGGCTCTTGTAGTAACCATGATTTTGAATCAAAGTGAAGAAAATATATATATATATTTTTTTTAAAGAACAACAAACCCAAGAAAAATTGGTAGGTAGGAGAACCTAGAACCAAAAAAAAATTTCGACCAAGAAATCAAATCAATTTCAGATAGTTTCCCACAGACGCTTTAATTGTGTGATGATTTTTCCTAATCAAGAAACACAAATATTTTGTTGATGATCAAAGAACAACTTGAAGTCTTGAATCAATAAGAAGAAGAGATTTAGAAAGATGATGAGTTGAACCCGCGTTCTTTAATGGTTTCATTATCCCGTGTCTAGGAATCAAACTCAAAGCGTAGTTCAACTATTCTATTTATAAGAAATAGATGAAGTTTCCCAATTAGTGTTTAACTAGGAGACCATCTCTTGTTAAATATCATCTTGATGAATAGATAAGATTTCCCAGTTAGTGTTTAACTAGGAGATCTCTTGTTAAGTCTCATCTTGACTCTTCTAGAAGTCCATGTTTCCCAAGTCAAATAGGTCTCCTTTATTGACTTAAACAACAGAAAAACATGTTTAGGTTCGGAGTAGTAGTTAGAGCTCCGAGCCTAGTAGTTGAGTTCCGGATTTGGAGTCCATAGTTAGGAGTTGGTTATACGAACCTACTACTCCAACTAGTTCCAAAGCCCATGAACCTGCTCCGAACCTAGTAGTTGAGTTCCGGATTTGGAGTTCATAGTTAGGAGTTGGTTATACGAACCTACAACTCCAACTAGTTCCAAAGCCCACGAACCTCCTCTTCTTATCTCACTTCCGAACCTAGGAAGTATCTTACTTCCGAACCTAGGAAGTAAGAGGATTTGGACTTGAGATATGTTCTGGTACTTTCTACCCATACCAAAACCATATCCGAGACTTAAGAAGATACTGCCACGTGTTGCATATCTATTTGCTAAAATATGCACACACAGGGTTGTTGATGTTAATCGTTTCCTCCGAATATTGGAGAGGAGTCAGGCGGGTGATATTAAAATCGATGTGCCTACTTTTGATGGTAAACTCGATCCTGACGAGTTTATTGATTGACTTAATCAAATTGAAAAAGGCCTTTGATTATAAAAACTTAGATGATGGAAAGAAGGTTAAATTAGCAGCCACTAAGTTGAAGGGTTATGCTTTGGTGTGGTGGGATGAATTAAATCTGCAGAGGGTTAATCAAGGTTACAGCGTGTTTGCAGTTGGGCTAGTATGCGTCGAGAGTTATATGCACATTTTGTTCCTAAACAGTACCATCAAGATTTGTTCATTCGTTTATAGAATTTGAAACAACAGTTGTCTTCGGTTCAAGAATATACCGAAAGTTTTAGGTTATTTTCAGGTACTTCGTCTTTGGGTTGGTTGAAACTGATGAACAGAGGGTGGGTCGTTTCTTTAATAGTCTGCGCAAGTCAATTCGTGAAGCACTTATCATGTTTGAGATTGAGGACATGGCTACCGCATTTAAGTATGCATCAAGCGTCTTTGAAAAGAGTGCTTTCACCGGTAATGCGACTTCAACACCTTATAATCGGGTTCTGCGAGTGTAGTTACAACTATTAGTTACTCCCCGTGGTCGACTCTTTGGGACATATAGTCTTTGCTAGAAAGTGCTTTGAATGTGGCGTTATGGGTCACATTGCAGCCGAGTGTCCTAAGAAGAAGAAGCGCCCTGTTTTATTAGCTGAAGGTGAAGATGAGGTCGAAGATGTTGTTGCCAAGCCACCTGATCTTGTCCTTGATTTCCAGCATGAAGCTTCTTTGTCAGTGTTTCCAACTTCAGACGCTCCACTACTTTAGCTTGTGGACAAGCTTCGTCAACATGGGGAGAGTGATGTAGAACATTAGTCGAGTCTGTTAGTGTCATAGACGTGTGCCTATGTTCCTTCTACATGTTATGGGCGTGAGCCCTTTAGTTGAGTCCAAGCCCATGGTTCGAGTCCATTAGTTAGTTGTGACACATGCCGTGTTACTATTGGTTTATGCTTTCTAGGTTTAGTTTAAATAAGGGTTTGTAATTAGGGTTCCTGAGTGTTGAAGTTAATGTGATTGAGAGATTCAATAAAAGAGTGATTTTAGGTCTTCTTTAAATTGTGTTTCAATTAAAGTGTAGATTCTATTAAACTGAAGCTTCCGCCAGTCAGAAAAACTACCAGAGTTAAAAGAGAAAGTAATGCAAGTGTGGACGTTGTTCTTAGTAACACTTTTAGTGATTCACACATAGAGGATGAAATACTTGGCATCGCGAAGAGTTAGAGATATTACTTATATAGCTAAGAGTTGGTCCACATCATTTGCTTGTTATAGTTTTCACATAAACTGCTCAAGTCTGAGAACTTTGTCTGGGGATGGATGTTCAACCATAGGAGGATCAGTAAACTAGGTTCCTATGACATGATACCATTCCCCACCCTGTACTAGAGAAGGTTCGTACTTCCGAATGGAAGATAATCTCTCTATGTGGTGCTATAACTTGACATGGCCCTCCTGTATATCAGTCAGAACAAGTGAAAAATAGGGATCACTAGTGTACATCTCAGGAAAAGAGTCAAACCCAAAAACCGAAGTACACAAGGACACCAACAACAAAGAACGCCGGCTAAGAGCATCCATCACACGATTTTGAACCCCAGATTTGTGGCGCAAGACAATGGTAAAATCCTGTAAATAACTAGACCAGCACAGTTGGCGGGCACTGACGTTATCTTGGTTACCAATATGCTTAAGTGCTTCATGGTCAGTATAAAGGAGAAATTTGGAGTGAATCAAATAATGACGCCAATGTTTAAGGGTCTAAACAACGGCATCAATTTTTAACTCATAAACATTGTAGTTCTGTTTCGCACCTGAGAGTTTCTCACTGAAATAAGCGATAGGGTGAGTATGCTGACTAAGAACAACCCCAATACCAACTTTAGAAGCATCAGTACATACTTCAAATGGAGATGAAAAATCCGGTAGTTTAAGAATTGGTGCCGAAATAAGCTTAGTCTTCTCTTCAGCTGCCAGAGACCAAAGAAACTTACTACCACGCAAACAGTCAGTAATAGGAATAGTGATAGTACTAAAATGAGGAACAAAACGGCGATAAAAAGAAGCAAACCCATGAAAACTATGGTCTTCAGTTAAAGTCGTCGGGCTAGGCCAGGAGCGAACCGCCTCGACCTTAGACATATCCACAGAGATACCTACTGCCGAAACCACATAACCCAGAAACAGAACTGAGTCAGTACAGAAAATGTATTTGGCAACAGCAACAAAGAGCTGAGCTTGGCGTAAGACAGACAACACTGTTTGGAGATCCTGGAGATGAGATGCGGTATCCTTGCTGTAAATTAAGATGTCATCGAAGTAAACCACCACACACTTGCCCAAAAATGGCTTCAACACCTGGTTCATGACTCGCATGAAAGTACTGGGTGCATTAGAGAGACCGAATGGCATGACCAACCACTTATATAGGCCCTCCTTAGTCTTAAAGGCGGTTTTCCACTCATCACCAATTCGGATGCGAATCTGATAATAACCCAATTTTAAATCAAGCTTGGTAAAGACGACAGCACCATGTAACTGATTGAGAAGATCATCTAACCTTGGAGTAGGAAATCTGTATTTGGTAGTGATCTTATTAATAGCCCGACTGTCAACACACATACGCCAAGACTCATTCTTCTTGGGAACTAACAAAGCAGGAACCGCACATGGGCTTAAACTTTCCCAAATAAAACCTTTATCAAGCAAATCGGTAAACTGTTGTTGTAACTCAGCATGCTCTTTCGGATTCATCCGATAATGCGGACGATTTGGGATTTTAGAACCAGGAACCAAATCGATTTGGTGTTGTATATCCCTCATAGGAGGCAAACCAGCCGGTAACTCATCCAGAAAAAGGTCCGAGAGCTCTTGTAACAATCCCTGCACACACGCTGGCACTGCAATCTTTGGCGTGTGAGGTTCACACATTAAAATAAACACATGACTAGCTTCAAGCATTTCGGTCTCAAAACTGCGCAAAGCCAAACAAGAAGACTTTGGCTCGGGTGAGGCTGTGGGCACAGGCTCCCAAGTTGGTACTAACACAATTTTAACACCCTCAAACTGAAAACTATGAGTATTCTTCCAACCATCATGAGCAACCCACCGATCAAATTGCCAGGGGCAACCCAATAACAAATGGCAAGCATCCATAGTAACAACATCACACCACACCTTATCAACATACTTAGAACCAATAGAAAAAAAAACCAAACAACGTTTAGTCACTGTTACCTCTGTGCCTTTCTTCAACCAAGAGAGAGAATAAGCGCCGGATGTTTCTCAGTGGCCAAGTTAAGCTTCAGAAGAGATGACATTCTCACAGCTACCCGAATCAATAAGTAGCTTACAGACCCTCCCTAGAATTCTACAAGTTGACTGGAAAATATGGTTGTGGAGCCAACCATTACCCTCAGTTTTTTAGGAGTAAAACATAGTCGGCGCACCACCAGAAGTTCACCCCTGTCACCAGTGACTAGTTCTTCCGGACTGTCATCCGAACCCACATCAAAAATGGGATCCCCCAGAAAACCACCCATGGGATCCTCATCAATATCCTCATTCTCGGCAAACAAAATCTTACCAGGAGCAGGTGGTTTGGAACATCGGTTAGCATAGTGATCCATCTCACCACAATGAAAACACTTAACCGCATTAGTGCCACAACCTAAAGCTTCTGGACCCTGCGGCTTAGTGATAGGAACATTAGGAGTACGGGGAATAGGACCACTACTCCTGCGATTCTGTTGTTTTTCCAGAATTAAGGCACACTAATGAGCCTCAGAGACCGAAAAAACATCAAACAAGTTCAAGGCATCCTGCAGGTTAGAATGAAAACCCCCAATATAACGGGCCACCAACTGATCATCAGACTCTGTCAAATCTACACGAGACAATAACTGATAAAAATCTTTGGTATAGTCATCTACAGATTTTGCGCCTTGACGCAAGTTCTGAAAGCGTTGATATAGTTCACGCGTATAATTGAATGATAAAAAATCGGCACGGAGATATTTTTTTAGTTTCTCCCAATCAACGATTTTAGATTTACCTCTTCGGTGACGAGTCGCTTTCAACTGTTGCCACCAAGCCATAGCACGACCATTTAAAACGAAGTTGCCACAAAGCGCCACCGTTTGTCGCCCGGCACCTCTTTGAACTCCACAATCTCCTCCCGGTCCGAGCCAATCAATTAGATAAATGCGGTTGTAAGCTGCCATGAAACTCAGGCAAATCAATTTTCAAACCCGATTCCCAGCGTTTGTTCTCTCTGTGTTGCGGAACACGCGGGAAGTTATCATCCTCCTCCAAAACGGCAAAGGGATTGTTATCCTCTGCCTCCAGAACGTCCTCCACGTGCTGTGGTTCACGGTCTTGTGGTTGGTCGGGTTGCCGATTAAGGGCCTCGACCTGGCGGGTTAGCGTTGCTACTTGCCTTGAAAGTTCGGCCATGCGGTCACGAGTATACACATCGTCCAGAAAAGCTTCTCTCTGAGGTCTACCACGTCCTCTTGCTACATATTTAGATCGTAGTTGGCTCTGATACCAACTAATGTAATACTAAGTGCGTTAGCTCACAAACAATCAAAAGAATCGGTCTTTAACCAAGAAACGATGAAATAACTTTATAAAATCAATGAATAATCTTATCACAATCCTCCTAAGCCTTTAAATAGGCGTCCTAACTCTAAACTAAACAAGCGGTGACTTTCCTGAACCAATCCTTCCAAAAATAAGCAAAACAATCGATTATTCGTGTAAAGCCCACGATAAGGCCCAGAGCGCGACCTGCACTTATATCAAGACAAAACTGAGCGCACCACGCGCTCGCTCTACTGTAACATTCACTAGCTTTGAGCGCGATCTGCGCTTGTATCAAGGCAAACTGAGCGCACCCCGCGCTCGTACTCCTCAGAGCAACTACTCATACTTTGATGACCCTATCATATTCATCAAGGTATTCTTCCGCGAGCATCTGTACTGCATCAGAGATATTACTTATATAGCTAAGAGTTGGTCCACATCATTTGCTTGTTATAGTTTTCACATAAACTGCTCAAGTCTGAGAACTTTGTCTGGGGATGGATGTTCAACCATAGGAGGATCAGTAAACTAGGTTCCTGTGACATGATACTATTCCCCACCCTGTACTAGAGAAGGTTCATACTTCCGAATGGAAGATAATCTCTCTATGTGGTGCTATAACTTGACATGGCATCTGCTAAATGTTGAAAAGAAGTATAGAATTTACAAAGAGGGTAATCGGAACTGATACTTGCTATATTTGTCTCCATAGGAAGAAATCTTGCCACCTTGTGGCTCATCTTGGAAAGTGATGTACTTGATACTTAGTGCCAGGCATTATTTGAATTTTTAATATCTCAGGCTGTGAACTGTTTTCATTGTTTTGGCCTATGGATGTCCCCATACTGGCTTAGGTGCATCAAACTGCAAACTGAATTTGCAATTAAGACGTACAAAACATTTTCCCCTCTGATTGCACAAAGCTGCAGTCCTCGTGCAAGTCTTTATGTATAATTGTTTTCCCAATTTGCTGATATCTTGCTGCCGTGTCTTGTAAAATAATTTCAAGTTAAATCTGAATATATAGCCACAGAGCTGGAACTGAGATATTTCCTATTATCTTTTGTTGCAGATGCAGATTGAGCCATGCGTTGCAATCGATTACAACATTGAAGATATCCTATTACTTGTTACAATTTTTCATCTGGTCTCCACAGTTATTTTTAAATTGTAAGAAATTCGTAAAAGAAAAATATTTGAGTTGAAAAAAATAGAACAAGAATATTAATTAAGTATAGAAGCACAAAAAGGACTGTGTCTCAACATTTAACATCCTATTCCTGACACCTATAACAAGATCACCAAACAATGTTGGTTGTAATTAGCAAAAACTGCCTGAATCAATTTGTAAAATGTCCAAAACGTGAGTAAAATAAAACAAATTCCTCAAGCGCACACAGAAATGCGAAGTCAGAATATATTCCCTTGCTATGCTACAAAAACTGCTGAAACAAAGGTAGGGAAATAAACAAAATAGAGTGAAGGAGAAAAACAAAAATTCTTCAGTCATCTCTTCTGAATTAAAGCATTTTTCTTTTATTGCAAAGACAAAGCCATGCCACAGTAAGTCGATAACATATTGTAGGAAAGAGTTTGCCATTAACTTAATATACATTAAATGATGTCTCTAATTATCTAGCAAGACGAATATATGATAAAATACAGTTATAGTATGTCTCATTTTGAACTCATTCACCTCCACCCTCTTGTTTACTTAAAATTATTACAGATCCCTAGGAAAATCAATTGGGAAGATCACATAACCCGAGGCTCAGATCATTGGGAATGGCAAAAGGCTGTATCTGTCTTGTTTGATGAACGCCCTATATGGCACACAATTTCGTTGAATCACTGCTTGCTTGATAAAGGTCTAAGGGTTGGTGCTCATATGTTTAAAAGGTGGTCTCGCAAGACAAATTCCAGTTATGTTTACTGATTACCAATATTAACACCCTCATTGTACTGGTCAAAATTCTTACAATACTTTTAATTGGTTTTGATTTGTGTAGGCTTCTGTTTAGAACTGCCTACTACTTTTCAACAGGACCATATCGTCAGCTTTGGATTAGAAAAGGGTATGATCCTCGTAAGGATCCTGAATCACGGATGTAAGATATCTTATCAAACGATCTCAATAACTTAAGGCTGTATAATGATTCTTTTTGCTTGTTATTTTAACCTGGTGGAGTGTGGAGTGTGGACTATTGTTTACTTGTATGTCTAACTATCACAACTAAAAGAACATGTAACTATCACAACTAAAGAAGATGGAATCTTAGGCATCCTATTTATGTGAAGTCAGTGTTCCATGTAAAACAGAATTTAATGACACTGTATTGACAGCTTGCTCTTTTATTTTGGCAAGAATGGCAATTTCGAGTCAAGAAAATGGAATGTCTTAGAATATTTCCTGAAGATTTGAATCATGGTTCTTTAGTCTTTTTATTTTATCAGTTATAGATACCTATAGTTTTGTAGATCATATTTGTTGTGTAATTTAAATCAAAGAAATATAAGATATTTATAGTGATAGCATGTTCCGTGTTGAGACTATTTTGATGCCAATAGGTACTTAATGACACTTGCTGGGCCGTAAGTCTCCCATTAATTTGAATGGGAACAATGAGGGATTTGAAGAATTTTTTGGAATTGTTGAGTATGAATGCATTGTTTCTTCTAAAGAGTAAAAGAGGCCATTAGAGCTAGTTTAGGGTCTCCATCTTTCCCCACAAGCATATTTAAACTAATGGGTGAAAACATCGTGTGAGATAGTTGGAGTATATATTTAGCGCAGAATTGTTGAAAATCTGACTCTATGAGACATTGGTTCCTCTACAGATACCAGAGAATTGATTTTCGAGTACCACCTCCATTACGGCACATAGGAGATGTGCATGCAACAGACAAGTAAGCTATCCATTTCAGTTAGATTTTCTGTGGGCTTTTTAAAAAAAAAATTAATTTGTTGTGTTCAATCTCATTCTTTGATCATGCGGAGTTGTGTATCAATGATCTATATTCTTTTCATAGAGCGAAAATAGTATAATAATCGCCCTAAAACAAGCTTCTTTATCTAGACAGCCCTTCTATGTGGTTTCCAGATTGTTGACGAAAAGAAGTGTTATATATTTGACCTTACCAATATATTACTAACTTTTGTTGACATAATTTGTTGCTTTTAAACTCAACTACTACCAAACTGCAATTTTAATTGTTGTTGAATACAGTTACTAGCCATTAGAAGGTTCCCTTTTTTCACAGATTGAAGCATATGTGGAAGGATTTATGTGCATTGCGGGTTTTTCCTTGTAAATGTCAAATTTCGTTGCAACTTTTTGAACTTGATGATGATTACATTCGAGAAGAGATTAGAAAGCCACCAGAAGATACCTGTTCAGTAAGGTCCTTATTCTTGAGTTTTTCCTTTTAATAGCTGAAAAAGTATTTCTCGTTGTCTGAAAGTTAGCGTGTAACTTCTAGCGTTTAGCAGTATAAGTATCACATTTGAAAATTTGTTATTGTCATTGTCTAGAAAAGAAATGAACTTTCTTTCTTACATTAGAAGATAAAATTTCTTTTGCTGAGTTATGAATTTCGTTTATTACTCCAAATTTATCTTGCCAATTTCAATATATAATTACCACTATTTAGCACGCCCAAGGTTGTTCAAATAGAAGGTCAGAAATGGCTTCAGATTATGCTTGGAGTAATACTCTTCTTTTCTTGTCATGATATGTCATACCCATTAGTTCCCAAAATTCACATGACAATACTCCTTTTTGCATTTCTTGTTGGTCATTGGTGAAAACTTTGGTAGGTATAGTGTGTGCACTATATGCTGTCAGAACATAGACTTAAGTTTTCTAATCACTGGACGGCCCTCCAACTGCCTCAGATTTCATAGAAGATGTTACAGTACTGGGCTCATTGGGTTTCTAACATCACATCCAAAAAATTACTGCCAGCACCTCTGTCAGCTATATAACTTTTTTCCTAAATGAAGATCTACTCTGTAGCATGCATCACCAACACAGTCAAATGGTTCTTCCACAAACGTTTTTAGATTCCCTTATTGAACAAGTGCTAATTCTGTTTCATTTTTGTTGACAGTAGAAGCTGTAAAATTGATGTTGTTAGGGCTTCTAGCGTACACCTTAACATTTTGTAAATATTCTGGTCGCAGTGTTCAACAGGATGGTTTTCTTCATTTGTGCATGATAGCTTGAAATTACGCATCGCAGTGAGGTTCTTATCCGTATACCCAAAAATGGGTGCAGAAAGCTTGTTGAAATCTGCATCTTTACGATTTGAGAAGTCTAAGAGAGCACGTGCTCTAAAGAGTGACTTCAGACCCAAAGAAATGGAGCATCAACTTAACAAAGGTTCAAACTTTTGTTCATTGTTACCAGTATTTGAACTTGTTACTCTTATCAATTATTTCTACTGTTAATCAACTGGTTATACAATTTGATTCTGTTTGATTTACGATAATAATATAAGATATATTCTTATTTGTAGAATCCAGCAGTCATCTTTCTAAAGTTTCACCAACGAAACTCAAAGATACAGATTTAGTTTTTGATAATGGTAAAGATGAGTACGATGATGACGAAGACAACAATGATGGATATGACTATATTGAGGAAGAGGAAGAGGAAGATGAGGAAGAGGAAATGGATGAATACGAATCATACCAAGTGGTAACTGACCTCTTTAATATCTTTCCTCAGTTTCTAGTTTATTCTTTTTTCCCCTCCCTCTTTTGGTGTTTCTTATTCGCTCTTTCTTATGTGTTTCTTTTGTGTTCTTGGCTTTAGGACGCTGGTGATGGTGATTTCACTCTGAATCCACTTTCCTGTATCCTTGAAATATAATTGCTCAGATTCGTTTTTTTTCTCCTCTTTTCCGTTTCTTATTTATTTACTAAGTTATATTTTCTCAGAATTCTGACTTAATTGGTCTCTTACTCTCGTCAAGTTTCATGGATTTATCTTGGGGGTAAAACATAGTATTTTGTAGTATAGCTACTTTACATGTTGATACCTATGTATATCAGTATATCACATAATGTCCCAGTCTAAATTTCCTCACTCTGAATCCACTTTCCTGTATCCTTGAAATATAATTGCTCAGATTCGTTTTTTTTCTCCTCTTTTCCGTTTCTTATTTATTTACTAAGTTATATTTTCTCAGAATTCTGACTTAATTGGTCTCTTACTCTCGTCAAGTTTCATGGATTTATCTTGGGGGTAAAACATAGTATTTTGTAGTATAGCTACTTTACATGTTGATACCTATGTATATCAGTATATCACATAATGTCCCAGTCTAAATTTCACAGCTAGAACTTTAGGAAACTATATTAAGCACTACCTCTTTGAGAGTGCTGAGGAGAAAAGTTACCAGTGTTCTGGTCTGGCTTCTGAATTCAGGGTACTTCCCCGTTCTATAAAGTTGCGAATACATTTGCAAGTATTAAAACATTGATTCATTAATTCTGGGGTTAACAAGAGGAAGGCTAAGTTGGAGAGATCAAGACTCTGCGCGTTGCTGGGACTTGGGGGGTAGGAGCATCCCCAGTTAAAGATAAAGTGGAGAAGTTCATTTGAAGTAATTTGGCCACGTACAACACAGCCTAGAAATGACAAGTGAGGAGTCTTTAGTGTGGGTTAAGGCTCTGTACAGGGAAAAAGGAAGGTTGGGCAATTCGAAATCAAGGTAATATTGAAAAAGTTTTAATTCAAAAGGTTCAAATGAAATTACTGACTCTTATTAATATTGATAGTAAGGATAGATTTCGTTTGGAATCCCAGTTGTTTGGAATAGGGGATTCGACGGTGAAACAATAATGATAGTTGTTTCAAATCAATGGAGGATGCTAGAAGCCTTTTAAGAATAGCTATAGAATCTTTGGTATGATTCTGTATCTGTTGAGAAGATTTTTGAGGTGAACTGTGCCTATAGTGCGTTTGGATTATCTAGCATGGAGAGGTAAATTTCAATGTATCTATCTGAGTCCGAGTAGATTGAAACTCGGTGTAATTTCCTACTATGAGTGAGAACTACTTGGACCAGTCAATGAGTGTTTTAGAGGAATTTGGTGCATAATTAGAACTTGTTGAATGACTAAGGGATGTTAATTTTCTGGTAAAAACAATTGTGGGATTTTGAGCAGTTTGTAGGTTTACTTTTAACATTTATTGCATGTGATCAAGAAGATAACTTTGGAGGGTATTTAAAATTTTGGATGTTTTCTGTCGCTATAGCAGTTATAAATATCTTCTGGTGCTTAACTTTGCCGAATGCCTTGTTGTCAGTCATTTGAATGAGTACATGTTAATGCACATGTCAAGGAAGTGTGATGTACTAGCAGAGAATTCCAACAAGGAGTGTTCTTTATTAATGTTTAATTGCAATCTTGCATCTACTTAATTTTCTTTCTTTGTATTTTCCTTTTCGTTATCTATTGTCTTTGAAACACTTGGATTGATGTCTTTTTGGTGTCACGAGGCATAATTTAAGTTTTTGTCTTTGTTTCAGAATGCACTCCTAGATCCCTTCCTCTTATTGTTCTTTTTTAATTTTTCCCTCATAACTCTTCTATTTTCCCATTTCAACGTTGAATTATGGAGTTAGCTGTGGCTCTAACCAAAATACTAATACTATCTACTATAAATAGTCTTGACCAGATTTTGGAATTGTTAGTCACAATTTCAAAAAAAAAACCTGTCCACACGCAAGATTCTGGTCGAATTTTTATTGAGTTTCTCATCGTGCAACAAGAAAGTTTCCTATATATTGTGCAGATCCAATTGGAGAAAACATCTCGAAGAACTACTTGCAGGAGCTCTTTGGTAGTTTCCCATCCACCGAAGCAGCTAGCAACAAGGATCAGGAGGTTGAATTCAGTGACGCTGAATATCAGATTTTTGAGCAAGATAGTGATGATAATGCAAACTATTCTGGTGATGATGATTATTAGCATCATAGTAGTGTTGAAGCTGGTTGGTGTCTCTTTTTTTTAGCCGGGGAATCACTTCTGGTATTATCATTACTAAGTACTTTTATGATAGAGTTGAGACTTGAGACATTACATTCTTCTATAGTTTGAAAATTTTAGGTAGACAACTTTTAAATATTTTTGATGCATGAATCGGATTCATTAGTCATTATTATAAGTTCATTGTATAATCATAGATATTTAACTAATTCAAAGGTATCTGACTGTTGGCAGAAAGTATCTACTTCGCCTGATGGAGAGAAAAATGTGCAACCATATTAGGTGTGGAATTTGATATGGGCAAGTTTCGAGTACAGAGAAGTAGCTGTACCATTTGAAAACGATGCAGAGTTGTAACCTTTAAACTTTAATGTTGAATTGTAACTTTGTAACTTATCTGAACCGAACTTAAGAAATGCCATTTCGTATTTTGTCTAGTCGTTTTAGCCAAAATATAATTTGCAGTTGTAGACTTGTAGCCCGATGATTTTGAAGAAAAAAGCTTCTTAATCTGTATTCTTGATCACCCACTCAAGTATTGCTCAGTGATAAACCGAGAAGCCCAAGCCCAATACCGACTCCAAGTTGGGCCGGAGTCTGCCCAATACAATTTGGAGTCTGTCAATAGTAGGACCCACTAACTAAGGTTGTTTTGTCGATAAAGTTTTCATACAACATCCGAAACCTTTCTTTGATTTGGTGTTCTTTTGTATCGTGTATTCAGATTTCTTGAGGTAAGTTTAGTCATGCTGCCTAATATAAAGGATAAAATGAAAAATCAATTTTATTCATGTTCTCTAAATTATCATTGAGATGTTGCAAGGGATGTTATCTGCCAAATTGTGAGAAATCGGGAACGAGATATTATATTGTCGTGTTGTTGGCGCGCCATGTCACAATTTTTTTTTTTTACTGAGGTCTCTCCAACTCACCCATGGCTGAATGAAAGACGGTTTTTCAAAGAAGTTGCAGCGACCGCCTTTTACATCCATATTATTTGGTCGGCCCATTCTAATTTTAATTTTTAAGTCAGTGATAGTGATACAAAGGTCATGGAGGGTCTACCACAGTCATTCTTTGGTTTTGTTTTCTGATAAGTGTGTAACCATACAGATCCAAGTTATCCAGAATTTCAAGTAACTTATTATCCAAGTCAGATTAATTCTAAGAAAGTGTTTATCCACTACGTACAACTAACTACGGATTTATTGAGTAATTAGTTCCAACATCCAATTCCAATAGAATCGGATATTCCGGTGGTATTATATTGTGCCACCTTAACAATATTAATGTACTTAACATGCTTTAGAAATTATATGTGGCGAAAAAATCTACCACAACAGAAAGAAAATGACTTGGATTAGCTAGCTAGAGTACTGCTTAGATTCTGTAGTTGCCAAAATTGCCAGCTTCCAAAATGGACATTTCGACATTCTGCATTTCGATCTGCTACGTTGTTTCACACAGACCCTGCCCATCCCTATAAAATTCTATGGAACTGCTACAAATAATTGAAAGAGTGTGCAGAGTAAGAATAAGGCAGAACTTTAGACGCAATAATCATGCAGTTAGTTAATCGTTTAAAAATGCCAACACACATGCACTTGCTTCATTGCATGTTTTCGAGAGCGTAAGAAACACATGGTACGTACAACCAGACGACTGTATGAAGTTGAACTCCTGGCGAATACCAGCGAAATATAGTTCAATAAGAATTAAGAAAACTACATGCAGTATAGGACGTACTCTTGGCAAAAGTGGCAAGGTTATTCAAAGTCTATCCGGATATCATAACTTATCCAGATAATTTGATCATCTATATATACTTCTCTTTTGGTGATCCTTAAACTTCATACGAGTTTTAGGTGCTCTCCTTCGCTCACATTCTTTCTACTTCGTTCTTCCTCAATCGATCTTGGCTTGTTCTTCTGCCTTTGGCAAACATGCATGGCTTAGAGGCATTTCGCTTTGCGCTTGGCATATTCGGTATGTTTACGCTTCTTCTTTCTTTATTCTGGTTCTCAGTATACAGTACTGGAAATTGTTTTAATGTCGATCATCACTCAATCGCCGTTTTTATTCATTATTATTTGATTGTTTTATCAATTTGTTCCATGTTTGCAGGCCAAGTCACCTCTTTCTTCTTGTTTCTCTCACCCGGGTACTTAACTATGTTATAACTCAATCTTTTCACTTCTATAAACTCAACTAGTACTGATTACTAAACATGCTTTTTATTTTTTCTGTGGTTTTTTTTTTCCAATGTATGAAACAGTCAGATGATGTGGACTATTCATAAGAGAAAAGATGTGGAAGACTTCATGCCAATTCCGCTGGTGGCTGGAGTGATGAATTGTCTGATGTGGGTTTTCTATGGACTTCCGTTTGTAACCAAATCCAACGTCCTGATTGTAACAATTAACAGTCTGGGCCTTGCTATGGAGTTATTTTACGTAGCCGTTTATTACTACTATGCTCACCTCCAGAAGAAAAGATGGAAGTCGAGGGTATTTTAATCAATCATATCCTAGCTACAAATTATTCAAGTTTTAAGCACAATAAGTTCATCTACATACGTTTTTAAGTCATACTATACTTATGTCATTGTCATAATTGTGAAATTATTTGCAGACATATGTCATGCTTATGTTCATTGTCATAATTGTGGCGTTCATTCTGTTTGCTGGTCTTACACTCGAAGTTTTTCCTCGTCATTCGAGAGGAACTATTGCTGGATGGGCTTCCACTATCTTTAGCATTTGCCTGTATGCTTCGCCCCTCTCTGCAATGGTATGTCATTATTTAATTTTTTAATTTTTTCTATTGATTCCTGTAATTTAGATATTTGGAGACTAGCAACAATAATCCTAATCTTAGTGAATTTGGTGTGTGCAGTGGACTGTTTGGACAACAAAGAGCGTCGAATACTTGCCATTACTAATTTGTTGTGCCAACTTACTTAATGGAACAACTTGGGCCGGCTATGCGTTGATTCGAATGGACTATTTCGTCTTGGTAAGTCTTCTATATATGTCGTTTAATTTGTATATTTCTCCTCATGACCACATCATCATCCTTTCAATTAATATTTCTTCTAGTTTGAGCCAATTTCTTAAATGTTTGGTTGATCCTATTGTTTTGCGCTACATACACTAACTCGGGCTATCTGACTTTGTAGGTTAGTAATGGCATTGGAGCAATTCTTGGGGTACTGCAGCTACTATTATATGCCACATTCCGCAAGCCAGGCGGCGGTGACGATGATAAAAAGAAGTCACCTCAGAAGCAGGATTTGGAACTTGGTTCAATAGGCAATTTAACACGTGTGGGAAACTAGTTTGTATTTTTTTTTTATTCGTCCTCACTGGATGAAGCTGAACTTAGCTAGGAATTATTTTTTGGTTCAAAGTTTTTTTTTTTTTTTTTTTAGCAATTGTTTGAGCATTTTTTTGGTTCAAAGTTAAATGTAAAATTGATGTTTTTGATGAGCCTTTTATATGACTGATCATTCCATTTTTGAGTTATAATTTCCTTGCTTTTATATTTCACATATAGCCAAAACTGAAATTGGTTTTCTTTCCTAATTCCTACTTCACAAGTTTGCTTAGAACAAGGATCTAGTTCAAAAAAGCTTGAAGTATAGCAGACTAGCAGTTGTGATGTTTTGAAGAATTATTTTGAGGCATTCAATTATATTACTTTGCCTTACTGGCAGTTATAGCAATTTAAACCATAGTATAAAATATTGCGATATATCACAAAATATTGTGATATATAAAGATATATATGACTGTAAATGTCGGCAATATATACAGTATTATCGATATTTAAAGATATTTGGTAATATTTTGTTTAGGTAACAATTTTATTTAATATTTACTATTATATTTTAAATAAATATAAATAATATATCGTAATATATCAAAAAGTATTTATGATATTTATCGATATTTTAGATATATCTATGATATTTGCATACGAAACAATATAAAATATTCTTAAACTGCCGAAAGAGAAAAATATATCCAGAATACATAAGTATCAATAAATACCCATATTCCGATATTTTGTACTATGATTTAAACTGCCATATGTGAACGAGCATCTTTAATTGTAGGCCCTTCAAACGGCTGGACTGCATTTGAAGTTTGAACCATATCCGAGCTTCTCAAAATTGCTCTATCAAGCAGAACATACTTATCCAGCACCACTGCACCAGTATCCTCCTTGTTGTCCCTACCCGGTCTCATGTTCTTAACTTATCCTTTGTGAATTTTCTTTTCTTGAAAGTCTACCATATGCTATTGTAAAAAACACGAGAGCAGGCTGAAGCTTCTTGCTGTGAAGTCTGGAGGCATTTGCCTACATATCTACTTTTGGTACGTGCAAGGAACAGCACTACACACATACGATGCTAAAGAGAAAGCTTTTCATATACACTTTGAACAATGCCTGGATAAATCTGAAAACAATGCACAGTAGATAAAGTTATATGAACATGGTGGAATTTTCTTCAAGATTCTTGTACTATTTTTCATTAACTACGTTTATTAACAAAACTAAATATATTAGAATTTAGAATATCTGTCCCATGTTTGGTTTTCATGGGGATGCCTCATTCCTGAATTTCCTCCATATAAACTTTCCGAATCGGCCTCCTGTCAACCCCAGAGAGCCAGTTTCAGATGATTCTTCCGTTTCCTGAATACCAATATCCAGACTTTGTTTCTGTGGCTGGTTCACTGATTACTTTCACAACACCTTGATAAGAAATGAACTGAATGACTTGAACATGACCATCATCTTTGTCCGAAACCAGAGCAACACCATTGCTAGGTCCATTCTGAAGTTGAACAAACGCTGTATAAATTAAGAAACTAGAGCCAACATGTGTTACATGGAAAACACTCTTGTCTGCTAGTGACAAGGTCCTGTAAACTTTCCCGGTGGTACCATTATATAATGCAAGCTTGAGTCTAGTTGCATCTGCCGATGATTCCACTACTATTTCAACAAACTGCATGAAAATGGAATTTCTTAACAGACTCGTTTAATTTCTCAGATTAGTTTAACTTAATCGGAGAATGCGGAGAAGAGTTCTCTACAAATGCCATACGTATCGCCAAACCTACAAGACTTACCCGCCATTATTCCACAATTCAACCTAGGAGATCTCTGATAAAAAAAAGAGACAATAATATCATATTCATCACTATTTTTAAGAAATTTCAATATATTTTTAAGAAAATCCAAAATAGGTGGGAAGATTTTTTACCAATAAAAAATCGTGCCGTTTTAGTTCAGTCATTTTGCTAATACTAATGAGTCAAACTCATTCAGGATTTTAGTGTTCATAAAATACGCCTGTATAATGAGTGGACATGATTCACAAAATTTTTGAGAATGCTTTTTATATACCAAAACAATATTGTTGAAACAAGATAGCTTTTCGAGTTTTGCACAAACCTCGTTCTTGTCTTTCCCTCTATTGTTGTAGTGCAGCTCATTTATCCATGCCATCAGGGGACTATCCATTGTTTGACTAAATGCAATATCTTGCTTCCATAAGAGGTTTGCGTATTCTGGGTGGTCAACAAATGGATTTCTATTGTGTTGGTAAAGCTGGCACACCCTGTTGTTTCTCAACTGCTCTGTTCTTGATGGCGGATCAAGTTCATTCCATTCCAACAGTGTTGATAGTAGCCCCATTTCCCTATTTTCTGTAGGAAAGAAATCAACTTTTAAAAAGTCTGAAGAAGTTATAGGGATATCAACATTTAACATATACAACTACCAAAAGTAAATGTTTTTTAGGACAAGCTAAACTGATACCAGAGGGATCATTTCATTTCGCCATCAGTACAATTTGAAGCTTCAAAAGTTCAAATATAACAGAATCAAGGGAAGTTCAGAAATGACTCAGAACTTACACTTAGCCAATTTCATGGAGTACAGTACCTTGTTGATTTTCTCAGTTAAAAGATACTAAAATACACGAATAATTTTAACAAACCAAATGGAAATCCTTAAACAAAGATACATGTCATAGTGGACCCCTAAACGCTAAAACGCCTACCTTGTTTCACTGTTTTTACCTTTTAGTATCCAAATATATTGTTTCGGCAGTAAACTGCTTCAACACAACGAGAGCAATGGTAAAGAACACACTAAGAAACAGAGGAATTTGATGTTGGGGGAGATGAAACTGAACCAAATAATGGCTGCCTACGTACCCAAGATCTATTATCTAGGGATCAAGTTTCCACGTAGTTCCTTATGAAAAATAATGTGGTATTTATATAGGTAGAGTAGAGAGTCCTTGTAGCTCAAGTAATCTTGTTGCTTGAGTAATTGTGATAGAATATAACTCTCAACTGATAATTATCTCTTTGATAAGAAATGAATCTGGACATAAATCACTATACATTAGTGGCAAGCCATGTAGTTAAGGTTCAGCCTTAGACACATGAATTAATGGGCCTGTACATCAATCCATGGTATTGCAAATTGGGCTTTAGCCCTGTCGATTAAATGAATAAAGTAGAGACCCCTACTAATGGACGTTTGCCCACGTAGGTGGGGGTTCTGTAGGTAAGACTGCTTCAGCACCATATGCAAGGTTAAAAGGTGATAATGCAGTTGAATAATTTGGCGTTATCTATAAGCCCACAAGACAACCGGTAACTCCTTGACCCAATTTCCTTTGCGCCGGTCAAAACGCCTCTTTAGGTTAGCCAAAATCACCTTATTGGTGGCTTCGGCCGCCTATCGTTAACTATGGACGAATTTCTTCAAACATCAAATTGTTTACCATTATCGATACAAGTGCGCGAGGGATGCCAAAACGACAAACAATATTTCTCCATAAAACATTTTGGCGTTGGAAGCATGGATTTGGACCAAAGGCTTTGCTTCTACCCATTTGGTAAAATGTCGGTTGCCACAAGAATGAATCGTATACTACCTGGAGCTTTAGGTAAAGGGCCAATAATGTCTAAGCCCCATTTGGCAAATGGCCATGGGCTAAGCATGGGGTGCAACTCAATAACAGGTAGTTTACTCATATTATCGTGCTTTTGGCATGGCTCACACCTCTCAGATAAGTGTTTTGCATCCTTTTGCATCTCTGGCCACCAATAGCCCTGTGTCATAGCCTTATGAGCTAAACTTCTCCCCTTGGAGTGGCTTCCTCATAAGCCGGAGTGAATATCTTCCAAAACTTGAAGTCCTTCCTGTTTTGATAGGCATCGCAACATAGGGTTTAAGTCCGAGCCTTTGCGATATAAGTGCAAACTTCCGTCAGTAACAGATATCACCAAAAACTTCCATGCATCGCGTTTGATTCTTTCAGCGAGTTTTGGTTCTGGCGGAAGTGAAGAAACTTGCAAGTATTGGATATAAGGAAGACGCCAATCTTGCGCGTCGGAGATCATCATCTTTGGCTCTCGATAGTATCATATCGGGAACCGGGACTATCATCCGCTTCATGTACCAACTCATTATCTGTTTGGGGGCGAATTCGGGAGGAACAAATGGATCTATAGATTCTAATGGAAGATCCAAAGTATGGTCATGTTGTGAATTTTCCATCTCCCTTTTCGCTTCCGAGTCATGATTGGTGCGATTATACGTGGGTCGTATTTCGCTGTTGCGTACAAGCAAAACAAGTAATTGCTTTCATGTACATACAAGTCATGCAATTCTTTTTCGGTAAAGTCAATGCTTGGCTCTTTCTGGAACTCCACAGTGATGTGTCTTGACTCTTCGCTTCTAACGGCGGCGGAGAGATAAGCCAATGAATCAGCATGACGTATGTCATTTCGGGGTCTTTGAGTGATAGAGATGCTATCAAATTGTCGAGCAAGGCTATGTATCAAACCAAGATAAGCCTCCATACGGTCATCTCTTGCTTCAAAAGACCCGCCAAATTGATTGGCCACAAGGCGAGAGTCCGTGTATAACTGGAGCTTTCGCGCCACCAGTTTCAAAGTTGTTCTCAAGGCACAAACGCATTGACCTCACTTTTCGGCCGTTATTTGAAGCGGCGAAGCCAAGTCGCCTGATTTCTCAATCTTCTCTCCGCGGGTTTAACAAAAACGCATCCAATTCGGACCAGATTTATTATGGGAGCCATCCGAGTAAACAATCCATAGGTCAATGGGATTAGGAATTGCGTTTGCAAGTTGGTTTTCGTAAGCCCCGATTGATTGGTGGCGGAATGTCTTCCATAGATTCTTTTGGCAAAAATCATCAATAGGAGAATGATCGATAGGAAAATCAGCTATCAAAGAAGCTAGAGCATGTCCTTTTTCAGTGATCGACTTTTAAAGATAATGCTATATGCACTAAGATAACTTTCCCATTCGGCTAATCGCTTGATTCTTGTGCATTACGAAGACCTTGCGCGTAGGGATACTCGATTATAAACTCGACCAACTCCCCGGAAGTATGGTTTTAACCGACGAAAGCGGCATGAACCAATGCAAGTGCAATTTTTCCATATTTAAATAACGAGACTTCGGCTCGGTTAACGCGTCTTCCGATAAAAAGGCGGGTCTACCATCATCGACGAAAAGAATAAAGCGAATGCGGCTTGAGTTGTAGGCGCTAGGTATATGCCAATAGGTTGACCCGTTGAAGGACTTGTCAATATAGGAGGATTTCCGACCAAGTATTTCTTCGGTTGTTACAATGCCATCTCACAATCAACGTTCCAAGTTCTTTGTCCCCTTTAAAGTCCGGAAGAAGGGATGACAACGATCGGAATATTTAGAAATAAATCTATGAAGAGCGCGCAAACCAACCAAGAAGTTTAAATTTCCTTCTTATTTTTGGTGATGACATATCAATAACGACGATATCGATCGGGATTAGCCTCAATACCTCTACGAGTCATGAGGTATCCCGAAATTTTCGGAAGAGAGGCCAAAAGAACATTTGGCGGGATTGAGTCTCATGTTATACTTGTTAAGCCTATCAAAAACAAGTTGAAGATCGGAAAGATGATCACCTTATTATTATCATCGATAATAATTGTATTGACAAGCTTCGATTTAACGACTATATCATCGATATAAGCCTCCATTATTATCCCCAGCAGATCGGAAAAAATTGTATTGATAAGCTTTTGGTAGACCGGCATTTTTCGGACCAAAAGGCATAACGATTAGTAGCGAAAATGCCTTGGTCGGTAATGAAGCGGTGAACTCTTGGTCATCCACATTCAAAGAGATCCGGTAGTACCACGAAGAAGCATCCATGAAAGATAGGTGTTGGAATCGAAGTGGCATCCACTAGTTCGGAAATTCGCGGGCAATGGATACGGATGAATCGGACAAGCTTCGTTAAGGTTTGTAAAGTCAATACAAATTCTGATTTGTCCGTTCTTTTTTGGCAACGCAGAACGACATTAGCAAGCCATTTTGGGTAAGTAACTTCGTCGGATAAAGTTAACCGCAAGTAGCTTATCAATCTCCTCTTTAACTTTGAACTTCCGATCGGTGTCATTCTTCTTGGTTTTCGGCGAACCGCACGAAACTTGGATCAATGTCAAGTTTATGACAGCAACGGAAGGATCTATTCCGGCATTTCCTCAATTTTCCAAGTGAAGATCGCTTTATTTCATTTGTAAAGGAAACCAACTCTTTTTGTTCTATCGCCGAAAGTTCGCCAGAAATAAAAGTGGTTTCTTCTGAATCTTCTACTTGCACTTCCAAAAGTCGATCCATCAGAAGCGACCTGCACATGAGCCTCAATATTATCGATGGAGAGCACGCTTGGCAACCGTAACTTGGGTGGGGGCACTTGCAAGGATCGTATTACCTCGAACTTCAGATTTTTATAGTCATCCATTGCTTTGTCATGACGGGCATGGGCGGATACTTGGTCACTACTGAACCTTGCAAATATTCCGAGAAGGGAACTTGACACATCGATGAAATGTGGAGACTACGACCCCCATGGAATGTATCCAATCTCGCCCAAAATGCGTTATAGTGGGATCGATGATCCATCAAAAAGAAATCGAGCTCAACTTCTTTGTTCATTAATTTGATTGGTAAGGTAATTCTTCCAACCGGCGAAGATGTTGTCCATCAAAACCGATGATAGGATTGTCTTGGATGATGATCATACCTCGCGAAGTTGCATCCGAGAATAACATCCACCGAAAATGGCCGGAGGTGGCCCCGTGGTCGATCATTACGGATTGAACACGAAGCACCTATAGACACGTAAATTATAACTGCGTCATAATGAGGGTGATATACACCAAGGAGATCATCATCAGTGAATCGGAGGGGCTCTTCTTCAAAAGTTTCGGTCTGGATTCCTTTGACAAAATTGACTTTGTTGATACGGTTAAACTCACCAACATAACTAACTTTCAACCGCTTTTGATTCTTACTCTGACTTTTGGAAAGAGACTCAACATGAGAATGGGAAACATTAATGACATGCTCATAAGTTGCAGCAACTGCCTGTTGAGAGCTTTTAGTAAGATATTCGTTTAAAAGTCCTTTCTCCACTAATTTCTGAATCCGACCCCGGAGAGAGCGACAAAGTTCTGTCTCATGGCCATAGTCATTATGGAATTTACACCACAAGGCTTTGTCCCTTGTCCCTTTGGTATCTTCTGAAAGTGGATAAGGCGGGGAAAGAAAATTCCCACTTTTCAACTTTTCATATATAACAAAGTACTTCGCATTGAGCGGGGTCAGTTTTAGCTCAGGTAAAGTCTTTCCATCACGATTGAAACTAACTTGCTTCTGATTGTCATTCTTTCCATCGTTATGCTATTGATCTGACTGTCCTTGTTTCGGCTTAGAATTCTTGCTGTCAGAAAAATCTTTACTCCGAATATCTCTGTCTCTTGTTGCTTTCGCCGATAGGTTCTCCTCGATACGGATGTGTTGTTCAGCCCTAACATACAAATCGTCGTCGAAGAGTTTTAGGGACATCTTTAATTAGAGAGTGGTAAAGATCCCTTTACAATGAAGTTCGAACTTACGTCTCTTTCATAATATAATGCTTATTTAAAGCGAAAAGAAGCATCCCATCGAAACTTCGGAACATCTGCTTCTTTGCCTTTGAACCTAGTAACAAAAGTACGTAACTTTTCGTCACGTTGTTGCTTGATGTTCAAAAGTGAGTCGACATTCTTTGGCGTCTTGCAATTGTGGCGGAAACGATTAACAAACTGATTTTCTAGTTCATTGAATTGGTGAATTGATCTTGAAGGCAACTCACTAAACCAGCGTAATGCTTCTCCCTTTAGAGTTGATGGAAATAGCTTACATTTGAGCGGGTTATCTCCACCCCATAACACCAACTTATTTTTGAACGATAGAACATGCAAGCCAGGATCTCTTTCCGACTCATCATAAAGTTCAAAATCGGGTTGTTTGAAGTCGAGATGGTGGTAAGCTTCTTGAATGTCGATCGAAAACTTATCAAGTACTCCATCATTGACTGTCAAGTTTTTCATTCTTATATCCCTTGACTCTCTATCGTTAAGTTCCTTTGCAATCAACTCTTTCAGCTGTTGTTCTGTTAGAGTTAAAGTATTGGCTCGAACAACTGGACGCTCCCGGTCGTGCCTATGTGGAGAAGGATACCTTCAATTATCTCTTATTGGAGTTAGAGATCTTTAGCTGATGACGCGACGATCATCCGACCGGTGATTGTCTTTGTCTATCCCAGAACCGACCGTCTAGGGCGGTAGTCACCCTGGTCGGGTGATCGGAATAATTATACCACTTCTCCATGTTTTGTTGCTCTTGTTCGGGATGCCCGCCTTCCGATCATGTCGGACATATCTCGGATGACTGGTCTTCCCCGAAATTGCTTCTCGGAGGTAAATCTTCCCTTTGAGATCGGGCATGTCTAGAGTAGTAGTTATCCCCGCCAATCCGATTCTCCCATAAGTACGAGTAATAGGGTCATTACTCTTAGAGCGCGTAATCGGTTGATTGTGTTTGAGAAATAACACGTTCTCGGAGGCGATGAAGTGGATCTTCAAGACGGTCCCATACACTGGAATGGCTCCGCTGGCCCCTTCGTGGTCGCCTTGATGTTGTTGAATTTGCAAAGATCGTCGCCCGCGCTTTGCCTCTTTGCCGGCTTCCTTCTCAAGTTCCTATTTAAATTTTTGATTCGGCCGTAACTCACGCTCAATTTGTATTAGGGTGAATTGGTACGTTACTATCACCTTTTCCGTTAGTTGGTGTGAGAGTAATGTCCGCGTCCATATCCATGTCAACTAAAGGATTGACATGGACGGACGGGCGCAATGGAAGGATGGCGACTTGTCGGTTTTTTCTTGTTGCAAAAGGCGTTAGGGGTGGTGGCGGCACTTGTACTACCTTTTGCGGTGGAGGTGGCGGAGGCGGTGGCGGTTGCGCTGCTACAGTTGGATGTTGAGAATTGATCCTACCACTAGGAGCAACTTGATTGTTCAACGGTTCTTGCATTGGCCAATTTGAATTTCGAGGGTTGCGAGTCCTATTAGTAGGAGGAATATCTCGACTATTTGGTCTGCTTCTTGTACTTACCATCTTGATTGTTTCACGTGATAATGAATTCTAAGTTCCCCACAGACGGCGCCCAATTATGTTTTGAAGAAAACCGCTTCAACACAACGAGCAATGGTAAAGAACACACTAAGAAACGAGGAATTTAATGTTGGGGAGATGAACCGAACCAAATAATGGTCGCCACGCACTCCAAGATCTATTATCTAGGGATCAAGTTTCCACGTAGTTCCTTATGAAAAATAATGTGGTATTTATATAGGAGTAGAGAGTCCTTGTAGCTCAAGTAATCTTGTTGCTTGAGTAATTGTGATAGAATATAACTCTCAACTGATAATTATCTCTTTGATAAGAAATGAATCTGGACATAAATCACTGTACATTAGTGGCAAGCCATGTAGCTAAGGTTCAGCCTTAGACACATGAATTAATGGGCCTGTACATCGATCCATGGTATTGCAAATTGGGCTTTAGCCTTGTCGATTAAATGAATAAAGTAGAGACCCCTACTAATGGACGTTTACCACGTAGGTGGGGGTCGAAACATATATAATCTAGATAAGAAGTTTTCGTACTCATTATAATAAAATGTACTGCAACGCACCCATGCTTGGTGAATCAGAAAGGTGAAGATTTGGGCTTCCATCTGATTGATCAAACCCATAACATACGGCCATGTACATTAATGCCCTTGCTATGTCCCCCCTAACCTGTAATGTCACATAATTCTATACTTCTTAAGGTATATGGTGGAATTCATTCCAAGTACAGAAGAAATAAAAGCGCTTGTAAGAATGGATTGCACAAGACAAAAGCAATTTGAAAAAAAATATCAACATATCATCTGTACGTGCACAAAATTTTGGACTCATTTTGCGTGCAACACTTATGATTTGCATGTTTAGAAATGCTAACCAATTAAACATACAAAAATGGTAGAAGATGACACTATTATTTACTCTTAAAGGTATTGCTCAATTCAGCTTGTGCTACGACTCGAAACCATGATTAGCAGCAAGGCACTTCTCCCAGACATAATTTTAGTAAGTCATAGTTGATGATAATGAGGACACATGTTGACCAATAATGATACTGGGAAAAACATTTAAACTGTGTGAGATGTGTTTTAGTATAAAACTAACCTGCGAAGGTGGTGCCCATCTCATCTTGTTCGTTTCTGTGTCATATGCTGCTTCTTTGTTTGCAGGCTTCATGCAGTCGTTTGAGTTAGCAAGACATTCTCCGTAGTATTTATTTCCCCTCGATGAATTTACTACAACAATTACCACTTTAAAATACCAAATAGCGGTCAAGCTAAATTCCCTCTTTTATATATGCTAAAAAAATGAAATATAATAAAGTATAAATAAAATAAAAAGCATCTTACCATTCACATCAGCTGGGCGTATATTGTGCAGATCAGTCAAGGAAGGACCCTTAGTTAGCCCATAAGACCGAGGCCATAAATGTTCCCCTGAGGAGAACATAAAAATGCTTACACATGCTTCCTGAACAACAAAATTGGAGCTTACAAAATTCAGGAACCAAACTATTCTCAGACTCAGAGAAGACAAAAGAAAGAACAGGAGGCACAAAGGAAAGAGTTGGAGGCCTTGAACTAAGGTTTTTTGCCTGCCAAAGTTTGAGATATGGCATTAGCTTGTATCCCTGAAAATCTAGGTTGCATAATGGAATTAAAACCAAGGTGATTCATGAGCTTTGTCCGTCTTTGGCGGGGTGTTCCCACAACTGTCAAAGAAATCCAACGATCAAAACCTCGGTGCAACAGTGAAGAAATTTGAGCGTAATTTCAGTGTTTCGGAAGAGATTTGAGTAGTAAGAACACTAGCAAGTGAATAATTTTTATTTTAGTTCCAACAAACTGTCACTCAATTAGTAGGTATACCATCAAATATGTTGGAGCCTAATAAAGTCATATACACCATTAACCAAACAAGAAGAGAATGGCCTGATCTTGTTAGTCGATACTCTACCAAAAGCCTACTCAAACTTGTATATTCATTGATTTTCTCGTCTTAAAATTGGAATTTTGTCAGGCAATTGTAAACAGAGTAGCCAAAGGAGAGAGATGGATCTTCAAACTGCAAAAATCAACTAATGGTATACAAACTAATATGTCAAATCCCTGTGGACTACCTCATGTACACACAAAAGTGTCTCAAGGAGACAGGGAACACTATAGTACCCCAAGATCAAAACTTACTATTCCATCCTTCCGGTTTTCCAGCCGACATCTTTGACACAATTCTTAGGGAATAGATTTCTACCCTGCACAAGAGGAAACTGCTCTAATAAACCAAGGGTGTGAAGCAAGTTTGTCAACCGCTAGGTCCAAGTACTTATATCTTTTAGAACAGTAGTAAATCCAGGGCAAATGAAGCAGTGCAAGTAATCAACCAAACATTTGACCTGACAAATTGTTCACTTTAGTATTAGTTTTACATGTTATGACTTCCAAACCATTGTATGGAGAAGCATTTTACTACAAGTGTGACTGATGTGACTGATTATGTGATAGAACCAAAAAAGTGTAAGATCTTAGAATACATACACGTCAGATGATGCTTCTGGATTATCATCATCGGCTGCATCAAGAACCTTTATTGCCTCCCACACCTGTTTGTAAGATAACGAGTGGTGAGGAGAGATGATCGAGTTCAACTCTTTCTTTAAATCTTCACCTTCCATATGATCAGCAGAGGTATAGTAATGTGAAACATCTTCACAAGGAAATCCAAATGACAGATATGGATCACCATAGGCCTCTCCAGTAAGTTTGGGACCAAACAAGTACAAGGCAATAATCCCAAATGTCAAAGATCTCCTTGAAAAAATAAAATATCTTAACCACCTGAAAATTCCATAGCACCAAAGTAAAAATTAATATTTCTCAAGGTTAGGTTAATCAGTACAGGTAAATAGCCTGTCACCACACTCTTCAAATTAAACAATGGTAAAGAAACAAGCAGGCGAGACGTGAATCCTAGTCTTTTCGCACTCGCATTGTGTATCTCATATAAATATCTAGTGCACCCCTACTCACCAGACACTCAAATGCACCTAAATCATTTCCATCATATTCATTCAACTTACACAGTTACACTCTCTTTACTAAAACGGTTGAAGCATTTCATCAAACAAAATACAAAAAAGAACCTCACCCGATCTGAGCACTGTTTCTGCTAAAACATCTCTTTCCTTTCTTTTTGTGCAAATGCCAATGACTCGGTTTTTGCAAGAATGAGTTTATGTTGAATCGTTTTTGACTCGGGAAGTAACAAGAGATGAGTTGGCATTTGAACGAGTCTGTAAAACGAGTCAAAGAAATTCTGGTTTGGTTTAGTGGAAGTGAAGATAACAAGTGAGACTCCATGTACTTCTGTTAATACAGTTATTATCGTTTCTTGTTGACAGTTATACCAGTTATTGGGTGGGCCCAACTTCGACGAAAGCCCAACTGCTAAACTTAAAACTGAAATGGTCATTATTATCAGTTTGATGTTTCTCATAAACTCGATAATTCAAATTGTTAAATCTCTTGGATAAATGGAACAAAAGAAATCAAATGCACTCTTTCCTAATTTCTGTGTCCAAAGCACCTAAGCACAAAAGATCTGAGAGAGTACAAAAAATTACAATCAATAGCAATGCCCATGCTCGAACACGTCCCATGACCTTCAGAGTGCTTGTCTGTGTAGTGAGTGGTGCACAGACTATCATTATAACATGTCTCCAAGAATCAAAACACAATAATTCTTGTACCACCACTTTTTCCGTCTCAGCTGCTATTGAGGAGTCAAGTTTCTGGCTGTGAGGATTAGGAGAAAAAGAAATAAATTATCAACTAATTGTTGTGTGCAAGTATTAATTATTTTAAATAACACGGGGATGATTTTGGGGGAAATGGTAGCACATCTGGAACAATTATCACATTGCAGTCTTCAAGTTTGTTCAACTTGATGAATCAAAATTTTCTTTCTACAATTATTAATTTTTGGGTTTTCTTTAACTGCAAACTCACTCAGTCAACGTATTTTGACCGTTATCTTGTAGTCAAGGCAGTTGAAATGTCTTGAATACCCTTTTCGTTGAAAAATTACCAAAATGATATATTGGTTTTGTAATACCCAATTTAAACTAGAGAATGTACATGACACGTGCCAATATCTAATTACTCACATCCAATGGCCCACATCACTCATTGATAATTAAGCCCTAAACCTTGAGTTCGTCTTCTCCAACCGTAATGGAGATTTATTTTATTTTATTTTTTTTTTTTTTTTTTTGTTTTTTTTTGGGGTGGGTGGGTGGGTTCTAACAGTAGAAGGGCATGTCTAATTTCTAACTTAAGATTTATTTTTTAATTGTCTTTTCTTGCTACCAATATTCTTTTTGTTGGCGCGTGTCCAATGTATTAAGTGTTTGTGATCGTTCGATTAGCTAGGACGAGATATTGACACGTCTCTTTCTTTCTCAAACTTGAAAATGGATTTTGAATTGGGAAGTCAAAGGTTATTTTGGTAGTTTACAACAACAAGGGTATTCAAGACATTTCACTGCCTTGACCATGGAGATATTTTCAAATGGGGGTGTAGGTAAAAAAACCCCTTAATTTTTTGGATGATATCAAATCTTAATAGATGAAAAACTCCTTGAAATTTTACATCTATCAAATAATAATGTGTTTATTACTACCTTCTTTTTATTTTTCGTAAGCAACTATTCCACACTACTCACAAAACGTAGGCAATTAGAACACAAAAGAGGTGGTTCAAGAGACAAGAAAACTTGAACAAATGCAAGAAGAAAGAGAATGAAGCAAAATGTTGGGAACACTTTCACCATCTTCACAACTAAGTTTAAAATGAAACAAATTGCAAACAAATTAATAGATGAAAGAACTCTTTATTTTTCATCTACATTTATAATCTTTCTATAGGCCCAGTAAAAAATCATGCATGTCAAGATTCTGTAAAGACAAATTTCCTCTTTTGTATTTCACCTAAACTTTTGGACACCTTGCAAAAATCATTTAATTTCAATATTGTGTACATATCCTTTTTCTTCCTTTTTGTGATTTTCATAACTTTAATTTATACCTTATTTTAGATCTTACTAGCATTGGAGCCTGTGTGTTGCACGGAAAGAGAATTGGAAATAATAATATTGTCCATAACAGTAATGATCATAGTCCATAACTAATATAAACAGCATAAACTAATAGTGATGATAAGTGAGTAAATAGACACTGCAAACAAAGATCATTGCGAACAATAATAGAATTGATAAGAAACTAAAAACTCGCTGATCGGAACAGACATTTGAAAAAATTAGATATATGGATTCAGTGATGCTTCTAATTGAATTTTTTTGTTATAAGACAACCTGAACGTTTAATCTATCTAATAAAACAGAACGGAGTGGGAGGACAGATTACATGTCATAAGGTGAGACGTGGTCGACACACCCCCTAACTATAGCCACTAAAAAATCATAGAGGGTGAATTAAAAAGTTTTTATGGGGTGAGTTAAAAGTTTTTTCTCACCTCACCCACCCCACACAAAACATTGGACAAAATTTTTATGGGTCAAATTTTTTATGGGCTTGGAAACATGAGCATGGACTCAATTAAAAAAAAATAGTAATAGTGGGGGGCATCCAAAAGTCAACAATTGCGGCTGAGCTTATAAATTGTTGGGCCTCTAAATTTGACATGTTACTGCACAATTGGCTGACCCAATTGATGCTATTGGGCTTATGGATAATAGACAATTGGGCTGGCCTTGCGCCGCGACGAGTTGTTTCCGAAGGCGCACATACGCTTTACGCCAAAGGCGTGACAGTTGTTTCATGCCGAAGGCGCGACGTGTTGTTTCGTGCCGAAGGCACGCGATGAGTTGTCGGGAGTAGCGCGGCAGGCGCGTCGAGGTATCGGCGGGCCGTAGCCACGGGCATATCCTAGTATAATATACATCGTGGACATGTAACAATAGCCAAATGTACCATCTAGCGCCCTCGTGCTTTCAGCATTAAATCCATCATGTAGGAAACATTTGTAAACACACAGGATATATTGGTTTTGAAGTCCTAGTGAACATTTTTTGAGCTTTTGTATACTGGATTAATCCCAAACTTCTCTTTAGTTGCTCTTACATTTTAATATAGTGGCTTCTAATCACGGGCGTTGTACTCTCCTTTAAATCCTGCAAAGTGATTATAACTCAAGTAAGATACTGTTAACTCCATTATGGAGGATATACAACCTATAAGAACAAATCAAACACGATAGCGCAATGCAACAAATTGATGCATTCACTTGATTATTGCATGCACCGACTGATTGTTTTTCTTAGGCTATCAACTATAAACATATATATTAAGAACAATTGCCGAAAAGTGTCAATAGATTATGAGTTTGATATCCACACTTTGTGGTATAAAGATTTGGATTCTCCTTCCGTTTAGTGTAGACTCAAGCATTTACTCACGTATCTTCGTGCGTTTAGATCGAGTAGGAATTCGAACCAACCTAAAGTCTAGGACAGTTTAAAATCTTGTTATGTTCCTTAGGAAACTAGTGAGTAAATTTTTATTTTATGATTAGTTATACTAAAATTACTTAGCTATTTTCTTTTAGATTCTTAAAGTTACGAAAACATGCACACTAAAATAAGGTAAAAATCGATGAATAGAAAGGTACGGTGTGGAGAGTTAATTCTCCTCATGTCACCACCAAAAATTCAATATAATTCGATGGCTAAAAGTTGTCACTAAAAGGCTTTCATGATAATTATGGTTGTCAGAAAAGTCGTTGGCGAAGGTGGTGTCACAAATGCATAATTGACGGGTTAAAATTGTCACTACAACCGTTGGCAATGCTTCCACATCCGCGACACCTATGCGGCTGTTTGCAACCATGACCCAGAACGACAACTAAAGCTTGTCAAGAATTCCAACAGTTAGCGTGATGACCCAAAATTGTCGGCTTAAACAAGATATTTCAATGGTTTAAAGTCATCAGAGTTGCCAACAGCTAATTTCTTTCGCAAATACTGACAACTATCTCGACGACTCAAAATAGTTAGTATAGCCAATTTTTTTCCAACGGCTTTAAATTCTCAGAATGGCCTATACTTATAAATTGTTGCAGAATGTGTCATTAATTCTCAACAATGACGAGCTTTTGCTGTTGAAAACGGCATAAACCAATATTAAAACATAGTCGCTAAAGATTATAATATAAAAACAATTCGTACACCACAAAACCACCTCAAACAAAGTTCCATAACCAATACCCTTTTTTATTAAAAATCAATGTACATGACATAGAAGTACAAAACATTTACAATTTCTTATACTACATTACAGAATGTTTAGCTCCCAAAATCAATAGATTATCAGCAGGTCATCTCGCTTAGTAAGTCCAAAAGAATTATCGAAAGTAATGGCCTACATTGCAACAAATAGCCACCGTATCCCGCTCAAGAAGAAATTTCCTGGTTACTGGAGACAGTTCTGAAAAAATCTAATTGCCTGTGAAGCCAAAGGAATTTCCAAAAAATATAAGAAAAATGTTTCACTTCTATGAAGGGATTGATAATTGGAGCATAAGATGCCTTGGAAATACTTTGATGCGTACCTGCAAGGCAAACATGATGTTTGATTCATCAACTTTTAGTGTTACTCTTTTTTATCTATCATCCCGAGATTGGCCCATTTTGAAAATTCCCTGCATACCAAACAGCCTGGGATTTGTTAGTTTTCTCTTGTAATATAGGGTCGCACCCAACTCAACAAGGCACGACATGACTATGTAATTGAGTCATGCACACAAATTGAATTTGATTGTAGTACGAATATCGGTGTTTTTAGAAGATGAGAAAAATCATTAGGTTCAGTGGTGTTCCAAGCACTTGGTCATTGAGCACTCTACACATATTTGAAAATTCTAAGAAGCCGGCGGGAGGAATTTGTGCTGATTTGCTCAAGTCAATGTAAGATCTATTCAGCTGCGCCAAAAATAGGCAATGAGTATCTTAATGGCCACTTCAAACTCTAAAAATGAATCTAAGGAAAGAGAGCACACCTCTCCAACAGTAGTATCCTTCTTAGTTCCACGGAAAAGCTTCACCATAGAACAAAGTAGGATCTGCAGTGACAAGTGTATGAATAACTCACAAACAAAACCTGAATGTTATAATGTGAAAGCACAAGAAGGGCTAATTAAAGTTTTTCAGCGTACCAGTTACCAGTAACCATCAAACCATCAATGAGTATTTGATAGCTAAAAACTGGGCAAAATTGAATTCCTTTTATAATATAGAAGTTTGTTTCCTTATAGGTTTAAGACAAGCAAGAACTTGGTTACAAGTTTTTCCAGGCTAATAAATTTTACAAGTGAACTTAAGTTGCAAGGATATAATTACGAGGGGCTATAAATGTGTAGAATTTAGGTTTTGCAATTACATTTTAGTTGACCTAATGAAAACAATAGATATAGTGTATGACACAGTTATAACTAGATGGAAACTAAACAGAGTCGACCTGTTGATGTTGAGGCAGTGACTGTATGGTATCCACTATAGTCGATTTAAACGTCCTTGACAAAGCTAAAGTCATATGATCAACCCTTACCTGCAAATGAAGTCAAAACCTTCATGGTTAGAAAAGAAGAAGGATGACTACTTTGGATGATTATGTACTGAACTTGGACTTAACAATGTTTTGCTAAAAGAGATTACAATGTTAGTTTCCTGCTTAAGCAAGCACTCAGTTAAAGGAGCTTTAAATAGATCCGATGATGCATTCTCTGGCTGTGACAGATTCATTGTGCTGCTAGAATCTCTTAATAAATTGCACTTCTCTCTCGTAGTACTGCGTAGGGTTTCCCATATAAATCATTAACTCGTCAAGAAGATCCCAAACATCACCGCCTAAAATTACTTCTTTGTACATGGATTTTGTTTCACCAACATCTCCAACAGGCTGTGTAAAGATTGATATCAATGTACACAATGGATTTATAACAAACAGAAGTTCCAAAAAGTATGTGAAACAAAAATAAATCATTGATTTGATCCAAGATGATGAATACATGTTCTAATCACAGCTCCTCAAACCTTAAGGGATATTAAGTGATTCACTGAAAAATAGAAGTTATAGACTACAAAATAGAAGGTATAGACAGAAAAATGGAAGGTACATCATTTGTAAATTTAGATTCCTTAGTAAAGTATGACATTAGATCGAGCTTAAGAATATTAATTTTTTCGTAAGTAGTAGACTTAGTTTGACCTTTCATGGTACTAATGGTAGATAATTTTATATTCCAAAAAGGGCGGAGCTAAAAAAACTAACTAACAAAAAAGAAATCATTCGTTCGTGTAAAAGAGTGGAGATATTGACACATGTCTCTTTCTTTCTCAAACTTGAAAATGGATTTTGAATTGGAAAGTCAAAGGTTATTTTGGTAGTTTACAACGACAAGGGTATTCAAGACATTTCGCTGCCTTGACCATGGAGATATTTTCAAATGGGGGTGTAGGTAAAAAAAACCCTTAATTTTTTGGATGATATCAAATCTTAATAGATGAAAAACTCGTTGAAATTTTACATCTATCAAATAATAATGTGTTTATTACTACTTTCTTTTTATTTTTCATAAACAACTATTCCACACTACTCACAAAACGTAGGCAATCTATCTAATAAAACATAAAGGAGTGGGAGGATAGATTCCACGTCATAAGGTGAGACGTGGTCGACACACCCCCTAACTATAGCCACTAAAAAATCATAGAGGGTGAATTAAAAAGCTTTTATGGGGTGAGTTAAAAGGTTTTTCTCACCTCACCCACCCCACACAAAAAGAGTCAACATTGGACAAAATTTTTATGGGTTGAATTTTTTATGGGCTTGGAAACATGAGCATGGGCTCAATTAAAAAAAAATGGTAATAGTGGGGGTAGGCATCCAAAAATCAGCCAAAAGTCAATAATTGCGGTTGAGCTTATAAACTGTTGGGTCTCCAAATTTGACATGGTATTGCACAATTATTGGCTGACCCAATTGATGCTATTGGGCTTATGGATAATAGACAATTGGGCTGGCCATGTGCCGTGACGAGTTGTTTCGTGCGGCAAAACATATGCCTTGCGCCGAAGGCGTGACGAGTTATTTCGTGCTGAAGGCGCGATGTGTTGTTTTGTGCCGAAGGCACGTGTTTCGGCACTCATACGTCTTGCGCCGAAAGTGCGACAAGTTGTCGGGGGTAGCGCGGCAGGCGCGTCGAGGTCTCACGGGCCATAGGCACGGACATATCCTAGTTAGAACACAAAAGAGGTGGTTCAATAGAGAGAAGAAAACTGAAACAAATGCAAGAAAAAAGAGAATGAAGCAAAATGTTGGGAACACTTTCACCATCTTTACAACTAAGTTTAAAATGAAACAGATTGCAAACAAATTAACAGATTAAAGAACTCTTTATTTTTCATCTACATTTATAATCTTTCTATAGGCCCAGTAAAAAATCATGCATGTCAAGATTCTGTAAAGACAAATGTCCTCTTTTGTATTTCACCTAAACTTTTGGACACCTTGCAAAAATCATTTAATTTCAATATTGTGTACATATCCCTTTTCTTCCTTTTTGTGATTTTCATAACTTTAATTTATGAGGTTTTCTTCAATGCGCAATCCCTCCAATAAATTCCAATGTGCGCTAATTTCAACCCCACATCTGATTTTTGTTTTAAAATCTAAAATCTAAAACAAACTTGTTAACTGGAGAAACTGGTTTGGAAAAGGACCAAATACATGAAATACCAAATTTACCCAAAAACTAATCCAACCTAATAGCCATCGAAAATGGAAAGTGGAAAGTGAAATAAAACTTCGCTAGTTCGAAAAAATAAAGGGAAACAGTTAGCGCCAATCTCTCACACTCTTTTCGGGCCAGTTATGATATCTCCACTAAACTATCGAGTTCATCTCCATTGTTTTCCTTTCTTACTATCTTTTAAGAGAAATCCTCAGCATTTCAAACTCTGGATTGGGCATCTCTCAAATACTCATTTAGGTTTGGATATTGATTTCTATAGAGTAGGTGTTGAAATTTATTAGTTTCTTGTTAAATTTCTATAATAATTTACCTCAATAATTTATGGTTTTAATATGGGCATAATCTTGTTAAATATGGTTTTAATATGGGGGACATAATTATAATTACGCAGGTCTTGTACTTGTTATATTCTATATATACGTTCTTCTAGGTTTATGTCAACTCATTTTTTTGTATATGTGATACCCCCTACATATTTTTTCTGGATAATTCCACTCCAATGTTTCTTTTTGGCCCATTACCCATTTCAGTTATCTTCTTTGTAATTTTACATTCAGTTTCGTGGTTTTGAGTTTTACATATTTAGTTGTTTTGATTACCAATGCCAAATGTGACTTTTCGAGTTTTCATAGTTTGTTGGAGTTTCTGAGTTTTACATGTTTACTTGATCTGATTTCCTATGTGTTGTGTTGAGTTTTCTTTATCGTCTGGCATATTCCAAAGTTCAACATGCTTTCTTAATTTGCTATTCCTATTTTCATTTTTGTAGATGGTTAATGTGATTACCGTCCTTTTTCAGAACAGTGTATGGACTTATTATTAATCACTGGTATAAGAGTCTCACAATTGTGGGGTGGGGGAGGATTTAGAACACTACTTGAAGAAGGGAAATTTGCTTAAGAATCAAGAGGGTATAAGGACACGAGGAAGAAGGTATCAATGTGTCATGATCTCTGTAATTCCAGGCATTATACCACGACCACTTCTTCAGACCTTGTGAATTTGGCAATTTCCTCATATGTACTTGTGGCTTGTGCCAGCAGGTTCCTAAAGAAGTAAGGTTACCATTACTTTGTCGGCATTTGAGTTCAACATGACCTCACATATAGTTTTAAGTGTTCTTTCACCTGCCTAATTTGTTTACATTTTATCTTTTCAATTTAAGTTTTATTAATTTTCTGTAGTTTTCATTTGTTCACCTAATTTATTTTTACATTCTTTTTTGAAAACTACATTTTTATTTAGATCCTTTTGGTATTGGTTTTTTTTTATCTTCATTGCTATTAATCACATATCTAAGGTGATAAGGTGAGGACTTGTATTAAGGGCCTACACATGGTGGGGGAATATTTAGAACTTGGCTTGAGAAAGAGGAAATGAAATAAAATGTAACCCTTGATTCTTCTTTTGTCAATACCAAGTAATGAAGCCTACAGTATGCATGATAGTGGAATACTATCACGAGATGTAATGACCATGTGTGTACTCTTAGTGGATAATGGCCATGTGTGTACTCTTAACATCCTTACCTGATATATTGTTAGGATAATCAATATTCTTGAACCTCCAATTGCCTTTGATCTTAAAACCATACAATTTTGCATTCTTGTAGTTTGAAGGCATCCCATAAAACCGATAATTCTAGTTGTGATGATTGTGATAGCTCAACGCATAACTTTTAAAATAAGCCTTGTTTTGCCGTATAGGTTTCAATAACTCAAACAAAAAGTTTGAAGACATACTCCTTTGATAAACCTTACAAATCCTCGCTACACAGGCAAAGATAGCCCAATAGCCAGGAGATAATTTTAAAGGATGTAATCTCCATCGAGCTAATAACTCGGAAACACATTTTCGAAATTGAACACTACAACCAAGCCAAAAATGTGAAAAAAAAAAAATTATCTTGTCTTTTTCACACTTTTGGTCGATATCACTTCCAACATACTCAATAGATATATCTTCACAAATATCATACTTTGCTCTCAAGCTATTTACATCAATACCCTTCGCCACCCTATTCATATTAAAATCCCCTTTATCACCCCATCTCCTCTTCAAGTTATAAACTCTCTCCAAAAAATATCAGGTTTTAATTAAAAGAGAAATCCAAGCAGAGAATGGACTGTACTAACTATAAACAAAGAAGTCTCGAACACTTAACTGACGCCAGACGAAGAAAAGAAGATCGAACCTTTTTGCTCTCTCAAGTTTCTCTTCGGTCTAATAGTCTGTAACTCCAACCCAGCAAGTTCTCCCTTTATCTCTACTCCAACACACAATACCTTTCGCCTCTCCCTTTTATAAAATAATCAAACCCGCAAGCTAGAGTCTCAAACGAGTAAGCAAACAATCTTTAGTGGAAGCAGTCTACTGTTATTTTTTGAAGAAGAATATAAGTTTTGTGATATATATTTTCTCTTAAAACCACATTTGTTCAACTCTCCCACTTCACTACGTTTCTAGATATATATCCCTTTGCAACAACTCTCCAAAGTTCAATCTCACGACAAATTTTGGAAATCTTCTATATTTAGCACTAATTTCGTTAATTGATAAGTTTCATTCTCTATAACCGACCTATTTGTTTTGTTGACAATTAGTTTGGTGCCAATCTCTTTTTGAATGGTTCAATTATATATTTGAATAAGACCTTTATTTTCCGATCACTCAATTGCCGCTCGAATAAGTGCCGATCAAGTTGATGGGTAGAAACCTTTTGGTTTTTGTCGATCCTTTGAGGTGACCGACGACGTAATATTTCGAGCTTCCAATTTAATCCTGTTAATTGCCGCTGTATGCCGCTGAATGAGTTGTCAATCCTTTTAATTGTCGCACTTGCCAATGATCCTTTGATTGCCGATCCTATGAATTGCTGATGCCGATTCTTTGAACTGCCGATGCCGCTCTTTTGAATTGCCAGTCCTTTTAATTGCCGATCCATAAGCCATATCGTCATTCTCAAATTAAACATTAGTAGTTTATTGAAGAAGAAGACAGATTATCAGCAAGAGTATGGAATGAATCAAAGAAAATGTGGAAAGTAGCAGGGCCAGCAATTTTCAGTCGTGTTGGATCAGGATGGCAAGCACTTGCAGCCATTATAAACATAGGTTCCTACTACATCGTTGGAGTCCCTCTTGGAGTTTTGATGGGATGGGTATTCCTTTGATTTCTCTTGCACACTTAAAAAAGAACCACATAGTTTTATTCAATGATGAACCTTACCTTCATTTGCCGATCCTATTGCCGTTCCACCTGGTTATTTGAACCAAAATTGAATACCCGATCAGAATAGAGTATAACAATTCCTAACTGTTTGGGTGACCCAAACAACCTATTTGCAGACCAAACTATAAAGCCGGGTCCTCTTCGCCACTCTTACTACTTTTGGTTAGTGGCCAACCGACCTCTTTTGACAACACAATTCAACCTTTGATCAACAATTGCCGATCAATCAGTATACAATTTGCTTTCGAAATCAATATTACCACTTACGATCCAGTTGAGTAGCCGCTGGTGAAAACTTCTATTCCTATTGTCGTTCCAACTTTCGAATTAGACCAAAATATTGGTTTACCGATCCTTGTTCTCTGTTTTTTAGTTACCTGATCCCTTCTATCTAAAAGCCTAGATAAAGCCCATTATATCAACCCCTTAAAAATCAACCCATATTTAATTTACGTTTGATCCCCATAACACCCATCAAAAAGCCTGTGGGCTATAAGTCTATAGCCTTTCATTTTTAACCATTTTAACTAGTCAACACAATTCTATTTATCAAACTGCTATTGCATATTTTCACCTTTATACGATAAATTCAACAATATCAAACTCCAAATTTATATCCATATAAATTATATCAAGAAAGAAATTTCTATTTGCCTTCAACTCCCATCATTTTTATTTTACCGATTTACAAACCTACCAAATACCCTATAAAAAAAATAAAATAATACAAAATTAATAAAAAAATTAAAAAATAATAATATTTACTTTTTTGCCACATGGGCCTTACCCATGTAACAAAGAGAGGGCGATGTTCTGGCCCCCACAAATGTGTCCCAATAAAAGCCCAATTCAATACAAACCCACACTCAAAGCCCACGCTCAGAACCAGCCTACTTACCTACCTACAATAAAGCCTATGTTCAGAGCCCATGCTCAGAGCTTATATACAATAAAGTCCATGCTCAGATCCCAAAAGCCCACGCTCAGAGCTTATTTACAATAACACCCACACTCAGAGCCCATGTTCAAAGCCTATGCTCAAAACCTACATACCTACATGTAAAATCAATATCAATTGCGCATATGTTTTGTGAGTCAAACAACTTCCACAACTTCGTCCACATTTAATATTCGTTAGAATAACACTATCGATCGTGTGATAGTTCTCCAACCGCTATCCAAGTTGAACCTATGATTTGATTACTTATTGGAGACGAGGAAGTTGATCTGTCTGTAACATAGCGGTCGGGTTTGTCATTTCATTCACATTTCAATAAAATTGCAAATGTTTATTTATAAACATAAACTATTAATTCGATCATGTGATTTAGTGAGAAAGTGGAGGAGAGAAAGTTTGATTTGATTTTGAAAGCATTTTAAGATTTTTCTATTTCCTAATTGATTTAGAGATTGAAAATAGAATTTGAAATCAGAAAGTAGTAAAACTGAAATTGAAAACTGAAAGCAGTAAATGAATTTAAAACAGAAAGCAGTAAATTAATCTAGAAAGCAGTAAAATTACACTTGAAAGCAGTAAATCTAACTCTACTCCTATTGATGGAACGGTAAACATTCCATGAGAAAAACTAAAACTAGACCCTTCTATTTATAGTTGAATAGACGATCGTGATCGAATCTCAGAAATCTGATCCAACGACTGAGATTTGATCACTATTCAACTTTTTGACTTTAAGGAATACTAATCCCTATTTGACACTATTTGGAACTATTTATCTTTTGACTTTACAAAAAGTTAAATAATAAAAAATCTAAAATATCTACGTCGTCTTCAATAAATAGTGACATGCTTAGCTTTATCTCTGATTTCAAACCATACGTCTATTTTGTAAAATCAATATACCGTTGCGTAGAGTTTTCTGTACTGATCATTTTGACAGGTCATATGCTTCAATTAGAGTTAGGAGGCGAAAGATGTCACCGTTTGAACTTTCTCCTGATTCTCAGACTATTTTAGGTCAGTTTGACCAAGTCTTAACCCGAAAATGACTCCTTTGGCTGGCTCAGGGGATTAGGTTTGTTCTTTTGACTTGTTTCATGGTTCTTTCCATGGTGGGGCCCATTCTTATGGTGGGACCCATAGCTTTTATCAGTGAGACCTGAAAGTTGACTTTTTGCAAATTTTGGCATTGGATAGAGTAGGTTGCACTGATCTTCTAGGCAGGCCAGTTGTAGAATTTGGAGTTCAGAATAAGAATATATGAGCTCCGAAATTTGGCTGAATTTTTGGCACTATTGACCTGTTCTGGCCCATTGAGTCCATGAGCTTTATTTTGGCATTTGTGAGCTTTAAACGACTGAGACTGAAGATTTTAAGACCAAGCTTTATTCGGCTCTATTTCGTGCTAAAATGCAGATTTTGTGTGTATTTTATTGTTGTCTGTTGAAACCTGTGAAAATATGAAAATACAATTAATTTATATTTATTAAACACATATAATTGGCCCAAATGTAATGTTTCTACGAGGTTTAAAACACAATTTTGGGTACTTATCAGAAGTAACTGATCATGATTCTATAAAATCCAACCTTCGTCAATCTCCAGAACTACGCAATCGATACTTGATCCCAAGCAATATCTTTAGGTACGTAGGCAATTTCAAAACCGAAGTCCAGTCTCAACTCTCCCCAACAAACATCTCCTTCGCCATCTCATCCGAACAAGATCACTTCCGACCCAATTGGTGTGTTTTGGCAAATCTTGTCGAAACACTAACATCAAAGAATAATTAACAGAAAATTGAAAACTAGATGCAAACTAATTAACCTCAAAACATATATAGTTGTATTATATGTCGTGGGAATGTCTCGACAAGTATAGTTTTGCATTTAAAATTGTGTTTATAGTTTTTTATATTATTGGGATTGCATTGCTATTCAAGTAGCTTCAATATGATCTTCACCTCATTGGTCGATCATTTTCACAAAACCTCTATTATTAAACAACAACAAAAATTGAAGAGTTTTATAAAGGGTCTTTCTTTTTATGGACAATGAGATTTTCACGTTATAAGAAATTTTGATGAGTAATCAATATAATATTTATATCTCACAGCTTTAATTTGCATAGTTGCCAATATTTTTTCAGATTAACTTAGTATAACGGCACCCGTTCATTGGACAAGTTCAAAAGCTAGTTTCCTTAACAGATAAAAAAAAAAACTAGGAGAAAGGTTTGTAAACGAATGAAAAAAAAAAAAACAATGAGAAGGATAAGCAATGATTTTGCATGTTATATTATTAGAAGCAACACCCATAATCTCTAACTGCACACCTTCCTTCCAAAAGATAGCCAGTCGGCCTTTCTTCTCAACCACTGAAACAATACATTTACTATCGGGCTTAATTCTTTTGCGAACAAACTCCACCTTTTTTTTCTTGTATCATAGTTTCCGACAAGCAATTTATATTCGGTTGACTTACTTTTTTTTTGGTAAAGTTCGGTTGACTTACTCGAATTAGGTCTGTTAGAGATTGAAATGCCGAGTGGAACCCATACCTCGGCAATTCCATGCTGTTATCATGGATATTGAGGAACTATAGGCTACGTTTGTTTTAGAGAAAACTAATGGAAAAGAAAAGAAAAATATGAGGTGGTCTAGGGATGTCCATCTTGCCCGAAACCCGAAATCCGCCCAAAACCCGAACAAAATACCCGTATCGAACCCTCTCCGAACCTGAACCCAAATCGAAATACATAGGGTAGGGTTTGGTCACACTCTCAAAACCCAGACCAACCCGATAATTTAGCCCTAAACCCGTTAAAAGGGCTAAAAAACCCGAAACCGAATCTAGACCGAAATTGAACCCCAAATCTGGTTTCAATTGCATACTACTAATCTCATATAAAAAAAATGAGTTAGATAAATATTTGGATTATGATCTCATTCATGTTTACAATGATGAGTTATTTAATATATTGGATTATGAAAATATTTATGTCGGGATTTTCAATTTTTTCAGTAATTGCACGTGATCATGTGTCTATAGTTCATTCTGAGTCTATCTATTTTTAAATCGTATCAAATAATTATGTCCGAGTATAAGTAATAATTACTTCCAAATTCATTAGAAGTTTTATTTTGTTTGATGGATTGGTGGATAGCCAAAGAAAGAATAAAATGTAGATATATATTTCAAATAAAGTTTTTTATTGTCTTCTTTCTTCATTTATACCGGGCTTTATCCTACCCGAAACCCGAACCCGAACCCGATGGGTACTCGAAATATATGATTAGGGTAGGGTTTAGTCACACTTCTCAACAAAATACCCGACTCCGAACCCAACCAGCTGAAAACCGGTCCGGGTAACCCAATACCAGTTCAAAACCCGAAAAGTCGGGTTCAGGCCGGGTCGGTACCCGTTTGGACATTCCTAAGGTGGTTCACCTTTTCTATAAGTTTGGTGTGTTTGTTTGCTATAGAAAAGAATATAAATTTTCTCTTGTAGAAACAAAACTATGGAATGGAAAGACTTTTTGATTTTGAGAGTCAACCCACGGATTTGAGAGGAAAGGAAAAGGAAAATGGTTGTTTTCTTTTCTTTTTTTTAGTTTTCGAATAACAAACATGAAATGGAAAATTAAATAGGAAAGAGAAAAAGAAAAATACGAATAAACACATTTCATTTTATTTTATTTAGTATTTACATAACAAACATGGTTTATTCCATCAGTTGGTTTTCCTTTCTTTTCTCCATTTTACCAAATATATAATACCAAAATTTAGTTTCCATTCCATTCTATTCTAAAGTGACCATTCTATATCTTTCCTTTTCTTTCCTTAGCTAAGTGAGTAAACAAACTCACCCATAGCTAAAAACTACTCTGCGTACTCGGGTTTTGAGGGTCTTATTTTCAAAACCAGAACTAAGGCAATACAGCAGCCACAAACTCCAATTTAGAATCCTGGATATTCAAATCCCGTAATACAAAACCCATAATAATAGGATGATCTGTACGTGCACCGACTACAATGAAATGATATGGAATTTAATATGGTAAAAGCTGATCTTTACCCAAAACTCACACAAGAAACACCACTTTAATCGCCCACAGAGAACACGCACAAAGTCACAAACTATTTCAAACTGCTATACGTGAGTCCCCAACTGACAAGCTATATCAATCATCTTTAGCATAAATGGAACAAATAAATTAAATGCACTCTTTATTAATTTCTATGTCCAAAGGCCAAAGATATGAGAGAGTACAAAAAATTACAATCAACAATCACCGCCATGCTGGCAAATGCAGGAGTTAGAAAGACAATGCCCATGACCATCAGGGTGTTTGTCTCTGCACTGAATGTTACAAATACTGTCACTGAAACATGGACCCCAACTATCAACACAAAGTCCTCCTTGTACCACCAATTTTTCCGTCTCAGCTACCAGAGGAGTCAAGTTTCTTGCTGTGATGATCAGGAAAAAAAAACAATTATCAGATGGTTGTTGTGTGAAATATAAATAATATGGGGTTGATTTTGGGGGAAATGGAATTAATTATCACGTTGTATTGTTCAAGTTTGTCGAATTTAATAAATAAATTTTGCTTTCTACAAATTGCAATCAATTCAATGAAAAATTTCGAACAAACGAACATTATTATTTTTTTGATGATATCAAATCTCGATAGATAAACAAAACGTTGAAATTTCATAGCTATCAAAAAATGTGTTACAAACTTACAAAATAATAAAAAAATGATTGTGAGCAAGTCAGTTTTTAGAAAACAAAAGAGGTGGTTCAAGAGAGATGAGAAAACCTGAAACAAATGCAATAAGAAAAAGAAGGAAACAAAATGTTGGGAACACTTTCACCATCTTCACTACCAATTTCAAGATGAAAAAAACTCTTTGTTTTCGTTTATATTTATAATCTTACTGTGGACCTAGTAAAAAAATATGATGCATGTCAAGATTCTGTAAACATAAATTTTCTTCTTTTGTATTTTGCCTTAACCTTTGACAGCTTGTGAAAATCATTTCTATATTCGATTACATAATACATAACTTCACACCTGATTATATATCGTATTGGGCCTTGCACAAGCCCAGCCCATTTAAACCCATAAACTCACTGAGTCCTCAAAAGATTAAAAAAAAAAAAAAAAAAAAAACTAGGGTTAGGGTTTTGCCTGATCACAAAAAAGAAAAAAAAATGGAATCATCATTAATAATAAAACAGTTAGCTTCATGCAACAAAAAAACACGAGACAAAGCAACCCACCTCCTGAAAACATGGTTACCAACACACCCACAAATAACCAACGAAGAAATGAGAAAAATCTGGAAAGGTTTATTTTACACACTATGGCATTCTGATAAATCACAAGTCCAGCTTGAACTGATCAATTTACTAGCTGGACTTATTGTAAGTCTTGATATTTCACTTTCTGTTGAATATTTTGATGTTTTTTTACTTACTATTAGACGTGAATGGAGTGGTATTGATTATTTGAGGCTGGACAAGTTTTACTGTTTGATTAGAAAGTTTTTGAGTAATTTGTTTGTTTTGATGAGGGATAATAAGTGGGGGGTTGAGATTGTTAGGGAGTTTATGCTAATTTTGGAAGAAAAGACGTTTTTGAGTTGTGATAAGTTTCCTGCACAAGGGGTGAATTATCATTTGGTTGGTGTGTTTTTGGAGGAGTTGAAACCGTTTTTGCCTGTGAATGGGGAGGTTATTGAGGTTTTGTTGAAGCCGTTTGTGACCGTTTTGGGGAGGAGTTTGGATAAGGTTTTGTTGAGTAAGATTAAGGGTTGTGTGTTTGGGGTTTTACTGGAAAATGGGGAGAAGCTATTGGAGAGGAAGAGAAAGGGGGAGGAGGGTGTGGAAGGTGGGGGTGTTGATGAGGTGGAGTTGTTTGGGTCTATTGCGTCGATGTTGGGTTTTTCGAAGAAGTTTTTTGAGTTGGGGTCATCGGAGGAGTGTGTTCAAGGGAATAGGAAGGTTTTGTTTGGTTTGCATGAGGAGTTTGGTAAGTTGGAGAAGGATTTGGCTTGTTCTGGGATTGAGATTAAGGTTCCGGAAGTGAGAAATGAGGAGGTTTCTGAGTTGGTTCCAGTTACTCAGGTTGACGTTAGTATGGATGAAGTTTCAGAGCAACAGGTGGAGGTGGGAGACAAAGTTTCTATTGGATCAACAAGTAAGCTGTCTAAGAAGATGAAGAAGTTGAAAAAATCATCTGGTGGAAGTGTAACTAAAAAATCTAAGAAATCTAAGAAGAAGAGGGATATGGCGTCAAGTTCTGATCATTCAGAAGTTAAAGATGGAAGTGAGAATGGAAATATGTTGAATGGAGAGAATTCAACAGATGATGGGGGTTTGATCACACTTAATGCAGCTGTGATCTCAAATCTACAGATGCAGTTTGAGAAGGTTGCCGCTGAAGTTGGCATGGATACTGATGACTCATTTGCTTTTGACTTACCTGAAACTCCACTTGTTGCCTCTGTGCCAAAGAAGAGGAAGAGAGCAAAGAGTATTGGTGGTCAGGTTTCTGTTTGTGATGATCTTATTGGTCAAGATGTCAATGGAGGCAGTGCATTTGGAAAGACTGCTGAGAAGAGTGGCAAGAAGGTCAAGTTTGCTATGAAGGACAATTTGGTATGGAAGCCTCAAAGTCCTTTGCCTCCCCAAAGTTTGAGATTACCACCATCTGCTACTCCTAGAGGAAGTGCTCTTAAGAAAGGCGTACCTGCCGGTCCTGTTATAGAGACTCCTACCATGGTGAAAAAGGTGAAGCGGAGGGCTACTTCTCTCAAGAAGGCACGGAAAAGTCTGAAGAGTGTTTCTCCATCCGTCAAGCGCCTGAGAAAGCGCCGTGCTCTTTCTGCTTAAAGAAGTATGGATGCTGCTTTACATACTTGCTTTACATAATTTGGATTGTTTGCTCTTGTATCGTAATTCTTGGTTAAATTTTTTACACAGAATGGGGATGAGTTTTTCCTTATTTTATTTATTTGGGGAAAGCTTTTGTATGATGGGTGTTATCTGAAGAATCTTTTCATTCATTCAGCATACAGTTTACTGAGTTAGTTATTGTTTCCAATTCTGTTTTCTATAGCCAGTGTCTTTATGCTCATCTTGTAGCTTAGAAATGCATTTCAATAATACCAGATTTGATTGATTTTTCGGGGGAATGTCTGTTTCCTTGAAAGAAGGCATTGCTTTCACTTCTTTATTTTTGACATTTGATTGCACTACAAAGGAATATCTTCTTCACATATAGTTAAGTCAAACATGATCTACTATGCTAAACTGCTAGTTGTGTAAAGTTTGAAATGATCTAGTTACTTTTGAAATTCAGTTGCGTGGGTTCTTTAGCATACGTGATACTTTGGTAGCGCTAGTTTTATAGTGCTTCAGTTGTTATTTAGTTTTTTGAGTTGACGTACTATGAAATGCGTATCTTTAGAACATCTGAAGACTTGCTACTGCTAAATTTGTAATTTAGCTTATATAGTCATTACAGAGAAGTGGACATACATCTCTGTACATATTTTGGTTTTCTTAATGTAAATAAAGAGATGGTTAAGCAGAGTTCGCAGTGGAAGTGTTTGTGATTCCTTGCAAACTCACCAAGAAAAGGATAATAGTACTTTCCAAAGGTACCATTGTAGATTTGTAGTTCCTCTATTTTGTTCTAATTGCCAGTGAAGTAATCATTGTGAAAATAATAATAGAATGATCTTATGACATAACAGATTATTCTGTACTTTTCTAATGCAGATATGAGGCATTAAGTTGGTGTCTATTTGGGGGTAATATTTCCCCTTAGTTCCCTGTTGTGGTTTGGGTACTTGGGGATTTTTGACATTGTTTTTGAATGTCTTCTATTGTGGAATATCTATTTATATGGTAATGTGTGAAAGTTGCTAAAGACAGGTAATTTAGCATAGCATTTGATTTATCCGTTTTCAAAAGAGAAAATAGAAGTTTAGGGTGTTTATTTTTTTATTTTAGGGGAAGGTGGCAGGTGAAGTGAAATGTATCAACTCTCATTGATTTGGAGAAGGATCATTTGGCTTGTTTGGTTACTAAAAGTGTATTTCCAATATATTTTCTTAGAAAATAGAAACGATAAATCAAATTGGCAACCTCACATTTTTTCGGTTGTCAGTAACGTGTTTACTTAGATGTGAGTTGGGAGAGGCTCGAGGTTGACAACCTCGTGGTCGCAATGGGAGGAGGTGCTTTGAGGGAGTATGCAAGTTTGTTAGACCATTCTGTAACAGTGTTTTACTGCATCCTTTATTCCTACAGAGGTGTTTGGCACACCATTATACATGGCGTTTGACCATCCAACAAATAGGGAATTAAAAGTTTAGTGGGGGAGATATGATGTAACTGCTGGCCTCAACACACAGGCACGTAGTGTGTCCATGCAGCGCACACAATTATACATGGCGTTTGACCATCCAACAAATAGGGAATTAAAAGTTTAAAAGGCAAGCTTAGGCCACTACAACCCGCAGGCAATAGTGTTTGGTGTGCCAGTTTAGTTGGTGCGTGGCTATTCCTGAAGTTCCTTTAGCTTATATGTGGATATACACTGTTCTATAGAGGAATTGGTGCGTGGTTATTCCTGAATTTTCTTTAGCTTATCTGCAGATATACATTGTTCTATAGAGGAATAATTAGATGGAGCTATGTTGATGGTGTAATAGCAGTCCGATTGGAAGATGAGTATTTTGAAATATGTTTGAATGCCTAATGAATGGAGATGGGCTTAGCCAGATCTTATTCTGTTATGTAGCTTCTTCCATATGAGGTGTTTTGCTTATACGGATGACATACCCAACTGGGTGGATTGTTTTGCAGTCTGGGTAAGCATGCCGTGTATTAGAGGGTGGCAGCCTGACAAGGCAGTAGACTTCAGGGGCATTTCTTTTTCTGTATCTATTTAGGTAGAACTCCTTTTAAGAACAAAACGAAACCATGCTGGTTGACATTTCTGAAAGGATGAGAATAAAAGCAGACAGACCCTGGATTTTTCAATTTTTCCTCCTTTTATCAATTGATGTCAGCCTTCTGGGATTCAACAACCTTGTGTTAATACTGGGCTGAATTGAATAGTAATGGTAATTGATTTGTAGCAACACCTTGTCATGGAAGTACCTTGTTGAAAATTTATCACCTCATCGGTGTAAAACCACTGCCACTCTGTTCCCATTGTCATTTTATATATTTCGAACTGAAAGTTATGGGCTCAACAACCCTAAGATATATTCGGAGTTATTCTAATGTGCTCACGAGTTTCACTCGACTTCCTCAAGTAATTGTCGCTGTGTTTCTAATTTTAAGAGCGGGCATGCACTCATGAGGCGTAGCTGCAGTAGCACATTTGATCATCCCATATCTTTTAGTCTATGGACTTAAGGTTTCTGAATGGAACATTCCCTGTGACTTCATCTCATGACCTATGTATGTTTGTTATTGATGGTACATCTTACTCTTACTCAAACCATTAGTAGACGGACTGACATCAAACGGAAAACCCTACTCTTTAGAAGGAAATGAAAAATATGCCTAAGTTTTGATTGACTGTGTAGGGCAAATGTAAGGATTTATAAAAGAAGATGGAAGATTTCGCATAATAGCCTGAATTCGCTTTGCCTCTTACCCAGTCTAAATTTTTTTATTTTTTGTTTTTTGGTTTTCAAGTTTCCATCTGTTGTTGTTTAGTAGTGAACACAATGTTTATAGGGATACATTTTATTTTCCTGACACTTCCTGTGAAGTGCAACGAACAAAACCAATGCTTTTACGATTAAATAACTAATCTTCACAGCCATATAGGATCTTAGATAATTGAAGAACTAATCATCACAGCCATATAGGATCTTAGATGTTGACCGAGCATTCACGAGGAAGACCTTGAGGAAACCGTTTTGTATCAGTGCAGTAGTTGTAGATCATGTAATTTTTCTGAACCGATTTAATGCTTTCCTGGCTTGTTGAGTCCAGACCTTGGGTTAGCCAGGTATCATTGCTGTTGGAAGTACAAGAAGAACCACCAGATGACCAAATACAAGCTTGGGCTTTGAAATTTGCATAGGAGGCAGTGAATGGTGCCTTGCTCCAATCCGTCTTGACAAGGCCACCTCTCGTGGCCCAATCATCGGCGTTCCATAGACTCGAATAAATCTTCATTGGTTGATTCTTTGGAAAAGGAACGCCAATGGATTCCGAGTTCTTGAACTGTCTAATGGGAGTGCCGTCAACAAAGAAGCTGATAGAAAGACGGAAGTGTCAGTATATTCTGTGGAAAATCCAAAAAGGATAATTTGTGCTCATCATAGTCGTTTGGTTTAAGCTTTTTCTTTTGATGAGCTTTAGGTGTAGTCTCTTTTTTTCGATAATAACTTTAGGTGTCGTCGAACAATGTCATTATGTGTAGTCCAAGTGTCCAACTGTGTGTAAAATACTGTATTTGGTATTTTACCGTGCCAGTCTTTATGTATGGGCCTCTGATGCCCGATATGAAAATTCTCAATCAAGCGGCCAGTGGAGGGAACTTACATGATGCTAAGAGGATTCCATAAGACGGAATACGTGTGGAAGTCCTTCGTAGGATCGAACCATAGATAAAACTGTTGCTCCTTGCTGCCTTTCCCTTGTGCAAACACATTTGTATGTAAAATGTAAGGGTCACCAGTAAGATTGCCTAGAAACTCGAAGTCGATTTCGTCGTGAGTTGGCCCTTGCGACGATAGCTGCAACACCATAGAAACATGTTTATTTATTTATTTATTCCAATTTTTTTTTATAGTGAATTTATTTATTCCAATTAATTACAATAGAAACAGTATTTTAATGCTGGAAACTTGCTCACTTAATAAATTTGAAATGCAACTATTTCTGTAATGCCATATGTTTCATTGTATGCTACTAATGATACTATAACATATTTGTGAAGATAATGTCTGAGATAGATAAACGTACATAGTAGGCAGTGACAGTGCCTGCTGAGTTACCAGGGACAAGCTTGAGTTGCATATCTATCTTTCCGAACATGTATTCATTCCTAGACTGAAAACCAGAACCGGACGTCTTGTCTAGTGACAGTGTTAAAAGATTTCCGTTATTGAGCATCTTAGCGCGTCCGTCACCCCATGTTATCTCCAAATCTTGGTTGAGATTAGCAGCACAGGAAGCTATGAAAGAGCATGCCAACATAAAAATGACGAACATCAATGTTTCAGCTCTACAAGAAGTATTACAAGTCATGATGTAACAAATGAAAGATTGAATGAAGAAATGAGACACTAAGGATTGTTTTGAAGACTTGAAGGTGGTGAGGGTCTATCTGCCTACAAGGGTTTATATACGTGCAAAAGAGGGCTATGTGTATAAGAAACTAAGAATAAGCCAAGTAGGTAGGAAATGTATGTGGAGGTTTTAAGGTGGCTTAGTTGAGTATTTGACTGGGTTTTAGCATGGGTACTAAGTGATGGACAGCTAGGCTGTGAGGTGAGACGTTGTTTTGGGTTCTTTGGAGTTTGGACTGATTTTGAAACTCACGCGTTTGTGAAGTAGATTATGGTAATGGTTGGTGGTCCTTGAGATGCACAGCTGTTTACGTTGCCATGCTATTGATTGTATCTGACTTTTATATGAAACCAACTCTTTATATTAAGAGAAACATACTGATCCGTGTTTTATTTATATTGATGTTGGAATCTTTCGACTCATATCATTTTCATTTCAAAGTTATTTCAAAGTTCAAACAGCAGCAGGCAACCAATAAGCGGAATTCTCGATTTCTTTGTTAACAATTTTCTATAACGTTTAGACGTAATGACCTAAAAATATAACGTACTGTTGTTTATTACATTAAATACAATGTATTTTTTTTTTTTTTGCCTAAAAATACATTATATTTTCAATTTTTTACAATCAATACAATCCGTTAAATTTGGCTAGCCATTAAAAAAGCTTATGTGAATTCCATCACCTTCTAATTTTACTTACCCTCAAATACAAATTGAATTTTCATTATGCACCAGAATAGAAAACCAGTATCTCTTCTTGTACTGCCACAAATGGAAACACTAAAAAGTAGTTGAACGGCCTAGCTCTTTAACAGACTCCTTCATCAATCCATCAATATGATAAAAACTAGATGTGTCTCTTAGAAGAAATCAATTGGTGATCTTGATTCCAGAATCTGAAAACCAAGCTTTTGATCACAAAAATTTATCTACTGCTTCACAAAAATGACAATGTGATTGAGGCTTCACTGTATTGTACAGAGCATAGTACAAAATATCAGGATATGGGTATTTATCGATATTTAATTTCTGGATATGTATCGTGGATATATCCCTTTCTTTGGGGATATTTGACATTGTTTCACATGCAAATATCATGGATATATCCAAAATATCGACAAATATCGTAGATATTGTGGATATTTCTTGATATATCATGATACATTATTTATATTTATTTAAAATATAATGGTAAATATTAAATAAAATTGTTATATATACAAAATATCGTCAAATATCTCCAAATATCACAAAATATTCTCAAATATCACAAATATTATCGAAACATCACTGATATTTACAGTCGTATATATCTCTAAACATATCGTGATATTTATATATCTTTTTCTGAAATATGGATAGATATCTCCAAATATCGCGATATATCAGGATATTTTGTACTATGGTACAGAGACCTTAAAGATGGATCATCCCGATGGCGATTTGAGCGTCATTTTCAACAACAACAACTTCCAATTGCTCATCGCCTTTTTCAATTCACAATTCACAGACGCGTAGTCGAATTCAGGAAATACCCATAAACGATATCAACATTCAACACCCTCCATTCATTTAGATAGAAGAACACTACTAATTTGAATCATAGGAACCTTGCAAATTCTTTATCGGAAGAATATAAGCTCCAACCCCCTTCAGTGTACTACCCTGATCAGTAAAATAAATTACCAAATGCAATTGTTCAAAATTTCACAAATGAGAAAGTTCTTTGAATCAATTTGTGGTCACGAATCACTATGAAACAAAATATCATCACACTTTTGTAGTTGCAATGATCTTGTATTTTTCTGTTAGGGCATTTTAGTCATATTAGAAAAAAAGCTCAAATGGGGAAATACAGTTGGAGATGCGAACATGAATAATTTGGAGAAGAAAGAACTCCGTAAAGAGTTGCAGCCCTGCAAACACTGAAGCTCGCTAGATAATTATGCACTTGGCTTAATTATTGTTCGATAAAAACAGGTGTAAGGATTATCCTTTAATGGCTTTACACATCACCAGACGTAAGGATTATTCTTTAATTAAGGGTCTATTACTGACGGACGGCGGACTCTAAAAAAAAAAACAATTATTACAATTGTGCCATTGATCCTAAAAAGTCAAAAAAAAAAAAACAAATATTATAAATGTGTCATTGGTTTCAAAAAATTGAATTCGAAAACCCCAAGCTTAAACTAACTTGGCCAGTGGATTCATCATCAGCAAACCCAACGATGTGGTCACACCGTTTGGATCGAGTCCCTAACGATGTTGTCATACGACTCCAACACACATCCCGGGGCGTGGAATGAATCTCGAGGCCGACACCTATCCCGATTCTACCGAAATTTCGCAGAGTTTCCTTTGTTTGATCGGCGTCAAACCCTAAAAACACGTCATAACCTTGTCATAAACCGCATCATAACCCCCGGACACTTCATAATACCCTTCCAACAAACATATATATATACAACCCAACCTTCTAAACAACATCACATCCCATCCACCAACTATGTAAGTGTAATCGCTACTTTAAATACATCAAATTTTACATCAAAATGAGCGGAGCTCTATATATATACAACAAAAGAAGGAACTATCTCTATACATCCAAAGAAAAGAGCTATGCTCATTATCTACAAAAGAATAACCTAGATTATCTCTATATTGAAAATAAAAAACTTGACTCTGTCTCTCGTCAAGCATAAGTGGAATCCTCCCAAATCCCCATAACCCTCATCGCTAGGGTTAGGAAAAGCCTCCTCCCAGAACCTGGCTAACAAATGCGAAATGTTAAGTAGGATGAGCAAACAACTATGCCCAGAGAAACGCGACATAACCATAAATAAATAGCTACTTATAGAAAACATTTAAAACATGCGGGGTTTTATAATAGTATTCAAATATGGTGACTATGTAATAAATCACTAGCTAGCATAAATCATATCGGCATGCTTCTTTAATATTCAAAATAGAGTTTTCACGGTCATCATACAACTATTGGGCATTTGATCCTATTAGAATGGTGTGGGTACGACCGGTACTCGACCCGATCCGCGAGGGCAATCTCGGTTCAAGACTTCCGGTGTGAACCATGCACCGTTGTTTTTCCGATTTTACCGGCAGGAGCTGAAATGCCGTTGTTGTGTGTTCAGACACACAAAATCCCCAAAGCTTTTAGGGCTCGGGTGGGGCCGTGACCACGATTCCCCATACGGGCGTCACCTAACTTACGGTGGTCAACCGTTCGACGATCGCAGATCGCTTTCGGGATCCCCGACACACATCCAGGAGTGGACTAAACTCTCACTCCTCGGCGTCTAAACCTCATCGAGGTAACATGTAACCCCACTCAAGCTAATCACCATCTGGTGACACTACAAGCATGGTTATCTAGAAAAGTAGAAAAGGAATTCGGGACTACATCCATTGATGCATCCCTTTAAAGGTGGCCCACCACCTCGAAAGGTGTGTACACCACGGTTGGAATCTAGAAGTTAACGGCCGTCTCAGGAAATGCGACAGCGGTTCCTTCTTTATAGAATTCACGGTTCCTTTTCTAAATCTCCTCGTGATAAACATAGTAATATCTATATATATATATACTTCAGATTACCGATTATTTTCAAATACTCTAGTTACATATCTAGTTTTCTTTTTAAAACTGTTGATTATATAGGTGTGAGTTCATGGATTTCCGAAATCGAAAGTAGAACAACCTAGGACTCCAAAACGGGCGATCATAGTAAATAACAACCGATGATTCCCAAACGGCGAATCATCGTAAAATAACAACACCCATTCAGGAAAACAAGCATGGTTATCTAGAAAAGTAGAAAAGAAATTCGGACTACATCCGGTGATGCATCCTTTTAAAGGTGGCCCACCACCTCGAAAAGGTGTACACCACGATTGGAATCTAGAAATTACTGCGCCGTCTCAGGAAATGCGACAGCAGGTTCCTTCTTTATAGGAATTCACAATTCCTTTTCTAAATCCCTCGTGATAAACATAGTAATATCTATATATATATACTCATATTACCGATTATTTTCAAATACTCTAGTTACCTATGTAGTTTTTTTTTCTTTTAAAACTGTTGATTATGTAGGTGTGAGTTCCCGGATTTCCCATCCTCGAGTAGAACAACCTATGACTCCCAAAACGGTCATATTAAATAACAACCGATGATTCCCAAACGGCTTAATCATCGTAAATAACAACACCCATAAGGGAAAAATCCGAACCTCGCCTAATTACAAACAACCGGGTAATCCTTACCCGCGATTTCAAAATCCATCTCTCGTCTCCCATCGAGACAAGAGACATTTAACCTTTCCCAAAACCAGTTTTTCACTTTTAACAAAGAAACAATCCCTCGCTATCCCGATTTTTCAGAAAACCCATTTCACACGAAAGCTATCTATATATATAGTTTATAGCGAGGAAATACAATGCAAAACATGAATATCATATATACATGCATGGTTGATACACAAACTATCTATTTCCAATTTAAGCAATTCAAATCATGCATGAAAATAAGCAGACTATATATGGGGATGTAGGTTCCTACCTTAGCAAGCTCCGTTCTCCTCAAGCCCACTTAAATGAATCAATCCCGCTTAACCCAATCCACTCGAATTCATTCCTATAATAGCATATACAAATATGTCGATTATTAGAATTGATCGAACAACGAGGAATTCTTATCTAGTGTAAGTCGAGAAGAATTCTCGCCGTTAAGAATTTGGTTTCGGATAACTTTCCATCTAACTACCGGATTATCAGAGCTTCTGGCCATTTCGCATCTGGCATTGTTACTCGACGGACGGTCTCTACGGCTATTTCGCCATGGCGGCCCTCATATCGACGCGTAATCCTATCCCTCTCAATTCAAATTCCAAATTTCAACTACAAACAAATTCCACTCTTCGGTTCATATAAAATCTAATTACAATTACTGTCGTGTTTCTTATCAATCGTGCATTACTGAATCAAATCCTAAACAAGTTTAGACTAACATAACGTCTTTAAATTAAAGTGAATATAGCAATTCTTACCGAAGTCAGCAAGCGAAAATCGCTCCTAGCTTGCTGCTCCACCAAAATCGCTCACTTTGTCTCCTCCCACAGCTGCTGTCGACCTAACAACCACCCAATTTCAATCATCCTTCCTCCATACAACCAAATAGAACGAAATCGAATTCAAATTATTTGATTGAGGCGAAACTAACTCACCTCTTATCTCGATTTCGCTTCGGTATGCTCGAATTCATTTCTACTCCAACTGCTACTGCAGAAATACTACACCCCCGTCCAATACTTCCATCAATACATCCCCAACTATCGACGTCGAGTTCAAACTAGTTGTTTGGAGCGGATTACACTCACCCGGCAGCGGCGGCAGCGGCGGTACGACGCAAATCCAATAATTTTTTTGAATTCCCACGCTTGGTTGAGTGTTGTTAAGGTTTGGGCGTGAGGAATTGAGGTTGAATCGATGGAATTTTAGGCAAATTCGGGTTTCTCTCTCTTAGGTTTTTGAGAGATGCGAATTGGGGAAGAAGAAGTGGTTTCGCGATTTTCAATTTCGCGATTTCGCTTGTTTTCCTGTTTTCGCGATTTCTGTTTTTCTATTTTGGGCCGCGATATATTTGGCCCAAGCCCAATATATCCTACTTAGATTAAACATCCTACTTAGACTCCTAACCACTAACGAATTTGACGTCGCGCCGTAATTATTTTTCCGGCTCATCCCGCTAAATTTAATCTTCTATATTCTATCTCACATCGATGCTATAATGATGACCCAATCATGCGTGTAAGCCGTTAACTTCGTGCGGCAAGAGACGCAGAAAACCGCTAACCGCCGTTTTTGGTCAAATTTTAAGCCTATGGTCGCTACTAACGCGTGACTTATGAGTCGGAGTTAAGTTTCATCCAGTTACGTACGTTTGAAACATAAACCCGACGACCAATTTACATAAATGACCCTAGATTTGATATGAAATTTACACAATTACCCTTAATAATAATTCAGGACTTTACAGATGTGGCCACATCGTTGGGTTTGCACAATGAACGACCTAGTCTCAAACGGTGTCGCCACATCATTGGGGACTCAGTCCAAACGGCTTGGCCACATCTTTTGAGACTTAGTCCAAACGGTGTGGCCACACCGGTCAAGAGGCCAAAAAACAAAACTTTATATTTTTTCAAAGTTCAAATCCCAAACGGTGTGGCCACACCGTTTGGACTAAGTCTCCAACGATATGGCTACACTGTTTGGACTAAGTCTCAAACGGTGTGGCCACATCGTTGGGAACTTAGTCCAAACGGTGTAGTCATATCGTTAGAGATTTAGTCCAAATGGTGTGGCCACACCGTTTGTGATTTGAACTTTGAAAAAATATAAAGTTATATTTTTTGGTCTCTTGACCGGTGTTGACCGGTGTGGCCACACCGTTTGGACTAAGTCTCAAACGATGTGGCCAAGTCGTTTGAGACTTAGTCCAAACGATGTGGCCACACCGTTTGAGACTTAGTCCAAACAATGTGGCCACATCGTTGGGGACTCAGTCCGAATGGTGTGGCCACATCGTTGGGTTTGTACAATGAACGGCTTAGCCGGGTCGTTTAAGCTTGGGGTTTTCGAATTCAATTTTTTGGGACCAATGACACACTTGTAATATTTGTTTTTTTTTTGGATTTTTTGGGACCAATAACACACTTATAATAATTGTTTTTTTTTGTTGGAGTCTGCCCAACACAATATGGGGTCTGTCAATAACAAATATCTTAATTAATAGGCTTTACCCATCACACATGGAAAATCTAAAGTTCCATAATAACTGGCCTTGGCCATACTTTATTTAGCTTCTTCACATGATTGGTGAACCTTGATTTTGAAAACACTGAATACCATTGTGCACTGTGGAGTCCGCTGTCAAAAGATTTAGGGTTAACGAGTATTACACCAATAGATGGGCCAAATAGGATCCCTATTAGATGGAAAATTAGGGAGAGTCATTTTCCATCTACTAAGGGAATAAGGGAGGCGGGGAATTCTAATTGGCTCATCTAGTAGGAGGTAATACTCGTTAACCCAAAGATTTATACTAGGATTATTTAGGGTTTGGTATCACTTTTTAGGCCAATATTTAAGAAATATTACCACATTTCAAATTAATTAGGAAATAACACCAATTTTTTTTTTAACAGTCAGTTGACCAAGAAGAATCCACTAGTATTTTCAATATAGTGACATTACCCCTTAGCGTGTCTCTCACGTGTTTTAGGTAATTAGGGTTTGGTACCACTTTTTGAGTTGTCAAAGTCACCACGTGTTACATTCTTAGTGGTCCATGTGATCTAATCTTGGCTGTTAATGTTTTATTTCTTTGATCCCGATGAAAGTGGTGAAGTAAGGAGGGAAACTCCAAATCATATCTCAAAATTTCAAAATAAATTTTTTAGTGTCAAAATTTTGAAATCTTTTTGGTGTCAAACTCAATTGGAGTGGCCAATTTCTCCTGGCCCACCACATCGACGCGTCATCATCTTCTCCAACTCGTGTAGTGTTATGTCTGTCCCGTACAAAATGCACAAATTTCAACCCTCCATTACAAAATCATGCCAAATTTGCTAATCACATTCATTAACACCATCTCACACAACCCCTTTCCTCCTCGTCACCATCACCATCCTCAAATCCAAAGTGGTCTAGTAAAGCTTGCACATTCATGAATACACTTGGCAAATCTTTCATTTAGGGTGATTCAAAACAAAAATTTATATCCTACATGGTTTCCGCAGTTCGTTCTAAAATAAACCCAACTGAAAACCCACCACCCATTCAAGAACTCATTTACAATAATCATGTTATAGCAACGAAAATGTTATTTGAAGTTTCACTGTGTTTCAAACTCGGTTTCATGGCTTCTAGCTAATTTAGCAATTCTTGAAGCCACAACAAAACAAATAAACAGTAATGTTATTCATGTCCTAGATTTTGATATCGGTCAAGGTAGCCAATATATTACTCTTATTCATGTTATTGCTGAGAAACAACAGTCTAGAGGGATATCCATTTTTATTAAAATCACTTTTGTTGCTCTTAATTAGAATTTTTCTGTTAAACAAGTGAGTTTGTACTGTTTGGCGGTGTTTAACTCACTTGACTAGGCTATGGATCGGAACGGGTATAAGATTGAAAATTGAAGAGGGAAGAAGATGACTTGGCAGGAATAAGTAAACCCAACTCTTATAGAACAAAACCTCCAGCGACTTTTTTTTTCTTGGGCAGGTTATATGCCTACTAACGTGTTTTTTGGGCCATTGGATTGAATCTTTGATTTTGACACGTGTATTTGTGACTTAAAGGCTTCCAACGGTTATATGCCTACTAACGTGAAAAACATGTTGAGGGCATTATAGACAATATGAAAATCCAAACAGATTGAAACAATTTGACTTTGGTCAACTAACAGAAGTGGTACTATTTCCAAATTAATTTGAAATGTAGTAGGAGTTCCTAATATCAGTCTAAAAAGCAGTACCAAACCCTAAATAACTCTTGACGTTTTTGGCGTCGTGCCCTCTTTATCTCCTCTTTTCACAATGTTTATCTGCAAAAGGATAGTTTATAGGTGGCCAAGTCATAATAAGAACACTATAATTAATTCATTGTCGATCGTAAGTTTGGTGTTTTCCTGAACAAAATTGTTTTCCTGAACAAAATTTAAAAAGAAAGGGTCTCAATCACCACACATTTAAGCTTCTTAGTTCGTCTATTTATAACAGCAGCTTAACATGATTAGCAATTTAGCATCCACCTCCCCCAGAAGATTAGACTGCGTCACTGCTTCTATCTTGGTTGCGCCATCTCTTATTATCAAATGACATATTCGGACTTCTTTATATATTCTTCTAAGTAACAACTCTCTAGTCTCATTCCCATGAAGCTTCAGCCAATAATTCTACCTTTTTTTCTCATGTTCTATTCTTTTGGGTAGCGGTCTGTCATCCATCATCAAGAAAAAGAGTCCACATCTGATCAATGTCTCCCATGAAGACGTCTTTAATTTTGTCTTTTCTATTAATCAAATAAGTAATTATGCGTGCGCAAAATATCGACTGTGGATGGCATGATTGCAATGGCTTTTGGATATTTGGTTTGTTCAACTATATTAATATTTATGAAGAAACTATGAAGTGATTAGTAAGAATATGTACCAATCAACGAAACTAGAGATAAGGGTTGAGCAAAAAAAGGTCTTTCTCAATGTCCTGACAGCCTAGCCATTTATAGTGTTTTCATTTCAAAGCTTAAAATGTAAATAATGTTGAAGTAGACATGTAAATAATGTTGAAGTAGACATGTAACATAACTACGTAATAGCATTTCTACGTGGTGGAGGCATCAAGTGTCAATTTGCCTTCACCATTTAGAATTTCGGCCAAATCAAATTCTAGATGGACTTAAATATTGAGGCATATTATAAAGTGTCTAGTTATATCTGTTGATGCAAATTTGTTGTTTCGTTTGTGCATACCGTGGGAATCGTATGTGGTTTATTTTTATTTATTTTACTTTTTCAACATTCCATGCGATACTCCATAGGTTTTTTGTTGGGTTTATAGTCGTTTCTTTTTATGGGAAAATAAATATTTTAATACAAAAAAATTTAAAATGGGACTCACTTAACCAAAATATATTCTATTTTTTAGGATTTTTTTTAAAAAAAATTGTTACCTACTAAAATAGGTCTCACTAAGTTTGCCTCCTCCTAGGATTGGTCATTGTTTGCAATGCTTGCCTCAAATATGACACTTAATCTAGGTGGTAGATGCTCTGACTCCTCTAAGGCCTCGTGATGTTTTATATATAGTTCTTCCGAACACAGCCAACTTCAATTAATAGACGCTATTAGACGGTCACCTTTAACCTGAAAGTTCTATCAATTCTACTTCTCTAAGCTAAACCAACTGCAAATATAATTAGCTTAGGTCCTCTCGACCTCTCATTTAATTATGACTTTTGCAGTTTGGCAGTTTGCTAAAATCAGCATGTTGATTTTTCTTGCCAACTCAAAGACATAATTGCATATATTGAATTTGTACTAACTGATTCCTAGCTCCACCTCCATATCTTTTTCCTGAGATTTTTCTTTGCTGGCGAAGAAAGTGCACTTTTTTGTTGGGTAAGTTATTAGATTAGTTGATCAAAAGTGCGAATAAAGTCCATACCTTTTTAGTTGGTAAGTGATGATGTAATTTTGTTAAGTTGGGCTCGAACTCTCTCCACCAGTCTACTACAAAAGCTTGGACTTAGAAATAAGGTTGGGCTGGGAGTCTGGGACTGCATATCTCACTTGGTTTGACTTGGGTTGGTATTTCATTTGCTTTAGCTAAAGCCTTGTCCAGCACTCATTCCATAGAGCGTCCAAATTTTAAAGGGTAATTAGGTTTTGGTCCTCTCAAGAGTCGATAATCCTTAGCTAATTAGCTTGTTTAAATTCCAATACCAAGACTAGTCAATGTTGTGCGGTTCTGCGGTTGTGCCATGAGATCACCAAGTTAAGCCATAAGCTCATGTATACGCAACTGGCATATTACATGAACAATTCCAAAGAACATCCTCAATGCAGATTGCGCCCCCGATCAATTTCGTTTGTATGGGAAAGAAACAGACCAACAATTACGCAAAAGAGCAAAAACATCTGATCCAATAAACCTCAAGTAAGGAACATCCTAAATTTGCAAGCTCCAAAAACTCAAAAGCGCAAACATTCTTATCAGAAGAATTAGCCTCGTGCTATATATATTTTACTCTTAATAATATAATGTAATACATAATTACATACACAAACACACGAACAGCGCGCCTTTGACCACAAAGAATTCAGAAGCTAGACACTCGACCAAATTAGGATCGGTCAAAAGAGCTACCTAACCCTACGTGTTTAAGGGAAAAAGGTCGCGGTCTTTATGATACGAAGACCCAAAATGTCTGTCTTCATGCAGGCCATGAGCCCATGACTACTCTCTATCAGCTTCTATTTCTCTTCTTGTCTCTCTTCTTCAAAATACAAACAAATTCACCCTGCACTTGCTGACGTTCTTAACAAGCTAAAAACAAACTTAATTCAACTCCCCCACTTAAAAATGATCTCACTTTTGGCATTTGAACTAAGTTCTTAATTGCATTTGTATTGAATTCGTGCAGTTGTGTAAGAAAAAGTCAAAGTATTATGAGAAAATACGATGGACAGAAGTCAAAATGTAGAATGTAGTACTACTTGGTGTTAATTAAGTATGTTTAAATTTAAAAATATTAAATTCCATTGTGTTTTGGGACAGAGTGATGGAAGGGAGGAAGGAATTGAAATATGGAATTTAAGCGCTTTTAATGCTGTTTGGTAGAGGTTCTGATGAAAAGATGTTGACAAATCAAAGATGGTAACTGAAAATCCTAGGTACCTTACTTAATATCAACACTCTCATCTTCCTATCTCTCGCTCAACCCCACTATGCTCTTCTTTCTCTCTATTATCACATTCCAATTCCTTTTGTCTCGCTTCTCATTCTCACTATCTCATTCTACCATAGCTTTCTTAAGTATATTTTCTTTGCTTGGTCATTTTCTACTCTTTTTCATTCCTAGGTAACTTTTTTATATGTGCACTCAAATTTCAAGCTAGTAGAGCAGTATGAGGTCGGGTTTGGTCTTTTTTGTGTTGGGGTGCTTTTTGGTTATTGGAAGTATAAGGTCGTGTGGTGTAGATGCAAGAGATACATTTTTTACAAATGGAAGTAAACAAGCTGATGCAGAGGTAGAAGAGAGCAAAAATTCAAGTGAAGTTGCTGTAAAAGGTACAGTTGTTGTTAAAAGGTGCAAGTCAAAGAAGTTGAATTTGTGTGATTACTACTTTTCTCCCTTTGACAAGACCAAAAATGCCACTTTAGATGATAAAAGAGTAGTGCCCACTGGTCCAAATCCCTTGCACAACAGGTAGCGACAAGTAGGAGACGAGAAGAGAAATTGCAGGCAAAGACTAACAGAGTGAAGGAAGATGATCACGGAGAAGATCAAGAAGCCGCATCCTACTCAGGTGTAGTTTTTCTTTATAAACGGGTGATTTGATTGCACTACCTCTTCTATATTGTGGCCCAGCTCAATGCTACATGTACAACAAATGCTGAAAGAGGAGTATATTCTTTTTTTCTCTCTATTTACTTGATCTTCTTTCTAACTTCTATTATGTACGTATATATATAGAAATTAATTTTTGTAATTGTTCTGGAGTTCAATTTTCTCTTTTCAGATGAAATTTGTGTTTCAAGTTTCAACTGATGGCCATATTCTTGTTTTGAGAATTGAAATCAACTGAAATTTCTCATACTTTATATTTTATATTTTTATTTTTTGAAGAACAGCATTGAAAGGTACTGCTCAGTAAAGACAATGTATGCAATCCAAAAATGAGAAATAAAAGAAAATGCATGTAGTTTGGATTTATGTGATTTTCATGTATGTGGAGAGGAGGTTAACCAGGTTATGAAAGTTTGGGGGCAGTACTAAGTACTAACACAGTAACACTAATGGAACGTACGTAATGTCCCAATCCAAGATCAGCTTGATCTTGCGATTTGTTTCTTTGTTTAGGTGTTTTTTCCTAGTCTGAGATCAGCTTGACTAACACGTGTAGATTTTAGATATTCTTTTGTGAAACATTGAAATTTACCAAGAACAAATTCTTTCGCGACTCACGAGGGGCCTACTTTCCGATTTCGTACCTTAAAATTTTGACAAGAGAAAAATACAAAGATCGGAGAAGTTTCGATAAGTAATTTTAATTTTCAGTTTGTTAAACATTCGGCAACTTTCAAAATTTGGAGAGAACTAGAGCACTAGAGCAGGTTTTAAGAATAATCTTCCTCATTCCTTTAAACACACATAACCTCTTTCTATACAGAAAAAGTGATAAAATGGAAAACCGCAACTGTAAATTGACCAAAATACTCCTCCGCCCCAAAAAGATCAACATTCTCTCATTCTACATCATCTTTACCTTCCAAAAAAAAAAAAAAAGAGGAATAAAGAACAATCCAAAAAATATAGGGACCTCATTTCTATCTTCAAGAATTTTGAAATGGAAAAGAAGAAGAAGAAATGATTGGAACATTAAAAAAGAAAAACTAGAGATGATTGTAGATTTGTAAATCAAAAACCTTTTATTCGATCAAAAGAAACAAGATGTACATAATCCATACAAATTAATCTCTTTTTTTTTTTTCCAAAAATAGATGTGGTTTTGCAAAACAAGAACCTAAATACTTCGAAATTGGTATGAAAAATATGATGCATAGTCAATTTGCTATGTACGTACATATGCAAATATATTTTTACATATGCAAGTTTATTTTTATATATGCAAAAAATAATTTACATAGTCAAGTGTTATGCAAAAATAACTTTACATAGGTAAATTTCTATGCAAAAAAATTAATTGACATATGAAAAAAATAATTTACGTAGTCAAGTTCTATGCAAAAGTAAATTTGCACAGGCAAATTGTTATGCAAAAAAAAACTAGTATTTCAAAATTAATTTGTATGAAAAATCAGTTTGTAGAGTGAAATTTAATACTACGCAAAAACAGTTTTACATAGTACAATTACCAGATGCGTACTAAAAAAATATATGCAAAAATGTTTTTGCATAGTCAATTTCCTATGTAGAGATAAATTTGCATACAAAATTTCTATGCAAAAGTAAATTAACATAGCAAAATTGCTATGAAAATTTTAATTTTTTATTGAAATTTCTATTTATAGCACTGAAAACGAAAAACATCAAATTTTGATGTAAACCAAGGGAAAAAAAATCACATAGAGAAGAATAGAGTTATGCATATCCAACCCCACCAGGTGATGAAGATGAAGTTGCACTACTTACTGTGCAAAAAACAATTCCAGTACGCATAAAGTTGATTTGAACATTAATCTAAAGAAGATTGTGCCCCCTCATTTGAAAAACAAGTTGAAGTGATGAATTTGTTGATTTGTTCAAATATTTCAATGAACAAAACTCTTATTTAGTTTAACCAAAGCTGATTTCGAACTAAACCTCTGAAAACTAAATTTGATCGAAGGAGAAACGAATAAAATGGAAATTGATTGAAAGAGATAAACTAAGAAATGAAAATGGGTCTTTTTTCTCCAAATTGTAAAAGAGGAATAGGAAGAGATTGAGAGATAAGAAAGAGATTGTGATTTTTGTATAACGTCAAAAATAGAAAGTTTACATCACGAGGCATAAAAAATATGGAGGTTTTATGGTACGGGCCGGGGCGAAAGGAAAGGGTTTACATGAACCCGGATCTAAATCAGGGGGTTGAGGGCCATTTCTTGGTAGAACATACTAGTTAAACACATTTAAAACGTAAACTTAACAAATTTTTGGCGCACAAACACAACAACCCCCTCCCTTTTAATTGAGCGACATGTTAGTCTGTAACTGTGTACAAATGAAACTTGATTGAATCTTCTTCCTAGAGAAGTTAAACTTCGGCTAACATATATATATATGTCTACGTGTACGTCATATTTCAGAGCATGGTTTACACTTTTACAACATCTATTTCGTTTAAGACACAAGATGTATGTATTTTCAATTTGGCACGTCATATCTTTCATACTAGAAAGTAGACCCATGCATACGCCACCGGCTCTTCTAAAAACTTGCTCAACAATCATAACTATACATATAATTTTTTTAACAAACCGTGATTCCTGTTTTTGTCATTAATCTGTTTTAATTTTCTAACAAATTGTTTTAATCAAGTTTTAAAAATCCGTTTTAATCTCTCAACAAATTGTTTTAATTCAGTTAAAAAAACCCGTTTTTTAATTGGGGGAGGGATCTTGTTTTAATTTAGAAGTGTGATTTCCGTTTTTAATAGGAGAAATATTCTCATTTTAATTAGAAGTGCTAGATTTTTATTTTTTTTTATTTTTTATTTTTTTTATTATTTTATTTTTTTTTTCAATAAGGGAGGAATTCCCATTATAATAAGATAAGGATTCCCGTTTTAATTAGAAGTGCTACAATTCCCGTTTTAATAGAAGTTGATGACATGAAATTTTATGAGAGCTAGAAAAATATCTCTTGCGGGAGCTTTAATATTAATATATTGATTGATATTGATTTAATTTGGTGCCCATTTCAAGAATAGAACATATTTTGGTGTCCATTGGTCTATCGTGCACTTACAATAGGACACCAAAATCTCATTTTCATTTTTTCTCTTGTTTTTTGCTATATAAATAAGGGTTGTCATACAGACACCATTAATTTTACCAAGAGCACCATATACTATCCCCTCCCCCAAACAAACTGGTCCTAGAATTAGGAATAAAAACAATAATATTTTAAAATAACTTATTAATAATCAAAACACGAATTTTTTTTTACAAAATTTTGTAGTTTTTAAAATCAAACAAAGAAAGACTTATAAAATTTATCACTAATTGAAGATACTCATTGATTTATAAAAAATAAAAAAAAAAATTAAACTATAAAATTTATCAAAATTTGGAGGAACACGAAAACAAGTAAGTCTCATAATAACTTACAAATCAAATCCATAATCTTTTCTCCACATTATCATAGACAATTGAAATAAATAAATAAATAATTTAATGAAATTATTTAATCGTGCGTTTGAATATACCCATATGTTCAATTTTATAGAAGATGATTAAAATTTTGAATTTTGTCAATATTGAAAAAACACATTGATTTAATTAAACGTAATATAAAACCAAAATAATCAAAATTAAAGAATTTTTTTTTTATAAAAAAATAAAAATCTCAAGTGATGTCCATTTAGTCTTAGCGTCCGTTTGGTTTTGTTTTGGTGTGGGCAGTCCTTACTAAAATATAAGTTGTGCTGTATGAAAACCCATAAATAAACTAGCCTAGTGCTATGCGATCTGTTGGTGGTTGAGCCAATAACTAAGTGGAATGGACCCAACACGAAAAGGTACCGGTCTACCAGACATGGTGTGTACAAAGGAGACATGGAGTAATGTATGTAATGTACTACGAGAAATACATGATCTACATAAATCATAAATGAAGTAGGATTAAAGAAGATGCATAGAGCTTGTTACATGGTTATTATCCGTTGCAAGTAAAGAGAATGGACTGGTTCCCATTTTTGGAAAGATTGCATTGAATAGTGTCAGACGATAAATAGAGATAAAATTACCCAATGATCTGATGCACCTGTACAAGTTCATGTGTAGTACATGCTAACCTGCCTTCATTGAAGTCAATCTCTCTAATGTTAACCTTAGAAAAGCATACCAACTTTGAATTCCTTTGTCCCTTTGCCTCGTTTCCCACAACTTGTTAAGTTTGCCTGAATTAGATACTGAAGAGAGACAGAAAAGCAGTTAGGCATTGGTTTTTGTGAATGAAGAGGAGAGAACGACCTTATGAAACTTGGGGATTCATGCAGAATTTCATTCTGTGATGGGGGGTGGGCCTTGGGCGAGAGTATGATTTGGGTATGATTGTGTTTTCACTCCGATTATCATAAAGGAACTAAATTTCAAAAAAAAATTCGTTTTCGGTTGGTATAAAAATATTTCAAACCCTATAGTTTCTGTTTTCAAGTTTTCAAAGTTATTTCATGAAAATTTAGATTATTTTTTTGATTTTGTTCATTTTGAATATGCAGTTTTTCACACAATTTACATAAAATTTCGAATTATACCAAGTACAATAAATGCTAAATTGACAAAAGTAATCTTTATTTATATTATTTAGGATCTTTTAATATTACCCTCCTACTAGATGAGCCAATTAGGATTTACCCCAACTAGATGGGGAAATTAGAGTCTCCCTCCTAATACACACAAAAAAAAAAGGTCAACTTATTGTTAATTTATCCCAATTAGATTGACCGTGTTTTTTTTTTTTTGTGTGTACTTAGGGGAGAGACCCTAATTTCTCCATCTAGTTGGGAGAAATCCTAATTGGCTCATCTAGTAGGAGGGTAATACTAAAAGATCCTAAATAATATAAATAGATATTACTTTTGTCAATTTAGCATTTAGTATTTACTAGTTACTAAACATTAAATACCTAATTTTTTTCAAACAAGTATTTAGTATTTACCTTGCTATCTTTTTTGCATTTTTCTTTTAATTTAATTTAATTTAATTTTTTTTTATTGGGGGACATTTGATTATCAAGATATATCATATATGTCTATTTGAAAATATTGTTAATTTTGAGAAAGTGAATATGGATATTTCATATATTCATATATGTCTTATTTTGGTGCATAGCCAAATTTGAAAGAATAGTTGTTATCTATATTTTTAATTTTTGTTGATGTATTTTCTCTTACATTTTGCGAAAATTTCTATACTTTTGTTTTCTGTAGTCACCGAAATAATAACCGAAAACAAAATTTAATTTCTAAACCCTAAATTAATCAAGACCCTAATTAATCAAAAAAGTTTATATTTAACAAAAAAAATTGCAAATGTTTTAGCAAGGTTCCTGCCTTCTTGGACATTAATTGTAGAGGCATGTACAACCAGAGCAACACGACACAAGAGCTCAATTTTGCTACAAAGTTTGCTTAATGCCCAATCAAGCTAGTATCGAGTATATAACACGCCGTGCAAGCAAATTAAAGACGTAGACATTTAGAAGAAACTTTGATCCCCAAAACTCAATGTTTTCTTATTGCTTGCTTGCCTGCTTGCCATAGCCGCCCATAGGTATCGGTGGTCGTTTTGGGGGGAAGCGAACTTTTGTAGGGGTTGGTCTTGGCACCTATAAACTACTAGCCACTGTGCACGTGGTACCTATGTGGGCTCCACTGAGTTTTTTAAAAAAAAATTATAAACGTTAAATTAATATTTTATCCCTAAAAAAAAACTGAGAATTACTAAATTGCCCCTGAGACGTACACCAAAATACTGTTACTAAATTGCTACAAAGTTTGTTTAATGCCCAATCAAACTAGTATCGAGTAGATCTGGGCTACCACGAGGATATCCCTATAGGGATGAGTGTTTCGAGACCGTTGGATCCGAAATCTAACGGTCCGAAAATCAAAAACAAAAAGGAAGAGAGAGAATATGGGTTTGTTTTGGATTTTCGGACCGTTAGATCTCGGATCCAACGGTCTCGGCTGGCGTCCCTATAGGGATATCCTCGTGGTAGACGAACTCTATTGAGTATATGACACGCCGTGCAAGGAAATTAACGACGTAGACATTTAGAAGAAACTTCGATCTCCAAAACTCAGTGTTTTCTTATTGCTTGCTTGCCTGCTTGCCTTAGCCGCCCATAGGTATCGGTGGTCGTTTTGGGGGGAAGCGAACTTTTGTAGGGGGTTGGTCTTGGCACCTATAAACTACTAGCCAATGTGCACGTGGTATCTACGTGGGCTCCATTGAGTTTTTTAAAAAAAATTATAAACGTTAAATTAATATTTTATTCCTAAAAAAAAACTGAGAATTACTAAATTGCCCCTGAAACGTACACCAAAATACTGTTACTCAACCCCCACGTTTTTTTTTTATATATTAAAGATATTAAATCTTTCTATTCGGCATCTATGGATGCCTAGTTAGCACCTTAATTAGCTGGAATGTGAAATCAAGGTTAGTTAATGATTAGCCACATGACGATTTTCGGATTTTGCACGCATACAGAATGCATATAGAGTTAGTTAGGACTTAGGAGCTCAATTCCCTAATTAAGTAGATCCAGATTTCCTCTTCCGCGATATGATCCAAATCTATGTTGCTGCGCTTCACCTATCAGAAACTGAGAAACTAGGGCATTATTCTTTGTCATCCATGTATCTCACCCGAAGAGATACGCGCTTCTTACCTGCTAAATAAATGGGCATCCGCAAGCACAAATTAAAGTTTCATAAGTCTATGCAAGTGACCAAATAAACCTATGGAACGTACTTACGTACAGTCCCTTCCGCATTGGATCGAGTTTTATTCATTGTCTACTGTGTAGTTGTTGGCATTGCTAGCTACTTTGTAAAGCAGGGTGTTCTTTGCATTATTTAGCGCTCCAGGTAAAGAAGACCACCATGTTTAATTCTCAACACTTCATGTTCATTTTTAAAAGCTACACTATTTACAGCTTCAGTTGACTAGAAATGTTGTTTGTATAAACCTGAAACTCGAAACAGATGATGTGATCCATGTGAAGGGTATGTATCTATTCTATACATAAAGCGAACTCCCCGAAATAACCATTTTCGTTCAACAAGTTTGGTTAAAAAATTATTGGCCTCAGGGCCGTCCCTGAGTTTTCAATGGTCCTGTGCAAACGGCAAAATGTGGCCCTCTTCCAATCTTCCATCAACAGAGATTGGATCATCAAAATATTTCCCTTCTCGCATTTTTGGCTGCAAAATTATCAATGAAGCTTTCAAAGTTATTTTTATTTAAAAATTCATTTTCAATAGATATTAACGCTAGCCCATTTAAACTTTTTTGTGACATAGTCGATCTAAGGTATGATTTCAATAATTTTAATTTTAAAAAACTTTTTTCTGCATACGCGACAGCAATGGGAACAATCAACAAAATTCTATAAGCTATGAATGCATTAGGAAACAATCATGTCGTTTCAAGAAATCAAGTTAGGTGAATAATATTAGACTAGATTACTTTGGAATTAAATTGAGTTATTGAAAAAATATTTAAGAAAAGGAAAAATTGATTTTAATCTCTAATTTACTTGAAAAATAATCAAAATTTAGGTGAATAAGTAATTGAGATTGATCGAAATGAAAATTAATACAAATCCACAATTGTAAAGAAAGAAATTATTGAGAATGAGAGGATACTAGATGGTCATAAGGTGAATGAGGGGGTTTTTTTTTTTTTTTTTACTATTTCTTTTTGTATTTGAGTAATTGAGGACAACTCAAGCAATTAATTGGAGTGATTTTCCAAAAAAAAAAAAAACGTTATTAATTAGGAAGAGAGAGATCTAGTCAATGAGAAGATCTCCTCATCTATTATATCTATTGTTATTTTCTTTTTTTATGAACATAATTAATGAGGAGAGAGAATATGAGAGAGTCGACTGTTTACTAATGTGAAATTTTCAATTTTTTGAGTTTTTCATCGGTTTGGGCTTTTGATTTGCGAAATAAGTCTTTTCCACTAAAACTAGTTTTTTGAGGCCTTATATATTGGGGGCCCTGTGCGGTCGCCCACATAGCACCTGCTCAGGGCCGGCCCTGATTGGCCTTAAGATTTCATAAACATATTCTCCCAAATATAAGAAAATACATTTATCTGAAAAGACACATATCTCTTCTTTCCACTTAAAATGTTTCCTTCCAAATTATCCGGGCTCCAAAAGGCATCTTCTTCAAACGGCGTTAGTCTTTCTCCTTCCAAATATTTTCTTTTCGTTACTTTGACTGTTCACCGGTCACATTACCTTTCAACATTGGAGTTTTCTGGTTTATAATACAGAAATTTGTCACGTATATCAAATAGGTGTAATTAAGAATTATATTAGAGCATTTTTAAGTGGTGATAGTATTTCCTTCAAATTTGAAGGCGAAATTTGGAGAAATTGGACTCAAATTTTGACCAACTCTATGTGGTCGCAAATATCGACCGCAAAATTAATTGTAGGGTCTACCACAAGCGCCATTGGTACTGTCGCCAAGGTTGAAAAAAGTGAAAAAAAAAATCCACGCGACATTTACAATATAGCACCCAAATTGAAAAAGTAAAAAAAAAAACCCATACGATATTAGGAGTGGCACGTGACAGTACCACTGGCGCGGTGTGCTGGTCAAAATCAAAAAATTTGGGCGACATTTGCAAGGGCGCGCGATATTACCACTGTCGCTCTGCATCCGCATCCGAAATCCCAAATTTGTGAACAAGGATGCGACTAGACAGGTGATGCGACTGAATTTGCTTCCACCTAGAGTTGGATTTCCGCGAAATTTCAAATTTTTGGAAGCAAATTTGAAGAATTTGGGAGATGATACTACCACCTAGAAATGCTCTTAGTAGATTGCTTTATTTGGTAACCAATAATTGTCAGTTTTCAACCTATTTTCTGTTCGTCGAACATGATTTTTTCCCGAAAGGCATGTATGTTCACGTTTTGAGATTGTCTTTCATTATAAGGATTATTTGATAATTATCAGCTGGTGCGAATCAACATGTTTGTTGTTTCTTTTCTTCATTGGTAATATATAGAGCTTTCAAATGTATATCTTTAATTCAATATTGGAGTATGTTATCACACTCTTGCGGTCTGTTGGAATTACAAATACTTCTTTCCTGAGATTCTTAAATGGCATTGCAAGCAACACTAGCTTGATGATCAGGGCCGACTCTAGGCAAAGCAAGGCCTTAGGCGAAAACAAAATTTGTGGCCTTAAATGGAGAAATAAACCGTTAGAAAAGTACCATGTTTCAGTGTACGAAAATTCAAATTACCAAATAATATATTAAAATCAACTATGTAATCATTATACATAATTGGAAAATAAAACACCAAATTTACCACAGTGTAGATCCAATTCCAAACAGAAAAATTAGAGAAAAATATATTATTTTATTATTTGAAAATGATGTTTAACTCAAAAAATGAAATACAAACAGTAGAAGTATTACATAAAGAGAGGGGAGAAGTGAAGGGAAGGTGTGGAGAATATTGAGAAGAACAGAGAACGTGGACTCTTTGGTTATAAAATCAAATTTTTTTTTTATTATTATTTTTTTTGAGAAAATTGATTAACTAGGTGGTGGTAGCATACTCTTTATATTTGAAGAAAAAGTTTGAAGAAACTGGTGGCAAATTTCGACCAACTCTAGGTGGTCGCAAATTCCATAAGCAAAGGTCAACCCATGCGATATTATCACTGTCGCGCGACAGTTGGAGTGTCGCCCAAGTACAATTCCAAAACAACCCACGCGACATTAGGAGTAGCGCGCAACCATTCCAAAAGTAAAAAAAAAACCCACGCGACATTAGGAGTGGCGCGTGACAGTACTACTGGCGCGTGATGCTGGTCAAACTAAAAAAAAAAAGTGGGGCGACATTACCAATGTCGCTCCGCATCCACATCCAAATTGTCAAATTTGCGAACAAGAATGGGAACAAGCAGGTGATGCGATCGGATTTGCTACCACCTAGAGATGGAATTCCGAGATATTCCGAACTTATCCTTCAAATATGAAGAAAAAGGCAGGTTATACTACCACCTAGAGATGCTCTATAGACGCATTCACAAAATACAAAACTTATGACTTATTTCTGATCATTTGATTCTTGATAAACTTTGGGATTAGCATATGATAGAGGAGCACTAAAATATGTACCCTGGTTAATTAATTCTCTCCCGAAAATTAGTGCATGGAGTGAAAGGATTTAGTTACCTCGAAATGACATTTACCATTTATATCTATTGTTTATTACCATAATACCGCATTAAAACATAGAAATAAAGGGATTGCTATAAGGCTAATTTAGAAATTTAGAGGCCTTCTCAAATATGTGGTCTTAGGAGACCGCCTTACTCGCCTAACGGACGAGACGACACTGTTGATGATTTGGACGGAAAACAATTGTTTCAAGGTGTGAAGGTTCGCCTTCACGAGTCTCCAATATGAAACTCCTCCATTTGCACGTTAAAAGATATATACCTCTAAACAGATCATATATAATTCTTTAATTTGATGGGTATGTGCTTTCTCAACAGATTTTCATCATATCATTCTTACGTCTTATTTTTTGTCTCACTTTGTGTTGTTTCCTTTGCTGTTTATTAGTAATGTTTTTATGCCCTACGAAAAAAAAACTGATTAAAAGAAATTGCACACGCATTAGTTCAACACTTCGACAATTTTTTTCTTAAGACATTCATATGAATGTCACCATACTACGGCTCTGTTCCGTTCACTTCAATAGCTAAATACAAATTAACTATACTAGCAAGATGCACGTGCTATGCACGCGATGTCAAACAAAACGTAAAGATGAGTGTAAACATAATTTGGGTGAGCACACTTACAATTGACATTATGCCTGAGCAGATACACTGACATCCGTTTAAAATTTGAATTGAATGGAACTTCATGCCTATTTGATTTCCAGACATACGTAAGCAATAAACTTATAAGTATAGCTCCAAATCACATGTACTTTGAGCTGCTCATCCTAGCAAGTGCACGTTGCAAATGACAAAGATAAAAGATTAGTGCATCAAAAGCATCTATGTAATGTTATGCACTGAAACCAATATCCAAATCTTAGATAAATAGGTAATATGCAACCGTAGGTATTGAATTGGAAGAATGGGACATACCATCCAAAAGTTGAGTCATTTGGTTTGTTAATCAATCATCCAAAATAAAGTTACAATGGCATAGTATTTAATATGGAGTTACTCACATAGTCTTTTTTTTCGCTTGACTGCATGCTGGACAATAAATTAAAAGCTTTTTGGGCACGTTCGTTGAGCGTGAAGTCATGAACTGGTGAGGTGGTTTTGAGTAATTGTTTCTATTTGACTGAGGGAGTTGGCTTTGGTATTTCGCAACATTTGTTGACATGATGACATGTGATGGAGAACGTAGACATAACCAAAAATTTGAATATTTAAAGAAAATCTTCCTTGTATATCTCAAATACATAGTAGCAAATTAAAGAAAATGGTGATTTACATGGGTAAGAGAAAAAATGACAAAGATATACTGGCCAAAAGAGAAGGGAAGAAGCCGCATGAACTGCATACCGCTTCAAGCTGGCAAATGCTCCCAGCAAGTAATATGGCACTTGGAGTTGTGTTCTGCGGTAGAAGCACAAAATTATGTATTTGATCACCACAATCCAATATGTTAACTATTTTACTTGCCAAAGCAATAGCACCAATCCCAAATAGAAAAAGCACTAAGAGCCTTGCAACTGATATACAAATTGTTGTTTTTATTCCAAGTTTACAATCATTTGGCCATTCAGCAAGCATGTCTGTAAAAATTAGGATCACTGAAGGTATGATGCACCGCTCAAAATTTCTAGACTACATGTGAAGAAGGATAGAGGAGCATAGATCCTTTAGTGGTAACAGAGATGCTATAGGTGGGGGTTGAAGGATATGATGTATAGTCCAAACACGTTTTACGCTTGATTTAAACCTTCTAAAAGAGCCCACCAATGTTTTACACTATATCTTCTATACATGTTAAAAAGACAGCGAGTGCTTATTGGTGTGAAATAACGAAATGAAAGAAATACAGAAGAATAGTCCTTAAAAAGCTCTTATTCCAACTTAAGGTATCTCCACAAAACCCGGATACCACACAGGCATTGGTACACCTTAAAATGAGACGTTAGAGTAAACTGGTGGCTTTAGACTGCACCTGCATTGAAGATAGCAAAGGTATATAAAGAGAGCAAAACCATAATTAAATATCAAGGTCGAAATAATAACAAAAAATTGATTGATTATATATATCAAAAAAACAATTATGCTTACTTGCTGCTATTTTATTACATAGAATTTGATCATCGTGAATAGAAGTCGAAGTGGTCCTTGTTGTACTTGTACCATCCATATGAACATTTGTATGGGAATAGATGTGAACTTGTGTACTACCTATTCTTTGCCTTGTCTGTTTGCGCATATTTGAAAAGTGAGGACTCATAGCATCCACATGCCTTTTTTGCTGCAGCTTTCATTTTCGCTCAATCTTTTTTATGCATATGCTAGTTGTTCTTTGCTTAAGACCATTGCTTCTGGACAGACAACACATGACTACAAAAGTACAACAATAAGAGTTAATCTTTGTAAAATTAGTACTCATAGTAAATAATACTCATATGAACATTCTAAAAGTATTGTTCAACTTAAACGTTTAGGTATTGATTATGTTACCGTAAAACCTTAAAAGTACTATTCAACTTAAGTTATCACTCAAAGTCCACAAAAAGAAGTTAGCAGTAAACAACTTAACACCAAAAAGGCATTGCATTTACTAAAGAAAATATGTTCCCCCTTATACCGATGCCATTACACATAAAACTAATCATCAAATATCTCTGAACTGGTAAGTTTGGTTTTTAACCATGCTTTAGTACGACATAAACTGAGTTACTTATTTAACATTTTAACCATATCTGGAATTATTTACCAGTAGAGGGGGATTGACAAAGTCAAAAAAACAAAATCATTTTAAATCAATCAGGATGTCGAGGGATTTAAACTCCTCTTCTTGGTTCTGACAATTAGAAGAAGAGTGTTCACATTGTCATATAAAATGATAGACCAACATAGTTTAGTAAACAAATCATTCCACATACTGGGATTTCACTTTTTAGTTTCAAATCATTCCACACAAAGAGAAACTAATACAAACATTACAATATTATCCATAAAGAAAAGGATTTCAAAAGAAAAGAAAAAACACTGTTTTTAAGTAACGGGTGACCTTAGGCTACATATAGTTAAAAAGTTTGTAGTAAACAACAGAATGAGGAGATGAAGAAAACGAAACCACAGAAATATACTTACAGTAAGCATTGGCAAAAATGTGGCCTTTAGTTCACTTGAGATGCTGGCTGGCGATTCGAAACACAACAACCTCAGAACCGCAAAGTAGATGTTGTTCCAAAGTGTTGCCCGTGCAGTTTGGTCAAAGGCAACTTTGATAGGAACAACCCACCAATCCTGGAAGGGGAATAGAGCCTGCAAAGCAACAAAACCTGTGTCAGGCTTCCACTCAATTTCAATTAATAAGATAAAATTAAGGTATAATTAACGACTCTTACAAAATATCAAAAGATAATAATCACCTCACAGAACTGGTAATAATAATGAGAAAGAGATCCATGAAGAGAGAACCCAACAAGGCCTCGATCGAACATGCGTGGCCGATCAAAAAAATCAAAAGAGGTTTTCCTTCAACGCACTACAAATCAACAGAATATGAGAATAAAACTATGGAAATAGAAACTAAATGTATCAGAGAGCCTCAAAGAGTTACCTGCGCAATCCAATCTCCCAGAGAGTAGACTATGCCACTTATCATCATTTTAGCTAAAATAGGATTTTCTCTTAAAGCTTCTTCATAAGCAGTCCAGTTGTACAGTGGTGCATATCTTGTTGTCTCCGGAGAAAATATGATTTTTTTTTCATTTTGTTATTTTTACTGTTGGCAAAAGAAAGTGAGAGAGAGAGAGACGAAGATTGAGAGGGAGACGGAATGTGAAAGGACTATATGTATTTATGGTAATTAAAGACACGTAATTAATATTAAGTGGACAAATGGTACAATCAGGGAACCAAGAGCAACAGAGCCAAGGCTGTAGCGCATGAGCTGCTTTAGTGACGAAACCATTGGAAGATACGTAATTTCCTTCTTTAAAAAAAAATTCCAAAACATATCAGACTCATAGAGTACCCAAGGACTATTAAAATCAGTTTAGCTCAACCAACAAAACAATTCTTCAAAGGGGCTTTTGTATTTGAGAAAACAAACAAATCTTTTTCCAAACAAAATTTGAGTGAATAGTAAAGTTTGCGACCATATATTATTTACCATCGATCCCTATATAGTTTCTATCTAAGGTCACATAAAGCTAGGTTCTTATAGAAATTTACTTTGAATATGGAATTTTTTTTTTCTGATGAACGTTAAAACGGCTAAATAGCTTATTGAAACAAAACAGGACTAAAGTTAGTGTACCTCAGTTTTCCTATAATAGGAGTAAATGTCTTTAATGTATTCAACAACGGCAAGTGGATTATTCAATCACAATTTGTCTATATCAATAATGGGATCCGCAATACGCCCCTCCATTTCAACCTCCTCCTACAATAATCCCAAGAAGGTGTAAGATCATCGAGTTAAAATTTTTAAAAACTGTTTTCACGAGTGTCTTAGTTAATCAACAACATAGATAGTACATACAATCTCAACTTCTGTGAGTTTTGTGAACATCGGCAAAGGCAAGTCATTAGCTGCCTTATACTCATCCACATCTATGATAGTACAGTCTTCCGGTAGTATCGACAGTTTTGGTTTTTTAGCTTCCTGTAATACAAAACAATCTCATTAAAAGATTTTCATGACAGTCGATTGAGTTCTCTGCTCCATTGGAATGGCAATCTCTTTCAGTTGTAGCTCTCGCTATTGTTCTGTCTAATAAAAGCTCTGCTGTAGATTCTACTGATGCCAGATGATCCATTCCCATACGGTTGGTACCCACTTTTGCAGTTAACTCAAACGATACCCTGTGACCAATGACAATGTCATCATTTTGGGACCCATTGTCTGAGTTTGCAAGTGATGCAACCTCCGAAATCTGATTCTCCAGATGGAAATTGTCTCCGGAAGGTGGTGTCACGGGATCTGGTGTTATGGAACCAGAACCTTGATGTGGCCCCCAATTGCATGTAGAGAACCCATCAATACTCCGAGCTTAGGAGGTTCTCCGATCGAAACTTCGAGAAAAAGATGTCGCTAAAGTGAACTCATTATCCGGGAAAGGAGAAGAAGTGCCCGAATTAGAGATCACTAAACCGGGTGATAAGGTGGCCAACCGGGCTTCCCGGATACAGATAATAGGACTGGAATTCATAGTGAGAAGGTGGAAATTTCGACCGGCTACACTATTTCTGCAATTTGCATCCGGCCGAGGATGTTAGTAGTCGAGCAAATGGCACCTCCGGTGACGAAGGTGTTGTCCGATGCAAAGGTTCCGGAGGGGAGTAAAGGGAGCAGTGGATGGTTGAGTGGTGAAGGTTGAGAAAACAGGTGGAGAAACTAACTGGTCTCATGCGCATAAGGCCCAATGGCAAAGATGGAATTGGGACCGGGGAATAGACATTTGCAGATAGAGAAGTGAAGGATAAGAATCCTGGCGGGTGTCCGGGTAGTAGACGGGGGTTATTTGAAGGAATGAAGCAGGGGAAGAGGGAGGAGGAGCGGCGAAGGGTAATACAACAAGGGCGGATGGGCTGAATTTCGGTGGAAGCCCCAGCCAGGTTCGACATTAATCGCAGTTCAGTGGACTAAGGCATAATGGCCAATTCGCTTCCTATTTCTATGAGATCCAAAACACAAATACCCACTCCAGGGAATCCCCCATCTTCTTTTCTGCAATGTGCCCCAGTACGTACAGTTACATATGTAAGCTTGTAAAGAGAAATTTCAGTAAGCTAGCACATACTTTCTGTAGATATATAAATCTTGAAAATGAATATTTAAAAAAAATAAAGAAAAGAGATATCAAGAAAAGGTAGACTTGCACCAAATCATCCAAAGAAAGGTTAAAGTTGAAGCAAGTAACGAAATGAAGGCTGAATCCTACACCCCCGTGCTAGCCACATGCAAGAAACTAATAAGTCTAGTAACAATTTATATTTACAGTAACAAAACGGGGCAGATCAAAAGCATATAAAATTGAGCATGCTGAACGACCTCAACGGCAGAATTTAGTTCTCAAAGTCGAGAACGCAGACAACAACAATCATATTCCATGGCCAGAAAAAATAATTTTCAAGTAAGAAATAAGAAGTGAATGGCCAAATCAAATAGAAAACTTGAAAAATATTTCATTATATAATTCAAAGACAAAAAGTCCGAAAAAACAATAATGGAACCAAACCTGGGGGTGCTACAAAGTGGCAACGACTCCATAACAGGTTTTTTCTAGAAGTCTCAATTGAAGATAGTATGTACGTATACCAATACAATATGAAGTATTAATGGCTTCAGCTAGATAGTTATCCAATTACTTGGTTCACTCATATGGGGATTTTTGATGGGTTCCTTCCTCCCATGTCGGCGACCACGCTTAGAAACCACCACGATAACGCTGAAATTTTGATGAAGTCCTTCTTTAGTTCTCTTCGATCTAACAGGAATTGGAGGCATAAAACAAAGAATGAGTTTATGAAGAAAGGAGGGGAAGTTGAAAGAACTAAATTTTTTGGGTTAATCATAAAACAAAGAATGAGTTCATGAAGAAAGGAGGGGAAGTTGAAAGAACTAAATTTTTTGGGCTGTTTTTAAGACCCGGTATTAATGGTATTTAAGTGGGTATTAATGGTAAGACCACCCGCGTACATTTCGATATAAGCGTGGATTTGGTTTTCGACCTGAATTTACATAAAACTCCTTTGTGAGTGTGTTGTAACTGAAGGGTATAAATAGAAATAAAAATTTAAATGATGAAATAGTCCTTTTTAAAGACATTGAATAATTTTTCTTTATATTTAATTAGGGATATTTGGTGGTAGTAAAAAGGCTGGTCTAATTTAAAAGGCCAGGTTAATTATGATGTACTTTACTAATAGAGATATAGTCACATAAAATTAAATTACTGGTTTATGAAGACTATGTAAATCCCATATATATATTCACCAAGCAACCAGTATCAAATAGATACATATTACAATTACTAAGTTCATTTATCCTTTTACTTTGAAGTTACTTCAGGTTCTCCCATGAAATCAATAGTAATTTTTATTTAATTTCGTGATAGCTAGCTATATTTGCAATTTTTCTAGAATTGCTTACTTGCATGTTTTTTGAAATTATCTAATTTTTTCTCTGATTTATTTTTTGTGCACCATCTCTACTACTAGTATATCTATAATGATCGTGGCCTCTTAAATTCATCCGGGTCTTTTTCTGACGCATAATACCCTTGATGAATAATAAAAGTAGATGCCTAGCTATTTATTAATGAGGACTACTTTGTCTTTTTATGTGTTTATAAATTTTCAGTACCAATATTGTCCTTAAATAAAATAATTGCTTAACACCTTTAAATAGGGCCAATCAGTCTTTTCATGTGGGAGTATATTAGAAAACCAAATCCACGCCATTCTCATTTGTACGCATTACTATTAATGTCATTTAATTAGCAATAATTGCATTATTTAATAAGAGGTTCAGAAATGGAAAAGTCTAATTAGAGAATAAGAACCGATTCTTTTCCATATTTGAAGCACAGGAGATTGAAGGTCCTTTGGTAATTGCTGGTTCTTCTTCCTCTAAATCACTCGATCTCTTATATGAACCATCTGAATCTCCATCTCCCAACTTCTTTATGCCATTAGATTTCTTCTCTTTCTGTCATGGCCATCGAAGGAGAATTTTCAAACGCCTTGCAGCGTTGTTCATAGAACTTGGCATTTTACTACTAGAGGAGGCATATTTGCTATTTATGGAGTCAGAGTGACTCATGTCGCCGAGCATGAACTCAACCCGGCACTTCCTTGATCACCACATGCTTCGATGTCTCGATACCATAATACAAGAATATTTATGAGTCGGGGATCCCGAAGGAAGTCCTGTGGATCGCCTTCCAATCCCCCGCATTTTAAGATGAGAAACAAGAGCACTCCTCGCCATATATTCTTGACAATTGGAGATTCCTCCGGCTGAAATGATTTGTTTAATCAGAATTTCGATGAGGCAGATCGCGGATTACCGGGCGGAGGAGATCAAGTGGTGTAAGGCCATTAATATCACGGATGTTGGATCAATAGATGGAACGGTCATGAGGAGCTCCACCAGATTAGAGAGAATATTCCCCGAACTGCCATATGAAGAGCAATTCTGCCTTCATTGTTCCTAACATTGATGACATTTTGCATGTTCACAATCTTTCCACAGAGCAACCGCTTCATGAGCTCAATTTGTCGATCCAACTGCGGAAGCCGGATGTTACGAAACCAGCCACGACCATATGGAGGAAAGTGTCCCCCGAACTGTTTGTTAGAAGCGGTGGATGAGGGTAAAGCAACAATCTTTACTAATTGGACATGAGGACTGGGTATATTCGGTCTGCAATGGCAGCCTCCATCCGGTTTATCTGGCTGAAGGGAGTGATGTCTATCAACCTTATTCAATCTTATCTGCTTCTATGGATAAGACCATGATGATTTGGCAACCTGAAAAACCACGTGTATCCGGATGAATGTGGTTTTGTTGGTGAATTGAGCCATTGTGCTTTAGGGTTTTATGGTGGCCATTGGAGCCCCGGGTGGAGATTCAATTCTAGCTCATGGGTATGGTGGATCTTTCCATCTTTGGAGAAATGTCGGAGTGGACTTTGACAATTGGCAACTACAAAAGGTTCCTTCAGTCATTATGCAGCCGTGGACGGATATTACTTGGTCTCTCGCAGCGGTGATTATGTGCTATCGGTCGGTCATGACCGTAAAATATACTCTATTTATATCGCTTTCGGAATCATCAACATGTTATCCTGAATAAATGTTTCGCTATTGGTTAATCCTTCATTTGTTCTATAATTGGCTTGGTTGAAAATGGTTCTTGTGGAAAAATGAAAATTTGTTCAATCAAATGAGTTTACTTGTAATAATTTATTGAAGCTATCAAACACCGCTTGAACTGGTTTTGGAATTGTCTAACACTACATATTTCTGCTATGTATGCTTAAACCGAGTTCATTAATCATGCTTTATTCTCGACATTCTTAACAAATATTATGTTGTAATTTAGACTTCCGAATATTTGCTCCATGGAAAGATGAAGTCCGCTCAAGATAAATATTTTTTCGACTTAAGTGTGCATGCACCTTTTTGTAAAAGTTTGAAGGTTTCCATGCAAACTTCGGAACAAAACTAAATCAAGGTAATCTGGAGTTTGGATTGAACATATCTTCCCTTTTTAAAGCTTATATTGGTGTCTAACGCGATAAGATTCTTTAAATTGAATAATCGGAGCTAAACTTCCATCGATCGGGTTAGGCACATGGCAAGTCAACTCGGTGTCGTTGGTAACGCCATCCTTTGTTACCATCAAGGTATTTTTTTTAAATATTTTGTTGCTTGGCGTGGTCGATGTAACTTAGCTTGAAAGACTGTTTTTTTTTCTCTTTCAAAGCGGTGGCTATCGACATATAGATTGTGCTCAAGCTTATAACAATGAGAAGGAGGTAATGATTTCGCTCTTCACATTACGAATTTTATACTCTCTCAAACCGATAGGTTTTCCAATATATCTACCTTACTTTCTTACACTATATAAACACATGCTACTCCAAAACAAAAGTCAAGACTTGGTCCACATTATATTTGTGATATGTAAAGTGGAATTGATGTTCCTTCGGGTTCCTTCAGTCCATAGTTTGCTAGGAAGGGGTATTTTTCGATATAATCTTTTCTTTGGTCTTTAATTTCCCCTTTAAATCGAAAAGACCTGCCTTTATCTCCTTCATATTATATTAGCAAAACTCCACATTGTCAAACATTTCTATTGGGTGGCCCTGATGTGGTTTTCTTTTGAATTTCCCCGCTTTTTGTACTCATAGCCAAACTTGCCTTATGAATATGGTTTTGTTTCTGAATTTGGTGTTTTCTTATTATTACAACTATGCACGGTCGATACAAACTCAAGAAGACATCCCAAGAATACTCAACCTGCTCAAGAAGACATCGAAGAATACTCAACTACTGTTTATGAAAGCAAGTAGCACTTATTATGGTCGTCTTTGTCTTATCTTGACTTCTTCTCTATTGGTGTTTAGGTAATTGTAAAGATTATAGCACATAACTTGGTTAATTAATTGTATTATGTGGTAAGGCCAATTTGCCTATCTTTTGTTTGTTCTTTATTAATATCTCACTATTTTCATTGTCGTATTTCAACTTAATATCATTATTCATCACGCAAATTTGTTATAGAAACTCTATTCAATTTGCAGACTGATTTTGTTATGGAATTTGCACCTTTACTTACAAACCTTCTTCATTATCATGACTCAAAGGCAATGTTGCCTATATCCAAGCTTCAAAGTTCAAGTCATCATTTTTATTCTTTGTCTTATGATGTGTAACATTTTGCAGTCTTTGGAGCATGCTTACATTTTGTTTGGCTCAAATAACTGAGGCACTTGCATCATCACCTGAGAAATTAGATGAACTCTGCAATCTCGGTCTGGTTGAGCAAGCTGCCTATTTGGTTTACAATCACTAATTCAGGAGGTGGTCAGGCATCTCTCAGCAGCCCTACATACACGGTATATGCAAATTCAAATATTTGTATTAATTACTCAATTAGTAGACATTGTGCGACGCTCTTCGGTCTGCAGTTGCCAAAATAGTTAGACGCTTAATTTCATATATATTTTCTAGGTTTCATCACTCACGTACAACTATTTAAAGAATAACATACTTATCTTGGGTTCATGACAATATTGGTTGATTTTTCATTTTGCTTCTTTTTGAATGCACGCATTCTTTCTCGTGAAATTTGTCACCGTAGGCTAAATCAAGATTCAATTACTTTGTATAAATATCTTTAATGGATGGATCACAAGTTCTCCTTGAAGTGACATGAACACTTTCAAGGATATATGTATATACCCTACTGACGATTAAGAAGAGAAGTGGTGGTGAAGGGTATATTATCATTGGTTCCCTTAACTCCTTGATTTATTGCTCAAGTTGTGGCTACGATAGAAAATTAGATAAGAGTATGACTATATATCTTCCCAGCTCTATAAATCATATCATTTTCGACCAACTATAGTTGTAACTTATTATTTACGTTGATATCAAAGTTGGTGGAATTGTTTTATCTATAGGTGTCAATGTTTGACATAGCACACCGGTTTTGCATGCCTGGCCCTGTGAGAAGGATAGTATTTCACAAACCATTGAGAGTAGCAAGGTTATTATTGAATGCTATTTCCGTTATTAGGATTCTATTTCGGTTTTTTGCAAGACTATTATTATTGAATATGACATGGGGAATGTTCTAAACACAAAAGATCCAACTTTGCGAGATCTTAACATGCTAAAAGAACTCCCTGGTTTGGCCATTGTTGGTGCACTTAGTAGCGTCAATAATTTTGCTCCACGAGTAGTATGTTCATTAGTTATCATTGTAATTTGGAAATTTGTTGAGGTTTGAACAACATATCAAGAACTTAAAATTTTAAGATTTGGAACCTAATAAAGGAATAAAATCAGTGACGGAGTGCAACATATGTTTTTTCTTGCTATCTATGTTTAGGTATATATTTCACGTGCCATTTGGTAAATTTTTCTTTAGCTTTTCTTCTCTTTCAATCATGTTTTCGATTCATGCATTTTTTGTCTCAAGAGCCACACGAAAGGTATAACGTGTGCCCATTGTACCTAAGCATGCCTGCCTGTGCATAATGACTTGCCCCCATTGGTTGAACCATTTCCAAATATTTGGAAAGATATCGTTGACGCCCATTCAAAGGTTAAGCTCTTTTCTGTCACTTACATTTATCGTCGCTTAATTACATTACATTTGTAGCTGCTCAGGCTTTATAATATTTCATGCAGATCACTATGTCAAGCCTATAATGCGACGATGCCCCTCTTTTCTGTTTATTCAAAAATCAATATCGATGATGTTGTTATCACTGATCCTACAAAAATGTATCCAAAATGTGCTTCTTAGAAATGCTTATGAAAAGTTTTTGACTTCTTATTTGTTACTGATCTTAGATCTTTGATCTTGATAACAAATGAATTGTCTTTTTCTAATTTCTACCGTGCTAGGCTTAAAATTAATAATCAACAGTATTCAGATTCTTACTTTTGCAAGGTTCGTTTTTTTCTTGGGTAATAACTAATAACCAATATAAAGTATGTGTGGATTCTATTGATTAATTTATCCTGAAGTGCATGGTGGCAAATTCCATATCCTATATTTGGTTGTCTATTACTCTTTTTTTTTTGGGCGAAGTCAACAATTTTAATTTTATAAATAAAAGGGGGGTGGGGACTGTGGAAGTATGAAGTTTGGGGAATTGACGTGCTTTATACCATAGCACTTTTAAGTGTTCAAAACCTCAAAACATTGCCAAACTAATAGACACTACAACAATGATCTTAGTCAATAAAATTAAAGTAGTTAGTATCAAGTGATTCCCACTTTCTAATGGTCTTCTTTCAACTGAATCAACCGTCATAGTTGGTGCACTACCCCCATACATAGCTGCTCCATTTGCTGCCATGTTATTGATGTCGTTTAGCTTTGTCTTCTTCCATCTATTACAACCACTTGCTTATGACACTGATTTCTCTATTTATATTTTCTTTCCTCACCAACTTTAGAACATTCCTCACCAACTTTGGAACGTGTACTGTTCTCTCATCGAGTTAAGGCTACATAGAAATGATTGGATATGATTGGTGTAAACATCAATGCTCCATTGGTACTACTGTAGGAATGGTGTCAATGCTTCATTTATAATATAATGCATAATTTTTTACAAGGATGAAGAGATGTATTACAGGAATGTTCAAAATGAATGAAGAACTAATTTTAAAATTACACTATCGAATCTTTTATCCTCGCTGTTGGTCCATGCTAAAGTGTGGAGAACTTGACTAAAAGGGTTGATCTGCATAGCTTTGGTGAATGAAAGATCAAAGATGGTTTTGAACACATCAGTTGCTGAAACTTCTAATTCTTATTTCGGACACAAATGGATGGCAAGATGGAGCTCAATGTCCGTTCTTTTTCTCTTTTGTTCTCAGTGCATATGAAGATACAAATTATTGTCTTCTACGTTGACATACTTTCTAATTAATCGATGTGACTTTTAATTATTTTTGCCGAGATGTTCAGACTTCAAAGAAACATAGATGTTATTGAAGTATATTCAAATTGAAATATCACTGCTATATTATGTTTTATTGATTGTTTTCTAATACCTTATCCCGATTTCTCACTCAATTTTCTCCAAGTTTAACCAATTTTATTTATTAAGTGCATATTTTAGCACATCTTGGCAAGTGAAGACGTGCATGCACGTACACTTTTGCTAGTTAAAATAAAGATTGATCAAGTCAAAATCATTAGGTACGGATTATTTGTCACGATTAATTAATTGTCACAATGGGATGGGGAGCGTCAAAATCTTAACAGATTTATTCATTTAAATGAAAAGATGTTAGCTATTCACGATCGAGATCAATAGAAAAGAAATTTTATTTTATTGGATTGGATTGAATTGAAATGGGTTAACTGAAAATTCAAGACAAACTAGGGGTGTATGAGGTGCTTTCTTTTCTATTTTTTTAACTTAGAGAGCATTTTTGTTAGAAATTATTTTTGGCCCTTGGCAAAAACAATTTTGTCATTGGCAATAGCCGGACCCTAAAATAAATCGTGAAATTATAAAATTGCCACCGTGACAGACATACAATTCACTATTCCTCATGCCCCATATTTTTCAAAGTAGTAAGATGTAGTAGTACTTTGTCTTATAGTGATTTCCCAGTGGGCTACTTGGCTATCTGTATTATGGATGTATGTCTTGACACCCTAACTATCGAAGTAAGATTCACCAATAATTTGATGGCGTATTTGTGAATTAACTTTATTATCATTATCATGTTCCTAATTATAATTATTTGTAGGCGCTCAAGTTTAAACTTACCAAAGTTCTGGGGCCTAGTTTGTTACTGTGAGGGATTGAGATACTGGAGAGTGGAGAGAAACCAAATAATGTTAAGTTTTTTCTACTTGGAATGTGGTATATGTGATTCTTTTTTTGTTATTCACTAGGCTATACAATGCATTTGAAGCGTATATGATATTAAGATTCACAATCCTCATGTTGAAAATCAAAAGTCGCAACTAAAAGTAAGGGATTGAACTATAAACATATATATTCCCCCAAGTAAACCTGATTTTGCATAACATAGCATATAATAACAAATGAAGTTTCTCTCAGGCATGGTACACTACTGATACCACTACAAGAAGGCTTTGTGCGATGACCTAGGTGTTTGCCCTACTTCCAGAGTGTGGATCTTCCGTATGTTCAACCAGAAACGAAAATTGCAAACTTCGTCCCCAACAGAGATTAATGGATTTACACGGCCTTTTGGCTGCAAAAGAACACTGTTAGCCACTACTACTGTAAGGGCAGATGGTGTGGTTTATTTTATCCGATGACTTAACTAGGTGACGAAGGTAAAACAAGACGGTCAGATCTTGAATGCTTTGTCCTCCTCATAGGCATAGTTTGGCAGATCTCCAATCAGAAAGACACGCGATGGAGGTGAGGAATGAATCAGACCTGTCCAACGAATGTCAGGCCATCACTCTAATGTAGCTTTCTTGGGGATAATGGCAGCTTGGATACCTGGGTTACTGAACGGTGGAGGGTGGCCTTTGCTGAGTGTGGAGATTTAGCATTTGGCCCCATGTGGCACAATCCAATTACGTTGGTGTAGATGTTGTGTTTACTAGACAACGACCTGATGATCTGTGTGGTAGGGAATGACTGTACTCTTCTTGGGATAAGAGTTGCCTACGTATCAAGTTTTTTGGGGTAAACTTGAATCAAGCCTTATGTAGTTCATCTCTCTTTACTTATAGATATTTGAGTTGACTTTCCTTATTTGCTCCAGGCCGTTATGAAGTGTAGATCTACCTTGTGTGCTATCTTGATGATTCGCCATTACTCTACTGTTACAAAGTTAATGTCTCCATGATTGTGGCGTTGATTGAGCTCCAAGATTGCGCTAGTTGGTTTGCTTCCATAAATGGCTGTAACTGATGTTGTTGGACGACCTGGGTGTTGGGTCGTGGAGTACAGTCTGATGGTGTGGGATGAGTTGAAGGTGGACGACTTGGTATGTGGACACGTGCACTGTAGTGTGGAACGGAGGGTACTTACACAACCTCCTTTATTTTTTATTCGTTCTTTGGACAGCTGTCACATGGAAAAAGAACGGTTAAAAAGTAAAGTTTGAAAGCATGTGTCTGACAGCTGTTTGTTTTGAATTTAGGTTTTTGAAAATGTGCGGGAACTGTTGGGCTGGATTCGTGGGCCCAAAATTACGCCGTTTTGTGGGTGAGTAATGATTTAGGTATTTGGGAACACGAAACGTTTTTGTAGTCTCGAGGTTTTGGCAGCTGAAGGGTTTTGACTTTGTAAAACTTTTTCGTCTATTTATTTTTCAAGCAAAGGAAAAAGAAAAACAGAGCGAAAGAAAGAAAGAAAGAAAGTTCCCCTTCCTTTGCTATCAGGTTCGTGTTTGACAACTTAAAAACTTGATCTTTTAATCTTACTTTGATTTTGCAATGTCTATGATTAGTGATAGTTTGAGTGGTGAGGTTGAAGTTGATGAATAGAGAGAGAGAACAGTAAGTGATGAAGATGAAGATGAAGATGTTGAAACTAGGTCTCGTAGTGGTGTTGAGGCTTCGTCGTCTCCACTGATGGAGACGAGGGTAGAGGATGCGAGGAGGCCTAGGTCGGAAGATTGTTATGCTTATCTTAGGGAGGAGTTTGGCTGGGTGAAGCTAGGCCGACCTCGCCATGTACGACTTGCGTGAGGAGAGGAATTTGTATGGTACTGACTACGTTCTTTGAGGTGGAGGAGTAGTTGTTTGTTCTCGACAGTTGAAGGCTGGGATGAGATTGCCTTTTTCCCGTCTTACTGTGGAGGTGTTGAATTTTTTGGGGAAAACCCCTTGTCAGTTCGTAGGGAATAGTTGGAGGATTTTTCATGTGTTGGATTTGCTGAATGACAGGGGCTATAACATCTGTTTATCAGATGTGTTGGAGCATTTTGTTGTGAGGAGATCGGGTGCTCTGAATTTCAGTTTTCAGGTCGGTAAGGGGAAATCTCCTGTTATCGTAGGGGTGAGTAAGGAGGATTGGGGGCGTAAGCCATTATTGGTTGTGGGCAGATATTGTCCTCCTCGTTTGGAGATTGAAAATCGTGTTGTAAAGTTGGCTGGTAGGTCGTTGGTTTTAGGTTGTATTGTGTGTATGGTATATTATAATTTGGACATTCTGATTTATTTGTTTTGTTTTTGCAGAGATCTTTATTCGTTTTCGCACTAAGGCCGGTGTTATTGAAAGGTTTGTTTGTTTGAGTTTGGAGGAGAAACGAGCTTTGTTGGGGGAGGTAGCTCATTATTTTAAGAGGCGTGGAGGAGAGAAGATCAACCGTAAGAGGGTGGAGCAAAAGACCCTCATTGCAAGGTTGTGGCTGCTCTTTCTGATTCTAGCTCAGATTATGTCATGGAGAGGGAGAGACAAAAGAAAGCACCTATTTCTGGAATGAGAAAGGCTGGAGGGGCTGATGATAGCCGTTCTGGGGTCGCTAGGTTGGCTAGAGGAGCTACTGAAAGCCGTTCTGCATCCAGACGCTTTGAGGTGAGTGATGTGAATCGTTTGGTTTCCCAACGTTCTGAGCTGGGGAATGGAGGACGCTCTGCATCCAACCGCTTATCCTCTAGTGATACAGATCGCTCTGCATCCAATTGCTTCTCCTTTGGAGATGCGGGTGCTGGAAGTGCTGGTGGTGTTGCTATTGGTGGAAGTGCTGGTGGAGAGGGTGATGCTCCCACTTCGTTCAGGAGGCCTATTCTGAAGAGGCGCTCCGAAGTGGTTGAGTCAGAGTGGGCTAAGAGGTCCCGAACTGAGTCGGAGGAACGACCTAGTACTGTGGAAGGTCGTACTTCTTCAGGTCGGGTACCTATAAAGAAGATGAATTTGATTGATTTGGCCCATGGTAAGAAGAAGGTTGGTGATGGTGAGCCTGCTGCTCAGCAGTGCAAGGGGTCAGGGAGTGTGGCCCCAAGCGACAAGAGTGAAGATGACGTTCTGGACAGGTTCGCCATGTATGAGGACCCTGTTATCTGTCTGAGGAATTTTATGAAGAATGGGGACTACAGTTTCAAGTCCATGTTGGTTGTTGGAGGGTTGATGGAGAGCATTGTTCTTGATGGGGATAGGCGTAAGCTGGATGGTAAGAGTCTTGGGGTGAACCTGAAGGAGATGGATCAGTCGCTGTGCTATGTGAGTATATCCGTTCTGAGCTTGTTTTCTTTGGGTTTTGTCAATATAGATCTGATCTAATCTTAATTTGTTATTTGTCAGGTTCTGGCCATGTACAGGAAGTTGAGGGATATGGCATCTATCTCCGATCTGTACAAGGAGTTGGATGCCAGCAAGAAAGCTTATGGTAAGCTGGTGGCCGAAAGCAACAGTGGAGAATTTCGAGGTCGCAGTGGTCGAGGACTTCAGTGCAAGACACGGGTGGGGGAAAGTGGCTTTGTTGCAACCATCTCTTGACTCGCAAAAGTGGAGGTTTAACGACCGGGTCGCCGAAAGCAAGAAGAAGGGGCGTTCGCCGAACGAGTTGAAACTGAATATAACAACCTGGTTGATTTGGTGGAGGGTGGTGATACTTACGTTCTGGTAGATGATTATCTGGAGCTAGATCGTAAGTATGAGCTCCTGAAGATGTCAGTTGAAAGTGGGGCTGCAATAGTGTCTGCTAAAGATACTAGTGCAGATGCTAGTAGACAATCTGACCTGCCAACCGATCTAGGTGCTGCTCTAGCCGTTCCTCCAGTTGTTCCTTCTGTTGTTGCTGTCTTGGATGTGTCTGAAGTGGTTGTTGATCCTGCTAGCGGTTCTATTGCTGCAGAGGACTGTGTGCTAGATCCTTTGAACGTAGAGCAAGTTTGTCATGTTTTGTGATCTTGAACATCTTGTGTTTGATCTTGGGTTGAGGGCTCTTTGAACAATATTTAAACACTTCTTTGTTTTTGATACTGATACTCTATATATTTTTTTATGATGGGGGTATTGAGGTCATTTACCTGGGATAACCTAGGGGCCTCAATATCTAACCGAACTTGTACTTAAGTAGAAATATTAAAATTACTTGTTGAAATTGGCTTGAAGCATGCATGTGATTGCTATTGTTGCTTTTGATTTGCTGTTTGACGACCTGTGTTGTATAGTAGTACTACTGATGTGTTGTTTGACTTTGCCAGGTCTTCTGATTGTAACAGGTCGTAGAGCGTTTGTGTACGACCTGATATATTTGCATAGTTGGCAACGAGGCTTTGCCATGTCCTTAGGTATATGCGCTGAGTCGTTCCTTTTGGGGGAACTTCTTATTGATATAATAAGTCTTTGAATGACAATTATAGTTGAGTCTAACTTAAACCCTTTTTGAGGTTGTAAGTTGACTTGGGGTCCTTTTGGGGGTCCCCTAGATTGTATTTGTCTGATAATTGGCCTTTGAGTTGCAATTACAGTTGAATCATACTTAACCCTGGCGTTGGTGTTAAGTTGATTTAGGGTCTTTTTGGGGGACCTTGTTTGAATTGATTGATAATTAACCACTGCGTGGTTGTAGTTGAGTCGTTGTAGACTCTGATATTACACTTTTACTACGTTTAAAGATTGATTCTCTAATTTGGTGTAAAAGCGAATTCAAAGTTCCTTACTCACGATCTTCGTTCGTAAAGTTGAAGTAAGGATCGAACCAACCTAAAGATTAGGACATCTATAACTTGGTTGTTACTCTTAGGGAACTAGTGAGTAAGTTTATATTAATACTAGGTTTATTTCCTACACAAACATTAAAGAAAAACATTAAGATTCGAAATATGAAACTAAGACAAAATACAATTTAACAAAGAAAAGGTGGAGAGCTAATCCCTCCTCATGTGAAAATAACATTTAGTTGTTGATTTGAAAAGGTGAATTTGATTCTTCCTAGACTCATAGACAAGCCCTAATGGAAGAAAACTTGATCCCTAACATGTATGGCTCATTTCTAAACTCATACATGTTAGCAATTGGAATCAAGTAATGACTTATCTATAAGTCATTACTTGATTCCTAACTAGACACTACACCAACTATCATTTTGGGATAGGATGTAGGTCTAGTTGTTCTTCCTAACAACCTACCAAGCCAACAACAATTATTTTCCCTCACATGAGTTGGATTAACTCCCCAAAAGGGAAGTTAGCTCATGATCCTTGGAATAAAGGATTACAAACTTGAAGAACAAAAAGAGAGAGAGGAAGAGGAAGAAGAAAAACTAACTAAACTCACTTGCTTTTATTTATTCTCTAGAAGAAAACCAAAGTTTCCTCCATTAAAACTATTACAAGCTTTTTACTTAAAAACTAAAAACTAAATAATAAGAATGACTAAGGAACTAAAATAATACAAGGTAAGGAAAAGAAATCAAGGGAGTAAATGGAGTGTCCCCCCTTGTTTTGTTTTTCTTCTTTATTTGAGAGACATCTCCTTTCCTCCCATGTGAAACATCAAACCACATTTACTTCATTTTTATCCACCACATTAAAACAAAGTGACACCTGCCTTTTTTTTTTCACTATTAACACCTAATCTAATTAATTACATGCAAGGTGTCAACTTTGCACCAATAATTTGTTATTTTTGTCTTGACATGCTCCATGATTGATGACTCATCCAATCTTACGCCCGTATAGTGGGTCCTATGTGTAGTCCGATGGCGGTCCGGTCTTTGGGCAATTTTACAACTTCCCCCTATGCGTAGAGTTCATCGCATACGATTGTCCGAAAGCAGCTCACTTGTCGATTCGAGTCCCCGGTTCAAGAGGTAGGAGCTTCGGAAGTTTGATGCTTCAGGCGGATTTGGAAGAATTCATATACATGTCGTTCCTCGTGCTTTATTGCAGGTTTAAACCATATTTTCATGTTTACTGCGAATACCTGCAAAAGTATGAAAACATATTTATTTCATGATTATTAAACATATAGTTAACCAAATTTATATGTCTCAACGGGGTTTCATAATACACTTTTGGGTGCTTATCAGACTCCGCCTTTGTTGTACGACCTGACATTGTGATGTCCTAGGTCGGGTTGCGCAGTATAAGAAGCATTGTATTAATGTAATGCAAAAAATGACATCAGTACTTGAAATGTTGATGGAATTTTATTCGAATTGACTTACGTATCAGGAGAACAACTTATTGATAAAATTGCTTTAGTAGAGCTGTATTCCAAGGTTGGGGAAGCATATCACCGAGCTGAGTTTTGAGTCAGTATGCGCCATTTCAAACGACTTTGTCAACAATGTAGGGGCCTTCCCATGTTGGGTCGAGTTTGGCTGGAGCTAGTGTCTTTTTGAGGACTAGGTCTCCAGCTTGAAAAGATTTTGGGATGACCTTCTTGTTGTAAGATCGTTAGATTGTTTGGTGGTACCGAGCTTGGGATATTGCAGCTGTTTCTCTCCGTTCCTCTAGGAGATCAACTTCTTTTGCCAAGATGCTGTCATTGTCTCCTGACTCGACAATGTCAAAATGTGTGGTTGTGAGTGTGAGTTATGATGGTATTACTGCTTCTGTTCCGAAGCAAAGTGTGAAAGGAGACTTATTTGTACTGGCTCTGGTTGTTGTTCTGTATGCCCATAGAATGTTCTCGAGCTGTTCTTGCCATTGGCTTTTCTTGCTCTCCAACTTCTTTTGGAGGTTTTCTTTGATGGCCTTGTTTGTGGCCTCTGCTTGGACATTACTTTGTGCATATCTAGGTGTAGAAAATGCTTGAGTGATGCGCCATTTTTGTAAAAAGGACTTGACTTGTGTGCCAGCAAATTGGGTTCCATTGTCCATGACAAGGGTGTGGAGTAGACCAAAGCTTGTGATGATATTGGTCCATATGAAGTTGATGACGTTGACCTCCTTGACTTGGACTAGTGGGATTGCTTCGACCCACTTGGTGAAGTAATCTGTGGCTGCTAGGATGTATTTGAGCCCTGTTTTCTTTTGTGGGATGAATGGTCCCATGATGTCTAGCCTCCACATGTGGAAAGGCCATGGGCTTGCAATATTGATCAACTCCCTTGCTGGGCTTATGTGGTTGTGGCCAAATGTTTGACATTGGAGACATTTAAGAATGTACCTTTTTGCCTAGATATGCATGCTTGACCAATAATACCCTTGGGCTATTGCTTTATGTGCCAGGGATCTTGCTCCTGCATGGTTGCCGCATTCACCTTTGTGGATTTTGTCAAAAATGAGTTGGCATTCGCGTGTAGTTATGCACTTTAAATGGGGCCTTCCTGCAGACTTGTAGAATAATCGTCGGTTGATTACTGTGTATCTTGGGGCTCGAAATTGTATTACATGAGCTTTCTTTGCCTCAGCCGGTAGCTTACCTTGTAAAATGTATTACAGGAATGGGCCTATCCAAGATAGAGTAATTTCCTCTTCGGATGAGGGCTGAAAGTCGGTGAGGCTGTTGACACTTTATTTCTGGTATACGGGTCTTTCCAGGATGTCTATGTAGATTGTGTTGGGGAAAACCTCTTGGGTTTTTGAGGCTAAGAAAGCTAGACTGTCTGCATGTCTGTTATCTTCCCTGGGAATGTGCTCCAATGAGAACGTTTTGAACGATCCGATGAGGTCATTGACGACCTGAGCGTACTTTGCTAGGTTTGCTCAATTCGTGACATACTCTTTGGTGATCTGCTTGACGATTAGCTGGGAGTCGCTGTAAGCTTTAAGCTTTGGGACTTGTAGTTGTTATGCCATGCGGAGGCCTGTGATCAATGCTTCGTATTCTGCTTCGTTGTTGGACGTTGCGAAATCGATCTTGATTGATTTTTGTAGCTAGGTGCCTTCTGGTGATGTTAACACAACCCCCAATCCACTGTCGTTGTTGTTGCACGCTCCATCTACGTAGAGGTGCCATGTGTTTGGGGTGGCTGGCTGATGGAGTGAAGTGATGGGCTCGGGTTCCCAGCTGATGTCCTCGACGGGGAAGTCCGCAAGGAAATCAACAACGACCTGTCCTTTGCGAGACGTTCTAGAAACGAACTCTATGTGGTGCTCTCTGAGCTCTTCGGCCCACTTGGCCATTCGAGCAGTTTTGTTGCTGGAACTCAGTACTTGCTTGAGGGGTATATCGGTGATTACCTTAATGATGTGAGATTGGAAGTAAGATTGGAACTTCCGAGTTGAGTAGAGTAAAGAGAGCATTGCTTTTTCCATCGGAGAATAATGCTTTTATGAATCTGCCAACGTCTTGCTGGTGAAGTAGACTGGTTTTTTGACTCCTTCGTGTTCTTGAAAAAGAATTGAGCTGATTGCAAAGTCGGTTGTTGCAAGGTAAAGCCCCAGTGTTTCTCCTTCCTCTGGTTTGGACAAGACGAGCGGCGTTGATAAGTAAGCTTTCAGGTCGGTGAAGGCTTTGTGGCACTCGTCTATCCATGTGAATGTTGCGCCTTTTTTGAGTATTTGCAGGAATGGTCTGCATTTGTTAGGTGCTCGTGAGATGAATCTGTTGAGTGCTGAAACCATGCCTGATAACTTGTAAATTTGTTGCTTTGTGGTTGGTGCTGGCATCTCAAGGAGAGCTCGTATTTGTTCTGGATTTGCTTCGATGCGCCTTTGTGACACGAGGTAACCTAAGAATTCTCCCGATGCTACTCCGAATACGCATTTTGCTGGGTTGAGCTTCATCTTATTTTGGCGAAGTCGTTCAAAGGCTTCTTGCAGGTGGGAGATGTGATCGCTTGCCTTTTCGCTTTTGACCACCATATCGTCTATGTAGACTTCCATAGTGTCTCCTAGCAAGTCTTTAAACATTTTGGTGACTAGTCTCTGGTAGGTCGCACCGGCGTTCTTCAAGCTGAATGGTAGGACGTTGTAACAGAACGTTCCTTGCTTTCGGTTACGAAGGATGTCTTTTCCTGGTCTTCTTCTGCAAGCGGTATTTGGTTGTATCCACTGTATGCGTCCATGAATGATAACAGCTCGTGGCCGCATGTTTGATCTACCAGTATGTCGATTCTTGGTAAGGGGAAGCTGTCTTTTGGGTAATGCTTGTTGACTTTGGTGAAATCTATGCAAAGTCGTACATGACCATTCTTCTTTGGAACGGCGACAATGTTGGCTAGCCAGGTCGGGTACTCGACTTTTTTGATGAATCCAACATTCTTGAGCTTCTCTATCTCTTCATTGCTGGCTTTTTAAAATTTGAGTGCTAGTTTCCTAGGTAGTTGTTTGACAGGCTTGACTGTTGGTTCTACATTTAACTTGTGGCAAGCGACTTGAGGGTCAATTTCTGGCATATCGATATATGACCAAGTAAAAACATCTTTATTGAGAGATAGAAATTTGACAAGTTGCTCCTTGAGCTTGGGGTGCCCCTACATAAACAAACTTTGGGTTTTCATCTGAGCCCAAATTGACTTTTTCTCCTAGTTCTATTTGAGCTTGTTTCCCTGTGAGCTTGTCTGCTACAGTTGTTGTAGGGTTGGAAGTTTGAGGATCTGGCTTCTTTGGGACGTCTTTGTCTTCGACGACCTGAGGCTTGGGTGAGGTCGTTGTGCTGATGTGGTTGCACTGATGAGCTTCTAGTTGGTAGCTTCTGAGCTCCATGATGCCTCGGGGTCCGGGAAATTGCAGGACATAGTGTAGGGTTGATGGAATTGCTTGGATCTTGTGAATCTATCGGCGTCCTAGAATGGCAGTGTAGGACGACTTGACATCGATCACGCTGAATCGTGTTGAGGTTTTGACCATGTTTTCCTTTTAGCCAATGGAGACTGGCAAGATGATATCTCCAATGACATCTGTACGATCTCCGTTGAACCCATAGAGTGGTGCATTTGATTCTATCATCACCAAGTCTGGCAGGTGCATGTCCTTGTAAGTTTGATAGAAAAGTATGTCGCACTAGCTGCCTGGATCGATGAGGACTCTTTTGACTGTCCACCCGTTGATTTTGGCGTTCACTACCAGGGCATCATTGTGTGGTAGGCACACCTTGTCTAGATCCTCTTCGGTGAATGAAATTGTTGTTGTTGTTTGAGGGTTAGTGGGATTAATCATCTCGGCTTTGTGTGAGAGGTGGTAGATTTCTTGAAGCGCTCATACTCTTCTACACTTCTCCTAACCTGAGGTTTCGTCGTTTTATGTGTCTATAATCATGTTGATTACTTTCTCCTCATCGTGGTCGGAGGAGTGCTGTCTCCTGTTGTGCCTCGACCGACCTGGAGATTTAGATTGTCGGGCTGTTCTGCTCCTGCTTTTGTTGTTGGCAGGTCGTTCATTGCTGCGGCTTCTGTTTCTATGGCATTTGGCATCCAGCTTGTGCCTTAGGTCACTTTCTGGTAGGAACTCTTTCAATTTGCCATCCTCCACTAAGTCTTGGAGGTAGTGCTTGAGGCTCTAACAATCATTGGTGTCATGGTGGTGGAGCTTGTGGAAATGGCAATATGGACGTTCTGGTATGGTGATCACCTTGTTGATGTTGGGTTTGAAGTATGGTGCTGTATATATCTTCTTCAGGATCTGACTTAGCATCCTGGAGAAGTTGGAGAATTCCCTTTTTGTGTACGAAGGCTTATTGGAGCTGAATCTCTTGTTGTTGTTGTTGCCTGAATATTGATTGCTTTCCTTGGGGTCTCGCTCATTGTTAACTGCGAGGACCTCTTTACCTTTGCGCTGGGCCATCCATTCTTCATACTTGATATACTTGTCGACTCTTTGATACAGGTCGTTTAAGGTTTCTGGCTTGTTGCACATGAGGGACCCTACTAGGTCGGAATCGTCAACGAGGGCGTTTGTGAACGCAGAAGTTGCAAAGCTGTCATTGAGTCCTGATTCCAGCGAGAGAAGGTCCTTCTTAAAATGTCCTAGGAAGACGCAGATCGTTTCGTCACGAGCTTGCTTGAGCTGAAACAAAGAGTCTAAGTTGGCTCTTTTCTTTTTGTTGTGGACGAACTCTGCTATGGACGTCTCAGCTAGCTTGTCAAAGTTGCTGATCAAATCAGGAGGGAGTGTGTAAAACCAATCTATTGCTCCGTCCTTCAGGCTGGCTGGAAAAAGTTTGCACTTCAGGCGATGAGTTGAGCTGGAGAGTGAAAGGATCGATCGGAAGCGAAGCACACGTGCTTTCGCTGGGCAGAGCTACCGTCGTACAACGGGAACTTTGGTTGAATAAATTCTGAAGGAGGCTGCTTGTCTCTGATTTTTGTGGTGAATAGTGATGCCTTGTACGTTTGTAGCATATTCTGAGCGATCTATATTGCACTGGCTTTGTCGTTTGACTTCTCTAATCTTTAGGCGAAGTCTTCTAAGCGTTGATTGGTGGTGTTGGTGAATGCTGCAACGGTGTTGTTCTCCACTGCTTCTGTGGTGCCATTGTTGGCGTTAGAGGTGGCCTAGTCGCGCATCGTCTGATTCTCTTGTTGTAAGGTGAGGAAAACGTCTTGTAGTGTCTTCATCTATTCTGCCAACATTTGAAGAGAGGTATCCATGGTAGTTTTTACCAACTTCGTGGGCTTAAGAAAAGAGTAAGTGTGCTTTTCTTAAGGAAACGAACCAGCAGACGGCGCCAATGTAGATGTTGTGTTTACTGGACAACAACCTGATGATCTGTGTGGTTGGGAATGGTTGCACTCTTCTTGGGATAAGAGTTGCCTACGTATCAAGTTTCTTGGGGTAAACTTGAATCAAGCCTTACGTAGTTCATCTCTCTTTACTTATAGATGTTTGAGCTGACTTTCCTTATTTGCCCCAGGCCGTTATGAAGTGTAGATCCACATTGTGTGCTATCTTGATGATTCGCCATTACTCTACTGTTACAAAGTTAATGTCTCCATGATTGTGGCGTTGATTGAGCTCCAAGATTGCGCTAGTTGGTTTGCTTCCATAAATGGCTGTAACTGATGCTGTTGGACGACCTGGGTGTTGGGTTGTGGAGTACGGTCTGATGGTGTGGGACGAGTTGAAGGTGGACAACCTGGTATGTGGACATGTGCACTGTAGTATGGAACGGAGGGTACTTACAGTTGGTAAGTCGATCAATAAAAAAACTTATATTAGATCTTACCATGATCATTTTTGCTTGTGCAACTTTTATAAAACTAGAGAAACATGGCTTCTAGTTTTCTTCTTTTGCAAATCGCAGAACTTTGTAAGCTTTAATTTTGTTTGGGCAAGTCTAAATTTTCACATATGTAAATTAAATGACGTATGCCGTGATCATTTATTATTGTTAAATAAAAGCCCATCGAGTACTTGAAATGGTATGGGAAGTGGGAACTACATCTCGTTTACATAGTGCCGTGCAATTGCAGACCAGAAAATGAATGAAGAACAAAAAAAAAAAGAGTGCGGCCTTCTTTTATAGCAAATCCAAACAATATTTGGATGCTATAAATATTTTGGATGATGCATGGTAAATTTTTTCTCGATGAGCTTGAAACTTAATGTGCCGGATTGGCATTTTTTCAAAATTGTTATAGGATTCTATCGATAAACTCATATGAAGAACAACAACTCAAGTTTTGGTATGATTTACAATCTTGCAAACTAACTTTCTAATGTCACTCTTACATAACTAGATAATATCTATGAGAGAGTGATATTCTCATACAGGAATATCAAGCACGTGCTCAGCATAGTGGAAATATCACACCAACCTCTGACCTAGTTCTCCGACCTACATCATTAGCTCGCGTCCACGAGCTACGAGATCGCTCTAGAACAGATCGAATCACTACGCAGATCGTTCTATATCATGACTCAGCCTATCTTCTAGAAGCAATCATTACCAAAGCTGCACTTACACAATCCACTGCCGCAAGTTACTAACCACTGTACCTAATCCCCATCATTACAGAATTCCTACCAACACCATTCCCATACTCTTTCTCAATCTCAACCATACATTTGTGTTTGTCCTTACACGTGTTGGATTGAGATTTACCTTTACCATCTATAAATACCTCCCATATGAACTACGCCAGACCTGATTCTTCTCTCCCCCCAGAATCGAGAGATAGATACGTAGGCAGTTCGCTCAAAGAACGAACTCGGTCTTTCCAATAATTGACCCCCTTTCTCCTCCTAATCTTGTATGTAGAAGAAGACTAAAACGCTCATTTACATTGGCGCCGTCTGTGGTCTCGATTTCTTAAGAAACCACTTCACAAATCATAAACCAAAAAGAAAAATCCTCAAGCCCACGAAGCATGGCAAGCCTCGAAGCTCAAATCCAGAGTCTAGCAGGTCAATTAGGTACGATGAACGAGCAAATCACCCTGCTCAGGCAGGAGAATGTCACGCTATGCGCGCAAGTGGACACATAGAATCTACCTGCTGGTACATTAGCAGAGGACGACATCAACGAGGTTAATCAACAGATTAACGAACTGTCACAAAGGATCGACCAAAGTGCAATCAAGAAAAACGCCAGTCAGATCGTTCAAAAGATGCTGAAGACATACCTCGCGTCCCCGTTCACTGCTGAAGTACTAAACAAAGCTTCTCCTCCAGATTTCATCCAGCCACGCTTTCCAATGTATGATGACAGCACGTGTCCTGGTCAGCACATAGCTCGCTATATTCAGAGCCTTGCACTCTATAGTGCACCGAAGTTCGATCATCTCCATTGTCGTTTGTTTCCAACCAATCTCAAAGATGGCGCACTAGATTGGTTCTTTTCACTTGAGCCAGACTCGATAAAGACTTTCGAGCAACTCACCGATTTGTTTGCTAGTCAGTACGTCCATAATAGACGTAAAAAAGTCGATCTTGACTCGCTCTTCCAGCTATCATTTGGCGAAGATGAAACCATCCGCCAATTCCTAGGTTGGTTTAAGGCCGAACTGCTATGCATGGAGAGCGGTCTCAAAGAATCTTTTGCCACATTGGCATTCTCCAACGCCTGTCGAGTGCGCAACACAGACCTCTCCAGGTCGCTGATGAAAGAACGTCCAGAGACACTGTTCGAGTTATATGCTCAAGTAGACAAGTACATTAAGTTGCAAGAAGGCCTGAAACGTCAAGGCCTAACAGAACAATAGGAAGTGGCCACGATCTCCGACAACGCCCTACATGCAAAAAAGCGGCCCAGACCATAGGAACAGAAGTCTGGGAACAGAACAAACAACAATCACGAGTTCGCTGTTCTTACACGATCTCCCAGTTACATATTGGAAAAGATCAAACGAGCTGCGTATTACCGACCTGATGTGCGTCAACCAGCAGATCGACCTGACAAGCCTTACTGTGCTTTCCACCGAGCAAAATGTCACGAGATCGATGCGTGCTGGGGGATAAAGCATTACCTCCAGGACCTCATCGAATCAGGACATATCAAGCAATACACCAACATCGCCGATGGCGATCTGCACCATAAACTTATAGCTCGCAGGGTGCGCAATAGATCTCCACCTTGCCATGATCGCCACAATGTCCAAGCTCGCTCCCGTAGCAGAGGACGTCCCAGAGACCGTTCCCGCCATGAGCGTCGTTAGCACTCGTCAGATTGAGATAATGACAGAACCATTCATATGATCACTTTTCAAGATGATTCCGTTATATCTTCTAGAGAAAAAAGAAGGCGCATAAGCGCCCTTCAAGAAGTCTACCACTTTTCTTCACAGGCCGCACCTGCCCCACACAGTTCAGGTCATAGTTCAGGTGATATCACTTTCACGGAAGCCAACCTCAATAAGGTTTGCCTCCCGCATAATGATGCACTAGTAGTCCATGTCAAAATCAGCGACTAGACAGTCAAGCGTGTTTTGATAGATCTTGGTAGTTCATGTGACATTTTGTTCTACCATACTATTCAAAAGATGAACTTGCCCAAGTCGGTCTTCATAGACCCAATCGCTCATCTTTATGGGTTCAATGGCTCCAGAGTCGACCCAATTGGTGACATCATACTCCCAGTTTCTATGGGATTGAGAGAAGATAAAGTCAGCTTCAATATGCGTTTCAGCGTTCTAGACATCAAATCGTCCTACAATGCCATCCTAGGACGACATTGGATTCACCAAATGCAAGCTATACCATCAACACTACATCAAGTACTCCGCTTTCCTGGCCCTAAGGGTATGATGGAGCTTCGAAGCAATCAACTCGAGCCTTATCATTGTAACCAGATTATGTCAGCGAACAAGACTGCCGACCCATCCATTAGTACTAGGAACGAGCTCACCAGCTATACAATGGCCAAAGATATGGTCGCTGAGGTTAAGACCAAAGCACCAAAGCCAGGGGATCGAACAAAATAGTCTATCCGTCTGTCAGGACCCCTGAGGTCGCTCCCGCAGTTGTTACTCCACCAGTTAGGACCCCCCAGGTCACTTCAGCAGTAGTTACTCCACCAGTCAAGACCCCAGAGGTCGCCCCAACACCAATGGCTCCGCCAGTCAGGACCCCAGAGGTAGCCCCGGCAATTGTCAGTTCAGCAGTACTAAGTTCAGAGGTTGCACCAACCTTTGTTGTCATGACCACAGAGGTCGTATCTGCTCCTGTTGTCGTAACCACAGAGGTCGCTTCAGCTACTTCTGCCAAGACCTTCAGTCCTCAGATTGATCAATCACCACCAGAGACTAATCTCCCAGAGGATGCCCAACCATCAAAAGCAGCAGTTCAGACTGCAGAAAGAGAGCGCGTGAACCTGGGAACTGAGGGCGATCCTAAATTTGTCTATGTAGGGGTTAACCTTGACCCTACACTCAAGGCCCAGCTTGTAAACTTTTTATCCATGAATAAAGATGTTTTCGCTTGGTTGTATGTCGATGTGCCTGGTATCGATCCTAGTGTTGTGTGTTATAAATTAAATGTCAACCCTAATGCTAGACCAGTTTGACAGCGACCTAGGAGATTATCACTGAGGTTTAGAAAAGCAATAAATGATAAGGTCGACAAGCTCAAACAAGTCGGTTTCATCTGAAAGGTCGATTACCTCTACAGGACGCTAACATAGTAGCAGTTCCAAAAAAGAATGGCACAGTTCGCCTTTGTGTTGACTTCACCAACGTCAACCAAGAAACACCAAAGGATAACTTTCCTTTACCTAGAATCGACCGACTTATGGACCAGACCTGTGGCCACGAGCTCCTGTCCTTTATGGATGCATACAGTGGGTAGAACCAGATACCACTCGGTGAAGAAGATCAAAAGAAGACGTCGTTCATCACTGAATAGAGAATCTACTGCTACAACATCCTCCCGTTCGACCTCAAGAACGTTGGAGCGACTTATCAACAGCTGGTCACTGACATGTTCCAGGACATGTTAGGCGATACCATGGAAGTCTATATCGACGACATGGTCATCAAGAGCAAGAAAGCAGGTGACCACCTCACTCACCTAGAGCAGGCATTCTCCAGGTTACAACGAACTCGGATAAAGTTGAATCCAGAAAAGTGTCTTTTTGGAGCGTCCTCCAGAAAATTTCTGTGGTACCAGGTATCACAGCGTGGGATCGAGGCTAAGTGGCTAACCCAGACTAAATCTGAGCATTCTTGGACATGTCCGATCCACAGACAAAGAAGCAAATACAGAAGCTATCAGGAATGGTTGCAGCACTCAACCGATTTATATCAAGGGCGTCAGACAAGTGCCGACCGTTCCTACAACTTCTTAAAAAAGGTGTGTAGTTCTCGTGGAACGACCAGTGCCACCAAGCATTCTCCACCCTCAAAGAATATCTGACAACACCTCCCGTCCTAGCAAAGCCAATAAATGGGGAAACACTAGGGCTTTATCTAGCAGTATCAGACTTTGTTATTAGTTCGGTTTTCTTCAAGGAAGACAACAACTCAAAGAAACCGATCTACTTTACAAGTAAGACGCTAACTCCAACAGAAAAGAACTACTCTTATATTGAAAGAGCAGTACTCGCATTGTTATATTCCGCAAGGAAGTTCAGGCCGTACTTTGAAGCACATCCAATCAAGGTACTCACCGACCTCCCACTGAAGAAAATCTTTCTCAAGGAGAATAAGACAACTCGCATGGCAGTATGGGTAGAAGAACTCAGGGAACATCACATCGAGTTCGTCCCACGCACCTCTCAGAAAGGGCAGGTCGTCGCAGATTTTCTAGCAAATTTTCCTGTCGACGACCTAAATTGGGAACCAGAAACAAATATCCCATCCACCAAGAAGCAAGACAAGTCCATCTGGTCTCTCTTTGTGGATGGTTCTAGCAACCCTGGAGGAAGCGGAATCGGAGTCGTCTTAGTGTCCCCAGATGGAGCTATGATGGAGAAATCAGTTCACATCAATTTTGCAACCTCCAACAACGAGGTGGAGTACGAGGCATTAATCATGGGGATTAGAATGGCGTTACAGCTCGGTGTACAAGAACTTTAAGTCTTTAGTGACTCGCAACTGGTCGTTCGTCAGATTGCTAAAGAGTACACTACCCATGAAGGTAACCTTTCTAAATACCTTCAAGTTGTTTATCAATTATTTCCTTCTTTCAAGAAAGCCACAATACACCATTTTTTACATGACGAAAATCATCACACATATAGTTTAGCTTACCTGGCTACTCAAACACCGAACTGCGCCCCTAGGCAGTTACTCATTGAAGTAATTGATTGACCTGCTTACCAAGCTGAACACGTCCTAGAAATCAGCGACCTGTGCCCACTCTCTAAGGATCAGATGAGTCAAACATGGATGCAGCCCATCATAGAGTACATCCATCATGGTACACTCCCAGAAGAGCGTGCCAAAGCCAGACAAATTCCTTATCAGGCACGTCATTACTGCTTGGTCAATAACAAATTATTCCGCAAGTCTGCTGGCGAACCTCACTTGAGGTGCATAAGCCCAGAACAAGGTCAGTTGATTTTTGCTAAAATTCATGAGGGTGAATGCGGGAACCATGCTGGAGGTCGCTCTTTGGGTCACAAAGCGATCTCCCAGGGATACTTTTGGCCTCGAATGCAGGTTGATGCCAAAAAGTATGTCCTCAAGTGCATCAAATGCCAGACCTTTGGCCACAATATCATCCAGCCAGCTCGCGAGTTAATCAACATTGCTAGCCCTTGGCCATTTCACATGTGGGGCTTGGACATCATGGAACCGTTTATCCCACAAAAGAGTATTGGTTTTCGGTTCGTCTTAGCTGCAATTGATTACTTCACTAAGTAGGTCAAAGCAATTTTTTTAGCACATGTCAAGGAATCACACGTTAGAAACTTCATCTGGACTCACATCATCACCAGATTTGGCTTGCCACACACACTGGTGATGGACAATGGTTCTCAATTTAAGGGAAAAACAGTCAAGGAGTTTCTCGCCAAGTGGAAGGTCGTGCATGCATTTTCCACTCCCCAGTATGCTCAAAGAAATGGCTAAGCAAAAGCTAGCAGCAAAGTAATCTTGGAAAATATGAAGAAAAAGATTGAAAAGAACAAGAGTCAATGGCCAAATCAGTTAGAGAACATTTTGTGGGCTCACTACACCACAACTCGCACTACAACAGAACATGTTTTTAGCAGCGCCATACCCCATCGCTAAAGGTGCCTTTGAGCATGGCAAAAGATCTGTCGCAATGCACTAGATGGCGTTGCAAAGGCGTGGCTAAAAAGTGCGTCTCAAATACTCAAATGCAACGCCAAAAGTGGCGTGGCAAATGTTCCTAGTTTGTTGCGACGCCTATGGGATCTGCTAATACACTAATTCCGTTGCTACTTCATTTATAAAAATTAAATTAATTACAAATTTATTTCAGACTATTTGCAGCGCTTGGCGTCGCAAAAGAGAGCTTGTAACAACTAAGATGGCGTTGCAAAAGTGATACCTTTAGCTGCACAACTAGGTGTCACAAAAGGCAACCTTTTGCTACACTATTTTCGTTGCGAAAAGTTTGAATTTTTAGCTGTACATTTGGCGTGGCAACAGACATCCATAAATTTAGCGACACACCAAGCAAAAGGTGTCTACGTTACGGTAGAATCAAATCTTTTAGCTACACCAAAATTGTTACGAATGATATAAATTCCAAAAAAACACATGCTTTATTTGGGACGCATTTAGCATTACAAATGGTGCAATTCATACATATACCTGTACATTTTCATTTACATAATCCTGCCCAAAACAAATTTTATAGAACACAGTAACCCTATAACAATTCACCACAAATCATAACAAAATGAATTTCATTACTAAATCATTCAATACAAAAGATCTTAAAGAATTCACATAACTATTTTTTGTGAAAAAATATCATCTCACATAATCTTAACAACATTCAACTAAATTTAAACGAATTATTCAAAACTAAAATTTCACAAATAATGTCTATAACATGCTAATTTGAGCAGCATCCACTCGGAGCTTCTTCTTGATTCTACTACTTCTGGCAACCAATCGACCAATTTGGCACAACAAATTAAAAAAAAAAAAAAAAAATCAATTTAGTAAATTTATTAGAAACATTAATAAACCTAATATACACAAGTTGGCAATGCATGTGAAACTATGCACCTCCTATATGCGTAAATTGGTGCCCATGGCCAAAAGCTTAGAAAGAACTTATCAAAGTTATGACTCGATCACATTCATGAAAGTACAGATCAAATAAGAAGACAAAAATAGCCAAAAGCTAATGGATTTTGAACTAAATTGTACATGTAAATGCCAAAGTTGTTAATAAATAGCAACCTTAAAATAGCAAAAATAGCAAAACTTAAAATAAACAAGAAACAACAAGATATCATAACAAGAAACAATATGATAGACAGTTCATAACTTCACAACCTTAAAACTTGTTAATAAATAGCAAAAAGAAACCCAATCTTCAAGTTCAATTATGATAGACATAAACAATTAATTGAAATAATGAATAAAAATTCAATATTTTTTTTTGGTTGGTATAAAAATTCAATATTTCAGTTCATCTGACATGAAATCTTTACTGAATCACAACAAAATCGATAAAAACTCAAACTTTACACACCCAATTAATCAAAAACTTAAACAAAGTGCTAATACTCTCAAGTACCCAAACAATCTGCACGAAACAATAAACATAAAAAAACAAAACAAGCCACTCACCACTTCAATTAGCAAGATATCCTATGTGAACTATATCTAGTAAAAAAAGGATTCTGTCCTTTATTAAGAAGTACGGAAAACTAATACAGATGAAAATGAAAATATAAAATAAAACAAGTATTAATGTGTAAAAATATGAAGAACATAGAGACAAGACATAACTAAATGACATGAAATCCCAATAAAGTTGTCAACGGGTATTCCAAAGGCGTTATCTTTGGTTCACCCACACATACATCTGATAGATGGTGCTTCGATAGATTAGCCATGTCAAAATCATAGTGATGGAAGAATTGGATTTGTGTTGGATTTGAAGAGGTGCAGGTGAATAGAAGTTTTAATAGATTTCGGACCAACCAAAAAGAATGGAGGAATGTGCCTAAGAACCGCGGATGGATGGGTGATGGACCTAGGATCATATGCAAGAAGTTGCACATGGATATTTAAAATAGGTAAACAGAGACATGTGAGCCATTCAATATACCTGTAGCAAGATACTCAGAGCAAAGACATATCCATATGTCCCCATTACCCTAGTAGAGACATGGCTCTTATCACCAGTTGGTCCATCCTTGGCCATTAAAATCGAAAAGCTTTGCATTGTAGTTCTGTGAATGAAAATTATAAAAAGTTTAGAAGTCAATAGGAGATTGTGTGTGTCTCATGTGTTTGTGTGTGTGCGATGAGAGAGAGGAGAAATGTATGATCTGTACAAATAAATTATGCATTAAAGCCACATACCGAATCCAAAAGTATATTAGAAGTTTTAAAATCTCGATATATAACTTTTGTTTCAAAGACTTGTGAAGAAATGCAATCCCCTTCAAGAGCCCAAGTGCAACCTTCATACGAAGAAGGTTACAGGATAATGGTTGGAAATAAGAACCCCCTGCATTCACAAGAAATTGGATATTAATGCCATATAAACAATGCCCATCTCCAAGAAATAACACACATGCAAAGGAGCAGAGCATATGCTGATACATTTATGAAGCATATAAACTGGGAATATCAAAATGTGACAACGTGGTAACCTACTCCGGAAGAGATGATTCTACAAGCTCCCTCTAGGCATGAACTCATAGACTAGCAAAGGTGTGTTCATCCTCTAAGCAATATCCCACCAACGACAAGATTAGGATGGTAGAACTATCCCAAATAATTAACTTCCACTGCAAAGGGATGACAAATATTGAGTAAACTTCCAAAACACAAACACCCTCAAAAAGCTACTATGAGAAAAAATTTTGTTAAAATTATAGTAGGATGCCGTTTGGTCCATCATCAATCATTGCATCCAGCTTCTAAACTCACATGCATTGCTAAACATGAATACGTCATAAAAGCAGAGTAAGCGGTTCTTACCAACCATTCTTTGTGTCCCTGGAACCCTTCTTGGTTAAGCCTTTTAACAAGCAATAACAATACGGTCCCGGGCTTGGTAGCAGTTAGCAAATTTTCATCAATCCAGCCCTTAAACACACTCTTAAAATCTGAAATAAAATAAGTAAAGATTAAAATTTGAACTTTTAAAGACGAAATGAAGATGAAATTAAGTGAAATGAATTTGAAAACGTACAGAAAAGTGAGTAGAATCTAGTGGAAGGTAGATCTGATGGTGTATGTGAATGTTAGTTAATCTAAATTAGATATTGTGTATGAAAGCTTCGTTTTCGAGCTCGTTGAAGGAATGAAGTGAGATTGGGAGAGATAAGATTGCGAGATGTGGAGAGAAAGAGGACGTGTAATGGAGATGGAGGAAAGAAGTTTTGGTTGAGATAGAATAGGGAGAATGGAATCTAGGGTTTTTTTTTGTTCTTTCTAATTTTATTTTCTAATTTTTGAAGACTGGAAGCAGGAACATGAAAACTCTAGCGGGCTGAAAAATATTTTCAGCCAAAAACTATATGTCCGTCCAAACCAAAGCCAATTAGCAACACCAGAAGGTCGCAACAAGGGACTACACCAGCGGCGCCAAGTGGGTCGCAATAGGGATTTAATTTATAGCAGCACCACAGTCGTTGCCAACAACAAATATTTTCAATTTAATTATCTTTTTAAATTTAAGTGCACACTTTTGCAACGCACAAGGTGTCGCTCTAGGTATTTTCCAAATTGAAAATTCTATTAAGATGGATGATCTTTAACAACGCCAAATGGTGTTGTAAAAGATGGTTTTTTGCAACAAATTTTAGGCGTGGCAAAAGAGTGCGTTGCAACAGACCCCTTTTGTTGTAGTGTCGCTCTAGCACAGGCGAGTCGCCATTTTCCTTATGCTATGGCACAGAGGCCATTATTCCCACCGAACTGACAGTCACCACGACTCAGTCAGAACTCGTCGAGTTTGGACACAATGACTCCGTCCTAGCTCGAAAGGTCGACTTACTGGAAGAACACCGTGACCTGGCAGCCATCAGAGTGGCAGCTTACCATCAGACATTAAAGAAGTCCTACAACAGGCGAGTCAATCCTCGATCTTTTCAACCTGGTGATCTAGTTCTGAAAAAGACTCAAGATGACTCTAAGCCAGCACCAACATGGGAGAGACCGTACATAGTGGAACGAGTCATTGGCAATGGAGCGTACTAGATCAAGACTCAGGAGGGGAGACCATTGCCATGTCCTTGGAACACTTATTTGTCAAAGAGATTTTATCAATAAAAATGCATTGTTGTACATTCCATGTTTTATTTACTGCAAATTCAGGTATAGTTTACTTATGTTTACAATTACAACCTACTCCATTCAAATTCATCAACAAAACATGGCACTCACACTACAAGCACCACCAACATACGCGAACTTCCAACACTCTCAGGAGTTTTAATGCTCTTAGTGAGCAATACACTTTCATAAGCTAACACGCACTCTGCGAGCAGCACGCTCTCTTGAGCTTACAGGCTCTAGAGCCTCTCCAATTCTTACTAGTTGAGGACCTATAATTCTAGGATCAACTCAGTGAGAACGCTCTCCGAGAGCAATACACTTTCATAAGCTAAAACGCTCTCCGAGAGCAGCACGCTCTCTTGAGCTTACAGGTTCCAGAGCCTCTCCAATTCTCACTAGTTAAGGACCTATAATTCTAGGATCAACTCAGTGAGAACGCTCTCCGTGAGCAATACACTTTCATAAGCTAACACGCTCTCCGCGAGCAGCACGCTCTCTTGAGCTTACAGAATTCATAGCTTCTCCAATTCTCACTAGTCAAGGACCTATAACTTTAGGATTAACTCAGTGAGAACGCTCTTCGGAGGCAACACACTTTCTTAAGCTAGCACGATCTCCACGAGCAACACGCTCTCCGTGAGCAGCACGCTCTCTTGAGCTCATAGGCTCTATAGCCCCTCTAATTCCCATTAGTTGATTACCTACAACTTTAGGATTAGCTCAATGAGAATGCTCCCCGCGAGCCATACGTTGTATTTAGCTAGCACGCTCACCCGAGCTATCAGGCTCCACAGCCTATACAATTCTTACTAGTGGGCAACCCACACTTGAGAACATTATCTACGAGCCAAACGCCTCCCTAAGACTAAGTCTCAAGCTTCGTAGTCACTATATGCCATACTCATTATGAGCAAATCAATAAGTACAAGCAATCAAGCATAAATAAACAACATGCATTCCATAAACCTCCATCAACTGAACTGCCTGAATAAACTCAGGAAACCAGTTCACTAATCCAGCAATCTGCTGGGTCTACCTAGGAAATCTAGATCGGTATATTTACAATTTTTGCAAATATTGAACTGCCACTTTCGTGGAAACCAGTTCGTTCTGTATCGATACCAAAAGGGCGAACTGCTTAGGCGAACCTGAGAACCCAACTCTATTGTTTAACTCTTTTACAAAGAGGAGAACTGACAAAATATCCAAAAAATTTCATAACTTACAAAGACAAGTCAAGCAATCATCATCCAGCATCAGCAACAACGTGTTTATCAGTAGGAGCGGCACTGGTAGAAGGGATATTACTTGCATCTCGCGGTACGACAAGTGCAGCAGTACCCTCAGCGTCACGATCTTGCTTCTCCAGTAGTTCAACATACATTTCCGCCAGCACAACATGATCTTCACAAACTCGATCATATTCCCTCTGCACTTTTCGTGCCACACCTTGACACTGCTTGACATACTCAGTCACGGAAGCCACCTTTTCACGCAAGTCCATCATCGAACTAACCAGCACAGCTTTCTCCTCCAGCGCGTCCTAATGCTTTTTCCTCAGAGCCTTCATCTTCTTCTTGTCGATTCGTGCAAGAAGCGATCTTAAGCAATTTCGGCCGTGTCACTATCAACATGATCAAGACTTGACGCGGATCGCGCCAAATTTTATCGTACCCCGCCAGAAACTGCAGAGAAAGCACTAACGTTAATGTTCGCCAATCAAACAACAAGAAATCAGTACAAGTAAAAAGCTCACCAAACAACATGCCAAGTTAATGGTCTTCAGCGTTGCACCAGAGTTTCATCTTCAAGCTCAGCTTTATCACCGTCCAGCACCATGCCTTCCAGGAGGCAGGTCGCTATAGAGGTCAAATGGAAGCTGCAGTCATAACGCTTAACCATACGCTTCTTCCCTGTCTTCCCAACATAGAAGAAGTCGGTCCCCACATCAACAGAACGCTGGGACAAACTGCCCGTAGCAGCATGGTGACCTCGACCCAAGTCGCCATGTTCCTCCCGGTTCAGGTCGTTACCCCCTCCACGATTGGGAGAGCTGAACACGATACCTCCAGGTCATCGTGACCCTCCACCTTGGCACGTTTGCCATTCTTTGAACCAGAGGCAACAACCTTGCGCTTGCCACGGTTCCCATGAGGATGGGGTCTAAACTCCATCTCCTCCATCATAAGGGGAGAGGTTTCCCTCATCACCACCAAAGATCTACATGTCTCCTGGCCATAGTAAACTGTACAAACAAAACAACGTTCAGCGAACTATCAACAAGAACACAGTTGTCCTGTTCAAAATAAGAACCACAACACTGAAAAGCACATATCTGAACTGATCAACAAAGAAAATGGCGCATGAACATTGGAGAAGAGCAGCTTGAATAACAAGAAGAGAAAATACCTTTGGTCTTCTTATAACAGTTCTATTTATGATCAAGTAGTGTATCTTCCCAAGGCACGCCATAATTACATCGAGACGCCAAACATTAGGCCACTTGGCAGCCATCATTTCATATCTCCAACCGCTCATATTTCTACACGTGCCACGCACGTGCGAACCATCGGCCAAATTTAAGCCCCAGTTCATAGACTAACCGAGCTACTGAGTCTACTCAGGAAATCCAGCTCGCTTAGTTACCGATTATCACTTCTCGAACTCTCCAGAACAATCCAGAGGTCCAGGTCGTCCAAGTACAATACAAACAAAAGTTACTACTTAAAGCGAACTGCCCAGGTTACCCCAAGAAACCAGCTTTATTGTTTCAGGCCAAAGGCCACACAAAAACACAAATTTAAACCACCATTTCTAAACAACATTCTCAAAGCTTTCAGCGATAAGTGCATCCAGCATTGGATAGGAGCTAGGTTTGTCGGAGGTCGCCACGGCCGCATCAGTAACGGTCACGTCCAGGTCGCCCTCAGCCTGCGGATGTCAGCCAATGCACCAATAGTGGAAGGGGCACGACCTCAGGAACATTACTAGCATCTTCGAGTGTTTCGTTCCTATGATCACCCAAAGCCCCATATTCATGTTCCTCTTGCAAATCTTCATATTTTTTCTCCAGCTCCTCTACCTCAGCATGAATGGAAAAATAGGCCTCCTTCGCCTGCATCGTGACCTTTTTGCATTTTTCAGCAAAGTCATTCGCTGTGGTTAACTTTCTCTTCAGGTCGTTCACCTCATGCCTCAGATCGACCGACTCGTTGACAGCTGACATCTTCTCCAAAGTCAATGAAGTGAGCTGCATTTTCAAAGCATCCAGTTCTTTCTTCTCAGACTGTTGCACTTCTCGAAGAGTCGATAGCTCGTCCTTCAAGGACTCGACCTCAGTCTTCTCCATCTCAGCGAACTATACAGCCGTTCTCAATTTTTGGTACCCAGCAATAAGCTGCATCAATAAGCACATTACACCGCGTCAGTATCAAGCAATAACATGAAACGGAACAAGGCAAATAAATTGCAACACAAAAGGTACTTACCAAGCACCACGCCTTATCCATTGCTCTTAAGTTCGATTCCAGCTCCTTGGAATCCAAATCCTTCTTGTCACCATCCAGTGTCATCCCCTCCAGTAAACAAGCAGCTATCGGCGCGGATTTGTAGCTACAATCCGACCTCTTCACAAAGCGTTTCTTGCCAGATGTCTCATCTACGTACATCAGGTTATGTTCCAGCTCATCTTTCCCACCACCGGAGTGACCCTTGCCAGTCTTTCTAATAGCAGCCTTCCCCTTCATCTTACTAGAAGCATCTCCAGCAACCTTCGTCTGGGCGACCTCCGTGGTCCCTTCACCCAACATGCTGAAGTCGATCAGCGGCCTAGACCTAGAGCTACGAGCTACTCTCCCCCCAGTTCGCCCCTCACCGCCAGGTCCCGAGCTACCCTCAAGCACAGTTTCAACTATCCTCGCGACCTTGGCAGGCCGGGCCTCAGGTTCGTCGCTCTCCCTCTTCGGCAAGCGACTTCGCTTAGGAATATCAAAGACGATATCATCCAGGTCGTAGGGTGCGCTCTCTAGACCCCTCTCAACCCCAACCCCCGAGGTACCATCACCTCCAGGGGGTTGCTTAGGACCAGCACGACTTCGGTTCTTGTCTTCCCTCGTCACCAGGTCGCTCTTACAATTTTCCATCACAGGTTTACTAGATGCTTCACCAATCACCAGACCTTGAGCCCTTTGCTTCTGATCCCTCCTCTTCTCCCTAATTACAGGACCTCCCCGTTTCACAAAGAAATGTGCAATCTCAGGAAGTTTCGCCTGTTTCTGAGCTCGAGTTAGCCTTGCAAACTTCTCGATCACCTTCCAGCGAGCTCTGCACAGACAACAAAATAGCAGTTTCAATACAAAATCAACATCAAAACAATCAAATAATATACTGGTACCCACCAGTAAAGTCACACATCCTATTATCCACACCACACCCTTTAGCACACTAGTTTCCAACTAATAGCAACGACCTCTTGTCCCAAGACTCGTTACTCACACCGTCTAGAACGCTTGACCTCTTAGTTCGTGTGTGCAAACTAAAGTTACAAGCACGAGATCGCTTTACTGAGAAGTGCTTAATAATATCAGTGACTCCTATCTGGTACTCACCGCTCACGTTCAACAAGGTCAAACACCTTGAGCAACCGTCACGTGTTACCAACAAACTGACAAGGCGCTTTGCCACAAAAGTTCAAAAATGCACAAGCCAGTTTTGAGAACGATATTGTCATATGAGCCCTCAACTGCCCCTCACAGACTATAACCCCGTAGTTCGGTGGACTGTACCTATTACTAAAGACCTGTGTGTTGCTCGTGGATCTCTAGATCGCTTACGATTATCCCATAAGTCTTTATCAAGTAGGGGAACGCCCTCAACGCGTGTTTGTCTACACTCTTAGGCGGCAGCCCACTAGACGACGATCTCTCATTACGACCTGAAGTGCTAGTTACAACAACCACATATTCAGATTGAGCATCGTCTTCACCACCCCTAGCCTTATCCTCATCACCACCCTCACTCGCATAACAAACTGACTCCTCCTTCTCTTCCTCTACATCATCCCAACTAAGAGAAACTTTGCAAATCTTATTAGATCGCGTATCATCTAAATTAGACATCTTTCTCTTGTCACTCACAACTCCAACAACAAACAACAAGACGCACGACCTAACAACTCAACAACAAAAAGCAAGAACAAAGCAGAAAGTGGAAGATCAACAATGGCAGAAAACTAACCTGAAGATTCTTGACGTAGTGAGTTTTTCTGGGAGGAGAAGCAAGAAATGGCGCTTCAGATAGCCAGTGTTGGTTTTGTGTAACCGCCCCTCCAGTTCCCAAAACGTTATGATTACAATCTAGCCCTAGCCGCACACAACTTCCAAAAAGCTATCTTGTCTTCTCAAATCCCGAAAAAATTAGGTGACACGTTTTTCTCTTCAACTGCTCAGATTTGCTCATGTGCCATCCACGTGCTAGCTATCACCACACACCAGTTCGAGGGTCAGCACGAATCGACCTCTATAGTTCGTTGGGTATTTCAATTTGCATCAGGTCGCCTCTTCATTCATGCCCCACACACGCCATTCAGGTGTTTCTCTCGGTCAGTCGTTTCAATATACCGCATGACCCATCGAGGGGGGTCAGGAGGGAGTGATATTCTCATACAGGAATATCAAGCACGTGCTCAGCATAGTGGAAATACCACACCGACCTCTAACCTAGTTCTCCGACCTACATCATTAGCTCGTGTCCACGAGCTACGAGATCGCTTTAGAACAGATCGAATCACTACGCAGATCGTTCTATATCATGACTTGGCCTATCTTCTAGAAGTAATCATTACCAAAGCTGCACTTACACAATCCATTACGGCAAGTTACTAACCACTGTACCTAATCCCCATCATTACATAATTCCTACTAACACCATTCCCATACTCCTTAATCTCAACCATACATTTGTGTCTGTCCTTACATGTGTTGGATTGAGATTCACCTTCACCATCTATAAATACCTCCCATATGAACTACGCCAGACCTGATTTTTCTCTCCCCCCAGAATCGAGAGATAGATACATAGGCAGTTCGCTCAAAGAACGAACTCGGTCTTTCCAATAATTAACCCCCTTTCTCCTCCTAATAATCTTGTATGTAGAGGAAGACTAAAACGCTCCTTTACAGCACCACGATTTATTTGTGTTATTAAGAGAATTCTTAATGCAAACAACAACTTGTTACCTCCACATATGCGCCAATATTAGGGGTTGCCCAATGCAAAAGTGAATCTCCTTAACAAGTGCTACTTTCATTGTTACTTAGTGAAAAACTATCCTCATTGTCATCTTTGCATTGGGCCATTGTTTTTGGCTCACAAATGTGACAAATTGTTATTTCCCTTCAAAGTGATTTGCATTGGAAATGCTCTAAGAAAATGGCAGGCTATGTGACACTCTAGATTGGGTTTAGTCTCACATTGGTTAGAAAGTCGTTTAGGATCCTGGTTATATTGAATCGACTACTACTTACTAATGTCGCGGCTTTTTGAGTTCAAACCCCACACCTATGGTTGGGGCAGGCTTTGGACCTGGGTCTTTAGGTGATGTAAGTGGAGACAATATCGACATTGTTTGAGTATGTGGTAATAAGGTCTTACAGTGGTATCAAAGCTGAGATCGACTCTCGGTGGTGTGATTGTGACACCATGGATTGAGTTTAGTTTCACATCGGTTAGAAAGTCATCTAGAATCCTGGTTATATTGGATTGACTATCATTTACTAATGTCGAGACTTTTTAAGTTAAAACCTTATACCCCTGGTTAAATAGACTTTAGATTTGGGCCTTTGGGCGACGTAAATAAGGACAATATTAATATTGTTTGAGTACATGACCATAGTATGGTCGTTACCGGCTATTTCAAAAATTCGTACAGATTGCATTATGCACAACAATTGCAATCCACGTACACGGCTGCACACCAAGGAGTGTAGCAAATGCGTGTTTAAAATTAGATTGCGAAAGACAAATTGACCTTGTTACTTGGTGAAAAATGTTCAGGCAATCAAGCATTCAAGCCACTTCTAGCAAAAGCTTCCCACGCAAGGAACACAATGTGCCACCATAAGTATTCCATATTTCCATCACAACTCCTTAAACTGCAATTGCATCCATGTACCATGTAGTTTGTACAAACAACTTCAGCCAATGATATATATGTTGTATAGAGTCCTGATTCCTGATCACTGCACAGAGGCTACAGCCAACAGAGATAATTATGAATGATTTGGATAAAGTAGCTCTGTTGGGTCCATCCCACACAAAAGCATTCACTTTCCATATGCAACACTCCACAGCCGTACACGTGTAGTTTTCTCCTGAAAAGTAGGGTCGGAAAACTCAGTGCTTTCTTCATCAGCAGTCGTGTGTAAGAAACCACCAATAAGGCAATAAACTCAGTAACATCAATGAACAATTTAGTGCAAACAACATATGACAACATAAATAAAGTAAAGTGTAAAACTAAAGCTGACAGATAAAGACAGAGTATAGAAAAAGAGATTTTCAGAGGACTTTCTCTAGTATAGAAACAAGGTTCGTCTTAAGTCTTAACCAAACCTTCCCGTCTGTTCTTCATCTCCTCTTTCAAGGTAATGGATCTTGAACCTTGATCTAGTCTTAAATTCTTACTGCTTGCCTTGTCTCTAAAATGTGTTTATTTTGCCTTGGTATAGTTTCTTCTTTCCCCTCTTTTTGGGGACCAAATGTTAAGCTACTATATATCCATGCTTGTTGAGGAAATGTTTCTAAGTAATTAAGATGAGAATGCTGCATGAAAGAGTTTACTGTGTTCTACGCACTGTCGCAGTTATAAAAGTTATAACATGATCTCTTAACTGGGTTCATCACCATGTAAGAGTAGATATCCTCTCTTCTTCTACTTCCTAGTACTTATACATAACATTTAGGCTTGTTAAACAAAAGATGCTAGTATTGTGGAGAAGCTTCTTATAAACTGTTCTTGTTTTTTCCCTTAAATATTCTGTGTACTAGCTTATAATGGATTATTAGGAATAAACTAAAAATTTAGCAGCCCCAAATGAGACCTAAACTTTTTAACAGCAGTCCACAAATTGGTGTTTAGTTGTTATTTTGGTTAAAATCGTAGGTATAGTATGAAGTTCTTTTTTGTGTGCAATCCTCCTAACATTCTTTTACTTTGCCTGTCAATGAAGAACAAAGTGAAAATGGAGTTGGTCCTGGACTGGAAATCCTTAGGTTCTCTGCTTGCAACATTCATGTTCATCAGAGCCGCAATATACGATTTCATGCCTCCTGAAGTATACCAATTTCTCAAACTCCTTTTCTCAAAAGTTTTCATTTCACTGCAACCAAATATGACCATTCTCATTGAAGAATTTGAGAGTTCTTTAAACAATGAACTTTTCGACGCTGCTCAGTCCTACATCAGTACCAAGTGTTTATCCTCTGCTCGAGTCCTCAAGCTGTCCAGACCCAAGAATTTCAAGAACCTCACCTTCACCATGTCTACTAACCAGACTTTTGAAGAGATATTTGAGGGAATTAAAGTCAAGTGGTCGTTCTATATCATCGAGAAGAAAACAAATAACAATGGTTACAGAGCGTCTCTTGAGAATAGATACTTTGAGCTATCGTTTCATCACAAGTATAAGGAGAAGGTTCAGTCTGCTTATATCCCTTATGTCATTGAAGTAGCAGAGACTATCAAGCTCAAGAACCGCGAAAGGAAACTTTATACTAATCGATCTTTTGGAGAAGACGGCAGGTATTGGTCATCCGTACCCTTCTCTCATCCATCTACATTTGATACATTAGCACTTGATAATTTTCTGAAGGAGGATATCAAAGCAGACTTAACGAAGTTTATCAAACGAAAAGAGTTCTACAGCAGAGTTGGAAGAGCTTGGAAAAGAGGCTATCTTCTATATGGTCCACCTGGGACTGGTAAGACAAGCTTGATTGCTGCCATTGCTAATTTCCTCGAATTCGATATATATGATCTGGAATTGACTGCTGTGAGAAGTAATTCACAATTGAGGAAGCTTTTGATTTCGACATCGAGTAAGTCGGTGGTCGTAGTTGAAGACATTGATTGTTCACTTGATTTATCTGATCGATCCAAGAAGGCAAGCACTGCCGAAGAAAACGAAAATGACATTGAAGAAGGCAAGGACAAGGCTCACGGAACGGGTTCTTCAAACAGTAACATTAGTTTGTCCGGGGTATTGAATTTTGTCGATGGGCTTTGGTCATCATGTGGGGGTGAAAGGCTGATAATATTTACGACCAATCACAAGGAGAAACTGGACCAGGCATTACTGAGACCAGGTCGAATGGACAAACACATTAACCTCTCTTACTGTGAGAATGATGCCTTTAAGATGTTGGCAAAGAACTATCTTGGTATTGAGAAGCATGAACTAATGAAAGATGTCGAGGAGGTCTTGCCTCGTATCAAGATGACACCAGCAGACATTGGAGAAATTTTCATGGGTTGTGAGGAAGATGCTGACATGGGTATGAAAAGAATTCTCGAGAAGATGGTTGAGGAGAAGGAGAAGCAATGCCGTCTTAACATTGAAGATTCTTTAATTAACAATGAGAAAAAACCAGGGGCAGAATGAAGACTCAGTTGCAAATGAAGATGATTCTTATTAGAAATGCATCACACCGAAAATAAAGCACAGGATCATGTTGTTGAAATATTGGTTGAGGAGAAGGATAAGCAATCTCGTCTTATTGTTGATGTTGAGAAAAACAAGGAGCAGAAAGAAGACTTAGTTGCCAATGAATATGGAAACAAGGCTGAAGAAAGGCACGACAACAACGAAAGAGAAAACAAGCACGTAGTTGCAGAAAAACCGGACTAAACTGAGAAATATAGCAAGGGAGAAGGATGACACTGATATCTCTTTATGGTTTTGGTTATTTGGTGACTCAAGGGAGAACCTGATTCCATCTCCCTTATTGTTTTAGGGGCGTTTGTTTTTCTGAGCCTTTGAATGTTGAATGTTGGATGCTAAATGACCCATCCTCTAAATGCTAAATGGTGATTGATGAATTCTGAAAAACATGTTTGTTTTATATTAGAATAACCTGGTTCTGAAGGCTGAATATAAATCATTCGAACAACTTTACTCATGTTATCTATTTTAAACACTAATTTGATTTATTGTAAAACAAAATATATATTATATTTGAGGAGGGGAGATGGATTATCGAAGAAAAGAAATGATAAATAAATTTATTTAAAATATGTTTTCACAAATATATTTTAACGGCTTATTTTCATATTTTGTTTACTTTCAGAAAATATATATGTAATTCTATTTTTAACAAAGTGGATATCATTCACCCAAAAAAATGAAAAAACCCGTGACGCCAACATCAAATTTTGAAGAACCTATTTTGAAGCCATAAAGGTCAAAGTAAGAAAGTATATGGGTTCTTGAGATTGGGTTATTAAGAAAGGGAAAGAAGGGACTTCTTCGTTTCAAGTATTATAATTCAGCATTTAGGAGAAACTTTGGTGCTGAATGCTAAATGTTGAAAGTAGCACTGAATGCTTAAACTACTTAAAAAAAAAAACAAGTTTTGAGCCTCTGAATGCTTAAAACTTAAGTTTAAGGGATCTGAATGTTGAATTAAAAAAAAACAAACAACCCCTTAGTATTTTGGTGGTTTAAGCCTTTAAGGAAGAACTTAATTCTATTGGGGTTAGGTACTACAAAATTAATATTGTTATGTGCATCTGGGCAGTAGTAAGTCCAATGAGTTCTGTTCAATTAAGAGGAAGTCCAATGGAGAGCTGCTAAATTGGGCTGCTAAAAGATGCGACATAGGCTTTTTAGCATGCCCAGTCAAATTGGGCACCCCAAAATAAAAAAACCAATCTAGTCGCATTTTCTGTTTTGAAGTGCTAAATGATACGGACGGCATAGTTTCTGCCGTCCGTCCATTATTTTGTAACTTAAATTGAATTTTTTTTGGACGGACGACATAGTTTTTGCCGTCCATCGAAATTTAACATATGAACGGCAAAAACTATGCCGTCCGTCTCCCGAACTTATTATAGCCAGCTGCTAGCGAAAGTCTTAACTTTGGTTGGGTTTTTTACTCCTTCCAAATTTAATACCCTTTTAACAGCCCCATTGGAATAACATTTTTATAGTTGGGGGTGCTATATAGCCCCCCATTGGATTTGCTCAAAGGCACCTACTGATTGTCAGTCCATATTAATGTAGTTTATGCACCTAATGATTGTCAGCCCATATTAATGTAGTTCAATTTGTCAAATTCACATAGCATATGCATCCTAAACTGCTATAGGTGATCTCACAAAGAAAATGCACTGTAAATGTTCCTCATCTATATTATTATGCGTTAACTACCTCCCTCCCTAGATTAGGAAATTAGGGTTTGCCCCCCCCCCAAGTACAACTTGGGTTGATCGTATTTTTTTTGTGTGTATTTGGGGAGGAGACCCTAATTGCCTATCTAGGAGGGAATCCTAATTGGCTCATCTAGGGGGAAATCTTAATTAACTAATCTTAATATGGTTAGTTAGGGTAACACTAACTAACCCTATTATTATCACACAAATTTCACCTTATACTTAATTCTTCCAACATGATGTGAGAAATGTTGCATAGTTTTCAAACCTCTTGCTACAAATGGCCACAACTGGCAGTATATATCTCTAGTACTTCACTAAAGCATACATGGGAATGTCCTGGCAAGAGCTAAAATCAATGAAACAGGGTTCATATAAAGATAATTGGCACAAGTGTTCTACGTTCTACACTTCTACTTGACATGCCAACCAACAACAAACATCACTACGTTAACTAGGTTAAGGCACGACGCAAACATTGAGCAAGACATTGTGAGGTTCTTCAGAAGTTTATGCACATATGTAGCGTAATTGGCTTCCTATGGGCATATTCAAGCAAACAAGAGCTGCATTCTATGAAGTTTACCCTTTGAACTAAAATGCTTCTATACTTAAGAGAGGTAAGTTTCCAAAAAAAATGGGTGAAGCTACTTACCTACTTTTGTTACACCTCAAGTGAAAGTTTCAATATTAACCCAAGCAAAGAGTGACTTAGGAATATATCCAATCAAATAACCAAAACAAAAATTCTATTTAGGCTCCCTTAATAACTCCCTATGGACTCCAACACTAACTAACCCTATTATTATCACACATATTTCACCTTATACTTAATTCTTCCAGCATGATGTGAGAACTGTTGCATAGTTTTCAAACCTCTTGCTACAAAGGGCCACAACTGGTAGTGTATATCTCTAATACTTCACTAAAGCATATATGGGAATGTCTTGGCAAGAGCTAAAATCAATAAAACAGGGTTCATATAAAGATAATTGGCACGACACAAACATTGAGCAAGACATTGTGAGGTTTTTCAAAAGTTTATGCACATATGCAGTGTAATTGGCTTCCTATGGGCATATTCAAGCAGACAAGAGCTGCATTCTATGAAGTTTACCCCTTGAATTAAAATGCTTCTATACTTAAGAGAGGCAAGTTTCCCAAAAAAAATGGGTGAAGCTACTTATCTACTTTTGTTACACCTCAAGTGAAAGTGTCAATATTAACCCAAACAAAGAGTGACTTAGGAATATATCCAATCAAATAACCAAAACTAAAAATCTATTTAGACTCCCTTAATAACTCCCTAGGGACTCCATATCTTAGGTGGCATCCAAATTATAGTTCTCTTTCCGAAAATAAAAAATAAAAATAGAAACAAATAAATAACTAATAACTTACCCAATTAATTAGTTAAAACTCAATATAGTAACAAATAAATAACAAAAAACTTACATATATTTCATCAAACAAAAAAAGAAAGAAAAACCAAAGCCCGAAAAAACCCAACACCCAAAAAATTCACCTTACGCATTATCAATCCCCTCTCTCTCTTTCTTGTTACAAAGTTTCATTTTTTATCACTTTAGTTTATATTAGTTTTGAATAGAGAAAAAAAAATTTGTATGTTCTCTATCTATTGCCTGAACAAACATATAAAGAAAGATGATAGAAGATGAATGTTTTGAATATGAAAATGGTGTGATTGAAGCTGAAAATACACTAGAAAAGAAAATTAATTAACCTTATTCAAGTTTTTTTTTTTGCGTTAAGTAATTAAGATTGGTTATTTATTTATTTATTTATTTTCTTATTTGTGAAAATATTGGTAAGTTTTTTATTTATTTGTTACTATTTATGGTTTTAGTTATTTAATTAGGTAAGTTATTAGTTATTATTTCGTTTCTATGTTTGTTTTTTGGTTTTTGGAAAGAGAATGTGAGATTTGAATGACACGTAGGAAATGGAGTCCCTAGGGACTTATAGAGAGAGTATGAGTAGAAGAGCTCTAACCAAAATTATAAGGACATAGATAACTGGAAAAACACCTAAAAAAGTAAATAATACCTGGAAAACAATTTCAACAAGAAACATAAAATAAACCATTTAAAAATTACAGTGAAAACAAGACAACGCACGTAAAAGATGCATTTTAATTTCAGCACAATATGGGCTTCCTGGCCCCTTCTGGAGTCCTTAGGTACTCGACACTCGAAGTACACCTACAAGTTAGAAGTTTGTTGAGCAGAGTAGTTTTATACCAAGGGTACTGAAGACTTGATGACTATTGACCGAAATACATGAAGAATGGCGCATAATCACCGACTATAGACCAGATAGCTTCAGGGCATGGCCCAAAATATCGCCGAGATATCTGATATCTCGCCGATATATCTCGGTAAATTGGTACACCGATATCGATATTTCCGACATATATCCACCGAATATTGAACCCCTTTTTTTCCGAGATATATCAGAATTTCCGATATGAAAGTTTATATCGCCGATATAATCGATATTTCCGAGATAATCGATATATATCAGTTGACTTTTTGACCAATTGTTAATAACTTAATATTGAAATTTCCGAAATTTCCGATATATCCGAGATATATCGGCGAGATATCCGATATTTTAGAAACTTTGGACTGGTCACCAAAAAAACCGAGATATCCAATATATCCGATATATCTCGGTTTTTGGGTACACCGATATATTAACCGATATCGAAATTTTGGGCCTTGCTTCAGGGTACAGGTAATTTTGAGGGTTCTCCGTACTGCCAACTTTTCTAATCACTCCCATTTTCCAAAGATTATTGAATGTCACAGTATTTTACCACTATTTTTATGGGCGGGCCAAAGAAATAATATTTTGCTATTAAACATGCCCACCACAACAAAGAATGGGATGGTGAGTATTTTATCTCTGCGCTGTGGACTCTTTTCTAACTTTTGCTATTCTCACCGTCATTGTCACCAAGTACGGTACGGGTTTAAAACGGTGTATTTGAAAAAAAACTTAGTTCGTGTTTTAAACGGAACGTCTCGGGAAAAAAACGGAAAAAAATGTGGGGCATAAAAAACGGGTTTAAAACGGTAAAACGGGTTTAAAACGTATAATACGTACAAGAAACGGTAAAAACCGATGATAAAGAATATAATAGATAAAGAATTTGATTTTTTTTATAAGAGTGGAAAAAAAAATTGACACATAAAATAAAAATAAAAATAATACAAATGAAAGAAAATTCAAATACATGAAAGTATCAAATTATCATTACTCATCCAAATACTAGAAGTTTTAGATTCAGTACCAAAACACGACTTTAAATAAGATACTACTAATTACCAACCATAATGGTATAATCAAGTTCTACAAATAAGTTAATAACTTTAAAATTTATAATTAATTATTAATAGTCCAAAACAAAATAAAACTGTCTCAATAAGTCAATCTAACTTCCACTCTTCAAAAAAGGTAAACTCCAAAACCCTTTTTCTTCTTCGTGTTTTTTCTTTAAAAAAAAAAAAAAAAAGTTTTAGACGGGAGATTTTCAAAATCTCGGGTTTTAAACGTTTTTTAAGTTTAAAACGCGTTTAAAACATTTAAAACGGGTTTTTTTGAAAAACCCGGGTTTTAAACTGGAACCAGACGCCTTGCCAATATCTCGGGTTATAAACACGTTTTTTTCAAAAAAAACGCCGAACTTGGTGACAATGCTCACAGTATAGTACCTTTTTCCCTAGTCAATATATGCAGGTTACAGAACCTACTCTAAAAGTGTTATTGTGATATTACTTGCCTACGTCTGCCATTCTTACCCTAATCCGCCGACTCGGGTCTACCAAGTTCAGGCCTTTGTAACCTAAATGCGTGCACCCAGGTCGCGATCTATTTTGAGAGCGCAACTTGCCTCTTGGAAAATCGTGCACTTTCAAATCATAAAGAGTAATACTCGTCATACCCTGATAGTCTTTCTACACACAGTAAGGTTTTTCCAAAAAAAAACTAGTGCTCTCTCCACACCCCATTCTTTGTTAATATGACCATTATACTCTTAAATAACTCTCTCCACACTCCATTGTAATTAAGATGTCCAACTCTTCACCCTTTGCTCTTCACCGTACTTACGAATGTTATCAGAACCAGCCCGGACGTTAACCCGAAAAGGGGACTGGGTTACTGGGTTGAACTGCATATGTATATTTTAATAAATTATTCTATATTTACATCTAAGCCTTAATGGGCGAAGTGGTAAATCTATTTAATGTCCAAAAGTGAGAACAAGGTTTGACTCCTTTGCGTTGCAGAAATTGGTTTTTGAATTTCTAACATTAGCTAACTGTAGACCCAGCCCAGTTAAAAGACCGGTTCGATGGTTTACCGGGTCAAACTGCCAGGCCGGGCCAGGTCTGATAACATTGGTACTTACTGATAAGCACCCAAAAGTGTATTATGAAACCCCATTGAGACATATAAATTTGGTTCATTATGTGTTTAATAATCATGAAATAAATATGTTTTCATACTTTTGCAGGTATTTGCAGTAAACATGGAAATATTGGTTAAACCTGCAATAAAGCACGAGGAACGGTGTATATATGAATTCTTCCAAAGCCACGTAGAAGCATCAAACTTCCAAAGCTCCTACCTCTCGAACCAGGACTCTGAATGCGACAAGAGAGCTGCTCAGACAATCAGGGCGATGAACTCTACGCATAGGCGGGAAGTTGTAAAACTGCCCAAAATATCGGATCGCCATCGATCTGCGCATGGACCCACTATCTTGGGCCACAAGATTGGATGAGTCATCAATCATGGAGCATGTCAAGACAAAGATAACAAATTATTGGTGCAAAGTTGACACCTTGCATGTAATAAATTAGATTAGGTGTTAATAGTGAGAAAAAGGCAAGGTGTCACTTTGTTTTAATGTGGTAGATAAAAATGAATCAATGTGGTTTGATAATTCACGTGGGAGGAAATGAGATTTCTCTCAAATGGAGAAGAAATTAGACAAATGTGGGGACACTCCATTTACTCCCTTGACTTATTTTCCTCACATGACATTATTTTAGTTCCTTAGTAAAAAATGAGAAGTTAGTTTTGGTTTTATTAAAAAGCTTGTAATAGTTTTAATGGAGGAACACTTGTTCTTCTAGAAAATATAGAAGTGAGTTTGGTTGTGGATATTTCTTTCTCTCTCTCTCTCTTTCTCTTTGGTGTTTTATTAGTTCATAAGTCTTTGTCCCAAGGATCATGAGCTAACTTCCCTTTTGGGGAGTTAGTCTAACTCATGTGAGGGTAAACCAATTGTTGGTTTGGTAGGTTTAGGAAGAACAACTAACTCTACATCCTACCCCAAAATGGTAGTTGGTGTAGAGTTTAGTTAGAAATCAAGCAATGAGCTTAGAGATAAGTCATTGTTTGGTTTCACTTGCTAGCATGTATGAGCTCTTTAGTGAGCCATGCATGCTAGGGATCAAATCTATTTTTCCGTTAGGAACTTGTCTATGAGTCTAGGAAGAATCAAAACCTATTTCAAATCAACACTAATGATAGTTTCACATAAGGAGGATTAACTCTCCAATTTCTCTTTCAAATTTCCATTTCGGTATTAAGTGCATGTTTTCATTGTTAATGTTTTTATTAATGTTTGTATAGGAAGGAAAAATCTAACATTTATATTATATCCTTACTCCTTAATTTCCTTTTATTGTAACATCTAATTTTTAGTTGTTCTAAGCTTTAGGTTAGTTCGAATCCTTATTCAAACTCTACGAAACGAAGATCGTGAGTAAGGAATCTTGATTGCTTTTACATTAATTTAGAGAGTTCAAAACTCTAAGTAGTGTTCTCCAAGCATATATCAAATGGCGCCGCTGCTGTTCTAAAGCCATAGAACTTGTGCTAAAGATCGGAAGTTGCATCAAGGGGGAACCCCCATTCTCTTCATTCCTTTCCTTGTCGTTCGTTTGCATTTTTTAGTTCAAATTCGTATTTTTTTCACTTACAATAGACCTGTTCGATTTAAATTTTTTCGTTCCACTTGCAGGTACACAAAGTTAGGACTGGGAAACAAAACTACAGGAGATTATAAGACTTCCATAAAAAATTGAACTTACTGTGGATTACTTGATACGCTGGCGTCTTGGCGGGTGTGTAGTCGCAAGAAGTGTGACCAGCGTCCATGAAAGTGATTTTTTTTTTTTTTGCTCTGTTCAACCACCAAAGATCTACAGATCTATCTTGCTACATTTCCAGGCCTAAACATCTGATCCTGTACATGAAAAATTTGATAATCCTTTGGGATTAATCGCGATCGGCAATTGAAACGCGTTTTTGTTTCAGAGTTCAAGGGCTTAAAACGCGGGAAGCTACAGGTTCCAATTTTCAGTATTAGTGTAAATTTTTTTTTTTATGTTTTTCTGCATGTATGCCATGTATATAGTTTTAGGAAATATTTATGGATTATTATTTAAGTTTTAGCCTAGAATTATGCATGAATCAAGTTCAGATATACGGTAAATATTTATATCACGATTACGGACATGAATTGCATATGAATGTATATTTACATATTAATGGTACTGTATTGCATGGGTATATGTCTTTCTACGTATAAATGTTTCTTGTTACATGTTTGATATTTCTCTACGTATACGTACACGGTCTTGTCTAATAAGTCGATTTTGTCAAGAAAGAGGAGAACATTCCAACGAGGGTTAAAATCTGAGTTGGGTAAGTTGTTTCTAAACCCTACGGGGTAAAGCTGCTCTCTATAGGACATTCGCAATCTCAATGAGTATTGTCGAAATCGATTTATTATGCAATACAAGAGTCGTATTTTAGTTTAGGTATAATACTTTGCATGTTTAGTTTTGTCATCTATTCTGCGTATGTATACTGTATTCGTATGCTAAGGTATTTAGATACGTATGAGTGATTCAAATTCCCCTGTTACTGTTGATATACGTTTACGTAATATCGATTTTAAATTAAGCGTACATATACATTATTCGATGTTTATTTGCACATGCGTATGGAAATAATTATCGATGACACAAGCTTGCCTATTCGTATAGCTATATGTATGAGTAGAGTACCTTCACATGCTACTGCACATAGTATTGTCTGAGTAGATCGTATTTGCATGTTTGTATTTTAACCCTTGCATAAATCTTAAAAAAAAATTAAAAATTAATTAATTAAAAAATTAAAAATTAAAAATTAAATTAAAATTAAATTAAAATTAATTTACTACCACCTTTGCATAAATTTTAATTCCATAAATCTTAAATCATATTACAATGGTGTCTAGGAAACTTGAAAGATTGAGGTTACTTAATTAGAACCGTGCTTGCACGGAAATCCTCCCTCATATCTATCTTGTGACCTGGCTGTTGGTTTATGCACACGTATTCCTAGCTTCACTGCTACGTTAGCGGCAGCTTAGGCATATGTTGTTCAATCCTAATGCTTAAGATAATAATAAAATTCGAGTCCTTATAATTCCTTCTGTAAGTTAGATCTAATTTTATGCTTGCATGAGATTAAGGTCCGGTTCCACTAAAGAAATTGAACATACCTATCGTCGAAAAAAATACGATAAGCAATTGCGTAAGTTCTCACCTAAAAATTGTTCTTCTTCTGCTAATTACCTTCATCACAATCCTTCGCCGCCATCAACTTCGTCATTATGGCCGACGATCCTCCGCCAGAGAAGCCCCTCGGACTTCTATCTTGCATTACTGGGGAAGGACCTTCTTCTGCATCAAACTTGAGGACATTGTCGGTGATTTTCAGTATCCCACCAAAGCGTTTTCAGTTTGTTACCAATATATCATGGTTTGGAGCACGAAAAACCATACAATCATCTTCGTAGAACTTCAACAAGTGGCAACAACATTTCATCATCCGCCTCTCTAAGGAACAACTCTTTGCTTTTTTCGTTTCCATTCACTTTAGCGGAAAAAGCATCAATCGGCTAGCGGGACAACAATCACAATCCATAGACACATGGAATAAACTAGTTCAAGCTTTCATGCTTCAGTTTTACACTTTCGAAGAAAACAACTGAAATGCTTGAGGAAAATTCAATTCTTCGTCAAAATCCTCATGAATCCTTTTACGGAAGCATGGAGTCGTTTTACTAATCTTACGTTAGAATGTCCTCACCACCAACTAGAAAAAGGCTGTCCTTGTTCGTTCATTCTTTAATGAATGTCGTCGATCATCAAAAAGAAACTCTTGATATAATGAGCGGAGGTTGCTTCATGGACAAAGGAGCTCTTGAAGCTTATACTTTTCTTAAAAACAAGCGAAAAAAGGTACACCTTTGGGGTAACACGAGCCATCTAGATCATCAAAGGATATTGTTACAAAAGCCACATCTATTTTTGAGGTAAAACCCGATCCCGAAATAAAAATTTGATAGAATCCCTAACTAAAAAGTAGATGCCCTTGCGGTTCAAGTAAGCGATCAACTACCAAAAACCGGTCATGAGCGTTGACACCGTTCCTTGTGTCCTTTGTCTTAGTCCTGATCATCTTGATGCATATTGCCCCTTGTTATATGCTTCCCCTACTCAACAAGCGGAGGAGGCATGTGCATTCAACATTCCCAATGCACCGTGGAGACAACATCCGAATTTGGCTTGGCCAAAATAACCAACAAATGGGGGCTCCTCCGGTTTCGCTTAATCAATCTGTTCGACCTACCAATAATTTTATTCCATACCGCCAAGGAAATAATCAACAATACCAACAAGGTCAATTTCAAAATAATTCTAATGCTAATTATCGGACCAACCGCGACCTTGTTCCGGCTAATCCAAATCCCAACTATAATCAACAACTTCTAAGCAATAATCGAGAACTACTACATTTGCACAACTGCGCCAACCATTACGGATAGGACAAATGAGACTTTCTGGCTTACATGAACCAGCGAGTCTCAAATTTTAACGTCTATCCAACAATCACTTCAAAGAATTGGCAAGAAAAGAGTCGAGAAAGGCGTGTTTCTGCCTGGCGGTTCCAAACCCTAAACAAAGCAAACCACGACCTTTGAACTGACCAATGCCCCTGGTACAAGCACCCCAACCCAAGGTGAGGTCCATGCAATCCGCGACTCTACGATCTGGAAAAGCGTCGACAATCGGATCATTATGCGGATGATCAACCAAAAGAGCGGGGAGGGTTCCAAGGAATCTATTTCTAAGAATGAACCTACGGAAGATTCCCCAGATTCAACAGAGTCAACACCTCGAATGTAGGAAACAAGCAAGTAGACCCTTTTGCCAAATTCGCTTTAAGGCACCGTTTCTGCATGCTTGGCAAAGAATAAACCGATGACAATTTTCTTTGAAATTCGAGAGACTTTTCAAAATTTAACAATAAACTTACCTTTTTCGATGCCTTAAAATTATTACCAAAACATGCAAAATTTCTGAAAGATATGTGCACCACAAAAAAGAACTAACGTTCCTCAACAAGCGTTCCTCCTTTGAGCGGTTTCCCTCCATTACCGAACACAATGGTATAGTAAAATACAAGGACCACTGGTAGACCAGCGGTTCCATGCACCTTAGGTGACAAATACGCGACTCTTGCTCTACTAGACCTAGGAGCTAGTGTGAACTTACTTCCATATTATTTATTTAAACAACTAGGTCTTCATGAACTTAAACCTACCACCATGACTCTACAGGTTAGCGGATCGTTCCATAAAAGTATCCAAAAGGAATTGTGGAAGCGTCCGTCCTTGTAAAAGTCCAAGATTTCTTCTATCCCTGTAGACTTTGTTATTTTGGATCTGAAGTTGCATGTGATTCCATTCCAATCATCTTAGGGCGTCCGTTCCTTGCCACTTTGCTAATGCTCTTATTAAGCTGTCGAGATGGTTCCATGACCATGTCCTTCGGAAATCTTTTGGTCGAGGTGAATGTGTTCAAGTTGATGAAACAACTTCGAGCGACATTGATGGTGAGGTCAGCGGGGTTGACATGACATTCAAGAGTATTTTACAAACTCTTTTCACGAAGATGAAGTGTACCAATTTCTTTCTTTTTAGCGACTCGAGTTTGAGGGCGATGATTATACACAAGAAGTAAATGAGTTATTAGAGTTAGTACCATTATTTGACCCTACGGTGTGATGTCTAGTAACTTGGATGATCATCAATCTATTTACTACATGGATGATGACCTTCCTCAAGAATCTTTAATACCCACTCCGCCCACCCTGAATTAAAACCTCTTCGCCGAATTAAAATCGTCTGACTTGATGTGATGGTCGTCACCTAGTTATTATTTCTTCACAATTGGTGACGATCGGGGAAGCTCGTTTAATTAATGTCATTCAACAACATCGTTCTGCTATTGGATGGTCCCTCGATGACATTAAAGGCATTGAACCTAATGTGTGCACCCATCGCATACACCTGGAAGAAAATGCTAGGACGTCGCGTGAATCCGGCGTCGCGCTAAACCCCTACCATGAAAGATGTGGTCGAGAGGAGGTTTTAAAATTACTAGATGCGGGTATTATTTACCCTATCTCGATAGTGTTTGGGTGAGTCTGTACCGCGTAGTTCCAAAGAAATCTGGCATTACAGTTGTGCAAAATGATAAAGATGAATGCATTTCCGCTCGTATCCCAGTAAAATGGCGAATATGCATTGACTATCTCAAACTTAATGCCGTCACTCGTAAGGATCACTTTCCACTTCCATTCATAGATCAGATGCTTTCGAGCGTTTAGCGGTCATGCCTATTCTTGCTTTCTTGATGGTTATTCGGTTATTTTCAGATAGTCATAGACCTGGCGATCAAGAAAAGACAACGTTCACCTGTCCATTTGGTACATTTGCATATAGACGAATGCCTTTTGGCCTTTGCAATGCACCAGGTACTTTCCAACGCTGCATGCTTCATATTTTCAGTGATATGGTTGAACGGTTTATGGAGGTATTCATGGACGACTTCTCAATTTATGGAGATTCTTTCGATAGCTATCTATCAAATCTTGAAAAAGTCTTTACACGTTGTGAAGAGAAAAACCTTGTTCTTAATTGGGAAAAATGCCATTTCATGGTTACTAAAGGAATAGTTTTAGGACATATCATTTCAAAGGACGGAATCGAAGTCGACAAAGCTAAGATAGAAAAAATTGCTTCACTTCCTATACCAAAAACAGTTCGAGACATTCGCGCATTCTTAGGACACGCATGTTTCTATAGGAGATTTATTCAAGATTTCTCAAAGGTTGCTAGACCTTTAACCAATCTCCTGCTTAAAGATTCCGTTTTTTATTTCAGTTTCAGTTGCAAACAAGCCTTTGAGGTATTAAAAACCGCATTAACTACCGCTCCCATTATTCAACCACCTGATTGGTCTAAACCTTTTGAATTAATGTGTGTAGCGGCGACTATGCTATAGAGTACTAGGGCAACGCCGAGGAAGATAAGCCGGTTGTCATTTACTATGCGAGTAAAACCCTTAATGAAACTCAAGCGTAACTATACCACCAGCGAGAAAGAGTTTCGCCATTGTATATGCATTAGATAAGTTTCGTCCTTACCTAGTGGGTTCTCCAACTATTGTCTACCTGCTTGACCATCGCGGCGCCGTTATCTATTAGCGAAAAAGATGCAAAACAAAGGTTGATCCGATGGATTCTCCTTTTGCAAGAGTTTACTCTCGAAATTAGAGATAAAAAGGTAGCGAAAATGTGGTTGCAGACCATTTATCAAGACTTGTAAGTGATGTTGATCGATCTTGAACCTATCGTGATTCCTTTCGGATGAACACTTGTACTATATTTTTCGTCCCCTTGGTACTTGGACATAGTAAATTACTTAGTTACCGAGGAAGTTCCTTTATCTTGGTCTCGTAATGACCGGAAAAAGTTTTTATCCATTTGTGAAATTCTATTTCTGGGATGATCCCTACTTTTTCAAGTATTGTTCGGACCAACTAATCCGCCGTTGCATTCATTTGGGAACACAGCGATGTGTTATCTTTACGCCATGAACAATCTTGTGGTGGTCATTTTAGTGGTAAGAAAACTGCGGCCAAAGGTTCTACAATGTGGTTTTATTGGCCAACACTGTTTAAAGATGCACATGAGCATTGCAAAGCATGCAATCGCTGCCGACAATTAGGTCGCATTACTCAACGTAATATGATGCCCTTAAAACCCATTCTAATTGTGGAAATCTTTGATGTATGGGGCATCGACTTCATGGGTCCATTTCAAATTCTCGGGGCTTCCTATACATACTTGTAGCAGTTGACTATGTGTCAAAATGGATTGAGGCATTGGCATGTCGTGCTAACGATCATAAAAGCGGTCGTTTTGTTTGTAAAAGAAAATATTTTTCTCGATTTGGTGTTCCAAAAGCTATAATTAGTGGCCGGGGAAAACATTTCTGCAATAAAATTTTTGAATCATTAGTAAAGAAATATGGAGTCACGCACAAAGTGGCAACTCCATATCACCCTCAAACCGATTGGTCAAGTAGAAGTCTCTAATCGAGAAATAAAATCCATTTTGGAAAAAGCGTCAATCCATCTAGGAAAAACTGGTCTCTACGATTATCGATGCCTTGTGGGCATCTGAGCGACTTTTAAGACACCTATAGGGATGTCTCCGTATCGCCTCGTTTTTGGAAAACCTTGTCATCTGCGGTTGAACTTGAGCACCGTGCTCTATGGGCCATCAAAAGCACCAATTATAACACTAACATATCGGTGAAAAAAGAAAATTACGGTTAAATGAGCTTGAGGAAATTCGGAGTGATGCCTATGATCTCTCGAAATCCTATAAAGCCAACATGAAAAGAGTGCATGACAAGCACATATTGCGAAAAGAGTTCAAAGTCGGTCAAAAAGTTTTGATGTACAACTCAAGATTACACATTTTTCCAGGAAAATTAAAACTTCGATGGTGCGGTCCTTTCATGTCTCTGCTGTCACCCCTTATGGGGCTATCTCTGTGAAAAACGAAAATGATGGTAGCGAATTCCAAGTAAATGGCCAGCGCCTTAAACATTATCATGAGTTGCGCTCTCCAGATGTCGAAGAGACTCTTCTCAATGATCCAGTCTACGGACTAATAGATTATTTGGTGTACTTCTTTCCATGTATTTAAACGGGGAAAAATATGCCATTAGGGTAGCGGGCCCTCTTCTATTTTCTTTTCTAAAAATTCCCTAGAGTGTATGGTTGCAAAGCCCGGAACCTTAGTCCACGAAAACTCTACTTGGCGAGTATAAATGTCTTACGATAATCGAAAGCAAGCGTGCCTCGGAAAACAATGGGTACCAAAAATTTCAACTCCTTCTTTCTCCTCCCTTTTCTATTCTCTTCCTCGCGAACTCCAACTCATCATTTGGTCCAAATCTCACCCATCTCGAATTGGTAATGGTCGTAGTACTTTTTGCTCGAAAGCGGCGGCGAAAAGGATGGGGTGGTGTATGAACCATCAAACTCCTTTGTCGGTCTTGATCTTTTATCGAGATGAGCGGTATAAGGTATATTATTGTCGACACCAGCTCAGCGGGATAAACGTCGTCGTCCGTTGCTCCCACGGGTTGGGATTCATCTTGAGGATCGGCGTTAAAAGACTCACATTCGTCTTGAGGATCGGCGTTAAAAGACTCACATTCGTCTTGAGGATCTGACGTTAAAAGACTCACTTTCGTCTTGAGGATCTGACGTTAAAAGACTCAACATGTATATACTCGTTTTGTTTTATTAGCACCCAGCATGGTGCCCAAAGAGAGTCGTCATATGCACCATCGGATATTTCCTAGTTAAATGCGGGCAATGGATTCCACCGGGCCAACCCGTTCAGTTTTCTATGTGATTTGTTCGGGCGGTTTGAGGCTATACCATATGTACTAAGGGTAATATTATTATTAGACCATTGCACATTGGTCAAGGATGGTACCGATCCTAAACCCTAGGCCCCAAAACATAAAGGATAAAAGCCACGGTCATTTTGGATTGGGTTCGCCTGAGCCGACATGAAAGTTACCTGAGTTAAGTTTTGTTGGTGATGTGTTGTTTTATTTGGATTTCCGGTGTTGTTGACACGTTCTTCTCGACTTGTACATTTGTATATAAAGGATAAATAAATAAAAACCAAAGATTGTTAAAAATAATAATAATAATAAATAATAAATAAATAAAATAAATAAATAAAAAATTGATGTTTGAATGTGATTTTTCATATTCTAGTGGATGGCATTTTTAATACTGATCGTTTCGATATCTCATCCGTTAAATTCGAAGTTGAAACGAATCGAATTTCCACGTTTGAAATTTCGGAACATTTCAGGATATAAGAGGAATTTCTGTAATTCATTTGTACTTGGGCCAAAATTTTGACCCAACCCAAAACCAAAATCGGGTACAAAGCCCGCTGGCGGGCACCCCCAGCGTCCCCCCCTCACTTCTTCTTCCACAAAAAGCGGATCTTGGTCCCCTCACCATCCACTCGCGTAGCGGCATACCCGGCTGATGAATTAGACCCAGCCGCGCTGAACAAACTCCACCAACCTCACCCCCTTCCTCCAGCACCACCTCCTCCACCTCCTCTTGCTATTTGCACCATCAAAATTTAAATTATACGCTTATATGGCACGAAGGCGAATTACGGTCGAGAGAAATTTCACAAATCTCTATAATTCGGGATGTTTCACCCATTTTTTGATGAGGAAATTGAAAGTAGAGAGTGGGAATATCTATTGCATCGAATCAGCTCAATATTCGAAGAATTGGTGTTGAAATTTTATAATAATGGAGGTTTCGGGGTGGCGAATTTTGGATTACGGCGGATGGGATGGAGCGTGAACTCACTTGGAGTTGATTTGAATCTGCGTAGATTCCGATTAACTCGATAGCCCGACCTGTTATTGTTAGAGTATCCGACCCGAGGGATTTGATGTTTGACACGCTTCTCGAGGGGAGTACAACTGGCTCGAGCTGCGTGTACCGGCATTCGCTTTCGGGCGTAACCAATTAGCCGTCACTCAATGGTTGGCGACTGGCGTCATTGGAACTTCAAAGGCGTCGGCGTGAACAAGACTTTCTTGCACCTCTTTGTGGATCCTACGGAGAGGAAGCACACTTTCTGTATGGTTCATTTCACGGGCCATATTCTTCGACGACCGGCGTCAAGCGAGGTCAGACTCCTCTTCTTGCGTGCTTGTTACTTTCGGCTTATGCTTAACTTAGGGTTCGATCGCTACTCCATTCATTGAAACAAGGTCTTTCGAGAATTTTGGAATTTTTGAGACTTGTATTTTTAGACCATTGGGGCGTAGCTAGAGATGACATTGAGCATGATAGCGTACCTCCTCCTCCGCCTTCACCACCGGACTGTTTTAATGAAGATACCATCGCGAATCAATACTCCTATGGATGCCTTGAGGAACATGAATTCTAGTATCGCGGGATGTTTCTTCGCCCGAGGAAGAGATGATTACTTCGAGAATGAATTCCAAAAAGAAATGAGAAATCGCCAAGGCCAATTCAGGAGAATGATGATGGCTAATCGGCGGCAATTCAAGATCGGTTACTTTCTGATCTATAGGCCACATTCACCCCGGTCATTTCGGCTGAAGTTCGTCGTGGCGAAGGCGTAGAAACCGGGTTCATCTTCGCTAACGGGGAGGATTCACGATAATTTGTTTATTTTCTTTGGTTTAGAAATGACTATGTCATTTATTTCCCTAATGCATTGCATTTTTATTTTTAGTGCTAAATTATTATATATCGGTTGATTTCTCATAATTTTGTATCTCGAACGGTTTAAATGAAATTATTTATGTTATGCGAATATAGTACTTTCAAAAATATGAGTTTGCTCCTTGATTCATTGGGCCTACTCTCAAAGCCCAACGGTCGAACCGACGGACTGATCCAAGCGGTCACATGCCCAACGATTGAAACCAAGTTATAAATACAACTCTCCTTTCCTCTTTCACTCATTCCCTTCTCTCAATCTTCACAAATTCTTCTTCACAAATTTTCAAATTCTTGCCAATAATGAATAAACTAGAGCGATGGGAAAATGAGCAACTCGAATGGGCTATCACATTAGTCGTGATAACAGTGTTTATCATTATTCTCTTGTCACTCATGCATAACATGATCGAACATATAGATCTATGTAACCTCTTTTTTCGATTTTCATTTTGTATATTAGTATGGTGTGTTAAATAATTCTCACACATTTGTACGGGTTACGTATTAAATGGAGAAGTTCCGTATTAATTAGTTGTGTATATTAGTCGTCTTTTCCTCTCTAATAAAAATAAAATAAAAAATAATAAAAAATAATAAAAAAATAAAAAAATAATAAAAAAATAATAAAAAAATAAAAAAAAAATAAAAAATAATAATAATAATAATAATAAGTAACAAAGAAAGGCCATCCAAAACTCACGAAATAATTAATGGATACACATCGTGTTGAGGAGAAAATCGCGCTTATTTGCAAGGTACACATAACACTTGTCACACATGCATTTCGATTATTCTATCCATATTCTATTCTTGAGTTATGATCATCATTTCGAAATTACGTGTAAGTTTAACTACCACGTGAAACTTTCCTCCGTATTTTCTAAACATTAAACCATCTCATTAATTGTATTTGGATATCGACATGACAAAGACTTCTTGTGGATCTCCTATGATCTTTGTTCATAATCACATGGGTCATTAAATACACTTGGACTCAGTTGGTATAGCCTCATAGATTGCCTATAAATCTCTTTTTTGTTAAGCCATTCTTATTCATACAATTTTCACTATCCTTCCCTCAGCAATGGCTCAACCAAGAAAAATAACGGTAGAGAAAGACTACCTAAAAACTTTCGAAGAAGGCCGGTTTTCTCCTTATTTTGACACTGAAATCATCGTCGAGGATGGACGCCTCTTCTATATCATTCAGACTAGTTATTCCGAGAATTGGTTTTGATGTTCTACCAATTTAGCGGTTATGAAGATGAAAAATTCTACTTCAATGCCTATGGACAACGATTGGAATTGAATAAGGAAATGATCTCCGACATACTTCAAATCCCACTGTTCAAGAGTCATCATTCGATTCCGCAAAAACTTTACTGCGAGCTACCGTATCTCATGGCGACGTCGAACATACACATCACATGGTTCTTCAACGCTCTTTGAAACAGAATCAACATGTTGTGCTCCACTGGTTGGGACATAATGTGGTAGGTACATCACACCAATCTGAAGTCACAAAGCCTCAACTTCGCCTACTTGGGATTTTGCAAACTCAAAGAGATGACTTTTGTCTGATCCAACACCTCCGGAGCGTAATCACCAAGAAAACAAGGCGATTCGCCAGTTCTACCCACTTTGGTTACCGCAGATTATGATGCGTTGGGGTTATCCAATAATATCTCGAGAGACCCCTTCAAAGAGCATATATAAAGGTACTTCAAACGGACTACTCCGTTGGTTTTGGACCCCGATGCTCGATAGATGAGCGAGAACACCTCAAGCTCTAATTCGACCATTTATTTGACGAAAATGCCATCTTTGAATATTATTAATCCCATGGAAGGCATTAAACTTCTTCATCGGGGTTTGAGGGAACTACACGCTTCGTCGAATATCATCATCACAACCCCCCGGGATTTCCAAGATCGTCAAACAACGCATGATGTTGAACAAGAAGAGATCTTGGAAAATCATTCTCAATTCTTGAAAAATCATTTCTCCTAATGGAAAATCAAACTGTACTCTCTGCCCGGCCCGAGGGGACATTCGGATGCATTTCGGCCAACAAATAGATGACCTAAGCGATGCGGTGCAAAATATGCATCTCCTAGATCAATATCGAGAATCCATGATATTACTAAGTCAATAAGTATATAATCATATATGTTATTACGTTTTTCCGTCATACTATGTATTTTATCTTATCCTTTTGTTTTATTTTGTATGAAATGCTTAGTAGAATTGTCATCATTTCCATTGTGACTAATATAATTTTAACATGTCTTCTGAGGAGGGTCTATTTTCTTACATACTCATTTTTCCATCCAGTTGCCGTACCTAGTTCATTACTTCATCCATCATGGCATCTTCATCAAACACAGCATCTTCATCATCCATGGTCCCTCCCAAACTCATTCCTGAGCAATCCTTTCAGTCTATGATGGATTCCAATGCCTATGACCATCTCTTCCATAATTACATCACAAACATTGGGTGGTCTTCCCTAATTCTTCAACCTGACCAAACGTATTCTCCAAGTTTGGCTGCATACTTTTATGCTAATATGGAAGACACACCAGCATTCAACCATGCACATGGTTTCTACTTAGAAAGGGTTCACAATCGAGTTGGTGACACACCCCATATCTTTTTTCGAACAACAACTTGCCTAACTTTGGACCTTCCATATCACGAACCCCTTTGCATCTTGGCATTACATCTATCATAATTCTTACCGTTCTTTTCGGTGGCAAGCATTTCGCGACTCTTATGGTGATGGTCTTGAGATCAAGCGAGAAGGAGATGGCCATGTACCATGGCGCAACATCACCATTCCATTAGCAAGCATGACCATGAACATGGGGACTGCAATGTTATTTGTACTCTGAACATTATGGGAGATTGGCATTTCTCTCGCCAATGAAAGGCTGCTTAGCGTCGTATTTAGTGCACTAGCTTCGGGTCATGCTTTATTTAACATTTTAGGTTGTGTTGTCTCTCGGCTGAAGCGAGCTCGCACTTTTCGGGATAAGTATATACTTTTACCGATCACCGCTTGCGAATCATGAAGACACATTTCCCACGGTTTGCGGCTACTTTTCATGATGGGTCAAGGTGGATTCCATGTGCCCGACAAAACAGAATCATTAAGCTCATTAAGGTTTTCGTCAATGGAAGGCGTCATTTCGATACGAGGCATGTTGATGTTACCCAAAGGACGAAAAGATGAAGACCAATTTGAGGGAATCAGGAGACAAAGAATGGGCGAAATCTGGCGGACTATTATCTATTGGCGTGATGCTAAGGAAATGCATTTCCTTAAAGAGGCCTTGAGACCTTCACGATCTATTTGGATGGTAAACTTGAGTTTGCCATTGTACATATATCTAGCTAAACATTCTATTTGGTGTGCTATTGTTTTTCATGTTTCGTACGCTATGGTTCATTATATCGTGTGCTATGTTTAGTGTGCTATTGAACATTTTCTTGTTCTTTCTGAATAATATATTATGATATCCAACCTCTCTGTTCCAGCAATCTAGCCCTAATTTTGCTTACGGTTCTCAGGTACTTTCTCTCTTTAATTATTGATCCTTCGAGGACTAAGCATCATTCTGTTTGGGGGTGCTTTAAACCTGTAGCAAAAATTTGGTATCTTGTAGCCTATATATAGTTTTTATTTTCATATTAATAATTGTACTTAGTGACAAAGTCTTGTTTCCTTTTCAATGATGAAAATTGTCTAGAAATCTCACATTAGTATCCGAATTAGGATTTGTTTTAAGAAACTTTAGATAATCATTATGCAATAGTTTATACATCTTTTCATGAATATTCATGTGCTTGAGTATCATTGATTGTACATAGCGATGTAAGTTTCGGAACCAACGGTTAGTTACTTAAACTATAAATCCTGTGAGAATCTAACCAAAAGCCTTGATATGAGTGATTTGTGTGTGATGACACAGAGGAGTAGTTTTTTCCGATTAGAGGAAATTACGCATCTACTTACTTGATCACCACCCGAACCCTAGGCGAGAATTTAGGCCTTCTTTGGATCGACATAGCTAAAAATTCTTACCTGTTACAAATTTTACCGCTAGTCACTCTACTGAACCGTTCATCAAACCTTTCACTTTTACCAAAAATTCCTTACCCATTTATTAAACCAAATAAAAGAACCTACCTAAGTGATGAGTATGAGAAATATGATGAAATGTGGAAAGAATAAAGAGAAAGACTTGTCCCAAATATAAGTCAGTTACTTGCTTCAGAAAAGGAAAATAGAATCATGTTCTTAAGCCTTATATATATATATATATATATAAATCCTTAGTATCCAGAGACTTAAGAACAAGGTTGGAAAAACTCAGTTAGAAGAAGGAAAGGAAACAAGGATTTCTCTAGTGTAAATATATGAAGACCCTATTCTCTCATACTCGTAAATTTTGATTATCCATTTCCATTTTCTTGTACACTATCACCTAAGCCCTACAATACCTAATAAAGACCTCTAGCTCAATTAGGAGTAGGGTGGTGTGATAATAAGTAGTAGACGTGATTGATCGACATCGGCTCCTCATTTGTCATTGAGATGTAAGAAAAGCGTGTGCCCACCGCATTGCACTCGGAGTTAACAAAACCACGAGTGGAAATTTTTTTGAGTGAATATGTGTTTCAACACATACTGTGAGAACCCATTTAGGTATGCTCTCCAAGGATCGAAAACAACCCTCGCTAGTATATTTCAATGAAAAGTTCACTTTGCATGAATAATCATATGTAGATGTTTTAATTATTGAATACATATTAACTTGAGTTTCAAAGAAATAAATCCTCGTTCCTGCTAAGGAGATGTATGGATATCGAGATTAATTTAGGAAACAAGTTTTACATCATCGAGTCGTTGTAGTATAAATGAAGTTTGTGAGTATCTTTTCTCGGAAAACTCTCCGCGAGGCTATAACTTCGGCCCACTAGGGAATTCCTAGTGGTTTAAGGCCTTGTTGCATATGGTCAATGCAATCGCACTCTGCGAAACGAGAATTAGTTTAGGACTACACATTTTTGGCCACTTATCTATTTTAGTGTCTCTTCTTTGCTTGAGGACAAGCAAAGTGTTGTTTGGGGGGTAGTGTGATAAGCACCCAAAATGTGTATTATGAAACCCCATTGAGACATATAAATTTGGTTCATTATGTGTTTAATAATCATGAAATAAATATGTTTTCATACTTTTTGCGGTATTTTGCGGTAAACATGGAAATATTGGTTAAACCTGCAATAAAGCCACGAGGAACAGTATATATGAATTCTTCCAAAGCCCGTAGAAGCATCAAACTTCCAAAGCTCCTACCTCTCGAACCCAGGGACTCGAATGCGACAAAGAGAGCTTTCGGACAATCGCATGATGATGAACTCTACGCATAGGGGAAGTTGTAAAACTGCCCAAAATACCGGACTGCCACTGGACTGCACATGGACCCACTATGCGGGGCCACAAGATTGGATGAGTCATCAATCATGGAGCATGTCAAGACAAAGATAACAAATTATTGGTGCAAAGTTGACACCTTGCATGTAATAAATTAGATTAGGTGTTAATAGTGAGAAAAAGGCAAGGTGTCACTTTGTTTTAATGTGGTAGATAAAAATGAATCAATGTGGTTTGATAATTCACGTGGGAGGAAATGAGATTTCTCTCAAATGGAGAAGAACTTAGACAAATGTGGGGACACTCCATTTACTCCCTTGACTTATTTTCCTCACATGACATTATTTTAGTTCCTTAGTAAAAATGAGAAGTTAGTTTTGGTTTTTATTAAAAAGCTTGTAATAGTTTTAATGGAGGAACACTTGTTCTTCTAGAAAATATAGAAGTGAGTTTGGTTATGGATATTTCTTCTTCTCTCTCTCTCTCTCTTTCTCTTTGGTGTTTTTATTAGTTCATAAGTCTTTGTCCCAAGGATCATGAGCTAACTTCCCTTTTGGGGAGTTAGTCTAACTCATGTGAGGGTAAACCAATTGTTGGTTTGGTAGGTTTAGGAAGAACAACTAACTCTACATCCTACCCCAAAATGGTAGTTGGTGTAGAGTTTAGTTAGAAATCAAGCAATGAGCTTAGAGATAAGTCATTGTTTGGTTTCACTTGCTAGCATGTATGAGCTCTTTAGTGAGCCATGCATGCTAGGGATCAAATCTATTTTTCCGTTAGGGACTTGTCTATGAGTCTAGGAAGAATCAAAACCTATTTCAAATCAACACTAATGATAGTTTCACATGAGGAGGATTAACTCTCCAATTTCTCTTTCAAATTTCCATTTCGGTATTAAGTGCATGTTTTCATTGTTAATGTTTTTATTAATGTTTGTATAGGAAGGAAAAATCTAACATTTATATTATATCCTTACTCCTTAATTTCCCTTTATTGTAACATCTAATTTTTAGTTGTTCTAAGCTTTAGGTTAGTTCGAATTCTTATTCAAACTCTACGAAATGAAGATCGTGAGTAAGGAATCTTGATTGCTTTTACATTAATTTAGAGAGTTCAAAACTCTAAGTAGTGTTCTCCAAGCATATATCACTTACAACTCCACCAAGTCACCAACACTCCTACCACTCATGCTCTCTGAAATTTCTCCTCCTCCCTCTTTTGTTCTTTTAAGTTAGTCTTGCGTCTCTCACAAAATTGTTGTTATTCCTACCAAATTTTCACTTTGAGAATGAGCTCAAGTGGTGGAAGCAACATTCAAGATAAATTCTTCCGTTAAAATCACCATAATAACTTTCAAGGTTCTCCAAGTGACATGGAATTAGATTTAACACTACTGCAATCTAATTATTGGTCCGATGATGAACTCCACAACAATGTTGAAATTAGCTATCCCAATATGACCGAATTATTTACAATAATTGAGGTAATAATTTGAAATCTTATATTTTTATTTATTTATTTATTTTATCAATAACTTAGCAAAAAACAAATTTTTGTCAATAATATCTAAGATCAAGGATTTACGCAGGTCTTCAAAGATCGTTGCTCGTTGATCCAATGGTGTTCAATAGTTGGTATGACTGTTAGAGTTGTGGTTATGATATTAAGGTCTGATAATTCGAGACTTGGGCGAAGACCTAGAGTTTTCTTGAGTTGCGAAAGGAGTGGAAAATTTAGACCATATGTAAAGCCGAAAATATTGAACAAAAAAATGAAAGAATATAGACAATCTAGTTCAAAGAAATGTGGCTGTCCATTTGTATTGAAAAGGGAATTAGGAAACAAAGGTGGATGGATAGTGAGTGTTATATGTGGAACTCATAATCATACTATGGGAGAGGATCTTATAGGTCGTGCATTCGTCAGAAGGTTAAAAGCTGAAGAAAAATTGATTGTTCAAGATTTGTCTTTGAGTGGTGTTAAACCGCGTGAAATTTTACCCCTCTTGAAACAGAGAGATGACAATAATTTATCAAACAAAAGTACTTTATACAATTATCGTCACAAGAATCAGTTGGTTCGGTTAAGTGGCAGAAACCAAATGCAAGAATTTCTAAGAAATTTAGATGAATTTAGTTATACAGAGTTTCATAAGGATAATCCAGTAACAGGTGAATGTAAAGATTTGTTGTTTGCACATCCCCAATCAGTTCATTTGGCAAAGTGTTTTCCCGAGGTCATTGTCATAGATTGCACATATAAGATGAATGTGTTCAAGATGCCATTGTTTGAAGTTGTTGGGTTCACATCCACGATGAAGACATTTTGTATTGCTTTTGGGTATTTGAAAAGTGAGAAAGAAGATTCTTACATTTGGGTTTTGAGGAGGTTGCGTGATATTTTGGACTACAAATTAAAGCTATTTCTGTAAAGATAATTATGACTGATTGTGAGTTAGTCGACACTTATGAATGCAATAGCTGTAGTGTTTCTTGAAGTTACACACTTATTGTGCCGAGTTCACATCAAGAGGAACATTGAGACAAATCCCAAAAAAATATTTGAGAAATTTGTTAAGTATGAACAATTTATGTTTATATTCAAAATAGTGATAACATCGTACTGAAGTTGAGTACTTGGAACATCTACGTTGTTTTAAACTTGAGTACGGAGATCATTATAATGTGGTGGAATAATACATAGAAGACCAGCAGTGGCTTTCGAAGTACAAAGAAAGGTTTGTCTCAGCTTGGATAGATCTCCATATGCATTTTGGTACTTCGAGCAGTAACCGAGTTGAAAGTATGCATTCCTCTTTGAAGAGGCATTTGGGTTCTAACAATGTTAACTTCTGCCGAAACTTTAATTTGATTAATAATATCGTGACAAACTAAGTGACAAAAATTGAAAGTTCTTTTAATAGGAGCTTGAATCTCTGGGATCATCGTTACAAACAAAACACATATGTGCAACTTAGAGAGTACATTATTTCTAGAGATGCATTGGATTTGATAGCAAAAGAGCTAATAAGGTCTGTTAGAGTTGGGACATATGAAATTCGTTGTCGTTGTGTTTACAAGAGTATTTATGGGCTTCCTTGTGCGCATAAGTTATGTGAAATTGTTCTAATTGGTAGGGGAAGTATCCCCTTATCTTTGATACACCCTAGGTGGAGACAACTTAGTAGCACTCCGATTGATATTCCTAATGGGTCCTTTGATACTCAGCCCAAGCTTGCACAGATTTAGAAAAAGTTTCAGTCTCTCTCAGATGAACAAAAGGTTTTAATGCTGAAAAAGTGTGTAGAACTAGGTGATCCAAAGGCAACCATGCGAGAGCCTCGGGTTAACACCAATGTAAGGGGTAGGCCACCTGGAATAAAAATTGGTGTGAAGACTTGTAAAGGTAAAAGTGACACAAAGAGAGAGCATTCAACTTTCGAGTATGAACAAACAGTTGAGGAACAAATTGCAAGTCAAGAAAGCAAGAATAGTAAAGCCAAGAAGTTGGTACCATGCAAAAGAAGACCAAGAGGAACTCATATTTAAGTGTTTGTAGATTTACCTGAAATTGGGTCTAATCGGGATGATGGGTTACAAGACTTAAATCCATTGATATGAGACTTCATTGTGGATTGGCAAGATGTTGAACCGAATGGACATTGTGGATTTAGTGTGATTGCACAATGTTTAGGGTCTAATGGAGATGATGCATGGATTACTGTGAGGGCTCTTATGCTGATAGAGTTGATTTCCCATGAGTCAGATTATACTTTAATGATGGGTGGAGAAGATCGAAAAGAAGGGATCAAGACAAATCTACGATGTATAATTCCATATACGATGAACCCCAATGAATAGTTTGAACTTTCTTCAATGGGAGTTTTAGCTGCTAATACTTTTCAGTGTGTCATTGTCGTCATTGGAGAGAAAGAATGTACATCATACTTTCCTTTGTGAACTGCTAGCTCCTGATCCAACTCATGTTCAGGTAGCGGTAATAAGCCACATTGGAGGGGAGGCACACATTTTGTGAAACTCGTGCTTGAAGATAATAGTCCTATTCCACCACTTGCTCCAGGATGGAAGTCATTTGCATGGACAGAAGCTTGGGATTGGACAACTATAATGGGACCAAGGATCGTGAAGTGGTATAAAAGGGTTCTAAAAAATGTTATGGATTTAGACATTTCGTAACTATCCTTGCACTGACAAGATTTTTTGGCTTTAATATCTATTTTGTGTATGTATACTGTCAGAAATTGCAAGACTATGAATTTAGACATTTTATTGTTGTTTGATATTGTTATTGTTTATTGCCAAATTGTAAGCTGCATGCCATGAGTTTTTGCATAGTTGTTTGAAGTGGCTTTGACATTTTATTAAAACTAGTTTTTGTTAAGTGCTCTGCAAATGGTATAATATATATAAGTAGGGTCATTTAGTAGAAATGATACTTTGTTTTGACCAAACTTTGCAGTAGTTCTCTCCCAAGCTTCAGTTGTTATGGAAGTATGTGTTAGGGTTGTCCCTTGCCATGAGGCACCCGAGAGTATGGGCAGAAGTACGCAACTCAGAATGGCATGAAGTATGACACTGTTTATGGCGTACACAACTCAGAATGGCAAGAAGTATGACACTGTTTGTGGCATATGCATCAATGTTTATGTTCAGCTCAATGTCACCAAACAGAGGAAGTTGTTTACAGAGTTTCAAGAGGTCTGCCAAAGTATGTCATCAGAAGTGGCATAACCTTATTTTTTTTTTAAGTATGTCATCAAAAGTGGCATAATTTTTTATTTTTTTTAGTTATTTGAGTTTGACGAGAAAATCGAGTTTTGAGTAGAACTGAAAACTGTGCGTGAGACAATAGGGTGTGTTTCCAACTTAAAATGGGGTGTGGAGACAGTTTCTTGCATGGGGTGTGGAGAGATACAATCGGGGTGGGAGGAGTATTACTCATTCTAAATCGTACTTTTATAATTGCCCAATCAGCAACTGCGTTTTACGTTGCTAAACTTTTATAGTTATTGATTTAAATATGGTAAAGTGGGCAAGATCTATTAAGGATGAAGATATGTTTTTGCGCTAATCACATCATCTCTAGTTTCACAATGGTCTGCTCAGACTGCAAGATCCTAATTTTACTGAATGGGAATCAAGCTGACATAGTGACATCTCTTGGGAATTTTGGGGTCTCTTAGGCTGGGTGCAATGGCTCCCCATTCCTTCAAAAGCGGAGGGAGTGGCGGTGGTTTTTCCCCTTATCTCTATATAACTCTCCATATATAGAGAGTATTATTGAGGAATAGAGAGTGCATTCCACGCGAGTTGAAATGGCGTGGTTTGTAAAAACCCAAATGGCGCCATTTGAAGTGGCGTGGAATGCAAAATACAATTTCATACCGCGCCATTTGAAATGGAGTGGTTTGCGAAATGTCCCCACCAAATCACATGATAATTATGAGAACAACGAATTACTACACTACCCCCCCCACTACTTCTATTTTATTACGGATGTATCCTATTACTCAATTTAATTTAATTTTGTCATGTTTTTGCGTAATTAAAACAAAGTTTTCCAAATTAATTGACAATCATAAAATAAAACAAATTGCATAACATAAAAAAAAAAAAAAAAACATTCCATTATTACAACACACATAAATTAAAATGGCATGAAATAAACACAACACTTCTAAAATATATTCAATTTCAATCAAAATTTTCGTCGCATTCAGTGAAGTCTAAGTTCCTTGATACACCAGACATACATGCTTGCATGTCTAGGTTAATTTGACGTTTCATCCCCTTATAATACATTTTCCCCTCTGGTGTCATATCTGAAGTATTTGTGCTCATGATTTTTGACGCCCACTCTAATCTCGCGAGGGTTGGCTTATTCTCTTTATTTTTACCACGTGAAGAATTTTTTTCACTGGATTCGTAAACTTCATAGGCTTTTTTCCCGCAGTCACGCGAGTCTTCAATAGCCTCCATCGCTCGTCGAGAATATTCTTCAAACTGGGTGCATTTTGTGATTAAGCTCTTTTCACTTGTTTTGCTTTGTTTCGCCCACGTACCCTTGTCGACGAAGAATTTCCTGGCATATCGAAATCAGGTGTTACCCCAGTCTCGACACCAATGTTTACTGACGCGGGTGATGTGAAATTCATATTGTTAATGGAGATGCCAAGTGTCGGTGGGACTTCATGTGGAACCCATTTATGGTTGTCTTTCAATAGTTCCCATGTGTGATCCATGGTGAAATTCTTGTGACTCGTTGACCTTTTGACATACATCTGTTAAGAAAAATTATACCAATTATACAAACTGTTAAGAAAAATTATACAAACTATAACACAAAATGAAATACAAATTAAATTCAACAATACTAGTGAATTTACAATCAATACTTACAATATGTGCATCGTTTACTCCAGAAATGTTAAAAGATTTAGCTTGATGAACACAACCACGAAACAAAGTTATAGCTTTGTTGATAATTCCCCAACGACCTTCCAAGCTTTTCTTGGTTCAATGAATATAACAGAACTTCAATCTCTCTGTCTCGTAGTGATTCACAATATTATCCCATAGCATGTTATAGGACTGGTTGATCCCGGTAATTGGATCAATAGAGAACTGTAACCATGCTTCAATCAAAATTGTGTTTTCCATTGGGTTAAATGACGATTTCCTAGAAGACATTGCTATAAAACAAGCTTAGTACTAAATGAGAATAAAACTGAGAGAATGAGATTTTGTTTTTTGTTGGTTCAAAACAAAATGAGAAATGTGTGAATTGTATGATGAGAATGGATATGTATTTATAACTAAAAAAAATCATAAATGTGGCACTCGCTCCAAGTCAGGAAATAAATGTGGCACTCGCTCCAATCTCCAATCTCCATGATCAATTATTATCCAATCTCTAATATCCATTATTAAAGTTCAAACTGTAACTTTCCATTATTAAAATTGTTACAGTAAAATTGGTACAGTAAATTTCCTGAGGTAAATTTGAAATGGTAACTTTCCAATGGTAAATTTCAAATATACTAATTTATGAAAAATTGTAACTATTACAATCCAATGGTAAAACTGTTACAATAAAATTGGTAAAATTATTTTCCAACTGTAAATTTTTAATAGTAACTTTCTAATGGTAAAAAAATATCATATCCACAACATAATAATATCAACTATCTTATCCTCAAAAAATCTCATGATTTGTGAAAATCTTATCCTCAAAAAATTTGGACCTCAATTTTAGATTTCATTTGTCTATATAAACAAACCTAAGCATATACCATTCCAATGTACCTTCTTACTTCGTTCATTATTTTCTCTTTCTTGTATAACCTTAAGAAAAATGGCCTCTGGAGCTGGTCTTTCTCATCATTATTCTTCCAGCTCTTCTGATAATGAAGACAATGATGTTATTAATCGAAGAAATCATTTTCTTCAATTCTACCAACAAGATCAAGATTTTTTGGATATCGCAGCTAATGGCATCCAAGCAAATCTTGCTGCAGCGGTTGCTACCTATAATAATGACATTCAACCTGAAAGGCCCCGTCTAGGGTCTATTGCAAGACACAAGTATCATAACTGGAATAGAGCCATGGGCAATGCTCGTCTAAAGGCTGATTATTTTGGTCCGAATCCCACATATGATGAAGGCATTTTCAACAGTCGCAACCGAATGAGTAGTCAGCTATTCTTAAGGATTAGGAGTCGCCTAAAGCAATATAGTGACGTTTGGAAGAAGAAATATGACACAGCTGGTAAATTCGGATTGTCATCTCAAGGAAAAATGTTGTGTGCATTGCAAACGGTAGCTTACGGAACCCAAGCTGATTTTCTGGATCAGTATTTCCACATTGCTAAATCAACCATACTCTCATATGTAAAATTGTTCTGCCAACATATAGTGGAGGCATTTGGTCCCAAATATTTGAGAGAACCAAACCAGGAGGACATTGCAAGGTTGCTTAACGTTGCTGAGCTAAGGGGGTTTCCAGGAATGCTTGGTAGTCTCGATTGTATGCACTGGACTTGGGAAGCATGTCCAACAGAGTGGGCAGGATAGTACACTGGAAAACATGGAGCTGCAACCATCGTACTCGAGGCAGTTGCTTCTTACGACATGGGGATATGACACCCTTACTTTGGCCTACCAGGTACTAATAATGACGTTAATGCTTTGTGGCGCTCTACTCTTTTCAATAATCTCATGTTTGGTCTTACCCCTCCTGCAAACTACACTCTCATGGGTAGAAAATACACCATTGGTTATTTTCTGACGGATGGTATATATCCTAAATGGTCTACACTAGTGAAAGCTATAAAAAAAACCTAGAGGTGAAAGAGAACAATTTTTTACAAAGATGCAAGAGTGTTACAGGAAAGATGTTGAATGAGCATTTGGAGTTCTTCAAAAAAAGATTTGCCATTGTTAGGGGTTGAGCTCTCCTATGGGAGAAAAATGTGTTGCATGATGTTATGTCAGCATGCATAACATGATTGTGGAATAAGAAAGGCATACATATGTGCTTGCAGAAGAGTTTGGAAATTTACCACCTATTAGGAACTATAATTATGAAAAGGCTGCTGTCCCACATATTGTTGTTGAACGAGATACTAGTAATGTTAAATTTATAAGAGTCCTGCAACGTTTAGCTCACATGCACAATTGAGCTGAGCATAGAGAATTAGAACAACGCTTAATTACTCACTTGTGGGAATGGCGTGCAAATCAATAAATAAAGTTGTTTGGTGTCTTATTATTTCCAAGTTCAAACCAATAAATAAAGTTGTTTGTTGTCTTATTATTTCCAAGTTCAAAGTAACCAATAAATAAAGTTGATTTCCAAGTTCCAGTCTTCACGTTTCAATGTTGTATGTTGTATTGTATGTAACTTTTAAGTTTCGTATTTCAAATGTTATGTGTTCAAAGTTACATATTATAAACTATCTTTTGAATTAATTTAAAGTGTGAAAAAAAGAATAAAAAATGGATAGAGCCTCCTTTGTATTTTCAATACTTTTTCATAATATTAATCCTATCATACCTGCAATTAATGTATCATAAACTACATTATTATAACTACAAAGTAAAAAAAAAAAACCGACAATCTCCTTGTATTTTCAATACTTTCCCATAATCAACATGATATCAAATAGATACACCATTCGAGGAAATTAAATATTTCTTACAAACAAAATAAATAAGGTTTAAGACTTAACAAGTCCTCCACTTATTACAACTTAAAAGGAAAAATATTTTAAGAACTGCCTAGTCTGATACGCGCCATCTGTAACCCACTATTCTTATCTAGGTGGCACTCCGTTAACTACGTGGATCACCTGAAAAAGAATTTATATAAAGACATCAATGCGCCGAGCAAGCAAAATATACCAACAAATCCTCAATAACAATTAGAATAAGAATTGAAGAGAGGGAATAATAGCAACCAAGACTTTACACAATATAAACCCGAGGACAATACTACATTATCCTATATATAAAACAAACCCTTTCATGCCTTGTAGAATTAGGGGATACATACAAACCCTTTCATGCCTACTCCAATCAATTACTAACCCCACCTATTATTAAGAAAAAAGAAGGTATAATTTACTTGCCTTAAGCCCAAAGCCACATGTACAAGCAAGCACCAAGCTTATACTCTAATCACTAACTTTAAGTTCTCCAATATCCCACCAAGTCTCTCTTTCTCTCTTAATCCCTAGCTCTCTCTGATTTTGGGAGAAAAGAAAAATAGTAGGTTGGGTAGTATATGTGTGCGAGGACTAATAACTAAAGCTATTGGGCCACTGTATGAACCCCTTTGATACACCCTAATCTTACATGTCTCCACTCCTCGGTTTCATGCTCAAGATGAGAAATAATCGCCATTTGAATTGATCAGCTGAACCCTTTTGGGTTGCCTACGTACCCCCGAGCCCTTCTCGGAGGATCAAGCTGTGTTGTAGTTCTCCTTTTCCTTCCTCCCTTTTCTCTCTCTCCTCTTCCTCCTATAACTCCTTTTCTCTTTTGTAACTTCCCTTCTTTTTCTGGTTCATTGATCTCCCTTTTTATCCTGTGTCCACTACCTTTCCATGTCTCGCTTCGGTCCCCTGGCAATTAGGGTTCTACGGACCTGATATACTACAGCATGTTCTTTCTTTACTATTTTGCATCCGGCCCACTTGCCACATATAACCTCTCATGTTGTGAATATGACCACTACAGATGCCCCCTCTCGGGTCTGTCGATGAAGGCGGTGGACCCGAGAAGACCTTGACCTCTCCTGTAATCGTACTTGAATTTCAAACCTGCACAGTACCATAGGACTTGATCTCACGTTTTTTATTTTGTGTATTCCTCTGACACTAGCCGGATAGTGCGAAGCATATCCGCGAAGGGCTCATTCCCCCGCTGTCTCTGGCAGTTGGGGGCAGCTCAGTTTGCCCCCAGGTTGATTCCACGAAGGCTCATCCCACTACCATTCTGCGAAGGGTCTCCCCTTGGTACTCACTCTTCACAATCCATCATCATGCCCACGAAACGTCTCTGCCCAGCTATCAACTCTCCTTCATAGAACTCACTACTAAGTCCACGGAGGGTCTATTCCCTTTCGCTCTCACTCTTCAAACTCAACATATTACCCGTGAAGGGTCTCATCCCCTTCTCCACGGCACTCTGTAAAACTCCACATCATGTTCACGAAGGGCTCCATGCACCCCGCTCTCTGTGGACAACTGTGAAGCTTGATGGGGCCGCTCAGTTTGCCCTCAAGTTTGTTTCGGACGTATATTCCGCGAAGGGCTCATCCCCCCAGCTGTCTTTGGTCAGCTGTGAAGCTTGATGGGGCAGCTCAGTTTGCCCCCAAGTTTGATTCGGACGTATAGTCCACGAAGGGCTCATCCCCCCCCACTGTCTTTGGTTAGATGTGAAGCTTGATGGGGCTGCTCAGTTTGCCCCCATGCTTGATTCGGACACTGCGGTCCACGAAGGGCTCATCCCCCCCGCTCTGGCTTTGAGGCAGCTCATTTTACCCCAAGCTTGATTCGGACACTACGGTCCACGAAGGGCTCATCCCCCCCGCTCTGGCTTTGAGGCAGCTCATTTTGCCCCAAGCTTGATTCGGACACTGCGGTCCGCGAAGGGCTCATCCCCCCCGCTCTGGCTTCGAGGCAGCTCATCTCTATCTCTTCCCACACAAAAGTAGACCAAGTATCCTCTAGTAAATATGTGCGGTCAAATTCTCAAGGCATTAAGAGATAATAGTGTACATGTAAGTAACTCAGTGCAAATATATCATGCCCTTAATGTTAACTGTAAGTCCTCACTACATAGAGATGCCAGCAGACTCTGAGGTTCTCCATATAGCTAGTACGGGGTTCGACCCCGGTCTTACTCCATGTTATATCATGCAATAAACCTCTAATGCAGAAAGTAAAATCTTTGACAATATAGTGTATGCAAATAAGGTAGTAAATAAGGTACGAGGGATCCATCTCTCAATACCAACTCAATCTCCACTCTGTTCCACGGTACCGCGGATCTTTCTCTTTCTTTGTAACCTGAAATTTTTATATTTGAGCTTTGTACAAATAACACGTGAGTTTTAACGAAGAACATTAATTCAGCATAAGTATTTGCATAAAAATATAATGGTGATCATGTGCTCCAAACATTGTACCATCCGTCTTACCCTGAGGTGTACAACCCCGTTCCTCATTCATGGTCTGTGACTTCCCAGAGCGAATAGGTTCGCGGAATACCACGAGGTCTGGGGACAATCCCAATCTGTCCCCACATACATCTTTGCCCAGGACGGGGACAAGGCTTGCTTGCCCCTTGTGTAACTATGGCTAACGGCCGAGTCCCTACTCGTCCGTCCATTACGTACATGACGGTAAAAGAAATGAGTTACCTGCCGCGGTGTATGTCTCTTTACGCTTTTTGTAATCATCTTACCATCCGTATTCAGACGCTCCAGAACGTTGATCTCAGCCCCAATCTATTGATCCCATTGTTCCTTTGTCTCTCCAACTTCCTCGCTGTGCTTAGCAGCCTCCAAGTTTCCCACTCCATATATCAAAGCGGTTATATAATAAATCAGATCGGAACCAAATTGTTGCCCAAGATGTTGCCGAACTGTTCTCTAACTTCAATCATTCTTCTGCATTTGCAAAACCCATCAACAAATGTGTTATAGGTCGATATCATGAGAGAAACACCTCTGCTCATCATATCGTCCGCAAGTGCTAGAGCCTCACTGAACTCTTCATTCGTACAATACCCACATGTTAAAGGATTATAGGTGTATGTTGAGATCACCAAACCCGATTCCAACATCTTCTCAATCAAATCCTTAGCGTCGTCTAACTGTCCTTTATTCAATAGCCCATTAATTAAAACATTGTAAGTAACATCAGTGAGTGCACACCCTCTCTCCTGCATTTCTGAAAAGAGGTGTACTGCTTCATGAATCTCCCCTTCCTTGCAAAACATATTGAGCAATGTATTATAAGTAACAATTGTCGGCCTAATCCCACACTCACCCATCACCTTATATACCTCTCTAGCTTCTCTTACCAAATTCTTATCTCGAAGACTCGAACCCAGGTTCCTTATAAAGAGGTAAGAACTCCATCCTGCTACACTCTAGCAATTCACCTTATATACCTCTCTAGCTTACCTCACCAAATTCTTATCTCGAAGCATCCTTAGTATCCTGTTACAATTCCTCACATCTGGTAACAACCCTTTTCTTACCATCTTATCCAAAGCCGCCAAACATAACACCACACTCGAAGTTTTGGTATAAATCCAAAGCAATAAGTCAAGAAGCTTAATTTTCACTTCATTTTTAATGTACCCGTCCATCAGAACATCCACTACTCCAAACAAATTATTCCAAACAACATTTTCCATAACCGAATACGCAGTCCGCATAAGCCCATTCTCGACAAGAATCTCTTGAAGAGTAAAAATGAAGTTTTTGAAATGCCCAAGACTGTTGGAGTTCTAACACTACAAAGGATCATGAGTATTTTGTGTTTTCCTTCTTTTTGACCATTATTGTAAGGAAGAAGAAAGGTTAAGAAGAAGAAGAAGAGGAGTTGTGTGATAAGAAAGGTGTTTGAGAAAGTAGTTGTTGGGTGGTTATTTTGAGGAGGGACGAAAGGTTGAAAAAGAAAGAGACGTTGGACAATTTGATTGAAAGTTTTTGATGGGAATTCTTCCACTGATGCGTTCGAGAACAAAATGATGCGGTAGAGAACAATTTTTTTTTCCTGTTCCCCACAGACGGTGCCATTGTATGAACCCCTTTGATACACCCTAATCTTACATGTCTCCACTCCTCGGTTTCATGCTCAAGATGAGAAATAATCGCCATTTGAATTGATCAGCTGAACCCTTTTGGGTTGCCTACGTACCCCCAAGCCCTTCTCGGAGGATCAAGTTGTGTCGTAGTTCTCCTTTTCCTTCCTCCCTTTTCTCCCTCTCCTCTTCCTCCTATAACTCCTTTTCTCTTTTGTAACTTCCCTTCTTTTTCTGGTTCGTTGATCTCCCTTTTTATCCTGTGTCCACTACCTTTCCATGTGTCGCTTCGGTCCCCTGGCAGTTAGGGTTCTGCGGACCTGATATACTACAGCATGTTCTTTCTTTACTATTTTGCATCCGGCCCACTTGCCACATATAACCTCTCATGTCGCGAATATGACCACTACAGCCACCATACATAAGCCCATTACTTAACATGGGCAGAAGTTAGTCTAAGCCCAAAGGTCAAAACACTAACACTGATTAATCATCTAAGCCCAAAGGTCAAAACACTCTCTCTGAGGGTAAGGTGTGTAAGACAAGGTCGCATCCACTGGTTGTGAGATATGAACATCATCTTGGAGACCAGATGGACCAATGTAGTCCACGTTTACAGCTCTACGCAAGGCGGGGAGAAGCATACATACTGACACATTACCCCAATAAGCTTTGTACTGGTCCTCACTAACACGTCGGACCAAACTAGCAGCAAGAACACCAACATTTTCTGACCACCACTATAGTGTCGCAGGAGAGGCCTGACTAAGATCTGCAAGGGAAGGTGAATCACAAGGAATTGAAGTTTCACCCGTCACTTGGCGCCGACAACGCTCTCCCAAATACCATGTATGTACATGAGCTCCAAACATAATGTATCGTAGGTCAGTCAACTCTTTAGCCTTCTGAACGTAATGATGTTCTATGTAACCCTTCCATGGCTGCCATATAATAGAAGACCGACTACGAAACTCTAACTGCTGTTGAGCTAGGTCTAAAATATGACGACCTTCACCCGAGGCATGCTGATGAAAACTTGGACCCTAATTATTTATAGCTGGAAACTGGTTAAGCTCAGGTACTTTGCGAACGTGCATGCCATTTTGGTAATAAGAGTAATACCAGTACTGAACACAATTAATTTAGATTAACTTACAAATTAAAATAACTAAGTACTTAATTTAATAATTAACATGTAATTAATTTTCATTACCTCAAGCACATGCCATATCGTCGACATAGTTTTTAGTCCCAGGTTCAGTGCCATAGCGACATACTTTGTCCAAAGATCGAATTAGGTACGCATACGCAGCTCCTCCCCAATCATAACCACAAATATCGTCTATAGTAGTAAGACTCACCAAATACCCCAAATGCACCGTGCAATTGCTTTTTGGACACAAAATATGACCAATAGCATACAACATAAAATCTCGTAAAAACATATCCCTTTCCACCTTTTCATCGGAATATGCATAGCATGTATATTGCTCTAAATGAACCAACTTGATGCTACCATACTGAACAATGTGATATATTCTTCAGTCAACTCAAATGACTCAAATCTCTTATCATAAGCCAGTGGCTTCCTAACTCCAATACGCAAACCAGTCAACATAGTGAAATCAAGTGGCGTGATTCCTAGCTCCCCACACGGTAAGTGAAACGTATGGGTAGAATCCCACCATCTCTCCATAATGGCCTCTGTCAAAGTATGGTCAGCCTGCTCATCATCTATTCGTGCAAAAATGTCGAACCCAATGTCATTAATGAATTGCCTAAATTTGACGGTGTCTATTAATTTGATCAACTTCAACACAGGAGTCCAAGTCTCTTTGAGACCAATTTTTGCAACTGTCCCACCATTTCGAACACTATAAGATACATGTGTCTCTTCATTTGGAACAAAACGTTCATACAACGTGGGATCATCTGATGTAATAGTAAGATTTGTATCCTCTAAACGAGAAGATATTTATTTCTCGGCCTTTTTTCTACTCCTTGAACTCCAAAGTACATGCCCAAATCCGGACATTTTACTGGAGATCAACTCGAATTAAACAATGTACATGAAGATATAATTTAACAATAATTCAACTAAACTAACGTGTTTCATGAGTCAAATACGAAACAAACTACACTAAGCTAACCTTATTAAACAAAGTTCTCATACACAATACCACTTGAAAAATAATTCTCATACACAAACGATACACAATACCACTTGAAAAATAATTCTCATACACAATACCACATGAAAAGACAAAGTGCACAACCATAAATGAAGCAACGCCAAATAAAATTCCCAAAACCCATACTGCTACATCCTATCCAAAATTGATTTTTTCAACTTGTTATTGATTTTTTCAACTACTACAATACCATATGTTGCTTTCTTTACTGCTTTTCATTTTGCAGACCTCAATTCAATCCCACTCATGCATTATGGTTTCTAGTAAGGTCTAAGGATACACAAATTATTATTGAAAGGGGAGGAAGACTTACCCAGTGAGAAAATCGATCGAAATCCAAGCGGTACTGTTTTCACTTTTCAGTCTTCTTTATTCGACTTGTTATTGTTTTTTTAATTTTATAAGCTGCATCGAGTTTAGACTAGAATACTGCAATGCAGTGGGGCGTGAGCGGAGAAGCATGTTAATTAAGAACAACCCCTTGCATTGAACTACGAATTACCAACAACTGAAAGCAAACCCCCATTAACAGCTTCCTCCTCACCAAAAACAAATGATCCTTAACTCTAAACGACGCATGAAATCCAACAATAAAAGCTCCAACAGTAAGTGAAACCAAACATTCAACATAAAAGCTAAAGTATCAACAGAAACCAAACCGAAGTAAATTAAGAATTACTAGCATATGATTCGTGATATGATCTGAAAACCTTTAAAACAAATTTCCCTTTTTCAGTAAGAATAGTACGTACAAATTTAATTTAATCAAATCAATAAAGAAGAAGACGAAGAAGAAATCTCCCCAACAGAACATCAATTCGGATAACAACATCTCATAATGTATTACAACACTATAATCTTCATTCTTTGATTCAATAACATATTTCATCTTTCAAGATAAACTAACAATAAATAAATAAATATTCAATAAAATCCAAAATCCAAATTTGAGAAATTGCAAGAAAAACTAAAACTGAAATACTCCCAAATTTATGAAACCATAGTTTAAAAATTTTTGACTATCGTGGAACAAATTTATGAACAAATGAAATCTATATTCATAGATAGTGTCAACCCGAATCAAAATACGATTAACGGCATAAGCAACAAGAATAGGATCAATCAAGAATGGAAAGACCAACACCCCACCCCCAAACAAATTTTTGACAACATAATTTAAAAAAAGTTTGTTTAAAAACGTGGGTCTTTTAAAGTCAGATTTCCGAGACTTGCTAGATTACTATTTTTATGGTTTTAATATATTTTTACTTTTTATGAATACAGATTAATCTAAGAGAAAACAATAAAGCAATAAAGACATAATTCACACTATAGAGAAACATGACTCAAAAATCGAAAAAACATGTAAGAGTGGAAAACGTAAATTATGTTAAACGTGGACTTAAGATCCGGTACTTACAGCCATACACTCCAATAGGTGGGCCCGATTACCTTAATGGTGCACTTGCCAATATATAGAAGAGTGGAATGGAGTACACCAAAGTATAAAATGAGCCATTTATAGTCAGATACTCGAGACTTTAACAAATAACTATATATATACATACCCTGCAGTTTGCCATATATCAACAACCGAAATAGTTTTGGATATTGCCATAAATAATTATCAGATAAAACACATCCAAACACCATCAAACACCATGATTTCCCATGATGTAGCATAACGGAATGAGAGAGAATACTAATAAATCTAGAATCTAGCCTAGCATGCAAAGTCTTCTTGATTTTCCAACGAAAAGGTGGGCAAGTGAATGATTGTGAGAAAATGGATGGTTGTGGAAGATATGGCGGATATGGATAAATTATAGAAGTAAGAAATGGAAGAAATGAGAGAGTGGGTTTATCACAAAATTCATTGGTGGAGTGGGTTGGTATACTCACACAACTGAAAATGAAAGTATCTGGTGGCTCTGTAGGTAGGAATTTCGTACTAGGAGAAACAAGAGGGTCAAGTGCAAACTCAAGGTTCCTTTGAAAAGGTGGAGGGCAGGGAACATTGATGGAAGGTGAATTGGTGACAGGATAATGTGAGGTGGGTTAATAGTGTTCAGCTAGAGCTCTCAAGTCTATATCATCAGAAGTTTTTAGATATGCAAGACATTCTTCAATGGGTGGGTTAGAAGAATCACTGGGATAGTAGGTGAAAAATTATTCTTCTGTCATGGCGTAAATGTTGGAACTTCCGAAGGAAAGAAATTGGTGCATCTGATTATCAGGAAACATGTTATCGAAATAATCTTAATCTAAGCTCTAGATCATGCTAACCTCTCTATCCGAAGTCGTATCTGGGAACTGTTTCGTCGTTTTAAAAACATTTACCTCAACAGAAATATGGCCAAAAGACATGGACATCGAACCATCGTGGCAGTTTATGAGCGCGTTGGCAGTAGCCAAGAAGGGATGCTCTAAAATAATAGGAACAGAGTCGTTAGCAACTTCTGTGTCGAGGATCACGAAGTCGGCCAGATTGTAGAAATCCTGAACCTTAACAAACACGTTTTCAACCACACCCTTAGGATACTTAATATACCGATCAACTAATTGCAACGTCATTTTAGTAGGTTGCATCTCCTGTAGACCTATTTGTTTATATAAATAATAAAGGAGTAAGTTAACACTTACCCCCAGGTCTAATAGTGCGATCTTCGTGTGGGAATCTCCTAAGGTGCATTGTACAATAGGACAACCAGGGTCCTTGTACTTAAAGATTCCATTATGTTCAGATAAAGTTGGAAACTGTTAAGTTAAAAATGAGTCTTTAGGAATATTTGTCTTACGCCTAGTAGTGCACAACTCTTTGAGAAACTTAGCATGGTGAGGTAATTTTTTAATTGCTTCAAGAAATGGTAGGTTTATCGTTAGATTTTTGAAAACTTCCCTAATCTCATCGAAATTCGTATTCTTGGTTAACATGACTAATCTCTAGGGAAACGATGGTTTCTCTCTATATTTAGCATATGGATCAACAGGATGTTTAACCTTGGCCTTTTGTTTCTTAGGTTGTGGTTTAACTGGTACCTCTACAAGGGTAGGATCTTCAGTTACTACTTTGGTATCTAGTAAAATATCAGGTGTAGGGACTACTGGTGGGGTAACTACAGGCATAGTTACGGCGTTATCAACCACTCTGCCAGAACGGAGAGTGGTGATGGCATTTAGCGCACCTACGTTTCCATTTTCATTACTAGTATTACCATTTACCTCAAAGGCTGTGTTTGTTATTTTAGGATTAGGTATCGCTTGACTTAGAAACACACCTTTTGGTTGTACTTTCTCTTGGGTTAACTGCTGTAAGGAAAGTTGGATGGCCTGTAAAATCTGTTTTTGGGTTTGCATAAAGGTATCGAAATGATCCGGTTGTGGAGGAGTGTTTGTTACAGGTTGTGTGACAGGAACTATGTCACGTTGATTATTAATGGGTGGGTTGTGATAGTTATTATTTACCGAAACGATACCTCTATTAGTATTATAATTATTATTGTTATAATTATTATAATTACCTTGTCCTTGTCCTTATCCTTGTCCTTGTCCCTGTCCTTGTCGTGGTGGAGCTTGGTTGTAATTGTTTGCTAGCCTAACATTTTGATTATTATACCCTGGAGGTGTAACTTGTTGATTATTTCTCCAACTGAAGTTAGGATTTTGTCTCCAAGAGGCATTAGGAATAGGATAGCTATTAATGGAGCAAACATTATCTAGTTGTGATGGTCGTTGTTCGTAGGTGAGCGGACAGTAGGAGTTGGGATGCTCAGGACTCAAACAGAAATTACATGGAATAGAGTTGACATTCATGACAGAGGTAGGCTTTTGTTGAACAGAAATAGCTTCTACCTTTTTAGTGAGAGATTTGATTAAAGTTTTAAGCTCAGGATTAGGTTTAATCTCAAACATACCGGCAGCCTTAACTGTTGAAGAAGAACTAGCGGAGCGGGGGATATCGTCACTACTCCCCAGTTATTATTACACTTTGTTTGATCTTCTAAAAATCTATAAGCCTCTGAGGCTCCTTTACTGAGGAAACTACCCCCATTCATTATATCAAGGACCTCTTTGTGATAGTGTAAAAGCCCCTTGAAAAAGGCACGAACTAACGTGTCTTTCGCAAGGTTATGGTGTGAACACTTTATAAGAAGATCAGTGAAACAATTCCAGGCCTCGGAAAAGGATTCATGAGGATTCTGGCTGAAAAAATGAATCTTAGAAAGCATTTCATCTGTCTTCAGTGGTGGGTAAAAATGTTCCATAAACAATTGAACAAGTTTGGCCCATGAGTCCACAGAATTAAGCGCTTGGGCAGTTAACCAAGACGTCGCCTTATCTGCTAGGGTGAAAGGAAACACCCTCAGTTTAATTTGTTCCGCGCCTATCGTAGGATGATGGAATGTGGTAAGAACTTGTTCAATCATACGCATATGCTGATAAGGCTTCTCATAGTCTAACCCATGAAAAACTGGTAACAAATTAAATATATTCGGGGGGATTCGGAAATCCCCCACTAGGTCTGCAAGAACGATGCAAGATTTTGAGCTATCATTCAGGGCTTTGTAAAAGTCAGAGAGAGGAGTCTCTCTTTCTTCAGCCATTATTTCAGGTGTAGTGTGTGGTATACTAGATAGGTGTGTATGTTGACGTTCACGATAGATTATGTTAGTCGTTTTTTCTCTACCTGACCTTAATCTCATGCAAGGCTAAGTCCAATATTAAAGAAACACGACAACAGTCAAAACAACTCTGATATGCTAGAATAAATCCTCTAACAGGCAGGAGAGGCGAGGAGTGGAAGGAGTACCTGGATGTCTCCTTGCTACGTGTTTGAATAGCGTCTTCTATACATTATTTCAGTGTATTCAAGCAGATAGCAACACTGAATAACTTTGAAAAAATGAAAGTTTGAACTAACCTGTGAAATCAGACTTATTCAAAAGAGGGTGCGTGGCGAGCTCGAATTTTGCCTAACAAGGGTGCGGGTCGCGCTCTTGCCTGACTCGAAGTCCAGGCACTTTAGCGCGGGGCGCACTTCAAATTTGGCTAACAAGGGCATGGGGCGCGCTCTTGCCCTAGACGATGTCCAGGCACTTTAGCGCGGGGAGCGCTTCAAAAATAGGTTAATCAAAGGCCGTATGACTCGGTGTATTTACGCAAAAAAATCAGCCAAGCAAATAACCAAAGTTAGAAACAAACAAGGGTGGGTGGGTTTAATGGGATTTTGGTAGGATTAACACTACTAAAGGAAATGAAACTAAACAAAACTAAGATGGCAGCGGCGCTATTTGATAAATATAAAAACTATAGTTTTACCTATTCATAAGTAATTAAACTCAAGAATAAGTAAAACTAAATGAATTTTTACTCTATGTATCAAAGATTCTACTCTCGTTATCAATGCAATATTTGGAGTAGAGAATTCGTTCCACTCTTAGCTCGTTTAGATGTAAACATATCCTAGTTTATGCAATTCTAACAAAATCAATGAAAGTAATGAAATAAAATTTAACTAAGATGGTGAATTAACTAATCAAGATGTTATAAATCAAACGACGGCAATTCAAAACTACGACATGAATATGGGAAGGAATTAGGGGAATTTGATTCCACCTTGATTCGACTTAATAAACTAACATAGAATAGTTGTAATCCGAATCGTAATGTTTTCACATAACAATTGGGTATTTCTAATCCCTAATTGTTCATGGCAATCTCTACCAACTAACAATTAGCATGTGAAGCAATTAAACTCATTCTCATGGTAAACTAATTACTTTCTAGAGTGGAATAGATCATCACAACTACATATATACTAACACAATCAAGTTTTCATCAAGGCTTCCTCAAACCCCTCTAATAGAGGTTTTAACATTGATTTATCAAACTATCATTTCTGGAATAAGAACAATAGGAACAAGACATTATTGAAAGAATAACAATTACTTTATTAATCTAATTTGAAGAGAGTCTAATGATTCAAAACTGTATTAAAACTAATTTAGAACTAAGTTTATGAATAACTAACTATAAAATTAAGACTAACTAACTATTGAATTATATAACTAAGTTATTTTTAAGAGTTAAACCTTAGTCCTCTTTATATAGAAGAGGCTAGATCCACAATTTTGTGCATAGGCTTAGGAGCCATGTTTTGGGCCGAAAAATCGAGCCCAAAATCTTATTACTTCAGTCTACAAAGGGGTTTTCAGCTGGAAATGACTTCAATAGCCTTTTCATCCATTTCTACTCCGCTAATTGGGTTAAGACTTGGACCATTAGAAAACTCTTTTTGATCCGGTCGTTTTGACATAGGGTAGGCCCAATTCCGAGGTCTGAGTCCAAAGATACGGCCTTCGGAAGTTCTGCTAACTTTTATGCGCTATTTTTGCCCGTGTTGACTTTGACTTTTCAGCTTTTACCGGGCTTTAAAAATGCTTTTTCTCTTTAAATCTTGGACTTTAGTCGTAGAACTTTTTACCAACCAACCTTTGCTCATTTATCTCGCAAAAAGAACACATTTCTGTACATATTCGACTCCAATGCCTGAAATACACAAGAGCACGATAACAGTACTAACTCTTACTTATTAATCACATAATTGGTCTAAAAGTAATATTATTAAAGGGTTATAACTATAGTTTTGGGCTCTTATCAACCCTTCTCTGAGATTCTGGGGATGTAAATAATATCATATTCTGAAAGTTGCATAGACCATTTAGCTAGCCTTCCTGACATGTTTAGTCGTTCCAGAACTGATCGCAATTAGTACTCTATGATCACTCTGATGGTGTGGGACTGGAAGTACGGTCGTAATTTCTCTGCGGAAAAAACAAGTGCTAAAGCAACTCTTTCGAGTCTAGGGTACCTTGTTTCTGCTGGTAGGAGCGTCTGGCTCAAGAAATAGATAGGCTTTTCAACCTTCTTTTCATCCACGCGTATAAGTACAGAACTGATGTCGTAGTCAGAGGAACAGAGATAAAGACCCAGGACTTCTCCCTCAACAGGTTTTGAAAGGATCAGCGGTGCCCCCAGGTATGTTTTGAGTTGATTGAACGCCTTTTGGCACTCTTCCGTCCATACGAAGGAGGTGTTCTTTCGCAGTAACTGAAAGAGGGGTTTGCACTTATCTGAACTCTTGGAGATGAACCTGTTTAGGGCTGCTAACCTGCCTGTAACTTTTTGGACCTCTTTCATGTTTTCAGGTGAGGGCATCTCTATGAGCGCTCGGATCTTATCTGGGTTCACCTCAATCCCTCTCTTAGTAACTAGGTACCCTAAAAGTTTTCCTGATGATACAACGAAAGCACACTTCGCAAGGTTGAGCTTCATGCGATACTTTCGAAGAACGTCAAATGCACGTTTCAAGTGGGAGAGATGATCTCCCCATTTAAAACTCTTGATCAGGAGACCGTCCATATACACCTCCACAATGTCACCTATTAATGCTTCGAACATCTTGTTTACCAAACACTGGTATGTGGCTCCTGCATTTTTCAATCCAAATGGCATGACCTGATAGTAGTACAGGCCATCCTCAGTTGTGAAACTTTCATGCTTGTGGTCCTCTTCATGTAAAGGGATCTGGTTGTAGCCTGACGACCTATTTGTGAAGGATAACAGTTCATGTCCGGCCGTCGCATCCACCAAATTGTCAATTCGTGGCAAAGGGTAGCTGTCTTTCGGACATGCACGGTTCAGATCCGTGAAGTCAATACAAATTCTCCACGACCCATTCTTCTTTCTTACTGGGACGATATTAGAAATCCAGGTGGGGAAATTGATTTCCCTGACAAAATTAGCTGCTTTTAGTTTTTCAACTTCAGCTTTTACCGCCCTGGATCTGTCAGCACCTATCCTTCTCGGTTTCTACTTGACTACTACTGCATCACTGTGGACATTGAGCTGGTGGCATGCCACATGAGGGTCAATTCCTGGCATTTCTTCGAATGACTAAGCAAACACATCTCTGTGCTCTCGAAGGAGCTGTATCAGAGCTTGGCGCTCTTCAGAACTCAGTAAGGTGTCGATGAAAATGGTCTTTGGCGAGCTACCACATACAATTTCCACTTCCTCTAATGGCTCCAATGAGGGGGGGGGGGTCCTCCCTCTCTCGTGGGACCAGGTCTGGGAGAGGTGGATCCAACTGTAATTGCTATTTGGCGGGTTGCCCCACCTCCATTGGTTCCAAAGGGAGTGGGAATTGCCTCGTCGCCAGCGCATAGCATGCTTTGGCAGCCACCTGATCACCTCTGATCGTCTAAATTGTCTCGTTATGTGAGAACTTCAAACATTGGTGATAGGTGCTAGGAACAGCTCAGAGTTTGTGCAGCCACGTCCTGCCCAAGATTATATGATAGGGCGTGTTAGCTTTTACTACGACAAAGTTTATGATGAGAGTTACCGGACCAGTAGCTACAGGTAGTTGGATCTCTTCAACTATCAAAGCTTTGTCCCCACTTAATCCATATAGGTTGGAGTTGGTGGCGACCATTTCAGAATCTGGAATTTGCAGCTTTTTGAATACGGCGTAGTATAGCACATCTGCTGAGCTGCCTGGATCAACCAATATAATCTCCAAAAGGAAGTGTCAAAAAAAGTGCATCCTCGTGGAGGGGGGGGGTCTGGATGCTGCAACAGTTAGCCTCAGTGAAGAGGATGAGCGGATCCTTGTGGGGTACCGCATTATCCTAAGCTCCTGTAGTCAGCTCGTTGTTCATGATCCTCATCTTCTTGGCGATGCGCATTTGATATCGCGCACCCTTTTTAGTGATTTGTCCATTACGTTTACTTGCTTTTTTGGAAATCATATTTATCTAGAGTCGTCCATTGAGAGGTCCAGCACCTGGAGGATCCTGAACTAACGTGCTGATCTCATCAAGCTGTATTGCATTCGCCTGTTCGTGTGCCACAAACTACTTCAGATACCCCCTTTCAATCAGATCATGTAGTTCATTTTTCAGGGTCCTGCAAGCTCTGGTGCTGTGGCCCTTACTCTTATGAAACTTGCGGTAGGTCGCTTGGTCTCTGGTACCCTGGGAGCCTGGCTTTAGCGGAGCTGGCCATTTGAGGTAGCTCTGATTTTTTATCAAGTTCAGAACCTCATCTGGCATTTTGTTCAGAGGGGCAAAGTTTTTGTCCATCGAGGGAAGAGCTTCTTCAGTTCCTTCCACACGTAGCTTCTTCTGTGGTTTTCCATTTGCACTACTGGCTACATTTTGGTATTGCCCTCTGGGTATTCGTCCCTTTGATGGAGATTCGGCCCTTTGGCGATTACGATTACGATCTCTCTTTGATTTTTTAGGGGAAGAATTTCCATTCCTTTCCCGAGGAAGCCCAAGAACTGTTCGACTAATTTTCTACGCTTCCTGATGTCTGTTTAGGACATCTTCCCACCCCGCATGAGTTTCAACCCTGTCAAGGAGTTCCTCTAAATTGCGGGGTGGTTTCCTGGAGAGAGATCCAAATAAGGCGTTGTTTTCATCCAACCCTTGTTTAAAAGCTATTATAGCAGTCTGTTCGTCACAAGACTCTATTTGGATTGAAATTTCCATGAACCATTGCATGTAGGACCTCAACGCCTCTCCCTCCTTTTTCTTGATGTTGAACAGTGCATCAATCCATTTTGGCTGATGCTTGTTGCATGAGTACCTGTCTATGAAGGTCTTAAATAATTCTTTTGAGGACCTGATCTGACGCTCAGGTAATCTGTGATACCACTGGAGCATTGATCCAGACAGGGAGGCTTTGAACTCCTGACACATGACATGGTCATATCTCTCATATTGTACCAAAGTGGCACAATACTTGAATACGTGATCAACCGGATCTGACTTGCCACTAAAGACACTAAACTTCGGTTGTCTGTACCCACAGGGGTATGGCTTTCTCATCATCCATGATGCAAAAGGAGATCTGCTTGCTCCCATTATGGCGGATTGAACAAGGGAGTCTTGCATTTTTCTCCCCTTGACTGTCATCCGATGCATCTGACGGATCAGGTCATTCTTCTTAGTTTCCCATGCACTTTCCTTGGTAGAAAGTTTCCTATTCTGAGTTCTTTTTCGATGTCGAGGGTCAACATCACGATCCTGGTCAGTGGACTCCGGCTCTGAGGCTGTTCCTGAGTTGTTGTATTCTGACTAAGATAGCTCGTGCCGAATTGGGTCCCCTCGCCTTGGGTTCTTAGTACGACCAGATTCAGGAGGGTCGTCATCATCAAGATCGATGAGTGGCTCCGTCCCTGTGTTGGACTGATATAAATGCCTTAGCAGCTGCAATTCTCACTCAAGGTTGCTTCTTTGCTATTCTAGAACCTGCACCACCTGACTTGCCTGAACAAATTCTGGGTTGGTGAGGACAGCATTCTCGCCATTTTGACGTTCCTCCTGAGCATTATTCCTGGGACCTGCTCTGGGAACAACTGGTTCATCGGTGCTGGTCATAGGTCCTGGGGGATCATTCGCATCTTGGCGACCGTCATTCTCGCCCTCTTCAGGCATCTCGTGCACTTTTTCTCTGATGGCGACGTTACGTGTGGTAGCACCACCCTTTGTTTTCTTTGCTCCTGCCATCACAACAGTAAGAGTTTTTAGAATAAGTCAATCGTTTTAAATGAATATTTACCTACTTTCATCCCCACAGACGGTGCCAAAAGATGTAGGGGAAATTCTAAGTATCCCCTGATCTTCCTCTGTGCTTTGTGTTCTGGAATCCTTTACTGAATAGAGAAGGGATGAGATGATGGTGAGTTCAGGGTTGAACCGTCTGACGGCTGCCTACATATCTCCTTTGTTATATTAGAGAATCAAACCCTATTTTGCGTAGTTCCTAAGAGCGAATCCCTATGGTTTAATTTATATAGGAAAGGCTACGAGAGTCCTAGGGTTAGGGATGTCTTCACCGCTTGCGAGTTTCCTTCCATCTTTGGACTCTGCCTTCCTATTAGGATCCCTCTTCTTATGGAAGTCTGAATCTAGACCATATCTCATGAGAGGTAAGTTTTCTTGCCGATCATAATGTCTCATCGTGTATGGGAAGATTATATCTAAAAGGTAACTCCTAACATATGTCATCACGATTCCTTCCTTATCATCAAAGATCGCCCGCCATCTTCAGTTTTCTTCTGTTCAGGAACTGTCTATATCAGCTCCTAACGACTGGGGTAACTGTTATGCTTAAAGGCGGTCAGTCATGTGCTTGGCATATGTCCACTAAATACTCATGCTGAGCATGAGATCACTTATTCACGGAACTAATCCGATGGTCCATGTCTCATTATGGACATCTATAGTCTTAAGTTATTTCCCATACACGTGTCATTTATTCAGTGACGGAAAATCCCCCCTACAACTGATATGCATCAATACTTTGACATGGTTCCAGTACCTGCATCACAAGTACTTCGACATAAAAATAAAGCACTGGAATAACTAAAAGTAGATGAATCTAGTTCACAGCAATAATCAACCCATTCTCATATGCCTAAGACAATCCAATTAAGATGCATTAGAATCTTAAATAGTTATTACCCTACAAATAACACGAATAAAAAATATGCCCTTCGATTTGTTTCTGGGACTCTGTAACTAAAAAGGAATTAAAGACGGACACATACCTCAATTATTAACACCTTTGGGTCAATTTCATGAGCTTGATGTACTTGATTTTTTCCAATTGCAAATTTTCCAAGCCAACTTCCAAGATTTTTCAACAAAGAACGTTCTTCCGAGCTCGACTTTATAAGCTCAGACCTTAAAAGCACCTGTTAGAAAGGGAAGAAAACAATAAAATAATAATAATAATAATAATAATAACGTACTTTTTCATCACTAACTATGATATTAATTAAATGTGGCAAAGGGGAAGCTAGAAGAGGTACCTTGCAGTTCTCAGATGTAGCTTTTAAAATCTCCTTATTCAATGTTGTTGAATTGACCTTATCCTAGAACTTTAAGTATAGATCGTGAAAATTAAGCTCAATGCTTGCTCTGACAAAGACGAAAAAAAGTGTAAATCGACTGTCGGAGCACCAAAAATAAAAACGAGAGAGAGAGAGAGAGAGAGAGAGAGAGAGAGAGAGAGAGTGGAAACTGAAATATTTAGTGGGCGAAGTGGAGAGAGAGTAAATCCTTAGCTAAAAGCATGGTCTCTAAATCTTTTAGGGGGAAACTGACATTTGGGCGGCATACTTAAATTTTTCACCGAAATATCAGGCGGGAAAACAACGGCCTTGGAAACAATCACTCATACAGTCGTACTAGAACAAAGGCTAGCTACTAACCATGGTTTTCATAATCGAATTGGGTCATAATGGTCCCGGTTTAAACCACTGGTTCAAATAAAATCCAGCTAGTTCTTTGTTAAGTAAACTCGGCTAGGTTGAATAAAAAAATAACATAAGAGCATCTCTAGGTGGAGGTATCACATGCATATTTGCCTCCACTATTCGGAATTTTGTGAAAACCCATCTCTAGGTGGAGGCAAATGTAGAGGTATCACACATGTCTAGCCGCATCCGTAGATGCAAATTTGCGGTTTTGGATACGGATGCGAATGCGGCGCTGCAGTGACAATGTCGCGCATCATTGGGTTTTTTTTTACTTGTTCAATTTGGCGCGACAGTGGGAATGTTGAGTGGAGGTTCTTTTTTTTTTTACTTTTTTCAATTTGGGGCGACAGTGGTAATGTCGCGAGACAATATCAATACCGTGCATGGTAGACCCTGCTCCAAATTTACAACTGTTATTTGCCTCCACCTAGAGTTGGTCAAAATTTGCGGATACCTGCCTCAAATTTCGGCCTCAAACATACAGATGATACCTCCACCACCTAGAGATGCTCTAAGGTTAGTAAAGGAAAGCATTTAATATTTTGATTGAGTCAACTTGGATGGGTTTTAGTAAAAACCATCAAATTGAACCGATTTTTTAACCGAGTTATGTTTGAACCATCGAGTTTACCAGTTTTTAAGTTGAACTAGTCAGATCAAACCGGTAATGAAACCAGATTCTATGTTAAACTGGTTCAACATTAAAATGTCAACCTAGATACCTTCGACTCTAGTTCAAAACCGGTCGAGTCGTAAAACCATGCTACTAACCCTCGTTAATGGACCTTTATGGGTCGTTTGTTTTTTTTTTAAATTGGTGTAGTGGAGACATGATCACATTTTGCTATTGTTAGATTAAGCTTGACATAAAAAATTCTGAGTTGGCAAAAGATAGCTTCAAGATCGCCAAATGGTTCGGTGAGTTGAGAGACTTGATGGCCATATCATAATCGATGTAGATCTCAATATTTTTGCCAATTTGGTATATTTGACAACAGTATTACGTATATGTAGGATGAGTAAACATGAAAAAACAATATTTTTGCATTGAAATACATGACGCCATGCCATCCCAAAGTTTAATCGGTATAACCTCGCATTGGCTTTTGCGTGGATGCTTTCTTTGAATATTGATTCCTCATGCATAAAGTATGTAAAACTTGGGGATAATCTAAGCAATATTTCTCTAGAGATGGCCACAAACTGTTGGGGAAACGATACCAATCGAATCCCTTTCTGAAGATAGCTTGTATATGAACACTCAACTACTCCAATCTAGGTCTAACTTTTCACTACTACCAATCAAACCAACCAACCCTACTTTCTAAGCAATCAACAACTATCACAAACAAGTAATAATAAAGTAAAGAAAGTAAAGCATACCACAACACAAAGATGTACTTGGTTCGACCAATTGTGTCTGCTTTCACAAGAGAAATGATTTTATAATAAAGGGTTAGAGAAGGATCTCGTCTCGATCTCAAACTCACTAAAATCTCTATTCTCTCTCTTTATAAGGTAAAGGGTTGGGTTTCTCTCTTGAGTGAATCTCTCTCTCTCAAGGTTTTCTCTCACTCTTTGGTAGCTATATTGCTCCTTTTCTCTTTCTTTATGTTCCCTTATATAGTGGGTACAAAAAACATATTAGGAGAACATACCGCAAAAACCAATTTGCAGTCTTGCCTGCAAAGAACAATTTGCGGTTTTGCCCGCAAAGCACACTTTGCGGTCAATGTCTTGGCATACCCAATTCCCATTTTCCAACATTATGGTGAGGGATACCCAACACAAACTTCGAGTCGAATGTAATAAATCACATTACATACATCAAATAGAATAGGTATTGATGACCTCAATCAATAGTCACACCGCAACAATCACTTATAAATATATAGGAGAACCATAACTACTTGGCTTGATTTTGATCCATATTTATTGGATGAGTAAGCAATCACCTATATCACTTGAAATGGAACCCCAAACACAATATTGTATTTGACACTCATCCAAATAAATTGGTCAATTGTTACATACGTACGTTGTAATACTAATTACATTATACTTTATCAAGCTTACTAGCTTAAAAATTACAATACTTGGAACTCTTGAGAATAAACAATGGTTCCGCTTATTTCTCAATGGTCAATTGTCTCTTATTATTTGTTAGTATTTACAAATAAACATTGTTCCACACGTTCCACAGATGGAAAACATTTTAATCTACTAATTGGTAGGTAGATTTGTAATAGTTGTGAAGACCTGAGTTGACAGCTATGATAAATATGGAATGTTTGGCACTAGCTAGATCTTGGAATAGCTATTACCGATTGCTATAATATGACAATTGTGACAGGCTAAGATGATTGGTCAATCTGAGAAGGTATTGCATTGCTTACCTCCGTTTGCGAAGTACGACCTAAATTTGATGAATATAATTGGATTGTACACAACTACACGGGGAATTTTGTTGAATATGTTGCCATGTGACATATTATAATTGGATAATGAATTATTTGTAAATATATGCACTTGATACAAATCACATTAAAACGAATACTACAACATCTTAACACAAATCATTCTTTTCAAATTTTTGACATAGCCTCCTTTGTATTTTTAAGGTTTTTAAGAATATGAAACCTGTCATAATGCATTTTTTAACCTAATCCAATCATTTTACAATGAATCCAACAAAAACAAGGAAAGCATAAAGATTTTCCAATCATTATGGTAAAAAAATATATAGTAGTGTTCACTCAAAAGACGTTATTATATAAGGAAACTACATGAAAGGCTACACGTAGGGTGCAATATGTTCCAATCTTAATGTACATGATACGAAGAACATAGTATGTTGAATTAAATACCAAAATCCATTCATAAAACATGACTTAAATGGATACATTTTATTTCTTCTTCATTTAAATCATATACAAACGCATTCCCCGACACATTTAACTAATTAACATGTGAAGGTAAAAGATCGGATTAAGCGGCTTCAGCGTTAGTATTTGTATCATTTTCCTCAAAAGTCTTGGAATTCAAAAAATAATAAAGAAAAATTAGTGCTATAAAAGATGTAGAAAAGCATCATGCTCTATAAAATCCAAGTCATTAAAAGAACTTTAAAGAACATTCATACTAATATTACACGAATATATGCAAATGCCACTTTCAAAAGCAAAGCTTAAATTTCAAGGATAATAAGCCTGGCACATTATCAAAACACGAATAAAATTAAAGTTTATGCAAACACCAAAAGAGAAGTAAAAGATCAAACCATTTATTTCACTATCAAGAAACTCAAGCGTACTATACTAACATGTAGTTTTGATTTCAGCAAACACACATAAATAATGAATATGTTTTACCCTAAGAACACTAGAACAAATAGAATTTATTTACCTATGGAAAATAGATAGATGTAAATTGCTTTTCTGCCACTACAAATACTTTCTTATCTAGTGCAAGGTACTTTGGAGCTTGCCTCCAGGGATTACGAGAGCGTCAGAAAGGTCTACCCCTTCAAAAGCTTGCTGAGATAAAAGATGGGATGCAAATCTTATGTAATATAAACAACTCACTATATATCATTGACAGTCACCTTTAGATACAAACCAATAAAAGTAGCATTCTTTAATTTCTCACTCGCCTTTTCTCATTGGTATCGATGTCCTTAGAGTAGAACTTATAGATATACGACATTTGTAGTACAATTTCTTGCATTTGGTGGAAGAAACACGGATATTCTTTTTGACATCTGGACAATACATGGTACTGTTTGGGACATAAACATGCACACAATCTTTGATGGTCGTATATGCATCGCCTTGCTTGTGAAACCAAGTGTTGGTGATCTACATAGTTAATAATCTCGAGCTAAGCTCTAAACTCACGATTTCCCTATAAACAACCAATTTTTAGCTACTTTACAGCCATATAAACTAATTCTTTTGAAATTTCTATGTACACCCAACTGAATCCACCTTCACTATAAAAAAAACATAGTAAGTCAGGCCTCTACAATACCAGAACACTCAAACCCTAGGTGGTAGCAAAGGAAGTTTCAATCTCCATAGAAAAATAAGAGAAAAGGAAAAAGGAAAAAGAACACCCAATGTTAAAAAAAAAAAACAAAGTTTGAAAAATGATTGATCTTTTCTGATGTTATACATGGAGCACCCCTTATCTTTTGCAATGGCTACCGAGATGTCAACAATTATAACTTTAATAAAGAACACCCTACTTTTTTTCCAAAACATGAACAATCACCATATCTAATTTCATACCTCACTTCTAAAATGTAAAGTTATATCAAATTATTGATCTTTTCAATCAATGTGTTTAAAGAGACCCATGTATATGGCCTTATGGATACACCCGTAGATGAAGTTCCATAAATCCAACTCTAACATAACTTCTATTCAAATATCTAACAAGATAATAGATTTGCGGGGTGAACTCTAAAGTGGAATCTCTACAACAAAAAGATGAGTAAGCCACCACCTTTCAGAGAAACAACCTTTCCTTTCAAAGATAGCTGGTCCATTCCTTCTTTTTAGTTCTTTTTTGGGTGTGATTGTTCATTTCAATCTATCTATGACTTTCTTTCTGTTGTGTAGGACGTATTTTGAAGGCCTTAAAAAAAATTCATTCACGAGATGCAGTGCTCTTATTAGATTCTACTATTCTAGTCTTTAACTCTTAAAAGGCTTGTCATCTGTGTGTGCGGGTATGAGAAAAAGTTGGATGGATAGCAAGTTATAACCATAACACCATTATAATAAAGTATTATGATGTAGACCAAACCAGCTTTAATACTTCTCGAAGAAGTATTTAACAATGAATCAAATCAATTTTGGGTTCATTCAACTTTTCTATTCACTCAAGGAGAAGACCTTAGTCTGGTTCTAAAATATGACTATGTCTCAAACAATTTTCTATTCCTTAGTGACACAAAAGAAAATAGAACAGAAAAAGGAAAATTTCTGGGAACGGTAGATGCTAACCTTAAGGCAATCAAGTTTTTTACCATCTCTATTATATATATGAATACCTGTCACAGTCTAACAGTTATTGATTTATCACTGGGATAACTACAAAATGAAAACTCCAACATAGGATATCAATTAATGATATGCAACAGAACACATATAATCAAGGCAAAGACCTATAATCAAAACAAACAAAGATATGAAATGCAAGGAAAAAAAATTTGCTCTTCAGAAAGTTATGGACAGTAACGTTATGACAGCTGGTTCTAACGAGTTTGGTTTTAGAAGAATAGGATTTGCTATTCAAAAAGGAATGTCCTAATTATTTGTAAAAATCTTTATTAGTATCAATAAAATTTCCACTTAAAAAAAACAAAAAAAAAATGTAGAACTACACTTGAGGAGTCTGGACATGCTTTGATAATTAGTTGATACAAGATAAGAAAAACATATGGACTCAAAACATATACGACCACCAATAGTAATTGATTTATTACTGAGATAATATCAATAAAAATTCTCACACAAATGAATGAAATTTCAACAGAAGAACGAAGATATGAAACGCGAAACCAGAGAAAACATAAATCATGCATGTATAACTCTACTTGAGGAGTCTGGACATGCATTGATAGTTTGTTGACACAAGATAAAGAAAACATATACGACTAATGCAGAGACAAATATGCTTACATTTCTACTAAATTTCCTAAAAAAATTAAGTTTGTTATTGTCAAGAATTTACAGTAAAAAGAATGGTCTTACTTCTTCTGAGATGCAGCAAAAAAATAGTTCATTGTGCAAGAAAGCCACATCTCTCATAGTTTCCCTACCTAAAATTTTCAAATAAGCAAGTTAAAATAGGCTTGGGAACATGATTAAGCATACCATAAATGACTAGAAACCATACAACAAAAGCTATAAGAAGATTCGTTCTACGTTGTACATAACAACCCACCACCTCTCTCTCTTGGAGGACTTGTGATCATCTTGTAGAAGTAAACAGGATGACACTATATGTTGAGTATTTGACTATATAGGCTGTAGTTAGGAGCCTTCAACTAGTATGTGGAATTAACAAGGAGATATCACAACAATCAAATGATATCTTGGGATATATACCACTGATAACATGAAAACTAAGGGAAACGTCCAAACCTCATATATAAAGTAGAACCAGTACACCAAATGATATCACAAACACCCATCATTCAAATTCATCAAGTAAACGCACCCAAATCTTCAAAATTATTACATATAAACACTTACAAGCTAAGTTTTAATAGGGTGGTCATTTGGATGAACTTCATTACATCTCAACCGCACTATAAACATTTTAATCCAAAAACAAACAAACCCCAAATTCCGAAAACAAATAAAACGTAAAGAAATTAAAGGGGTTGATGACTTACATGCAACGAGCGAAGAAGTAGCTCTGGCGAAAAGAAGAAGTGTTTGGACACGTTAAAAAGGAGGGAGTTGGGAAAAGAACATCTGGTTCAGAAGTGGATGATAAGAAATCTTGGAGATGAACTCTTAAATCTTCTGTGTGAAAGACATTTATTTGATGCTTCTATTACTGATTCTGGTATTATTATTGAAACACCACTCTCTTCTCCATCCTTTTTGGCCTTGTCTTTTTTGTTTCGGACATTAAAGAGTTTTTGGAAAGAGTTCGCAGTGAGAGAGAGAGAGAGTTTAGGGAAGAGGGAGCCTTTATGCTTTTACCCTCACGGTTGCTGTTGGCTAAAACTTAAATACCCGGTCACAAATTTTAAAATGAGTGGTTCACAGCCCTGCGCACAGATGCACCTAGCGCACCCTAGCTTTTCGGTTATTATTATACCTAACTGTTAGTTTTATATTTTTATTTCGAAAAAATGTTTTTATCATAATTTGGGGCAATTTGGAAAATGGCAGGAATGAGGCTAACAATTATGGGACTATGATCATGATAATGGCCTCTCCTGAGGCGATAGAGCTCCCCCTTCTTCTTGTTTTCTCTTCTACTTTCAAATCTTAAATCAATCTCACCTAGCCATAATCCAGCCCCTCCCCCCCCCCCCACCTCACACCCCTACCATATCATATTTTCTCTCATCCTAAAAATTATTTTGGTTCGTTGGGTACATGCACTACAAGAATACTGAGCATTTGCCACAGCCATAGACTGTGGCTAAAACCCTTTTGCAACGGTTTATAGTAGTTGCACGACCGTTGCCAATGCGCCTGTGGCTAACCTTTTGCCACGGCTATTAGCTGTTACCAAAGTTTGGTTTTTGCCCACGATTCTGGACCGTTCCATAGGCCGTGGCAGATAACCCTTTCGCCACAGTTGTGAACCGTGGGCAATGCTTAGATGAACTGTGGGGATTGTGTTTTTTTTAACTGGATCAATAGTTTAGCCACGGTTCAAAGTCGTGGCAAATGTTTTGAATTGGGTAAAAAAAATATAATTCCAGCACAACACCTGCAATTCATACAAATATATACAATTCCATTCAAAACAACAAAAATCATAATTCTTCACAATTTAACATTTCATACACAATGTGTACTTGACATGAACGTTTTTACATCATAGATTCCATTCGAAATTCAAACTAATATAGACAAAAAAAAACATTCAAACTATATTCCTAGCCATCTAAACAACACCTCAATTTCTTTGGATCAAAGTCTGCCTATTCCAGTTTGCTTGTTTGTACCTCATCATGTTGGATAGTAGGCTAGGCATTGAAGATTGAAGATATAGCTAAAACCATATAAAATCAATTATTAGAACTTGAACTACACACATTTTCACAGAAATTCACAGAAAAATTAAGTCAATATGTAAGATTCAGTCATCATCAAATAGAAAGATTAATAGTACAAAACACTAATAAATATTTGTTTAAGAATTAATTAAGTATCACAATCACAGAAGTAGTTTGTTGGCTTCTCTAAATAAACAACATAGCAGCGCATACATCTGAACACTATTTTTGAATTATGAAAGATTACCTGATTGAGTAGTTTCGAATATGATATAACCTTGTGTCCAGTTGATGATGGAAGAGACGGCATGTGTTCATCTATTCCTCATACTACCTGCAAGAGAGAAAACAAATGGAGTTACATACCTCTACAAGGATTAATTACACATACCAATCACACCCATACCACTATTAGACGTACGGATAGAACCTCCGGCCAAATAAGTAAATTTTGCTAATTTGGTGTTGCTAACACACTATGTGCTAACAGACGTACCACTTAAGACTTGGTCCTGGACAAATTAACGGATGGAATCTCATATGAATAAGGTAACAAACATGAAAAGTGGAGTAAAAACACTTGCAATCCAGGACCAAATGTTAACAACAATAAAATTAAAAAGAAAAAGAAAATAACAAACAAGGAACAGAGGGTAGGCCTTATAGTATTCAATGTATGTGGCACACAAAAGATGACTTGTACAAGCGTGATTCACAATAAACTTAACGGCATCAATCTGAACCTGAATATATTGGGAATTATAGAAACAAAATGTACGAATACATATTACAAGCATGATCAATAATAATCCGCATATAACATCAACATCACCCTTGATAATCAAGTAAAACAAGCCAATAATAAGAATTATGCACTATAACAGAGCATAGGTGATATAAGTATTTCTTATAAACTAATATAGCTGCTAAGAAATTCACAGAAGAACTTACAGGCAAAGGCAAGATATTCAAGTTGTAACCATGGGTCACAAACTCCTCTACTTTTTGCGGGCATTCACTGGAGAATAAGTATCAACAGCATTAAGTACACAGAGACATACTAAAGCATACAAAGCTTACAATAGCATTTACACAAGTATTGTATAGCCGAGGTTCTCAGCTGGCTCCCATGTGTCATCATCAGGGCCATATCCCTTCCAACTTACCTACAGATTCAAGGCAAAGTGTAAAACTGAAAAAATTAACAATAGCAAAAACATATAATCCAAAATGCATTATCTATTACAACTAAAACTAAAACTAAAATAAAAATAAAAAATTCCATAAAACCATTTTTCCCAAGAATGCCAAACATAATACATTTAGATTGAACAAAAGGTCGAGTAAGCAAAAGATTTGCAAATATAAATATGCATCACAACTTGTTGAATCGGAAGAACATTCAAATAAATGAATGGCTATAAATTTCCATTCTACAAGTACCTTATAGTACAATCCAAGTTTTTTCTTATCGTTTGGATCGCCATAGCAAATATCAAGTATCTTCCCCACTTCATATTCACCTTCAAGAATGGCGTCCCCATCTCCAAATACATCCTCTTCAGAGATACTTGACTCCAGCTGGTGTCTTGTTGAGCTCCGGTCCCCAACAAGGAGAAGTTTTCACCACGCCTTACGCCATTCCTCGAAAGCAAAGGACGGATAATCCGAGAGCGGCTTCATTCCCGACTGAAAAAAAAATGTATTCTTTCAAATGTATGCACTCTCATTGACATGGGAAGTTAACATCAACTAATCAATAGACCTTGGTATCTGGATGATTGACCTCTAAGCTTTTACAGGTGTCCTTATTAAGGTCAACTGCCCATTTCTACAGTAAGCATTACAATGAGTCAACACTTTGTTAATGAGATACTGAAACAGTATATGACACATGTTACAACTATTTGACTTACAGTGACAAGTTTAACCCCGGATGTGGCAGCCCCAAGACATAAACCAGTGGATATGGCACCACAGCCAGAATACAAATCAAGTAACTTCATCTCGGATTCCTCTGAAGCTTCACTAGAACATTCCTTACTCGAACTTAGCAAAGATGGTTCTAGAAACTCTCTTGAAGAATCTAACCAAATTTGTTATCAGTCAGTATTGCAGCATATGGCATAATCAGATGCCTTTCCAATACTAAACAAAACAGTAATATACCTGCTGGTAGGCTTTGAAAGGTTGAATAAGGCAAAGAGTATGCCATATTATAAAAAAAAACCACACTACGGTATTTCCGCCAAACCGATCTATTTAATAAGATGAATTAGTGCGATGAAAAGCGAAAGAAAACGCGACTAAAGAGGGCAGAGTGATAGAGGCATACATTTGAGGGCACTTGTAAAAGCGTGATCTTTGAAACCGGACATTCTAATGGGTTGTCGCTCTCGACTTCATAATAGAATACATGTCTCTCATCGAATGTGCTATTCAAGCTCTTGGGTGACAACCTATTTAAAGACCTAGTTAAACATCCAAGCACAAAACACCATTACAATAAACGACAACGATATGTAGCATAACAAAGTGTTGCAAAGAAAGCGCAATTGATCTTACGGTATCAACCGGTCTAAAAACCATTCTTATTTCTAAAATAAGGCTCCTTATTAGCCGGATTCAAAAATTCCACTATTCTTCCTATATAATTGAGCTTTTCACCTTGATTTCGCTTGAAATAATACTCTTGGTAAGGATAGTACATAGTGAATAATGCTACCACAAATTCATACTTTCATTACTCACCTGCACATACGCATGAACATATAGACTATAAATAGCTTGATCCACTTCTGCTTTTGAAAAATGTCTCCTTGCTAGTAACTTGTCTTTATCACCATTCTGGAAAAAAACAAAAAACAAAAAACAAGAATACCGGATATCAAAATGGCCCATAACAACAAAATACACGATCTCAGAGAACATACATGACATCAAAAAAATAGCCACAAGTAATTTCGTCAAAATAAGTATAAAAAAAACAAAAACAAATATAAGAGTGCAATCGAACCTGGTTCTCCTGACTCTACCGTGAGAGAGAGTGTGTGAGGGGGAAAAAATTGATGCTTTTCCTCGATCTTCAACCTGGGTGAGAGACAGAGAGGGGAGTTCTATTAGATGAGAGAAGTGAATAATAGAGAAGTACGGTTTATAGAGGAGAGAGGGAAGGAAGACAAACCTTGTTGTTGCTTTAAAATCGAGTTTTCTTTCGAACAACTCGAGTCTTCTTTTTCGATTTTTGATAGTTGTTTCGCGTTACTCTTTATTTTCACAAGGGTTTCATGAGATCTTAACGGACATCAAAATCCAAGTCTAATCCAACGGTGGACAAACAAATGGACAGCCGTGGCCAAAATGGGAACTAAATTCCAACTACTCAAACAATACCCCACAACCACTTAAAAACTTGGCCACGGCTGTGGGCCGTTGGACCCTGGCAACAACTGATGACAGTGGCTAAAGCAAGGTTGTACTTGTGGCAAAAGCTCAATTTTCTTATAGTGATGTCACACCCCGAATTTCGACAGAATTCGAAAAAACAATATTTGTTCCCGACTCTTCAATTTTCGAGGTGTGAGGCACTCTCAACTTCCAAAAACCCATAATCCGTTTAAATACGCGGATAATTAAAAACCAATAAAAATTTCAAATTAACAAAACTCCTCTTCATTACAAAAATTCACAAAACTGATTAAGTTATAAATCTCATTTCAACCCTCTTTAGTTATAAATACAACTGAAAATATAAAACAACATTTGTCTCAACTAAAAATCTATTACACCTTAAGGGAAAACAAAACATATCCTGAATGCAACGCTAATGCAAACCACAAGCAGCAACCAACCTTCTTCAACATGAAACCTGTCAAAACTTATCAACTATGTTCATTTAATAAACACACCCGATAAGCAAACATGCAAATCGGGTCAGCATTATAAACAATGTTGGTGTGAGTAGCTCTAAAATACAACATATACTTATACATATACATAAACAATCCATAAGGCAGTTATTTCCTCCACCGAGGTGCCTTAACTTCCAACAACTAATACGACATTCTTAACTACAATAAGTAAGGCAGGTAGTTCCTCCACTGAGGCGCCTTAACTTCCCACTAACTACACAACAAACCATACGCATAATAAAAAGGCATTTAGTTCCTCCACGAGGCTTTTTTAGGTTCTAACTAAACTAATAACCCGACCAAACATATTCTATACTTACCGCATTTCATGCTCAATTACAGAGTGGGTCGATCTCTCGCCCAAGTAATTAGTTTGACCCCTACGCTGCAAAACCATATACAATCATCTATCTAAAGATACATCATTAACCAACACATTACCATAATTATATTAATTAAGGCTTTCTTTGCGTGTCCCTAAAATCACGTCGTATCTATGTCTTACCTAGTTTCCCTAGCTACCACAATCGCTTCCCAACGCCGAACATGTACATCCACATGCCTCCCCTCACATAATGAACCACTCCGTGCGTAACTACCCTGAGCGGGATGCCACACACCAGGTAACCCTCACACGAAAGTCATTATGTGAGTACTTCCACTTTTCGGCATAAAATATTGCGCGTCTCGTTCTAATTTTGCGGACGGAATAATCAAGCCACCATTCAGCTACTCCAGAAGGGCCATTCAGCTTCACTGAAATGCCAGAAGGGCCAATCACATTACTTACACCAGAAGGGCCATTCAGATTCACTGAAACGCCCGAAGGGCCAATCATATCACATACGCCCATCATAAAGGCAAATCACATGAGTTGTGGTAGCTAGGTTCTAGGATTTTCGTTACGTAATTTATTCAGGTGTCATACATTTATATCTCATAATAATTCTTATTTTATCCCATGCCAGTATACTTAATTGTACTGAAGCTCAACGTTTCTCGTTATAATACAATCCACATTATCACGTGCTAATACTATTCATTGCACGATATCCAAGTATCTCTATATCAAATCTCGAAACTTATTATTTCACGTGCCAATAATATATTGCGCTACACCCTATGAAATATCTCAAGCCTTCATACATACTACAATTCATTTAAGTAGCAACTCATAATAGTAATCAATCATGAAATGTATTCGTTCAATGTATTTATGTAAACTAAATTCACCATCAAAAGCACGCATTATTTCCATTTGTGCACAATATAAATAGTATATAAATAATCAAAATATAAGTCCATTCCACTAAATATCAAACTGAAACGACTTTAAAAAGAAAGAACAACTCAAGTCCAAATATCACGAGTCAAGTCAAACTGATCAACCATCAAAAAACCCAAAACTAAAGTCCATGAATCTAAGTCCATATGTAGTTTAATTCTCATAAAAACGTATATATCTAAGTCTTATACGAATTCCCCTCTGTTACGTGCCAATCTTATATTCTTTACACATTACTCACGTCAAATCTTAATTAGATAATGACAAACAAAGTTATACAATATTTCCGCGATAATATTTTATTACTACATTTGTCCATATACTTAAATATGTGAAAATCTGGAAAAAGTCAACATTCCACAGTCAACGGTCAATGGTCAATGGTCAAAGTCAAAGTCAACACGTCATTTCCATGTTCAACAAGTTCATGGTCATAGCCATGGTTCACGGCTAAGGTCAAAGGTGCATGGCTCATGGACTCATGACTAAAGTAACGGTTCGGACCCAACTAGTCGAGCCCAAACCCCAAACCTTAGAACCCAAAAGCCTAAACATTTAAAGACCCAAATAGATCTATTTTAAGTTATATGGACCGGTCCGAACAAAGATAGAACTGGCCCAAACAAAAGATATGAAACTGTCCCAAAAACTTAAACTGAACTGGCCCAAAACACAAAATGGAATTCGGCCCAAAACAAAATAGAAACTGGCCCATCCACTAATAGAATTCGGCCCAAAACATAAATATAACTCGGCCCAACCAAAACTTAAACATTTCGGCCCAAGGCCCAACAGCTAACAGGTGTAGAGAAACTAGAATGCGTCCGTGAGCACCGGATCGCATTCTCTTTCTTCTCCCTCCAACAGATCTAGCACCGCACCAGCTACCAAAATCGGCCACCACTCCTCCACACACCACCCCTTTTCAACCAAGCGATTTCACTCCTAAACACAAACCCTACAACTTTAATAAAACCAAAAACTCTAATTAGTTAAATCAAACCCCTTCCTCCAAAGTAGATCTGGACCGTCCGCCATTAATGGCTTCTACCACCTCCGACACTGACCACCCAATCCAAAGAATCACTCAAATCTCAACAACCAACAATCCATTCAAAAACACAACAACAAAAACAGTTCAACTAAATATTTACTGGCGGTTTTCTCCAGCAGCCATTAACACTTTTACAGAGCATCAGTAGAGCTTGAACAGCCCCACTCCTCTCCAACACTCAATCACCCCAAACCAAATATCAAACCAACACTCCACAACCAATACACCAAGAGGAATTTAAAACCACAACAAAAAGTAAAAAAAACTAGGCAGGACGATTTCTATCTCCTGGGATTGCACCACCATTAACGGGCCCAATCAAGCTTCTTCGACAGGTCAATTAAAATTTCCGATATTCAACAAAGTTTAATAATACGACAGGCACGACATCGAATAAAACAAGATAATTAGCAGTATCAATAGGTAGAAACCTTAGACAGTATATACCAATACACGGAAAACAATAGATACGGTGGAAAAGCAAAAATAGCTACTCACCTGTATTAACAGCTCCTACGAATTCATCATAGTTCGAATCGTTGCGCTCCAACACTCTAGCAATCCAGCTTCTATCTCTGCCTCCATTTTTATTATATTTTATTATATAAGAACTCTATTCTCTAGAACAATATGAATATATATCTGGGTTTGAAACCTAAGCCCAACACAGACTCGGGCCCAGAAATCAGGCCCACATATCCCAAATTCAATCCAACAAATTTTAAATAAATTAATTAATTAATTAATAAATAAATAAATAAATACGTATTTTAAATACGGGCGTTACAGTACAGACATAGTATCGTTCTCTCTTGCTGAATTTGTCTTTGTTGTGACAGTTTCAACATGGCGACAAGCTCTACAGAGATAGACTTAGTAGAGAACAATACGCCTAACTCCACTGAAATAGAGGTAGTTCATCCGGGAACCAGTAGTAGTAATAGCCAGATCGAGGTTTTGCAACAAAATATGAAAAATCTTTTCTTTGCTAAAAAACACCAAGTGATAGAGATTAATTGTATCAATATTGAAAAGCCTGTCAATGAAAAACTTACTTTGGTAGGGAAGATGTATGGTGGCTATCCAGTTAAGTTAGAGAAAGTAGGGAAAGATTTACACAGGGTATGGCAAACAAAAGGAAGGATAAATCTGGAACGCATTAATAGAGAACATGTTAAAATTAGTTTTGAAGAAATACATGAATGCAAACATGTGCTAAACAATGGACCGTGGATGATGGAAGGGCAAATATTCTCGGTAAAAGAATGGGTCAGATATAGGAAGTTGGAAGAATACCATTTTGACTTTGTTAAGTTATGGATACAGATATGGGGCCTCCCAAAGGAAAGGATTAACAAAGCTAATGTCTGGAAAATTGGAGCGGACTTAGGGATGGTGTTGGAAGCTAACATATCATGCCCACCTGATTTCAATCAACCGGTGGCTCGAGTCCGAGTAGAAATGGATATAAAAGAAAGGTTGCAGAAGGATCAAAAGGTTAAGCTAGAGACAGGGGAAGTGATAGTGGTCAGACTAAAGTATGAAAAATTGGAGGTGTTCTGTTACTTCTGTGGTGTCATTGGACATGACCAGTATGCTTGCCGGATTCGCAATCAACATCGATATGATCTAATAAAATGTGGAGGATCATTGAAGGATATCAAACCTCACTTCACGAGCCAGATGAAAGCTAATAAGTTATTCAATGGAATAGCTTTTTCGGGTAAGCAATCCATTACTATCGCTGGTATACTAACGAAACTTCAGTTCGAAGAAACTCTGGCGCCAGACAGGGAAAGCTGGGAGTTTGGTGGCCGGAAAAACTATGCTCGGGCGAAAAAGGACAAGTGGCTTAGATCCACATCAGCCAAAACAGGTGAGGGAAGAGACAAAAATAAGGCAACAGAGGTGGAGCCTAGCGTAAGGCCCACAGAATCAGAGGCAACGACTAACCCAACGGATAGAAATCAAACGGTCATATCTGGTGTAGAGCCCAGCACAACGGAAAATCAAGGTACGAGATCTCAGTCCAATGGATCAGGAGGGGTGGCCCATGGGCCTGGACCAGAAGCTAAAAATGGAAGGAAGAAACAACAAAGCCCGATGTATACTCCTATGGGCCAAGACATAGATATGTTTGAGAAGGAAAAAACTTTGGGCTTAGTTGTTTTTTGCTGAACCTGGGATACCTAGATGTCAGAGTCTCTTGACAGCCCAATAGAAGCTTCTGAAAACCTAAATAACAAATATCAAGAATGGGGGTTGAGAGACATGTGTAACTCAAGTAGGTCAGAAGGTACCAATGGCTGTGACCGGCCTAAAGATCAGTTTGCTTACCCAACAACCATCCAAGAGTGTTCAGGTTCCAAGGATGGTGTCTTGAGCCTCAAAAGAACTGAACCAGTCAACAAGGAACCACAGAAGGAAAATCAAACAACTCCTGTTCCCCGATTCCATAACCAATCTACACGTGGAAGAGGCTTCAAAACCATGGCTTCCCGAGGCAGAAAAGATAAGATTCCTAGATCTAGTGTTAATGCAAGGTTGAACATTGTAAACAAGGAAAAAACAGAAGAGACTCAAAAAGGGGGAAAACGAAAATTTTGTCTCAGTGAGGAAGAGGAATGAGAGATGGTTAATAATGGAGGAGATGGATGGGTTAGAAGAAGTGGGGTTATTTAGAAACGTTCAAAGAAAGCTAAGAGAACTGCAGATGAAATGAGGGGCAAAGGGCAAGGTCATCTGTTGATCCCAACAAATGCTCACATAGTTCCAATATCTAGCGATTCAACTAAATCACATGCATCGGAGGAGCAGTTGGAAGATGACTCAACTACATATCCAACACCAACGGAATATGATGGTATGGATGACTCCTCAGTATAATCTGGGGTATCAGAAGAACTGGATGGTGGGAATCAGGCACCCATGGAGGTGTATTACTCAGATGAAGAGGATGAGCCTGAAAATGAGTTGGTAAACCAGATCTAGCATGAAATGGTGGGTTATGAGCCAGATAGTGAGAATCCAGCATATCAACCACAACCCCCAGCTATGGATGACTCAACAGTGGTTCGCAGTTTCCAATATCATGGACAATAAGAGGAAAAATAAGGAAGTACAAGGGTCCAGGAGTATGATGGACCAAGCACTTCAGGAATACAACAGAGGCTTGATGGAGAGTACAATATGGGGGTTTTAAACAGTGGAGGCATGTCTTCTCCTCCAAGGTTCGCGGTAGCTCTCCCTTCACAACTGCCTTGGTACCCATGACGATTTACGCCTGGAATTACCGGGGGATAGGTACCACCATGGCAGTTCAATAACTAAAGTACCTGATTGGTAGGTTTAATGTAGATATAGTCTGTCTGTCTGAAACAAAATCTAGTAAAGAGAGTATTGGAAGATTGAGTAAGCAACTTAAGCTCAGTGGGCATTTTGTAGGTCCAGCTATTGGCCTTAATGGAGGTTTGGCAGTGCTTTGGAAAGAAATGGTGGACTTGGAGATACTTGGGGCATCACGGAACCAAGTTATAGGTAAAATCATAAATTACTTCAGTACTGAGCCTTGGTTTTTTTCTTTTGTTTATGCTGAACCTACTGCTCATAATAGGAATAAAGTGTGGAATTAATTGAGGGGATTAGCCCCTCTGATTCCTGGACCCTGGTGTCTTTTTGGTGATTTTAATGTTATTACACTGTTGAATGAAAAGGTGGATGGGAGAAGTAAAATAACTAAAAGCATGAATGATTTTAATAGCATGATTAATGATCTTGGCCTAGTGGATTTGGGGTTCAAATGCCCCAAATTCACTTGGAGTAATAATAGGAGACCTGGAGACCATGTGTTAGAAAGGTTAGACAGAGATTTAACCTCCCCTGATTGGCTTGTTATTTTCCCTCATGCTTATGTTCAAACTTTTGCAAATGCTTCCTTTGATCATATTTCGTTATTCATAAATCTTGACAAAAAATAGGAGCATAACCTAGACCTTTCAAGTTTTTTGACATGTGGTTAACTAATAATGCTTGTAGACCTATTATTGATAATGCCTAGAATGCTATCACTTATGATCTGCCTGATAGTAATCTCATTCATAAACTTAATAGAACTAGAAAGGATCTTACCAGTTGGAATAAGTTTGTCTTTGGTATATCTTTTCTAATATCAAGCCTACTCAAAAGAAATTGGATAGGGTCTTGTCTAAGCCTTTTTCCATAGAAAATTATAATAAAGTCAAGAATTTGAAAGATATTCTTCTGGATTGATATGAAAAGGAGGAGAATTTTTGGAAACAAAAATCCTCTACTTATTGGATCAAAGGTGGGGGAAAAAATACAATGTTTTAGCATCTGTCTACCATTTATAGGAGAAGGAAAAATAAAATTGACAAGATTAAGGATGATGATGGGATTTGGAAAGAAGGAAGAACTGAAGTGGGAACCTCTCTAAATCACTACTTTACTGAGATTTTCACTTCTGATCAACCTGAAAGGGATGACCAAATTTTGGAGCTTTTCCAAAGTACTGTGAGTGAGAGGGAAAATGAGATTCTCACCAGCATCCCTGATAATGATGATATTTGGAAGGTTATTAACAAGATGGGCAGCATTAAATCCCCTGGACCTGATGGGTTCCAAGGGGTGTTCATCCCTGATAATGATGATATTTGGAAGGTTATTAACAAGATGGGTAGCCTTAAATCCCCTGGACCTGATGGGTTCCAAGGGGTGTTCTATAAGAAATGTTGGGATATTGTAGGGCCTTCTGTGGTATCCTTTGTGCAGGACTTCTTCACATATGGATATCTAAATCCTCAGTTTAATTAGACATACATTACTTTGATTCCCAAGGTTGTGAATCCAAATCATGCTTCTAAATTCCAACCTATTAGCTTATGCAACTTTGGGTATAAAATTGTCTCTAAGATTCTTGCAAATAGGCTAAAAGGTTTTATGAACAGAATTGCGTCTCCTTTTCAAGGGGCATTCATTAAAGGTAGAAGCATTGGGGACAATGTTGGCCTTGCTTGTGAAGTTTTTCATAATATGAAAAACATGAAAAATAAAAATGAGGGTTGGTGTGCTCTTAAGATGGACATGGCCAAGGCCTATGACAGGGTTGAATGGGCATTTGTAGATAATATTTTTGAAAAGCTTGGGTTCAATAATAAGTGGAGAAGTATGATTCACCAATGCCTATCCACAGTGTCCTTCCAAGTTATGCTGGCTCTCCTCTGGAGAAGTTTATCCCTAAGAGAGGGCTGAGACAAAGGGATCCCCTATCCCCATATATTTTCATTTTGGTCTCTGAGGCTCTCTCTAGGATAATTGCGAGAGCTGAGCTCAAGGATGACCTGCATGGTGTCAAGATAAGGAGAAACTCTCCTGCTTTTACCCATTTGCTCTATGCAGATAACTTAATTCTGTTCACAAAAGCAAACCTTGCTGAAAGTAGACACCTAAAGAAGATTCTATATGAGTATTGTAATGCCTCTGGGCAGAAAATAAATTTTGAGAAATCTAGTGTGTTCTTTAGTAGAAATGTCAAGTATAGATAGAAAATAAAGCTCAAAAGATTCTAGAAAATGAGGAACTTTGATCCAAAAGAAAAATACCTAGGGGTTCCTATTATGTTGTCTAGGAAAAAGGGTGAGGACTTTGACTTTTTGGTGGATAGAATCCATAAGAAGGTCAAAGGCTGAAAAGTCAAGGTGTTGTCTTAAGCTGGGAAAACCACTCTCATCCAAGCTGTTATCTAGGCCACTCCGCTATATGTCATGTCTACTTATTTGCTTCCAGTGGCCACATATAATAAGTTAGACAAGGCATGTAGGGACTTCTGGTGGAATGGAACAGAAAATTCTAAAAGTGTTCACACCATTGGGTGGGAACAAATTTGTAAGACCAAAATTGAAGGAGGATTGGGCCTTAGAAAGGCTAGAGATATGAGTGTGGCAATGTTGGCTAAGCTTCCTTGGAAAGCAGCAACAGACATTCATTCTCTGTGAACTAGAACTATGTTTAGCATATATGGTAAGAAATGGCCATGGATTGGAGATGTGGAAAAACCACCTGACCAAGTTTCTTACTTCTGGAAGGGTATCCATAAAATTTTCAACTCCATTAGTGGGGGTCTGATATGGAGAATAGGGAAGGGTACCACCATCTCCATTCTGAAGGATCCTTGGCTCAAGTGTTTGAATGAACCTGTGACTCTAGCAGAATTGGGGGTGGTGGATAATACTCTCAACAACCTTCATGTTTCAAACCTCTTCTTGATAGATGGAAGTGGCTGGGATCCAACCAAACTTAATCAATATTTCCACCCTTTCATATGTCAGAAAATTCAGGAGGTAATAGTTAGACCTGCCTCTGACTCTGTTGACAAAATGATATGGGTTATGGAAAAGTTTAGAAGGCTAACAGTTAAGTCTACATATGAGTTTCTAAATAAAAAGAACACTGGTATGGGTCAGAGTTCAAGTGTAAACTACAAAGCTATAAAACAGGTTTGGGCAGCTCCTCTGCCTTCTTATATGCAGATGTTCATTTGGAAACTATATATGTATGTGCTGCCTATAGGAGATAGGCTGACATAAAAGAAAATGAAGGGGGACTTCTCCTGTCCTTTTTGTAATAGAGAACTGGAAACTGTTGAGCATTTATTCTTCACTTGTGACTAGACCAGAGCTATCTGGTTTAGCTCTCAAGTGGGATTGAGAATCAATAACAATCACCAACAACCAAGTTTGAGGGAGAGGCTGGACTTGTACCTGTCATGGTGCAACATCAAGAATAGTGAGTTTTGTTTGGCTGGGACCCACATTATGTACCTACTTCAACACATGTGGAATGCCATAAATGAGGTCAAATTTGAAAAAAGAAAGGCAAATAGGGATCGCATCATCATACAAAGCAAAGGGTTGGTAGACAAATGTTATGTAGCATACAAAGAAGTTTCCTCTACCTCTCAAAGTTCAATTAGTACTTTTGATGAAAGTATAGAAAGGATGTTTCCTGAAATCCCAAATGAAAGTATTGTGATTAGATTTGATGCCTCCTTTATCAGGAATACAGGATGGGCTGGAGCTGGAGCAATATCAAGTAATAGTGAAGGAGTCATTGTTGGAGCAGCTGTTAGGAGATTCAAGGCTCAGGAAGTCGAGGAAGCAGAATTGGGAGCAGCTGAAGTTGTTGCTCTTTTGGCAAAGCATCTCAGCTATAATCACACTATGTTTTGGAGGGAGAGAACATGGAGATGATGAAGGTGCTCCAGGGATCAGAATGTAAATGGTCCTTAGCAGCTCTGAAGGTTTCTATAAACTCTATTGTTTTGGATTTCAGTTCATGTAATTTTAATTGGATTGGTAGGATTTCAAATGAGGATGCAGACTTACTAGCTGGATGGGCAAACCATCAGTTGGGAAGTTTTGATCTTCCGAAGTGTATGTCTGACATTTCATGTGTTCCTATTTACCGGGAGGTGGTTATATATAATATTAGTAGTATTGCATTGCAAAAAAAAACTCACAGTTTGAGGCAAATTTGGATTTTGAGAGGTGCACAAATGCATATTATTTTGTTTCGTTCGCAACAATTGCTTTATGGTGGGATTGCTTTTATATTGAAAAGCTAACTGACAACTGACAACTGAGTGAGCTGACAAAGTAAAATTTCTCTTTTTCTCACTGTCATGGCCACTTGGCAGCTTTTGATTTGGACAAAACAAACTAAAAGCATTGAGAAAATTGCAGCAAAAAATGGACTCGAATTTGGCCCATGGTCGGTCACCTGGCAGAAAATCCGAAGTAACATTGTATTGGGCAGAAACCCGCAGTACAATGTATTGGGCAGTGCAAAAAAAAAACGTAAAGTACCAAAAGTGCAAAAAAAGGTTTAGTACGTTGTACAGTTTGCCTCTATTAAGAGTAGGAAAAAATATCCAATTATAGTTATCCCTATAATTCCTCCATTAGGATTAGGAAAGGCCAAGTGGCAAGTCAGCAAACCCAGTTAGGAGTATGTTCGATGTTAGTTCTAGAAGTGATGTTGATGGCATATTGGCATAGTATAGCAAGCTTCTTTTATGCTAGTTGAATACCTTTTAATGTGGCACAATCACCATTTTGGTATGATATATGCTGAGGGTTATTAATGCTGCACCTAAAGGGTACAAACCACCTTCCGTAGGCAAGTAAAGGACTTCTTCGCTTGACAAAAAGAAAAACGAATTTGATAGAGAATTGATGTCTTTGAAGGATGACTGGTCTACAGCTGGAGTTTCTATAGTTCCTTATGGGTGGACTAATGTCAAAAACTAAATTTTATATAATGTTATGGCAATTTATGGCTGCAAGGCAATCAAGCCACTTCCACTATAAGCTTCCCACGCAAGGAACACAGCGTGCCCAACTCCCAATCTCGAACTCTAAATCTGTGGACCTTGTCAAGAAAATAGGTCATAAGACTGAAGCCATGGTACACGCTAACAGGCCTACACTTCGACCATAATTAAACCATCACAACTCCTAAGAAAAAACTTTTTGGATAAGAACTCCTAAAAATAAACTGCATCCAAGTACTATGTACAAACAACTTGATCCAATCAATCAAAATAAGTTTTAGGTCCAGTCCTGATTCCTGATCACTGCACAAAGGGTACAGCCAAACAGAGATAATTATCAATGATTTGGAACAAAGTAGATTCCGTTGGGTCAATCCCACACAAATGCATACCTCTACTTTCTATATGCAACACTCCACGGACACACGCTTTCTTAGTGAAGTGGGAAAACTCAGTGCTTTGGCGCAGGCAATAATGTTAGCTATTTTCATTCTAAAGTCTCTTCGCTTATGCGTATAAGATCCTCTAACCTAAAAAATAAATAAAGACTTCCGCGAAAAAACATCTTGTATATGATATCACCAACCACTAATAACTTGACATCATGCACAAACAAACAGAGAAGATAAATATAATATATTTTAGCTTTCTCTGACAGAAAAAGACAAAGGGGGACTCTATAAAAGAAATTTCCTCAGTGCACTTCTGCTAGTACAGAAACAGGGTTCATCTTAACCAAGCCTTCCCATCTGTTCTTGATCTCCTCTTTGAAGGTAATGAATCTTGAACCTTGATCTGGTCTTAAATTCTAAATTCTTGCCTTATCTCTGAAATGTGTTTATCTACTTAACATGAGAAGCATGGTCCTATTATGTCTTCGTATTCTTTTTTACTTGGTTTATTGTTTTTTACCAAGTGTAGTTACTTACTTTTTTTCCCCTATTTTTTGGGAACCAAATACTAAGCTACTGTTTATCCAAGCTTGTTGAAGGTTTCTCTAAATGTGTTCAGTATGAAAGAGTTTATTGTGTTCTACGCAGTTATAAGTTATAACATGATCTCTTAACTGGGTTCACCATGTAAGAGTAAATATCCTTTCTTCATCTACTTCCTAGTACATATACATAACATTTAGGCTTGTTAAATAAAAGATGGATCTGGCATTGTGGAGAAGCTGCTTATAAACTGTTTTTGTTTCTTCCTTAAATATTCTGTGTTCATGAATATTAGGAAAAAGCTGAAAATCTAGCAGTCCCAAATGGGACCTAGGACTCTGCCACAAACTGATGTTAAATATTTATAATGGTTAAAATCGTAGATATGAAGTTCTTTTTTGTGTTCAATCGTCTTAACATTCCTTTACTTTGCCTGTCAATGAAGAACAAAGTGAAATGGAGTTGGTCCTGGACTGGAAATCCTTAGGTTCTCTGTTTGCAACCTTCGTGTTCATCCGAACCGCGATAAGAGATTTCATGCCTCCTGAAGTATACCAATTTCTCAAACTCCTTTTCTCAAAAGTTTTCACTTCACTGCAACCAAATGTCACCATTCTCATTGAAGAATTCGAGAGTTCTTTAACCAATGAACTTTTCGACGCTGCTCAGTCCTACCTTAGCACCAAGTGTTTCTCCTCTTCTCGAGTCCTCAAGCTGTCTAAACCCAAGAATTTCAAGAACCTCACCTTCACCATGTCTACTAACCAGACTTTTGAAGAGATGTTTGAGGGAATTAAGGTCAAGTGGACGTTCTGCTGTGTCGAGAAGAAAACAAATAGCAATATTTACAGAGCGTCTCTTGAGAATAGATACTTTCAGCTATCGTTTCATCACAAGTATAAGGAGAAGGTTCAGTCCTCTTATATCCCTTATGTCATTGAAGTAGCAGAGACTATCAAGCTCAAGAACCGTGAAAGGAAACTTTATACTAATCGATCTTTTGAAGAAGACGGCAGGTATTGGTCATTCGTACCCTTCTCTCATCCATCCACATTTGATACATTAGCATTTGATCCAGTTCTGAAGGAGGATATCAAAGCAGACTTAACCAAGTTTATCAAACGAAAAGAGTTCTACGGCAGAGTTGGAAGAGCTTGGAAAAGAGGCTATCTTCTATATGGTCCACCTGGGACTGGTAAGACAAGCTTGATTGCTGCCATTGCTAATTTCCTCGAATTCGATATATATGATCTGGAATTGACTTCTGTGAGAAGTAATTCACAATTGAGGAAGCTTTTGATTTCAATATCTAGTAAGTCGGTGGTCGTAGTTGAAGACATTGATTGTTCACTTGATTTATCTGATCGATCCAAGAAGGCAATCACTGCTGAAGAAAACGGAAATGACACTGAAGAAGGCAAGGACAAGGCTCACAGAACGGGTTCTTTAAACAGCTTTATTAGTCTGTCCGGGGTATTGAATTTTGTCGATGGGCTTTGGTCATCATGTGGGGGTGAAAGACTGATCATCTTTACGACCAATCACAAGGAGAAACTGGACCAGGCATTGCTGAGACCAGGTCGAATGGACAAACACATTAACCTCTCTTACTGTGAGATTGATGCCTTTAAGATGTTGGCGAAGAACTATCTCGGTATTGAGAAGCATGAACTAATGAAAGATGTCGAGGAGGTCTTGCCTCTTATCAAGATGACACCAGCAGACATTGGAGAAATTTTCTTGAGTTGTGAGGAAGATGCTGACATGGGAATGAAAAGAATTCTCGAGAAGATGGTTGAGGAGAAGGAGAAGCAATGCCGTCTTACTATTGAAGATTCTTCAATTAACAATGATAAAAACCAGGAGCAGAATGAAGACTCAGTTGCAAATGAAGATGGACACAAAATTGAAGAACGGCATGACGATAACAACAAAGAAAAGGAAGATGTAGTTGCAGAAAAACAGGACTAAACTGAGAAATGTAGCAATGGAGAAAGATGACACTGATATCTCTCTATGGTTTATGTGTTTTGGTGGTTCAAGTGAGAACTTAATTTAATCTCTCTATGGTTGTAGTGGTTTAAGGGAGAACTTAATTCAATTGGAATTGGGGTGGTTTATAGTGTCAAGTACTAGTGTACTACTCTTCACCAAAAAAAAGTACTAGTGTACTGCTAGATAAATATTGTTATGTGCATCTGGGCTGTAATATTGTAGTGTTCTCAGTCCATGAATTATATTCAATTAAGTCCTAAGGCGCCTATTGATTGTCAGTCCATATTAATGTAGTTTATGCACCTAATAATTGTCACACAATATTTATGTAATTTATGCACCTAATGATTGTCAGCCAATATTAATGTTGTTCGATTTGTCAAATGCACAAAGAAAATGCATCCTGAACTCCTAAAGGTGATCTCACAAAGAAATTGCACTGTAAATGTTCCTCATTTATATTATTATCTCACAGATTTCATCTTATACTTAATTCTTCCGGTATGTGTGACTGTGTGCGGATCTATGAGTTGGCTGACCCGGGCTGTAGCCCCCCCTTACTTTGCTCAAAACCCAAAAGTACAGTGGTAACTGTTCAGTAGTGAGAATTAGTGTTAGTAGCCCCCCCTATTGTTGAATCCTGCATCCGCCCCTGACTGTGTGAGAACTGAGAACTGTTGCATAGTTTTCAAACCTCTTGCTACAAATGGCCACAACTCGTGGTGTATCATCTCTAGTACTTCACAAGTGCATACATGAGAATGTCCTGGCATGAGCTAAAATCAATGAAACCAGGTTCATATATATATAAGATAATTGGCACAAGTGTTCTACAGTTGTACTTGACATTCCAATCAACAACAAACATCACTAGGTTTAGGCACGCCGCAAACATTGAGCAAGACATTGTGAGGTTCTTCAGAAGTTTATGCACCTATGCAGATTGGCTTCCTATGGGCATATTCAAGGCGACAATAGCTGCATTCTATAAAGTTTACCTCCAATTATATGGCTTCTATACTTGAAGAGAGTAAGTTTCCCTAAAAATGGGTGCAGCTACTTTTGTTAAACCGCAAGTGAAAGTTTCAATATTAACCCAAAGCAAAGAGGCCAAAAGAGTGTGCACTTAAATGATGCATTTTCAACACTGTCCTGGGCCCCGGGGTAGTCCGTAGTCGACCACTTACAAGGACAGCTATAAATTGGAATTTTGTTGAGGAGACTAGGAGAGTAGTTTTATTACTTTTATACGAAAGGGTACTAAAGACTTGGTGACAACTGAATGTGCGGACTAGGGAAATTACCAGCAACTATAATTGATACGGACAGCGTACCTGCTAATGGATCAATTGATGGTTTGAAAAGGGCCTATTTAATTGATTCCCTTTTTTCTTCTGGATCCTTTTCACTTCTCTGAACAAACTCACAAAGGGTCGAAGGAGCTTTTTGGGCATTGAAATAATCCCACTGATATTTCGGAATTCATCTAAGATATATATCATGAAAACGAAGTCTGATATATATATGTGCATCGATTACGATAATACGATTAGATTGAGTTGGGCGATTTAATATCGATACACAACTACACAAGTACTAATTTTTCGAGGGAAAATGATTTTGATAACTGCTCTAAGAGAGAAAATGAAGGGGTCCAAACTCGAATGGCAAAACTGTGTGGACCACAAACCTGTGTATATATTTTTTGGTAATTGACAAACCTTATTATGCAATTGTTAGGAATATTGTATTTACTCTTTACTAATTACCAAACTATGCAAATTTTTTGTCTTGTAATAGACACTTTTTAGTTAAATTCGAGCCTAGTGTACATACACTATGTCCTTAAGACAGATTTTTTTCCCTCACAGTGCTTGAAGGTTAATGGGAAATTGTCTCCCAAGATAGAACAAATTTCTTTCTATAGAAAGCTAGCACTTTAATTCTATAGAATCAGCGAACACAACATAGTATTTGACTAAGAACAGAAAGAGAAGAAAAATATCAGAACTCTGTGTAATATTGTGTGTATTTTTCTCCAAATTCATCTACTATTTATAGGTGAGTGGTGCCTCTTCGAAACAATATAGTGACTCTTGGGAAAAAGTAAGCAACTCTTTAAAAAGTCACATGTTTCGAAATGACACCATTTCGACATAAAGCACTGTTTCGAACTAGTGTCTATTTCGAAAGGTCACACCTTTTCGGCATGATACATTGTTTCGAACCAGTGCACATTTCGAAAGGTCGCACATTTTGGGCATAATGCACTGTTTCGAACCAGTGCACCCTTTTGAAAAGGTTTTTTCTCACTTTACGTCCTGTTTCAAAAGAAACTCATTTTATCTCAAGTGGGATAACTTGGGAGACAAATTACTCATTCATATCTCAATGAATTTGTGCAAATCCATTTTTCTAACAATCCCCCACATTAATGAAGATTTGGCTTCTTATATCATTAACATCGAGGTTCTTTTACAAATGAAAAGATACCGCATCAGGTCAAGTAGCATGGGAGGCCTTGAACTTGCCTTAGTGAAAAACGATCGGATTTAATTGAACAATCAGTAGACTTCAATTAATGTCCTTGAACTGTTAGTCGATTGTATAAACATAGACAATCATCTTCACGCAGTACCTTCTCGAATACTGTTGGTTCTCACGTTTGTGTTCATTTTGGCCTTGAACACTTCTTGGTTTCAGATAGTGCTTTTGAGACATTTGCCTTAAAATTCTCATAGAAGCGGCCCCACTTCACACTTACATAGGTGATTTTTATAAAGAGTATCCTGCAATACTCCACTTGGATAACATAACTTTTCAAGATATATTAAATCATTAAAAGCTTGACTTATCCTGGGTCTCGCGGCAGATATGCACTGTCTTATATAAGAATGGGTTAGAATATATTATTACTCTCCAATGTTAACTGAGACACAGACATAATTCAGTTGGCCCTTTAAATATAAATCTTGGGATCTACAGTCAACTAGGTTTGTTTTTCCATTATGAGGACTCTTGGTTGATTATCTCAAAAGTTTTAAGCTCATTCCCCTTGATAATCTTTCCACTTGCTCTCTTGTTAAATCTTTTGTAAGCGGATCTGCAATGTTATCTTTTGACCTTATATAGTCGATTGAGATAACTCCATTTGAGAGCAATTGTCTAATAGTGTTATATCTAAGATGTATGTGTTGAGACTTCTCGTTATACATGCTACTCTGTGCTCTACCAATAGCAGATTGGTTGTCACAGTGTATACATTGCACACTGATGGCATAGGTTTAGCCTAGTTTGGAATATCCTCTAAGAAATTTTGAAGCCACTCTGCTTCTTCTCTAGCCTTGTCCAATGCTATGAATTCTGATTCCATAGTGGACCTCGCTATGCACGTTTGTTTTGAGGATTTCTAAAAAACAGTTGCACCTCCAAGTATAAAAACATATCCACTTGTGGACTTTGAGTCTTTAGTGTCAGATATCCAATTAGCATCGCAGTACCCTTCCTCGAACTTTGGATATCTTGTATAGTGCAGACCAAAATTCTGAGTATACCTTAAGTATCCCAAAACTCTCAGTATGTCAGTCCAATTATCTCTGCCAGAATTACTCGTATATCGACTTAGCTTGCTCACATAGTATGTTATGTCAGGCCTTGTATAGTTCATGACATGTATTAAACTGCCAAGTATACGAGAGTATTCTAGTTGAGATATGTTATCTCCAGTATTTTTGGCTAAATGAAGATTTACATCAACTAGTGACATTTTTGGTGTGATGTTATATTTCTTGAACTTTTCAAGAATCGTCTCAATGTAATGAGATTGTGATAGAACAAGTCCATCCTCCGTCCTAAAGATCTCAATTCCTAGGATAACATCAGCGACACCTAAATCTTTCCTGTCAAACTTACTAGACAACATTTGTTTGGTAGATTTTATGACATCAATATTACTACCCAAAATTAGCATATCGTCTACATAGAGACAAACAATGACAGATCCCTTCTGAGTGATTTTGACATAGACACACTTGTCACACTCGTTTATTTTGAAACCGTTTGACAATATTGCATTGTCAAATTTCTCATGTCATTGCTTAGGTGCTTGCTTTAATCCATATAAGGATTTAACAAGCTTGCAAAATTTCCTTTTTTGTCTAGGAGCAATAAGAGTTGTTCCATGTATATTTCTTCATCTAACTCACCATTCAAGAATGTCGTCTTTACATCCATTTAATGTATCTCAAATCCATATATTGATGTTATTGCTACTAGCATCCTTATGGAAGTTATTCTTGTAACTGTAGAGTAAGTGTCAAAATAATCCAATCCTTCCTTTTGTCTAAAGCCTTTGACCACAAGTCTAACTTTATACTTGTCGATCGATCCATCAGTCTTAAATTTCTTTGTGAATATTCACTTATATCCCAAAGTCTTGGAACCTGGTGGTAAATCCACCAATTCCCATGTATGATTTTGCATTATGGATTCAATCTCACTATTTATTATTGTTTCTTTCTAATAAGTAGCTTCTGGAGATGACATTGCCTCTTTGAACATTTGAGGATTATTTTCCAACATGTACATATGTTAGAAAATCAGGTCCAAAAGACGTTGACGTTCTTGACCTTTTGCTACGTCTAGGTTCCTCCGATCCTCAATTTCGCTTTATGTAGGATGGTTACTAGTTGTAGCATCTAAAGTTCTTTTTGTTGAACTTGGCTCTATACACATGTTATATGGAAATGCATTTTCAAAGAATGAATCATTCCTTGACTCAATAATCGTATTAACATGTATATCTTAAATCTCTGATTTATGAACCAGAAAATGATATGCACTACTATTGTTTGCATATCCAATGAATACACAATCAATAATCTTGGGTCCTATCTTCACCTTCTTAGGTTTAGTGACTTCCACTTTAGCAAGACACCCCCACACTATTAAGAATTCGTAGGAAGTTTGATGACCTTTCCACAATTTGTATGGTGTTTTAAGCGTATTCTTGTTAAGAATTTTGTTGAGAATGTATTTGGCAAAAAGTAAAGCTTCCCCCCACAAATTCTAGGGTAAACCAGAACTTAATAACGTAGCATTCATCATCTCTTTTAGAGTTCGATTTTTGCGTTCCGTAATACCGTTTGATTGAGGTGAATAAGGAGTCGTAGTTTGATGAATGATTCCATGTTCAGAACAAAAACCTTCAAAAGGTGATACATATTCACCTCCTCTATCACCCCCTCTATCACTCCTTATAGCCTTAATATTTTTGCTTAGTTGATTTTCAACTTCATCTTTATAGTGTTTGAACACTTCAATTGCCTCATCTTTACTTCTCAACAAGTAAACATAACTATATCTAGTGTTATCGTCAATAAAAGTAATGAAATACTTTTTACCACCTCTAGTTTGCATATACTTAAGATCACATATATCTGTGTATATTAAGTCTAGAGGTTCAGTACTTCTTTCAATGGAATGAAATGATGATCTGGTCAACTTGGATTCTACACAAGTTTCACATTTATGGTGTGGGTCTATTTTTATCTTTGGTATATAGTCCAAATTAATTAATTTACGCAAAGTATCATAATTAACATGTCCTAATCTACCATGATATACATGTGAAGACTCAATCAAGTAAACAGAAGATTCAACTTTATTGGCGCTCTTTGGCGCAATAGTAAAACAAGACATCCTAAAGAGCCCATCCTTAAGATAGCCCTTACCCATGAATACATCATTCTTAGTTAGTACAAATTTATCAGAAACAAAGACTAACTTAAAGCCATTCTTGCTTAGCAGCGACCCAGAAACTAAGTTCTTGCGAATGTCAGGCACATAGAGCACCTCATTCAGAGTTAGTTCCTTCCCATAAGTCAACTTCATCACCACCTTTCCTTTGCCTTCAACCTTGGACGTAGAAGAGTTTTCCATAAAGAGTTGTTCTTCCTTTTCCACAACATGATAAGTGGTGAACATCGACTTGTTGGAGCATATGTGGCGAGTAGCACCAGTATCCACCCACCATTCCCTTTCATTTCCAATCATGAGACATTCAGAAATCACAGCATATAGGTTCATGTCATTAACATTGTCAGAAAGCATGTCCATTGTCACATTTGCTTTAGTCTTTTGCTTCTTGTACTTCTTTGGCTTGCGACATTCACTTGCCTTATGTCCAGCCTTCCCACAGTTATAGCACTTGCCCTTGAACTTAGTAGGCGTACTACTCTCTTCGCCTTAAGCTTTGTCTTGGCGCTTCCTCTTTTCCTTAGCATTTGATCATTCCACAACATTGGCTTTTGCCACCATGGGATCCTTGCCCTTCTTCTCAGATAGACAGTTATCTTCCTCTATCCTTAGACGGACAATCAGTTCTTCAATATTCATATCTTTGTATTTATGCTTAAGATAGTTCTAAAATCCTACCAAGATGGTGGTAATTTCTCAATCATAACAGCCACTTGGAAGGATTCTCCTAGGGTCATTCCTTCAGCAATGACATCATGGAGGATTACTTGAAGTTCTTGGACTTGGCTTATGACAGTCTTACTATCCGTCATTTTGAAATCAAGAAATCTGCCAACTATGAATTTCTTCATGCCAACATCTTCACTCTTGTATTTCTTGTCTAACGAATCCCAAAGTTTCTTAGCAGTCTTGAACACACTATACACATTGTATAATGAATCAGCCAACCCGCTAAGGACATAATTTCTACACAAGAAATCAGTATGAAACCAAGCATCCTTGGCCAAAACCTTCTCCTTGTCAGTTTCATCAGGGCTTACATCAGGAACCTTATCCCACATAAACCTTTCCAAGTTAAGGGTGGTCAGATAGAAGAGCATCTTCTGTTGCAAGTGCTTGAAATCCCATTGAACTTTTTAGGTTTCTCCCCATGAGGAACAAAATGGGGAATAACTGTCGGAATAGTAACAACATGTGTAACTGGTGGTGCTGCCATATTCTTAAATACAACCACACTTTGTTATTCCTTTAAACCAAAAAAGAAAAGAAAACAGAAACAAATTATGTTCGGTAAAGAAGAAGAAAAAAAAAATGTCTTAAGTTGTTAGAAATATACAACTTAATTGTTCTTACTCTTTACCAATTACCAAACTATACAAATATTTTGTTTTGTACATGTCTTGTACTTCTTAGTTAAATCCGAGCCTAGTGTAGATACATTATGTCCTTAAGACAGATTTTCTCCCTCATGGTGTTTGAAGGTTGATGGGAAACTCTCCCAAGATATAACGGATTTCCTTCTATAGAAAGCTATCACTTCAATTCTATAGAATCAGTAAACACAACATAGTATTTGACTAAGAACAGAGGGAGAATAGAAAAATTAGAACTCTGTGTGATATAGTGTGTCTTTCTCTCCAAATTCATCCACTATTTATAGGTGAGTGGTGCCTCTTCGAAACAACACAGTGACTCTTGGGAAAAGGTAATTAACTCTTTGAAAAGTCACATATTTCGAAAGGACACACCATTTCGGCATAAAGCTCTCTTTCGAACTAGTGCTTATTTCGAAAGGTCACACCTTTTCGGTATAATGCATTATTTCGAACCAGTACATATTTCGAAAGGTCGCATTTTTTTTTGCATAATATACTGTTTCGAACCAGTACACCCTTCCGAAAAGGTTTTTCTCACTTTACATACTGTTTCAAGATAAACCCATTTCATCTCAAGTGGAGTAACTTGAGAGACAAATTACTCATTTATATCTCAATGGATTTGTGTAAATCTATTTTTCTAACAGCAATTTCAGTAGAGCTGTGAGTAACAAAAGTCACTATCGCGATCCGCGATTCTCGATTCTCGATTCTCGAGTGCAATACCAATAATTAGACTGTTATATCAGAAGTTGCTCCAGTCGCGGGTTGAACTGCACTAGGAGTCTAGGACATGAATCAAATCAGAAGCTATCGACTTTATTTAGCGATGCAATTTTGGCAGGTTGAATCAGGAAGTCCAATATCTTTTTTGACGTACAAGATTGTTTACAAAATATGAACCCAATCTTCGAAATCTAATTTTTTGGACCTCATCGAAAAAGATAAGACCACAATAATCACCTAAACAACCTCAATCGATCAAAGGATAGTTCCAGATTTCCAGTACTGATCAAATCAGGGAATCCTGATAAGTGCGCTACCAAGTGGGTTGTATGAGACTATGAGCACTGCAAACTACCGCCAAGGGTGAAGCGCCACTGCCAACAGCTCGATCAACAGAGACTCTCTACTTTTATCCCTCATTAGGAGTCTGGACAAATTGGGTCTTAGTCTACTATAAATTAGGTCATGAGTATCCTATTAATCGAAATAATTAGACGTCTTGAAATAACAGGGAATGTGACTGAAAAAAGATAGAATTCAAGTTTCATAACACTTTTAGAACAACTAAATTTTGATGAAGGGTTAAGTGGTTAAGGCCAGTATGCATTTTACCCTTTTACCAAGTATTTCATGAACGCCTTTCTAGGCTGACTGGACAATTAGTTGCCGTGTACAACTTTGTTTTGAGAAAACTCAGTTTTTGTTTTGTTATATGTTTTTTTCCATTATTATCGATCATTTTACATCAAAGTGTATCAAAATGATTCTATGCAACTTTAAAGTCTGGTACTACACTTCTTCTTCATGACATTGTCCTTGGGACAGAACTGACGTGTAGTACCACTACCAATAACACTTTGAAAGTCTGCAGTATAAAAAAGCTACACCACAACGAAACCATCTCATATCTTTGATTCTTTTCTCTCCTCTCAGAAGGTAAACTGGTATGGGAGGTCTTGATTACTTTTCTCTTTGAAAATTGGTTTATGCTCTAAAGTTAGAACCATAATTGTTTTCGTAATGTTACTTATTAGCTCTTAGATTAGCCATAATACTCTACCGAGTCTCAGAATAATATATATTTCTAAGAAACTTTAACTGTGTTCAGGCCTACAGGGTAATGTAAGATAGGCTTATAGTATTTAAGATGAGCATGCTTAATGAGTTTATGACATGACTATCTATTGTATATAACTGGTAGAATACGAAATCTGTAAGATCAATTAGTTTTTTTTTCCTGTTTCTACTTTCTACGCTAGTTCATGATATTTGATGTTGTTTCAAAGGTATATTTCAAGTTGGGGAATGGGGAGCAGTATAAACTTATTTGAAGAACCATGTATGTAAATTTTTTGAAATTTAGTTATAGTTAGAATAAACCAAGTGTTAATTAGGCTCCACTTGGGATTTTGTAGAAACTGCTTTCCAACAGATCTGTTTAGCACCATGTTGGTTTGCAGAAAAACAGTGGAGAAAAAAAAATGGTTTAAAAAGCTAGAAAATTCCTAATGGAGTCTAGTGTACCAAATAGGTGTGAATTGAAGTCTTTGAGAAGATTAGAAGCTTAGATTGAAGATTGATTGTATCTTCTCTTGAAGCCACTGCTTCATTGTGAGTTGATTTGCGTTTATGTGAGTGTGTTCAGTTAGTCCTCTAACATATTTACTCTTTTCCTTAACTTCCAGTTGAAAATGGAGCTGGTCATGGACTGGAAATCCTTAGGTTCTCTTCTCGCAACCTTCATTTTCATCCGCACCGCATTACGCGACTTCTTACCTCCTGTAGTGTACCAGTATCTAAAATGCATCATCTCGAACTCTTTCACTGCCCTGCAAACCAATGTCTCAATTGTCATTGAAGAGTTTGAAAGTTGTTTAAACACTAATGAAATTTTTGAAGCGGTTCAGACCTACCTTGGTTCCCAGTGTATCTCCTCTGCTAGAGTCCTCAAGCTCTCAAAACCCAATAATTTCAAGAACCTCACCTTCACCATGTCTACGGACCAGATTGTTGAAGATACATTTGAGGGATTCAAGGTCAAGTGGTCTTCCCATTGTGTTGAGAAGAATATTAGCATGGGTGGATACTCTAGGTCTCTTGAGAACCGATATTTTAAGTTATCGTTTCACCAGAAATACAAGGAGAAGGTTCACTCCTCCTATATCCCTTATATCAATGAGGTAGCTCAGAGGATCAAGTTCAAGAACAAGCAAAGGAAAATATATACCAATAAATCTTTGGAAGAAGGTCGTCGCTATGGCCTTTGGTCCAACGTACCATTTTCCCATCCATCTACATTTGATACATTAGCAATTGATCCAGTTCTGAAGAAGGATATTAAAGCAGACTTGACGAAGTTTGTTCAACGAAGCGAGTATTACAACAGAGTTGGAAGAGCTTGGAAAAGAGGCTATCTTCTATATGGTCCACCAGGAACTGGTAAGACAAGCTTGATTGCTGCCGTTGCAAATTTTCTTGAATTCGATATATATGATTTGGAATTGACAGCTGTGGCTAGTAACTCACAGTTGAGGAAGCTTTTGATCTCGACATCTAGTAAGTCAGTGATCGTAGTTGAAGACATTGACTGTTCACTTGATTTATCGGATCGTGTGAAGGAACAGAATGTGGAAGTTAACAACACTGAGGATGAAGCAAATAGTATAAAGTGCAATCGAAGAGTAAAAGGCACTGTCAGTCTATCCGGGGTGTTGAATTTTGTCGATGGGCTGTGGTCATCTTGTGGGGGTGAAAGACTGATTATCTTTACCACAAATCACAAGGAGAAACTGGACCAGGCATTGCTGAGACCAGGTCGAATGGACAAACACATTAATCTCACATACTGTGAAATTGAGGCGTTTAAAATGTTGGCAAAGAATTATCTTGGTATCAATAAGCATCACCTTATGAAGGAGGTGGAGGTTATGTTACCTGTTATCAAGATGACACCAGCTGACATTGGAGAAATCTTCATGAGTTGTGACGAAGATGCAGATTTGGGCATGAAAAAAGTTTTGGAGAAGATGGTTTCGTTGAAGAAGATTGTAGACTCAAAGCTACATCATGGTATCCAGGTGGAGGATGCAGTTGAAGATTAACAGGAGGGCTGAACAAATAAAATTCGGACCGATAGGTACAATCTGTTAATTGGAACTAAGTGGTGTACTGTTAAATTGTAGGCAGATTTTAGTCTTAGATGTTACTGTGTGAGTTCTGTTCAATTAAATCTTACTCACCTTATGTTTGTTAATTTATATTAATGTGGTTGCTTTTGTTAAAAAGCACAAAGAAATTTGCAACCTAAAGAGTAATCTAACTTACGAACTTGGTCTTCTTCATACTTGTATTATTTCACTAGAATGTTGGAACTCCTGCGCTGTCGCAACTTCATGCTACATGTTATTTATGCTAGGAGATACATATGGTGGTTAGCTTGTTACGTTAAAGGGATTGAGTGTGTAGAAGAAGAAGAAGAAGAAAGGATGGAGGCACAAGAAGAAGGTAGGGTTTAGAGTATATTTACTATAACACCCCGTGTTTTTTTATACGTATTTTTCTATTTAATTAATTAAATTAATTGTTTATTTTAAAAATTCGTCGGATTGGACTCGGGATACGTGGGCTTGGTTTTGGGCCCGAAGTCGGGTTGTTGGGCTTGGGTTTGGGACCCAAAGATATAAACACATTGTTTCAGAGAATAGGGTTTAGAAGATAATAAAATATAAAAAAATGGAGGCAGAGAAAGAAGCTGGTTTCCTGGAGAGGTGGAGCACGACGATTCGGGCTAGGAAAATTCATCGAGCTGTTAGATAAGGTGAGTAGCTATTTTGCTATCTCACCAAAAGTTATAGTTTTTGTATATCGGTGTATAGGTTTCTGTTTTTATATGTTGGTTAAACTGTCGAACTGTTATACTGTTGAACTGTTGATGCCCTTCATTAAAACTGTTGGAACGGTTCAAGCTTCGGAGCTCTGTTAATGGAGGCGCGAGCTCCATGAACTGTACTGCCTTTTATTATAGTTGTTGTTTTGAACTGTTGTAGCTCATTCACACGCTCGAAACAGTTTAGTGGTGGCTTAATGGCGTCAGCGAGGAAACGCCCGATTTTGTTTTAAAACCGTCATCGATGGTGGTTGTGAAACCGCATCGGTGGCGGGTGGAACTCGTTTTGTGTTGTGACTTGGTTGTATCGTGTGCTGTTGGACTGATGAGGGTCGAGTGGGGGGCAGTGAAGCTTCGAGGGAGGCTTTAATGGCGCCGAACGCCATTACTGTGTTACTGATGGTTTTTTATTTGTGATTTTTTCATTGTTTGTATTGTGTGGATATTGTTGTGGGTGGTTTGATGATGTTGGGTGGTAGTAGGGATGGATGGGGGCTGTTGGAAGCTCCCAAAACTCATTAATGGCAGCCGAAAATTTGTAGATCTAGTTTTGGGGAAAGATTGGATTTAAGGAGTTGGGGTTTCGGTTTTGTTAAAGTTGTAGGGGTTTTCTTAAGGAGAAAAATCGGTGGGTTTGTGTAGGGTGGTGTGTGGAGGTTGTGGTGGTCGGTTTTTGGTGGTGGAGGAGAACAGTGAGGAAGATGAACAGTAACCATTTCGGTTGGGCTTGGTTCTTTGGGCCTTGGTTGTTTGGTTGGGCCAAAACTTTATATGTTATGTTAGGCCCGATTCTATTTTAAAGTTTTTGGGCCCGATTTTGGTTGTTTTGTTTGGGCCCAATTTAATTAAGTTTTGGGACCAGTTCTAATATTAGTCTATGGGCCCGTTTCATTTGAAATTGTGGACTAGTTCAGTCTAAAGTTTTTGGGCCATTGCTAATATTGTTTGGGGCCAGTCCATAGGACTTAAAATGGATCTATTTGGGTCTTCCAACTTTTAGACTTTCGGGTTCTAAGTTTTGGGCTTGGCGGTTAGGAACCGCAACCTCTTTACCTTAGTCCACGAGCCCACGATTTACATTTTTTTTAGCCCATGAACCATGGCTATGACCTCGAACCTGTTGACTTTGACAACGACAGTTTGACTTCGACCATGACGTGTTGACTTTGACTTTGACCAGGGTTGACTTTGACAAGGGTTGACTTTGACCAGTTGACCCAATTTGACCTTTTAACTCGGATTATGATTTGGGTTATTAAGATAGGTCTAGGGTTATTAGCATACTTGACTTTAGGCTAAGACCTCTATACACTACAACAGAAAGGCTCAATTGCAACGCCATCTGGTGTCGCTACAAGTACCTAAAAGCTACCGCCAATGATCAATGGCAATGGCAATGCCAATGTGGGCGCCACAAAGGCCGCAAAAAATTGGGTCACAAAAGCTAAATGAAGACGAACAATTGGCGCCGCAAAAGCTTGAAGGTTATTGCAACGCCTTGTCCCATTTGCTATTACTTTATTAGCGTTGCTAAAGTATTTTGCCAAACTAAAATGATTTTTAAAATATTTAAACTATTTGCGCCGATTGGCGTTGCAAAATGTTCTTTTAGTCGCGACCGCTAGCGTTGCAAAAGGGTTACTTTTAGTTGCACCCTCAAGGCCACAAAAGAAGCAAAGCATTAGCTACTGTGTCTTTGTCACAAAAGGTTTAAACCATTAGTCATTTTGCGCCAAAGGCGTTGCTAAAAAGTGTGTTTTTAGCTGCCCCTAGGTCTTTGTCTTAAAAGGTTTAAACCATTAGTCTGCGCCAAGGGCGTTGCCAAAAGTGTGTGTTTTAGCTACCCCGCTAGTGGTTTTAGCCGCACCAAATGTATGTGTTGGTAATTGTTTAAACACATTTGCAAAGACCCTAATTCTTTTACAATGAGCTCGGCATTGCAAATGGGTTTACTCATATATATAATAGGTATTACGATTATTTTGAATCATTTCAATTTATATAAACCTCGCCAATACAATTTATGATTAAACTAAAACACCGATCGATGTATTCATTCACAATAAATTATAGCAAAATATATTTTATTAATTAAGATCATCCAAAATCATTATTTGAGCATCCATACAATTAGTCTCTTCCAATATCTTGAATTACAAAATCTTCAAAGCCATCAACTAAATAATATTAGTTCTTCAAAAAATAAGATTTTGGCCAAATTCCCATAATCTGCCGATTCGAACAACATCCACCCAAGTTTTCTTTATCAATATACCGCTAACAATCCGCAAACTGATACAAACAACAAATTGGAAAAGAAAAGAGACATTAGTAAGTATAATTATCCAAATTAAAAGAAGATTGAAGCAAAATGCAAGTAATCAATGCATGGGAAATATTTTTATGTGGTCAAACTGGGGTCCCATTAGTACAAGCCTAACAAGAAAAAGAGACTGAGAAAGCATATACTACTCTTCATCCCTCTACTCAAATCGAGACCAAAGAAAAACAAACATGGAGTTTAGTGATGGATTTCTCTTTGCCACCATCCTTTGGATAATCTATTCATCTTCTTCCTTCGGTCAAAATGGGTAGTTTCATCCATCTTGATCTCCAAGAGGCCAAAACAAATATCCATACATAGATTTTTTCTTTTAAACCGTGTACTTCTTTCCATAAAACAATCCAAGCATTGTCATGACAATCCACTCAAAAAAAAAAAAAAGTCCAACACACACACCCCACCCTCCCTCACAATTCCTCCATCCGAGAAACGATAAATCTATCAATACGATTTCAAGAATGGATTATTTGATCCGCAAACCAAATAAAAGGGCCATGTCCCATCAACATATCCACAGTGTTATTACAATTTAGACATTAACAGAGCCTCCCATATCTCTATCAACTTCCAAATTGCCACTTCTTTCCCATTTGTACTGCTGTAAATTATCATATTCACCAATGCACTAGATCCTCATACCATAGTCTAACATCTTCCACCTCCTCCTGAAATTGATCCTCACATACGTAATCAGCCTGCCCGTAGATGTTGAAGGTTAAACATCAGTGTTGCCCCTCATTAACGACATTTAACTGTACGAGAAAAAGTTGATTGTACTTCATTCACCTACACAAATCCTTTATGCCAAATTTTGACTTAAATAGGAAAGAGGAAAAATCACAAATAGAACCTTATGCGTTGATGCTATTAAATGTGACTTGAAATGCAACTTTTAATTACCAATCTAAAATTCTACATTAAAAATACAAAACAAATGTCTTGGTGAGTAAAGAATATTTCGCTTTGTAATGAATATATCTCGCTTTTAATGAGATGCCTTTCCTCGCTACAAAAGACCTTGGAAATATATCCCAAATAGCTATTATACGATTGAAGTAAAAACACTTTGAAACTCAGATATTACATGCTACATACCTATACAATAGGTCCTACCCTACCCCCGATTCTCCAACAATAAAACATGACAACTGAACACTTGACTTAGATTTAAATAAATATTCCAAATTTGGGCTAAGCTAGTCGAGAGAAGGAAGATGGGGAGTTGAACCGTAACCCCTCGTGTCATAGGGCTGCAAAGGCACTATCGGGGAGAGGCTTTTGAGAGAGAAGAGATACGGGTGAAGCGGATCCTTTAATTGACTATGCTAGGTGTCATAAAGAGTCTCTTTTTCAGTTGATTTACCTAAACGCCCTGCTGTTTGTTCTGTCTGTTGGTAGTGGTTTCTTTTCATTTTTAGGCAGGATGGTGATAATCTAAGTAAACAATAAAATGATTAATCTAAGTTATTTCTGGTGAATAGAAGACAGATTATGAGGTAATCTGAGAAAAGTTCGAGGAAAAAGGATACACATATAGTTCTCGCAGACAAGTATAAATCACACTCAAGATATGTCCAACTTCCCCTCTTCCCCATAAATCTATAAAGGACATTATTTGGGTCTGGAAATACTCATAGAAACAAAGCAATCATGTAACCAGCAAATCCAACAATATAACCCAGGCACTTGAAACTGTAATAACTTACCAAAGTTGTGACAACTAACACAAAACATCTCAAAAGGAGTTACTCTATCAGGCATGCAACCAATCAATTTAATACAAACAGTTCATACGTACCATGAAGAACCAGCATTGACTTGCAACATCCAAGCCTCAAACCTAGCTTGACGAACCGCCATCTCCTCTATTTTACTTCTTTGAGATATCATTTCAGCAGTGAGCTCCTCGTTAAGCTTTTCAGCTTCCTCAGCCCTCCTCCTTTGCACTTCCTCCTCGCCCCTCCCTCCTCCTTTGCACTTCCTCCTCTAAATGAAGGGATGCCAGCCTTCTAGATGACTTTGGCGGGACCCCATGCCCAAGGCCATGGGAGTATCCGACCTTACACCCAATACTATAATAAATATTTCATCCTCGGTCTTTGGCTCGGCGCCTTCTACTCGTGACTTCGGCTTTAAGTTGTCGATTCGGGTCCTATAAGTTTAAATTGGCCATAAATATATCGAACTATAAGTACACCATGGTAAAGCTAGGTACAAATAAATTTACTTACATAGTTTTGTTCAAAGAATGAGACTAGTCCATCCCTTACTACTCGCTAAAAGTGGGTTCGACGATAGAATTCGATCTTTCCAATAGGTTCCCGAAGTCTCGAGTCACGCTTATAAAGATTTGAAAACATATCCCTTTATAATTTACTTCAAATAATATCAAACTGCAAAAAGCAACCCAATGTATGTAAATAAAGAAAGTTACAGATTCCTCCAAGTATCCTAGGAATGACTTTGAACCACCACAATGGTTTGTTTCGAAGCTTTTTTTGCCGATTATTTGAATTTTGCTCGCTAATTTTCTGCAATAAAATGAATACAATATCAAAAACAATGCCAACAAAAACATTAAATTGAACTCATTCAAAATCCAATAAATTAAGTACTCCCTACATCATCCAAATAGAAAGACATACCAAGCTAAAACATAAAATTACAACGAGTATGTAGTTTTTCTTTAAGAAGTCAACACAACCCTTAAGTATAATTCAATACATAGCAGTTTTCTATAATTAGCACAATAAAGTATATTACCTTGAAATCTTCTCTTCTAAACCAATCACAACATGCATTCCATTTTTCTTGTGCCAAGCCACTATAAGGGTGTGATCGTGCGACTCCATCATTTCTGAAACTCCTATAATGCTTGTGAAGATTACACCTAAATCCTCTTAAACGTGCCCCTAATATTAAGGCCCACACAGACTTCACATGTGGAAGGTGCATATCCACATCCAATTTTTCCTAACAAGAAATGTAGTTTAAAGTTACATAAAATAATTATGGTATATCATATAGCTAAAACATAAAACTCCATTACCAGAATACGGTCACGTAATGGTTTTCTCACTTCCTCTCCCACTTTACTCCAATCATGGCGAGTAAGAGGAACGTGTCGGCGCTTAACTAGGCCAATCTCCCCGACAAATTGAGCACTCCACTTCCCCACAGGTCTAGTATTACCCGGTTGAATTTCTATCCTCGGTTTCGACCCAAGAACGCCTTTGTAGTCTATGACTTTTCGATTCACAACCTTGCCTCTTTTTCTTCTTAAATGGAGCTGTTAAATAAAAAAGTATGAGCTTCCACGACATTTTATTTGAACTAACCAACTAATTACACAAAACCATTAATTATAATCTTACCGACACCGAACCATTCACCTCGTTAACCACAGACTGAGGTTGTGAAATAGATTGTGCCCTCGAGGGTCGATTTAGACCAGGTACCATAACTATAGAAACAGATATAGCATGAATATGAAAGAAAGAATTTATGAATGATAAAAATCAGGTTTAATATAGTATGCAACATATCCAAAAATGAAACACATGCTAGAAAAATCAGGTTTGATATAGTAATTCTACTCAATGGAAAAACAAGATAAAATCTAAGATAAAGCTCTCCATTCAATAACAAAATGGATAATGAAGTTACTAAAAAATATTCAATCTACGTCCGTGTCATCATCTTTCGATATGATGCCTTCTTCCTCCGAACAATAATCCATTAATGTATCATCATCCTCTTCATCGGGTTTCCTCATCAACAATGGTATTGTCATGAAGGCAACTTTCCATAGCAGATCCACGACCTCACCTGGCATCAACTTCATTTGGGTCCATATCATCTCTATTTAGTTGTATGGGTGTTATAGGTTCATTTTGGATTCGCCGCTACTAGCTTCATGTGTTTCATCATATTGGACATTATCCAAATCCATCCCTCTGTATGCTCCTCCCGTTGATATGCCTCATCGCTGCCTCCCCGCTTCAATCTCTTCTTCCCTCTCGGAACATCAAACACATTTCTAGGCTTTGTCTTTTGCACAACTTGCCAACTACTACCCAATTTGGCATCATCGACGTAAAAACTTGACATGCTTGTGTGGCTAAGACAAACGGGTCATCTTTATACCACGCCTTAGAGGTATTAATACTAGTGAAAAACCATCCGTTTGTGTCCCCCGTCCTTCTATTACCAACATCATACCAATCACATCTGAAAAGATAAACTCTCTTCCCGAATAGATAACCGACTTCAAAAACATCGGTCAAAATACCGTAAAAGTCGATCTCTTTTCCTTGGTGTTCTCCTTTTTACAAGAAACACCACTATTTTGGGTTCGAAGATTTTTCTCTCGATCTTTGGTGTGAAACCTAATCCCATTAACAATGCAACCACTATAACGTTTCACACGTGTATCAGGTCCACATGCCAATGAATACAATTCATCGGTAGCTTCAGGAGAGTTCTCATTCGTAATAATATTTGCATCTATTCATAAAAATGTACACCAAATCAAGAAAAGCATAATTAGCATATTATTCCGGTTCATAACAATAACATTAAAATAAACAATACAAACACTTACACGTTTTTCAAACCAACTAGGAAACAACATTTCTTGTCTCTCAGGCAAGTTGCGTGAGCTTTCCATTTGAAGCTCTGTCATGTGTTGACTACATGCATATCAAACACATAAACTTAACAACTTAAAGTGGCTTAAAATGTATAAAACATAATTGATAAGTTAAATGCAGTAGAACTTACTCTAAATAAGTTGATAACTCCTCTGTATTATTCAACACATAGTAATGAGCCTTGTCTCGATCCTTTGGTTCGAGAATGATATTTGTATAAGCTCCAAATGGTCGAACATTTCAGGTGAAAACATCAAATCCTCGTCTTTTGATTCTCATTACCACCATCATAATTTCTTTCTTCACGATTGAACCGAAGTTTCAATTCCTTGAAGATACATGGAGCAAAACGTGAGACATTCATTGTCAACATATGCTTCAAAGAATTGAACCTTCGGGGCGAGCCTTATTTCGAACGTATTGTTTTAGCGTGTGTAGATACCTGTTTACAAATCACACATGTATGATTAATGTATAATAAAACTTTTAACTTTAAAATGTTAATTTCACATTAAATGAATTGTAAGTCATATGCCTTACCTTTCAATAGGATACATCCACCTATCGCGACCGGGTCCTCCAAGTATCGCCTCACGCGGCAAGTGGACAGCCAAATGAACCATTACATCGAAAAATGTAGGAGGAAATATTTGCTCGAGCTTACAAAGTATAACTGCAATGTCTTTTTCCATCTTCTCAAGCACTTCCAATTTTAGCGTCTTGCAACATAACTCTTTGAAGAACAGGCCCAACTCAACCAATGCAATGGCTACATCCTTCGACAAGAAACCACGTATTGCAATCGGGAGAAGTTGTTGCAAGAGCACATGACAGTCATGACTTTTCATTCCTGTTATCTTACCATCTTTAGCATTTGCACATCGAGAAATGTTAGACGCATAGCCATCAGGAAACTTCACCGACTTCAGCCACTCGCAAAAAGATTTTTTCTCTGAAGATGACAATGTGTAACATGCCGGGGGTATTACAAACTTATCACCTCTTGGGATTAAATGCAACTCTTTTTCTTATACCCAATGCGGCCAAATCTAATCGAGCTTTTACTGAATCTTTTGTTTTGCTATCTAGGTCAAGCAATGTCCCCACAACATTGTCACAAATGTTCTTCTCAACATGCATAACATCAAGGTTGTGTCGCAGCTTAAGAGTGTCCCACACGGTAACTCAAAAATATGCTCTTCTTTGTCCAGTTCAACTCCATCTCGGTACGCTTTCTTTTTTTTTTAGGCTTTCCAAATTTCTGAAAGGGTTCTACATAGTTCACTTGTGATAACAATTCATCCCTAGACAACTCTTTAGGTGGCAACCTGCTCTCCCTATTTCCATCAAATAATTGTTTGCCACGAGTTCTCCAAGCATGCCTTAACGGTAGAAAGTTTAACGATTTGCCATATAACATAACTTTCGTCCATTCTTCAAATACATGGAAACTGTATCCTTGTTACAATTAGGGCAAGCTAGTTTGCCCTTGGTACTCCAACCAGATAAATTACCGTATGCGGGAAAATCATTTATAGTCCATAACACTGCAGCATGCAACCGAAATGTTTTCTTTGCCATCGCATCATAAGTCTCTACCCCATCTTTCCACAACTCTTTAAGTTCATCAATCAAAGGTCGCAAATAAACATCGATATCATTCCCAGGTGATGAAGGTCCTGGAATAAGTAACGTCATGAAGGTGAACGGTTCTTTCATACACTTCCACGGTGGTAAATTATATGGTATCACCATTACAGGCCACATACTGTATTGGCTACTCATATTGCCAAATGGGTTAAATCCATCGGTTGCAAGACCCAAGTTTAACATTGCGAGGATCATTGGCAAACCACTCATGTTCCTTATCAAAATCGCCCCAAGCTTGAGAATCATTGGGTGCCTCGAAAGTACATTCTCCTCCCCGATCATGTTTTTCTTTGTGCCATCTCATATCTGCAGCAGCAGTAACCCTCGACATAAACAACCTCTTGAGCCTTGGTTTAAGTGGAAAGTAACTTATAACACTTTTTGTGGTATTTTTTAGTCTTGCCTTCACAAACTTTATACCTTGGCTCCCCACATTCGAGACAATTTTGAAACTGTCATTTTCTTTCCAAAACAACATGCAATCATTCTTGCATGCATGTATTGAGATATAACCAAGTCCCAAGTTACGCATTAATGTCTTCGCCTCGTAATGAGACTTTGGCAGTGTCTCACCTTCAGGCAATCCAATTTTAATCAACTGGAGAATCATAGTAAACGATTTGTTACTTCCAAATGATTGATTATCTTTAAGTGAAGCAATTTCACAAGATAATCTAACTTAGAAATCTTACAACCTAGATACAAAGGTTGGCGTGCTTCCCTCAAAAGGTCATCATATGGATCTACATTTCCTCCATTGTTGTTAAAGCCACCTTCACCTTCTGTTGCATTCAATGCATCATCATCTCCGGATTCCCCATGTTCCACGTGAGGCTCCAAATTATCAACATGTGTTGAAGCTTGTAAATCTTCAATCATGTCATCTAACCCATCAAAATTTACCATTTGAACACCATTGCCATCATCATCGTCGTCATCATCATCATCACTTAATTCCTCATATTCTTCTCCATGAAACACCCAACGAGTGTACTTCTTGTCCATGCCTAACCTCTCTAGATCATCATTTACCTCATTGATGTGCTTGTAATTCCTATTTTTGCACTCTTTGCATGGACACCTAGTCCCGCCCCAAGACTGCCTACATGACCACGAAAGCAATATCAATAAAATCCCGAATTCCTTTTTTATACGCTGGCCAAAACCTATTTGGCAATTGTATCTAACTCTTATCCATTTCCGTGTTTCCTACTACAAGATAATAATTGTACAATCAGTTTTGACATCACAAACGAAAATAGTACACATGCCACACCAACTTATCAGATTTTTTTTTGAGAACTTAAACTTTCACTTATATAACAACTAATAAACTTTCAAACCCTTAAACTTAAAGTGAAAGTCACTTAATGAAAGGTACTTTTGAGATTCACTTCAAGAAAAGACAAACTGCAATATAAGACATCTCACTTTTAACTTTTCAACTTTACCCCTAATCTTCTGCATAGTTTAGGTACTTTATCTCTGAGAAAGAGCATAGTTGTTACTTTTTTTTTCAAATTAAATTGGTTACAAAAAGTTTACTTCGATTTATTCTTTTTATCACTATAATTGTCTAATGTAGTCATTGTATGTTAATAACTTAATATATTAATATTTTTCGATAAAATCGAATTATCTATGCTAAATATTTTAAAGGATCTCATTGTTAAAATTTTGTTATTGGTATAATTAAGTATGATGTTGCATTAGTAAATGAGATATTTTGTGGTTAGAAATAACAACACTTTTGTCAATGTTGTACAGGGAGAAAGTGGCGTCCACAGAGAAAAACCTATAGACGTTGTTACCTTTAATTAGCTACCAACAACTAATAAACTTTCAAGGTTGTATTACATTGTCTTTACTAGTTGTACTCCCCGTTCTACTAGACAAGTTACGACTTATGACCCTAAGATTTGGTACGTTAATTAGTAGGTTTATGTTTTTTGGTCTTATTGAATGTCTTTTATTTACTAAATTTGGTTTATTGAACTGTTCAACTAATGCTCAATGGACAGAGATGCTCAGAATGACATTGATATTGAATACTTTTTACATAGTCCTGCTGTTTTACACCCTATAATCAGTGTGTGATCAGCTAGTGTGCATTTTTCGCAAAAGAAAAATAATAGCAATGCAAAATCATGAGGAGCGAGTCTGTTATGAATAAGCAAGACCTATATATTCTTGTAGTGAGACAAAAACTATACGGTCCAAGCACTAGTTCATTTTTTAACCGATACAATGAAACTGAAACAACATACTAATCCAAGTATAAAACCATATCTAGGCAAGGTAAAACAAACTCCTCTAAACAAAAGAAACAAACATTCAATCCATATAACGTATATAATATCATAAAGGCTTGTATATAGTGCTCATTAAGCCTGCAAAACAAATAAAAAACCAAATTCTACCAATCCAAATAAGTCTCAAGAGACAAAACATCATGCAACTAATTATAAGTTTTCTCTTAAGTTTAGAAACTTAGTTTTTTGTAATATCGCTAAAGAAAGGCTACCACAAGCCTCCACCAGCCTCGAATGTTCAAAAAGCTTTAATGGCCATGAAAATTTTCATTGTTTGAACCTTGAGTAGAATTCTTCAATTTGGATTCGGTGGCTTTCCCTTGTAAAGACCAACAATTTCACCGTGAATATTATACTTTTTGTGCTTCAAAATTTGCTAAAGTTTCAATGCATTTACAGTCCACTTTATGAAATTAAGTTCTTAGGATGTGATAGTTATTTCTTAAATTTATTTATTAGGGTTAAACTTGGTTAGAAAAGATTAATAATAATAATGAGGAGAGAAATAATGATACGGTGGTACGACAGCCACCACCGGTACAGATGCAACAGATGAAGACGACACAATAGCATTAGCAGCAAGAATTAGTGAGTCAATCAATCTCAATGCAATTTACAAGACTCGACAGTACTAAATTAGGAACAAGCAGTGTTCCTAAGATACATTTCCGAATGCGTTGCAACAGTCTAAACTATGGCTGATTCGCAAATTATGTTTTATTTTTGAGAATGTGATTCAATGGTGTTATGTGATGTCTTTTTTGTTTAGGACGGTGATTGCTGCATCATGTGATTATTAAGCCTTTTTCCAATCATAGCTAACTTCCAATGAAGTTTATGTAACAACTCAACTGCTAGTGCTCTTAAGAGTTAATAGACTGTAAGAGATGGAATAGATATTGTCTTGAGAAAACTTTGTAAGCTTGCCAAATTCTACGTTCTTGTGCATTTCGGACTTCGCATTATCACAAGTACATGGAATACTGAGGTTGAATAACCGATATAGTATGTATACATTTTCATAAGTTTAGATTGGCTCGTTTGATTCATTCCTTTTAATTTTTGTTGGGGTTATCAGAGTTATATTCTTCATGACGTATGTTGATTATAAGTGGTTTGCTGACTATTTTCTAACAAGTATGTATACTCTGCGATTCCTTAGGATGTTGAGTTTCTTTTCTTGTTTACGTTCATGGATGTTGTGGCAGGTATTTAGAACGATCATTTTTTTTCCTGATTATTCAATTTGAGTTTATAAGACTTGATTCTAGTGATCAGTATAGACAGTGTTTTGTACTCCCCTAGAATTTGATTTGCGATTGACGAGTCTCTTTGGCCTTTCTGGCTGCTAGGAAAAGTCACTTCCTATCTAATTTCACCCTTTACACCAATAAAATATACCCAACCATTTTTCTTTATAGGTCTATGGTATTAGTTTGATTTAAATTGTTTTATTGTTAACTTGTAAGTGGCATGTAAATTCGATTACTGTATTGTAGACCAATTAGAGATGAATTCCATTGCATTAGAAATTAGAAAGGAGCTAGACATGAAACCCTCTTAACTGTGTGAATAAATAGGAATATTGATTTTGATGATGGAAGCCTCTAATATGTAACTGTTCACTTAATGAATGTTTGGGCTCAAGGGTAAACCTTTCATCAATATCAACATTTCATTTTGAAGATATAAGAGGTTTTTTAACGCTTTAACTTAACTTATGGGATTTCGGGGTCTTCGGATGTGTAGATGAGTATCATATAAACCATTTTTAGAGAGACCAAAGATAAGCTTCCTTAAAAGGTCTATGTGATGTAATGTTTTCTTCTTCCGTTAATTTTAGAAGCTAAAAAGCTTTTGGAATGTTTAAAGTAGATGGTGTATCTAACATAGCGGGTAAGGAGTCCGCCCAATCTCATCTTACTTGGTTAAGAAAAAGGAAAAGAACCATGAAGTTTCATAATATCAAGCGAAGTGAGCTTCTACGCTTGCATTGCAATTCAGAGGCTCAACCCATCCATGATGGTGCTAGTCATATAATATCACCGCAAAGATCGAGTTTTTATTTGTTGTGGTTTCATTTATATAGGTGTGCATTAAGTTGAACAATTCATATCAGAAATTACATTTATTTGGCCCTGTACAAAGACACCTATCTTTGAAGACACATTTTTGGAATATAACTTGGGTTTTGTTTTCCTTAGGCTTGCTTTCAATATTTTGACCCCCTTCAATTTTTATCAGCTTATATTATTGAAGCCTCACTTGTTTTATTGGCTTGTGAATTAGATGATGGGGCAAGTTAATCGAGAGAGGCTAGCGAGAATACCTTGGCGAAAAGCAGAGGAAAGAGGACACAAATGATAAATATGTAGCTGCTCTGAAAAGGGAAACACTGACTAGAAAGCCTTATGATAGAATTCAACCAATCCTAAAGAGGATGTCAAAGAAAAACCAATTCCTAAAGAGGATGTCAAAGAAGCTAATTCCTAAAGAGGATGTCAAAGAAGCTGTAAAGGAACAGAAAAACCAATTCTTTCTATGGATGCAATATCCTCAACTTTTTAGGAACTTAGTACCATTTAATGACTAAATGTTTTTGTTGATTTTATAGCGTTTTATTCACAAATGCTATTATACAAAGGATAGCATGTTGATTCATAGCGTTTGCATAAATGCTATTGAATTGATTTCATAGCGTTTTTTGAGTGCTATCTATTGACTTTTTTCTAGTAGTGTACTAGAGAAATATATCAGACCTTGCCTTTAGTTAATCTACAACTACAAAAAAAAACTCGAGACCTTTCTTAAATATAGCTATCAATTGTTCAAAAGCTCAATTCTAAAATATAGCTATCAATTGTTCAAAACTACTAAAGTTGCATTACAGCAAACAAAAATTCAATTTTAATCTAAAAATATACAAGCTAGAGAACATGAAAAGGCTACTGAAAGAAGTTTCTGACTTCAACCTATTTTCCTTGTTGCAAGTGCTTAAGTTGAGGACCTGAACCAAGTTTTCAAACACACTCTATTACATTACCGTCACTCTATTACATTAAGATGCAAAGATCGAGGAATCAAGAAAATTAGCCAAAATAAAAAAAGACAAAAACTACCATGTTTTAGGAGTATAAACACTTGTATGCACACCTGCAAACTCATATTGCATAGTCCCAAAAGTTCATAAGATAAGATTTTAGTTATGTGCTACTATTCCTGTGATCTTTATATACTTGATTTCCTTTATTTAACCAAGGCATGACTAATTTCAGAATTCTGGACCAACCCTTGTTATAGGTTAAATGCTTTCCGTGTCATCGTGAATCTCTCGAAGATTGATCTTCTATTCTTAATTGTTAACTGAAACTCAGATCAAGTAAATTCCTAAGTTTAGAAAATTTTTAAAGATTAAATTGATTTCATACAAAAGGTTTCCAATGCTCTGTCAAAGTTAGTGGCTGTATTCCATTCCTACTTAGGTGGTAATGCAGGAGATATATCACTCTAAACCTTTACAGCAACAGCATTCGACCCATCTAGAACTTCAAGAGGTGAAATGCTTTTGTTTAGTTGATAGGAGATAAGGTTGTGTGTATTTTATTGTACATGAAAGGCTGTCTGAAGATCCCGCTGTAAGAATTGTCTTACATGTTACATTCTTTAGTCTTGCATGTTACATTTTACCTTCATAGATTGGTATTTGGTAATACTATAGTTCTTTGGAAGTTACAGACATCAAGTTTCTTTTATGGATCAGGAAAGGGATCAAAGGTACAAGGAATTGGGGTTCAGGGATCAGTACTTTGAGGGAGAAAACTGAAGTTAAATGAAATGGTCATGATCATCTCATCATCTTTGAATTTCAAAGCGAGAATCCCATTCTAATGGTGAAGTCACTTTCCCGATGAAAGAGTGTATAAATTGCTTAACCAAAAAAATCAATTTCATAAGTTTATGCACAAGTATTGAGGATTCATTGAAAAAATAAAAAGAGCAGTCTTGACTCTTGAGGTTTCATAAGCTAGATACCCTAGTAAAGTTCCCGATTTCTAGCTCGCTCATCTACTCAATGCACTCTCGAAACTCGACAGACTAACTGAACATGAAAACCGGCATCATACATACATTGCATTCTCCCCATCACCACTTCACATGGACTTAAAATTTTTTTGAAAACCTCGGTATTTCTTGTTCTTTTCGTGTATTTAGTATTTGAATCACAGTATTAACTAATGAGTAGGTGAAGAAAAAAAATACGTTGGAACTCTACTAAGACGGAGATGGAAAGGTGGGCCATAAGCCTGACTTCCCATCTTAGAGTATCATTTACCAGAATCTGCTGCTCCTGCCCGGACGAGATATACGCATTTGAAGCAAATACACCTCCAATCGAATCGGGAGGAGAGACAGATCCTATTGATTCGCATCTTTTGTGCCAAAAGGTTGTGAATGAGATCTCAAACGCAGGGCCTCCTACGTCTAAATCTGTTTTTTGGTGGAGAAGAGACTCAAGGAAATCTATTCTAAGCAGTGAAACCCCCATCGATGTCGTATATCCCGGCTACACACAAACTTCCCTATCTCAAGTGCATCTCCGTGCGGTACAGGCAGCCAACAAAAAAAGGCAGCCAACAAAAGAATAAAATCGCAGAGTCCAAGGTCTGAAGGATTCATTTCATCGGTAAGGAGAGGGTGGTCGTAGATCAGGCTCAACCAACAAGAAAGAGAGGATCTCCTAAGCAAGGGCTTTTTTCTCGTGCCAAGCATAAGCTCGTGGTGGTCTCGCTGCCTTTGGCGTTAAAAATAGCAACGAACAACAAGGCGAAGCATCTTTGGTGGTATAGAAAGTGAAACATTCTTTCTTTTCGCCAAGCCAGGGAAGAGTGAAAGTCAAGTTTAGAAAAGTAGTGAAAGCTCTTTTTCCTAAAAAAAAGTGGAGTAAAGGCTTATGCTTTGAAACTAAAAGATTTTAGCATGGAGGCCTACTGCGAAGCATGGGTGGCGAGGATCGGGGCCTTTTTCATTTGGGTGAGGGCACCCCTTCCCGAAAGCATTTCCTAAATGCGAGACGGATGACCAAAGAGAATTGCATTCATTCATAGGTATCCTATCTCTCGGTTATAAAGAAAAATTATGATACATGAAGTATCCACTCATCCGAGCCGGGCGGATTTAATTCGATGTGCGGTCGCTAAGCACGCTTTAGACTGTGATGTGAAATCTTTGGTCTGCCTATCATTGTCCATTAAGTAATCGACTCAGCTAAGCAAGAGGATTATTCAACTACTAACCGATGACCGGGGACTACTCTGCTTTTATCCCTCTTGAGCGACTCTTTTTCGATAGAAAGCTTGGCGACCAGCGTTCTTTAACCCGACCGAATGGCATCACTTTGTTATAGAAGTTCCCCTTCGTTGGACCTTGGCGACTTTGGGCCCGAGGTCGCAGAACCGGAGATAGCCCAAAATAGGGAGTAATTGCCGGATATCATGGAAGACATTTTGAGTAAAAGTTTATTCTTCCATCTCAAAGATAGTGCCTTTCTTGCCGATTGGGAAATCCCTTTGCGAGAAAGGTCGTCCTCGACGAATCCCATACAAAGGGGTAAAATCTATTACGTTCTGCTGGAATTGAAGACTTCGTTGGAAGAGGAGATTTGAGGTGTGAGTCAAGCAATCAAACGGATGCAAGCGGGGACGAGGGCAATTGCCCAAGGTGCTTCAATCAAGTCTCTTTATTCTATGGATGGGGAACATCCAGAAACCCGACACGCTTTTTGCGCTGCTTATTGTCTGCTAGCTCTCTTAGCTGCTTCCTGGACCACACCACAGGCTACAGTCCTTCCACGGCAAGAGCGAGCTTTAGTTGGCCGACCACTACATAAGCCGCTGGCGGAGAAAGCTCTTCGAGCTTCCCTTCATTCACGCCAGCGGGAGCCGCGCGACAAAGACATATATTTGGAAGTCAGAGGGCCCGTACTACCTGCCTAACCCTTCGCTCTGAGGGACCGTAGATCGGAAAGCGCCTTCTAAACAGGTCAAGTAGAAAATGTCAACAATGGAAAAGAAGACGAGAGCCAGCGAGGCTCGACTACGCTTCAGAGAAGGCTTTTAACTGCCTCCCTTAGTTCTTGCCATTCCTTTCCCATTTTTTAATTCATTTGCCTTGGCATCTCCTCTAATTCGATAGGGATTGAATCACGAGCTTGGCGGGAGATTTCTTGTTTCTTTTTTCTTAAATCGTTAGCGTAGCTTGCAAGGGGCTTCCACGTTGTAGCTCCTTTCCATGGCTTTAAGAATTCAACCTCTCTTGCCACGGCTATAAGAACAGAAAGAAGAACCGTACCGTCCAACCCCTTTCGATGGAAAGAAGCAGCTGAAAATGCTATCAGTGGTTCTTCTTTCCTATCCTATCCATCTATAAAAGTTGCTTGATTCGCCCCTACCGTAATCCTTGCTTTTACCAAATACGCAGACGATCTATGCTCGTTTTGTAAGGCTCGCTTCGGACTACGCTAAGAATGAATCTTCAAACTACCAAGACTACGAAAACATGGCTCCTTCACGAACCGCTAATGAACACTTTCGGCGAAAGCACATCTCTAAATAAATTGGCTTTGACACCTATCAAAGAAGTGGATTGCACCAGCTCTTATAGATAAAAGACTGTCTTAGTGTATGTCCCACGACAAAAGGGACCGGCATAGTTGGAATCATCAACTTTATCGATCGAGAACCAATCCGAGGTTTCAACAACCGATTTTCTCAAATCGACTACCCCCTTTTCAATGGCCTTATTAGGGGAAGGAGCGCTTAAAGCAAAAAGCAGTGTAATAGCGTTCCTTAGTGGATTTTAAACCCTTTGAAAGAAACCTAACAATCTAAAGGAAAGAGATGCATATGCCTCTCCGGTTCCTAAAGGCGTAACCACGCGATCTTTTAGGTCATCCGGTGGCGTGATTGGTTTTGGTTTTTTATATATGTCTGCGCAGGTATAAACTAGACAAGAAAAAGTTACTAACTGTTGGCTTTCAAATCACTAAACTTCATCAACTTTGCACAAACTAGACAGGTTTACATCGTTACTTACATGCATTATATAAAATCCTAATACAGTTGGAACAATCTACAAAACCAAAAATTTGATACGAGCATCACAACGTTAGCCAAATTCTAGTCTCATTCTTTCACTGAAAACAAGATCTCATCAACATAGTAAAAATTATATAATCTAAAATTTTGTTTAAGAGTTAAAGTAACTACATTACAGATTCAACACTTACATAACAATCACATATGAACACAATCTGACAATTTAATCAATGAATCATAAAATTAAACAAGAAAAAACATAGAGAGAGATTGAAAGGTATACCATCATAAGAAGAGAAACAAGAGAGTTCCTACTTGATTGCCAAGAAGAAGAGTTTCCATGGTAGAATAAACCATCTTGTGAAAAAAACAACAACAACAATGGTAGTACAAGTAGTAATGAAGAAGCTGCTCTCACTCTCCATTGCAAAGAAAAGGTTTCTACTTTCTAGTATACTGAAAAAAAAAATGAAGGGGCAAAATTGGAAAGAAGCGTGTTTGATAATTTCAAACGCATGTACATACCAAACACAATTGACAATCAAAGGGTCGATGCTAGTTGGGCAAAAAAATAAAAGTTTTCATTGGCATTATGTTAAAATATAAAGCAAAGCAATATATCTTACCCATGTAGAGAACCCCAATTCGAAAGCAGGTTCTACGGCTCCACAAATCACTGCAAAGAATACCAAAAATCCCACTTTAAAGCTAAAACAATCAATCAAGACGAGAAAAACAAAAAAAAAAACGATTTCAACTAGGGCAGGGAACAAAAAAACGATTTCAACTAGGGCAGGGAACAAAAAAACGAAGCTTTTGATTTTGTTGTAGCTTCAATGGCTTTTCAATTCTTTTTGTATAATTAGGTGATGAGCTTTTAAGACCGGGTGAGCCTTCGGATTATAAACAGAAAACTGCTACAATAAAATAATCAAAAAATAAAAACAAATATTTATTGACAAATTGAAAACAGCTGGGTCTACTAATAATGTCGCATAAGAGCCTGCGGCCAAGTTTCGTTTGGTGGAAACAGTTGGGTCTACTAAAAATATGACACATAAGAGCCTTCAGGCTAGGTTTCACTTTTGAATGCATCAATGACCGAAGTCAGAACTGCGAAACTGCAGGATGAATGGTTGCTCCTTTTAGTCAGTTAAAATTGCATTTTTAAATTCAAATCCTACAATATACCCTTCCTAATTATTCCAACAATACTCCCATGAATCCATGAACTTGGAGGTGGGGCAGAAGAGATCACTGCGCCTAAAAGGTTCATTGCCTATGCAAACTTCACGGATATTCCGGTCTCTAAAAGCGACAAGTTTATTATAATCATAAACATAAATTTCAGTCGGTAATTCCAACTTATAAAAATACTCTCATCACGGACTTCATACAAATTCATAAAACCAAATCTTACCGATTAATCTTTCAAAACAATGGGAGGAGAGATAAGCTTTGAAGATGTGGAGAGAAAGAGAACGAAGTTCTTACCGATTAATCTTTCAAAACAATGGAGGAGAGATAAGCTTTGAAGATGTGGAGAGAAAGAGAACGAGTTTTGGAGAAGGAGGAAAGAAGTTTGGTGATGGGAGAGACGGCAATCTAGGGTTTTAATGTGTTTTTGTTTGATAGTATTTCTAATTACATTTATGATTTGGAGCGGGAACATGAAAATTGTAGCTTGAAAAATATTTGCGACCAAAAGAATACATCCCCAAACCAAAGCCCATTGGCAACACCAAAAACGTCGCAACAAGTCATATACATAGTCTATTCTGGAATTACCAGTGACGGCAAGGGGGTTGCAATAGATATTTAATCTATAGCAGCACCACACTCGTTGCCAACAATAAACATTTTCAATTTAATTATTTTTCTTATTTATCGTAAATTTAAGCAAACACTTTTGCAACGCTCAAGGAGTCGCTCTAGGTATTTCCCAAAATGAAAATTCTATTAAGACGGATGACCTTTAGCAACGCCACACGGTGTTGTAAAAGATGATTTGTTGCAGCAAATTTTAGGCGTGGCAAAAGAGTGCGTTGCAACAGACCCCTTTTGTTGTAGTGATATATACGTGTGTATGTGTATTAACTACTATGTGATTTTGCAGTATTTTATGATATACAACGTTATGACGCTTAGACATCAATATAATTAATAACGCGTAAACCAAAAATACATGAATCAAGATACACCTTCGTTCTCGGAGATAATTTATTCAATAAAATTTCAATAATGCGTAAACACAATTTACCCCTCCTTTAGAACTCTCCACGCTTAAGGTTTCGAATTTTAGTCTTATGACTGCTGATGTCATATATTAGGTGGGTATTCATTGAATGTGCCATGAATGACCCGGGTATTCATTGAATGTGCCATGAATGACCAGATTGTTTGGACTGTCCTAGAGAGGAACTAAGGTATTCGCCTTGCGGGTTAGTTGTATTCTTTGATTATGCGAGTGTTTGGATTACTTTTGAATACATAGGATATCTACATATGATATATGCAAGTTCTAACTTTCTTTTGCAGGAGGGTAGGACTTAATAACATTTTGCGCAGGGACGCGGTCCTACCCTTATACAGCAGTGGATATCGGTAAGTTTTAATTCCGGTATTTAGATATTAAAACGAGATATTAGAATGAGTTAAGATAATAGAAGTTTTGCTTGGGAAGAACTATGCCGGTTGAGATGACGGAACTACCTGTCTTCCAAGCTGAGAATAATTAAGTTATGGGAAGATATAAAGTGATTATTTGGATAATTAAAGTATGATAATGTTTATATGTGGTTAGTCTACTCATACCAGCAAATTCAATTTGCTGACCCATGTTTGCTTTGTTTTGGCAACGTGGGTGTGTTCTTGGGAACATAGGTGGAAGGCAGTGGAACCGTGGCGTGTGATTTGGATTCTCGCCTGGAGCAGTCTGGGAGTTTAGTTTATTAGGTCTGATCTTTTGGAAGGATGTAATAACGTAGGTTACATTTTTATATGACATGAGAATACGATGTTGGAAATTGTTATTCTTAAAGTTTGTTTATGTTTGTATTGAGATGGAAGAAAGTTTTTAATAAAGTGATAGTTGAGGAATTTGGAGATTTTTGTTGTTAAGTTGATCCTGTTGTGATGTGGGTTTTAGGTTTTGACATGTGTTGTATCCCCCGTCATAGCCTGGGTTTTTAGACAATTGAACCAAGTGATGGTTGAGATATTTATATTTCAATTATTCATTTATTTTAATTGTTTAGAAAATCGGGCTGTGCCATTTTGGTATCAGAGCTTAGGTTAGCCTAGATAGTGAAGGTCTAGGTGATCCTCGGATTGTGGTGAATGGGTAGTAGGAGTGTTTCTTTGTGGTATTTGGTTTGGCTTGTTGTTTTGTGTGTACTTTTATAGTGGAATGTTGGGATATGATTAGGAAAAATAAAATGCTGGTTGTTTTAACGGTTAATTTCTTATGAAATTTATAATCGAATTTTTGCATGTTATAGTGTTGTTTTTTGGAGGGGAAATAGACTTTCATAAAGTAATAAAGAGAATTTTGGAGATTTTTGTTGTTAAGTTGATCCTGTTGTGATGTGGGTTTTAGGTTTTTGATATGTGTTGTATCCCCCCGTCATAGCCTGGGTTTTTAGACAATTGCATATAGTGATGTTTGAGATATTTATATTTCAAATATTCATTATTTTAGTTGTTTAGAAAATCGGGCTGTGACATTTACCCTAACCTACAATGCATATATTTATACTAGAGATGGAATAACCTAAATAGCAACAAGCTAAATAAGGTACGGTCTCACACTTATAGAATGTGTGAGACCGACACTACATACTTCAACACCCCCCTTCAAGCTGGAGCATAGATATCGCTCATGCCCAACTTGTTACCAATATAACTCAGAACTGGACGAATCACTGGTTTGGTGAAGATATCAGCTAACTGATCTCGAGAAGCCACATAAGGAGTACTTATCTCCTTTGTTTCAACCTTATGTCTGACATAATGACAATCTACCTCTATGTGCTTAGTTCTCTCATGAAATACTGGATTAGAAGTGATATGAATGGCTGCCTGATTGTCACAATGAAGAGGGATCGGTAGCTGTACCTCGAAACCTAACTCATGTAGCAGATTACGAATCCACATTAACTCACCATGATCCTTGAGCCATAGCTCTATCTCACCTCAAGACTAGACTTTGACACAATGTTTTGCTTTTTTACTCTTCCATGTCACCAAATTTCCACAAAGGAAAGTACAATACCCGTGGTGGAACGCGTCTATCTGAACCGATCCTGCATAATCAAAGATCGAATATCCAACAACATCAAAATTTCCATTAGAACGATAGACCAACCCACAACCGGAGAACCTTTCAAATACCCTCGAATCTGAATAAGCGCACGGTAGTGAGGAATCCGTGGTGCATGCATATCTTGAGATACTACACCGACCGCAAAGGAGATATCGGGCGCAGTAATAGTAGCATAGATCACTTTCCCACCAATCTACGGTATCCCTCAATATCGGCATACATCTCTCCAACATCATTTGGAGTTTGTCGTTCGAATCCATAGGAGTCTCTATCGGGCGAGCTCCTAAATTACCCGTTTCATCGAAAGGTGTCTAATACATACTTTTCTCGCGGAGAGATGAATTTCACCAAGGAACACGGTAACTTCAATGCCTAAGAAATACTTCAGTTCTCCTAGATCTTTGGTCTGGAACTGTCTTGAGAGATTGACTTTAAGTTGATCAATACCCTGTTTGTCAGACCCTGTGACAATGATATCATCAACATACACAACTAAGACAATAATCCCTTGCTGGGTCTTTCGGTAAAACACGGAATGATCATATTCACACCTAGTCATTCCATTAGCCATCAAAACCTGACTAAACTTCGCAAACCAAGCTCTAGGAGACTGCTTGAGCCCATAAAGAGACTTCTTTAATCGACAGACTTTCCCCCCTTGAGCAACAAAACCAGGAGGTTGAACCATATAGATTTCCTCCAGAAGATCGCCATGTAAAAAGGCATTCTTAACATCCAACTAAAACAGAGGCCAGTGATGATGAACGGCAAGAGAAATCAAATACGCACAGAGGCGAGCTTTGCAACCGGAGAAAACGTCTCGGAGTAATCAATACCATATGTCTGGGTAAAGCCTTTTGCAACCAGACGAGCCTTTAAACGAGAAATAGTACCATCCGGATTATGCTTAATAGTGAAAACCCACTTACAAGCAACTGCTTTCTTCCCAGAAGGAAGATCTGTAAGAACCCAAGTGTCATTAGAATACAAGGCACTCAACTCCTCGTCCATTGCTTGCTTCCGGCCCGGGATAAGATAAAGCATCCCCAGTAGTTAGGCGGGATGAGACGCACAACAAGGGCGTAGCAAAAGACTTGACAGATGGTGGTAAATGATCAGTGGAAACATACTTAGAAATAGAATACTGAGCATACTTACTAGGAAGACGCATACTGGCAGGTGGACGTTCAAGTTTTCGGAGTGCAATCGGAACATCAAGGTCAGATGGAATGGCAATAGGATCCATGAACCACGATTGGGAAGAGGTGAGGGCAGCAAAGCAGTTGAACTTTCGGCCTCAAACTCTGGAATGGCAACTGAAGGTACTGGGCGCGCCCGCGCTCCTGGAAGGCTATCAGTGGGCGCAGGTAGCGCTCCTTCTTCACTCACTCCCTCATTTTCACCAAGATCATATCCAGCACCACCAGATGGCATAACACAATCCTCAAATGGTTCAGAGGACATCTTCCCCTCTGAAGAGTAAAACGGGACATCTTCAAAAATGGTAACATCAGCACAGACAAATGATTTGCGCAGATGAGGACTATAACACTTGTACCCTTTCTCAGGTATGCGTGAATACCCAAGGAAAACACACTTAATAGCACGAGTCTAACTTATCGACTGGCTTAAGATTATGAATAAAGCGGAACCACAACCAAAAATCCGAGGGGAAGATGGAAAGAAGATTGACCGGGGAAAAAGAACGAGTATGGTGTTTTGCCTCCCCTAATAATCAAGAGGGCATACGATTAATCAAGTATGTGGCGTAAGGACTGCCTACGCCAATAAAACTTTGGGAGATTTGTTTGAAACATTAAGCGGTGAGGCTTAACTTCAAGAATGGGTCCGTTCTTTCTCTCAAAGAACCCCATTTTGTTGAGGTGTATCCACACATGGGAGGTTTGATGTGTAATTCCATGGTCATCTAAAAACTCGGAATATTGTAGAGGTATAGTCTTTGGCATTATCGGTTCGAAAAACATGAATGTGTGCGAGAATCTTGATTAGTAATCTCAAAGATAGAATTTTTGAAAAAGAGAATACTTGAGAACGATTTTCCATAATATAGACCCAACAAAACACGAGAAAAATCATCTATAAATGTAATAAAATACTTGGCTCCAAAAGGCCGGTGGTTCTACAAGGACCCGGACATCCGAATGGACTAACCGAAAAGGAGCACTAGAACACTTATTTAACCTATTTTTGTAAGTAGCACGGCGATGTTTAGCTAACTCACAAATCTCACAACCTAAAGACTGAATACTAGAAGAAATCTTTGGGAACTAAACTCACAAACTAGCCAAAGGAAGATGACCAAGACATCTATGCCAATTTGAAACGGGGAGACGAGAGGCGTAAGAGCACATACGGTGAGAGTGCCCATAATCATCTTGAAAGTAATAGATGCCCCATGCTCATACCCCCACCAACTAGTGTCTTTGTCTGTAGATCCTGAAACACAACATGAGTGGAAGAAAACATGACATTACAGTGAAGAGATTGGGTGAGACGATGAACAGACAATAGATTAAAGGGGAAATTTCGAATAAGCAAGACTGAGACAAGTGATATATTACGAGTTAACTGAATAGTACCCCGACCAAGAATACTAGCCTTAGCCCCATTTGCTAATGTGACATATGATGGTGTGTGAGTATACGTAAGACTAGAAAACAACTGGGGATTACCTGTCATATGATCAGAAGCTCCTGAGTCAATAACCCAAGAGTTGTTACCACTTGTATGAAGACATGTTTTACCTGAATCGGCTAGGGTCGCAGTGGGGTAGTCGGACAAACTTGATGAACTGGGAATAGCTTGTATCCGCTTCATCAGGGCTGCAAAGTCTTCTTGAACTCGTTGAAAATCAGTCACTTTCTGATCAACTACTGTGGCATTGTTGGCTTTGTGCAAAGGTGGGTGTCCTGTTATATCCCAACAAAAATCAGCACTATGATTTGTGCGCCCACAATGCTCACAAGGCTCAAAACTGCCAATACCACCGACCCACGGCCTCCCTTTGGTACGACCACCCCCCGACTCGACCCCCTCTCTACTACCTCCTTTGCCATTACCACGACCCGAAGAGGGGTTGTTATTACTGCTTTGAGGGATCAATAAAGCCGCCTTTGTCATTGTGCCTTGGAGGAGGTGCGAATATCTGAGACAAACGAGTAAGCCCTCGGGCAGTAGGGAGCTTAGATTCAGCTTGAACTTGGGCTTTCACATTAGCAAACTCGGGACGTAGCCCAGATAGGAATTTGGAGACCCGAAATTCCTCCATTTGTTTCTTCAACTGATTTATGTCTGTAGTAAGTGGGTGATATATATTCAGTTCTTCCCACTTGCTACGAAGAGAATTGTAATATTCAGAGATAGACATATCTCCTTGAGTGAGATCAAAGATGTTCTCATACAACTGAAAGATACGAGAAGTATTCTGAGATTGAGAGTATGATTCTTGTAGATACTCCCAAATCTCCTTCGAGGTTTTAAAAAACCGCACAGATTACAAACATCTTTCTCCATAGTATTCCACAGGAAATTCTTAACCAAGGCGTCATCTTTTGTCCAGGTTGTCTTTCCTTTATCATCTGGGGGATCTGTCAAATGATTTTCCTTACCTTTTCCAGGAAGATAAAGCGAATGCGCCTCGCCCATTGAAGGTAATTGGCAACACTCTCCAATTTTTGAGAGGTCATACCAACGAGAGAAAACAGACGATATTACGAATTCATCGGATTTTGGAACAACATCGGTCATTGTAAAGAGAAGAAAAACTCACTTGATGAAAACGAATCTGGCGCAAAGAAAACTGTGAGACGACGCGTCTCCTCTTTATCAATACCGAGAGATTGCGGAAGCGAAACAATACTAAGACACCAACTAATACTAAAACTGGAACCTTGGAACTGAGGATCTCTCTCCTAGCATTCTCTAAACAGAGTCGGCTCCGATACCATGTTATTTATGCTAGGAGATACATATGGTGGTTAGCTTGTTACGTTAAAGGGATTGAGTGTGTAGAAGAAGAAGAAGAAGAAGAAAGGATGGAGGCACAAGAAGAAGGTAGGGTTTAGAGTATATTTACCCTAACCTACAATGCATATATTTATACTAGAGATGGAATAACCTAAATAGCAACATGCTAAATAAGGTACGGTCTCACACTTATAGAATGTGTGAGACCGACACTACATACTTCAACACTACATGGCTATGAAGGGCTGCAAATCAGTGTATCGCCTGTAGGAGTTCGCAAGCAAACATTAGGGACTGCTCCTGGCTTGGGAAGACGATATAAGTTAATGTCTATTCATATTGTTCCACTTTGCATGCCCCAACCCAAAATCTGTCTAGCCATAACGCAAATGCTGTGCATGACTTTGTGAAATTGTGTCCGGTTTAGAAATAATTAGCTTCATAACAGGGAAAAGAAAAAGACGAGTTCATCCCCTGTTATCACTAAAGGGAAAACATAAATAAACAAATAATATTTTTTACAATAAAAATGAAGGATATGTAATCACAATGTGCAACAATCTTATTAATTTCTTACCAAAACTTTACAAATCATCCAGATGAAAAGATTCCACAGCTAGTAAGCTACTTCTTAACAGAGCTACTTCTCAATCATATCTAACCTTTGACATAACCTTATTTCTTTGCAAGCTGAACTTGAAACCTATCCTGGAAATTTTTGCACTTATGAAAATTTCCTTTTGATCTTGAATTCAAAACTGTATATTAAAAGAATGCTCGTTTACCTATATGTATGCATTCCTGAAGCATTGCTTCGGCTTTTCATACTACTTGAGTGTACGTTTTTGTTGTTAAAGCTCAGAAGTCTAAACATGCAACTGTCAATTACGAGGTCGAGCGTGCAAAGGTCGGACTGTCACTTAATATAGGTGAAGGGAAAACTTCTGATATAGCCTCCCACGAAAGACTTTCATCCTTCCGACGCATTCGGTCCAAGAATGCTGGTCTCGTAGGAGTTGAAACCAGTTCTACTTTGCATGTCAACATAGCAACTATCTCAGACATCGGAGGTCTCATGCTTGGGTAAGCTTGAAGGCACAAGAAGGCCACATTAATTGCTTGTAGAACATCCTTCTCCACAAACCCGTCTTCTCTTAGTTTTGGATCCACGAGATCAAGTATTCTTGACCTTTCATAAAGCTTCCACGCCTGTAAATGCGTAAAGAGAAACACAATTTGAGAACAAAAGAACTAGAAATTCAAAGAAACTTTCAGTACACAAAGAACTACAGATTTGGTAAACAAGCGTACATATTCAGGAAGATATTGCATTTCAGATGTTAAAGATAGATCAGTGTTTCTCCGGCACCCAATGATCTCGAGTACTAGAACCCCAAAGCTGTAGATGTCAGCTTTCTCAGATAATTCTCCTCTGATGGCGTATTCAGGTGCCGTATAACCTCTAGAAGGATAAGAAGTGGAAGAATTAAACCACACACATGGCAATGGCATGCTCATAAAAGCAGATTTAAGTAGTATTTGAGACAGAACGCTATTAAGTTTTCCTCTTCCTTACAATACTTACAAAGTTCCTGCAAATGTGGTGCTGAGATATGCTTCATCCTCAGGAAAGAACCTGGCCAAACCGAAGTCTCCAATCTTCGGTTGGTATTTTTCATCAAGGAGGATGTTGCTTGCCTTAATATCTCTATGAACAATCCTTAAGTGTGAATCTTCATGTAGATACTGTAATCCTCGAGCAACACCAAGAATGATTTGGAATCGGCTTTTCCAGTTTAGGAAGTGGTCAGTCTTTCCTGTTTCATAGCAACTCTTTGAGATACATCCAAAGCATTTAGTGAAGAGGAATGCAACATATACATATGCTAAGAACTTTCATAGATATATTGAGAGGTAAAACTAACCATATACTATCAAGTCCAAACTTTTGTTCTTCATGTATTCATAAACTAGTAACCTTTGTTGTCCGTCCGAGCAACATCCAAGAAGGCGAACCAGATTTTTGTGTTGAATACTAGTAATCATCCTGACTTCTGCAAGAAATTCTGTTTCTCCTTGTTGGGATTTATCAAGTGACAATTTCTTCACTGCAACCATCCTCCCATCAGTTAACTTTCCCTGTGACAACATATATATCTACCCTTGAGAAAATGTTAATGCAACTTCGAAAAAATTACAATTAAAGTTGTTCCTACATTATCTACCTATACCTTTCTGAACTTTGCAGTCAGCCATTATCAATAATCAGAGATTCAGTTAACACTGAATTTGAATAACAAAACGGAATTTATGCTGCTGATTCAACTATCTAAGATTAGACATCGATAATCACGGATTTTCTGTTTCTTTTTTTCTTTTCTTTTTTTAAATTCTGCTTTAGTACCTGATAGACAGGCCCAAATCCACCTCTTCCCAGCAGGTTCCCAGGGCAGAAATTCTTCGTCGCCTTTTTAAGTGTCCGGAAATCGAAATAACTGATTGTTCGGAGATTTCCACTGAAGTAATCTGGAGTTGCTGCAAAATTCAGCCATATTCAAATTTAAGACTCTTCAGCAGTATAATACTATTATGTTCCCAACTTTTCATAATTGTGTTGGCTAAGTTTGAACCTTAATTACCTGGCCCTCTTTTCATCTTTAGAAACTTTATCAGCTCAAAAATTTTGATGTTTTTGCGGTACAATATTAATAGAATTAAGCACATCAAAAGTAGTATAACAAGTGCAAGGAGGACATAGAAGCCTGGTGCTCGGTGTAGAGGTGGCGGTCCCTGTGCGTAAACTTCAGAAGCCGATGGAGCTACATCCATCACAAGAAGAAATATCATAAAACAAGATTACTAGTATAGAAGAAGCTTTTATTTTATTTTCTCTAGCATTTATTCTAAGAAAGCAGCCTAAGCTATATTCAAATATGAAAATGCTTGACATGAATCTCTAATATAAAGATTTGAAGTCTATCAGGCTTTCTACCTAAAAGAGTTCAAGTGTCAAATCCGGCATATATATGGCGATGTAAATCAAACCTCCCTGTCTCAATACTTCAAATTAGTCAATAGTTTGTTAAACTCTCACTACGCATACAAGGTAGCGAGGATAACTTCTAATCTTCCATGGTGGAAGAGTACTAGTTGCACCAAATAGAGTACCATCACCGAACCACATACCTAAGCAATATCCATTTATCAAACGCAGAAATGTAATGTTCATATGATATGCATCCAATTTCGATCAAGTGTTAGGACTCAAGATGATCAATAATATAGTATACTTGAAGATTGGAAACTTACATTCCGAGTTTAGGCCTACGCGACCCATTCTGCTACAATCAATACTACTAGATTGATTGGCCAGATAACTGAAAATTTAGAACACTAGATTCTTGACAGTTATCTCTGTTACTGCTAGACCGGGCAACATGCAGAGTAGTACTGGGAGTAGCTGCATTGATAAATGAAGATTACAAGTATTGCTTCTAGTTGTTTTGTGTAACTTCTTGTGTTCTCTCGCACAATGGAGGATGTGAACAATACTTGTAAGACATAGGAAAAAACTAAGGTTAAAGGACTTTAGATATTTGTCTTCAGACTATGAATAATTCTGTTATGGATATAGACGAGAGGAAAAAGTTCAAAATAATGTATGTCTTCTGTATAGACGGCGATTATCTCCATGTTTATGGTTCTAATCATTTCGTGGGTCATTAGGCTGAGTTACCAGTTACCACGACCCTTGTTTATTCAGAAAAATTTTGTAATCATTATTTGCAACATAATCTTTAATGTTTGCAAATGCAAATTATTTCTTGGGGAAATGATTTTCTAGCCAATTTGTTTAATTGAATAGGACAAATCACAAAATTAACGAAATTTCCCATTCTAATCTTGGAATTTTATTTTCCAAATAAAATCCCTTTTTTCCGTATGTGTATCATTCGATTTGGGCAAGCAAAAATGATACACAAACCTACTAATTTGACCCACTTAAGTCGCAATACTAGGTCTAAAAAGTAGTTCCGTATAGCATTACTCGTTAAAAATATATAATATACTTAGAAAGCAATTTGCCATTGTGAGTGGTGATGTTAAGAGAGTTTAAACATGATTGTATTGGGGGCAGAGACCAGTAAGAAGAAAAACGGAAAAGAGTGGAGGCTAGAATTATAGGGTTAGAGAGTTGTTTTTCTCTACACCTTAGAGCATCTCTAGGTGGTAATATAACCTGCCTTCTTCAAATTTGAAGAAAAAGTTTGGAATATCTCGGAATTCCATCTCTAGGTGGCCTCATTCATGGTCGCATCACCTGTTTGTTCGCATTCTTGTTCGCAAATTTGGCAATTTAAATGCGGATGCCGAGCGACAATAGTAATGTCGCGCGCCATTGCAAATGTCGCCCAATTTTTTTTTGACTTTGACCACTACTACTGCGCGCCATTGCCAATAGTGTGTGCTCCAACAGGAAAAAAAATGGGCAAAAAACGGTTGGATTTCTACCTCCTATATCTACACTCATCTCCTTCTTCATTTTACATACACTCAACTCAAACATTTTTATCAAACAACTTAACCATTTCACATTAATCCTTAAAAAACAACACACACACATTGCTAAAAAATGGATCATGAAGTGTATGAGATGTTTCCCCTTCAATCTTCATCTTCATCGTCGTCTTCTTCTTCATCTTCTCCAGCGGAAGACTCGGTAGATAGTCTTGATGAAGAATTTATTAACGTCATTCCCCTTATGAAGCACCATTTTGTTGTACTTGCACAAGCACAAGTACATGCTCCGAAAGCACCACATGGTGGTTCAAAGAAGGGTCGAAAAGTGATACATAGAAACTATGCTCTGACTTTGGAAATCTTTAAGGCCAACTACTTCGTCGATCGTCCTGTCTTTCCAAAATAGGATTTCAAACGGCGCTTTCGTATGAAAAAATCTTTATTTCTTCACATCTTCAACGATATTCATACACATTTTAAGTACTTTCAGCCTAAATTTAACTATGCTGGTAAACCTGGTGTTTGGGTAAGAATTCACCCAGACACACTATTGAATCTGCAAGGGGAGATGTTGTATAAAGAAGGAGATTGTGCCTTTAATGGCTGCCTACGTATCCAGAATATGTATCCGAATCAAGTCTCTAAAAGCGTAGTTCTTTTTGTTAAGTGAAGAGTCCTATTTATAGAAATAGAAAATAAGAGTCCCGATAGCACAAGGACTCTTACTAGATAGGACCCAGTTAATCGAACATGTGACCGCTCGGTGGACGGGGCCGCCCCGATGTCTACTTCACACGTGAGCCGCCCAAGTGGCTAACTAGAAGCGTGAGCCGTCCGGTGGCTAAGTGGACATGTGAGCCGCCCAAGTGGCTAACTAGAACCGTGGGAGCCGCCTAGGTGGCTAAGTGGACATGTGAGCCGCCCAAGTGGCTAACTAGGCGTGAGCCGCCTAGGTGGCTAAGTGGACATGTGAGCCGCCCAAGTGGCTAAGTGGACATGTGAGCCGCCCAAGTGGCTAACTAGAACCGTGGAGCCGTCTAGGTGGCTAAGTGGTGGACATGTGAGCCGCCCAAGTGGCTAAGTGGACATGTGAGCCGCCCCGGTGGCTAACTAGAACCGTGGAGCCGCCTAGGTGGCTAAGTGGACATGTGAGCCGCCCAAGTGGCTAAGTGGACATGTGAGCCGCCCAAGTGGCTAACTAGAACTGTGAGCCGTCTAGGTGGCTAAGTGGACATGTGAGCCGTCCAAGTGGCTAAGTGGACATGTGAGCCGTCCAGGTGGCTAACTAGAACTATGAGCCGTCTAGGTGGCTAAGTGGACATGTGAGCCGTCCAAGTGGCTAAGTGGACATGTGAGCCGTCCAGGTAGCCAAGGATTGGTCACTTAGACTTAATATAAAGACTAAGTCCCTAATGAGTTCGTTAGCCAGGGTATGAATGTGGAGGTACGTACATTGCCCCCTCTTTGCCATATGGAATTGATTGGATGTGGCAAAGAAAAAAATGGGGAAAAACAAGAAAAAAAATAAAAAATAAAAATAAAATAAAATAAAATAAAAAAATAAAAAAATCGTCTCTTCTGTTGATGATATTGTTTGAGAGATTGATATGAATAAGCCAATTAACTTGGACATTCCACTGATCATGTATTGAAAAAGTCTAAGACGTCATTTAGCGTATATCCAATTGAACGTAATGCCGAAAATGGAATCTTATCACTGATTTGTTTAAATCAGTAAATAAAATACGTAATGCTCATATAACTTTTATAATTGACTAAAGCATAAACATTGAAATGTTAACCTGTTTATGGCGTTAGTTGTATATCTTTTGGTTATAGACCAAATTTCATGGCTTGAATGTATACAGTCTGTTACTGCAATTACCGATTCCATGATATGAATGTGTAAAGTTTGGTATTGTAATCTCAAACTTCATGACTTTGAATGCACAGAGTTTGGTATCGCGAACACAAACTTCATGACTTTGAATGCACAGAGTTTGGTATTGCAAACGCAAACTCCATGTCTTGGGATGCACAGAGTTTGGTATCGCAAACGCAAACTCCATGACTTTGAATGCACAGAGTTTGGTATTGCAAACGCAAACTCCATGACTTTGAATGCACAGAGTTTGGTATCGCAAACTCAAACTCCATGACTTTGAATGCACAGAGTTTGGTATTGCAAACGCAAACTCTGATAATAAAATTAAAAAAAAAATAGTAATAATATATACCCCGAAGTGTAAGCGGTAATTGAAATAAATGCTAACAAATGAACTTTTATTAATCATTGATATGTTGAGCAAACATGAAAAGATGTACGATGAAATTTTCCAATGAACCATGAAAACTAGAAAACGAAACAATTAATTTATTGATATGGTAAGTACCAAACAAAACCTAACGATAAAAACGCCTAAGATGGAGTGCATTCCATGGTTTTGGGAAAGGTGTTCCCGAAATGGTGCGAAGGAAATATGATCCTTTCGAGGCAGGATGATCAACCACAAACGGTCCTTCCCAATTTTCACATAGCTTCCCCATGTCGATGATTTTAGGTTTTTCGTGATAACACCCAATCTCCTTCCGGAAAACTTTTTTAGGCAAAGTTTCTTGTCATAATTGTCTTTTCATTGAAGCCTGGTAGTGGAGTAGACGAGCTATACTTTCTTCGCGAATTTCATCTAAATTAGCTTTAGAGTGAGCCACCATTTCGTCATTACAACCAGCTTTAATTGCAGCGGTCTTGAAGTCGTTTCAGCAAATATTTCAGTAGGTAAGACTGCGTCTGCACCATAAGCCAAGTTAAATGGGGACAAACCGGTTGAGCGTTTTGGGGTGGTTCTGTATGCCCAAAGCACGGCTGGTAGTTCTCTTGTCCATTTCCCCTTAGCTTGTTCTAGACGACGTTTAAGGATAGCTAGGATAGACTTGTTTGTTGCTTCAGCTTGTCCGTTAGCTTGAGGATGATATGGAGCTGAAAAATTATGCTGGATATGGAGATTGGCACAGAAATTGTGTATTTCGGTTGCATCGAACTGCTTGCCATTATCAGATATTAACTCAGCAGGGATGCCAAAACGACAAACTATATCTTTCCACAAAAAGCGTTTGACATCGGAAGCTTGAATATGCACTAAAGGTTGTACTTCCGCCCATTTAGTAAAGTAATCTGTAGCAACCAGCAAGAAACGCACATTTCCTGGAGCTCTAGGGAAAGGGCCGATGATGTCTAAACCCCACTTTGCAAATGGCCATGGAGAAAAAATTGGATGTAATTCTGTGGCAGGCAGGATGCCTATGTTGTAGTGCTTCTGACAAGGAACGCATGTCTGAGAAATATGTTTGGCATCTAGCTGCATATGAGGCCACCAATATCCCTGTGTCATTGCTTTATGAGCTAAATTTCGACCAGCGGCGTGATTGCCACAAATGCCTGCATGAATTTCTTGCAACACAAGTAGACCTTCGGTTTTGGTGAGGCATCTGAGCATGGGAGACAAGGGATGTCCTTTTTCTGTACAATTGTAGAACACCATTTGACGAAGATACTATTACAAATTTCCAAGCATCTCGCTTGACCGTTTCAGCGAGTTTGGGGTTTGAAGGGATGATGCCGTTGCTCAGAAAGGTAATTAATGGGGTTTGCCGGTCTTGGTTGGTGCTTCTAACATAGGTAGATTAAAGGCGTGTGGCTCCTCCTGTTGATTTGTCGACATTCTCGGGTCACCTTGAACAATTTCGTGTCACCTTCGCAGACACATTCCTCCATCGGCAGGGAGTCAATGTTTAATTTGTTAGGCAACAAAACGTCATCATTGTCATACTTTCTTTTTCTGGTGTTCACAACATGAATACTTGAAGGTGATGGCTCTGAAGAAGCAATGAAAAAACAGCACGCGTTGATGTATATGTCGATTGAAATTTTGCTTCAAGTGACAAGTCAATACTTGGGTCTTCTTTGGAAGTCAATGCTGACGTTTCTTGGTCCATCAATAGTGACTGCTGCAGAGAGATATGCTAAGGCGTCTGCATGTCTTATGTCGTTTCGAGGTCTTTGAATGATTGAAATGTCATCAAATTGACGAGCAAGCCTATGGATTAAGTCTAGATATGCTGCCATCTTATCATCCCGTGCTTCAAAAGAGCCTTCAAATTGACTTGCTACTAATCGAGAGTCTGTAAAAACCTGAAGCTTTCGAACGTTAAATTCTAAAGCGGTACGCATGGCATAAAGGACTGCTTCATATTCTGCTACATTGTTAGATGCTTTGAAACCGAAACGAACTGACCGCTCAATTACTGAATCATCAGGATTAATAAAAACACACCCAAGCCCGGATCCAAACTTGTTATGTGAACCGTCTGTGTAGACTATCCAGACGTCTGAAGACGGGGTAATAGATGTGGATGATACCTGCTTGCCCCCAATTGTTGCCTCATCAACGGATGGGCTTTCGTCTTGATTATTTTCAGGGACCATATCATCGATTGGAAAATCCGACATCAAAGATGCAAGAACATGACCTTTTTCCGAAGTGCGCGGTTTGAAAGTAATGCTATATGCACTCAAGTAACTTTCACATTCAGCCAGTCTACTCGACTCTTGTGCGTTATGGAGCACTTTGCGAATAGGGTACTCAGTGTATACCTTGACCAATCGTCCTTGAAAGTACGGCTTAAGGCGTTTTGCAGAGTGAACCAAAGCGAGAGCAATTTTCTCAATTCTTGAATATCTAGTTTCCGCCCCCGTTAGAGTTTTGCTAATGAAAAAAATTGGACGCCCATCTTCACCATCAACAAATAAAACGGCACTTACCGCGGGTAATGCGTGGCGACCAAGTAAATTCCTACTGGGTTCCCCAGAATTTGGACTAGCCAGAATGGGAGGTGAAAACAGATATTTTTAATTGATCGAAAGGCATTTTCACACTCATCATTCCATATCTGCCGAAGTCTTTTAACGCCCGAAAGAAAGGCGACATTTATCGGAATATTTGGAGATGAAACGATTTATTGCTGCCAGGCGCCCCGTGAGTTGTTGTATCTCCTTCTTTTTGTTTGGTGATGGCATATCGAGGATTGCTCTGATTTGTTCAGGGTTTGCTTCAATGCCTCTGCGAGTCATCAAGTAACCCAAGAACTTCCCTGAGATCAAGCCAAAAGAGCATTTTGAAGGATTGAGCCGCATATTAAACTTTTCCACTCTTGTGAATACTTCTTGTAAATCTACCAGATGATCACTACTGATTTTGGATTTAACAACCATGTCGTCAATGTATGCTTCCATAATCTTGCCTAGCATGTCTCCAAATATAGTATTGATCATTTGCTGGTAAGTGGCGCCAGCATTCTTCAACCCGAAAGGCATCACTTGATAGCAAAAAATACCTTGATCAGTTATGAATGATGTTAATTCCTGATCTTCACCAGACAACGGGATCTGATAGTATCCTGAAGAAGCGTCCATAAATGATAAGCGTGGAAATCCGGATGTGGCATCAACAAGTTCTGATATCCGCGGAAGAGGGAATGGATGTATGGGGCATGCTTTGTTAAGATTGGTGAAGTCGATGCATACTCTCATCTTGCCATTCTTTTTCGGCACTGCTACCACGTTGGACAACCATCTAGGGTATGAAACTGGGCGAATAAAATTGACAGAGAGTAAACGATCAATCTCTTCTTTAACCTTTAGCTTTCTATCAGGAGCCATACGTCTGGGCTTTTGTCGTACAGGCTTAACACTTGTATCAATATCAAGCTTGTGACAGGCAACATTTGGGTGTATACCTGGCATTTGCTCCAAAGACCAAGCAAAAAATGCTCTTGTTCTTTCTGAGTAGAGTAACCATTTCCCTTTGTTCATTTTCTGATAGCTCGGCTGATATGAAGGTTGTTTCTTTGCTAGATTCTCCAATTTGAACTTCTAAGAGGCGGTCTATAGTCGGTGGTCCTTCGCTTGATGATATGGTGGAACAGTTTATTTGTGGTGCGGATTGTGCTTGAATGACTTCTTGTGAATTGCTTAAAATTGTGTTTCCATGCATATCAGATTGACGGTAATCATCTAATATTCTTTCGTGACAACGGCTAGAAGCCATCTGATCTCCTCGTATTTTGCAAATTTTGTCTAGAGATGGAAATTTCACTGCTTGGTGAAGGGTAGAGACAACAGCACCCATACAGTGGAGCCAATCCCTACCTAAAATTGCATTGTAGGAAGATTTGCAGTTCATTAAAAGAAAATCAATGTTGACCGCCTTATCCATGAGTTTGACTGGTAAAGAAACTCTTCCGACCGGAGTTGCTGCTATTCCATCAAAACCGATTATTGGGTTGTTATCTGTGACAATCAAATTTTCTGACAGTTTCATGTCATCGTAACAACCTGCAAAAATTACACTAGCAGAACTTCCAGTGTCTATCATGACCATTTGTACTTCGCCATAGACCAATGTAAGCTGTGATAACGACGGCATCGTAATGAGGGTGATGGATGCCAATTAGGTCTCTGTCAGTAAAACATAGTGGGCTTGGTTCGATGGTTTCTATGCGAGTTCCTTCAATAAAATCAAAGCTATTTATGTGATATAACTCACATAAAAATCCCAACTTTTCTCTTTGCTCACATTTTTGTTTTGTACGTGACACGTCATTGATTCTGGTGTGACCAGCTTTGATGACGTTGTAACCTGAGATTGACAAATTCTGTTGAGCACTTTTAGTGCTTAAGAATTTCTCTAGCTGTCCCTTCTCTACTAGCTTTTGTATCTTTCCTCGTAAGGATCTGCATTGTTCAGTTTCGTGACCAAAGTCATTGTGGAAAAGACACCATAGATTTTTATCACGCGTAGACTTTGTACCTTCGGGTAAAGGCATTGGAGGGAAAAGCAGATTGCGACTTTTAATCTTTTCATAGATTGAGGCATATTTGGCATTCAGTGGAGTGAGCTTCATCTCTTCTCGAAAATTGTTGGTCTTTTTAAGATCCTGCTTCGGTTGTTGAGTTTCCATTGTGCTTTGTTTTTGCTTGCTTTTGGTATCTGTAGATTCTTTTCCTCTAAAATCTTTGTCCCTTGAAGTTCGTGCTGCCGCATCTATTTCAACATTGATGAACTGTAGCGTTCGTGTGAACAAGTCAGATTTCGTCTGGGGAGGAGGATCTTACCAAATGAGTTATATATTCCGTTAGTATCAAAGCGAGAGCTTCTTTGAATGCGTGAATGATCATCATAGCTGGCACATCTGTGACCCCTGCTTGGATTTGGCGAAATCGGACAACGAATTTTGCAAGTGTTTCATCCTTCTGTTGTTTTGTGTTTAGCAAGATATTGACATCTTTAGGCCGAGTCCAATTATGTTGAAATCGATCCGTGAACTGATCTGCTAACTCCTGGAAAGATTCGATAGATCTAGCTGGAATTTCCGATAGCCATCGCAAAGCTTCCCCTTTTAGGGTTGCCGGAAAAAGTTTGCATAAGAGAGCGTCATCCTTACGCCAAAGAACTAGCCTGCTTTTGAACTCCATAACATGGTTGTTTGGATCACCTTCTGCTTCATCGTACTTAGGCAACTCTGGCTGTTTGAAACCCTTCCCGATGTTTCGCAGATTTTGTATGCGCCAGGAAAAACGTCCAACGATGTCTTCATTTACGGCTAAGTCTTTCCAATGTTTTTCCTTTAGATCAGTATTATTCATTGCCTTTTTAACGATGTCTTTAATCTGCTGTTCAGTATATGTTATTCCTTCATTTGTTTGGCGACGGACGATTTGTGGTTGAACTTCTTGACCTTCTGTCATATGTGCCTGCCCCCAGTTGTTGCCCATATCTGGAAACCTTGGGTGCTCTGGACTGCGAGACCTATGATGGAAGTTTGAAATGTCTCGGTGCACTGGAGAGTAATCTATATGATGAGTGTTATCTCTATGTCGGTCTTCCAGTTGTCTTCTGCACTGATTCCTTTCATTCAAGTCAAGTCTTAGGTCGTGATTCAGATCTTGCCTGAGGTCACAGCTCGATTGCCCCAAGTGAGTTCTAATGTTGGGTGGTATCATCCGATCTGACCGCCGTAATGTGCTGCTATCCTGGCTTACAAGGTTTGTATTACCTCGGTAGTATGGCTGGTAGCTTGTTCGGTGTGACTCAGACTCCCTTGGGGAGATACGACGACTAGTATGTGACCTGTGATGTTGTCTATCACGCCTTCTATTACGACCATTGACATCAGGAGTCCTCAATCGCCTTAATAAATTGGTTGAAATATGTCGTGGCCTGGATTGATTTGGACTATTTTCAGGGACATCATCAGTGGTTCGGAATCTTTCGCTATTGCTTTGCAAGCGGTGGAATACACTGCGGTTTTCTCCAGATCTTGGGATTCTTGATGGAATAGATGAAGCAGTATCATTGTTGTCTATCTGTACTTGCTTCCCTTCATTTATTTGCTTCTGCAAGTCCGCGTTATGCTCCTTTTCCCTTCTAAGTTTGTTACGCAGAGCCTCCAGAGTCATTTCTTCGTCACCTGTGTCCTTATCATTTGGATCTGCAACCATATTTGCATCTGCATCTGGATCTCAGATCCGGATCGCATCCGGCGAATTAGTATCATTAGGAGGAGAAGATACCGGAGCCCGTGACCTTGGAAATTTAGATGCTTGCCTTGGTAATCTTGGAGGCAACAAAGGTGGAGCCTGTTGGTTTGATGCAACTTGATCGACCACCTAACTTCAAAGCATTTTGTTGATTATTTCCCTCGATGGTTGTGCTTTTGCCCCGCTTGTTCGCTAGAGATCTTGTTATAGTAGCCATTGACAAATATTGAGAGAGATACGGAAGAGAGAACGTTAATAAGAACCGCAGACGGGCCAATTATGTTTGGGTAAGAATTCACCCGCATAACACTATTGAATCTGCAAGGGGAGATGTTGTATAAAGAAGGAGATCAGGTGCCTTTAATGGCTGCCTACATTATCCGAATATGTATCCGAGAATCAAGTCTCTAAAAACGTAGTTCTTTGTTAAGTGAAGAGTCCTATTTATAGAAATAGAAAATAAGAGTCCCGATAGCACAAGGACTCTTACTAGATAGGGACCGGGTTAATCGAACATGTGACCGCTCGGATCGACCGGGCGCCCCGATGTCTACTTCACACGTGAGCCGCCCAAGTGGCTAACTAGAACGTGAGCCGTCCGGTGGCTAAGTGGACATGTGAGCCGCCCAAGTGGCTAACTAGAACGTGGAGCCGTCTAGGTGGCTAAGTGGACATGTGAGCCGCCCAAGTGGCTAACTAGAACCGCGGAGCCGCCTAGGTGGCTAAGTGGACATGTGAGCCGCCCAAGTGGCTAAGTGGACATGTGAGCCGTCCAAGTGGCTAACTAGAACCGTGGAGCCGCCTAGGTGGCTAAGTGGACATGTGAGCGGCCCAAGTGGCTAAGTGGACATGTGAGCCGCCCGTGGCTAACTAGAACCGTGGAGCCGTCTAGGTGGCTAAGTGGACATGTGAGCCGCCCAAGTGGCTAAGTGGACATGTGAGCCGCCCAAGTGGCTAACTAGAACCGTGGAGCCGCCTAGGTGGCTAAGTGGACATGTGAGCCGCCCAAGTGGCTAAGTGGACATGTGAGCCGCCCGTCCGGTGGCTAACTAGAACTATGAGCCGTCTAGGTGGCTAAGTGGACATGTGAGCCGTCCAAGTGGCTAAGTGGACATGTGAGCCGTCCAGGTAGCCAAGGATTGGTCACTTAGACTTAATATAAAGACTAAGTCCCTAATGAGTTCGTTAGCCAGGGTATGAATGTAGAGGTACGTACACCTGGTATAGATCTTCTGATCAAGGTGGCTGCAGCTTTGCATATTCTTGGTTATGGTACGGTAGCTGATTAACTTGACGATCAATTATACATTTCCGAGCAAACTGGAAACCAGGCGTTAAGGCATTTCTGTGATGCAATTATCAAATTGTACGGTTCAGTCTACTTGCGAAGGCCAAATATTACAGATATAGAACACTTGCTTGCACATTCTGCCATACGTGGATGGTCGAGTATGTTGGGAAGCATTGATTGTATGCATTGGGAATGGCATAATTGTCCAACTGGATGGCAAAGTGCTTACAGTGGTCGTTCTGGAAAACCATCTGTTATTCTCGAAGCGGTTGCAACCGAAGACCTGTGGATATGGCATTCTTTCTTTGGGATGTCAGGGTCACACAATGACATCAACGTGTTGGACAACTCGCCAGTATTTGAGCACGTGATCAATGGTACTTCTCCACCTGTTTATTTTGACGTAAATCAGCATAGCTATAATATGGGTTATTATTTAGCTGATGGTATATATCCTGACTATGCGTCATTTATAAAAATAATTTCAAACCCTAATGTTCTAAAGACGAAGTGGTTCGCAACGATGCAAAAAGCTGCAAGAAAAGATATTGAAAGAGCTTTTGGGGTTTTGCAAGCTAAATTTGGGATTTTGGCAAAAGCTTGCAAATTATGGCATGTGGAGACAATGGATACTGTTATTAGAGCATGTATCATATTGCACAATATGATAATCGGATCTAAAAATAAAAATTATGAAATGAGGAGGTACATTCTTGATCCAGAAGGGCAACCACAGATCTCACCTACTCGGGAACACTACATTGAGGGGACTCTACGAGTTCAATCAAAGACTATGCATGATAGACTTAAAAGCGACCTTGTCAAGCATCTATGGAGCATTAAGGGTGACCGACATTGATTGTTGTAATTTAATTTCGTAGATACATTTTTATTTTTAATCATCAACAAACAATGTTAATCAATTTCTATATATATATTAATTTAAACTAAATATATATTTATATAAAATTAAAGTTTATTCATATTAAAAAAAAAGTTACATAGTCATAGAAAATAAAATAATTAACATTAACCACTCACATTATAATACTCTAACTACTCTTAACATTTTTCCATTACAGCACCTAACCACTCACATTTTCCACACACTAAACACTTCAATAGATCAAGACCTTTTCCTTCAAGGTTCGCAAACTTTTTCAGCTCTCTAACACCATCACAACCATTTGGGCATGATACCTGTGCATAAGGGCAATACCTATACCAATGATCATCCTCGCCACAACACGTGCATATCAACAAACTGTCTCCATATATATATTCCATACCAGGACATATATCATACATGCATTTCAAAAATCTTACTTCTTCACCATCTTCGTTACAACTTCTATGTATGAGCATATAACCTTAACAATGTGGTGCTTTATGACACCTTTTGTTCATATACTTGCATGACAATGCAAAATGTTTTCTTGAGGTGCAAATTTGGCACCTCTCTTGATCGAGTGTATCAAAATAATAGGATTGTTGAGTTGATTCGGCAACGTCGGTATGTTGGCTAGTTTTTTGCAATGATGAAGAAGAAGTCATAGTTGTGGAGATAGTTTTGGAGTGTTAGGTGAGAATGAAACAATTTCTTGAAATTTCGGACTTTGTATTCGATAGCATGCGCCATTAGTACTAGCGCGCGACAGTACCAATGGTGCGCGACACTGGTACTGGCGCGTGCCAGTACTAATGGCGCGCATGGTGGCCCCTACAATGAATTTTGCGGGCGAAATTTGCGACCACCTAGAGTTGGTCAAAATTTGCGACCAGTTTTTTCAATTTTTTTCTTCAAATATGAAGAATATGCTACCACCACCTAGAGATGCTCGTAGTTTATATATTTATACTTGATTTACTTGGGTGTCAAGCTACTCAAAACAGCAACTACTAATTACGTATCCACACTTACAGAAAGAAACGTGGGATACTTTACATACTTCAACACTCCCCCTCAAGCTGTAATTATGCAAATTTCAGTTTGGATTGCAAAAATAAAAGATAAGAATACTGCTCCCCCCTTCGCATAGAACTGTCTTTAGTTGAAGAACTCGAACAATTATTGAAACGTTTTGGAAAGTGAAACTGTCGGTGTAGGCAATGGTCTAACCTGAATACTGAAGGTGTACCACAGTCACAAACTGAAACCATAACACCGGTTTAGTGGCGCACTGCTTGGTTACTACTCACTCCATTCGCTGTTATGGCTGTCATAATATAAATTGAAAACAATAACACTGATTTGATGTGCGCTTCTTGGCTGCTACTATCAATATCACTATTGACGTCAACAAAATACTATTATGGGTACTCCTAAATACTGAATACTAAATATGGGTACAGTTAAAACTTGACTACTACCTGAATACTGATGAGTGCAGTTTAGGCTTGACTAATGTCTTGATTATGAAGAGTGCAGTTTAGGCTTGACTGCTACCTAAATGTTGATGAGCACAGTTTAGGCATAACTGCTACCTTAAACATACGTGCAGTTTAGGCGTGACTGCTACCTGAAACATACGTGTAGTTTAGGCGTGACTGCTACCTGGAAGCATAAGTGATGAATAGTGGGGATGTCATAATGTTGAGATGCAAAGGGGGCACACGCCCTTGGATATGCCTTGAATGAGGGGCGCACTCCCTCATGAAGTGAGTTCGCCAAGGCATGATGGAATATCGAGACATGAGTACTCTTCCTCATATCTCCATATTCTCTTTGCCTCATATACTACTCAATGTCCTCATATCTCCATATTCTCCCCCTCAAATTGGAATATACAAGGCTAAGTTGAAATATACAAAGACTTGTCTATTCCGACTTGAACTTGAAACAGAAGAGACCAAATACCAACCCAATAAATAAACTGACCACCCCATCAATACTAAACTTAAAACTTGAAATTATACAACCAACCAATACCCACTTCAAATAACAAAGCAAAGACGAAGTTATACGACCAAAGATCAACCAATGCCCACTCCAAAAAACAATACCTCTTACTCCAATACACAAAAAAAAATTCTAACAAAACATGTATCAAATACCTTTATGCATATTGTGCGCGTCTCCATCTACTATCATCTTGATAAGATACAAGTGTAGTACTGAATTCACCAGTTCTTGGAACAACTTTAGACTTTGTAAAAAAAAAACGAGAATACTCACTATATGGATATGAACAGAGCATGCTAGACGAACAGCCCAGAGCGTGTGTGCGCCTAGCAGAAGGCTAAACCGAGCACATGCGCGCCTTCCACTAGAAACTGCGAGATACAAAACCCAGAGTGCATGCGCACCTAGAAGAAGGCTAAACCAAGCGTGTGCGCGCCTTCCACTAGAAACTGCGAGATACAGAGAGGTTGTGCCTTTCTGGAAAAGAAAAACTTACTTGAAGAGGACGTACGTGCACCCCATTATCAATACTGAGAGACAGAGAGATGGTGGAATACAAAGATTACGAAAGCAAAACAATACTGAGAAACCAATACTGAGAAACTTCGATCTCTATCCTAGCATTCTTCAAACAAACTTTAAACACCAACGGAAACTTCTTGTAAGAAAGATTAAAACTTGAATTGAATACTATACTAAAAACTGAAAAAGAATTGATTTTTTTTTTTTCTTGTATACGTACTTATTTTGGGGGTTACCTCTCCTAGCATACTACTAAACTTATATTTGAACTTGATGCTCCGATACCATAATAGTGGTGATGCTAGGAGAGTTGTGACATTGTTGCAATGGGAGAGAGACCAGTAAGAAGAAGAACGGAGAAAAGTGGAGGCTAGAATTATAGGGTTAGAGAGTTGTTTTTCTCTATATTTTAGTTCATATATTTATATTTGACTTATTTGGGTGTCAAGCTACTCAAACCAGCAACTACTAATTACATATCCACACTTATAAAAACGTGGGATACTTTACATACTTCAACAACTATTATATTTTCCAATCACACAAACTTTTCGGATATGTAACCAAAAACATGTCTTGCATTAACTTGGGAATTAAGCAGAAATAGGAACAATTCTTCACCAAGTAACAACTCACTGAGTTAGTGGAGGAACTCAGCATAATGATGAGGAACAAAGTTCATTTAATTAATCTGATATAGCAGCAACATATAGACAGAGCAATTGTTTTTAATGGGATATGGCGACCTAGGATCTTTGGCCATATCTCATTCACATTGGAGTATTGGACGGAATATTTAAAACTGTTAAAATAAAAACTGATAGATTTGGTAAATGATACACTGAGAATATGCTTGACAATTTCTTTGTAATACACCAATATTATTTCTACTTCCATTACTAAAATAAACTCCTTAATTGGTCTAATTTCTAAGCACCATAAATTAATTTGACTTTGAAGGGTAATTATGCTTTGCAAAAAAAGTAAAAAAAAAATAGAATATACGGAATTGTGATCAATCAAATATTGCAAAACCCCAAGGTCACTCGATTTTGATAAGTTTAATATATGATATGGATTTTAATTTTGAAGTATGCATGATATGCCCAAGTGAGTGAGATAGGATTTACCCAAAAAAACAAGGTAGGACTTAGTTAACAACTCCACGTAATGACATAACCTCCACATGAAAAATGAGCACTTAGTTAACACCTAAGTTTTTCTCCACATTTCCACAACGTAGGACCTGGTTTTGGTAAAAGAATGTTTCTTTTGGCAAATTACAAATTAAATGTTTACTCGTACTCGATTACTCCCAAAGTGATGTATTTTAAACTTAGAGAAAAATCCAACCAACATTCTCTTCTACATTGTCTTCATTTTTCTTTTCAGTTTTAACTTATAATATATTATGTTTCTTTGTCAATGTTAGCTAGCGATTGGTAGTAAACCAGCTGTTTCCTTATTCCTTGGCAATATCCTTAGGCTTGAAATTGTCTTTGATTTTGACATGAATTGACGATTTCAATGTCTGTAATTATATTCCAAATGCACCTTGTACCTAACTGGTCTTTAACACCTTTCTCTTTACTTCAGGATCTTCCACGGCTATAATTTGTCCAATTTATTTGGTTGGACTCTAATGTGAGCCCAATGAGCCAGACTTTGATACTGAAACACATGTGCGAGTAACCTTATCAATTTCAATCCAACAACCCCAAAGAGACTCACTCATTTTGGGGCGTCTATGACTCTATGCCCATACCAAAGATCCATTGTTGCATCAGTTCCTAAAACGCTAGCGGTAGTCGGGCGGTCGGAGAGTTCCTAGGCTTTTTAGGCAGTGCCTAGACGGGCTAGGCGCTAGGCGGTTTTTTTTTCCTAATATATATAGTAATACACACCTATACTACAAGATTTACCATAACTCAAAAAATAAACACAAACAAATATAGCCGGTCTAGGCGGTTTGTTTTCTTAATATATATAGTAATACGCACCTATACTACAAGATTTACCATAACTCAAAAAATAAACACAAACAAATATATTTATTACAAAAATATTTAATTGTTGAAGAATATCGACTTCACATAAAAACATACTCTTTATTATAATGACATATAATTTACATTAGACTTTAGTTTTTTAAACTCATTCAAATTTTAAGTCTACACGGGCTTTTAATTTTTGACATTTAATCATTCAAAAAAAAAAAAAAATGATTGGACCACCTGGAGACCGTCTAGACCCGCTTAGTCGGTCTACCGATTTTTTAAACGACTTGGACTTAGGCGAGTCAGTTGGGCACCGCCTAGCGCCTAAGGGGTCGCCTAGACCGATTTTTATAACAGTGCTATGGCAGCATCAATGTCCAATATGAACCGGCGCTCCAATATAAGACTTGAGACCGAACATATTAAACTCGACTCGCTAAGCGAGCTATTCAGTAATATGTGCAACGGGAGTGATACTTTTTCCCTGACTGATCTGCTTCTTTACTTCTAGAGTTTTAGTGCAAGTTTATGCTACTCTGTACCAAAAGGATTCTTTTTTTGATAATCTAAAAACCTCCATCCACATGGCTCTTTATATCTTGAAACATTTCAAACAAAATAACGCCCACCAAGGTGTACGTGCACATGAAGGATGTTAGAACAGTGACTCCACACATAAATATATTCTAGACCCAAAACATTTCAAGGTCACATGAGTCATGACTGAACCACTTAATTGACACAAATGAAAGGAACAGTTAAATATAAGAAAAAAAAACATTCACTTTCCCAAAATGAACATCATCTAGTTTAGTTAGTTATTATTAACTGAATAAAAAAATGGCTTCACCACCACCACCACCAATTCATAAAAAGAAGTACACTTTCTTAACAACAACATCTTCTCTGTTCTTGTTTCTTCTCTTATTACTCATTAGCATTCTCTTATTCAGCAAAAATGCTCTTGAGCCAACTCTTTCTTTCTATAAAGATTACCTCATTTGGTCTCCCTTGCAATCACCACCAACAATACCAACACCTCAAAATGATACAATTGTTGTAAACAATGATGTTGGGCTAAAAGAAAATGAAATGCCCATCCAAGAAAACCTCACTTCCATCCATGATATGGTCTCTAAGGATGATTTAAGAGAGGGGGGTGTTTCGATGAATTATGGAAGTAAATGTGATTTGTATGCTGGAAAATGGGTCAAGGATGAAGGGTATCCTGTTTATAAACCAAGTTCTTGTCCTTATGTTGATGAAGCTTTTAACTGTCAAGGCAATGGTAGACCTGATTCTGAGTATCTTAAATGGCGATGGAAGCCCGACGGTTGCGATCTTCCAAGGTATACTTATAGGAATGTGAAACTTGGAGTTTGATTAGTTCTTCTGTTTTGAAAATACATTCGGATTGTTAATGTGGAGAAAATTTCTATTTATTAAGTGAATATCCCTATTGACATCATTTTCAGGGACTGGTTATAGAATTTGTGGGAATTTCCTGTTGAGAGGGTAACGTGTTTGTTGAAGGCGGTACAATAGGTTTTTCAGTTCCCGGTATAGACAATGTCAATTCTTTTAAGAAATTGGCACACCCGACATTCATTTACTTTTTATCTAATTTGTAAGTCTAGGTATGCAACACAAACTCATTGGAGTAGTTGTGCAGCAATATATGCCAACATTGCTGGTGAACTATCGTTTCAGTTTCCCCACCCATATTGACAATTTTGGCTTTGTAACTTGTGGGGAAACACAACACATTCTATGATCTGTTAGGGGTGTTAGTTGTGGTTCAAATCTCAGTGTTAGGATACATGTAGTTTTAGCCGCAGAAGATAACGAAAAAGTCCCAAATTCAGGTTAGTTCAGTACTTAATGTTAGGATAAAATGTAGTTTTACCCTTAAATGATTTTGAATGCAAAAAGTCACAACTTAAGGTTAGGATGACACCACAAAGTGAAAAGCTTTGTTAAGTGCAAAAATATTTCCAGTTAGATTCTATTATTTTGGCTTATTGGACAAACTATTGAATCTCAACATTGGATTTTGTACATTTGGGGATTTGGATTGACTCAGAGTGTCCCAATAGTACCTCATAGCCAATTATCCTTTTGTATTCCAATTTAACTCTCTGCAAGTACTCTCCCCTTAAGTTGGAGCCTGGACATTGGTATGACTTTAAACCGGAATAGAGAGTTAGAGACCTATGCTAAGGCCCTTGGTGGAATTTTAGATCAGTGATAAATAGGATTTGATGTAAGAGATAAGAAAAATGTGGGACGCCTTGGTAAGAGAAAAACTGGCTGAGTCGTCATTGAGCTAAGAAATTAAAAGAAGAAATAACTCAGAAAGCTACACAGTCCAACTAATGGGACTGCAAAGATGACGTCAAACCAATTAGAAAATATATTTTAGAACTGGAAAGTGGAAGCTACTCTCTGTATTGGAATGGGATTATCATGTTGGTGGCCTCGATCCATAATGTTGTTTTTGATGTATGTATTGACTGGGGTTCTTTGTTGTCTGATTTCTATTCTTACACTGGTAACTATGGTGTCCTCGTGCATTGACTGTGGTCATTTGTTGTCTGATTTCTATTCTTACTCATGTAACTCGGGTGTCCTTGTGTTATGTTCTCGTTGTGTGTGTTCCTCACAACTCTTGCTTGTCCTGCACACTTTGTATTTTGGTACCACTTTCCAAATCAATAGAATTTACCTACCAATAAACAAGAACTTGTCCACCTTAGCTGGTTTTAGAGCATTTTGGTCCATAGTTATTTGTTGGACGATCCATTTGGAAGTTGGAACATCTGTAAAAGAATGAAGGATTGTTGTATAAGTTCTTGTACTAGGTCTAGCCGCCTAGGTGATAGTCCATGTCAATGTGCTTAATTCTATGGAAAACCAGAAGTTGCAGCAATTTGTTTTTGGAGAATGAATTAATCTTTGCAATGAAAGGTTGTTGGTTTTTGTAAATGGTGATGCTAGGAGAGTAGAGACGACATTAGTGATAGTAATACCAGTAATAAGAGAAGAAGGAGAAGAAGCTTAGAGTATGCATTGGAATAATGGAAGAGGAAAGCGTTGTATAGAGATAGTCAAAACTATAGTGATCTTTTTTTTTTTGCTAAGTGAGCATTAAGATTTATATTAAAAGAATAAGAAGGTTACATAGGTTGGGAAAAGGGGAAAGAAATAGGAAAAGGAAGAAAAAAGTACAACAAGAGGATTTGTAACAAATTGGCGATGTAACAACCCTACTAGGTAGGCCTCTTACCTTACACCAATTTGTACAAGCCCTAGTCAAATCTAAAATAGATACTTGTGCTTGCCTCCCACTTATAAATCCATGATGGCTTGCCACAGTACATAGCAAGGTCCTCATTAGCCATACTCGTAGTTTTTTTTGCAACTTGGTCCGCAGAGAAAGTAGCCTCTCTCCAAGTAGATGTCAGCATACAACTCTGTAGTTCAGCTTTGCATTTATCCTATCTTCTCTTAAGTCTCCAAGACAGTTTCCCTGACCCAAAAGCCACGATTGCCACTGCTGAATCAGATTCTCTACCCAAATGTCCCTCCAATTTCTTTGAGTGGCAACTTCCACACTTTCTAGAATGGCTAAACACTCAGCCATATAGTTAGTGCTCACTCCTATCTTTCTCCATATAACGAGGAGAAAATCACCTGAAGCAATTCTGTATGTAGCTCCAAGGCCGGCAGTTCCAGGATTGCCGAGGGAAGACCCATCACAATTAATCTTAACAAAACCATTATGAGGTGGCATCCACCAGCATGGCCGAATTCTTGGTGCTCTTGGTAGTATTGCATTCAAATTCCAGTTTTTGAGAATTTGGAGGTCGGCAATACTGTTGAAAGAATGCCCAGTAATGAGTACTGCAGCCGCTCTAATCTCCCTTCTGATCATGGAGGTACAAAGATTGAGATCATTATGTCTATCATCATGGTAGATCGTGTTCCTATGCTTCCACAACGTTACAATCGTTCCCACAATGGCTGCATCCCATAATTGTTTTACCATAGGGCTTCTACCATTAGCGGCTTTTCTAGCATCAGGTAAGGAGGAACACCGATTTCTAAACTTGAATTTTAAACAGACCCACTTCCATACCCTCTTTGCAAATTCACACTCCCAAAGAAGATGTTTGAGGCTCTCTTCATATTGACAACAGACATAGCATCTAGATGGCAACTTGACACCTTTTTTCTGAACATTCAAGTCGACTGCAAAGCTATAGTGATCGGAATGGTTTCTTGCCTCCTTGGTTCAACTCTCTAATGGTTGTTGGTTTTTAAATTAGGTATATCAAGATAAAAATAATAATAATCTTCATATTGGAGACACATCAACGCACAAGTGGGAACAGCCATGGAATACTATTTTGCATCAGCAAATATACAAGAGACAATGGTCGTGTTTTTTGTTTTTAAGTAGATAAAACTTTCATCTGGAAAAGTACAATAGCCAGTAGTGGAAGCAGTAAAATGTTTTGTTTAGGAGTCCTATAGGAAAGCAGAAAGATCATTGAAGAAATGTTATGTTGAGGCCATTAGCTTGCTGATGACCCATTATGTGAACCAAAGAAGCAACAGCTAGGCTACTGATGATCAGGTACAGCTGAAGAGTCTATATCAAGTTGGATTATAGTTGCTCCTCAGGTAGGGGCCTAAGATCCTAAATGAAGGATTGCGCTTTGCTGATGGTGAAGGATCCCTTGGTCCTTTCTGTCTGGGCCAAGAAGCTGTGGTGTAATGCAACCCTTAAGTTGGTAAGCTATATCTGGGGCCAGGTCAAGTTGCGGTGAGCCAGTGAGACAGGTCTTAATGAGTAACCTACGAGCAGCACTTACAATGTTGGAAAACAACAATAAGTTACATTGTATTGTTCTTTTCCTTGCTACTCGGAAATTGGTCTCTCTCCCCGTAACTATTTTTAAATATTCTGAGCTCATGTGTGTAAATATATGTATGTGTTTGTTTGCGAATTTATCTCTAAAAGTTAATACGAAAAATATGTGATATAAATCTTTGGTTTGAATATTGCATAGATGTAGAACCTTGGAATTACTCCTAAACGTGAGCCTTTTTACTGAATGGATACTGATATCCATATAGTCATATACTATTAAAGAACTCCTTGAATAACATAAATACAACATCTTCCATGAATAGGTGAGTTACACCTATCGCTTTCTTCTTGAGGAGATTTTTCTAATTCGATGATTTACTGTTGTACTCCTACAACTAAAGAGTTGAGAGTTTTGTATCTTTTGTTTTAAGACTGATCAGTTTCATCATGAGGACGCATTTTTCTTGCCTCATTTTTTATTCGTAGGTTTAATGCCACAGACTTCTTGGTGAGATTGAAGGGTAAAAGGCTGATGCTGGTTGGCGACTCTATGAACCGGAACCAGTTCGAATCCATTCTATGCCTCCTCCGTGAAGGCCTGTCAAATAAAAGCAGAATGTATGAGATCCATGGGTATAAAATAACAAAAGGGCGTGGATATTATGTTTTCAAGTTTGAGGTAACAAATCATTCCTAATTCCCAGATTTATTCTTTCATTATATTAAGGCATTAAGCAGTGTACTTGAGTCGGGATTAAATATCCTTATCAACTTTGAACATGAAATGACTAGAGAGTTCTTTTAATTTCTTAAGGACAACTACCCACAGTTCCACTGGATTGACATCGTATCCTTTCTATTGCCCTGAGGTGAACAGTAACTAAATGATTGTACATTGATCTCTACATCTTTGGCAGGACTATAACTGCACCGTTGAATTCGTTCGCTCACATTTCCTTGTTAAAGAGGGAACCCGTACGAATGGTCAGGGAGGTTCAAACCCCACCTTATCAATTGACCGAATCGACAAATCTGCTGGGCGATGGAAGCGAGCTGATATCCTTGTTTTCAATACTGGCCACTGGTGGACTCATGGAAAGACTGCTAGGGGGTCTGTAATCTTTTTATCTTGTGCTGTTCTGTGGTTTTGTGTATTTCCTACTTCCTTGTAGGCTTTGTAATTTCACGCCATTTTTTAATACCAAGCCCTTAGTGAAAACAAACGAATGCGTTGGTTCAAGCAGGAAAAATTACTACAAGGAAGGTGATGTTATCTATCCTCGTTTTGATGCAATTGAAGCTTATAGAAGGGCCATGAGAACTTGGGGAATGTGGATTGATGAAAACATAGATCCCACAAAGAAGTTGGTTTTCTACCGTGGCTACTCCTCTGCCCATTTCAGGTTAGGATTTTATCAACGCCTAATGTTAGTTCTATTTGGCTTAGTGGTTATTTCCTGACTTTCGATTTTACCAGAGGTGGTGACTGGGACTCTGGTGGGACATGTAATGGAGAGAAAGAACCTATTCTAACAGGGGCTTTCCTCAACAGCTATCCCCTGAAAATGAAGATTGTGGAGGAGGTTATTCATAAAATGAAGGTACCAGTGATACTGTTGAATGTGACAAGATTAACAAACTTCCGTAAGGATGGGCACCCATCAATCTACAGCAAAAATGTGACTGATGGACGGAAGGTTTCTACGAGGCGGCAGGACTGCAGTCATTGGTGTGTTCCGGGGGTTCCTGATGCATGGAATGAATTGATATATGTGAGTCTCATCTTACAAGAAACAACTCCACCAAATTTAAAGTAAAAGTTTTGTATTTGGTTGGCTTCTTTCTTTTTTCTTTTTTAATTATCACTAACAAAGGAAGAAAACATAAAAAAAGTAAACAAATGAAAGAACAGGAATCAGTAATTAATTGTAACCCGTAGCATATATAAATTTTGTTTGATCTTTTATCTTCTTTATGATCATGGACATATCAAATATAGTAGGGGGTGTGGATTTTACATTCAAGTATTAGTGAAAAGAAGTTATTCGATAAAAAGAACTCACTTTTAATTGTGGTTCAAAAAAATATAAATGTTCATGTATGGCATCGGTAGCATCTCAAAGGAATGTAATTCCTTCCTACCTAATACTGTTTGCATCTCTTACATTGACGAAGGGAAATGCAGTTTAATGCACCAGAATTTTTTTTGCACTTCTGTTAATACATGCTAATTGGAAATGATGAGTATATTATGAAAGCTTATTCTGATGTATAATTCATTAATTAAGTCATCACTTTGGTCTTAATGGATCAGAACTGAGTGTAGATGTTTATAAAGTCCACTTTTTTCACAGTGGATCTTGGGATTAATTTAGAATGAAAGGCAGATATGTTGGAGATTGTGATACCAATAGGATTATGATGTCAGATCTTAGAAAGAACATCGTTGAGGTCTTGAGGATTATGGCACTAATAGAATTTGAGTCAGATGCAGATACACTTCAGAACCAAATTGAACGTACAGTCTCATTGAATTTCACGAAGAAGCCGGCCACTCTATTGTTAAGGTTGTTTTAGGTTGACTTCATAAAGCCAGAACCATAGTTGCTGCGCAAATCTCATTTGGTTCTTAACCTTATCTGAGTAGGGTATATATTTTGGTTTTGGGCAGCATGGTTGAGTTGAGTTGTATCTAAATTTTGAAAGGAATTTGATTTTACCTCGACCTAGTAATCAGAAATGTAAACCAATTCTTCTGTACAGATAAGATTTTTGTTGATGGTCATTACTAATGGTTTCTTATAGGTGAGAGTTCTTCATTTTTCTCTTGTGAACACTTTCTAGAAATATCAGAGCTGACATAATGTTCCGTAGTTTCACTTGGATATGGTAATTTATACGCCAGAGCAAGTAAGAAATAGACCATCAGAAACTGAAGTTAAATTTAACTTCATATAATTGTTGATTTGTAGCTATCTGAGTGCAGCAAATCCTGCTATATCAATAAACAAGAAAACAAAGGTATAACGTTGCTTGAATCCCAAGCTTCCATAACTGTTTAATGCAGATAGATTAATGGACTATTTACATAATGTTGTTAATTATTAACCATGCATCTACTAAATTATTAACATCTGAACCCGCCTATGAACTTACAAGGCTTCATGTTCTTCCCGTTGAGCTCTATTTCGTTCTTTTCTCCGCTCAAATCGATAAGGGAAGGTGAACGTACAGAGATGATGATCCCAATTTTCTTGATCTTAGATCTTGCAACTCTATATTTAACCTTCGGTTTTCATCTTGAAGACTCTGACAGTACGACTTCCAGAATTCACAATCTTTTTCTCTTTGCTTCTGCTTGGTTCTGTGACAAGATTAGTTATCTTCGCTGTTAGATTACTAGAGCAACAAAATAACAATAATGATAAATATTATTTCACTTACCTTGCTCTTCTGTTTTGAAACCAAACTTCTATTTGGCGTGCCTGTAGATTCAACTGCTCTGCCAAATCGCGTTTCTTGTTCTGCAAATTTATTCAGTTATACTATGTTCAGACTTCAGAATCCAAACTCTAATCCCTCGTGGAATTAGTGGAAGGAAAGAAAACGAAATGCAAAGACTAAACCATCAAAGACATCATGAACTCTTCAGCAATCCCATGAGAATATTAATTTGAAATACTTTTTCATTTTTTCGATCAAGTACCAGTGCAGGAATAGTGAAATTTACATATGCATATATATAGAAAATAGAGTATACCGGAGAAAGAATTCTGTGTTGTTTGAAATTTTCCTCCAGCAACATTACTTGTTCACTTGTGAGCACAAGTTTCTTTCTTGTTGCGTTGTTGTCATCGTTCTTGCTGCTACTGTTACTGTAGACAAAAATGCTATTGTTGTTGTGCTCTACTTGTTCGTCTGTTCTTGAATCCGATCCATCAAAATTTGGTACTTCATTATCAACATCTTCCTTTTTACAAGGCGGGAATAAGAGATGAAACGGAACTCGCTTCTTATTCTCCACTGGCTCGCCGTTCATAGGAACAGAGTCAACAGACTCACTACGACCGAGTCCAAGACCTAGCTCTATATTGCATTCATCATCTTCTTCCATGGTTTTGGAGGGCAAGACCAAGTTGGTCTAGTTATATATAGGAAGCTAAAGGAGTTAAATAGACGCTTCGCAATCGTGTTAAATTATCCATCATAACAACAATATCGCCAATGTGAAAGAGCAATGAGAGCATGCGCTTTGGACTTAGACCCTCATGCATATTGACCAAATAAATACGAGTTGAAGTACTAAATGGTCTGTAACTCTGTATGGTATCTTCTTCCCAGCAATGTCAGAGAGGGTCAATTTCATCAGATTTGATCCTACCCCTAAACAAACTAATAATGAGTTTGCATATTTCCATGCTTGCAAGTCAAGTCATAAAACTTTACCAATTTGACTTTAACATGATAGGTATTGTCCAATTTGACTCTAACTTGATAGGTATTGGTATTGTGATTCTTGGAATTCAGGGTTGACAACACTCAACATGAAGATATAACAATTAAGCAAGACGACTACACTTATTTGGGTAATAAATATGGTCAATGATGATTAAAACTATTACAGGTTACAATTACCTATTTATTGGAAGTTAGCAAATAAATCTAATGAAACTAACACGTGACAATATTTTTTTGAAACATATATTGATAACTCGAGAGTTACTATCGTTTAATACTTTTTAAGTCATAATAATCATTATGGTCAAAGTCTCAAAGAGGTTATATATACTTGTAAGGAAATTATCACGAAGTGATATAACTACAATAAGAATGGTTATAATGTTAGACCATTGTAGATCACAAATTCACAATGATTCTGAGCCATCAAATGCTTGAACATGTCCATTTAAAATGAAGCTGATGTGGTCATGTAATCCTGTCTTGCTAAAGGCGAAAAAGAAAAACACAATGTAGTGAATTGCATAACCGCATTACTAAATGGCTTCCTTAGTTTGTTATAGAAATTCCAATGTATTTTTCTGGACAGATGTTCTATACAATTGGCTTAATATAATGTTTTCAAGTGCACGGGGAAGAATCCAGGATTCTAAGCCAGGAGTTCGAGATTATGTGAACACCACCCAAAAAAAATAACCATATATAATTTTGTTTTATTTTTCTTGTCAAAAAATCTAAACAATAAATATCAACAAAATTATGTATTTATTTCAATTCACAAAACTAGAATGCGTTGACTACTAAGAATTTAATATGGACTGATGAAATGTATTACTTAAGCACTTAAGTCATTAATTGATACTATTATGTCTATATATATCTACATAATCTAACAAATTGTTAAATCTAACAATTTAACAAATTGTTAACTTCCTATAATGTTATAATTCTATATAACATTATACATTATATAGAACATTATACATTATATATATAATGTTATATAGACTTATAAAAAATTAATATTGAAAATAAAAAATTACCTTGTTTTTTTTTTTTAAGTAGAAATTTTATTGATAATAATAATGAGTTTTACAAATAATTAGGATAAACATGCAAACAAACTGCGTTGCGCCACAAGTCCTTTCTTAATTTGTATTTTGTGTGTGTGTGTGTGTGTGTGTTTTTTTTTTTTTTTTTGGTTGAGGTATGACCGTTTGTTTAAGAATAGAGAGTGAAAGAAAGGAAATAGAGCATACGAGTTTGTTATGAGTGATTATAATTATACAAATTGACCGGTTGGGCTTTGGGCCTTTGGATATTTGTTTTAGTTTCATCAACCCATCAAATATTCAAAGACACATTTGTCCTTCTTTAATGGTTTTGAACTCAAAATAAATGATAAATGATAATTTTGTAAGGGAAAAAAGAGAAGTAAAAAAAAAGTTGGTTTATTGGAATTTTTTTATTAGTTTTTTTTTTCATACTATTTTTTTTGTTGATAATAATCTTACTATAGTTGTGAAAATTTTGGGAGTGCGGTAGTTGGAAGTTTGCTAAAATTGGGGGTGTGAGTCCTTATAGTTTGAAGATTTTTCTAGGTAATTAGTTATGTGGTAATTGAGATTTTCTAATCTCAGGGGGTGCGACCATCCCCACACGCACCCCCTTATATCCATCTATGGCTTGATGTATTATTTGACATCCAGGTGAAGATGAAATAGCTTCGCCCCCATGCAGTTCCATTTTGAAAAGGCTTAAAATATTGAATTTAGTTTCAGTTACTATGAGATCAATGCGATTACCACAAAGTGTTGTAAAAGCTTATGTGCCCCCCTTAAAAAAGTAATTGTTTTTGTTGCTGCAGTTATTTTGCTCGGCTAAAGAGTGTAACGAAGTGTGGAGGCCTTCTAATTCCTCTTGTCTCCACTTCAAGGAGATTATGTTTATTGTGCTTCATGGTGTTTCTCATGAAATTGAGTTTATGAACTATTTGCTCTGCAATAGCCATGAACTCGAGAAAATAACTATCAACTATGAGCATCAACATTATGATTACGATTGTGGCTTTTGTGATCTGGATAAACACAGAATAGAATTATTATCAAAAGAAGTGTAGGAAAAATAGGTAGCACAAGAGGCTAATGGAAAGAAGGAGATGGTCAAGCGAGTCAATGCACAGATTGGAACGGTACTAAGCCCTAGTCTCCAATTACAGATTCTGTAGTATTTCTTATTATATGGTCATGGGCTTTTTAAGCTGCCAAAATGTTTACTAGTCTTTGTTTTGTTGATCTTATTTATTTAGGGTTAATTAGAGATGCCCCCTGTTTGATAAGCTTTTTTTTAGATACCCCCTGTTTTGAAAATCATTTGAGATACACCCCACTAACTAATGTTTTCCGTCAATGAAGTATTTTGCACTGACCAAAATACACCTCTAAAAACTATTTGAGATACCCCCTTGCCCTATAAAATAATTTGAGATACATCTGCATATATTCATATTTTCATATATTTGCATACCCCCTAGTAATTGAAAAAAGTGAATTTTCATATGCAAATATACATCTGCAAATATAAACTACTTTGTAAATACATATTTTCATGTGAATATAAATTGTCATAGTTAAACTACTATGTAAATGGACATGATCAATATACAACATTTTTTATACAACAATTCATACAATGGCCTTCATCTCTCTACAAGTTTATTTATGACTTTATTTTTTTGTAGATGTAATCTTTCTACTGTGGATAATATTCCTACAAAAAATGAGTTCATTTAAATGTCTAAAGATGCCAAAAGAGGGTTGCTTAAATCTTGACCGTTAAAATAAACTCATGCTTTTAAATCAGTTTTTGTAAGGGCTAGAGACTTTGAAATGACATGGAAGTATTATCAAAAAGGGTTAAGTAGAATTATTCCTACAAAAAATGAGTTCATTTAAATGTCTAAAGATGCCAAAAGAGGGTTGCTTAAATCTTGACCGTTAAAATAAACTCATGCTTTTAAATCAGTTTTTGTAAGGGCTAGAGACTTTGAAATGACATGGAAGTATTATCAAAAGGGTTAAGTAGAATTATTTACCCCCCAACTAGATAAGTCAATTAGGATTCCCCGCCCGCCAGATCCTCCCCAAAAAAATCTTAATTGGCTCATCATCTAGGGGTAATACTACTTAACCCTTAAAAAAATTGATGGAAAAACATATCAAAGAATGGGCAGCAGAATATGCTAATTGAAAGAAGAAAATGGTAAAGCAAGTCCTCCATTCACAGCTTGGGAATGTACTAAGCCCTGGTCTGCAATTACAGTTTGTATAGTTTGGATTTACCTGTTTTACGTGCTTTTTTTAAGCTTACAAATATTCGTTAGTTTCGGATATGCTGAACTTTTTTGTTTATGTGGCCTGTGAGAGTCTCTTCACTTGCTATGAAACAAAATATTTATTTGGTTTTGATTATGAACCATATATACCATATTTCATACTGTTGTATTGAGTTCTGCCTGATAAGACAGATATATATTGGGTCATAATTATTTAGTTCATTTTGTATCTAATTCATGAGGCAATTTTCATCTGTCAGTGTTGTATCATGTTTTGCCTGTTTATTTGAAAACAATTTGAAATTTGGAAGTTCATCTGTCAGGGTTGTGGGTTGTGGCTGAGTTTTCTAAATCTGCTTCTTGAATTGCTCCAAGATAAATGAAGCAAGCATTTAAGCATTACCGAGTCAGGAAACCAGATTCGGGATCAAATGTGCAGCTATGAGGATGATCATGCCATTGAAATCCTTGCGTCAATGCATAATCAATTCAATAAAGCTTGCCTTTTGATGGAATCACTTTCCAATTGTAAAGTAATCTTAAGTTTATGCAAATGTTTACACAAAATGCCAAAAAGTTCTTTCCATTATCTTCCTGACTAACACTCTCTTCCCACATCTAGACTGCGACACTTCTTAACTGGATGTTTCTTCTAATCCTCTTACTTTGTTCACTAAATGAAATGGAATTTCTAAGTCCCTAAATTAATCACAAACTGGATTGAAATCAGATAAAATCCCTAATGACCTGATGTTCATTTCATGCTCTAAGCAGCTGAATAACTCAAATTTATGTCCTATACTCAGAAAACTAAATAAAACTTGAGCGAAATCTAAACATTAGGCAAATAGCTAATTTATACTTGCTTATAACTGTTATGAGTATCTCTGTCCAGCTAGTATCATTTGTTTGAGAGTACAACTTTGATGTGTATCAATAAAAAAATTGTTGAAATAGATCGAGAACTAGCACAATTTTTGTAGGAACCATTATGGTTGCAACGAACGATTATAAATTGCGAAAACCCACGCGCAACGGAATAAGGGGTTCTCACGATTTTGGATAGAAAACATACCTTTAGATCGGCTAAGATAACTCTGAGAATCCAAGATCTACGAATCCAAATCAACTTCTTGATCTTCTGTTGTATTCCTATCAATGGAATGGACGTTGTGTGGGCAACGATCTACCACCCTCTTCTTTCTCTCTTGGCCTCTATCACTCTCAAGGTCATAAGCGAATTTGAACTAATCTTTCTTGAGTAAAACCATGAGTAAGTCGGCCAGAGAAAAAAGGTTTCCTTTATATAGGCTACAACAGGGACCATGAGAAGAAATTAGTGTTGGGCCTCCTGACGGGCTTGGGCTTCCCATGTTCACCCAGAACACACAGCCCATGTCCGTCAACAAATGGTTTATTCCACTAAAGGTCATTGTTGCACTACCGCCCTAATCCCAAATTACGTGTTACATTTATGGGCTCCATATTATATGTTTGTTGATATCCCCGTGTTTAAGATATCGAATGGCCGTTAATTAAGTCAAGTTACTGACAACTACATTAATCAACTTCTTATGTCCTTGAGTAGTACCACTCAACCTCATTGTCATGTCGGATTAAATCCACCGGCAGGGTTTACATGACAATTCTTATGAGCTCCTCAAGGGGACATCATCAACCCGACTTCTTGCGGGTCACGGATTCCTTCTATAATCAACAACACACCTTACATACAATGTCATTACCTAATCCATCGAGTTTGTTGATTCACAAATGAATCTTACTCATTGATGATTTAAAGCAATGTACAATGCACGTAAGTGCCCGTTATTATATCCGAATTAAGAGGACAAGCATCCATAATAACAGAGGTTTATTGTGCTCTTATATAGTCAGTATAAAGATAAACAACCTCACTTGGTCCTGTTCAATACACACAAAGTGTACTAGTGTAATCTTGTAGTCAAGATATACTAATACCAGATTATACTAGAACCGTACCAATAGTTTGTCTAAATCTATCTAGGTTGTGAACATTTACTTATACTTTATAAGGTACTGATGATATGATCTTCTGTGTGTCACCACACACCATATCTTCTACAACATAAAGTATTAGACACATGCATATAACTAATAACATATATAATATGCATAACATTTGTCCATATGATTCTCATTCAAAATATAAAGAATTAGAGTTAATACAAAAGTAATGTTTTTAGTATATAACCCTATCAGTTTCAATAGAAACTCACATAGATCGACAACAATTACCAAAATGATAGTTAAGAAATATATGTCATTTACAATGAGATTTTATATACAATCGTTCCTTGATCTTTCCTTGATCGAGTTACTGAGCCATATACTGAGATTTATAGACTCGAATTCTATAGCTGTTGAAATTCAAGACTTATATATATATACTGAGTTATTGACTTATATACAGAGTTACAGACTCAAATATACTAAGGTAAAATTCAAGACCTATACAAAAAGAGTTACCGACTTATATATACTAAGTTAAATATAGAAACTGAAATCATAAACCGATTCCTATACAAAAATATACGGACTCAACCTGCAATAGAGTTGATAGCTTCATAAATTGCGTGTCTGAGTCCAGCAATCTTCCTAACAATTTGTTCATAAGCACTGGGATCGGATAGTTTTGACTTGATAATAATATAATGAACAAGGGTCATTACGATTTCTCACGGTCATAGCCCTTTCCATTCTCTTGGCTAACCAAACAGGGACAAAGCCAGGATTCTAAGCCAGTGGTACGAGATTATGTGCACACCCCACCCCACTCACAAAATAAAAGTATGCAATTTTTTTTATTTTTTTTGTTAGAAGGTCTAAATAATAAAGATCAACAAAATTATGCATTTGTTCAATTCACAAAACTAGAGTGTGTTGACTACTAAGAATTTAATATGGACTGATAAAGTTAACTACTTAAACACTTAAGTCATTAATTGATACTACTATGTCTATATATATCTACATAATCTAGTCCACAAGTCTACAGTAATTCAACAAATTGTTAACTTCATATAATGTTATAAGTCTGTATAACCCTCTGATCATGTGGAGAAAACTATAAAAGATTAACATTGAAAGTAATTTTTTTTTTTAAGTGAAAATTTTATTGATAATGATAACGAGTTTTATAAATAATTAAGACAATCGTGCAACAAGCTACGCCACAAGTCCTTTATGATTTTGTTTTTTGTTTTTTGTTTTTTTTTCGGGTTGAGGTCTTCCGCTTGTTTAAGAATTGAGAGTGAAAGGAGGGAGGGAGAGCTTACGAGTTTGTTATAGGTGATTAGAATTATACAACTGACCGGTTGGGCTTTGGGCATTTGGCTATTTGTTTTAGTCTCATTAACCCATCAAACATTCAAAGACACATGTGTCTCTCTTAAATTGTTTTAGACTCAAAATAAATGATAAATGATAAATTTGTGGGCAAAAAGAGAAGTAAAAAAAAACGTTGGTTTATTGGAATGTTTTTTATTAGTCTTTTTTTTTCATACTATTTTTTTTATTTATTATTCTTACTATAGTTATGAAAATTTTGGAGATGCGGTAGTAGAAGTTTGCTAAAATAATTTGAGGGTGCAAATCCTTATATATAGTTTGAAGATTTTTCTAGGCAATTAGTTATGTGGTGGTAGAGCTTTCTAATCTCAGGGGATTCGACCATTATGTGCATCAAGGATCATGAGTTTGACTGTCTTTTAGCGAGGTGTATACGTGCAACTTCTACACATAAACCCTTCTATCTGATTATTTGTTTCTATCTAAATTAGAGGTCTATTGAATATGATAACAGGATTTATTGAGCGAAAGTCAAGAAATGGAGAGATAATTAGTTTCATGATGATGCAAGGCAAGGTCATACATTTCCATTAATTCAGCCAAAATATCAATTCTTTTTAGTGATCGAACTGAATGCCTATTACCGTAGCCTGTGGCCCTTACTCCCGAAGTCAGATTCCAGTATCTGACAGTATCACAGACTCAGTGTATCTTAGAATTCTCTAAAACTCCCAAGGCATTTAGTATTAAGCAAGGGTCTAGTTAAAAATAAGACTGGCCCAGGCACATAACTAGAGCATATTTGGGTACAATGGACTAGGGGTGGGCAATGGGCCGGATCGGGCTAGTCCGGCCCTAAACATTTCAAAGCCTTTTAGATATTAAGACCGGGTCGACCCGTCCTTAAAGTCAGCATAGAGTCGAGTCGGGCCGGGTCACAAGTCTAAATCTCAAGCCCTGACCCTATCCTAAGCCCTCTTTAAAGGCTTTAAGGTCGAGTTTTAGGGCCGGACCTATATATTTTCTTCGTTTCCATTTTTCAGACAAAGATTGTTTTTTTGGTTTCTATGTTACAAATGTTTGTTATGTATTTCGCTTTAATGGTGTGGACGGAAACCTTTAGTTTTAGACTTGGCTTGGATGTGAATAAAAATATAATTTATAAGAAGTAAGTGGGAAAATAAATTGAGAATAATAAGTTCTAGACTTTGATTTGATGATCAAAGGAATAAAATCTTATTTTTTTATTAGGCTAGTGCTCATTGTTTTTCATGGCTGCTAGATAGGTTGACAAGTTTTTGTTATATAAGACAAGTTATTGGAAGTATCTTTTGGTGTAAGTGATAAATTACAAAGGACAATGTTATTTTAATTTAAAATATTTAACAAAGAGTTAGACAATTATGGTACTTATATTTATAGTGAAAATGTAAAACTATAACTAGGGCTTGGTTAGAATCAATTAGGGTCGGGCCTATGTGTTTGAACCTTAAATTTACCGCCCCTAGAAAAGCCTTGGGGTCGGAATTCGGTCCCCGCCCTAAACTGTGAGGGCTTTAGTTGTGAAGACTTTATAGGGCTTAGGGTCGGGTCGGTTAGAACCGGATTAGGTTCGTTAGGGCCAAATTCCCACCCCTACAATGGACCATACTCCATACAACATTTTAGTATTAGCGCGAGCGACTTTGAAGCAGCCTCCCTTCATCAACAAAGTGATAGAGCCCCTCATGCATAGGTCTAAATTGCCTCTTCATGCAGACCGACATATATAATTCATGAAAGTGGACGTGTTGATGAGGGTTCTATCACTTGCAGGATGCACCCTGGCCTATATAAAGTATTTCGAATAGTATGTCTTAGTACATATATGTATTGTGCGCATGAGGCCACGAGCACATGGGTTGTTGCTGGTCCCCTATTCATGAATGGCTTGCCAAATCAAATGGAGCCCATTTAAGTTAATTCAGTTTCCCTGATTACTTGATCAGTCTGTCTCGCAGTTGTATTTACTTGTTCGAACTTCAAAGTCCAGTAAAACCAATACAAAGAAGGTAAACTGCTTTCTCTCACTGGAGAAAAAAAATATGCATGTGATAGATGTTAAGAAAAATGAGAAACGTAAAAGAGAAATTGATGAGGCACTGCACGAGTTCAAGTTTTCGTAGGCGCTAGCTAAGGGCATAGGAAACCGGCACCTTAGAAATTACGGTATCGAAATTGGTTAATAAACAATACATGCACAAGTTAAGTTCAATAGAAATTAAGAAAAGATTGAAAGATGTATGCGGCATTCCCACAGAAACATCTTTTTCTTATAAGAAGATCATTCTAAGAAATTTTACAACATTGATGATACTGGGAAGCAGGCAGGCAAAGGCAGAATTTTGACGTGCAAAAGACTGTATATACATACAAGATAGTTGCAGATCGAGTTAATGTAGTGTTGCCATTCTGTACTTGTGTAGTATATGCGGATGTCATTTTCAAGTTCGGCTCTTTCTTCCTATAATTTCACATACTACTAAAACTTAATTATAAGTAAAGAATCACACGCCATACATACTGTGAAGAAAAAACCAAAGTTTATTAGTAGATTTTCACTCAACCATGTTCATGCACACATTCGTGCCGCCTAGTAGAGAGTTGACACGTACAACTATACAAGGTTGTTACAGTACGTGTATTAGTCGGAAGCAAGAAGGCTGATGAGCCAAAACAAAATGAAAGGGGCCGGGAGCAAACACAAGACCACACATATACATGGACACATCATGCAAAGGTTATCAAACACAAAGTATCTTCATTAGTGAGGACAAATATATGGCTGAGGGTGTCATACTATCATTGGTGATTGGTCTAGCTAGTTTGGTTTGAGAACACAGCACGCGTGGTTCGCTCGTGCTCAATTCTCACTTTCTCTTCTTCAGAACATATCACCTACATGGCTACGTACATCTGGTAGACATAAGGGGTGGCACGGGTTCAGTCCCAACTCCCAGGTGTTAGCCTCTTAGGTGCTCTCATTTCCATGTTAGCCTGTTGGTGAATCATTATAAGTTTACCCATATTTCTATCCCTTGCACTCGTTAAGGAAGATAGAAAAGTGAAATAAATTATTGGAAGAAAAAAAAAAAAAAAAAAAAAAGACACTGACAGTAATAACGGTAGATGTACAGTATTCAAAGTCAGAGACTCAGAGCAGGGCATTGGTTTTGGGTCTCTCTCATTCACAAAATAGAGCAGAACTCAGAGCATGGGCAGGGACATGTTTCCCCACACATTGTTTAATTATTGATATTTGGTTCTCTCTCACACAGTCACACACATAGACATAATTCACCTATTTATTTGGTCTTCTACATCTTCACATTATATTTGGTCTTCCATTCATCCAATCAGCAAGAAACCTTTCATTCCTAATACAAGAAAATGAAACCTTCTAGTATCTTCTTCTTATATCTAATAGCCTTGTGTCTCTCATCTCTAAACATCACACATGCATCTTCTCCTTCTATTACTTCAACATTACTCAAAGGAAGGCGAACCCTGAGGACAATAGAGTTTGAAAAGCTGAATCATCATCAACAAGATCATAACATCAAGGTACGTAATGGTAGAATTGAAACTAAAAGCACACACTTCAAGTTTTGTTTTGCTAAATGGGATTGTGTGGTCAATTCAGGTTGCCGGTAAAGACTGGTTTCGAGCAGATGCCAAAAGACTTGCCGTTGGAGAAGACGAAGTTGATGAGGATGGAGATGGGCTGCTTTACCATATTGACTACCATGGAGTTTCGACACATCCTTACCCAAGCCCCAAACATCCCAGACCATAGGAAGTATTCTCTCATTTTTCCCCATGGGAGAGCTGAGATTCCTGCAGAATGTATGTTATTTTGATATTACAATGTAATGTTACTCGTATATCTTTATATGAATTATTCCCCCCATGAACATCTGTAAATGCATCATCTCTGCATAAACTTAGCCGTTCACACCTTTTCTTCAATGTAAATTTGTAATGTGTGTCAGACAGATTGAGCATACACTGGAACATAAATACATAATAATAATAATAACAAAAAGTCGACCATAGACAAACCAAGTGAACAAGAAGATTTGTCGAAGACACCGCTTTAGCTCATTCATAGTCGTGACCTCAGGATGCGCACTTGAGCATTTGTAGAGCCTGCTGCTTAGAAAATTCAAATGCAAAATAGCATAAAGTAAATGTAAAAAACAGTTGTAGTGCGAGTAACTTTCTAGTATAGAGAAACGAGAGCTTCTGTTCAAAAGTAAATTGGTAAAATATAATGGAGTGAATATAATCAGTAACATTTTCCATTACAATGCAATGAAAGCATCCCATTCATATATTGTGTTCTGACTCTTTTATATTTGTGAAGTAGCGTCCCAAAGCTTTCACATGCATCTTCAAATACTACCTCCCTACAGAAATTAGACTTAACCTGCATAAATGCAGATTCTGCGTCCTCTCTATGCTCATTATATAACCGAATAATGTTCTCAAATTCAGTCAAAGGATTTTCCCAATGAAGTCCACCCTTTATATTTTCCTTTGGATAAAGGTGGCGAAGCCATCTCATTCTTTGAAACATATCTTCATTCTTCTTTTCAACAGCCACTCTGACACTCTTGAACACTTCCACAAATCTCGCATCTCTATCAACTTTACTGATCACGTAGTTGAAAGTGGTTCTCTGGTTCTGACTGAGAGTATTACTTAGATTTTTGTCTTGTGCATCAGATACGGAAGTAAATGCAACAACCATGCAAGCCTTAGCAAAAGTAGGATCAAGAACTCCAATTTGCTGGATAGCAACGTGCAAAAGATTTATTGACATTAAATTCAGAGCCTCCGAAAAAGAGCCAACTGGTGTATACAGCTGTTGTTTCTTGTTCTGGTTCCAACAATGAAGAGCAACATGAGCAAATCCCTCCCACCTGTGGTCAAGCTACCTGATGAGTAAGATAAATAAAAAATTCTAGGGCAGAGTTGGTGTGCTCTTTTACATTTAATTCTAAATGTTGTTCATGAAATGGCTGTCATTGGACAAAATTATTACACACAAACTTAATATTTTACTAATCAGCTAATTACATGGTTTTCAGTGAAGCACAATCGACAGGAGTTAGGTTTTGTTAGTTACAATAGTTAATGAGCTAGTTTTCCCAGGGACATAGGATCAGACACCTTGTGTCTGTTTGACATCAATGCACATGTCCACATTACATAAGTTGGAACTAGCTGTGTTAATCCACATGCATTATGGGGCTCACAGCTTGTAAGAACACATAACTGCCAAGATATTAGATGGCATTCTGAACCACGGAGAAAGTGAAACAGAAAAATACATTAAAGGATTAAGTAAGGAGAGGGGAAAAAAGTACGTAAGCAATGACCGGAAATGAAAGCACTAACTGTATACGAAGTTGTTAACAGAAAAACAGCAAGAGCTAACCATTCTCAACACACAGTATACGCAGACAGAGGTAAATCCATATTCAAGCAAAACAGAAATCTTTGAAGGCCAAACACATCAAGTCAATGCTTTATCATTGTGTGTTACAAATCATCAAAATTACGGAATCCTCAGCAAACAATTGTGTGAAAGGCGTGAAAGGATAGGTAGTCTACTTTTACACTGGGTCCAAAAGTCGTTGGCATCATTATATGATACTAAGCATTCAAAAAACAGCATTTGAAGCTTTACTTTTGGACGACCACCCTATTTTTCAACTTTTTGTAAGTCCGAAGTAAGCAATTGGCTCAGACTGTATGACACAATCAATGGACTCACCAAATAAAAAGGTGGCACAGATTAATAACAATCTGGGCCCTTAAGCATGTGCACCACATTATTCAGAACAAAAGCACTAGATTTCTAACAAAAGGCTTGTCTTTTGTTGTAGCAAACAACAGCCTTGTCTTTCGCTATTCGCTTCAGTAATAAGAGTACAAACACGATTTAAGGTCAGGATCATCTTAGATTGAATGCTACGACTACGTAAGGTAGATTTAGTGCTATCAGATTGTTAACTACAAAAAAGTGGTAAAGCACAAATGAGTTCTGATTGAATTTCCTCTTCGATTTTTAAGAGGTTTATAAAGACTTGACAAAAGGAGCTTGGAGGGAGGGTTGTTGATCTTACAACTGAAACAGTCAAGTGAAGGTGTTTTTGTGAATTAGAATAAGGAAAAGAATCGGTCTCAAGTTTAGCTTTACAGGGTTCTGATGTATCTTGTTCGCAGAAGCAAGAAATGAAAAACACCAATTGTCCAATTTAAATAATCAAAACAGACACCTAAACCAAGGCTTTATTTATATTCTTCAAACTAGAAGAGCAATTCTCTAATGAACAACAACAACAGCAACAAATTACAAAGAGGGCTTAGATGCCTTTAAATAGTTAAGCATATTCCTATATTCAATTGGAAACCACCTAAGAGTCCTATTCCTAATTGAATTAGGAGTTCTAAAATAGAAGCTACTAATAGCCTATTATTAAACAAATAGGAAAAAAAATACGTACTAGAAAACTAGCTAATTAGAATAAGGAAAAAAAAAAAAAAACATATTCAATTATGACAGTCGTGACATGCTCCTGCATCAACATCAGCAAAATCAAGGAATGGAAGGGTTCAAAAGAAAATAGATTAGTCATGTATAAGTCTTAAGGAACCAAAAGACATCCTACCACATAACTTTTAACTTGCCCTGTAGCTATATCAGTAGTTCATTTTTGATACTCATCTAAAATCAAGCCCTGCAAGTAGAATGTCATCAGTTTTTTGGGACCACAAACAGAAAATTTTAAAATTTTCGGTCGGTGCCTCATATATGGAGCCTTTTTGTTGATTCTTCTTTATACCTAACCCCTTAATTTAATTTAGCCATACAGGGAGTATGTAGCCAGCATATTCATCTTTTCCTTGAAGGCTCCTAGCTAAATTCCTGTTTTTCTTTTGTTTTTTGGGTTAGTTAGGGATAACCAAACCCCCAGTTGCAAGATCCAATGGCTACGAGATGATTTTTTTTTCACATGAAAAAGCATTACTGTTGGATCTTGCAACCGGGGAAGGGGGGGTATCCCTAATATTTTTGAAAATGGGGAGTATCCCTAACTAACCCTTGTTTTTTTTTGTTCAACTGGTCTAAAAAGATATAAATAGTAGCTTGCCAGTCATGAGGCTCTCCTAGAGGAATGATACTTTCCCTCAAAGGCTACACCAAGAAACTAGAATAGTTTGCAAGATGTCTCACGCGTTTCGGCACTACACCTACTCTTACATATTTTTATTAACTTTGTAGTATAATTACAAATGAATCCTTGTAGGTATATTATATTCCTTATTACAACGACTTAACAAGTTACGCGGAATGTCCAAGCCACTAAAATTAAAGCCTATGCAATTTTCCCAATTCACTAAACCTTAGTCATTTATAACTCCAAAAATATGGACTGTCCTACTATACTTTAATTAATTTCCAGTTCATATGTTTACTTTTGTTGAAATACTTAATTGCTTGTTCCAATTGAAGGTGTATGCTTACAAGGCTTACGCCTATTGTGCCTTAAAACTTTTTCTTCGCCTAACTTTAGGTGCTTTCAAATACTTTGCTGCAGCAAGTACAGCCTTTGATTATCAGCACAAAGCAAAAACATGGCGCCCCACATTAATATGGGACAGCCTAATGGTTCCCGAGTCCCGACTATAAAAGCTACTAATTCTAACTATCTTTGTCATCTACATATCCAACCAAATTTCGAGAAAACACAGTAGAAAGTAACAAAGCAAGTGGGTGACAAACTCCAGCCATAAATTGGTTGAGAAAGAAACAGTACAACAATCAATTCACCAGCTAAAAAATAATATCAACGTAAGGAAGATCCACTTACTCAAAAGGAGGTTCAATCTCGATCCCAAGCGTTAAGTGAAAGGAAAATCCACTCAATGCATCGTTCATCTCAGACCCACTGTCATCAGAGATGGTACAGGCCTCATGAGGACAACCTCTAGGAATGTATAAAATGTCACCTTCTCCAAGCAAAAACTGCTTGCATTCGGATTCAAGATTGTCACCTTCAAAACCAATATTCCTATCAAGAGGTTCATACAAACGAGGTAGGTGTACAGTTGATTGAGGATAAACATTCCACTTCTTTTGTCCAAGAATTTGGCATACAAATACACAGTGATCATCATAGTGCCGAGCCAAACCCTGCGATCTAGGAGGTGTCAGGTATGAGTTAGCTCCCACAGATGGTTGACCAAACAAAACTGCTAAGGCATTTGCAATAGAAGCAATACTCTGTGAGCGGAACTCCATACCGCGCAGAGCAATTGAATAACCCTCTCGATATGCTTCCTCACATTTCTGAATGTTGATGAAATTAGGATCGCTTATGCAGCTTGGACCTGTGCATTCCTTCAGAAAGTGCACCTCTGTTTTCAAGTTCCCACGACTGGTTCCAAGACTTCCCTCCACTGCTTTTACAACCCGAATGTCCTGGCCATAGATTATCTGGTGGCCTAGTCCATCCTTATTCTCTTTCAGGAAATTAAGGATATCTAGTTCATCTGAAGGAAGAGGCGGACAAGAAACCAGACCTTCGATGATGGAAGAAAGAACATCATGTATTCCCATAGAGTTGAAAGACTGGATAAAGGAATTCAAACTATCTTGAGGGCCACTCAGGGGCTCTAAGAGCCTCCTTAAGACAAATGGTGAATTCTCCCAATAGTTGAAAATAAAATGTTCAAATACAGATTGGTTTGGACCAAAAATGCTCTTCTTAACCTTGTCAGATATGCAGGTGGTAGTATTGCCAGATTTAATAGAAAGCCTAAATATACTTTGAGTCAGATCATGCAGTTTAACAATGCTCAAACAGGAATGTCTCTTTCGACTGCAATTTGTGAAGTCACTCTGTGAACTTTGGTTTTGCACTTGTACCAAGAAGGCTTTCAGATAACTCAAAATGATTGCAGACAGTTCCTCCGGGATTCCAGACAACTGCTTGACATTGCATGTATTGATGAGGGTCACAGTCGCTTCAAGAATCAATCCTCGAAATGCATTTTCTTTGACTTCTCCTCCTGGACACTTACTGCTTCCCCTCCCCATACTGCATAAATAAACAAAGTTTGCAGGCAAGATTGCATCCTGAAGAAATACAGACCTATGAGTCAGGTTAGATTCATGTACAAAACTCAATAGAGCAAGCCAATGGAGCACCTTAGTTTCTCCAGTCAAGTGTGCTTAGTAAGTAATAAAGCTTACACACAAATATCAATTAAGACTATAAATGGAATTTAACAAACACAATAATCAGAAATGGCTCACAAGAAACATTCTCAAAACAAAAATAAAGTTCATTTTACCTACAACAAGACAACCAGAATTTACGCAACACAAATAAGTATAAACCATTCATAATTCCCTTCACAATTCAATTTAAGCAAACATCTACAATCCATAAAACCATGAACAAAACATCATAAACACTTACATAAGCTTCTCCACAGCATGCAACTCGCAAAACCTTTGGCGCCCAACGGAAGTAGTACAAACATCCAAAACAGCATTACAAGCAGCCAATGCAACACTCTTACTCCCAATCCCCACACCCTCCAACAACCCCTTCAACACCTCTTCATCACAAGCAACTCTTTCATTCATTTCAAATGATTCAAGACAAAGAGCACCAACAATCTCAGCTGTTTTTGTCGCAATGGAAGGAGTTGTTAAAAGGGGTGGAAGAAGAGATAAAAACAAGTTGAAGTTGTTGTTTGTTGTTGTTGTTAAGGTTTTGAGGTGGTGGGGTTTATGGAGTTTGGTCAAGTGTTTTGTTAAGACATTTTTAGCGAAATTTGAGGTGGCCAAGTTTTTAAGTGATGCAAGTATTGTTGGGAAAATGATGACGTCGATGTTTTCATTGATTTTCTTGCTCTTTCTCTTCCTCTTCTTCTTCATCTCGTGTTGTTTTTGCTGCTGCTTCATTTTTTTTCTCTTTTCTTTTTTCGATTAACAACTGTTCTTAAAATTCGAAATTCGAAATTAATACAAGGATAAATTATTCAAACTTGAATATTTGAAATTGATGTTGAACTTATAAGTTTGTGTTAATATCTCCAAAATTCATACAAAAGTTAAAAGAAAATATAAATAAAATACAAAAATATTAAAGTTAGGGTCTTGAAATTGTGCGGGTCAACAGGATTGGGTCAACGACTTTTGACACGGTGCGGGTCGGGTTTGAACATATAACCTACACCCATAGCCCGACGGCGTAAAAACGGTGGCGTGGCAGGACGGCTCTGTTTTTGGGTCGGTGCGGGTGAAGACCGGGTACCCTACCGGATGATGGGTCAACGGTTTTTTTTACACTCCTAAGTGGAAGTATAAGGTGAATTGAGAGCTAATTTTTTGTGGAAATATACATAATCTTGACAAAAAATCAGCTCAATTGAATATGTTTAAACTTATCAAAAATTATACCTAAATTAAACAAATATGGGCCGTTGGATAATTTAAAAACATTATAAATGATTTTTTATGGGGTTGTACATCTTCAAATGAATTGATTTTTTTGTAAAGATAGTCTATATTATGTGAAGAATATCTCCACAAAAAATTAGCTTCTAATTCATTGTATTTAGTGGTAGAGTTTTTTTGGAGTCACTTTTTAAGTGGAGTTCATATAACCATCCCCATCAAAATTTGTTGAAGATATATGATATACTTGATACTAGCTTGTAGGCCTATGCATACGCACCGGCTCTTTTGAAAACATTTAGATTTTTTTTCTAACCCGTTGACTACCGTTTTAGTCGCTAACCCATTTTAATTTTTTAATAAATTGTTTTAAAATTAAAACAATTTGTTATAAAATTAAAACGGGTTAGTGATTAAAACGGTAGTCCCAATTTTCTAAAAAAAATCTAAATATTTTCAAAAAAGCCGGTGCATATGCACGGACGTACAAGCTAGTATATATTATAGATGTACCGTCTAAAACTCTCTAGCTAATTACGAAAAAATAATATACTGTCTATATACTAAAGCAGAGACTTCTAAAAGAAATTTGTCTCTCTCCTATGTGACACTCTAATATAATATATGTTATTTTCTCTTTCCTATGTGGTACTCTAATATGAAAGATAGTTTTTTCTAATAGCCTACAATCCCACGTATTTAGAGAGTTTCAGTGTATTTCTAATTCTTACATTTAAAGAGTTTGAGTGTATTTCCAATTCTTATATATTTGATAAAATAAAAATAAAAAATGCTAAAAAATAGGTGATTTGTAGTAGATAATCAAACACTTTTAGTGTTCCAATTCTTTGCTAAAAAATAGTTGATTTGTAGAAGCTAATTTCCCTATTATAAATCATACACTTTTAGTGTATATGATAAAGCACAAACTTATTTCGAATATATCATTAACGCGACCTTAAAAACACTACATATTATTCAATTAAGAACTTATTATAGGGTGTATAGAAAGAGAGCACATATTATTCAGCACTATCAAAACGTATTATTTAGTTAAGAACTTATTATAGGGTGTATAGAGAGAGAGAGAGCACATATTATTCAGCACTGTCAAAACATTGTTTGTTTAGCTTAATAATTATTCATTGTTGTGTAGTTTAAATGATACATTGTGAGATTTATTTGACTAATTAATAGGAGAGAAATTCCCATTTTAATAGGAGATGACATCGAATTTTAATAGAGTTCGAAAAATACTCCTTGTGGAAGCTTTAATATTAAGACTAGCTTGTAGGCCTACGCACCGACTTTTTTGAACACGTTTAGATATTTTTTCTAACCCGTTGACTACTATTTTAGTCGCTAACCCATTTTAAATTTTTAACAAATTATTTTAAATGAAATTTTAATTAAGTTTTAAAAACTCGTTTTTTCAATTGGAAAAGAGATTTTGTTTTAATAGGAGAAGGACTCCCGCTTTAATTAGAAGTGTTAGGATTTGTTTTAATAGGATAAGAATTTTCTTTATAATAGAAGAGGAATTCCCGTTTTAATAGGAGATGACGTGGAATTTTGTTGGAGTTTGAAAAATACCCCTTGTGGGAGCTTTAATATTAAGACTAGCTTGTAGGCCCGTGCATACGCACAAATTCTTTTGAAAATATTTAGATATTTTTTAGAAATTTGGGACTACCGTTTTAGTCGCTAACCCGTTTTAATTTTCTAACAAATTATTTTAATTAAGTTTTAAAAACCCATTTTTTTTTCAATTGAGAGAGAGATCATGTTTTAATAGAAAAATAATTCCCATTTTAATTAAATATGCTAGATTTTCCCTTTCCAATAGTAGATGAATTTCCATTTTAATAGGAGAATGATTCCCGCTTTAATTAGAAGTGTTAGAATTTGTTTCAAACTATTCAAGAACAGATGAATCCGTTATAATATGAGAGGAATTCCCATTGTAAAAAAAGATTTCCATTTTTCAAATATGAGAAAAATTACCATTTTTATAGTAGTGAAATTCCAATTTTAATAAGAGACAACGTGGAATTTTAATAGAGCTCGAAAAATACTCATTGTGGGAGTTGTGGGCTATGCTATCAATATCGGATTAATCGGCCGATTAATTGCCGATTAATCGCGTATCACTTGTAAACCGATTAGTTTTTACCGATTTTTTTACTTTTTCTAACCGAACCGATTTAATCACTGAATTGACCGATTAATTGGCCGAGATGACCGATTTCTTGCTAAACCGAGAAAAAAATTATTGAAAATATTGGTTTCCCATAAAAAAAAAAAACGTAAAATTAACGACAAATTAACGAATTAGATTCTTAAATCGTATTAATAATAATAGAACCCAATCAATACACAAAGCTAAGAATTTACTTATTTTTCCCTTTTTAATGAAAGTTAAATATACAAATTATTGTATTATCTCTCTAATAAATATTTAACGTAATTTTTGTGTTTGACATATTTGTAGTACTCTGAAATTAAACTAGTTAGATGTGTTTATGAAAATTTGATATTTTTTTTGTTGTATATCGGATCACTGTTTAGAAATATTTGGTATGATTAAACTAATATATAGATCCGATATATTAAGCCGCAAAGGGCTTATTATTTCATCTTCCCTTATCTTCTTCTTCAGCTGGCATACATGGCTTCCTACACTACACATCCAAACTCCATCATCTCTTCATTTCTACCTTTCCCCACTCTCTCCCTAAAGAAAACAACTATACCATTATTTCCCTCAGCTTTAACCAATCTTAGTTTTTCGACTCAACCTCAAAGGTTCCGTTGCTTTGCGGGAAGTAGTTCAAAGGGAGTACCAGGAGTGAAAGAAGAGAAATGGGTACAAGAAGGTTTAATTACTGAATCATTACCAAATGGTATGTTTCGAGTGAAATTAGATAATCAAGATTTAGTTCTGGGCCATGTTTCGGGGAGGATTCGAAAGAGTTTTGTTCGGATATTACCTGGAGATAGAGTCAGGATTGAAGTCAGTCGTTATGATTCTACTAGGGGAAGGATAGTTTACAGACTTCGTAACAGTAAAGATTCTAGCACTTGAGTTTTTTCTTTATGTGCAATGTAAGCTATATATAAATATTGCTGCATAACTTAACTCTTGGTTTGGGTTTTATCATGGACTTGCCTTTATCTTCTTATGTATTTCATGTTTTTAATCATAGTTTGTGACTATACAGATTTTGTGCAATATGAGCGTATATGGTGCTGTAGTTGTGCTCGTGTGTTTATTTTGGGCATTATGGACTATGTGGCATGTTTTGTTGTTTTAGAATTTAGAAGGGGAGCTGCAAGATGAATTTTAATAACAGTCACACAATCTTGTATTTGTCGAGATGGAAATGCCCCTGTGCTAGCTGAAGATGTGTCGTAGGTAGAGTTTTATCAGAACTCCATCTCCATTGAGAGATATAACTTTTGACCTAGTTTCGCTCGTTTGCCTCCATTGTGTGGGGCACTATTTGTTGGTGGAGCACTTCTGCGACTCCCACAAGCCAAGAACCGTCTAAATTTTTTGTATCCAACACCCTTCACTTGATATTGAGCACTGCCTATCTCCTTACCTGTTCCTTGATTGTTAGTTCCTATTGCCGTGTCAAAACTATCATCACCGTCATTGTTGTATTTTAAAGTCTAAATGGAAGTAGATAGTTAGTATCAGTAGAGTCTTCTGTACAAATTTTAGTCATTCCTGATAGGGGAAGGACTTGAGAATTTGAAATTCAGTTCTTTCCGAGGCTCTGCTTGATTATGTCTCTGGAGACTTTCATTAAGCATTGTTTGTGTTGTTGACTTGGGTTTTGAGATGGTGAAATATTTTGAGCTTGCTCAAAGACAGTCTGGCTGAAGTTTGAAAGCAAGTTAGTGACGGATAAGAGTGTTGGAATATGAGAGTAACCGGATGTAAATGGGGTCATGACAGAATGGTGAGTGTTCCCTGCTTTTCTTACTCTTTCTCTTGAGCCTATACTGCTGCTGTAGCTGCTTCTTCATGTTGTGATCTGGATTCTGTGGAGTTATTGCTTGCAAAAGCTGGTTACGTCTACTGAGGTTCAAAAATCAACCAACATTGTTGATCCCCGAGAAACAAGTTCGCGCTATATGTTGAAGATACTAGCAAAGTAACAATAAGGTAGTCGATTGTGCTAATAAAAGGGAAGGTAAAAAAAAAGGATCCGTGTTGGCTGATATATCATATAGGTCAGAAATTTTACAGGTTCCCAAAGAAAGATATGTATCCTTGTTGTTCGCTACGCTTGGCGCTTCCCCTTTCCAAAGCCATAGCACTACCATATCTGTAATCCATAGGAAGAGCAGTATAAGATGTTTACATCCCATGGAGCTTTAGTTTGTGCAAAAAGCAAACATTCTATACATCTACATTGCTGATGGGCAAACTTGAAATCCAACAGTAAGGTCAGCCCAGTAGGCATGTAGTGTGTGTACGTAATATAACCTGATGCACAGAACAAATTTGCACAAACTCGTTCTTGAGTACAGTTGGCACACTAAAACATCTGACCGGCCATGTTCGATCATGAAATTATCGTAAGTAGTAGTAGATTTCATCTTTAACTCTTCGTTTTTTTTATGAACTTTTCACTTGTAAGTCCGAAGAATGTATAAAGTGCATAATGACAATCTTAATGCAAGTAGAATGTACAATTGTCGAAAAAGTGGCGACTCTCAGGATTGGATCAAATATATGGTTTTGCCTTTAGCAGCCAACTTGGGGATATCATCAGGTTTGGGAAGTAGGGTCTTGAAAAACGTTTTGGGGCAAACAATGGGGCTTGATTCGGACAATAATCAGCCTATCATGGAGAGGGAGCACGATGATAATCTTGTAGACTAACTGAATATATGTATTAGTTAGAGATAGGGATAAAATGTGGGATCTCTGGTCTAACTTTCGGATGTAGTTAGTCGAGAACTTGTAATTGGGATATTGGTATAATTATAGGGCGTAACCTTAGATTCTTAGAATGGGCATTAAAGATAACAAAGAACGAACTAAAAGGCCTAATGAATCTACACTAGTTCAGCTTCGGGTCCTCCTGGTGGAAGCGTAAGTAATCCTGGCGCATGCATGCGCAAGTTTAAATAAGAAGCAGAAGGAGGCACAAGTAATCCTACATCACAACAATTTATTAAATTGACATAATGCCAATGAGAACTTTTATTAATACATATTCCCTTACAGCAATCGAATTAACATTTTTGAGTTTTCTCAAGTTCTGGGCTTGTTTGTTTCATGTGTGTAATGGGGTCTGGGTGCTCATTTTGGTCTTAGGACTATTAGTCTCCAATTAGTAGCGCAAGTATTGAGATTGTTTGTTTCCATTATATCAGTATATATTAACTTTTACAGATAAAAGTGAATTAAATAATTTCCTACCTGACGTGGAGTGCATCATTTTGTAGTTTGAGACTTTGAGTGATTTGCATCCTCTTGCGTGGGGATCCATTTTTGCTTTTTATCTGCATAGCTAATGGTTGACAACAACATCTATTTTATGTTCATCACTTCATCATAGAAACATGGTAGCCTCTGACATGCCCTGTTCCTGCGACAGGTTTGTATACCCTGCTTGCATGTGCTTTCTGCTTTGTAATTCATATCTTTAGTTTTTCTTTTAAAAAGCTTCCCTCATCAATTTCATTTGAAAATCTAGGAGTGCATTTTAGAAATACTTGATTCTGTCTCTGGATAATTTTATGGTTTTTTGATGAACTCATGCTATGTAGAATATAGTTCTATTAATGCCTCTTCAGTCTTATTATGGTAGTCAAAATTCAGTTGTACCACTCAGTTTCAAGAATGTGTCTGCACCCAATACTTTTATGTATGTGACTTTGCTAATCACAGATGAATAGTTTATCCTAATTCAATATGGTTTTTGTTGGGCACGCCATATTTCAATTATAATCCATGTCGGATATGTATCCATGTGTCCGTGTTGGGCACACACGGACACATTTTGTTTGTAATATACCTCAGTTTTTTATATTTCGCCATGTCAGACACTTCGTATCCGTGTCAGATACGGACACACGTATCCGTGTCAATGTAACTTAGCTTGTAAGTGACACTTGAAAATACCCAGGCCTTCATTCTGCTTAATGTTTTTTCCTCTCAGAAGGAGAACTACTGCTGAGGGTGGAGTGATGACTAACGAGCTAGCATGGACAAGAGGGGTGGCAACAACATGCACCACAAAGACAAGTTGCTGTAAGGAGATTTCACTTTGCATTCCAACTTGACTTGCTGCTGATACTGAAGTTGGCGGCTGTCATTTCCGTGTTCAACCAAGATGGATCAAAACAGAGACTCGCCCTGCTTCTGTTTTTCTCAGCACTGGTTTATTTGTGAGTTTCCAAGCTTCCATATTCTGAAGTCTGAACCTTGAACATCCTTTGGCAAAAAATCCCACTGTTGGATTTTAGCATTCCTTTTTATGAAAGTAAAGTTGTTGGATGCTATATTCAAGTGTCCTTCAACCTCTAAAGCTATGCCTTGTTTTTGTTCTAAATTCATTCTTTGTTTAAATGGGATCACATAAAAGAATATGCTATCATATAGATTCTAATATACTGCTTCTAGGTTCTGACGACGGTGTTTTAAGTCCAAGCCTATACATTTTTTTGGTAAGCATGTAAGCATATTAGGTCGATCAACTCTGTGTAGCCATTTTTTCCCCCTAATATTAGTTTTATTGGGTTCCACCTCTTGGAATAACAACACAAGGAGGGCGATTTTCTTATCATATTTATGTCATGGTTCTTCAGCTATCAGACTGGAGCTCACTCCTTTGATACGGTGGCTTTCACAAGGCACCTGCACAACCACGACTGCCTGTTAGGGCTGAGAATGCTCCTGGTGCTGCTAGGCCAGATGGTGAAAACGCTGCTCGAGCTGGTATTTTCTCTCAGATTCCAATCAACGTCAAGTGGCATTGACGTAAGTATAGTGACGTCAAGGGTTAACCTAGTTTATTTTTAGAACATGCAACGCAACAAGAAACCAAAAAACAGACCTGTAAGTATTATTTTTTATCAATCTCGATTTAGATCTGTTTATACTATTAAGGACCTGTTTGTTTTGATCGTTTATTTATATTTTGGTCTATTAAGTTTTAGATTGGAATCCAAGCAGGCCCTTAAGTTAATATACCAACGATTGGGAAAAAATTTATGACTTTTGACTATTTGAGACAGCAAGGTTTACAAGGGTTTAAGGACATTTGGCCAAAGCCCACTGTTCTTCAGCTCGTTGAAGGCCCGATTTCTCCCATGGGTAATCCACCAGTTTACAAGGTAGTTTTCTTGAGCTATGTATGATTGCAATCTTATCTCTTTCATTTTTAATGTGACTGCAGTTGTATCCAATCCATTGAACTTCTTATTCTGCATTTGAGTTTAATTCCTCTATGGTTCCTTTAAACAGCATGAGTTTGAAATTATATTGTTCTTCCTGCTTCTTGCAGGCAATTGGTTTGGCAGTTTATGAAGTAACATTGATAACATACATCAGCCTTTGGTGGTAAGCACCCTAGTTGGTAATTGAAGAGTTATTACGTACCCAATGATTTTTTACAATATAGTGGGGGAGATGAAGGAGTCCTCCCTTAATAAGAAAGCGCTTGCCATCGCTTTTAGGGGGCCACATGTATAATTTGCATGTGCTTGTGCTTGTGCTTTAGAAGACCTTATAGGGAATTTTGCCTATAGGGTGTTGTTGGTTTGGAGGCCAACTGCTCCTCATGGCGGTGGCCCTTGATGCTGTATTCCCATTGTACATGTTTATAATGAATATATTAGCTTTGATCGATAACAAAAATGATAGTGGTTATAGTCTCTACTTCCCTTCCAATATGCCATAATTGCAGCCATTCCAAAACCTTGATTCCAGTAGACCCCTTTTTGTAAAAGTTTCCTGCACTATTTTTATTTTTATTTTATCATGTATTATAGTTTTTTTTTTTAAAATTGATCTGTTGTACCATGTTACTATCAATTTTTACATCAACAGAACCCCCCTTTTTTAATGTTTTTACATGCATCCTGTTTTTAACAATCTCGTAGATGCTTAGGCTGAGGAAACTGGGCGAAACATTAGCTGTTTCCTTATTTGACATCTTTGTTAGCGGAGTTCCCTATCTTATTCGATCTGTAAAATATATTGCAGCAACTCCTGTTACTATCCTCTATTAGCTGTGGTCATCTTTCAGGTTTGGAGTACTCAATCCTTCAGTAGTGTATGTTCATTTGGGATAAATTTTCTCATCCCTGATTTTTGGAAGCTTTGTTTTTTGTATCTTCTTATACATAAAAGTGAGTATCTCTCAATATTTCAAGTACCAACTTTCATGAGGCACACTTCTCTTTGGATCCCATCTCTTTTCTAATCGTATTCTTGAACTAAAAGGGTCACCTGGCACCTTCTTCTACTGATTCAGGGTCGTCGGGCAATGCAATTATTGATTTTTACTAGGTGAGTTTCCAAGATGCCTTTGACTGTAATGTTTCTTTGTACATACATTTGTATGCACATGTACATATTCTTCTTTAAATTGTAATTTAGAAATTCTTTCTTTCTTAATAAAATTTTGAATATGCATATAGGGAGGAATGTAAGCTTCAATCTTTGGTTTAATATACAGGTGGGGTCTGCCTTTAACCCCAACTAAAGTTTTCAAAAAAAAGAAAGAAAAAGGTATAGACAAAAGAAGTGGGTATTCGTTCTAGATAAGTATACTTTACAAGTCATTAATTTCCAGGACTGAACCCCTCTCTTTTATTTAGCTCTTCTGCCTATCCTTCTCTTCCTTTCATTACATCTCATGTTTTAGTTATATGCCTATCCTCTATCCACCTTATGCCAATTCTTGTATTCTCCTTATGCCAACTCATGTCCGCCACGTGTTGCCACACTTTGCTATGCGCACCCACTGTTTATCATATATCGCCATGTGTTGAATGCTTGCCAAGTGTGGGGCTAGATGCTCTAAAATCATGAGTTGGCATAAGGAGAATACAAGAGTTGGCATATGGAGAATACAGGAGTTGGCATAAGGTGGATAGGGGATAGGCATAGAACTAAAACATGAGGGGCAATGAGAGGGGATTAGAAGGATAAGTAGAGGCCCTTGTTCATTCTTCATTGACATGTATGTGAACGAGGCAATGTTAAAGAACATTTTTTACAAGAAAATTCTATGTGAAAAGGCTTTTCTGATCCTCTTCAGTGTTATTTCACAACTGGATTAAGGTTTGAAAGTAGAAGGGAACAGAATAAAATAAACCTAACTTCATACAGTCAATTTTCAGTTATTTTCTTTTCTTAAGGCATGAGTCATGAGTAGACTGATGCTAGAAGTCAAATCTTATATATGTCCAAGGGAATCTGTATGAAGAACTGATTTTTTTTTCATCCCTGCAGGGAATGGAGCTGTATCCTCGAATTGGTAAAAACTTTGATGTTAAGGTCTTTACAAATTGCAGATTTGGCATGATGTCCCTGGGCAGTTCTTGCTGTGACATATCGTATCAAGCAGGTTAGTTGTTTTAGCATCACTATCTGATAGGTTTTTTTGCATCACTGTCAACAGTTGTTGTTGTTGTTGTTTTTGTTGTTGTTGCGTATCAAAAAAGAAAAAAGCTTCACTGTTTGATTAGAAATGTAAAGTGTCTATATGATTGAGGGTGATCTACTAGTTCATCATGGTATATTTCTTTATGGGTGCTCATATGATCTCGTAGACCAAAAAGTGATCTGATTGGCAACGTCAAACATTCTATTGTAAATTAAAATGAAATGAATCTATTTTATTTTATTTTACTTGGCTTGCGAAAATATGATTGACTTGGCTTCTTATGGGTTCTAATAGCATGATCCTCGGATAGATGGTGCCACCCTACAGGTATACCAGACTAATTGCTTGAGTGGCCCTGCTTGTGGTTACAGGTTCTTCAAATCAATTATACTGAAAAAATCATACACAAATGTTTATATTTTTAAGAGGAACCATATTCTCATATTGTTCTTTCAGTCTTCATGTTTATACTATAAATAAACAATTTGAATTTCATGTCGACTAGGAGTACAATATAAACTTTATCCAATCTCCTGTGCAACATTTACATCTATTTACTGCATTAGTAACGACTCTATGCTTGTTAATATGGCACTGATGGTGATGTACGTAACAAAGTTCTTTTGGTGGGAAGCTGGATACTGGAATACAATGGATATTGCACATGATCGAGGTGTGTGATTTGATTATTGTTCTTAATTAACTTAACTCGCCGAATGCACCTATGTTGTGCTAGTCCGAAAAAAAAGGTCTAGCAATAGTTCGTAATTTCTTAAAGATGCTCTCTATGAAAGATGTAATACAGATCGCATTAGAGCATGCTATAAATTCCACATGTGTATGACTATAAATTATTTTAAAATATTTCATCAAAATCAGTGGTCATTCCCAAATTCCACATTCATCAATCTAAACTGCACTTTTTGGAGTTTTTCCATGCTTGACATTTATTACATGTATGTGTCGATACGCCCCAAAACCAATTCAGTCATGATATTGGCACTCAAGCCAATATTTTCAATGTGATTGAATTTGGAGGAGTATTGTGTTATTGATCATCCATGGTTCTATACGGAAACTTGATAAGTTTATGCTCTTAGAAATCCTCCTTTGTTAGGTTAGTTTTTACAGAAATGTTTTTTTGTTTTTTATAGGACTATGTTCCTTAGAAGTATTGGAATATGAGACAAGTCGAAGGATCTTCACTGTAGGAATCTGTTCCTTCAAAGTCATCAATGGCAAGCACTTTGTGTCGTACGCTGACATGTCACGTCTTTGCTAATAGTGGTCATGAAACTAACCGCCAGAAGCTGTACCAGCAGAAATGCTTTGCACTGTATTCCTCAAAAACACGTTTTTTAAGTGATTTGTACAGTTTCCCCAATGGTAAGGGTGATTTATAGATTACATAAAGTTGCCAACTAGTAATTTTTCACACATCAACAATAAAATCTAATAAAGGGTGAAAATATGCAAGTGTGCTCTTATGATATGATTATCATTATTGGATCGTGAGATTCACAATATATTGTTCTCTCACTAGCCTCACATTTTGAGTATGTGTTGGATGTCATGGATCGTCTTTGCCAAAAATCTTGAATATTGATCTAAAGCTTCCTTGATGATAGACATTGACACCCTTACTAGCTGGCAGTACTCTAGAAGTAGGATTACAAACAGGAAAATGAGGACATTCTTGAAAACGACATGTTCTTCAATATGAGTCATTGGAGAATTCAAGTCTATTGTTATTTTTGACCGCTATAATAGGTCAAAACTCTTCATCACCCTTATGAGGGTAAACGTGTATTCCCAACTTAACCACCGAAATTTCAAGAAGTTTGATTTTTTTTATATATAAAAGTATGTCTGATATTCTTCTTTGTTTTCAACAGCTGGCTTTTATATATGCTGGGGATGCTTGGTATGGGTTCCATCTATCTACCCTTCTCCTGGGATGTATCTAGTCAATCTCGGTACTCAGGTGAGCAAGTAGGCTCACATTTAAGTCCAGCTTAAATATTAATAGCCCGGTTCTTTCTATTGGCAAAATTTAACTACTGTAGTAGACTATCAATTTGTTATCATGCCACCTGGGACAGTCTTGAGAAGATGGAAATTTTTCATGCTCATTGTTTCTGACCTTCTCATGTTACGAAAATAGGGTTGGCCAGGGTTTATATTTTTAGGAATAACTTAATAAGCTCAAGTTCAAGCCCAATGATGAGGATGTCATTATCAAAATATATAAAAAAAAAAAAATGTGTAGGATGCCATTGCAAACTCAATATTCTCTATAACACTAATGTGTTTCTTTGTTCCAACTGTTTCCCACATATTCCAGCTTGCACTTTTTATTCTGGCGGCCGGTTTGCTGTGTTATATATGTCAACTAAGATTGTGATAGGCAAAGGCAAGAATTTCGCAAGAAAAATGGGAAGTGCTTGATATGGGATAGATTTCCATCAAAGGTATTCATCCTCGCCATCAATCTTTCTTGATTTCTGTCCCATATTGTTCTTCCTAGAAATTCTTAACTCATACGTCACTGGAACTTACTTACTGAAAATCTTAATATATTGTCCAAATTGTCTGCAGATTGTGGCCTCTTATCAAACTGGTAATGGGGAAACAAAGACAAGTCTCCTTTTGACCTCAGGCTGGTGAGTTTTGCACATCTTTGTTGCTGTAAGGTGAAAGTTGCATATGTAGTACTAATGTCAAGACGAGAAATGCCATATCTCTATTTGGTATACGGCTAGCACATAGTTTTATGACGCCGGCTGATGGGTCCCTTTCTTAGGATACAACAGTTTTGTTTGGTGCCTTGGTGCCCATCATCCTTTCACATCTTTAGAAAATAAAAACGTTGGTTGTCTGCTGTTAGGTTCCAGCCGTCATTTGCACGCTTTCCATACGGCAGAAACATAGGAACACTCTCTCATCATGACATTAAGAGATCCAGTTTTGTTTGTATGTGCAGCCAGACTCCCGCTGCACAGATAGAGCCATAGTGGGTTTTGTCGGGTTCTCAAGAGACGGAAAGATTAGTTGTAGGCAGAACGAGTAGAGTTGAAGAGAGAAATGTAAGGAAGTAGAGGTAGAAGGGAGGTAAAGAAGAAAAGTGAGAAAACAGAAATGGTTGATTGTTTATCCAGCATAATCTTTCTACATATGTCATCACCCTTTTATAGGGTACATTCTTAAGAACAGAATCGATAACTACATTCTAACTAAGTAGTTACAGTTCTTCTCAAAACTAACTAAAGTACTAAACAGCTAGCAACAAGATTCGTCAACTCGTAGCAGGTTTTGATTCTTGATGAGGTCGTTAATCATTCTTTTTATTTTCATGCAGGTGGGGTCTAGCTCGTCACTTTCACTATGTACCTGAAATATTATCTGCTTTTTTCTGGACTGTGACAGCTCTTTTTATTCATGTACGAGTACTTTGCTGCAGTGTTATTTCCCTGCTTCGGACTTGGGCTGGAATCATTTTTTGGGGAATTTCTGAATTCTTTGTCATCAGACTTCTGTAGTCTCTGCCATACTTCTATGTGGTGTTTCTGACAATCCTTCTTTTCGACCAAGCCAAGAGGGATGACGATTGTTGTAGATCCAAGTAAGCAACCAGCCAAACTGGGCTTCTTTTCTTCGACTTTGTTTTATTTTGTTTTCCTGCTTAAGATTAGGACTTAAACTCCGGATAGCATGGTATTCCCAGCTGAGCCTATTAATATGTTGATAACGATAAATTTCTGTCCACAGGTATGAGAAATACTGGAAGCTATACTGTGACAAAGTACCTTACAGGGTTGTTCCCAGTATCTATTGATCAATCCTTAATTCAAGATGTGTGCTTGTCAGTATTGCTGCTACCTTTATGCAATCCCTCGGAAGTATAGAATCCGGTCTTTTTCTCAATCTAAAACTTCTTTTGGCTGGTACCCCGCTGCTTCTGGTGGACTTTCAGATTCCCCCCATCTTATTCTCCTTACAGTACGAGTGGACCCTGTGCATCTAGTGTAGAATGAACTTCATGACTGACAAGTTAAGCCACTGTGTACTATGAAATATCACTTATTAAAGATGATAGCTGTATGAGATTTTTCGCTTTTATAAATATTGAATTGTTGTGGAGACGAGCCTCCAATGCCCATCTTTGTTTCGTTGAGCAGCATACGGTTGTTTTGAGTGAGCTGGAATTTTAACACCCAGGTCCCAAAGTGTTCTGAACTTAATAACATATACCAGTTAGTTTCATGCATTTCGAGTGAAAAATAGATAAACTAAAATTTTGGAATGTGCTTCGGGGGACAGCATCTAGCCTGTCCCCAGTATCGATTCGGTCCATGAGGAAATAAGGGCAAGCGTCGATCATTAAAACAATAGAAATGTTTGTTTCTTGTGAGGTGAATACACAAGAAAAACTCACAGTCGTTCTGATGGATGTGGCTCTTCATGGGCTTGCATTGGCCTAAAGTAAATGGTGTCTTTTGAGTTCTGACACTACATAGACCAATGAGTATTCCATTAAGAGTCTGCAAACTAATAGCTAAAACATTCAATCCATTTGTGATCGACTGATTTTGTCATCGCCAACTGGTTGTACTCATTGAAGTTCAAGCTTGCATCCAGTAGCATAGGTACTTCCACACCAAGTCACCAACTCCGCCTCTCAAAATCTCTTGCTCTAAATTACCTTTTACCTGCTGTCTCAACCCTGCCCATATCCCCCTAGCTAAATTGTTTCTTGCTCCCACTTCCTGATATTTGTTAATGCCAGCATCAAAGAAATTCTCGGGATGAGTGTTGGCAGTAGATTGTTACGTTTTTTCCAGAAGTAAAGAGGCAGAACTCCCAGTCTCCCAGCATAATCCTAGGGATTAGTCTGGATTGCATCTGTTAACTAAGAGAACACAATATGTACTGTATGAAGGATAGCGATGCTAGGAGCTGCTCTATCCTCCATGTTCAATATTCTGTCTACTTATTTGGGTCCACGTCTTAAAGAACAGGAGACAAGCCATAAGTCCTCCTGTATGCAACAGTTCATCCTTGCTCCAACTCCTGATAAATTGCCCAGTTACAACAGGGAAAAAAGCTGAAGAAAACCAAAAACTTATTGCCCAGACACACAGAAAAATAGAAATGGCTAGATGTCTCCATAACTTAATTACAGGAATGGCATGAGAAATCCCCATTGAATATTTCACTATGAAGTAATCCTCCCTTGTACAACTTCCAAAGAAAAAGCTGAAACTGTGCTTGAAAATGTAGTTTCCATTTTCTCTTCAGTGTATTGGTATTGAGATCAGATTAGCATTGAATGATCAACACGCCCGTGTGACATAATGAGCTCATCTGGAAGGGCAAGAGCTGCCTAATATGGGCCAAGTGTACTGACGGTTATTTTAGGCCAGTTAAACCTCTAAACTAAGCATGGATTGCATTGGAGTCGATCACCAGTACTGTGATTATTGCAAGAATTAAAGTGTAACAGAATACATAATCCAGAAGAACATGTTTGCGTGCATAGCTGCTAGACGCGAACTTGGGAGCGTAGAAGACACGTTACGAGTCACCAGAAACTAATTTCCTTGCCTGTAATCGCCTTTGTTTAATATGGATATCATGTTTCAAATTTGTCTAATTTTTCTATGAACTCTTCTGATATGACAGAGGTTAGATATCCCAAGGTGGTTACGCTTGTGCTCGAGAAAATTTATTGGATATTGTATGTTCTGATGTCAACTCTTTCTGTACTTGTATTACGAACAAAATTTGATGGGTCGTTGCACAATCTTCATTAACCAAATTTGGATATTATCCAACTTCTTAATCCATTCGAGATTCTACTGTTATATTCTTATTATTTGGCGGCACTGAGGCAAAGACACACAAACAAGCGCTTTGGCCCCACTTACTAATAAAAACAATATAATTATAGGTTTAGTAGATTTTGGACCCGGGCATACGCTCGGGATCTATTAAATATTTTGTGTGCTGAAAAGACTTTACAAAATGTCTCACACAAATTTTCGAATTAGAATATATTTTTATTAAAAATAAAAACCAAAATACGTTAATGAAAATGATTATAGTGCATAAAGTCTTGGAAACTAAGAGATCAAATTGAGATAGTCTCTTCACTTTGTGGTTTAGGATATTAATCCGTAATTTTCAAATAGAATTATCTTAAACTCTATCTAGCTTGTATAATAGTTTTCTTAGATTTATGGTGATTTAGTGGCAAATTTTGAATAAAAATATATTTTTATTGAAAATAAACCGAAATACGTTAATGAGCAACGATTATATTGCATAAGTACTTGGAAACTAAGGGATCAAATTGAGATAGCCTTTTCACTTTGTGGTTTAGAATATTAATCCGTAATTTTGAAATAAAATTATCTTAAACTCGATCTAAGCTTATATAATAGTTTTATTAGATTTATGGTGGTGAGCGGCAAGCGGTAAATATTTCACCATTCGACTTACGTTAAATGCAGCGATTATGGTGTACAAACTTGGAAACTAAATCAAATTGATTGTTTCCATATCCTCAAAGAATATTACTAAACTCCCACTTGAAAAGTTTTTTTCACATGAATTAATGTGTACAAATCTCTAAAACAGATTGTCATTATATTAAATTATTCTCTAAAAATTTATCACATGAGCAACTATGCATAGCTATGAGATATCTAAAAATTATACTAATTACTCATTTAAATTTCTTGACCACTTTCTATAAAAAGGAAGCATCAAGCCTTGATAAAATTCATCGAATTCTTTTTATTGTTAGGTTTAATAATAAAAAGTTTGATTGAAGTTTTGTGAGAATATCCAATATGCGAAGATAATATTGAAGCTACTTGAATAGCAAGACATTCCCAATCACAATAAAATAATTATAATAAACACTATTTAAAATGCAAAACTATATTTGTTGAGACATTTATTTCCCCTACATATATAATACAAATATGTTTTAGGATTATTAGTTCAATACATTTGCATCAAGTTTTTATTTTCCATTAATTATTCTTTGAGATTAGTTTAATGTAATACGTTGCATCCAGTTTTCAATTTCTCATTAATTATTCTTTGAGGTTAGTTTAATGCAATTGCATCTACTTATTTATGAGGTTAGTTTGAAATTGCATCCACTAGTTATCTTTTAAGGTAGTTATTCATTAAAGTTAATTCAATCAAATTTTTCAATGTTTTAGTTAATTAGTCTTTGAGATTAGTTCATTGCATTTGCATCCGGGTTCCAATCTCCGTTAATTACTCTTTGAGGTTAATTCAATCTGCATCCGGTTCGATTTCGTTAATTATTTTTCTAGGTTAGTTCGATTGTTTATAATTTGTTTGCATACATGTAAGATATTTTTATAAACTTACTTTCGTTTTATAAACTCACATTCATTGTGAGGTTTCTAAAAAGTGGACATTTATGTTTTGAGGTCGATCATGATGCGTTACATCCGACTTCCAATTTCTAGTTAACTATTTTTTAGATTATTTCAATTCATTTGCATCAAATTTTGATTTTCCATTAGTTAATTTCTCGATTTTAGTTTAATGCAAATTTGCATCAGTTTTTTGATTTTCCGTTATTTATTTTTTGAGGTTAATTCAATGCAATTTCATCCAATTTCTGATTTTTTGTTAATTGTTCTTTAAGGTTAGTTTAATGCATTTGTATCAAGTTTTTGATTTCTCGTTAATTATTTTTGAGGTTAGTTCAATGCAGTTACATCAAATTTATAATTTATCGTTAATTATTCATTTAGGTTAGTTCAATGCAGTTTCATCCATTTTTCAATGTTTCATTAATTAGCCTTTGAGATTAGTTCATTGCATTTAGATCTAGTTTTCGATTTTCCATTAATAATTCTTTAAGGTTAGTTTAATACATCTGCATCTAGTTTCTAATTATTTATGATTTGAGGTTAGTTTGATACAATTATATTGGTTTCGATTTCCGCTAATTATTCTTTTAAAGTTATTTCAATGCATTTGCATTTAGTTCCGATTTCTCACCAATTATTCTATGAGGTTAGTTCAATGTAATTGCATTCGGTTTTGATTTTATGTTAATTATTTTTTGAGTTAAGTTCAATGCATTTGTATTCAATTTTCGGTTTCCCATTAATTATTATTTGAGGTTTGTTTGATGTATTTGCATACGTTTTCGATTTTCTAGTTAAATATTTTTCAAAGATTTGTATCCAATTTATAATTTTTAGTTAGTTATTCTATGAGTTTAGTTTAATGCAATTTGCATAAAGTTTCGATTTTCCATTAATTACTCATTGAGCTCGGTTATGTATTTGAATCTAGTTTTCCAATTTTCTTATAATTATCCAATGTGGTGTGTAATACAAACTTCTATCGATCCATCTAGTGTCATGCACAAACATGATATAAAAATAAATTATGCTTAATTTACTATGTGGGATCATCGAAGATTATCTAGTTCCGATTTCCCATTAATTATTATTTAAATTATGCATAACTCATTATGTGAAATATTCAAAGATTATCTACTTAACGGGTGTTGTTATATTAATTATTCTAAAAAATATTTGCAAATATGTAAAACTATTATATATTGATATAATATTGATCCTCAACCAAATTTTTATAACGTGAAAATCTCACTCTCCATTAAAAAAAAAAAAAAAGAACACACTTTTGATAAAACCCTTCAACTTCATTTTGTTGTTTTAATTAATAAAATAAGTTTGATTGAAGTTTTATGAGATTGCCTAATAAGGTGAAATTTATATATATTGAAGCTACTTGAATAGCAAAGAGTTCTCAATCATAATGGAAAGACATAATATAAACATCATTTTAAATGCAAAACTATATATACTAACATATTGAAATATTTTGAGGTTAACATTTATAACCCGTTATTTACTATATTTTGAGGTTAGTTCAATCAGTTGCATCCAATTTTCTATCCAGTTATTTATTTTTGAGATAGTTCAAACGATTTTTCCAGGTTCGATTTCGTTAATTATTCAGTTAGTTCAATACATTTGCATTCAATTTCCGTTAATTGTTCTTGAGGTCTATTAATTATTTTTTTAAGATTAGTCATTTGCACAATTTTTGTTTATTATTTATAAATGCATTTGCCAATTTATAATTATTGTTTGAGGTTAGTTCAATGAATTTGAGGATTTAGTTAAAATTTCTTGAGGTTTTGCATCCAGTGTATTTTTGAGATTAGTTCAATGCAATTTTCGTTAATTATTTTTAAGATTATTTGCATTATGTTTCCAATTTTAATTATTTTTCTTTGAGGTTAGTTTAAGCATCAATGTTAATTTAATTTGCATGCATTTGGATCCGGTTTCGATTTTTCCGACAATTTTTTTTTGATGTTAGTTTGATATATTTGCATCCAAGTTTTGATTTTCCATTAATTATTATTTGAGGTTAGTTTAATGCAGTTGTATCCATATTCTAATTTTCTATTAATTACTTTTTAAAATTTGTTTAATGATTGCATTTGCATCAAATTTCCGATTTTCCGTTAAATATTATTTGAGGTTATACGATGTATTTACATTCAGTTTTGGTTCCCATTAATTGTTTTTTGACGTTAGTTTTATTCAATATTATATATTTTTAAAAAATATTTGTCATTATTGTTTTGCCGTTATTATTTTATTGTTTTCATTTTCTATTATATATTTTGTGATGTTATTTTTTGTATAATTGTTTTTAACTATGTTTTGAGACTATGTTAAGGATATATTTGAAATAAGTTGTTGTTTTACCATTAACACTAAAATTGTATGATTTGTAATAGGGAATTAGTTTTTTACAAATCACATATTTTTTTAGCAATTTTTTTATTTGATTAAATATATAAAAATTGAACACTAAAAATGTTTGATTAAGTAATAGGAAATTATTTTTTACAAATCATTTATTTTTTTAGCAATTTTTTTTTATTTTATCAAATTATATAAAAATTAGAAATACACTAAAACTCTCAAAATATAAGAATTAGAAATACACTTAAACTCCAAACTCCAAAAGAGGTTCCATGTATGTGGGATTAGGCTATTAAAAAATATTATCTTTCATATTATAGTGTCATAGGAGAGAAAATGCTAACTCTCATATTAGAGTGCCACATAGGAGAGAGAAAATCTTCCATTAAAAGTCTCTGCTTTAGTATATAGATAGTAGATATGGCTAATGAAATTATTAAATCTACTTGCTATTTCACAGATTACGAAGTCAAAAGATGCATAAAATCTTATTTATTACATAAAACAAAAAAGAATTCGACTAAAAAGAGGAGATAACAAATAATAACGCTAGGTTAAAAATACATCGATTTTTGTTTTTGACATATGAATTTACACATATAGGGCCACATTTTAAAAGTTGGCTTCGGGCCACCAGAAACTCAGGGCCGGCACTGACCCACGTGTTTAGCTAAAACTATTTTTATTTTTATTTTTTGGAGAAACTAAATAAAACAATATATTCAAAAAGGGTGATATTGGACACACCCATAAAAAAACTCTCGTACACCCTTAACTAACTAAAGGTTTTGTCGTAACTCAATAACTGTCTCAATCCAATAATATCCCCCAAATTAATTTGGGGGCAAAAAAAAACAAAACATAAAAAAAAACATAAAAAACATAAAAAAAAAAAAAAAAAAAAAAATCGGGCAATTTTCTTTTTTCCCCATTCATCAAAATTTAATTTTGATAGGTTGGTATTCATCCCCATTACTTTGGTATGGTTGATTCAAATTAAAATTGGGTACTTCCATGTTCTATGTTTAATTGTGAGAGAAGTGGAGAGAGAATTGTCTTGGGAGAAAATATTGTTTTTGGTTTTCTGGATATATTCTTTTTTTAGTTTTTCTAAAAAAGAAAAAAGAAATAGAAGAGTTTTAGTAATACACGTTGTCTCCTTATATATGCTGGTGAACAAATTCGAACTCTCCGTACGTATAGAGGATTATCCGTTTTGCAAAAGAATCCGGACAAAGTTTCAGTTGTATTATTAGAACTCTAACCAATGCCAAAAAGACATGTTCTCACTAACCAAAGAATTGGACACTTATAAACAAGTCCGAATTTGTTCACCAGCAAATAATATGCTGGTGAAATCTACTAACGCTATAAGGAGACCACGTGTATTACTAAAACTCTTCTATTTTTTTTTTTTTTTTTTTTTCTTTTTTAGAGAAACTAAAAAAAGAATATATCCAAAAACCAAAAAGATGCCAAGATTTTCTCCCCAAGACATGCGTACTTCTTTCTCCACTTCTCTCACTATTAAACATGCAATTACCCAATTTTAATTTGAATCAACCATACCAAAGTAATGGGGATGAATACCAACCTAATGACGATGAAGGAAAAAAAAAATCAAAATCAAAATTTGACGAATGGGGAAAGAAAAAGATTGCTTGAAAAAAAAATATTTTTGTTTTTTTTTTTTTTTTGTTTTTGTTTTTTTGCCCCTATTGGAAATACCCTAAATTAATTTGGGAGATATTATTGGACTGAGGCGGTTATTGGGTTACGACAAAAACTTTAGTTAGTTATGGGGTACGAGAGTGTTTTTATGGGTGTGTCCAAAATCACCCTTTTTGAATATATTATTTTATTTAGTTTCTAAATAAAAATAAAAATAAAAATAGTTTTAGTTATACACGTGCCGCTGGTAGATTTCACCAGCCAAGTATGCTGGTGAACAAATTCGGACCACGTACTGGACATTGGAAGTCTATAAATACTGGACGTAGTCCATCTCCATGCATAGTTCATACTCTGATCCTTTTTTTTTTCTCTCTCTCGTTCCTAGTTGAAGATAACAGGTTAAGAAGATAGTATACTATGGCGGGTGGTTCGGTCTCATCCTCGTCTAATGACAAGCAATACCCTGGGAAGTTGACATGGTACGTAGTGATCACATGTATTATTGCTGGCTTCGGTGGGATGCTTTTTGGGTATGACTTTGGAATTTCTGGTGAGTTCATTGTACAAAACTTGTTATGTGCTCTTGTTGTTTATGATCTTATATTATGTTCAATGTGATAAAATCTTATTATGTATGTAGGTGGAGTTACATCGATGTCTCCCTTTTTGAAGAAATTCTTCCCTGAAGTTTATCGAAAAGAAGAAGGCATCGTGTCAACAAATCAATATTGTAAGTTTGACAGTCAGATTCTGACCTTTGTTTACATTATCGTTGTACCTCGCCGCATTGGTTGGATCCTGTTTCGCCTCTTATATAACACAAAAATATGGGCGGAAGGTGTCCATGTTGTGGGGTATTCAAGGGCAGACTTAGGAGAAATTCAACAACCAAAATTTTCCGAAAGTGTCATGTAAAAAAAAAAAAAAAAAAAAAAAAACAACGAATAATTCAGTAAAATCTTGAGGACACTAAAAATAGAAGATTCAATATAAACATATGATTTTAAAAACAAAATAATACCCACGAGAAATTGAATTGAGAATTCGAGATGATTTGAAAATCCTAAAAAATATCAAAATAATAGAAAAGGTGAATGAGAAATTGTGAATGGAAAATTGTGCGTGTTTTTTTTTGCCTAAATACTAATGGGCCAAGTTAAATATTAAGCATTTAAGCCTACTTGAACTTGAGGGTCGTTATACACTGGGTCCGCCCATGGCGGTGGTGTATTTTTTTGCATCGGAGCTGGTCTTAATGGGTTGGCTGTTCATATCCTTATGCTTATTTTTGGAAGGTTGTCCCTTGGATTTGCAAACCAGGTAAATCTTCATACATCTTATTTTAATATAATAAATATTTAGACTTGTATCTGTAAAGACAAAAGGAGATTAAACGCAATAGTAACTATAACTACAATAAGTTGATTACTATTCCTTTGTATATATAGTTCATGAATCATGATGGTCTTTTTGTTGGAGACCATTTATCAGTCACGAGTTGCAGTTAACCTATCATGCTGACGAGTTACTTATCAGCCCACATCCAATGCTTTAGCACTTGATTCAACACATTATCTGTGACATGGTTATTTGTCATGTTAAAAAAATCAATTTGATTGAGCGAAAAAAGGTTGAAGGTTACTTGTAAAAATATAACAAGAATTACTAATGTGCAGATTCCTATACAAGAATTGCCAATGTTTAATACTGAAGTTGAGAATTGGTACTAAAATTACCAAACGAAAGAATTGGTACAAAAGCTCCACCCTTAAACTATGCTAGTTAGGGCTGTGAATAAACTCATGGGTAGAAGTGTATAGTAGAACTCATCCTTGAAAACCATCTTTCAAGGTGAGGGTGCCCAAGTGCTTATGACCAAGTCCATATCCAAGCATCCCGGCAATGTGGGACTAGTATTCTTATCGAGGGCACAGGAATGCATTAGGAATCTCATTGATATATATCCATGTTTGACAACAAATTTAGTAATTTCTGACTCTGCTAGGATAGGGAACTAAAAATGGTCTGACAAGGAAACAGGCAAAACTTAATGTACTACAACCTGGTTGAACTAATGTACTTGTATGTGTATTAACTAATACCAAGATTTGTATAGTGCTGAATTAGATAAAATAAAACACGCACACGTACTCAGACAAAATAAAGATGATGAAAAGTACTACGACACAACATCAAATGTTGTATTGAGTTATATATTGCCTGGTCTTATTTGATGTAGTTTAATTATTTTTCATCTTCTGTAATCCTGTTTTTTAGTTCACTTTACTATTCACGGTTACTGGATTCAACAAGACTCAAACTAAAATCTTACGGAGAATCTGCCAAGTTTTATTAGGTTTGAACTATCCATTGAGAAAATGTATTATAATTGGAGTACCATCTCTTTCACTATTGATGCTCCATAAATTATTCATGATTATAAGTTTGAACAAAAGCTGAGCCAATTGTTTGTTGTAGCTTCCTCTTAGTACTTTCTGTTTTACATAGTGAAAGTGTTCTAATCACAATCATACTCTTTGGTCAAATTCACAGGCGGTACCTCTATTTCTTTCGGAGATGGCTCCTTGCCAACACCGCAGTAAACTCAACAATATCTTCCAACTGATGATCACAATTGGTATTTGTTTAGCTAATTTAGTAAACTATGAAACCAACACGATTAAAGGAGGTTGGGGATGGCGTTTGAGCTTGGGTCTTGCTGTTGTCCCTGCTTGTGCTATGATCATTGGATCCTTTTGCGTTCCTGACACACCGAGATCCATGATCGACCGTGGTAAGAATGATGAGGCCAAAGAAACTCTTAGACACATTCGTGGAACTGTCGATGTTGATGCCGAATACAAGGATATGGTGGTAGAATCAAAGTTTAAGGACAATGAACACTCCTGGAAAGCAATCTTTTCCAGGAAGTACAGGCCACAACTTGTGATGGCTTTGGCCATCCCATTCTTCCAACAATTTACAGGGATCAATGTTATTATGTTTTACGCCCCAGTCCTTTTCAGAACAATTGGTCTTGGAAAGAATGCTTCTCTCATGTCTGCTATGATTACTGGAGCTGTCAATGTTGCTGCCACATTCGTTGCAATTTTCACAGTTGATAAGTTTGGAAGAAAGCTTCTATTCAACGTAGGTGGAGTCGTAATGTTCATTTGCGAGGTAACTATTCATACTCTTGTCCTGTATATTTATTTTCCTTTCTTCGTTAATGGTTATCTATTCTCTCTGTCCAAAGTTAAATTAAGTTGATATTCAATCAGTGTACCACCATTTGTGTTTCCTAACTAGTCCTGTGCATTTGCATTATGCAGATTGTGATCGGATCTATAATTGCGTACAAGTTTGGCTGGAATGGACTTGGAAAAATTTCAGGATGGTATTCCCCCTTTTTGCTACTTTTGATTTGCTTCTATGTCGCGGGCTTTGCTTTCTCATGGGGCCCTCTTGGATGGTTGGTGCCTAGTGAAATATTCCCCATTGAAGTCCGTTCAACTCTGCAATGTGTTACCGTTGCTATGAATATGTTCATTACTTTCATCATTGGTCAAGCTTTCCTCTGGGCATTGTGTCACGCAAGGTTTGGATTGTTCTTCGTATTTGCAGTCTTTGTGATCGCCATGACGCTTTTTATCAACTTCTTTTTGCCTGAGACAAAGGGTATTCCAATTGATGAAATGTCCAAGGTGTGGAAAAATCATTGGTTCTGGAAGAGATATTTCCCTAGTGACGGCGGCAATGGAAGAGTTGATGGGATTTGAGTAGTATTGGCAGCTTTTGGTTTTGGGGTTTTATTAATTAGTTACAAATACAATGACTTGTAGTAGCAGGACTTAGATAGCTAGGTTAAGTGGATATTTATTGACAGTCATTGTAACTGAGATATTGGTATAATACACTGCTGTCTATGGTTTTTAAGTTTTTGAGCTTAGTTTGAAGCAAACGTACTATTTTTGTGCTTACTGAATTATTATGGTGTTATTATTTTTGCATATTGACTTTGCGTATCATAATTGCATATCACACGGAGTTAGCTCCTCATGGTACAGTTGTTATACATGTTTTCTGCCCAAAAAGACGTTTTAGCAGAAAACACAATTAGGAGTCAGTTTAGATAAAAGAAGATGATTACCTCACTTCAGATATGTTTCTTTGATGTACGGAAATGCATGAGATTAACTTTCTAACAGTAATCTTCAGTGCAATCTTTAATGTTAAGTTATAACTACTATGATTCGAGGCAGATCGAGCAGTTGTACACAACTAAGTAGGTCGCGGGAGGTATCTGGTTGTACCATGTAAGTGAGTTTCTCTCTCACGTTTGTACCCTTTTTACATCCTAATCAATAAATTTTACTTACCAAAAAAAATACAAAAAAACACTGCCAATAACAACCCAGAGAATAGAAAATTGACATCCCCTAAGGCTGAATTACAATTAACATTGTTCAAATACAAGCCTGAACCAAATCGCTGGTAAAAGCAGGGTAAGTTTACAGAGGGAAATTACAGATGGGAATTTGCTTATAATAACCAATAAAAAAAAACACAAAACAAATTCTTCACCTATAGCCCATTTAATTTGCTTGTTTAGAAATGACCAAACACTTTAAATCAGCAACAGCAGCAGCTTATAGGTGTATGCTTGTGTACAGGTGTACTTTATGATCCTATTGAGAAATTAACGAACAAAAGTCCGAATCTCAAACTCAGCATGGGACTCCTCCTTGGTCAACATTAAGCAACTGTTGCGTGAGCTACACAAGACTAGAAACAGAGATAATTCAACCAGCAGAACACCGGAATAGAAAGCTATGGTTAATATCCTCGTTGAAACAGTAACTTAAACTCACACAGTACTAGAAACATAAGTTTAACAACAACACCCAAAGTCGAAACTTAGTCTTTACAGCTTCAGACATCATACGTACTACTTAGAAGGGTAACATCTGAGTTACTTCCCTTTTCTAGCAACATTTAGAGTCGGACACTATCAGAAGCTCAGCCAGAGCTGCTATGAGATGTTGCTGCTCCTTGGTTGCCCAAGAAACGGACGACAACACAAGTTATATTATCTGCACTGCCTCTCTGATAAGCTTCTTGCATCAGTCTCTTTGCAGCTTGCTCTGGATCCTCGATGGATTTGATCATGGAAACAGCCTCCTGGCATATTTCAGAAACAAGGACATAAAGTCAAAATTTGGGTGGTAAAAATGTGTCCATGATAATGACCAATTTCTTTTTATACCAGGTTATATTCTACGGGATATCTATGCATTAGTCCTAATTCCAAATAGATCCCATCTTGGAAAAAGTAACCCAAGAGAATGACACTGACATCAAGTCCATTCATGAGGGTAGACTGGAAGTGCACAAACACACCCAGAAAAAAAGGTAAGTGAAGAATTAAAAACAGCTAATGCATTGGATAGTTTTATTCTATGTAACATGGACAAGCCCTATTTCAAAAAGAATCGTGTCGGATACGTACCCACGTGTCTGTGTCGGACACATCAAACACATATTGTATGTGATATACCTCAATTTTTTATATTTCACCGTGTCAGACACTTCGTATCTGTGTCGGACATGGACACACCTATCCGTGTCAATGTAACTTAGGTTTTATTGATCCTGGAGTTCCAGGGACCTGTGTCATTTTTTGTCAAGCTACCAACCATTCAAAAGGAGACTGACCACTGAATCAGTCTAGACACTGGACCAACCGATTCTATGTAATGAACACAGTATGAAGGACAATAAAAATGCCCCTTTGCAAAAGGAAAAACTGATGCAACATTAAAAAATCATGTTGGGAAACACAAAATATCAGAAACCTCGTTCGTTACAACATCCCACAGTCCATCGCTTGCGAGGATAAGGAACTCAAGGGAGCTATCAATAACTACTTCCTGTAATAAACACAGAAACAATATGAAGCTGTGAATATGATAGGAATTCTAAAGGAAAGTTGAAAATAAATAACATTCAGAAGCCACACATCATTTCAGTCATAAACTGATTTCCCAGACACCTGATGGCTCAGGCCTTCCACTAGCAACTATATGAGGTAGACTACTATAGATTTCCTAATATCAAGAACAAGCACGAGTGCAGGGTCCCCATGTGTTCTGTAAACATAGTCACCTTAATATAACGGTCAATTGTGAAGCTTTTATAGCAGATATTGTCGTAGTCTACTTTTGTGCATCACTATTGGAGACATCCAAACAAAGAAGAAGAATTGGATGAGGCTACAATTTTCTGTACATAGATACGAATTACTAGGAAAGCAGAAGCGACTATGAAGCAATTCATGAACTATCTAGTGGGAGGTTGCCCCAGGGTCTTGGGATTTACCCCCACCTTCACCAGGGAATGGGGCATAAAGGAATTACCAGAATCAAGTTGTAGAAAAAATAAATAACAATAATAATCAATAAGTAATAATTATAATCAATAATTTTTATGAATCTAGTAATTTGGATGCACTGAGCAAATTGAATATCCGGGTTATCCAAGCGGTAACTAATTTACCTTTTAGGTTAGAATATGATTAGGTGTCATTCAGAAGGTAGGTTATGTCTTTATAGTATTGCTGTCTCTACCACGTTACTTAGGACACCTATGCTGTCAAAGGTGTTATGTGAGGCGAGGGGATGGACTGTCCACAAACGCTAAGGCGGTGGCGGTGCCCAAGTATGTAGGATACTATCAAACTATAAATCCCTTTATTTATCCTTTAACAGAAGTTGTTATCAAAATATCTATTGCTAATTATTCACCTGGTGGTTACATTAAAGCAATATCTGGGCTATACATGGACAAGTGTAACCATAATTTCGTAGAACTAGTCAACACTTCAGCATACACACTTAGGATTAAGAGATACAAAGATAGTATAGAACATTAAAATTGATGTTCACACCTGAATTTCAGGATCCGCAACAACATATTGCTTCAAGAGCTTATCACCAAATGCACGGGAAACAGCAAGAACACCACCTACTCTCCAAGTGCCTGAGTGACAAGTTTTTGCTCATTTAGGGGGAATATTCAAATATTACAATAGAAATTATATGATAATTGGTGGTCTACGATATTTACCAGCCCACATCACGAACCCTCCAGCATCCTCAATCCTTTGTCTCTCATCAGTTTGGTCTGGCTTATGATCACGTGATACGGCAATAGCTACGAGAAGTTAAACACATTTATGAACGAAGGATCATAAGGGAGAATGTAAAAGTCTATAACAAACAGCTAATCAATTGACTGGAGATTGTAGGAGTCTATAGCAAACCACTAATCAATTGACTTTAAAAACAATGGCATGGGGATATAATCTTCCAGAAGATGAATGACTAGTGGGTTTTTAATTACTGATTCCCCTCTTTGACAGTACAGCATATCTGGAAGGAAATCAGCGTCTGATTTGGGATATATGCTATTGATCGAGCGAGAACTTTTAAGAAACTTTATAAAGTCCAAAGAACATCTATAAAAAAGAGAAGGATCCTAACTACTACTGCAAAGACGAGATAGGAATACCAAGTCAACAAGCTAAAAGAAGAAGAAATTAGATACGTTCTTTTTAAACATTTTTCTTGAAAACTTAACTGAATTCCCACTTTTGAAAGATATGAGGATAAGAAAAAATAGCAATTGACAAAATCAGTTCTAATGGAAAGTTTTTATTCCATCAGTTAAGATTTAACATCAATATAGGCGGGGCACTAACAAAAATAAAGTTACAGACGCAGTAATATTTTCCAATGTGATTGGAACTAACTACATAATTTCTAGGGTAATCATGTCTTTTAAATGTCTTCTCTACCCTATTTTTGTCCTTGTAATTCAAAATAATTCACTTAAAATGTAAGAGTTGTAATGCCAAAAAGCCTCACTTTGAGGCTTTGGCTCTGTATAGTACTAAGCTGAACAAGCTATGTAAAAATTCCCATGGGAAACCCCCTTTCAGTTTAAAATTCGTTATTGGAGCATGCATGGGAACTTTCCCACATTTCCCAAAGATTCTTCCATAAATTTTGCCCATTTCCCTCCCCCTGTAATTTTTCCCTTTAAAACTGTTCTTGGGGGTGGAGAGACATTTCCATGCATAATTCCTATGCATGAAACTTTAAACTAAATAGTAAGGTTCCAGCCCAAAAAATTTCCATGTGAAATCATACACACTCTTAGCTTTTATCTCTTAACAATGGCAGCATGGTAATTTCATCAAAACTAATTAAACACAAAACTTTAAGGATTCCTTCTTTTTTGGCATCATCTCCCACTTCTTCATTTTTGCTTCTTCCATAATGCTTATTCGCCTGCTTTCTCGCCCTCTTCTGCCAAGTTAATTGTGACAAAAGATCAGGTAGGCTGTTACAACCTACTCCTTATCTATTCTTGGAACTAGAGCTGTTTTCGTCTATTAAAGACACTTCTGCACAACAGTCGTTAGCATGGAGAGAATGTGCATCTTGGCAAGTACTTGATAAGAAGACTTAATCTTCTAATTTGACTAATGGGATGCAAATAAAGTGCAATCAGTTTGTACTTTTTCACATTGGACTTAGTTTCTAAAATAAAGGGAGTTTGCAACCAATACTCAAGCATTGAAATTAAAAAAATAAAAGCAAATCGCCATGCCAACAAAAGAATTCAAACAGACAAAACAATTAACACTTACCATTTCCACCCCTACAAATAACAGCCCTGGAGTCCCCAACGTTAGCAACTAGTAATCGACCACCAACCAGAATTGCAGTGGAAGCTGTTGAACCAGCATCCCTGTTCTGACTACTTTCTGCTTTGAGGAACTCTGAGTCCGTGTGGTTGTATGCATCAGCTACAATACAAGGTATTATTAAATAGTTGCAAATGGAAAATGATGAAAATGATAAATAGTTACAAAAAGGTTGCAAGCATTTTTATTTGATTTGTATAGAAAGGCAAATACCTATGGCCGACTTGGTATCAGAGATGAACTTTGGGTGCTTGATCAAATTACTAAAGAGATTTTGCTTCACATATTCTGCAGCTCTAGCACCACCATGGCCTATAACCACAAGAAAAATATGCAGCATTATCCATTTGCATACTTCCAAAGGCATAGGCTAATTATAAAAGTTGGAGAACAGACAACTGAATGGAAACATGAATTATTAGGAGGCTTCGTTGCAGTTCTTGGATCCTGCTGAACTTGTTGAGATTCAAGACCTATCAAGAGATACGTAAAAGAATCAAGAAAATTAAAAATTACCATCAAAGACGCCAAAAAGACCAACTATCTCTCCATCGACACCATCGATTCTGGTCTCATAGAAATCTTCCATTGAAGACCTCTTCCCAGGTGAGCTAGCATAACCGTAGCTAAATTTCCCATTCTGACTATTTTCAGGAAAAAGATATATCATTATTGAAGGATAGAGTAACCATTAAGACACTAAACATGCACAGCAATAAAACTGTAGCAAATGTAACAAATATGTTTTAACACATTCAAATTGACATTTTGCATATATCTGCAGTAAACATAGAGATTCTAAATAAAGCAAAGCCATCACGAAAATAGTTTACAATCTCCAACAGTATCATCCATCATTCAACATTAAGGAGTTGAGAGTCTGTACAGTGAATTACAATAATTTAATCATAGAGTTGAGACTACACAATATATCAAACTATTTATTGGATATTCAAGAATAGAGACAAGTCAATGAGTATACAAAAAGGTAGCAGTCCTTCACGAAGACGAAGAAAAGTCCTCACTGAATAGTCTTTTTTGTTATCGGTAACTGAACAAAGTTCTTCAAGAGTTAAAAAAATTCCACGGGTGATACATTCAATTCTGTAGGGTCACAACTCAAAACTGTAGAAAGTATAACTCATGAACACTTTGACTAGAAAGGTTTTACAAAACAAGGATTTTTCAATCCAACCTCCAAAGTCAATATTCCAAACATGGTGAGTGCATTAAAGAAATACAGTGTAGAAGAAAGTAACAAAACAAATTAAGGCCTTATTTGCTTCTTCTCTAAATGGTACAGTATGCCCAAAAATGGTCCACTATCGACTTCCACGAATTTTAGTGCTGGTCATAACCTTCATTTCCTGTACACAATATAATTATAAACCATATACAGCGTAAAACCTAGAATGATATCCATTCTTATGTTAGCACACGACAAAGAGTGAGGCTAGATCCATTAGATCGCAATCACAAATGTTGTATTTGCAAATACTAAGTTACATTCTCTACTTGTTGACTGCTCTTTTGCAATCACTTGGGTAGACACTTTTACAGTCATGTAATTAGCACCCAGCTCCCCCGGAGTCGGCCATACATAAATAGTTGCTGAGCTAGCTAAAAATAGTGTGAGAATCACAACCTTACACAATTATCTTTATAAGTAGCATATACACCAAAAATGATAAAAAGAGAAGAAAAGGCAAACAAACATAACTACAACAGCTCCTAATGAAAACAATTGCTTTCTTTTATATAATCTTTTCTTTTCAGTTAACTATACAGCTTTAATGAGAAAACTTCCTTCTCAGGCATTCATGCATTCACATTTAATCAACGTTTACTCTTGTTGATGAGTATATTACAGAATCAGCATCTGGTACATAATCAGCAGAAAGAATCTAAGGATATCGAGGCATAAAGCTGTCCTTTTTTTATTCTCTCTGTAAGATTAACACACTAGCTAAAAAAAACTACAGTTTCTCTTCTCCTATGAAACAGTAATAAAGACCAGAACACGAATACTATTAACTTATAAGAGAAAGAGATGGGGCCAAGGAGAATATTTGAAGGCAGAGAAGCAAAAAAATGTAGCCTTATATCACCTCCTATCAACTATCAATGCACTCGCTGATACATGACTAAAATAAATTCCATGGAAAGTTCCTCCAACATGTGAAACAAATACCATGAAAAGTCAACGCAACTGTAAGCCCCTGAGCAGTTAAAATCAGTTTTCGGAAGTAATCGGTCTAGGAGCGATACGCGATTAATCGGTTAATCGGGGATTTAATCGGTTTAACATTATTATATACAAATATGCAATTATATCTTCAAAATACAAAATACCAACAATTTTCAACCCAATAATTAAGAAACAACATAGGAAAAGTTGTAAATTCTAATATATTTATTTATATATCTCACATTCTTTGAAAGTAAAAGTAGGTCCCGAATACATTCCATATTCTGTCAAAACAATTCAAAATAAAGAAAGTAGGCCCCTTATCAAATTAAATAAGTAAAAGTACTCTTCCTCCATCAAGCTCATTCCAGAACGTCACCTCCCTTCCAGACTGGTTTCTTTTTTATTTAGAAGCACCAAGAATACCATTACTGCAAATCAGACCTTCTTCAACTTCGTATCCTAAACCTTAAGCCACAACAACAAATTGGACCACCATTACTGCCTTTTATGTGTTTACAATAGCAAAAGCTTGTAAGCTTACTGGAGTGGTCACTACAATATCGAGTTCCACGATGTAACATTTCTATTATCAAGTCGATCAAAAGCTACTAACGCGGAATGGGTATCACCAGATTTCGTGTACAAATCAACAATGGCAGTGCCTAAATCCTCATTTAACCTAAACCCAAATTTCAACTCTACCCATGTATTAATTCACAATGTTTCTAGCCTGTGTTATTCGTTGTGGCATTTTGTCGAGCAGTTTACGCATTTGGAATAGTTTGCATTGTTGAAGCATCCGCGTTGCGATATTTGGGAGGAGTACTCCGCTTATATGAACCAGAAGCACTAGTTGTTGTTGCTTTTTTTTTTTGTTTCGATAATATTGGCGGTTTGTTTTCTCATTTCCCCCGAGAAATCGGTGTTCTCGACCGATTTGACCAAATAAATCAGCAACTGAGTAGTAACTGATAAATCTGGAAAAAACGTATCGCTCTACCTCCGATATGCGATTAATCGCCGATTAAATCCGATTTTAACTGCTTAGGTAAGCCCCCAAATATTTGCTGACTCGCCATGGTTCAGTGTTTTGACGTGGAGAGAGATTTTGTCCCCATACCAATTTTGTCCCTCCATGTGACCATGCGGCACATGTAAATTTCTAGTCCTTATTATTTTATTTTTTTTGCAAACACTAATTCCTACTTCTTACTGTTAATGCAATAAAGTGAGGGGAAAAGCAGTCACACTTTTGGACACACAGAGAACAGTACTAATTTCATCCGGAAACGTGGATGCAAGTATATAATATGGATGCTGCATCCAGACTTCATGGAACATGCATGTTGTCTCCATAGCTAAAGTTACACGACTCAAAAGGATGTGGCACAACCTAAGGTAAAGTCCGCCAAAAACATCTTTAATGACCTAGATACCCCCGGTTATTTCTGTCATGCCTAGCAACCTACTACAAAGTTGTACACTGACATGTAAGACAGGCCCAGAGTTACTGGACACCTAGCATAAACTGATTGGTAACTTAGAATAGGAACTAGAAATTAGTTCCTTCAGCCCTGAACCCTGCTAGAGGAACTGTATTGGAATAAAGGTTTTTAGGTCAAATCCATAAGGAAACCAAACAAGATGCAGAAGCAAAAGAGAGATGCACCTAGGAGAGGATGTTTAGCCACGGGGCATGTTGAATATATATTCCCTGCTTTAATGCATAAATTTCTACAGAGAAAACTTCTGAAAGAATCAGTGGTAGATAACAGAAGAGAAACTCTCTTTTTTTCGAGAACCCAGAAATGGAACTCTAGAAAACCCTCTACCTCCAAAGCGTATTCTTCACTTGCCAATTATTCCTCTACCTACAAGCTGCAAAACAGCTTTCTAGACAGAGCAACAGACTTAAAAATTCTTTTAAATAGAAGCAGTTGTACAACTTGTATACTTGATCAAAATTACTAAGAAAAAAAAAATAACACAGTAATTCCCTCACGTTCAAGTTAAAAAAAATTCACCATCAACACGAAACCATCTTACATCTAAACAAAATCACCTCATCCATTCTATATAGAGCGTAATTGCACTAAAGCCACACTGCTAAAAAAAAAAGAAAACACCATGAACACAATTTTTTTTGGATCAGTAAAGTGGGTCTATATATATATAAGCATAATGTCAATAAAGTAGGATGAGGCATCCCACATAAGTACAACAAGAGGAACTATGAACAATGAACACTTTTTAAAAAAACGGAGTCCGAGGCACATACACATGGGTCAGACACACGAACATGCACTGATGGAGATAGTCTTAGGTTAGCTTTACTTAACTTGAAATGAGGAAGACGAAGAAAGGTTTGAAAAACAATGTGATAGAGGAAAAACATATTATCCCTTCCAGTACTTACAATTCGGAGAAAACAAAAGAAGAACAACAAAGGAGAGAAACATTAACCTTCAAGTCATGGTTACAGACGGACACGAATTTAAATCTAAAAATAGTCATGAATAGTTGACGTTCATAATAAGTATAATCACACTTTAATATTGATATTAATAGAATTCAAAGTTAGTTAATCCGAAAATGGTTCATTAACACAGCCATGTCTAGTTCAAGTGCTTCAAAGATGTCGTGTCAAACACTTAACCTTCAGACCCGGACACAAACACCTGTGTCAACATCAAGGGAAGATAAACTAGAATGACATAGTAATCCCAATTAGCAAAGCATCACATACATTTATTCCGACGCTTCCTTCTAAAAAAAAATTTAAAAAAAAAAAAAAAAAAAAAAAATCTAAATTTGTCGAATGAGAATGTAGTACCAATTGTTTGCATGTCTCATGCAATGGTAGAAAAAAGTTAAGAGGGGGGAAAAATGGACAACTGTTAGAATCTACTCATCGTAATAGAAACTGTCCAACCTTACAATTGAATTGCCACATCACTCTATGAATAGACCCGCAAAACTAAAAGAGTTTAAAATGTTACATTGGAGTTTGTTGCGCTCACACCAACCATATTTTAAATATTGACACGTAACATCCTTAAGACCAAATGACCAATGTATCAATGCTACAGAAGAAAATCTGCAACTCCTCAAACTCAGACAGTAGTGACACACCACAAAGCCAAACATGTTAATATGTCGTGGATTTTCAAACTCCACGCTATTAAATCCTACAAACTACATTGGACAGGATCACGTGAATGCGCCTACCACAACAAATTTTTCTGATGATAAATTTGTCCTCGGCGGGTACAAAAAGAAACCTTGGAAAACATAACCTAAATGCACCCTATCACGACAGATTTTGGCTGATGACAGATTTTTGTCCTAGGCGTGTAGAAAAAGTTTCAAACAAAATGCTTGGAATATCATTTACTTGCGACAACATTTGTAGAAAAGAAATTCCGTGACGATTACTTGGACACTTTAATCCTAGACAATTAGTTGACACTTAACCGATAACATTCCCCTAATTCCCCTCAACAAGGAAAAATCTTTCCCCTGGAGAAAACGCAATTATACCATTAATTACCAAAATCAATGAAAATGAGATCTAAACAAAGTATATACCATTAATTATCTTTTAAGATGTAGCATAAATTATTATACATGCAAGACAATAGAAAAATGTAATAAATATATACCTGAGACCACCACCGCTAACGGGTGCATCATCACCCTGAGTCCCACTGCTCGTCAAAACCGAATTCAAATAACCCATGATCTCAATCACAATAATAATAGTAAAATCAACCTTCCCTATTTCTATTCTATTAGACCAAAAAAACAAAAAGATCTCTCTTAATCAATCATCTCCAAATTCTATACCTAACCTGCCACAACAAAGCCAAATATAAATATCAAACAAACGAGATCTCACGAAATGCCATGAATAACAGCTGAGCCTTAAAAAGCGGGAAATAAAAACGGTTTCGTTTTAAGTAAAATTTTAATAAATTCTAAAAAATATGGATTACGTGGCAGTGGTGGTAGTTCGTCCAGCATATGACTTGGTCAAGCCGACAATGTATAACCGTCTTCTTTTGCTACTCATCTGCCACGTGCATTTTTTCTTTTTTCATGAGACAACATGGATAAGATATGGGATTTCGTTTTCAACCGTCGATCAAAACAAAATCAGATTTTATAGGTGACATTTTGTGGGTCGATAAACCACTGGTGACTGGACAATGCTCAAAAGTCGAAACTTTCCTTTAAGATAAAGATAAAAGGTTATTGATTTCTCTACTTTTCTCCTATAATAAGAGTTTGACAACTTGAACAGATCCCAAGAGGATAATCTAATAAACAAACCCAGCGTCGGAGAAAAGCAACCTAAAATACATTACACAAAGAATATAAAAATATCTACAAATTGTAAAACAGTCTTAACTCAAAGTACACAACTACACAAGCATCCGACCAGTTGATTATCGAAGCAAAATGCATGCATCCAATCTGGTTTAAACGCGCAGCGCATGGCTAGAAGGACCTGTACTATATTCTAGTTAGTAGCTTCTGTATGTGATTGATTCTTAGACTCAATTTGCATGCTTATGCCATCTCGCAAGTCGTAAAATGCCTCAGATTTTAAAATGCAGAATACAACAAACTAATTAAAAATGAGGTAAACTAAATCATATCATGAATTTTCAAAATTGCAGTTTGCCTCCAGCTTATGAAGAAGCTTAGATATACATAGCCAAGTACTTTCTGGTATCTTACGACCAGAATGACTGACAAAGGCAGAAACGATATCCGCTGTAAATTGATGGAACTCTGGTTTTTTGGCCAAGCGCAATAGCATTGCTACCCAAACTCCTGGAGCCAACTTCACTGCTTGCAGGAGGGATTGAAGCGCCTTAACCACCCTTGTTATCATTGCATGTCCCTGATGAAAAGAAATAGTCGTTATCTCCCTGCCTCTTAAAGTGAGTTAACAGTATCTTACAAGATGGCAATGCATAAGCAAACTTTTGCTGTAGTCTCTTTGACACAGCTGCTAAAAATCAAACTCTTCTTTTTCTTCTTAACCACTGGGTGTCAATTAAGGTATTTTTCATCTTAACCACTGGGTCTCATTAAGGTTGTCTCATGTAATACAACACCCTTTAAACTGGGCTATTCTATTCTAAAAATGACACCCCCCGAAACTTAAAAAGGAGAAGAATAGAAAAAGATCTATCAAGTGGTGAACGACAGCATCTTAGAATGACACATGACGTGAACAACTAAGCTATCTACAATCTAGGTAACATCCCACAGAGAGGCATGCACAGAAAGGTGTTATTATCAAGATGCACACCCTTACAAAGGATCCAAACACTGAAGGCAGCTATGATCTGAGAGAATAATATTGGTAATATATCAGTTGCCACGCTTGGACATCCTAAAAGTAAGGCCAGTTATTTGTTATATGTCAGTCCAGGAGGATAAATACTATACATATAGACGATATATCACCAAACTTTCCACATTTGGACCAATTCCTTAATCAAAACTGAGTAACCGAACATACTCCATTCTTATATAACCATCAAACAAATCAGAGTAGGAATTTACAAGAAATTGGATCAAACTTTTGAAACATGCATTTGTACTGTAGGTGAAACTGAACAATGTTGCAACACAAAAAGCGAACGCAATCCCTCATACACACACACATGCATGTCCCATAAAACAGTCTATATAACTGGAGAAGTATTATAGCAAGCCTCGAAAGCAATGCTTCTTCCATTTATAACTTTCAACTGAATTTTGGTTTGGGTGTTCTTGTTGTTGTTTTGTGTTGTGTTTCTTTTTCTTTCCTTATGTTTTTTTGGGGGGGGGGGGGGGGTTACAGATAAATAAATTGAGAATATGGCAAAAAACAAACCTCGAACCCTGGAGTTTCTCTCACTTCTGATTTTTCATTGAAAATGAAGGGAAAAGTTTTCTCTGACAGAACAACATCGGCTGCTTTGATGATGTCCTGAACTAGGTAAACACGCACTCGCCAACCCTTCTCAGATAGAATGAAATTGAAAAGATCTTCTGTTGCAGATACAACTGAACGCATGTCAAAATTCTTCCATCCCATAGCATTTGAAGCACTTGATGCTTCAGGGCCACTAACAGGCTCCTCAGCTGATTCAGAGATTGCTGCTATCTGAAATAGAGGAATATCAATTTCAATTTAAGTAACTATTAAAAGTGAAAACTGAGTATGGCATGGAAGACAGGATCAAGGTTCTTTTTCATCATAGCCTTTTTATTTCTCTCTTGTTATAAGTAAAAAATCAGTCCATGGATTGCTGTTTATGCGTAGTTTGTCTTTAGAACATACGCTAAGCATCAGTAACCTTAAGAAAGATGCTTGTGGTAAACATTGCATGTGTGTGGGAGAGAGGGGTGACTGTGGTGTCCCTTTATTCCTATATTTGGGCTACCTTCCCATATTGAATATAGTCATATACAGCTTCTTAGGTGTGCCAAGGGAGTGTTGGGTTTGCTTAGAAGTTGGGTCTTAGCCCCTTATTTTTTGGTTGTCCAAAAGTCTTTTAAGGATTTTAGATGGTGCAATTTTGATTCATTTGTAGCTAGAAGGGAAAGTTGGTTGTTCATTACCAGCAGAGAGTAACTAGAGATTGGTCTGGCAGTTTCCATAACGTATACTATACGTTAAGGGATAGGACGTACAAAAGAACAGATAAAATGCACAAGGTAAACACAGGGCAAGAGCTAGGAATAAACAGGACATACTAAGAAACAGAAAGAGATTGCCTTACCAGACGTTCCAAGCGGTTCCACCGAATGGAGCCATCATTACGGATAACAAGCTCCCTTAATATTTTCCTCATATCAGGATTTGGGTCTGCAAGAAGTCTGCCAATAACAAAAGGATATGCACTTTCTACAACTTTAAAGTCAGGATCCAATGCTTTGGCAGTCCCTTCCAGTGACCCCAAAGATCTTATTACAAGTGCATAGTCGGGAGGCAGAGAAAAGTTGAACTCATACATAACATCATATAGATGATGTATTACACCCTGAAAAATATATGGAGAAACAAGTCAAATTTCTACTTTGCTACATTAGCAATGATGCAGAATTGCAATGTAAGATCTGAGGTCTGAGTTGTAGATGAAGTTACAAATGCTATGGTTCATTTACCCACTAAGGAAAGATGCGGAGCGAATCTCTCTCTCTCTCAGTTATCTAGTTTTATAAAACCCAAAGAATATTTATTTTATTTATTTTTTTCTGCTACATCTCCATTCAAGACAAAGATTCAAGTTTTGGAGAAACTGAGAGGCCGGACTGACATTTCAAGAAATATCTCGATATAAATCCTCCATATAAGTATAATCGACCAACATTAGATTCTTGATTTTATTCAGTTTCACCAAATTCTTTAAAGGACATGAAAGAGAAAATTGAAAACTTGTGAGATCCTCCAGTAGTAAAACATATTGGTTTTGTGCTGAAGCCAATCTTTATAATCATAGTCCTTCGTAAGTGAGTGCTCCTTACATTAATGAATTCTAACTAATTTAGGAAAGACCATTCCCTTATAGTTTCAAAGAATTTTAACAGAGTGCATCAAAAAGCATCAATTTGAGCACAACCAAAGTGGGTCTACATTTTAACAACATAGTACCACTGAGTCACTTCAATAGTATTTTATGTTAAGACATGCAAGTGCGTGAAATTTTCCTGTGGGGCAATCTGAAAGTGAACCTCAGTCAATTGTCTTGTTAAGCAACGTTATAATCAGTGGCTACTTTAACGATAACACCACACAACATAACATTGAACTCAACTTCTAAAAGACACTAGGTCACAATGTGAACATCTTAAGTTGTAAACTCTAAAACTGTCTACGCTCTATACCTACGTATGAGCATTCTGTCTATACTGATGCATGATCATTGTGAACTCTAAAACTTCAACATAAAATCAGAATGGTTATGCTATACCGAAGCACATAAAAGCAAATGTACAATGACAAATAAAGGAGTCGCTATACATTTTTCGAATTAAAAAAAGTGCTACAAAACACTCCTGAGATAAATTGAGATTTTCGTTCAGACTACGCAAAGAAAACAACAAAATTTGACAAGTAGCTACCAATTCTTTGGTGATATTCATAAACACACAAAAATTTGATTAAGCTTTTACCAACAAAAATTTTGTGGAAAAACAGGTGAGACATTGTTTGAAATATATGAATACAACTATAAAACACCTGAAAATCGTGTGATGAACGGCCCCCGTCACCAAAGGATTTTCTTAAAGCATCTGATACAGACTGTATATTGACCCCATCAGGAATAAATCCAAGAGAAAGAAAGTCCTTTGCTAAGCCGAGAGAGTCACGGTTAACATAATGCACAAGCTGAAAGACATTAGATCACCATTGTTACAACTGCACCAGGGGACAATAGTTGAAGATTGCATAGAGAGGGGAAAAGAAAGTATAAGTATAGCGTCATTATATTTGGAAGCAAGTAGAGAGGAATTCTGTGAAACCATAGGTAAAGAAATTCTTAGTAGTTCAAGATGGTGCAGCAGTGCAGCACAACAGATAAAAGGACAAATAGAGACTTTTAGGTGGTCAGCTGCAAAACATTTAAAGAAATGAGACTCTAGCATAGTAACATGCGCCCCAGAAAATGAACGAAGTGGAATCACAAGGAGGTGCACCACAATAGCACACAGCGGATTGTGTCAACAGTAACACTAAGTGTCTTCTCTAACTTATTATCCTTTTCTACTAGCCATACCAGTCCACTAGGACAGTTTCGTGGTGCCAACTTGTCAGAACCATGCTCCTGTTCTAGTACATACCTGAACAGCTTTGTCTTGTCTGATTCTTGAATGTGTATTCATTGTAAAAGACTGTCATAAACTACTGTGCTGAGCTAAAGGGAAATTGACTTCTCACTTTTGGTGTAGTTACTTATGTTACACATAAGTAAAAGTACGTCGAAATACTTGTTTATAGGTGGTAGGGTGTCTGTCTGTCTCTCTATGTGTGTGGGTGAGTGGTGGAGGTGGTGGTGGTGGTGGTGGCTGGGGGGGAGTCAAGATTGATGCTACTTCATTAGCAAAGCATAACATTGTTGCACCAACTTTAGTCAAAATTATATATGTTTTGGTGTGATATGCTTTAAACCAGAACAAAAACATAAATATGTAACCATGGATGAACTAATAAAATGAAATTGCACTGGGCAAAGGCTCACCACTTGCATAAGTCCAACTCGGTAATGGCGAGGAATCTCCCCCATCATTCCAAAATCAAAATATGCAAGGGAACCGTCCTTTGTGGCTACTAGGTTCCCTGGATGGGGATCTGCATGGAAAAATCCCACTTCAAGCAATTGTCTTAATGAGCAATAAAGTCCCTGCAAAATACGAGATGAAAAGAATTCGCTTTGTATTATAAACTCTTGTTCACTGAGAGAAATCCACTAAATGTGCAAATAAACCCACTGTCAAAGGCTGTGATAGTATGCAAGGAAGTAAAATCTTAACATAATGATTAAAGATATTATGCATTGACATAGAGCATAGTATTAAATTTGGGCATTCAACTTATTAGAGTTCTTTGTGAGTCATTAGATAGGTGGGACACTTCGCCCACCCAAAGGGTGGGGAAGTGTTGGATTTTTTTTGAGGTATTCCATATTGTAAACAGACTATTATAAACTCTTGTTACTGAGAGAAGGCAGGAACTAACCAAGCCGAACTCTCTTCTCTCTCCTTTCTCTCTCAACTTTCTCCTTCATTAGCAATAATATAATTTTACTCAACTCAAAACCAATTGGCAATGAATATTGTTATTCGAGGCTTTAAATACTCGCTATGGAATTATATATTTTAACACACCCTCACTTGTGGCGTATCTTGGGCCAAACTCGTGGAATTTTTTTGTTTTAAATGGGTAACGTGGAGTACATGAGCCCATTGGGCTAGAGGAATACCGCGCTCTAATACCATAATAAATTTGCACATCCAACTCAAAACCAATTGGAAATGAGTGAGACGCCCAATGAGTTATATATACTGCTATCTGGCTTATAAACCTAAACAGAAAGAGAACTTCAGATTCTTACGCTTAAAAATTTGTGTTAATTAATACTGGCACAGTGATGTAGTCAAAATCATACAACAGATATATCCAGACAGCTTGTAGTATCTAGGTACGCTGCAAAGGTTATATCAATCATACCTATAGAACTCGATCAATTTTTCACAATATTAAAGAAATAGAGGAGACTTGAACATGAACTATAAATATCATGCTGAATTAACATATACACTGTGATGAAAAATTGACAGTCTTCACAAATGACTTCAAATTTCCATTTAATAGTATAGTGAGATGGATAAATGGGAATGACGTAATTCAATATGAAGCACTCACAAAACAAAACAAAACAAAACAAAGCGGTGTTACACACCTCATCATTATTAATGTCATTATTTTTTAATCAGTAGAGTTCAAGATGTTTTTTCAATCATCATTTTCATTGCTCATCACCAATCATCTTTATCATCCTTTGTCACTATTATCATCATAATACAATCATTATCATTCTGCGACATCCATATTATTACCATCATCCTCGTTCATTCTCATTTCATCATACATAAGCTTCATTGTCACCATCGTCAGTTGAAGATGGTAGAAAAAAATACCTGTTAAAGATGCCCACGTCATGAGGTGAAATTTACACCATCCTGTGTGTTTGTAAGGGCATAAAGGTCATTTTGGTTAAGCTTTTGTTTTGTAACTTATTGTTTTCTTTATTTTATTTTTCACTTAAATGCTGTAATTAGTAATTTATCAAAGACAAACTTGTGTGTTTGTAAGTCAGGTGAAAACAGAACAGACTGGAAAAACACTTGCTAATAATATTAATTATGAAAATAAAGAAAATCTATATCAAATACCTGGTCAATTAGTTCCTTGCGGTTCAAAGAAGCTTCCTTTAATCGATCAGCATCAGTGAGCTTGATCCCATCAATCCATTCCATTGTAAGTACAGCCTTTCGGGTAAGATTCCAATATATTTTGGGCACCTTAACACAATTTACCTTCTTTTCTCCAAGATCACCAACAGGCCTCTTTTCTTGACTATCCTGATCACTGCCTACCAACCAAAGGTCATTCCTAAAAAAACTCAGTCCCACAGATCAAAAAACAAAAAACAAAAAATGGAGTAAAATAGAATATCATGCATTAGAACAGAATTGAAGGAGGAAAAGAAATTATTCAACTAGTCCAAACAATTGAGATATATCATTCCTATTTGTCAATGATGCCAGCACTTTCAACTTTCTACAGACAAGAAGACAAGACAAATTCACAGAGATTTTCATACGGAAATCTACAGATGAGGGTAATAACAGACTACGAAAAGGAAAAACAAACCAAATGGAGATCAACTGATCAAGTGATCTACAAAAAGTTAAAATTATAAAAACTTTGTGATTCGCTTTAGCGAGTCCTTTCCTAATTGATAAAATGAAATTTTATGAAATGGATAAGACAGTACAAAACAGTCAAATAACGAGGGCGTGGGTATGGCTACGCCAGCCGCTCCCACCTCTTGCTCCCTTATAAATGTGGCAAGGATAGTAAAGTAGCCCACCATAATATTGTGATACCCCATGGAGATTCGTTCCACATCGGATAAAAAGCTGTCTTGGATCCTGGATAAAATTGAAATGGACAACCACTTACTTGTGTCGGGGCCTTTTAAGAAAGCCCTACACCCATTGAAAGGCCAAGCTTTGCACTTGGGCCTTTGGGTGGCTGTGTGCGGCAATATTGATCAGTGGTATGTAGTGAGTTGTTACAAAACCCACCCATAGGTATCGCAGAGATAGTATAAATTCAACCAAAAACTAGGTGTTGATATTTGTATCTTTTAAAAATTCAGGTTTTCTCCGCGTACTAAAAAGTCTCTTCCACATAAAATGTTCAAATGTTAAAGTCTCCGTAGATCCTTTTCATCATGTTCAAAAATTCTTCTTACTCTTTCTTTACATGAGACCCAAGGGCATCAGGAATGTGTTCTACTAGCCATCTTGCCTTCGACAAGAGCTGATTACTGATCAAAAGGTACAAAGCCATTCTTACAACCATAACAATGCCGAAGAGTGGAAGCTACCTGGTCCATATATCTTTCTAAGAAAAACTGGCAAAACATGAACAGAAGAGGAGTTACCTGTGTAACAGCCATAAAGAGAAGCAAAGCGCTCTGCATTTTCTCCCTCTAGAATGTAATCTATTTCTTCAAACATGTGCCTGACCTGTCCATTCATGCAAAGCCTGTATTTATGGATAAGCATGCCCTCAACAAATGGCCAAAAGTGATTTACAAACAACAAACAAACTAAGATAAGCAACAACCGAGATACTATGCAAAGAAGGGAAAAGATGGGTGGAATGAACAAGATCACCTCTACTATAATAAGATCTAAAGATTCATTAAACATATTGCACGATACATGAATAATAGAATTAATGAAGGTCGATTGGTAAATAGCCATCACCACAAGCAGAAAATCAATCAACAATACGAATTAAGGGGCTAGCACCAACAATTTAACGAGCATCCACGATAAACCAAGGTTACATTATAAAAAGAATGTAACTACTACCACATATTTTTTCTTGTGCAGTTCTGGTACAATGTATTACTGACCATTTAAAAGAATGGCAATTTTTATGACAACCAAAATTTACTGGGTGGGACATGACTACACGACATTCTACTGAAAATACAAACATTGACACATCATCGTTATCTATCTCATTCATAATAACAGATCTAAAACATGTACTGCATCTTGTAAACTATCACCACATTCTAAGAATCAACTCCAGAGTTACTTTTGTCGAACGAATGTAAAAGAAAACAGTATAGTGACAATAAAGTCACATTTTAACCAATACTCCAAGTGCTTTCATTTTTTGATTTTTTTCCCTCACAAACACCCAATAGATAAGCTATATAAATGAAGACCATTCAATCAGCAAAATTTGTTTGTAAAATTTTGGAAGATGTTCCATATAATATCATCCCCACACATGTAACCCCAGTTGTGACACAATGGCATGATATGCTACCTACAGAGTACAGATTCGTCCCTCTTAGATGTCGTTCACTCACAGGTTAATGAAATTTACAAGAGTAATGATTATCTATATACACATCACATTTTACCAATATATGTATCTAAAATATAGAAGTCATCATCAACATAGACCTGCTTCCTACAAGCTAGCATGTTCAAAAACAATCCCAGAACTCGAGAAAATACCATGTTGTGCAAATATCACATGAAAACTCCTCAACATCAAATAAAGAGGAGAAGTTAGCTCACCATCTCATTCACTGCAACCAATAGATCCTTCCGAGCCTCAGCAAATCGTTTTAGCTGCCCTCCAATCATTTTAAAGAGTAAGGCATCAAGCGTCAATGAGAGTGACATACCAGGCCTCTGCACTTTGACAGCTACAAGCTCCCCCGTGTGCAAATGAGCTGAAAGATTTGACATGAAAAGATAGTGCTTAGACCCACAGAGGAAACATTGTGCATAATTAATGTAGACATTATGTCTTCTCAGCCATAAAAGATTCTCTAACCTTTGTACACCTGGCCTAAGGATGCAGCTGCTACGGGTTCAGGGCTGATATCAGCAAATATTTGTGAAACCGGAACACCCAATTGAGACTCAATAGACTTGATAGCGATATGGGTCGGAAATGGAGGTATTTGATCCTAGAACAGACAATTTAGTTCCAATTGCAAGCCAAGGGAAAACCATCCAACAGAAGAAACTGCAGAATCTATTGCATATTTAAAACGTCTAAAGTAGCAAATAGGACAACATGACTATATACCTGTAACTTGGCAAGTTCATGGCAGTAAACAGCTGGTAATATATCCGTTCGAGTACTCAAAGCCTGTCCAAGCTATCAAACCAAAGAAAGTATATATTACCGAGACAAAGAATCGAAGAATAACCTAACTATTCAACAAATTAAGCACAAGTAGGCATAACGTTCATAGTTGAAGACCCAGAAAACGAAACAAAGATACTACACCAAAAAGAGTAAAACTGTTTTACACGGCCAAATAGTGTACTTGGCATTCCCAATAAATAATATTTATAGATAACTGAACCCTTCTAAATAGGTAGCAGCAACGTTCAGAGAAGACCGAGGTAATTCAATTGTAAGTCAGGGAAGAGCCCTCTTTGACAACCTTTCCTCCTTTCCCTAGATCCCTACTGTCTAGCATAGTTGTTGTGCTTACCCACAGGATAAGGAAACATTATAATTGTACATATGCACCCCAATTAATAAGTTTTAAGTACCCTTTCTTTTACTCATTTTCCCAAAAAGGAACACTGATAAAAATTACACAAAAAAGCACGGGTGTGGCGGCGACATGCCGACCTGTGCTTAAGTTTATTTGCAAGGGGCGAACCTGGCTGAAAACATAGTATGCAGCGCAAGCAGTTGTGAATACAGGTGATAAATAGATAGTATTAGCACTCATACAAATAATTGGTATGGAATATTGATTTCTTCAGCTTTATTTCACCGCCCATGTACTGAATATACATGCCAAATCAGAAACCAACATTAAGCTAACAAGCATTTGAACGAACACGTAGGGAGTGAACTCAATCATATCATCTTTTCAACCAAAAACATTGGCTACGCATTTTTATTTACTTTAAATGCTGCTTTTGTATAGCTTTTACGACTTGTAGCTCAAAGGAAGAGTCCAGGACTCCAGGTAAGGGGGCAAAATGAAATATACCAATTTCTCGCGCTTAATACTTTCATATCACTGTATTGACTTACCTTCACATAGAAAGGTCCTAAACGAATCAGCGTCTCGCGAAACTGCAAAAAAACTATGCAGAGTCAGCATCACGGACAGCCAAAACTTCATATATTAGTATCTCACCATGTCTAGATATGTCTAAAAGCAAGATTGATTCGAAGAGATTAAAATAATATAGTTCTCCCACCGCTTAAGAAGATAAGAAGATATTGCATGATTGTAAAATAACCTATATTGCAGCCTATTGACAAAGATATACAAATTTTCTAGAATTGACTCTTTGATGCAATCAATTTTTTTTTTTCTTTATTGTGATAGATAACATGTATTTTTACTTTATTCATATAACCAAAAAGATTATACCAACCCTTAAGGCATTACCAAGTAACTAAAGTCTTATGCCCCATAGCCGCTATAATCCACCTTAATTAGATTACCAATCAAACCCACCCCCACCCCCAGCCGCAATGATCATGACAACTCCACATGGTGTTAAGAAGTGGTGATTTCTAACAAGAAAAAACAACCCAATCCACCTTTTCAAATAGTTTTTGCATTTTGCAATGCTGTGAGGACCCATGACAGAATAAAAACTTACAGTAATGTTGACTCTCGTGACAGCATCCATTCTCATGTGCGCATGACATAACCGGTCTTTTAACATACGGACATTGACCGTCTGAATACCAATTAGGGAATGATACGCATACCTAAACACTGAAGTACATTTGATACCAAAAACAATATACAGACGTTCAAAATAATGAAGATGAGTTCAGTTTTCTATTCTTTTCTTTTTTTCACTTTTTCTTTTCTTTTCCATTTTTTTAAATGAATAAATTGTAAAATATATTGACATAATGAAAAGTCAAAAGAGACGATCACATCGACCCTCAAGTCCTCAGCCAGGAGCTAACAACTCAAAAAGAGCATCACATCTATTCGATATTAAAAGATGAATGAAGAGCTCTAGTGCGTAAGAATCACGTCAATTATGGTCAGTATGGGCCACGACCATCCAGACGCAGGTTATAAGATATGTGAACCCCCAGGATGAGGATGCATGAATCCTGATGGTACAGATGCATGTTTTCTGTGAAGTCGTAATTTATATCAACCTTTTTTTAGTTTAAGTTACAAGGATAACATGGAACACTACCTTAAAGGAAACCATACAGAACAGCAAAACTAAGAGAAAGAACCCTCCGGCGCAATACTGCAATAGCCAATGAAACTGGGATTCCAGAAAAGACAGAAGATTACTGACAATTGCTAAAATAACCCCAATATATAATTATAGAATGCCAGCACGGAAAAAGCTTGTTTTTCTCCTGCCTTACATTGAACCTTTGTCGTGTTCCAATTTAACCAGATTATTGACCTTAACACTTATCAATGAAACCCAACAGTACGCTTAACTTGTTCCTGCCTGCCACCACAACACTTTGTTCTGAGCCCAATTGCAAACTAAACTATGTAGTGAGAGGGTCTATCTTGGTTCAGCCGCAACTCACAAGTCGAGGAATGGCGATGGAACCAGTCTTCCTACCAAAACCAAGGTTTAGGCACAAACCCGATAACCTCTAGTCACTCAAACTTCTCCCAAACTCAGTAACTCGAGCCACATTCTTTTCTAACAAAAAGCAGAAAAAAAGGACGGCATTTCTCGTGGGACTTTTTTCTTCTTTTATCCATAAAAGTTAATATATAGTGCAAGCCATTACATCAATACTTAGATGATTAGCTAGGAGGCGCTAATAGCATAATACCAGAACACTCCAATCCTATTTCACAACCAAAAGCACCTCTAAAAGAAATTAAGAGGCAAAGCAAGAAAACAATAACTGCAAAGACCAAAAATAAAGCAACAAAAAGCAAAAAAGAAAAAATATAGCATCCCAGAAAATGCCACCAGGCAAGTACCACCATCTTCCAAGGCAACATTCTCCACCCCCATCCTATTCCTACTATCATCCTGCCCATTAGAGTTGTTGTACTTCTAGTGAGATAAAATGGAAGCAATTAATGAAGCAACAAGGCAAGACTCTTATTAAATTCTTCAGGGGCTAATGAAAATCTACATCAACACGACACTTGAATAAGCATTACTCTATACTGCAAAATATATATATCAATCAAGAATAAGTACCTTTACAGCACGGCTCTGTATGTCCTGAAGAAAAAAGTGCCATATAGATAACTTGACAACCTGAAATGAGATTATAGCTGCTCTATACAATGCCAAGAATGGCCCAAAACGATAATAAGCTTGAAAACTTCTCGAGCTTTGTGTTCCAAGTGCCTCTCCAAATTCACTCTCCAGTGATTCCTTCCTTAATTTGGCATACTCTGCCGATGGCCTTTCTCCATGTACACTAGTAAAACCAGTAGAAAAACTATAGAAACACACAAACTATAGAGTATCAGCATGATAATTATGGTAATGCAAATCACGTAGCTTGTTATTAAACATTGTAGATAGCAAAAAAGATACTAACGTGTGATGGTGCAGTAAGCGTGATAACGGGGAACAACATTGAGTACTAGTAATTGTTCTTGCAATGTTAATATCTGCAAAATAAGAAACAGTAATTACTTACTTTTTAGTTTGGTAAAAATAATTGAATAAAGGAAAAAAAGGAAGGAAATGAACCTGGGGAGAGAATAAAAGGATAGCGGCGACTGAGAGAAACGAGATGCCGTCTCTTGATAACATTCCTCATGGATTATGAGTTATATTATGTGATGATCATCAAATTAGTTTTACTGTGGTAATATTATATTTCGTGTGGTTGGGAGTTAGAAAGGAGGAGGAGAGAGAGAGAGAAGGTGACACGTATTGCATAAACGGATTTAAACTTTAAAGCAAAATAAACAGAGAACAATTCTTTTGGCCCGAATGCCCGAATGCATATCCGACCGGAATGAGATAATTCGTGGGCATATAAGAGAACAATCAATTGGGCCAAAAGGCCCTTATTCCAGTTTTAAACACTAATAAAACCAGCCAGATTTATAAAATATGGATCAGGACACGTTATAAAATCATTAACAAAACCTGATTTTCATTTTCAATTATTAAAGGGTGATTTTGGACATACCCAACAAAACAATTTTAAAATAAATAAATAAAATTATTTTAGACACATTTAGCTGCCTAAATTACTCTTCTTTTTTAGCATAGTCCTAGATTCCTGTATAGTTGTGGGTTTTCTGCCTCTCTCTCCATATAATCACGAGTAATCAAATCTTCGATACTTTTTAATTACCTTAAAGTCGGGCTTGAACATGCGGCTTAGCTGCTCAACACATTCCGACACTAGCTGCTGATGTCCCAAGACTTTCCAACTCTTCATGATCCTTACAATCGAGGCATCAATGGCAAATCGTCTATCCTTATCAACATCTTCTAACACTTTCTTCTTCTCATCAACTGGAAGGAGAGGGACCTTGATCCTTCGCATCTTGTCAGTAAACTTTGAGTTGAACTCAAAGACGTCCTTTGTAGAAATGGTTCTAGTGTTTGGGATTTTGTTCAATATTTTGTATTTCACACACGCCAAAGAGTGAAGCAATCTAGTGACATCATCCTCTGTCAAGTTTAGTTGTTCCTTGATATCAGAATAACTCAAGCTACCTGGTTCATTTACTTCATTGAATAGAAGCAGAAGCACAGCCTGATAAGTAGTCACAACCATAGTACAAAATATCTCGATATATCGCGATATTTGGGGATATCTATCCAGATTTCAGAAAAAGATATATAAATATCACGATATGTTTAGAGACATATACGACTGCAAATATCGGTGATATTTCTACGATATTTTGGAATATTTTGCGATATTTGGAGATATTTGACGATATTTTGTGTATATAATAATTTTATTTAATATTTACCATTATATTTCAAATAAATATAAATAATATATCATGATATATCAATAAATATCCACAATATCCACGATATTTGTTGATATTTTGGATATATCCACGATATTTACATGTGAAACAATGTCATATATCCCCAAAGAGGAGGATATATCAACGATACATATCCAGAAATTTAATATCGATAAATACCCATATCCTGATATTTTGTACTATAGTCACAACCAACTCGATATTCCTTTGTTCAAACTTCCCAGTGACAATACAAGTACCAAGAGAGTATATCCAAGTAAGTTTCCTGTGTTTCATTTTAGTTTTATAGTACTCCTTAAAAGCCTCCATAGACCTAACCATCTCAACATGTAAGTTCAGCCCTGCGGATTTGTAGATTAGCCAGAATCCAGTAGTTAACACGGTCATATTCAAGTCGGCCCCAGGATGTGCATGAGGATTGCTTTTGAGATATTCCTCAAAATCTTCCTGGTGTTCATTTGCATGCATGTATTTGTTAGAATTGAATTGTGGTTCAGGAAGCCCTTCTAAGAGCTTTTCCAGCTTTGTGATTCCCTTATCCATGAAGGCCCATCATTCCTCCAATAGGAATGAATAGATAGAAGATATATTTGCATGCATGTATTTGTTAGAATTGAATTGTGGTTCAGGAAGCCCTTCTTGGCTTTTCCAGCTTTGTGATTCCCTTATCCAAAGCCCATCCTTCCTCCAATAGGAATGAATAGATAAGATATAGGCATTGCTTGGAAAGTCTGAGTAGAATTTTTGTTTGGAATGTTTACTTATTTTTTCCTGAAAAATAATTATATTATTCACTTTGGGTAGAAGATACATCAAAGGATGAAGAAGAATGGGAAAAGAAGCTTTTACTAAAAACAAGGGTACAAAATCACTAAAGAAAGTTTCACTAAAAAACGGGTCGAAACTAGTTTTAAAAAATGGTACAAAATAGACGTGTTGTTATTTTGTTTTTATTTTTTTTAATCTTTTTGCCTTTATGGAAAATACCTCAAAAATATATGGGAGATATTATTGGATTTAGGCAGTTATTGGGTTATGGCAAAAATTTGTATTAGTTATGGGATATGGGAGTATTTTTATAGGTGTGTCAAAGATCACCCTTATTAAAAGGACAAATCCATATTGACTTGACTTTTTATTTTCCTTTGGTTCCAAGTATACATTTATATGCTTCGTATATAAGTCATTCATTTGAACTAGAAATAGAAAAATCATCGAGTGAAGCGAAACAAAAATGAAACACAAGATTGATCGTTTTCAATTGAAGATTAAAGTTGAATTTAAAGATTCTTCAAAACATTTAATTCGATTCAATTTGAAGGTTTGTCTCAACTTTATTATTCAAATCAAAATTGAATCGATTTGATTTTTGTTTTGGATTCATTTTATTTGTTTGTTGAATTAGAAGGTTTTATTATTATTATTATTATTATTATTATTATTATTATTATTATTATTATTATTATTATTATTAACTATCTTATTAATTTAGTTTATATTCCTTAGAACAAACATTGAGTTTTTTTTAGCATATTCAAAGTTCAATATGTTTGAGATCGAGAATCATAAAGGTATGCATTGGTGACTGTGCATACTTTGTTGAAGTAGGCCGGTTGAAGATGATTAGAAGTTTATTTTTGTGTATTTTTTTGTTTGATCTAAACATATGTAGCTCATTTGCACCAAGTTGCTTCCTGTATTTAAATCTCTTTATAGATATAACTTTTTTAGTATACACAGACAAATCACACACATGTTGTCTTGGGCTGCCCAATGACTATTATAATAACAAACTACTCTCCGAATTCATAATTTATATTCTTCGGTGTTCAAATTTCACAATGGACTGTGATAAATGGTTTAATCTTAAAAAAAACAAAAAAAAAAAAAAAAACAAAATAATAATAATAATAATAATAACTTACATAAAATGATTGATAATTGTTAATTTGATGTTACTCTAACTCACATTTAAGTCAAGTTCCTTACTCTCAATTCATGTTGAAATTTAGTTTGAGTCAGAGAATCGTCTCATGGCTAAACACTTAGTCACACATTTGCTAGATTACTCAAAAGATAACTTAAATGGGAGAAGGATTTTGTTTGGAGTTTTGATTGTACTAAACTACTAAAACTTAATTAATATGTTAGTTAAAATATCGTACAAGATTAATATGTTAGATGTAATAACATATAAGATATAATTTAAAGAGATTGAGATATAAAGATATTTGTGGAGAGTTAAATATACTCGTATTTGGATTAAGTTACTGTTTGAATTGACTTCCATTGCATCTCTAATTCTTTTTTAGTTCATAAACAAACCTAAGATAGATTCGAGTTTTGGTCTCTAACACGTTGAACTTACCTCTAAGAACAACCTGTTAGCATGAGTTTTGCCCAACCTTTACAATAAATTGATGAAGTACTAAAATATTGTGTGTATATACCTCATTCGTGCTTACAATTTACTAAAAATTTACAAAAATAAATAACATGGCAAAAAAATTATTGTACTTTGATATGGACATATGGTGTAGTCTTGGTGGCCTCTAAATCAGTAAATCATCCAACTTTGGCTTCAAGGTTGTTGTGGTAGACTAATATAGTGTGTACAGTTGTAAAATCCTTGAATGTGGCAATTAATCATAGAGCAATGCAATTGCCCATCAGCCAAACGGTTGGCTACACGCCAAATCCAAAATTGGTACATACTAATTTCCGTTTTTGAACATCATATGGGGCCTGTTTGGTAGCATGGTTTGGGTAGCCTGTATAATGAATAAGAGCATTGATAGTGGGTTTCTTGTTTGGCCCATCATTTTGAGTGGATAGCTAGCTGGACTTAATGTATAACGAAATTGGAAAATGGGTCTTAACTGGGGTTGTAGTATCCATTTAGAGAGCTGTGATTTCGTTATACTGGATTATCGTCAAGGAAAGATTGAGAGAAAAAAAAAAAAAAATAAAAAAATAAAAAATACTTGGAGAAAAATAAAAGAAAGTTAGGAAAAGAATATGGGTTCTTCCTTCCTTTTTTCCCTTCAAGGGTCGACCATCGAAAATAGCAATTTATCTCTTCTGAAAGTCCTAACCCCCACCATCTTCTCTCTTATGAAAGCATTACACACAAGCATAATCCACCATTTCCACCTTATAATCAATCATTTCCACCACATAAAATATGTAGAATTTGGGGATTCAAATAAGAACCATCTTCACAATGAGTAAAGCTTCATGTAATTTGGGTATTGAAAGTAATGGGTAGTGCTTAAAGTAATTTGGATTTTCAAAGAAGCCTAATTTTTTTATTGGACTTCAAGTAATGGGCAGTGTTTTATGTTGAATTTGAAGTTTGGAGTTTTCATGCTGAAGTTATTGATTCAGGTTTTATTTCAGTTAGATTTGAGTTTGTTTGTTTGTATGTTTTTTTTTTTTTTTTTGACGGCAAATTTTATTAAGAGTTGGTAAAAAAACAAAGAATATGAAGTACAATATGAGACAAACAATCTGACCAAACAGTTTATAAAGTAATTATTTTTGGAGTATCCACCACTAATTTTGCATACCCTAAATATGGTCAAGTACTACATAATTTTAGATGGCCAAACAGTATCTACTATCTATATAATAAAGGAGAGAGTTCTAGGTGAGATTTTTCTCTCTCCTAAGTGGCACTCTATTATGAGAGATAGCCCTTTCTCTCTCTTAGGTGGATTTCTACAATGTTTTCTACCATGCCACGTGACACTCTCTCATAAGAGTCCACATCATTGCATAAAACAATCCAAGTCTAGAAAAGTTGATTCTCTTTAAATAGGCAATTATTCCCTAACAAATAGGAAAGATAGATCTTATACTTACACCACAAATTCCGTACATATAAGAAATCCTCACTTTTGTTCTAAACTAATACTCATGCCATTAAAGGAAGGTTACCCCGAACTCCACGATGCCTAGGCTCAATCAAGACCTAAACGGCTAATCTACGTTGGGTGCACCAAAAGAGTTATCGTCATCATCTTTACTAACTAATTTTACATCATCACAATACCTAGGAGAAGGACCATGAGGAATAGGGTCAGTGCACAAAGGCACCTTTACACTACTATCAATGTTAGTTTAGTTTTTTTTTTTTTGGTAAAGTCTATCACAGTTGGCTTACAAGTCCATCTAGGGGGTTTATATCCAAATCCATTGGATACTCAGAACTGCATGTGGTCAGGCACATTACCATTTGGCATAGTACTAATCTTTTGCTCCTTGGATCTGACTTCCAATTTCTTATATCCCCAACCGCCATTTTTATTGCTAACTTGCAAGCCAAATAATTCATCACAGCTCCATTGATCACAAGGTTCTAGCTATGTAACTGCTCTTTCTACTTCGACTAGAGCGCATAAGGCCAATTAATCAAGGTTAATGGACCCTATGACCCTATCGTATAGCTACTATGTTAAGTGCTGGTTGTGCGGCACGCCGGAACAAAGTTTTCTCTGCCAGAATGAAAAGGTCGGCAGATTCAAGCTTTGAGTATGGATACACGTAGGGCTAAGTCGGCTAACTACCAGGAATGAAAACCTTCAATGTCTTGCTTAGCTAAACCGATTGAGGGCTGCACATTAGATTTTGAGCTACACTTTCAGCTTTGGTTTAACCTCATCATTGAGTTGTATAACAGCTCATGAGAGTAACACTATCACAAGCAGTAATAGAGAATTAGAGAAAAAAATTAAAAATTGTCTATACCCGCACTACCACGAGCAATATATAATAGGGAGTCCATTAGTGAAAATTTTTATTGTGTTCAATTCTCTGTCCAGGTTCCGTCTCTAGCTACATAGAATACATTACATTCTGAAATTAAAGATGAGAAGGAAGCAGGTAAGATGAGAAGGCATATATGGATCGTTCGTTAGATCAAGTACTACTTGCATTAATTTTGGTTTAGCATGTTATTATTCTACTTAGGCTGCCATATTTGAATCATCGATCACATTATCAAAATGATATTTGAGGGTATAAAACCCAAGCAAGGATGGAGCAAAGGATTCTTGATATATCAGCAATTAAATGAACAAAAAGAAGTTATGTACAACTGAGGTGGACAATCAATCCTAGGTGGCAATTTCTTACAACAGAGCTCTCCCACTTGGATCAATTAAAATTGTCACGTAGACTCATCTCTCCACTAAAACTTTTCACAAGACAATAACAAATCCAATTCATTGCCATTTCTAAACTCACTTGGTTTCTGCCGCTATAGCTAAATTAAAGTTTTACCTAGACATGAGAAGAGAAAAAGAAACATTTCAGTTGATCAAGTTTCGAGCCTGATTCGCATGCCTTAAAAGGTACAATAGCCCAAGCATCATATCATATAGCAAAACCCAATTCATGGATGAAAGTTTTGCTAGATAACTGGTGGTTAATGCGTTACTGTGGAGTTTAACTACTAGCAATACATGTATGTCACCAAGATGCGAGTCAGAAACATCTTTGAGAAGATTAGAAGATTTCCCGTACCCCTTTTAATTATACAGAAAACAGTCCTCAACAGGATACGATGTTCATCAAACTTCAGTGAGCAAGTGTTTTCAAAATTGAGCTTTCCCCGGGGAAATATTATATTATACTACACAATTGTCGACTACAAGTTTGGCCAAAGTCTGGACAAGTATTACATTTCAGCATCACATAGTTAACTTATTAGAGCAAATTCTATTAGCAATCGAATTGTGTTGCTCATCTTCTATATATTAACAATAACTTTTCCTACTCATCGTCCTGCTCATATTCTGATTACTATATTTTTTTTCATTACCATTGTAAAGGTTATATTTCATTGACCTTACAAATGTAGGCAGTTAAGGGGAAGGTGGTGTTTGTGATTGGATTTGACCGAGTTTGTATGGACGAACTGCCTACGTATCGAGTTCTCTCTATGGGGGGAAACTTGAATCAGGTCAGACGTAGTTCCTCATCCTCTTTACATAGGCAAGGTGTCCGCACCTCTTGCATTCCCACATCAGGTCAGATCTAGGTCTTCAGGTCATTCGCTAGCCTTGATGACGAGTTATGGTCATTTATCATGAAGCGTGCCCGAAGCTCCGGTCTTGATGGCGGTAATAAAGACATACGTTACAAACCGTTGCGGAACGAGAGGAGTGAGTGCTATGTAGGTCGCTTCTGGATGAGATCACCCACTCGACTCGAGTCCCTTTGAAGTGAGCTCACATGATGAATGTGTGAGATCGGTTGGTGGTGAGGTCACTCTGAGCGCGAGTTGAGTATGTTGTTTGCCTAATTCGAGTCACTATGAAGCGAGCTCTGAGGACGAGGATACGAGGTCAGTTGGTGGTTCTGTATGTGTTGGACACGTGTCTAGTATCCATTGGTTGTGGATATTACTCCCTCACACAGTCCCATCTCAGTAGGTCGCTATATCCAAAATAGAGATCTGTTGAGAGAAAATGGTGGCATGTGTATGGCACATACGAGGGTGTGGGTATTTTTTAAACTGGATAGGAACCGCTTCATTTTAGGGTGGGTGAAAATATCACGTACTTGAAAAGACCGCGCATAAGAAGACGTGTCAGTCTAGGTCTAGGTGTAATGATGATTTGCGTTGGAAACTGAGACCTCTAACACTACAAGAAAATTGAGCTTTGGCCACAGGTACAAGCAAGCTTTAGCCACGGTTATTAACTGTTGCAAGTGTCCAACGGCCTATAGCCGTGGCCAAATTTTTCGGTGGCCGTGGGGTATTGTTTGTGTATTTGGGTCTCACTTCTCATTTTAGCCACGGTTGTGTCCATTGTTTTTTCAACCGTTGGATTAGACTTGGTTTTCGATGTCTGGTTCGGATCACATTAATTAAAATGAGAGGAGATGTAAAACAATTATCAAATATCGAAAGAGATGTAAACCTCTTATTCTCTCTCTTCTCTAAAATGAAATTTTCTTCTCTCCTCTATCAAATCTTTCCTCCCCCTTCGTCTCTTACTCTAGGACAAGCATATATTTTTTCCCTCACACACACTAGGGTCGCGAGGACCAGGTTCGATTTCTATCTCATATCTATTTTTTTCGATTTTATTTGCTAATTTAGGGTCTTCTAATTTTAATTGTTGTACTCTCTCCATTTGACTGTTCTCTACTCTCTCTTCTTTTTCACTACCGACTAAAATTTCTGGGTTCCTTCAATCATTCTCGATTTATCGCAGGTATGTCTCTTTTGTTCTCCATTTTCATTAAAGAATTTTCTTTGAAGGGACGACATTCCACTAGCAGGTATGCTCTTCTCTTTTGCTTTATTTAGTTCAGAATTGTTGATTGGAAACCGCAACTAGGGGAAGGAAGTGTGATTTCTAACAATGGAGGTTTCTGTATACAAAAAAAGGAAAATATATATTATCCTTTTGGGAAGTTGTTGTATTGTACACTACACCATAACAAGGAAGTTGTTGTTGTACTTTGCTATTATCACTATTGTTCGATTTTAATTGACAAGGACAAGGCATTTTGCCAACTTAAAGGTTATAAATTATTGGCATTTTACTAGCTGGTTCATTTTAAGATAAGGAGTTGAGAATTTAACTTTCATATCTTCATTTGTGGTTGAGTATATATATATATATTTGCCCCTTTTAAAATTATATTGTCTTTGTTTTGGATGTCTTGGTGATCTGGGTGGTGCAAAATAGGTTTTCATTTCCGCCCCAAGCAAAGATGCTCATATGTTTGTTATGGGTGGGGAATATAAATCTGACATCCACATTACCTCAAATGTTAGCTGTGTCAAAGTTGGTTCCATTGGGGTTTACTAGTGCTAGCAATATTCATGCACAAAGACTTGAAATCATTCAGATCACGACTGGATCGAGGGAGTTAGACAAGATTTTAGAAGGTAAGTGTCTAGTATGTATGATAAGAATTTCGGGTTTGAAACGCCAAACAAATGAACCAAATAAAGTGCTAATAAAGGGTCATTGTATTGCTTTAACATGGTCCTTCAATCATTGTTTATATTATTTAATGTAAACAGATCTGGATTTGCTTTTTTTTACTTAAATTCAATTGGTTACGCCAAAAGTACAAAGGTTAAGAAAAAAGATAACCTATATCTTTCATGTTAAATAAACAGAAGATTAAAAAGTACGTCTTCCATTAGTCCTATCACTCTTTCCGTTGGATCTCTAGCAAGTAATGCTTACGGGAAATAGTTAAGGATGGCTTCCTCCATTAAATACACTAAAGCGGTTCGATCTTTATGATCTAAGACCCAATAATCATTTATGCGTTCGGCTTGAATGTGAGGGTCAACCTCTTCTTCTCACCGGCAAGATCATCAACGGGTTCACTATCATCCGAAATGGGGGTAGTGCTAATGACACTAAACTTGAACGGTAATCGCTACTCATGGCAAGAGGAGAGCGGAAACACTAGTCACCCCGCTTCTTCCTGGTCTTGATTTCAAAGTGTAGGTAGAGGAATGCGCTACATTTGTCACCGATGGTCGTGAAGTTGCTTGGGATTCTTCGTCCAATGTCCATATGCCTTAGTGCCATATCTAGAGAGCTTTTTGAGAGTGTTCTTCCAAAGCCCGAATTCGGGAGAAGATGATTTCCTTGCCGGATGAATCTTGCATTGGTTATCTTGCCTTGGAGGTGCCGGTTTCCTCATGTTTACCAACTTTCAACCATCTTGGTTCCAATCATCGCAGGGCTTAAGTTGTCTCCATCATTGGAGTATGCCATTCGATATATGCCTAACAATTTGAAACTTCCCTTTTTTCGATGTACTAGGATTTGAGGAAGCATCGGTTGACAAACCATGCATCTCGAGGCTATCGTGGTCCGGATCTCATTGTAGAACCGCCATTAGGTAGGGTTGGATGTGGTGTAGTTTTTGGCACCAACTTGCCCACCGAAGATGATGGCGCCCATGAGGCCTTACACTCTATATGTTGTCAATTGGGTTGTTGATTCCTCATTTGTGGTTCTTGACATTGATTTGGACATGCATGGTGCTAAGCTGGTATCTGTTGGTGTAGAATTTTTGCGTAAGAGGTTTTGACCTTGTTTTTGAAATCGTGGGCTTATTGGAAGGTAAGGCAGCCCTAGATTGTGTAGACTTAGATGAGAGAGGAATAGCGGGGTTTCCAGATAGAGTTTGCCGTCTAGAGGCGGCTGAAACTTGGCCACCTGATGATGATGTAGTGCTACCAGATTCTGCACTTGAAGAGTTTGACCCAGGGGAAGAAATTTGCTTAGGTGCACACTCTTCCCCTGGACCAGTGTGAACTTTACTGTTTGCAAACTTCGACTTCAATGCAGCAGGGAAAGCTTTAGTAGTTTTGTTCTGACTTGTATTAGTTTGTTGAGATTCCATCTCCAAAGAAGAAAAGAGCGGTGTAACAGGCGGTGTTGTTAGGAGCCAGTCATAATCGTTCTTTTGTAGCGTTTCTGTTTTGTAGCGTTTCTGTTTTTTTGGCATTCTTTTGTGTTTTCTTGTTTCCTACAATGTTTTGTAGGATATCCCATCCTAATTTGTCTTATTTATATATACGAAATATAAATAAATGTTACCATATTGATGTGATTCTCTTTTTGTTGTTATCAAAATATCCGGTCTGAGATGGCCCAAAAAAGGAAATACCGGTGTCCTTTGATAAACCATTGTAGTCATATGTAAACTTCTTGGATATCTCGGAATGGTACTAGACGATAAGTCCATTTTGACCCTTCCCCAACCCCTAAAAGTAAATGAAGTACTAATAGTAAGACATGGTGAAAAATATCAAACTTTGTTCTCGAAGCTTGTGAATGTGTCAAGCTTCTTCCTTGTGCGCACATCTTTTACCTCTTTCCTGGGTTGTCAATAACAATGCCGTTTTATGCTTGTAGGGTGATTATGAGAAAGCTGGATTCTATTACATGGCATCTGTCAAGGAAATTAGTAGGCCTCGTGACTTTGTGTTGCCTTACTACGGTGGGTGTTGATTGTTGAAATTTATGTATCTTAACATTTATAAATATGATGTGCTTCTGCTCTTTGACAGTTTGACTGCTTTTAGTTTCTTTTATTATTTGCGATCAGGTTGTACCTACAAATCTGATTATCAATTTTTGAATTAGAAATACAAAGTGAATCGACAAAATTTATTTTCTTCGAACACTATCCATGAGACCTTTTGATCTGCTATCTCCAGTTATTGAGGTTCCAAGACTTTGCTAAAGTCTTCCAAGATGAATCAGATGTAGGGACTGTATTAAAGGAGCATCTCAGGATCAAAAGACACCTTCGTATCATAAGTCATCGGTATCGTGCATTTATCCTATGCTCTAATTATTATCACAACCGGTCGGTTTGCATCCTTGCTTGATACAACTTCAGTCTCATGCTGAAATTACAATTTACAATTTGGAGAACTTGCGATGAAGTCTTGCCCATCTTTAATTTCCTACCATTTTTTTTTTTTTATTTATTATGGGAGAGTGAGATGAATGAGTTATATAGTTTTAACACTCCAGAAACGTTTTAGTTGATAATAATTAGTCAATAGATAATATTGTTACACAGGCTTTGCGGGGGAAACCAAACACTTTAGACTTTTTAGTTTAGGTAACAGGGTTTCATGATGGTGTTTATTGTTGCTTGTCGCACAATAGACTTCCGCACAAAAAAACAAAAAAAAAATACTTAGGCATGGTAACAAAGTTCGTAGAGATCTTAGCAGCAAAAAGAGAGATGCAACGTTTTGCTGATTAATGGCATTATCGTTGACAAAGATATGAGCCATCCCCAGATGCCAAAAAAAAATCGAAATGCTAAGATTGCTATCCTGACATGTCCCTTTGGTAGCCTAAAACTAAGCATAAGGTTGACTTTGACAGTGTTGAAAAGTTTCGAACTTTACATCCACAAGAGCAGAAGTACTTTGATGATATGGTTCAGAAGTGCAAGGTATGGTTTAATTTCATGGAACTTGTTTAAGTAATTGGAACAACTAAATCAATTCGAATGATAGGAAATGGGGCAAAGCCTACTTTCTTTGCTCTGTGAATGAGAAAAAACTAAACACTATTTTTATACATAACACAATATAGTAATTATGTTTTGTTGGTTAACACTTGAAATCGACTCATCGCCTAACAAGTTTTAAAGTTCTAAAATTTACTTTGTTTTATATTATATTTTGTTGTTTTTTGTATATTGTTGTCATATAGTGTTAGGTCGTTTTGGTTGGGTGAGGAGCATTGGGCTTCCAAATGTTGAATATATAAGAATGATGATTGGTGCTTTGGAGCTTAAGAATAATGATTGGCTCAAGGCAAAAAGAGACGCTGCAGGCTACTAGAGAGGCAACCGATGGGAAGGATTCTTATTCTCTTTGGAGAGGCAACATGAAAAGGTACATGACAAATGAACGTAATATGCAAACTTTGATCGAGAAGAAGTTGAGCGTTGTTTAGATCTTTGGGAATGGTGATGTTTCATTATTTCAATTTTTGTAGGAGTCATTCTCAATAGTATTTGTAAATTCTTTTATGTAGGTTAGCATTTCTAATTGGATCTATTGTGTAAAAAAGTCTTATGCCAAGTACCTATCGTATATGAAATGTTGAATTGTGGATAATGCTTAGTATTCCTGTGGGTTTGATTGGAATGGTAGAACTTTGTAAGAACTGCAGGTGTGGTGTGTGATGGCGTTCAAACCAAACTTTTTTTTTACCTAATTCAAGTCATTTGCCACGGCCTAGAACCGTGGCCAAATTATAGCTCTAGTCCACAAAAAAGCATACCCCACGGTCCATGTTAGCATTGGCCACAGTTGAATGCTGTGGCAAAAGGGTTATTAGCCACGGCCCATGGAACGGTTCAAAACCGTGGGCAAAAAACAAGTTTTGGCCACAGCCCATAGCTGTGGCAAGAGATTAGCCACAGGCGCATTGGCAACGGTCGTGCAACAGCTTATAGCCGTGGCAAAAGGTCTTTAGCCACGGCCATAAACCGTGGCTAATGCTCAGTATTCTTGTAGTGTAAGGGAGGATTTTATCTCTCCTAGGTGGCACTCTAATATGAGAGATAGTCTTTTTCTAATAGCCTACAATACCACGTGGAACCTATTTAGAGAGTTTGAGTATATTTCTACTTCCTATATATTTTACCAAAGAAAAAAAACTTGCTAAAAAATAGTTTTCTCTCTCCTAGATGGCTTTCTATCATGCTTTCTACCATGCCACATAAAACCTCCTTAGAGAGTTTGATTGTATTTCTACTTTCCATGTTTGGGCAAGAGAGTTCTAATTGGCAACCATATATAGAAAATGTTGCTAAAAAATAGGTAATTCTAAGTCAAATTTGGAAACTACCAAGTATGGTCGCAAACCAATCCTATTCGCCATGAATTGATAAGAAAAGACCTACTAAAAAGGTCTAATTAATCTGATAGAAAACGTTGGTATGATCTGCTCAAGAAGTTCATATTTAAAAATGCACTGCATTATTAAATTTATTAAGTGTTTTAACTAATTAAGGAAATAATTTAAGGAAACAAAGGATTTTTTTTTGCCCAAATAGCGTACAACTTACTAATGACCCTAGCGTTCCTTATATTTGTGGGAAACTGATGAGAATACAGTTGGGTACCAAGTTAAGTCCATACCAATTCCTGCCTAATTGTTTTATTTTTATTTTTTATGTAGAGACTTATTGAGTACATAAGCGTGAAATAGATTTTAGCTTTTGAAATGTGCAAGATTAAAAATGGTGAAATATCAACGAAGCATTTTTGTATTGTTTGGAAATCAATGTCTAACCCGTATTTATATTTTTTTTTCCGATAATCAATGTCTATTGTATGGCAATTATGTTAGGTTGCTTATGATTCAATAACTGAAAAGCGCTTCCTTTAGAGTTCAGATGCTCATGGATGTAAGGATGTTATCCGTCATTACATCAGCTCACATTAATTGGGTCTTAGGGACATTATAGACCATGCATCTTGCCTAGACTCCCAGAGGCACATATATTTTACGGTCATGTGAGTGGGGTGGTTTACACTTTACACACAAAAAGGTGGTTTCTCTGGGAATTCAACATACACACTCCAAGCTGCGTGCAACAATTCTAGAGAGGACATGTTAGTTATAAAACAATCCTTAAATAGACGACCTTTGAGAGTTAAGGATACAAGTTTTGGAGTAGACATCTTGATCTTGCAAGACTTCCTGTTGTACTCATTTACTACTACCAAGTTCTGAAGTTGAGGAGCACAGATGATAAGACTATTGATAGGTCCAATATTACAGTATTTTAAGCTCAAATTTTCCAAAATAGGATAATTCAATACTACTTCACCAGGGGAAATAGAGCATGAATTAATTTCAAAATTTTAAGTTGCATTGAACTGGGAAGTCAAGAAACTACGGAACTTGATGATACTGAGATTGTTGATTATATATATATATATATATATATATATATATATATATATATATATATATATATATATATATATATATGGGGTAGGTTCCGTTTACAACACTTTTTTATACAACGTTTTATACAATACCCTTAAAATGTGAATTAAGCCTTGATTCCTTGTAGATATGATCTCCACACCATGGAGATCATCTCCACAAAAATTCAGCTCATTTAAAATTCATAATCATGAGAAATATTGTTCTCAACCTATGAATTTTTATCAACGGTCTAGAAATATCGATTTTGTAACTTTTTTTTTGGCAAACTTAGAAATGTTCAAAGGACCCAATTTTTGTGGAGATCACATCCATGGTGAGAACATCTTATCTACAAAATATTAGCCTTTAAAACATCTTGAAGGGTCCGGTGGGAGGTATTGTATAAAGCGTTGTATAAAAAGTGTTGTAAACGGAACCTACTCCTATATATATATATATATATATATATATATATATATATATATATATATATATATATATATATATATATGTTGTTGAACTGCAACTATAATCCAGTTAATGATTGCTCCACATCACAGTATCGATCACAAGATAATTGGAAGTTTTGTATATCGGAATCATCACAGAGTAACAAAACTTGGTCCACGAATTCTAAAGTTTGTAAGGTTGACATGTAGTACTTAACACAACCAAATTGAAACTAATTTAGTGATGATCGAGTTAGATAATGATTCATCTATTTGTATGGTTCTCCAAAATGGTAATGAAGGAAATGAGAGCAATAATGACGACATGGTTAAGATGTTGTTTGATTAGCTGCTGAAAAAGCACATCCTTCAAAGGAAGAAACCAAATTAAAGGAGAATCTCAGGAGCAATTGTGTTTTTGGGGACTTTTCCACAAAATGCATGAACTGAATATAAAACATAATGTTGTCACCTTCTCATCTATTTTGAATGCTTGCAAGTAAACTATACTCTATAATCCTGTTATGTCATGATATGTTTCTCTCTTTTTTCTCAAGATAATAGAGTTTGATGTGAGTGTAGCAGGGGCATTGAGTTTGATAGTACAACTAGTCTAGACAATATGCGTTCAATTTGTGTTCAATTCCTATATGTAATGCATATATGCAATATAATTATGTTGGTCATGCAATTGCACGTATTACATGATTGAGCGGTAGAGAATTATTGAAGAAGCTAGAAAATTCTTAACAAGTGCAGAAACGTTGGCAGTCTATGTGATTTGGACAAGACACAGTAAGTCAAAACAAGTTTGCAGTGGAGAATATATAACCAAGTATGGAACACATGGAGAATGGTAGCTAGCAATATTAGGAAGCACTCAAGACTCGGTAACGAATATGTTAGAATAGAAGAATGTGTATTAGCGAGAAATATGATTGTGAGTGTATGGCCCAAGGAATTAATTACTACTTACTATGAAATTCAGTGTGATATGGATAGGGGATGAGTTTGGTTTGAGGATGACGACTGGGCAAGAAAAAGCTTAACTCAACATTGTCTTAATTTGAAGGTGTTGTACATCCAAGCTCGATCAATGCCTAAAGTAGAGCTCAAGGCTTTCAATGTCCTGTTCAAATTCATAAACAAAATATATCCACTAAAAACCTTATGCATAATAGTGTGGCAGTATATGCAGGGGAGTCACTCAAATGTAGGTGAAGATACTGGCCTGGACAAAGATAAAGCTTCTGAAATTACTAACACTTTAAAAACTAAGACCACTGATGCTATTTTAAAGTTGCAAAGTTGTTAAAACTTAGATACTCAATAATTAGCTCATTATCTTGCATTAATTCTTCTAAATATTTCCTATTCCTTTTTATAATTTCGCGGACATCTAAGTGTTAAATTTTATAGGTTAAATTATGGATTTTTTTTTTTTTTTTTTTTTGATATAGTCCATGGTACGAAGGTTTTTCACATTATAGAGCGTTGGTATTTTAGCTATGAGAGCATGTAACATTTTTTTTTAAAGCAATTATGTAGGGGATTGTACCTCTGTTGATTGTTTTACTATGAGTTTTTACGAAGCAGTTTAAAAATTGTCATTACTAAAGGTGAACGTGTATATGCTTGACTTGATAGCTTCATTTTTTTTTTTTATGGGAAAAAATTCAATTTTTGTGATACCTAAAAGAGTCCGACTATATGGGATTTCTTAAAGACTACAATGTATATATACAAATAATAGATTGCTTAGAGACTACAAAGTGCAAAATTTTGAAATGGAATTGGATTAAAAAAATTCATCCTATATATTATGCAAAATAACTGAAAGAGGCGGGCGTATGTACGGGTCAAAATCTAGTATCGACTGTTATATTGGAGTGAAGATTGGACGAAATCTTGACTTGTCATCTTGTTGTAAAAACAAACGAGAGAAAAATCTAACATCCCATCAAAGACCATTAATACTGAGTAGTTGAGAATGCTCCCAGGCACCCACATCAGCCCCCTTTTTTTCTCGGAATGACACATCAGATTTTTCTTAAAAAAAGTAAATATACGCCCTTTTTTGTAGATTTCAATTGTCCGTGACTCACTCAAAATAGATAAAAACCCCATTCTTAAATCTCCAAATTCAATTCTTTTCTACTTCACATTTTTTTTTTGTAGATTTCAATTGTTCCTAACTCACTCAAAATAGATAAAAACCCCATTCTTAAATCTCCAAATTCAATTCTTTTGTACTACTAAATTTTTTTACTCTTTCTATTCTCTTTGGTTCGTTCGGAAATTTAAAACCCGTTCTTTTTCACAAAGATTATTTCTTTATTTTGATTTTATTGTTCTGGTAATTGTAGTGCAATCCTAAGTTTTTCCACACTTGATGGTAGTTTGATAGTCGTAGCTTTTTTGGGTATTCCAGTGTCAAGCAAATGGACAGAACTCTTCCTGATGGCTCCTTTGCCAATATGGATTTTGTGACTTACCAAAAAGGTGGATGGTTCAGAAATCAAGCAAGTGAAGGATCCTCTTCCTGAAGGTTTCTTTGAGAAGGATGATGCCCACACAAAGAGGGACGTTGTTGGTTCAGAAGTCAAGCAAGTGAAGGGTGCTCTTCCTGAAGGCTTCTTTGATAACAAAGATGCAGATCAACGTGCACGTGGCATTGAGCCTGTTAAAATTGATATCAATGAAGTTCTTCTTCTTATTCTCGAATCTCCTGCATGCGTGTCTGATGTTTGTAATTACAATTTGCTCATTCAATTGTGTAGCACTTTGAAGTAACAGTACTTATTGTAACGTGTTAAAAGTCGGAATATTAACTTCCATTAATAATTTTACTGTGATCATGAGTTTTTAGCCCGGCTTAAAACCTTTAGGACTATTTTTTTAAAGGTTAAGTATTTATGTATCTTATTTTGTATAGTCATGGCTTTTTTTTTTTTGTTATTCTATCTGGTATTATTTTTAGAATTGTAGTTCATTTGATTCTCCACTGCACTTTGTGTTTGTGTGTGTGTATGTGTATCTCGCGAATATTCACCCGATTATGTATGCACTATGTTAATTTTAAAAGGGCGCATCTGTTACATAGTGTCTTGATCTGTTTTCATTTAGTATATGTCGTTGTTATTTGCGAACTATATAAAACTCAAATAACTATTGATTTGGACTTAGACAACAAATGCAAGTATCTACAGCACACACCTTATTATTTCTCCTTTTCATTTTATGGGTTTGACCTTCATGATTGCAGAGCAACAAGAATCGTCCGCTAGCAACTAGATAGGACCTGTTGCCAAAATGTCACTTCCGAGCTATAGGTAATATCTCTAAGATTAGCTTTGTGTTTTGATGAGATGATCTGAATCTGAGGTTTAACTGATACTTTTTGTGTGGCTGGATTCTTTGAAATTATTGGTTACATTTCAGATGTGCATCTGTTTCTTTTTGACATAGTAACAATTTTCTTATATTAAATTGCTAGGCAGGCTTTTGCAGTGACGAAAAAGCTTAGAAAAAGATCGAAAGCGACGGTGATCGTTTCCTACACCCAAGCTTCTCCCAACCACTGACAAAAGTGCGTAACTTCAAGCCAGGTGTATAATCATTATTATACATCCTATTTCTTTTTCCACTATGAAAGGTTTGGCTTGCTAGGCATTTGTCCTTAAGTCCTTCAAGGAGGCCAGTTGTTCGTGTTGGAGAGAGCGCTCGACCGTCGCCACAACTCTACTTCGGCTGAGCTTCTGAACTCTATTTCTTCCTCTTTTAAGCTCTTCCTTCTCTTATGGGACTTGAAGCCAAGTATGAAGATGAGGCTTTTCTCCCCTCGATAGATCTGACAAAGCACGCCTTACTAAACAGGGGCACTTAGCTATCCCTAAAATGATTCAACCGAAAAGCGAAGGCCAAGGACAGGGGGTCATGGAAGTGTTTCGAGCCAAGTGCCTAGACGAAGTCTGACCAATTTTTACTAATAGTCTTAACGTATCTCTCTCTCTCTGGATCATTTCTTTAAGTCAGCATAACAAATCAACTGATTGTTCTATATTTAGTTGTGTGTCTGGTAATGCGATCCTTTTTTTTTTTTTTTTTTTTTTCTGTAGGCTATGGGATCTTCTTTTGAAGTTTGTTGATCGCACACGTAAGCGTATTTGCCCATCATATCCAAAAGATGTTTATACTAGAGGCTGTGATGGTGTTGTGAATGATAAGCATAGAGTTCGCATGTTGAAGGGTCTTCAAAGTCATGCCAAGGACAGGGGGTCGTGGAAGTGTTTCGAGCCAAGTGCCTAGACGAAGTCTGACCAATTTTTACTAATAGTCTTAACGTATCTCTCTCTCTCTGGATCATTTCTTTAAGTCAGCATAACAAACCAACTGATTGTTCTATATTTATTTGTGTCTCATGGTACTGATCCTACTTTTTTTTTTTTTTTCGTCAGGCTATGGGATCTTCTTTTGAAGTTTGTTGATCGCACACGTAAGCGTATTTGCCCATCATATCCAAAAGATGTTTATACCAGAGGCTGTGATGGTGTTGTGAATGATAAGCATAGAGTTCGCATGTTGAAGGGTCTTCAAAGTCATGCCAAAGGGAATGATAACATATTGGTAATATTACTCTGAATTTCTCTGTGCATCATAAATTATTTTATATTGCAATTTAATCGGACAAATAGAGTTAAATAAATTGTTTCTTCTTCCAGTGCAATGATGAGAAAGAATACTACTCTGTTACTTTTTCCCCTCAGCCAGTTTCTTCAGATGACATTGAGGTTTCTGAAGGTTCTCAACGTCGGTCGACAGGACTCAATAACTCCAGAAATGGAATCAATGATGGTGATATATTTTGAAGAAAGGAAAGTTTTTTAGTTGGAAGGACCAAAAGTGCAATACTTAGATTAGATAGGAATAGTTGTGTAGGGGATTGTGGAGAAAGGTTGGTTCTTTTCTGATCATGCTATTAACAGAAGTGTAGGTAGTAGTAATGGTGCAAAGCAACAATCTAATCGGCATTCGTTACGTTCAGGTACTTATTGTTTTGCCCAAGTTGTTTATATATTTGTTTTTAGTTCTCTTGAAATTAAGTCATTGTTATTGCTTATTGTTGTAATAGAAAAGCATTCCAGCAGTTTTGGTAGAAATCATCATTATAGGGACTGTGATGCATACCACAACGGTGAGAGATCAGTCCAAGGGGCTGAGAGATCATTATTCATACAGAGATCCTTATCCCACTGCTTTTGAGGTGTCCAATTACTTCACTGGTAGGAATGATGCATATAAGCGTTCACAGTCTATGGTAGTATCGAGGGAAAAATGGTGAGTTACGTTTCTCAACGAAAAGCAACAGATTCAAGAAAAGAGTATAACAACAACAAGTCTTTGGGGCAGCTTTGGATTTGGAAGTATTCAGAAGGCTATGTTTGAAAGGCGTTTTCCCTCTCTTGAAGCTGAAGAAAGGCAAGTAAGTCCTGATATATCTAGAGTCCCATCTCCTAGAACTTCGTCCATGATTGGACTTGATGGGCTGGCTTCTTCTATGGCAGAAGTGTGTGCCTTAACTGGAAGCAACAACACAGTAAACTCATCTGTTCAACAGAACACTCCTCTCATCAGCAGCTGTTGCATGCCACTTGCATCCATCAATAACTATGCCACCCCTGCTCAAACTAGCATGGTTGCACCATTCACTGGCCTCAAGTCCACTTCGGCTTTCCCCGTTACCCGAAAGGTCAACGACATCACCTTTATCTCTAGCAATGGAGGAAAAGTTTCTTGCACGGAGAGAAATATCAACACCACCCAGCTCAAGTGGGAATTTAATCTTCTTGGTAGGCCAATGGATGTTTGCGACTTTAATCGTCGTGATTGGATTAATGGGTCGGAAAGGAGGGTAGCTCCGGGATTTGTTAAAGGGGGTGATTCGGTCGTTTGGTCGAGGAAATTTTCTGATCAGGTCTGTCATCGTTCGGCTTTACAACATGTACTGGAAACTATACGGGGTGCGAAGAGAATGATAATGGGTCGTACCATTCAAGAGACGGGAATTAATGGTGTTTGTGATAACAAGGCGATTCGAATTGATGTTGGTATGTCCAAAGGGTGTGGTGATGGATTGCCTTAGGTGTTGGAGATTGATAGCAATTCGGAGTTGCGTGTTTTGTCGGTGAAACCATTGCCTCAGAAAAGAAGAAGACGTTACGAATGTCAAGGAAGGGATTGGAGTCTTGAAACCAGAACATGGAACACAACAAATACAAGTTGAAGCTTTGGTCAGTTTCACTTCAGTGTCTCATACGATGCAGTCTGGAATTGAATTGGTTGCTAGACAAGTGATTAATATATTTTAAATCTTTCTTACCATATATTACTAAGCTTTATTGTAAAAATGAAATGACGTTTTTGAGGGTCTACTAGCTCTATGACTGGATTCCCTCTCTGAAGTGGTAGTAAACTTTGGTAATAGTTATGCTTAATTCGAATTATTTAGAAGCCAATGCTCAGAGCTATTTATTTTCATAAAAATGAATCGAGGGGATATACGGATACGCCTCACTTTCACTTCCACTCCCCAAAACCAATACTTCCAGCACTGCAGACGTTAAAGTTGTTCCATGATGATAGAGATTACCAATTACGATGTTCAAGAAAATATTATTAGTTGAATTAAGGATGACCAACTGATAGGATGATTAATATCTCAGTAATTTCTATTATGATGTTAGTTGGTTAGGTTCACTCTTAAATAGAAAGTGAAACTGATGATGAATTTCAAGATGAAATGAATCTTAGGAACTATAAATCTTCTGAAATTGGAGCAAAAGATATTCACAACTGATTTGCCGAACTCAATACTTAACGCCCCAAAACTATCTAAATGTTGTCTTGCAGCACCTATATATTATCCACAACAACTGATGGGGCTGAGCTTTATACTTGCACCCCATAATTATCTAGACATTATCTTGCAGCACCTATATCATCGCAGAGGCTTATTTTGCAGTGAAATCTTAACACGAGCTAGCACAAACATGAACAGAGCTATTATATAGGATCTAGGAATAGGATCCTGTTTTATCTTGACGAAACTAGGAATTAAATTAAATACACACAAATTAAATAATGTTATCTTACTTGCATAGAAATTCAACTCAAATGTCCAAGGATAAATTTAAGAAGTCTTATACAGTTAAAACTCTAAAGCTAACTCAGTTCTTACACAATTACAAATCCTATAGTGTCACATATCTTAAACTCCCCAACGCCCTTAGCACCTCCAAGAGTTTTAACACCCCAAGCACAGGTGACAATATAAATAATTCCCCCAAACACTTGCAACTTAATCATAGCACTGATAAAACCCATCACCAAGAAGGGCACTGGAAGACAACCCAAACGCCGATGCAAATGCGCTTCCAATACGACCCAAAGGTTGTTGATACAATCAAGTAAGTGCTGGCAAAGAAGACAATTTCTAAATCATTATTAGCTGCAGTGAATAAGAGCAGCAGCTATAAGAAGAGTTAAAGCTTTAGCCAAAGAGAGGAAGAGTTGTTCAGGTTTACCTTATGGATGAAGAAAAAATATATACCTCCAGAATTGCTCGGTACAATAGGCGATGTATTCTTACACTGAAAAGGAATAATGGTACGAATTGTTAATTTTTATTTTACACACTTTATATATATTCTAACAAAATAATATATTGAAGGGTCTAACCTTATGCGAATATATTGAAGGTTCTAACCTTATGCGTCATAGAAGAATTATGATGTCTGCAAATACAAAGAGCAACCATAGAGAAATTTTTTTTAAAAAGCATAGAAGAAAACATCCACAACTAATGGAATATCAAAGTCACACTGGTATGTAACTTGAGAAATAAAAAAATACCGTTTTATACTCTCATTTGATTTTAAGATATTGTATAGATGTAAGTAACTGATATCTATATTTTTCTTTATGCCTTTATTACAGAGGAATTGATACACACACAGGAATTAAATGAGCAACAGAGCAATCATTTAAGTAATAGTACTGGTATGAACTTACTGATTTTATAATGACATAACAATTTTAATATCCTTTCCACAGGAAATGCCTAAAGTTGACCCTTTTTTGGTATAATTCTCAAACAGTCAATGTTGAATCTACAAAGGAACAGACTGCTAAAATAGCTCGGCTTAATCGAAGTCGTTTGTTGGCTTTAAAGAAACGTAATCATTTGTTGGCATCCAAGGAACACAACTTGCGTTCAAATAAAGGTAAAATTGTATTTTATATTTGATTGAGGATTAATTAAAGTTTTTGAAATTTCATATTTTTTATTACACAGGCCAAATAGGTACTTTGAATCTTACAGATGCTATGCGTCGTATAATGACTTCAATATCTCAAATCTCAAATATCAGTGAAAGGAATAAACGATTGCAAAAGCAAAAAAAAATTCATTGTGATCTAAGCAAGTATACTAACAGTGATGGTATGTGTTTTCTTCTTCAATTTTGATATTTTATTCAAAATGTTTGCCAAATTCACAACTAATTTTTATATTTTAGGAGTTCATGACTTTGGACCACCAACTGAAGAATGTATGTATTGTGGAGCAATTCTTTGGGAAGAAGAAAGAAACAACAAAGGAAAATCATCTGTTCCAACATTCTCTATATGTTGTGGAGAAGGAAAAGTTCAACTTCCACTATTTGAGGCTACCCCTGAGTTTCTTAATAAACTCTTAGACTTGAAAGGAGGAATAAGATCTACTAAATTTAGAAGATATATACGGACATACAACTCCATGTTTCAATTTACAAGCAGGAGGGAAGATAGATAAGACTATCAATGATGGAAGAGGTCCTTATTTTTTCAGAATAAGTGGGCAAAATCATCATAAAATTGGGTCTTTTCTTCCATTCAAAAATAAGCCTCCTCAATTTGCCCGATTATATGTATATACGATACTCAAAATGAATTGAAGAATAGGATGCAAATATTCAATGAATATAATGAACTTCCTGATCCTGCAATTGTTGATGGATTGATCAAAATGTTTGATCAACACAATAAAGTTGTACAGTCTTTTAGGATGGCTAGAGACAGATTTAAAGAAGATCAAATGATTGATGTCCGCCTAAGACTTATTAATTCTCGACAGAGTGATGGAAGACAATACAATCTGCCAACTGGCAATGATGTTGCAGCTTTAATTGAAGGGGATGGATTTAATGTTAATGATTTTAGGGACATAATTGTTGAAACTAGAGGAGGTTTGGAGAGAATAAATGAATTGCATCCTAAATTCATGGCTTTGCAATATCCTTTAATGTTTCCCCATGGTGAAGATGGCTATAGACCTGGGATTCCTTATAGAAGATTTCCTAATAGTGAGGAAAATGAAAGAGTTTTTAATATAGATGATCATAAAAGAGATACGGTTAGTATGAGACAATATTGGGCTTTTAGACTGCAAAGAAGGACACTAGAAAGTCGCCTACTCTAGATAGGTGGACGTTTACGTCAAACAGTCATTGTTGATGGTTATACATGTATAGAAGATCAAAGAATGTGTTGGTATCGGACACACCAAGAAGAAATTAGGGCTGATTTATACAACAATGTGATGGATGCAGTGGTCGCAGGTATATAAGTAATATTATTTAATTTTTAAATTTTATTTCCATTAGCTTATAATTTGTTTTAATCTATCAATAACCTGTTTTAAAATAAACACAGGTGATACTACATCAGCATCAATTGGTAAACGTTTGATCCTTCCATCAACATTTCTGAGGAGGCCCTAGATACATGATACTGAGACCTACCAAGATGCTATTGCCATATGTAGATGGGCGGGACCACGATCTTTTATTCTTGTGGACTTGCAATCCAAATTGGAATGAAATTTTAGTTATCTACAAAAAGACCTTGGACTATTGCCTAATGATGTTCCCCGGCGTTGTGTGTCGAAAGTATTCAAAATGAAGTTGGAGTGCATTATGAAAAGATTGCATTATGGAAATCATTTCGGCAGAGTCATCATTAAAAGTTATAATCACATACTTTTTTTTTTTTTTTTTTTTTTTTTTTTTTAGAATAGATAATGTCCAAGAAGACTATAAATTGACGTAGAGGAAAAACCTACAAAATGTGAAACAATAGTTAATAATTTATTCATAAATGTGAAATTCATGTTTGCTATTAACTGTAAAATGTAAATTTATGTGTTTTAACATCCTATATTTAGACAGGGAGAACACACATACTAAACTATTATTATTTTGAAGTCCGAAAGCACCAATTGAGCCATGTTTTTTTATGGAAAAACAAAGTGCATTGTGGCTAAGATAATATATAGTCAAAGTTGTTAGAAACCGGATCGTGAATGAAAGGAGAGATGGAGGAAAAAGAAGGAAGCTACCTTCACCGGTGAAAAAACACACTAAGCTGTTATTATTTTGAAGTCCGAAAGCACCAAATTTTAGAAGTAAAAAGTCCGAAAGCACCCACTCAAGAATAACTCCCCAATGAAATGAAAACTGTCCTCATAGAACTCTCAAGCCACAAAAGCGAGAACTAGCATCCATCTAACAGAAAACTACCATTTTTTTTGTTGTGTCCAGTGTCATTTACTTAGTTGATGTACTTTAGTACCCTTTTAAATTCAATTTGTTAAGATTGATGCTTACGGTTTGTCTCATTTTTCGAAAGTGATCCATCTATTTTACTTCTTAATAGGAAGATATATTTCTTACTTATTGATAAGATCATATACCTTTATAATTATTTAAAGACTGCTACTAAATAAATTTTTCTTTGTTGTGTAAAGTATTGTATGTTATTGAATTTCAAAAACGAGGGACCGCCACATGCTCACATTTTATTGTTTTACATCCGGAAGATAAATAAATTTTTCTTTTTTGTGTGCAGTATTGTATGTTATTGAATTTCAAAAACGAGGACTGCCACATGCTCACATTTTATTGTTTTTACATCCGGAAGATAAAGCTAAAAGTGCTTCGGATATAGACAAGATGATATCAGCTGAATTGCCAGACAAAGCCAGTGAACCTCTACTGTATGATATTGTAGTCCAAACAATGATTCATGGTCCGTGTGGTGAGAAGAAAAAGGGTTCTCCATGTATGGACACTAAGAAGAAGAAATGTACAAGGAAATTTCCAAAGGATTTTTGCAGTGAAACGACATTTGATGAGAAAGGTTTTGCAGTTTATCGAAGGCGAGATAATAAAAGAACTACAGTGGTGGGCCGTAAAAATTCGGTTGAAATTGACAATCAGTGGGTTGTTCCTTACAACCCTGAACTTACTAAAGAATTTCAGTGTCACATCAATGTTGAACATTGTAACCGTTCACGGATGATTAAGTACTTATTCAAGTACATTTCAAAAGGGAAAGATCGAGCTACAGGTATTGTTGAAGAAAATAATGTCTATGACCAAGATAACTAAGTATGGTCGTACATCAAGTTGATGAGATTAAGCACTATCTAGACTTTAGATATGTATCTGCATCGGAAGCAAGTTGGAGGATTTATGAATTTGACATCCAATACAGAGATCCTTACATTTGAAAGAATGAGTTTCCATCTTGAAAATCAGAGAATATTGTTTTTTCGTGCAAATGGGGATCCATTTGAAATTGTTGCAAGTGAAAAAAGACAAAAACTATGTTCACCGAGTGGATCGTATTAATGAAAAAGACCCGAAAGTGGAAGACATCTTACATATGTTGACTTCCCTTTACAATTTGTGTGGGACAGAAATGCAAAGGTTTCAATACATTACAATTTCCAAAGAAAAATTTATATTTGAAATTACATATAAAATTTATATTTATTCATAACATACATATTTGTTAATTTTTTCAGGAATGGAAAAGAAGAAGCCAATGATTGAAGATTGGAAGAATATTCTATGCTCAGCCAACACAAGGGGAAAGATAGATACTATATGCGTATGCTTCTAAACATTGTAAAGGGAGCTAGAAATTTTGAAGAAATCGAACTGTTAATGGTACTCTCTATGATGATTACAAGTCACCTTGCCGCGGCGCTTTGGTCTTTACAAGATGACAATGAATGGCATCTTGCCATTAAAGAAGCGGGTGAATGGTCTTCAAATCCGTCATTCGCCAGTTATTTGTAACACTCTTAGTGTTTTGTGAGTTATCCAATGCTATTGATATGTGAACCGCCATTGGGAGTTACTATCGATGATATCTTAAGGGCTAATCCAAATTTATCCGAATCGAACTGGAAAGGAAAACACTTCTTGAAGTTGAAATTCTAATGAACGAGAATGGGTGGAGTCTAAAAGATTATAAGTTTGATATATCGAAGCGGATGAAGCCGGAGAACGAGAATGATACAAGAGGAACTAAATTATAATTGCAATTTACTTTCCTCCACGGTATTTACGACTTCATGGTGGATTGAATGTCGAACAAAAACTGTTTTTGATCTTTGTCATTAGCTACCATTTGAAAGTAATCTTTGGAAGTCTCTTCTTTGTATATGGAAGTGGAGGAACAGGAAAAACTTATCTATGGAAATACAATAATTGCAAAGTTAAGCTCTCGAAAGAAAAAATAGTTCTACCTATAGCATCATCAGGCATAGCATCTCTTTTATTACCAGGTGGTCGAACTGCCCACTCGAGGTTCAAAATTCCCATTCGATCAGATGAATCTACAACTTGCAATGTTACACTAAAGATGCACTTGGCAAAACTCATTCAGAAAACATATTTGGTCATATGGGACGAAGCACCAATGAGTAAGAAAAATGACTTTGAGTCTGTTGACAAGACATTTAGAAACATAATGTCTGTGATTGATAAAAGCTTGAAAGATAAACCATTTGGCGGGAAAACAGTTGTTTTGGGAGGTGACTTCAGGCAGACGCTTCCAGTTATAGAAAAAGGCTCAAGAGAAGCTATTGTATCAGCTTCGATAAACAGATCCTACTTATGGTGTCACTTCAAGGTTTTTCGTCTTTCCATAAACATGCGTTTGAGTAGAATAGATTCTACATCACCAAGTACCCAATCCGATGTAGAATTTAACAATTGGATATTAGCTATTGGTGAAGGAAAACTGCCCAGTCAATCATTATGCGAAGGGGAAGAACCATCATGGATTGAAATACCTGAAGATCTAATTATTTGTTCAGAAGGAGATGGGATAGAAGAGATTGTAAATACTGTTTATACAGAACTTTCAAGGAACTACAAAGATGTAGAATACTTGAGAAGTCGATGCATTCTGACACCTACGAATGCTTCTGCAGATGAGTTAAACAAATATGTTCTCTCATTAATTCCAGGTGAAATACATGAATACTTGAGTGCAGACACATTAAGTGCGGCATCTGATAAAATCGCAGATCAAGACATTTTGTATCCTACAGAGTTCCTTAACACTCTTCAAATATCAGGGATTGCGAATCATCAAATTCAACTAAAAGAGGGAGCTCCTATCATGCTTATTAGAAACATAAACCAGAGTAAGGGACTTTGCAATGGTACTCGGATGAAAGTGACAAAAATAACAGATTATGTCCTAAAAGCAGAAATCATTACTGGAGTACGAAGTGGAGATGAACACACCATTCCTCGGATTGTGATGAAGTCAGAAAATAAAAATTGGCCTTTTGTCTTACGCCGAACGCAGTATCCAATAAAGCTTTGTTATTGTATGACAATAAACAAAAGCCAAGGCCAAACTCTAAGCAGTGTTGGAGTATATCTCAAAAATTCAGTATTTTCGCATGGGCAGTTATATGTTGCAGTGTCACGTGTGACTTCACGCTCTGGCTTGAAGATTTTATTAAACGACAGAGAAGACAAATTGCATCAGCATACCAAAAATATTGTCTTCCAAGAAGTCTTCAACAATCTTCCTTGACATTCTCTACTCATCACTGTCATTGTAAGTTTTTTTTTATTTACCTTTCTCTATTATGTTGTTAGCAGGGAGGTGCAGGTGCTTAAGCACTTTGTCCACTTCACCCCTCGGCGCTTAAAAACAAACTTGGTTAGAGTGAACATATCTCATATATCCTTAAATTCTGGATCATGGTTAGTTATAATAGTGTCCTTTTTATTATTCCTGTCTCATTTTCAATTATCTACTTTATTTAAATTTTTGTATCGAGTCATTTTGAATGTTCTTATGACACATTTCTTTAACATACTTTTACACCTCTGTTGGTAAACTAATATTATTTCATCTTTATCGAACAATATTCTTTCTTCTCTTGCACCAAAAATAGGATCAATGCAAGAATGAGGAACCCATTAACGTGTCAACAAAAAGGCTAGAGTCGTCTAATTGTATCTTACATCTTCCTCCTGTCACCACTGTGGTGAGTCCAAATATATTCCGCTAAACCATAAGTGGAACACTATATACGCCCATTTGTCAAACCAGATGTAATTAATCACGCTGCCAGGCAAAATTACTATCATTTTTTGTGCCATTTCTTAACGCCCAGGAACTGTTCTTTGCCAACCATGTTCCTTCAGGAACACCCCTACCTCTTCCGAGGACTTGATTTGGTGCGTGTACTATCATATTAGACTCAGGAGTTTGATCTCTCCATAACACTATATGCTCCTTGCCTCTCACTGGGCCATTCTTTGTACTGGCAATAGCTGAACCAGAAAAGGCCTGCATTTGCCCGGAATCATAAATCCTGTTCCATTGATGAGCCAATATCTTTTGCATGTGCCAAAGGAAGGTTAACTCGCCTACAAGAATCAGAATTTCGATTCCATGATGATTGGATATCATCCATCTCTCCACCTCTGCCCCACTTTCCTATTTCAAATGAGGAGCTATATGATGTTGTAGGTCTCATATTGTTTTCGCTCCATTTTCTCGCCATATCCACTTCCCGCGGGGAGACCCATGTAAAGATTGAATCCTCCTCCTACGGAAGTCGGGAGTTCGTTCCATTGTGATTCGAGTCTTTCCTATACCTCTCCCCCACTTACCAATTTCCAATACATTATTCATTTGCTCCAATTCCTCTATGAGAGCGGTTGTGAGTAGAGTGAATTGCTTCTATATTTCCTCTTCCCTGCCTCCAAGCAACACCAGTATCTTTCTTGATTTTGCAAAGCTGGCGATAGCGGTGAAGAAGTCCCGAAACCCTATCTCGCCTTGGTGTCAGTGACGGTGGAATGTTACAAAAACTCAAATATTCAGAGGAAACTTACTGAATACAATCGTATTAAAAATCTTTAACTATGCTCCAATGACTTACAATCCCACATGACTTGATGCATAAGCAGGACATATACCTTCACATAAGCACTTCCAAAGTTTATGGAAAAGTGATTAAGTTATCCATTTTGCTTCTTTATGGTAGTCCCTTTTTAATGTCCACATTTTTTTTTTAGTTCCCACTTTTGATTTTCGTTTAAATTATTCTAATATATTGTATGACTTTTCAGTCTTTAATCACAACAGGACCAATTTCATTTACAAAATCTTCTCTATTCACATACTCTACTCTAAAGAAAATTTCATTTTTTTGGGATTTAGTAATATGTAATTTATTTTAATCAATTTCTTTAAGTTGGCCCACTTTAAATTCATTCTTAAAGATATATGTCTGCATAAATATTAAGCATCAATATGACTATCACAAGTACAAATGATATAGAAATATAAAGTTTATCTCAACTCACATAACTTTCTATGAATACATACCTTTGTGTATGCTTATATCTGCTTTTTACATCGGTGTTAAGAAACAACCTTATCTTGCTTCATTGGTGGTTGATTCTTATGTTGAGTAGTTATTACCCTACATAAAAAGATAGTTACAAATATGATACAAATGACACATCAAACAATGGAATTTAGAAACACCGAGCAGGACCGACTTTAAGCTTATAAAGAAGACCACCTATCCTTATCTGCAGACAAAAATCTAGACAAAAGAAGGCCGGGAAGTAAAGCGAAAGTAAAGCGTAAAAAAATTCGGAGTTAACCACCACACTAGCTAAAATAGGCCGAGAGAACCCAACACCAAGCCTCTCGGTTATATGCATGATTCAAGCGAAACTCCGAATTCCGCTTTCGAATTTCGGTTTTTCAAAAATCGAAATTTTTATCGAAATAATCGAAATTCGAATGAAAGAAATTCAATTTTATACGAAATTTGCTGGATTCGGGTTTTGGATTTACCGAATTCGAATTCCAATCCCGAACTATGGTTATATGATGCTTTCATGAGCTCTTTTATCGAGAAAAAAAGATCGCAATTCCAAGTCACCATGAACCGAAAAAGAAGTCACCGTTCAATTTTAGCTACAATACAAGCCTCAAGAAGTTATAGGAAAGTAAAGCATCAAACCTATGTTACTCACCCAAAGAAGACTAAATGCCAATAGAGACACAAATGTGATGTAAATTTTCCTCCCAACGCAATTATTCAACCACTGCACAAAACACAGGGATTTTGCATTTTTCATCAAATTCCAACAAGAAAATGATATACATCGGATAGGTGGTAGAGAAAGGCAAGCATAAGAGGTTTTGCCAAATAATAGTCCGATAATTATATACCATCTCTTAAACATGAATGCGGAGCATGGACCAGATAAAGAGAGTGAAACTCCACCTCCACCGCCTCAGTTAACTTAACTGCTTGAGCACCTTCATAATTTCCACCAAGTTAATTTTTATTGCCATATTGTACTGATTGTTATGCAATGGTAATTATTGGCTTAATGGCAATAAATGACTCAAATACTGACCGAGTATCAGGTAATGATCTTATATGTTTATGCTACTGCAATATTTTTAGTGTACATTTATTTTGAATTCAATGAATCAATGTGTCACCGAAGTTTTAATGATTTAAGCATATATATCTACTAATCGAATCTTTGCTCTGCCGCTTTTACAAAGATCCGGCAAAAGTAGGCGTACTAAACTGAAATAACACATTTTCCCTAATATAGTCAAAACCTCAAGTAGGCCACTTCAAGCAATGTAATTGGAATTATCTGTCGAACTTTAGAAGGTCATAAAGATAGTGTTGCAATCCAGTGAACTAAAGTCTGTCTAGACTCATTTTCATGCAGTCTATATTATTCTGTCTTCCAAGTGCATCCTACTTTATTTGAAATTTTGTTGAACTTATTTCATTGGATTTATTTCCCAAGGATATCAAACTTATTATTATTATTCATTTGAAAGGAAGTATTTGAAGGCTTCTGGAGTAAGGAAAGGATAGCCACTGGTGACCGGCTCAATAAACACCCTTGGATTCGGAGATGGTTTTTCATCCTCCTGTCACTTGGAAATATGTTTTCTGCTCTATGTTATGATGATCATCATGACCTTACTTGAACATGGTCTATTCTATAGGCTCATACATCTCAATCCTTGAGAGTTGAGTCATAAGGAGACCGTAACCAAAGCCTGGTAGATGAATCAGCTTGGTCGTGCCATGATTAATGGCTGGGGATTGTGATGGTGTCCCTTAGCTGTAGAGGATCATTCTCAGCAGCTTTCGGGTTGCTAGGGTGGTCGTGTGGTTGTCTGACAGGCTCACTGACAATCAATCTAACACAACTTACATCTTGGTTATACGTCTGTAAGAATCGTTTTATGATGGTAAGAAGAGAAGTTCAAGAAAGAACACTTTTGAGGGTTTTGTTTGTACGGTCTTAGGTGGTTCTACTGCCGAATTTACTCTAAAAGATGTAGCAAATTCATAAAAACAACTCTATGATTGAGCTACTTCAAACATCTTGATACTCAGATGTGTTCTATGTAGATGGGCCATTTATTTGGGAACGGCTCAAATAGTTAGGATATTGTACTGATTGGTTTCTCCTAATCATCCCTCACAGGCTAACATTATTAGAAACTTAGATATATAAGGAAGCGATCACGGAGCACCACATTGTGTGTGTTTCGGTATTGAGGAGGTTGAACTGTAATAAACTTAAGGAAGAAAAACTGAAAGATGCTTTGCACAATTATTTTTTCTCTTAATTTTTTTATCCATAAAAAGAATTGAATTGATATATGTCTAAAAACAGTGCAGCAACACCTAAATAATTAGTAACTAGGACCAGACCCAGACACAGACACTCTTATACGGAAGAACGACCCCCCACCCACAAACCAGAAAGCAGCAAATGAACAACAAGCAAAAAGATAGATAGCTTCAAACATTTTCGTATTTTTTAGGAATTGATACATAGTAATAATAACAAAACGCACTGTTACATTGAGTCAGAGCAAAAAAAGAATTTGTGAAACCAACTACAATTCTCACCGTCCATCGCACAACAAGATATCAAGTGCATTATCTCAACATTTTAACATTGTTCACTTTAGAGATTACTTCATGATTCGATTATGACTACATTAGGTCTCCCTATCAATTCCAACATACCTCCCCGCATTAGACTCCCTCAAGAAGGTCCTGTTTAAGCTCCATCAAGCCCGCGAAAGTACCACACTCCCTCGAAAGCAGGTAAAGGTGTTTTCTACAATTAACTGTAACAAGATTTCTAAAGATCCCCTAACCCAACAAAATTCCATGCCAAAATTTCCGGTTGACTGTAGAATTAACTTAACGATATTCCCTATTACATTCGACCAACTATAGTGCCATATAATTTCCAATTTATATCGCAATAGACTGGTAATAAGCCTTCATAAGTCCTTTAAATAAAAACCCCGGGACAAGTAGTACGGTGATCATTCTCCAACACCAAGAACTAATTAGTATGATCTCTCAAAAAACTGGAGCTTACCGAACAATCATGCTTTCCTTACAGACAACGTTATCATATCCATCATACAAACAACATTACCATATACATTGGGATTGTTTTCAAAAAGTTGAAGCAGGCATGTCAAACCAGGAAGAGATTTATAGAATGTATTCATGTAACGAATCATAAACCTTAGAGAAAATCACGCATTACCTAAAATTCGGTGTTACGTGGTCTCAAAATCAACCGGTGGCAAAAGAAGACTTCCTCTAAACCAAACCTAATCGCTAAAAAGAACAACCGGCCAAAGACTGAAACAAACTAACAAATATCCACTTTTTATGTTCAAAGGGACTCAGAATTTAAGAGGTCTTGAGTCATCTCCACACATTCTTGGTGAATCGGCAAGTCCAAAACAAGCCATTTTTCTTCATCTACTCCACACGCCATTTCTTTAACCGGATAAGTCCTCACCAATCTCAACACAAAATACATTTCTTGTTTCTTCCGCATTCCTATCGACTACCTAAACTCTTGCCGATTGGAGCACCGCCATGGCCAAAACATTTACTCGAAGTTGTTTTAATCATGAAGAAACGCGGGTTAAAATGTTATGAGCCCGATTGTTTTGTTAACCGTATTTAGTAAATAATCTCCACGTAAATAAGAAGTACAAAAGATGGCAAACAAGGTTATCATGGGAAACGGATCTCAAGATCACCTATCCCCTAGCTTTTGAACCCGTTATCCATCACAAAGCTAACATTATTAGAAACTTAGATATCGATGCCATTAACAATGGGTATGGCTCATGGGGTCCCTTATTCGGTAAGTTGTTCTTCGCTTTTCGGGTGATTGTTCACCGTATCCTTTCCTCAAAGGAGGATGATGGGGAGGCGAACAGGACTCCCACTATTGTAGTCCTCTCGGTCTATTCTCGCTTTCCTCAATTTTCTCCTTGCTTTGGGTCCGTATTGATCCATTCTTGCCTAAGCAGACAGGACCGATCCTTAAACAATGTGGAGTGGAATGCTAATCATTTTGTTCTTTACTTTTATTTTTGCTCAATTGCGCTTCTTCATCTTACTTATTTGTTTCTACACGTGCTTTGAATTGGAAGTGTGTATTTTGTAGATAGAATGTTACAAGCATGGGCTCGCATGTATAAGATAAATTTTGTTCCTGTTTGAAACGAGTCATTGGGTATGTAGTAGTATTGTTGGTAAAGAAGAAATGACGTTAATATGTGTTCTGTTGTATTCAGTATTGATGAACATTCTCTCGGCGGGGGCCATCCGTCCTATAGTGAAATTTCTTAGGAGCTGCTAAAAATCATAAAAAACAGCTGAAAAATTCTTCTAATATGCCCAAAACACAGCTGCCGCCACCGCAACTAGAACCTAATCCAATATCCAGAGTGAGATTAGTACAAAATGAAATATGAATTCTTCTTTTCGTTCTATGAAGATCAGGATGACAAGTATAGACTCAAGGCAGCAGACATTTCCATAGCAGCAGATACAACTAAATGGGGAAAAGGAACAGCGGAGGCTGTTGACACATAGAGAGGACGAAGCTCTTCAGTTGTGAGCGCAAAGAAACACACTCTTCGCATGCAACCCGTACCATCCTTGCAGAGGCATGTCTTATACTCTGCAGGGTGAAGCCAACACTCAAAAACTCCATTAGTATATTCACATAAATCACCCCTCCTGCACGCTCCCTTCCGGAACTCTGACAAGGAACACAACTGTAGTGAAACTTCCTTGGGTATCTTCTTCTAGCATTTGGTCATGAGAATATGCCCTTGAACAAGGTCTTCAAGAAAAACTTAATGACTAAACCATGTGATGGCTCTACCTTGGGTTTATTTATCATTCTTTACAGAAGAATTACGCCTATCAGTTTTCAAAGGTCACACAAAAGTATGCTGTAGAGTTTTATCTGAAGTTATCTGATTTTGATCAGGGTTATCCAATTGGGTACAAGTCTGATGGATGTCAAGCAAAAGAATGTTAAAGAATGTGGCTTCTGCGGTAAGTCCTTCGCTACTTTCCAAGCCATGGGTGGTCATGTATCTAGCCATAATAACAAGAGAAAGAAGGATTGCTCAGAGACATTCAGTACCAAATTTTTTGCAATAGGTAATGGATCACCAACAAAAGAGACACGAGTGGGCAAATCAAAGGGTGAGGGCCACCCCGATTGCACGACGTGCAACAAGTCATTCGATACAGTTCAAGCTCTAGGTGGACACAAAACATGTCACAGGGTTTCCCCAGTACCGGTCAAAAGTCCCACCACTACTAACTCAGTGGTGAGGTCGCAGGTAGTTGAACATAGTCAGACAGCAGTGTTTGACCTCAACGAGCTTCCTGATATTAATGAAGACGGAGGAGTTCATATTGAGTCAGGTCCTCTACTACCTCTTTTTGCATAAACATTCCAATTACCAGTTAAACCAGACTCAAGCTTTGAAACTTTGGCAAAAGGCGACGACCGTAAGACTTTTATTGGATTCTTTAGGTATGTTTACTAATTTATTAAATCTGAAATTGTTTTGCATAAGCATTCCAGCCAGGTGCACGCACGACTGAAAACTATGGCAAAAGGTAGTACGACATAACATACATGCCTGGGGTCGTAATTGTTATGTTGAACTCCAAAGCGTTAGCATGACACTATTATAAGGTGCTTTCTTCATTTACAAGTAATGCAGATTATACTATTTTCTCTTACAAAGATGAACCACCTTTTGTACATCGACCCATGTCCTAATTACAATTCAAATCTATCATTAAAAAGAGACCTAACATAAATACAATTCCAAATTTAAGACTTACTTAAACAAACAAACTACTATTACCAAAAAAGATACCTTACTAAGTTGGATTCCTAAGATTACATCGACATGTCCTAATTACAACCCAAATCTAACGAAGTTATCATTAACAAAAGACCTAACATAAATACAATTCCAAATTCAATAGAAGTTTACCAGTAATAGAGTTTCTTAAAAAAAAAACTACTAATAAGACGATATATAACACATCAAGAAAACCTGAAAATTTTCCATCGACCTTTTCTCTTTTCCAAAATCAATTTTAAAGGTATTTCATTAGTTTTTAAAAATTTAATTATTTTCTTATTTTATGTTCTTTACTCTAACTTTTATGAAATTGGTTACAGGTTGAGATTATGACAACTGAATATCATTCATTGAAAACGATCACCAAAGCAGATACTCCATGGAAAATTCAAGTTAGAGTTACCAGAAAGTGGAATGACCTATTCTTCAATGATCTTGCACTTAAAAGCAACGACATTTTACTAATGGACGAACAGGTTTTATTTAAATATTTATTTAACACATATATATTATTATAAATTGTTCATCATATATTATTATAAATTGTTTACTTATATATTATTCATTGTACAGGGTCATGAAATTCAAGCTACATATTCATTAAAATTAACAAAGAAGTTTGAAAAATTCATTCAAGATGACAATGTCCTAATCGTCGAAAACTTCAAAGTGAAAGAGCCGTCGAGGAAAAATTCGATCAAAGACACATGAGTTCAAGATTGAATTTGATGATAAAACAATACTGAAATTAGCAAGCAATCGGACGTTGAAATTCCAAAGGACCTTTTCTTCTTCACATCCTTCACAAATATTCATTCAAAAAAAAAAAATAACATTGTTACGATAGGTAATACATTCATTGGAATTTTTATGCTTACTAACATATGGTGTACATGTATACTTAATCATCTTTTACATGCAACGAGATGTGATAGGTGTGCTTATAAAAGTCAAGGAAATTGAAAACGCCGGTTAATGTGATCTGGCAAGTGAAAGACAAAGGCGAGACATTATACTTTGCAGATACAAGGTATGTAAGAAACATGTTACAAAATTTATATATTTAAATAAGTCAATAATAGTATCCTACTTTTAACTGCAGCAAATCTACCGCGTGAGAATAACTTTATGGGGTAACACCATGGACCAAATTCCGGTGATTTCATTAGATCACCCCATAAAAATTATGTCTTAATTGTTACATCAACTTCATTCCAAAATTTTAGAGGTACATATCTCTTACTCACCCAAATTCAAATAATTATATAAATATTGTAAATAAATAAAAATACTCATTGTATGATTACAGGTGATTATCTCCGATCAACATTTGCTACAAAGGTGTATATAAATAAGAATATTCTGAAGTGCGTGATCTTATTTGGAAAGGTAATATAAAACTACTTTTCAGTCAATTATTAATTTATGTCTGTTCCTCCATTTCAACATATATTTTTATTTTAAAAAAAATATCTGCACCACAACAGATCAAAGCAGATGCACTTTCAAAAACTAACAAGACACCAAAGACAAACAACAAGTAAGCAACACAACAGAAGAATACCGAAGTTTAGCTGACATATTATTTCAAGAAAATGAGGTAACAACTAATGTTTATTAGTCTGATTTGCTATTAAATTTCAAAATATACATCTTTATTATCTAAATTTATCTTAAATTTATTGTTCTATAATGAGGGGGTAAATCATACATGTGCAATTCAAAGGTTTCGAAAGTTTTCAATAATGAAAGAATGCCATGTTACTATAAAAGTTGCCCAAGTTGTAAAAATAAGCTTGAAAAAATCAATTCAAGATATTGGTGCAAAAAGTGCAAAAACCATTCAGAATCTAAGCTCAGGTATCAATAATGACAATTTTTACAAATATATCATATAACGGATATGCAATCTTACATGCTTTTCTTTAATATGGAATGTACAGATACAAGTTAAACTTTGAAATCTCCGATGGCATAAATTATGCAAGCACAATAGCATTTGGGAAGACTGCAGAAATAATGATCAAGCATACTGAAAAAGAAATTGCTGCCATCGAAGATAAGGTAAAATGGCAAATGAGAAATCTACTATTTTTACAATTATATATTGTTGACTTTCAAATTTGCAACAGGACAATGGAAACGAATTGGTCAATCAGATTTTACAGAGTATAGTTGGAAAAGAATATTGCTTTCGCATTAAAGAATCTGCAAATAACAGTAACTATAGTAGAAAAACATACAATATTTTGTACGTCTCTACCATGAACACCAATGAAGAAGTAAGTATACTTAAAGTTAAAGTGATATTTCAATTTTATAAATGTACATACTACTACTTCCAAACAAATTTTCAGGTATTGCAGCAGACTATACAATCAACAGCAAAGGAATCAGAAATGGAAGAGTTTATACAAAATGTACAATTAAAAATACATATATATGTAATTCTATATATTTAAAATTCAATTCATAATATCAAATTCTAATAATTTTGTTTCTTAATACCAGGAAGCAAGTACAGAGAAATGTGTTACAGCTATATCAACACCAAGTGATCTAACATAACAGGTATATCTCTTACTTCACAATAATAAATACACATTAAAAAACATTTTTGTAATACTAAGGAACTGCTACTATTCATCTATACAGGAAGATACATCCAAAATAAAAAAGAATCGTCAGCAACACCAATCTTTCAAATGAATCTCCAAAAGCCAAAAAAGCTTGCAAAAGTTTTCTACTTTCATTGTTTTCAATAGTTGGTTGGTTAACATTTTATCTATATAATTAAAAAGTCAATGGTCTTTCATCTTAGCATAAAAATGAAACCACTAGAATGAGTGTCTAGAATTGCTGTGGCAGGAGTTATATGAGCTGGTGTTACTTGATGGGATGAGATTGATTTTGTAGGACAGGAATTGTATGTTCATTTTGAGAAGTACTTATTGCCTGAGTACTAGGAAATTTTGAGATTAGATATGTTATTGATTATGAATATGAGATTATGATTGGGAGTGCGCAATGACATTAGAATGTGTGTCATGGAATCTGTCAAAATAATAAGGTTGAGAAGGTGTCAGAAAAGTATTCTGAGTTTCAGTGATAGGAGTTTGTCAAGTATTTGAAGTCTGAGGAATGTTGTTTTAATGTGAAAAAGTATGAAAAAATGTTAGAGTTGAATGATGGTTAAAACATCCGTTTCACGGTTGTGTTCTTGAGGATGATGGTGTAGAATCTTTGGAAGCATTTTCAAAGGGACTTGAGGAAGTAATTGATTGGGGTGGGAAGATTCAACAAGAAGAAAGGGAAAGTGATCTTTGAGAGAAATAGGAGAACCGATAAATTTGGTAGATGATGGGTCCTACAAAGTGTTGTCTTTGGGTTAGAAATGGAAGTGTGTAGTACGGCAAGAAGGGGCAAGATGGTGGAGGTGGAAGGCAGGATAAGAATAAACTAAAGGAGGTGGAAGTAATGACAAAGTCACACTTTGCTGTGGAAAAAGGAAGTGATTACACACGCGTTTCCACAAAAGTGAAAGGATGGGGTTGGGTTGTTGATTGGATAGCTAAGACACTTATCTTTGGCATTGCACCTTAACCGAGACCTTACACTATAACTAAGGTTTAAGGACATTTTTTCTCATCAATGACCGAGTTAGAGAGAAACAATATGGGCCGAACAATACAGTTCATACCCGGATATGGGCTGCGATAGTCTACTTGGTGAATAATTGAGATAAAAAGATATAGGTTCATAAAAAGCACCAAGGGACAACCTCACTCGGACTCGGAAAATATTGATCGAGATACAACTCCCCACTAATCTTCAAAATTCTATTACAAGATTACAAGAAGAATCTCATAAACCTTTTGAGTATCCATATTAGGATAAAATTTAGCGAAAATATTGATCGGTCTTAACCAAATTTCTGCCTCCTCCAAAACACCAACAAGCAAAGCTACATTATAAAACCTCAAGCTATAAAACCGAACTTACGGGACGGAAGAGTAATCAAGCCACCTAAACAAACAACAAAAAAAAAGGTCGGTGATATCCCCGTGATAGATAAACTCATCCGTTTCGTGCCAGAAATGATTGATAGGACAAACATAGATGCCACAAGTCCACAACTCCAATAAAAATAGAACTAAAATAATGCGAAGTGTATTAAAGGGAAAAGGAATCTGTTTACGTAAAAGTTTGCTATGTGCTCGATAAACTAATTTTCATTTTAGTGCAATGCGAGATCATGTAACTTTACTCTGCGTAAAGATGTGAACTCGGCATTCTTATCCCACATGAGCATAACTTACCAATGATCCCGCCAAGAAGCGCGTTGGATTTCTCACTCAAATAGAAAACCGTTCCACTGCAAGAGATGGTGTATACGTTAACGAAATTAGTTTATGAGAGCACATAGCAAACTTTTATGTATTTTTCCCAAAAAGTAACTTGATTGCTTGATAATCTGCTAAAGTAGATAAGGAAGTTATAGGCTCTAAAATGTTCCCCTTTAATGATATAAAGAAGCTCACTTAAGATGTGCTTAGTTTATTACTATCTTTTTAGCACTTCAATACATTCTATTGTAGTCCTTAGACTTAGCATTTTCTACAAAAATTGAACCTTACACCTCGAACTACCCCAGTATCCCTCACAAAGCCAAACTGCCCTAGATATGAGTACGACTTAGGGGTCGAAACACCCTTTGCCTGGGAGTTATTTAAAAGAAATGGTGAGGGTGAAGTTGAAAAAGAAACATTTACATTGCAACAACTGTGTTCTCTTGATTTTAGTCTTGATCTCTAACAACTACAAAGGCTTGATCCCAACTACGTTGAATGGTTTATAGGACTTGAAACCAGTCTCTCTGCTGAAGCGTGCCCTAGAAATAATGGTTGACAAAACATTGTCAAGAGGATACCAAACACTGCTCCAGAGCATCCAAAGCATCATTACTGCTTTGTCCCAAGATATTTCCCTATCTAATCTTCCGCCATGCCTTATCCAAACTCAACAACTTAGTGCGACACCCCTAACCTTGCACAAGCGAAAGGTAAAACTGTACAAGACCTCCCTTATTCACAAAGTGATCATAGCAACTCAAAAATAATCCTCAACCTCCGACTTCAACCCATACTTTAAATTGGCCCCAAAAGCTCAGACAAGGGACTAGCAAATGCAGAATGGTTATAATTCTTCATCTTTACACTACCGGGCCCATTAGGAACAGACCAACCTAGGCGACAAACCAAGTGAGGCATGACCGGACTCTAGCGTGAAGCACCCCATAAGTAGTCTTCATGGAGTCCTCACGCCAGCTCCTAATTCCTAACCTCGCCTCCCTCCATTACCTTATGAGTGGCCTCCTCGAATTGGCTGCAAGCTCTTGGGATGTTGCCCCCCATGCCCCTTCAAAAATAAGTTTTTAGTTTGGGCAAATGCCATCCCTCCGCCCGGTTTAGATTAAACCATTTATTTGAACTTCCTAAGAAACAGAGAACAATGTAGTACAAAACATTATATATAAAGCTAGGTTACATTGACACGGGTAGGTGTGTCTGTATCGGACACAGATACGAATTGTTGGGAACGGCCAAATATCAAAATTCAAGGTAAATTACATACATTATGTGTCCGACACGGACACGTATCTGACACGGATTTTTTTTCTAAATATGGCGTGTCCATGTAACCTAGATATAAAGCAAGACGATTGTCACATGCATGACCATCATTCGTAATTCTTCTCAGATTTACTGACAAGGCCAGCTGTCATTCGTAAGACTTGATCATGGATTTTTAGGGCCAGAGGGTTGCTTCCAAGTTCCAAAGAAACAGTTACATAACAACAATTTGAAAAAACTGCAGAGCTCCTATAAGATCTTGAATATAATAATATTAGGCATTGCGATGGTTTATATAAAATGTCAATGTTTGAACATGGGGTATCCTTTGCGGCAAGTTTCAAATTTATCAAATGGATGTATGTTGATCTGATTATAGTAGTTACACTAACACTTAGAATCTGCTTTCAGAGTATTTCCAAGGATCAGTATCTAATAGATTCAATGGCTACTCCGCGTTGTACTCTTAAATGTTTGAAATTTGCTACGAGTACTCGATCTGATGTAGCTTTACTGGGATTACTTCCAAAACAATGTGGTTGCGATGGATTCTTTGAAACATGGATGAGAAAAAGCGTAGTAGCTAACGAAAATGAAAACGAGAATTTTATAAGAAGAGAGCCTCCACTGTTGATCGAGTCATATTAATCTGCTACGTACACAGGTAACACTATAGCATAAAAACTTATTCGTGAGTCAAACACATCTGTGTCTATAGATAATTATCTAACTCATGAAATGTTGATAGGGACGATATTCAACGAACAAAGTGCATAACATTGAAGGATATGGGCATCCAGAATAACTTTCTGATGAAGATATATTGGAGCACCTCACACAAGTCAAACTGGAAATATACCAACAAAATGAGATTGAACTAGACGTTGAATGAAGGCTTTCTGTCAAAAATGAATATCGATTGAAAATGCTGCCGTGGAAGAGATTATGATATAAAAGACTTTATTCAATTTAGAAAGAAATTTATGAGATTGTCCAAAGGTTCTACCTGTTCAGTCCCTGTTAATGGACAAAATCTAAATTTATGTCTTACCTATCAGATTAATATGACTCGATCCTGTTTTTTAACACCCGGTTGCTTAGGTTGTTCTTTAATTTTCACTAAAGTCAATTTAATCGACCAAATAAAAATATCAAGGTCCAAGTCAATACGGACACTAAAGGAGTTCAAGCTAAGTTAACTCATTCAACTTTAATCACACATATATTATCGAAAGGTTTTAAAATGCCTACTCTGTAAGAACAATTACAGCATTCAGTATTGTTATTATGAAAAGATTACATCATAAAAATGCATCAACAGCTCCTTATCTAAGCGATTTGAATTTGTCCATCTCTAGCCTTTGAAAGCTATCATAATCCTCTTATCTTCAGTTCTTAGACAATTAAAAGTCTTATACAATTAAAAGTCTAAAACTAACACAAGACTTAGAGACTTAGAAATCTTAAAACTCTATTACTATCTCAATACCTACTGAATCTTTATCCAAAAAAAACTATAAATCACAAACAAACACCGTACTCCACTAATCTCCAAACCTTCTCTCCTCCAAACAAAGGTATTATTAGAAAACGAAACTACTATACATATAATAAATTCTACAATTTATCAAAATATTTTGATAGTTTCTGAATTCTTCTTTTGTATATTGCAGGCTATTCTATTATTCCAGTAAAGCAATCGTACAGGTACAACATTTTCCTCTTATTTACAAAATTTATAAAGTAACAGATCATATTAAATTAAGAAAATTAGTTGATTGATTCTTTCATGTTTGTCAACTGGGAATGTCATTTTTTTATAGACACAGCTAAAGTTCAAGAAGAGAGCAATCTGTTATGTCTCTCTCACATTAATGTCATGGCTTTTCTATACATGATATGTCAAATACTCCTACTCCCTATCAAACTATATATAACTTATGGTACTACTTTCGCTTGATACATTTTATCACGCACTAATGTAAATTATCATTAGCTAACATTAAAAGTCTGTGTCTTATCGTAAGGGTGTAACCATAATTAGTAAAGTGCATAAATTTAAAGAACCATATATTAAATATCATAACTTTACCCTTGATATATATTTTTTTGACATTTATTATTATTAAATATTGCAGGATATGGATTACGAATATAAATACTCTACGTCACAAAAAAAAAATGCTTGAGGAAATACTTGATTCACTTCACATAGAAGAAGCAACTTACACCTCAAAATTTGAAGACAATCTACATATATCTCAGGTTACCATATTTGATGACTCCAAAACAGAAACCATATCTGGAATTCCATCAACAACAAAAGAAAAGTCTGAAAACTCAGCAGCATGGAGTGCAATCAATTACCTAAAAGACAAAAACCTTTTTGACATTGAAGACTTCAACTACAAGGAGCTGAATGAAAAACGCCAAGAGATTGAAGAACAACAAAATGAAATCTCAGAACTACGTAAGCTAATACTATCATTATGGGCGAAAGAAAAACTACAAGAAGAAGAAATGATAAAGCTCCGTCAAGGGATAAAAGACTCGAGGAAGAGGAAGCAATATGTTATAGATTTATGCATTGACGAAAATAATGGATAATTCATACAACATTTATGATTAATTTATTATTGCAAACAAAATTTGTTTCTTATTTATAGATTTATTTTTAATCCGTTTGTACTTATTATTAAATTTGGACTCCTTTTTAGGCTGAAAAATAATTGCAAATATTTTCAAATGTTCAGATATGGAAAAAGAAAAAGATCATTCAGTCTGGTAATTTCATATACTATATTGAGCAAATTCAAGGTAACTATCAAGTATCTATTTGAATACATTAAATAAGGGACAAACAAAGCAACTCTGAAAATCAATGAGCTATTTGAAAACAAAGAAACAAACGATAAAGGAACATAGTAAGGAAGAAGAAGAAAAAAAGGGAGCGACAAAAGAGCAGTACTTCAAAATAATGCCATCATTTTTTATTTTTTTTATTTTTTTAATTGTGATCAATCATATTTTCTACATAGAATTTTCCTTCTCAAAGCTGTTTTGTTTATTTTTCATATTTTATTTTATTGGTTTACACCTACTCTTCTGATTCATTTTATGTTTGAGAAAATTAAATAAAAAATTATTACAGGTCAACTACATGGATAGTCTAGATGACGATGGAAATTGTAACGGAAGCACAATCATCAAAAGTGAATCTCCACTACAACATTATGTAATTACACTTGCACAGAAAAAAAATTTTGATATATCTATCAAATTAGAGCATAATCGATTGCAATACTACACAATGAAAAAAAATACAATTCTCAAAGAAGACTATATGGGATTATCAAATGTGCAGGAAGATATATTCTGAAAAGAAGAGATTGAATATGTCGGCAATTATGAATAGGGAATGGGAATAGTTTAGTTATTTTAATATTGTTAGTCAATATTTATGTGAACTTGCTTCAAGTATCAACAAATTTATTATATTTCCTGATTGTTTAGAAGGACTTTCATCCGCCTAAGCCTGAGTTCAACACCTCCGCAACCAGCGATGGCACCATGTCAAATTTTCAGTATTTTATACAAATATGAGTTCATGTGAAAATAATATTACCTCAAGATCCTCGAAAGTTAAGCGCCTGTTTTGGAATTGTGCCTCCTGCCTCTTTAACACATACTCAGCCCAGACACGCGGAAAATCTACAAATTCACTTTCCAATGGTTGTCGAGAAATATGACAGGATATCAGTATATATGAATATTAATATACAGGTTTCAACTTTAGATACGCATAAAATTGTGAATTAGGGGCTCCAAGAAATACCAGTATGTAACGATAGATATTCAGGATGAACTGGTCCTCTTCATGACTCATACAACTTCGGAAATGGTTACTCCAACATCTGTCTGTTGGTTGTATCTGAGGTCCCTTTGTGGAAATGCAACAAAATATCAAGCTGTTTGACCGGCTCAGAAAACCTGGATTGTTCCTTTGCAGCCAATGTCTGCAAAGAATAAGAAATTATTACTCAAGTCATATGGATGTACAATCAAGTTCTATGTATACAAAACTGTATTCTGTATCTATGTCTTATTCATATGAACTCCATTTACACACTATACAATCACAAGTTATGCCATTGTGGAGTAGTTAAAAATGTCCCTCTTCCGCATATACAGCAACCACCCCAACAACAACACTTGCAAATTGTTCTTTAATCTTTCTACATTAACCTTCACATTTTTTTCCCATTTGAGTGAGAGAGAACATCAATCCCAAATCTATGGTGATGGCTTTACTTGAGAAAATTTGACTATATAAGAACACACACACACACACACACATGAAGAACACCTGAGATGTATTCACGGTGTTAAAGAGTGTCGAATGGAATACAACAACTAAGAGTGGTACCTGAAACAGAGAGTGAACAATGAACAAACTAAAAACATTTTGTTTCATAGATAAAACCCTACGACTGAACAACCTTACATCAAGCTACCATTGAATGAGAAAGAACTACATATTCAATTTCAGCAACAATTCTGAACAAATTTATTGTACCTTTATGTCGCTTCCACAGAAGAGTATGTACTAGGCAGACTCTTGCAACTCATTTGCCAGCTCCACCAATCTCCTTACTTAAGTTAAAGTCTTCGATCTTGGGGTGTGGGAGTGTGTTTCTGTAACTTAATTTGAATATAAGTTGACGATACAAATACCCGCTTAAAATTTGAATATAAAATATGTTGGACCTAGGCCCAATAGTACACATAGAACTAAAACTAATGTGAGACATTTCCCTTCTTACTAAAAATGAGAGAGTTTACTGACTAAGCTCTCGGAGTGAGACTCTGATTGTGAGATGGGGGTTTGAGGTTGCTGCTGCTGCTCCTTTGTTTGAGAATAGTTTAAAAGAGAAGAGAGTATTGGGGCATTGGATGTTTTTAGTCTTTTGTGGAGTTTGTTTGTTTATGGGTGTTTTGAAGTTTTGTGCTAATGGTTGGTTTGGATCTGCTGTTGAAAGAGCTGGAGGATCTTCTCAGATAAATTTATATATTTTAACGTAAAAGGATTTATGGTTGGTTTTTATTTGTGTTCTATCTCTTTTTCTTATTATTGATATGATAATGTTCATATAGGCGTTTTTCCACACTTGATGGTAGTTTGATAGTCGTAGCTTTTTTGGGGATTGGTAGATTAATTATATTCTGTAGAGCAAAGGTTTTTAGAGAAGAGAGAATTTATTGGGGGTGGTGGTGATATATTGCCTCTTCTGGAGTTAAAGATGTTGGTAAGCCTGGAGAATTAGATGTGGATCAATATAAGGTTGACGCCTTGAAGGAGCTAAGCCCTCTGTCTTTAGTTTGTCATATCTATTCTTAACACAATCTTGATCTAACTTCAAATTTGCATTTCGTAGTGCAGGTAGTCAGCATTTACTCTGATGGTGTGCCTCCTCTGCGTTGGTATTTAGCAAAGAAAGAACTACAGCCTAGAAATTCACAGTTAGTTCAGAAAAATCACATCCATCATCAACCAATTGCTCGAGAAGGCGAGAGGATCCGCACAATATTTTCTCTTTGCGAAGGTAAACTCCCAATTGATTTCTAATGATTTTAGTTAGTTTGCAATCTAATTTAACAAAGCCATAGCTTATAAATGTTTCATTTGTGCAGCCAGTTATGGGAGTCAAAAGAACAGTCTTGCAAGAGCTGAAGGGCTTAAAGGAAGAGTTGCAAGCATGAAACCGCGAACTTGAGAAGAAATTGTTGGCGAATGAAGGGGCGAGAGTAGAGACGGCTGTAATTAGATTAAAAAGGCAAATTTCATCTTCTAGTATTGATTCAATCCTGGGAGTTCTTAGATGTTTGAATAATATGGGATTGAAAGTAAGAACAATTTGATCAGAGTTCTCTGTTTCAGAGTTTTTAGCAGCTCTAGAAATTGAACCAAAGGTTAGTATCCATTGCTATACTTAAATATATTGACATTACTGCTTACTATTGATTATGGTAAATGTATATATGTACTATCTATCTATTGTGCTTATATTGTTTTTCTAGCTAATTGGATATGATAATGTCTATGCCTTTAGACAGGTAATTTTCTTCACTTAGAAAGTTATCACCGTGTACCCGATATGAACCTATAATGCTTTTAGATTTTAACCAATCTCTATTGCATTGAAGTTACTATCCTTGGTGAGTGATGTAAGAATTGCTTTTTACAAATTGCTCTGATTAAGTGACCAAGATATTTCTACTTTGTTCCCAGTCTTAATGGTCTTTGGAGTAATATTCTCAGTCATCTTGATCAAATAGATTTACTTGAGTACAATCTCTCAACTACAAATGCATTGAGATTTTAATGCTTACTATTAAATATTTATATCAATTCACATTTGGATAGTGCTAAACTGTTATCATGTACTAAGGAGAGTTATCTCTATGTTTAAACAAAAGCATTTCAGATGTGATGTGGGGCGTTTTAGATGAGTGTTTGATAAGCAAGGATGGAAAAGCTCAGGGTCTTTGCCTGGATAGTATCTATGAAGGATCTAATCCAGTTGGGTTGGTTAATAATACCATATTCGGTATCAATGGCCTTTGGATACAGTCAATGATAAGTATGATATACCAGTGAATCTTACTGCTAATATGACTATTATATGGGCTTTAGGGTCTATACGCCCCGACACCCTTTAGCCCATTTTACCTCCCTCAAAACCATGGCGGTCCTTTGTTTGAAGCTTATGGGCACCTGGTTCTCAATGTCTCTGAAAGCATCATGATGTTGCTCTGTACATAACTTCGATCCAATTGGTGGGAATGCGACTCGAGAAACATGTCGAGACCACATATGCCGGAGGTCCAGATCTTGAAGGTGTTACTGCCAATCCCACGAGTTTGTTTGGTCTCTGATCGGAATACTCCATACCAAGTTTATTATCAGTCCACTCTGGCTAGAAAATGGGCTGGAAAGTTCAGGTGGTTGATGGGGGCTTTTCGGACATGTACATCAACAATGTTTTCCCCGATGATCGACAAGTTACATTATTTTGGACATTGTCGAGAGGATTCAATAACTATAGCTGCCGAGGAGAGAAAAAAGTGGTTATCGGCAATTGGATTTTGCCGAAGTATTTCATTCGGATATTAACATATTTTTTTTCTCGATCGAATACTCCGTACCAAGTTTATTATCAGTCACTCTATGGCAGAAAATGGGCTGGAAAGTTCAGGTGGTTGATGGGGGCTTTCGGACATGTACATCAACAGTGTTTTCCTTGATGATCAGCAAGTTACATTATTCGGACATTGTGAGGAGGATTCAATAACTATAGCTGCCCGAGGAGAGAAAAAGTGGTTATCTAGCAATTGGGTTTGCGGAAGTATTTCATTCCAGATATTCACATATTTTTGCCAATATTTTGGTTAAACTTGCCTATGAAGCATCGTTATGCAGGTGACAAGAAATGAAAATAACCCGTGAAGCAGTCATCGCTTTTGTGGCAACATTTGTATGTAAACAAAAACTTGCGCAGACGGCATTATTCAAAAATCTAATATCGATCCTAATAGAATACTAAAAGCCATTCAATAGTTGTTTATCGAAGAAGAAAAAAAAAAACCCCCATTCAATAGCGGGGTGATTAATTTTTAGCGTTAAGTGCGAGGGCATTGCAAAACAGTACTACACAACATCGGTTTCTCCTTTAATGACTTTTTTTAGCTTCAGCCCGCAGGTATCACATTTGCAAGTTGTTAATATAAGTGTATTAACTTATTTTTTCACTTTGTACCCTTAAAGTTGTTGGGGATTACACCAATACCAATCGGTTCCCCACTACACAGATAACTTGTATGAACACACTTCAACTCCGGACAAAATCTAAATATCAACTACAACCTATACTAACATGCCCAACTCACTAAACAACTATCAACAACATATAATAATGTAAAGCAGTTAAACAACAAACCACAACACAAAGATTTACCGTGGTTCGGCCAATGATGCCTACTTCCACAAGAGCCAGTTCTTAATAAAATGGGAAGGAAGATTACAATCTCTCCTTTTCGGTCTCTCACCTTACTAGATCACTCTTATCTCTTTCTGTGGTTGTACAGAAGGTTCTCTCTTTGTTTTTAGTCCGGATTCCAATTTCCCGACTTGTTTGGTTCTGTTAGGTTAGGTTTTTCCCAAACCTTGATTTTTGGTTTTATCTCCAAAACCAAATTCGCGAATCTTGTAGCAAAGGGCCCACGAAAATAGACTGGCGGTGGGCGCTTTGAAGACACCAAGACTGACATCAGCGCGGCTTTGGCCACTTTGAGCGCTTAAGCCCTAAATCTTGGATTCGGCGGCGCCTTTCTTCGGCTGGCGGCGCTCGACTCCGGATGTCGAGTTTGCCGTTTCGTCGGCTCCGGTTTCTCTCCTCATGTGAGGGATAACTCAACAATCTCCCCCTCGAGCGGTGGGGGCTACCTCCATGCAATTGCCAAATCAATAGGGAGGAGTGTCGCGCCATTCGGCAATAGCCACAACAAACATCAAACTTACCTTTTCGGTAAGACTTTGGTCATCATATCCGACCCGTTCTTGTCGGTATGGATCTTCTCGATACACAAATGCTTGTCTTCAAAGTACTTCTCTAATCAATGATAACGCATGCGTGTATGTGCTTGGATCTAGAATGAAAACTTCGGATTCTTGCTCAAGTGGATGTCACATAGAACTACAAACTGTTTTACGCTTTAGCCTGGTTTCGTCGAAGAACCTCTTCATCCATAGCAACTCTTTGCAACACTTTCGGTGGCTGCAATATACTCGGCTTACGTAGTGGAGAGGGCAACACACTTTTGCAACTTAGATTGCCAAGAAACCGCTCCCCGCAAAAGTAACCGGATAACCGGAGGTGGACTTCATCGAGTCAACATCACCGCCATATGCGCATCGGTGTAGCCTTCAAGTAAGGGCTTACTTCCACCAAAGCACAAACATGATTTGGAAGTGCTTTTGAGATATCTCAATATCCACTTAACACCTTCCCAATGCTCTTTACCCGGATTTGGAGAAATCTGCTTACCACCCCAATGGCAAAAGCAATGTCGGTCTAGTACACACCATGGCATACATCAAATTCTGCTCGGATGCATAAGGAATCTTTTCCATCGACTCGCTCATGCTCACCCTTAGGACACATCTCTTTGGTCATACCAAGCGGACAACCGACCGGGCTTCGCTTTTGATCCATGTTGAATCTCTTCAACACTTCCAATGTAGCTTTCTTGAGAAAGCCACAACTTTCCACTCTTTATCACGAGTGATCCGCATCCCAAGTATCCGCTTTGCTTGACCCAAATCCTTCATCTCAAAGGACTTACTCAAGTCTTTCTTCACTTGGATATCTTGTTGATGTTTGGGCCAACTATCAACATATCATCCACATACAAATAATAACACAATGAAATCCCCATCCGAAATCTCGAACAAACACACAATGATGGAAGCGGACTTCTTGTATCCTTGCTTCACCATAAAGGAGTCAAACTTTATGTACCAATTGTCTCGGTGCTTGCTTCAACCCATACAAGCTCTTTATCGGCTTGCATACTAGGTGCTCCTTGCGCTTTGACCTCAAACCCTACGGTTGGTCCATGTAGACATCTTCTTCAAGGTCTCCATTCATCTTAACATCTAGCTGCTCAACCTCTAGGTTCATACTTGCGGCCATACCCAATACCACCACGGGATAGAAGTCATCTTTACTACTGGAGAGAAAATCTCATCAAAGTCAATCCCTTTCCTTTGGACCGAATCCTTCCACAACAAAGGAGCTTTGTGCCTTGGGTGAGGATTGTTCTCCTCATGCTTGACTTTGTATATCCACTTATTCTTGAGAACTTTTCTCCCGTGGGTTTCTCAACTAACTTCATAAGTGTGATTCTTATGCAAAGAATCCATCTCGTCATGCATGGCCTTCAACCACTTTTCTTTGTGCGTACCTTCAAGTGCCTCTTGATAGTACATAGGTTCTCCACCATCCGATAGTACGCGCACGTATGTGGTGGATCCTGGTTGAAGCTATTCTCCTCTCTGTCGGACCTCCTTGCCCCATCTGGCGGTGCCTCGGAGGATACACTTCGCTTGCTTTCGGTGGTGGTTCATGCATCTCATCGCATCTTCTATACCAATAGGTTCTATCCCATCATGAGCAATAAGATTCTCATCATGAGCTTCAAACTCATGGTTCTCTGCATTCTCAATGCCTTCTGCACGTTCCACAGTAGGAACTTCTGGTTCTGAATCAACAAGATCATTGGTGAAAGCTTGTAGCTTCTCACCCTCCTCAAAGTCTGCTATGGTTTGGTCTTCCAGGAACACAACATCTCGACTTGGATTACCTTCTTGTTAATCGGATCATAGAATTTGTAACCAAACCTTTTCATCTCCATAACCCAGAAAAATGCACTGCTTGGCTTTGTCATCAAGCTTGAATCTCTCATCCCGGAATATGACAAATGCCCCGCACCCAAATACCTCAAGTATCCATAATCAACATCTCCGCGACCATACTCTCTCCGGATAATCACTATTCGGAGGCTTTGACGGTGACGGGTTGATCACATTATTGCTTCTACCCGGTAGCTTCTAGGTAGCTTAGAGTGAGATAGCATGCATCTTATCCCTCTACAATGGTGCGGTTCATTCTCTCGCTATTCCATTACATTGCGGTGTCTTGGGAATTTCATGGCGAATCCCATGACTCGGCAATACTCTTCAAATGGCCCAATGTACTCACCCCCATTATCGGCGAAACACTTCAACAACTTCGGTCTCTCTTTCCACCATTTGTGGAATTTCTCAAACAAAAGTACTTTCATCCTTGGTCTTCGGACTATAGACCCATATCTTTCTTTGGCGATCATCAATGAATGTCTACGAAACTCCACGGTGGGACTTCACTCTCATAGGACCACATAAAATGCGTATTGCACTAGTTCAGGGCGATTGTCCTTTTCGTGAGGCGGGAATCTTTGGAAAGACACCCGTGTTGCTTTCCTACCAAACAATGAGTACATGTACTTAAATGTGTACCTTTAATGTCCGGCATGGCCTTTTGCTTAGCAAGAACTTCCATCCCTTTTATGCCCATGTGACCGCGGTCTCTTGTGCCCTGCAGTTCGGATGAAGCTTCTTCTTCTTACGCTTTACACAAACTAGCCACGTGTTTTGTAAAGAGAGCAAGTTTTCTTTCCTCCGCTGCTACAATGGAACCTCTGCTTTCGGTTCCATACCCGTTACCAAACGAGTTTACAAAGCCATCATCATCTAATTTCCGGCCGAAATTAGGCTTAACCGTATGTCGGGGACATGTCTTACATCCTTGAGTGTCAAGGTGTAGCCGACATTGGTTTCTACATGAACATCTCCAATGCCTATAATCTTGAGGCATGCGTTACCCATCCTCACTTCACCATATTCACCACTGGCGTAGGTAGTGAAGAATCCCCTGCGCGGTGTGGCGTGATAGGATGCTCCTCAGTATCTATCACCCACTCAGATATCGACATGAGGTACTTTCGTGACAAAGACACACCACAATCGACCACAATTCCCACTCAGGTCATCGACTAGTGCGGTAAAGTATCTCTGCACGTGTTTCCGTTCCTTCGCACCATGTCTTCATGTACGGTTATTCTTTTTGTTACGCGACTCATATCCGAAGTGGCCTTTGGTGGCACAATAGTAAGTAACATTGCCTCTCTGCCTTAGGAGTTCTAGTGTCATCACCTCTAGAGCGAGATGGTTTTACGCCCGACCTCTCCCCGTTTCTCGTGAAAAGGACCTCGAGTTAGAAGAGCTGCTTCTTGCACTCCTTCTAGTCTCCTCATTCAACAAAGGCGTGGTAGCCATCTCCATGGTAACAATTCCATCCTTGGCTGCTCCATGTAGAAACCGCTAATGTCTCCCAACTTTCGGGTGAGAGCCTAATAGAAACAAAGCCTCAACCGTCTCCCAAATTGATCTTCATCAAATGCATCGATTGATGATATTTCAGACTTCATTAAGATCTTTCGGACATTGAAGAACCTTCTTGGTACCTCATAATGCGCAAACTTCTTAACGACTAGCACTTTGTTTCCCACCGACTTCCTCTCATAAAGGTCTTCGAAGTTTCTTCCATGACCGAAGCGTTGTAGTCTCTTGGGCCACATGGTGAAAGACACATGCGTCTATCCATTGTCGAATGTAATAGCTTTACGTCAAGCTTTTTCCACCCTCATCGCCTTTTACGGTTTTACTCCTCATTCTCAATGGGAAGTGCCAAATAAAGCAAGTCTTCCATCTTGGCTTTCCGGATGGTGTAGTTCTTCCTATTCGGACTCATCAAATGCAGTGTTCGCGGAATGGTCCATCTCTACAAGTTATTTAACCTCAAATCTTCTCTAGAATTTCGTCAAACACCGCCCGACCAAGATTGGGATAACACCCTAGGCTATTCTAACCAAGGCTCTGATACCACTTGTTGGGGATTACACCAATACCAATCGGTTCCCCACTACACAGATAACTTGTATGAACACACTTCAACTCCGGACAAAATCTAAATATCAACTACAACCTATACTAACATGCCCAACTCACTAAACAACTATCAACAACATATAATAATGTAAAGCAGTTAAACAACAAACCACAACACAAAGATTTACCGTGGTTCGGCCAATGATGCCTACTTCCACAAGAGCCAGTTCTTAATAAAATGGGAAGGAAGATTACAATCTCTCCTTTCAGTCTCTCACCTTACTAGATCACTCTTATCTCTTTACAGGGTTGTATCTCTGTAAAGGTTCTCTCTTTGTTTTTAGTCTGGATTCCAATCCTTCTGACTTGTTTGGTTCTGTTAGGTTAGGTTTTCCCAAACCTTGATTTTTGGTTTTATCTCCAAAAACCAAATTTCGCGGGTACTGTAGCAAGGGCCCACGAAAATAGACTGGCGCTGGCGCTGCCACTCTGAAGCGAAGTCGCTACCAAGACTGACACCGCTGGCTGGGAAACTTTGAAGCTGGTCGCCCTATGTTATTCTTCGAAGCGGCCTCTTTTTTCGACCCGGATGTCGAGTTTGCCCGTTTCGTCCGGCTCGGTTTCTCTCCTCATGTGAGGGATAACTCCAACAAAAGTTGCCCATGGATGAAGTGATCAGAAATTTCACAAACCCAGAGATTCTGATAGAGCACAAGACCAACCAGCTTTTCACAGGCATATAATTAGGTAAGTGCAGTCCAAGAAGACCAAATTCTTAAAAGCTAAGAAAGCCAGGCTGGAATGTTGTACCATGTGCACCCCCTGTGATAAGGCTCCTTTTAGAATAAGCTAAAGCAGTTCACCTCCACCTGCTGTTGCTAATAGAAGCAAATATCTTCAGACCTCAAATAACAAGGCCTGCAGCAGTTTTGCCCTCAGTTGCTAAGAAGCAAACATCTTTCGTATTAGGGGTGGTCTGACAGATTTTAGTTCTGAACTTCTGTAATTTTAGTTTTGAAAATTCTTTTGTGTAATTTATCACATAGTAAGACCGTTCAGATTGAATGTGAAATGGAACTTTTGATCAAGTATGATATTGGTAGACACTCCATATTTTAGTTCTGACATATATCAGAACAATAGAGTAGTCTGACAAATATTTTAGTTTTCTTCATGCTTTACAACTCCAATTTTACAACTCCAATTTGATACACCTAAATAGTAGATAAATAATAGTTCAATTAATAATAAAAAAATCGTTCTAATTCGTTCATTCTTTTTCCATCACAACTTAACGTTTTGAACTATTATTTCTTAATGGATTTCATAAAATACATACATATTTAAAAAAATTATTCAACCATATATTCATCTATCAAGGTAGCAGGCCCGACCATAGGTCGGGCTTAATGGCTAGTCTCACTATAAAAAACAAGATTTTATTACCTTTGCAATGGGCATCCACGAAGGCCCGAAACTCGTCTCAGACTTTTTTAAGAGTCCGATAAACGTAGCCCGGGCAGGTGTTGAGTAGCACGATGGGGATGGGCCGTAGTATTTTGAGAAACAAAGTCGGTTAGCACTAGAAATGAACTGAGTTGAAATTGGGGTTTAAGTAAACAACAGTTAGTTGATTCATCACTCTTTATAATTTGTAAAATCTCAATTCAATATTTCAAAAAGAAGATGCCGAAAACAACAACAACAACAATCATGACTCGACCTTGGATTCTAGAAGCAGTTCCTCTAATCGTTGTACTTCTCATCACTGTTCACGTCCTCGCTCTCGTAAACTCTCTCTCTCTCTCTCTCTCCCATCTTTATTTTTTCCTCTTCCACATTTTTTCTAATTATTATTATTATTATTATTATTATTGTTACTAGGTGTACTGGATTTACAGGCTAGTAACAGAAAAACAACCACAGCGAAGAAAAGCACATTAAAAAACAGGTGGAAGGCTAAGCCATGATGTAATCTCTTGTATGCCTTTTATTATGTAATTTTATATATCATAATGTGTGAAACAGTTATATAGTTTATGGGGGGTGACTGAATAGTAGTCGGTCTTGTTATGCTCTGTGGAGTAGGTGTTAGGAAAGTTGATTTGGAGTTTAGTTACACACGTTTATTAACTTCATTTTATGTTTATTGCTAAAAGTTCCAAGTTATTTTATGGGAATTATAAGTCATCAATAAATTAGCAAGTCATAAACTATTTGGTGAGAAGCTCCGTTGCTTATGTTGAACTTGTAGATCATTTCTACTTGTTTAAAATCAAACAACAAATTAATATTTCTCGGAGTTCAAGCCTTAAGTCATTGACAACCAATAACGATGAGAACGGAGAATTGGAAAATATGAATCTAGTCGAATATAAGCAAAAAAAGAAAAGCATAAATACATCATGAATCCAACTCTCAATATGTCTACTCTTCCTCCTGATCCAGTCACGTTATGTCATCTTCTTCACCTGACTGAGCTATCATCAATTCATAGTTTCATACCCATGGGTATCTTTGTCCTCTTCGTCATTCATACCCATGCCCTCTTCATCCACCAACTGACTATAAAGAAGGAAAGAACAAGAAAGAGTATAGATAAACTAGTTATTATCATATATTATTTGTAGATAGATGGGAAGATATTGTGTATGTAGGGTGGTTGCTTTTGTTTTGTGGTTATTTATTATGTTAATGGTAGGTTATCTCGACCTACCTTTTCTTTGACCTAATACAATTTAACTTTTACCGATAAAAAAAGAAGAAGAAAGAGGATAGATAAAGTTGTGAGAACAAAAGGAAATTTTCTAAATTCGGTCTTGATTCTTGAATCTCCTAACATGGTTTTTATTTTGTTTTACGTTTTTTTTTGTTTCTCCTTTTGGTGTTTCCCACTTACCTTTGTGATAGGAAGCAAATGACAAGTAGCCTAAAGGCTAGGTTGCTGACCTAGTGGAGATGTCCTTATAAATCTTGTGGAGAGTATTAGGAGGTATTTGATTCTATATTGACATCGTGATGAAATTAGTCCTGCATTGCTCAGCTATACTAGAGGTTTACCCACTATTATAGCTGAGCTGACCGGCATGGGACTAATCTCACTACAATATAAAGATAACAACTGCATCCTGATACTCTCAGCAATACCAAGTTCCTGCCGTGTTGTATTTTTGTCTTTGTTTCTTAATAAAATTTCTTTTCCGTTATTTGAATATGGAATTACAAAAAGTTGAACATGGCCTTTGTCTAACATTGTTCAAAGACAGCCACAACCATGCAAAGGCTTTCAACGTGATGATCCTTTCGCAATGAAGCTTCATCATTGTTAGACATGACTAATTGAGGATGCTTAGATGGAGGAACAAAGAATTAAAAAGGAATGAGAAACTGAGTATGTTTTTAAAGCAATCTTTGAATAGGAAAGCACAAATCGGTGTTTGGTGATAAGATTAGAATCTCATTTGGCTGCATGTTACTGCATTTATCCTTTAATTTTACTATTATGAAATGTATAGTCAAAAGTTTCAGAAATTTTATTACATTAATTGAGCTTTGGAGTAGATAGGCGCCCCTTGTTTAACTTCATTTTCCTCCGGGTTTAGTGCTTATGCTTATGTAGGTTATAGCTATTTATTCATAAGTTGGTATGGAGGGATTGTGGTGTTGCATGAATGCATGCCATTGGGTGCACTCAGACATAAGAACCATGACTGTTCCTTTATGTGCCCATTTCAGACATGATTGTCACAACCAAAATTCACACACAAGTTTAAGGGTAGAACTAGAGCTTGAATTTTTTTTTTTTGTTCCTTCTGATTAGGAAACCAGAGCTTACAAATTCATCACCATTGTGGCTAATACCACTTTATCTACATCTGCCACGAATGCTACATGATGATGCTCCTCCCACTTTTTGGAACTCAAGATATTGCACAAAGAATGATGGCTAGAAGAGTACTTTAACCTACCACCAGCTCCTTTACTCCTTTTGCTAAATTTGAAATCATTTATCTTGTCTTTTTGATTTTGAATCCAAGAGATCAATGAGAAGTAGTAACTTGAGATAAGGACAGGGAAGGGTTGATGCAGGAGTAGGACTTCGGAAAGATGCTTTATAGTCCAACGGATTTAAAACAAGTCAGAGCAACTTGGCAATGTAGCAAAACATTTACGGAACATAAATATCTTGGAATCATTATATATTCGGCTTTTATTTTTCATAAGGACAGAGCGAGTGGGAAAGGTCTTGCCCATTATATTAGATCTTGATGGTGAAGCTTCCTATGAAATATGAAAGGATGGTGGACGAGCAGTTGCACTCTTTAGGTGACCAATGTATTAAGTTGCCTAACATAGGATTCATGCCATTTATGCTCTGTTGAACAGTTTGTTAGGTGATTGGGAAACATGTTGTGTTAAACTTAGTGTAGTGAAGAACTGGACAAAAGAATGTTGAGTTGGATGGATTGGTGGACTCAAAAGGATGAAAGTAGAAAGAGATTGGCTTAACAGGTTAATAGCAAGTGGAGTAGTGGACCTGTCCCAACCGTGGGAAGTCCATGAGTTGGGTTCATAGCCTAAAAGAAACAGTAAAGTGAATTTTATCTATAAAAAAAAGAAAACAGGTTAATAATTAAATGAAAGGTGATGAAGATGGTTTAGTCATATTTTCATATGTAGTGTAGACTGATGGCAGTCCCACTTAAAGGGAGCATGATATTTAAACAGAACACTTTTGAACTGCCATAGTGGTGGACATTGACTGAGAGCAGATTTGGAGATGCTCGAGTTATCAGAAGCTTTACTTTGGTTAAAGTTGAGTAGGGGAAGATGTCTTTTCAGCTCATAGGATGTGGTTTTGGTGTAGTCGTTGTATGAGATTTTTTTTTTCAAAGTTGCATATTTCTCTTTAGGATTTCAGTGGATTTTGTATCATATATGTATAATTAGGAGGGACTATTGGAAATTTATTATGTGAAAATGAGCACTGTATTCTATCTGTTTGGGAGGTTTTGTTCAGTAGTTTTATTCACTTGTTAAATAGCTTCTTCATGTTTTGGGAGATTGGTCACAAGAAATATACTTTCAATCTGGAGTGCTACAGTTTTGTGTTCCTGCTGTTTTTGCATGTGAGATTCAACTAGGCTGTTTATAAGGGTCAGCATGAACTCCTTAGTATTAGTCTAATGAGTCCAAATGGTATGATGTCTTATCGCAGTTACTCGACATTTTCATGCCATTATCGGTGGCATAAGATGGTGCAGCTAGAGTTGGTTGGGTAAGGTGGTGGAGTCTGGTAAGTGGGTTAATGATGCGTAACATGGTTTTCATGTGAGATGGCCAACTCTGCCGTCATTCAAAAGTGTTTCTCTTGCAATGTTTTTAAGTCTCTCTTTGATTGACTGAGGAAGTCATGATTTTTCAGCTCTGCAATGGGAGAGGTGGTCCATGTGTTATGGTGGTAACGTGTTTTTCAGCTCTGTAGAAAGACAGCATAGAAACCTCTGTTGTCAGCATGTATTCAAAATGCGGTAGTGTTGTTTCTGCAAGGTCTTTTGATCTATTAGAGATGTAGTTGCATGGAGTTCTATGATTGAAGGATACAGTTAACCATGCACTAGGTTTAGAAGCCTTGGAACTTTTTGGCCGTATGGTGGATGATGGTGTCAAACCTTAAGAGCATCACCATTTTAAGCTTACTTTCTGCTTGTATTCATTTTGGCCTTGAGGGTTGTACAGTTTTTAGGGTGTGAAACACAATTTAAATCACTATGTACTGGCATGGTAGATCTCTTTGGTTGATGTGGAAATCTCTGAGAAGCAAAGGAAATAATTTAGAAAATGGTAACTACGCCAGACAGTCGAATTTGGGGTGCTCTTCTTGCTCCTAGGGTTCATTTTGATAGTAAGCCGATACCGCAGAATGTTTGCTGGAGTTGGAGCATGATAACACAGAGTACTATACTTTGTTGAGCTTTTGTCCATGCTAGTTACCAGAGGTGGGCTGAAGCTGCATGAGAAATAAGCTATGACAAACGTTCCTGCATGAGAAATAAGCTTTGCATAGGCGCAAGGATCCAATTCCGAGCTCCTAGAGACACTACTTGCTCTTGGAAACCTCCCATCATATCGCAAATGCTTGGGGGGTAACTATAGATATCAATAGCCTTTTATGGGAAATCTTATCACCCCAAATCCCCAAAGGCCCCATTAGTACTTTAGTGCCGAAGATATCCGATCAGAGAAAATCGGGCAATAATATGAGAAATGTGGGTAAATGAGTAATTGAAATCATATTATCGTTACATATGGAATCACTTGGTTGAGATTTATTTTTTGTGTAATTATGTGATGGGTTTTTGAGCAAAGCGAGTTTTCATTTCTCTTCATAGACAAAGTGGAGGCGGTTGGATATAACTGGTGTGGGAGTTACTGATCTCATTTAAAACAGATTTGCCAATAATTAATATATATATATATATATAAAAAAAAAAAAAAACATATCTACCAATATATAGTTATATACCACTCTTTTTTCCATTTTCGCTTTGAGATATAGGCAGTCTAGTACTTCCAGTATATGTCTGGCTTCGTAGTTGGTACCCAAAAATTAAAAAGGTATATCTGGCGAGCCAAACCAATTAGCAGGTCGCCCGGTACACTGCCAGACCAATTATCTATGCGGGAAGAGACAAGTCGGGTCGATGGTGCATAAGAATTGCGTGTAAATTCGTAGGTACTGGCGGGGTCGCATCAGCTTTAACACTAGTGCACATCGACTTCAGTGCCCAAAGTTACGATAACAGGATAACTAAACATAAAAAGACCATCCTAACAAACAAAATATGCACACCACCTCCTTAGCTCTCTGAATTGACAGAATGGAGCACCCAAGACCCAACGAGGGGTATTCTGAAGGAAATTATGATTGTCGAAATTGTCGAATGAATGCCTGGTACCGTGGTGTACGGTCGAAGTTACTACTTTGGACTTTGTAGCCGTTACTTAGGAAAAGAAAGAGTTGGGGGAATCACGAACCCATTGCAATAAGTTCGTTCATCAATAAGAGCAACGGAATATTGACCAGAAGCCACCACGCACCATATAGAACACTATTTTAACTTAAGCTTTTAAGCAAAGGAGGGTTCTACATAGATGTTTTACTCAAAATTGTGACATTTATAAGTTTTGGATTAGATTAATATTTGTTTAGATATGATCTCCTAACTATTCTAAACATTGTTATAAATAATAAAAAAAAATAAAAAATTTCTAAATTTGTCAAATATATATAAGAAATAGTGAAAATGAACAGTTTACAATTAGCCATATTTTGTAAATTGTTAACTACATTTGGCAAGTTTGAAAAGAGAATTTCTCTCTTATATTCTTCTCTTTGATTTATCTTACATCTTGTAACTGCTTAGACTTATTGCTTTCAATTCTCCACTAGGAAGTAGGATATTCCCTGCTTCCTTTTCTCTCTCTCTCTTAATCAGCTTGGAAGAGCATCGATGGAAACTAGCATGGAACGACACCAAGATCTGAGACATGATTTGGAAGGAAACAAGAGAATAGAGGAGCTTCAAGAGAACATGTTTAATCTATTCTTCAGGAAAAAAACACAAAGGGTGATTGAACTGGATTGCATTAATGGTCCAGACCAAGTAAATGGACCGCTCACACTTATGGGTAAGATATATGGAGGGCACAAAATACAGCTAGAAGATCTAAGTGAAGAAGTGCATAGACTATGGCAAACAAAGAAAGAAGTCTGCTTGGAAATGGTGGATAGAGATCATATCCGAATTACGTTTGAAGAGGAGAGTGAGCGAGCACATGTTACGCAAATGGGCCATGGAATATATATGGGTACATCCTATCGATTAAGGAGTGGAGGGGAAGTCACCGGATGGAGGAATATAACTTTGATTTTGTTAAGTTTTGGGTACAAATATGGGATCTTCCGAAGGCACGTATAAATCAAGCTAATGTATGGAAGATTGGAGCAGAACTTGGGTCAGTGTGTGAAGTCGATCTCTCATGCCCACCAGAGTTTAACCAACCTGTTGCTAGAGTGAAGATAGAAATGGACATTAAAGAACGACTAACAAAGGAGCAGAACATCAAACTGGAAACAGGGGAAAGCCTGATAGTTAGATTCAAATATGAGAAGCTTGAAATCTTCTGTTACTTCTGCGGCATCATAGGGCACGACCAATACAACTGTCGCATCAGGGCACAACATAGATATGATATATCAAAAAATGGAGGAACACCAGCAGTCATCAAACCTTTCTTCTCACATTAACTGAAAGCACTACAGTTCTTCAATGGCATAGCATTTACAGGGAAACAGAGGGTCACCATAGTAGGAGAGCCACAGAAGCTAAGAGTGGAAGAAATGCCGGCGTCTCCGACTAATGGGGGCAAAGGGTACGGACTGAGAGCTAGACAAGAAAGATGGAACACTGCCACGTCAGGAAAATCAGAGGCTAATCGAGACAAAAAAACGGCTAATACACAGAACAGCAGTCAGAGGAACCAGGGAATGGAAATCACAACGGCTAGTGTACAGCTGGATGCACCCACAACGGATAGAAATCAACATAATGGACCCCTATGATTGAAAGGATAGTTGGGCCCAAAGGATATGGGCCAGAGAAAGACGGGATAGGGATGTTGGGGCTTGGACAAGATAAAGAAAGAGGCCAGATGGTTGTGTTTGAAAGGCACCAGAATAAAATGGGCCAAATTAAAGAAAATTTAATGGGCCAGGGCACACCAACATATGTTTTAAATAGGGGAGGAGGGGGGATATCGGACGCAATACAAGAAAATATCGAGACCAAGAATCAATGCTTACAACCTGGAGCACAATATAGTCAAATCAAGCATGATGAAGGTAGCAGGATACGCCGCCCTCAAAACCCACAATACCTACATTCAGCTAGTTCCAAGGAAAAGCTCAGCAAAACCAAGGAGATCCAGCATGAGAAAGAGGGGATATCCAGCGTGCGAGATCATAAAACAGAGTTCCAATTCCAAAGCAAAGCGACACGTGGAAGAGGGTTCAAGACAAAGGTATCTCGAGGCAAAAAGCAAAAGAAGAGAATGCAAACCAGTTTAAATGCGATAACAGAGCTGGAAGAAAAGGAAGAGGAACATAATGGAGTAAGGAACACAGGCAACAAAAGAAAGGGAAGTCTGGAAGTAGAAATTTACCAACCCATGGCTGGTGAGGGCGAGTATAAATGGCTGAGAAGGAGCATTCGAGAGGCTGTGAAGAGATCAAAAAGGGCAAAAATACAAGCAGATGAAATGCGAAACAGAGGAGAAGGACATAGACTAATCCCAATAGGAACGCAAATCGTTCCGTATCCAGTGGGTCGAGTGAGTCTCAAGGTGAGCAAGGGGGATGATGATGAGGATGGCATGAATACCCTCCTCGGAACCCCTACAACAAACTCGAAGACACGGAGTCAGAATCGGATGAGGAGGTGGATACAGAAGACTCTGAAGACATGGAGGATGAGATACAGTTTGAGGCTGAACATCCAGATCAAGAAGTTATCAACTATGAGGCCCAAGATATGGCTGGCCTAGAGGAAGACAGTGATAGGTTTGAAGTATAACCTATACCTCTTGCCATGGACGACTCTACAGTGATCAGGAAGATTCAGGACAAAGAAAGTACAGAATCAGAACTAGATAGGAAGACACAAGTAGTTATGGAGGGGAGCAGTAATAAGCAAGACTACAACAAGAAAGAAAGTGAGAACAACATAAACAGTGAGGGTCTGTTAGTTTCTCCCTCAGGGCTCGCGGTGGCTGTCCCCTCACAGCCGCCTCTGTCTCCATGACGATCCAAGCCTGAAATTGCCGGGGATAGGTACCACCACGGCGGTTCAACAACTAAAGGACCTGTTGGGAAAGTTCGAAGTTGATATTATGTGTTTGTCTGAAACTAAAGCAAGTCAAGAAGGAATAAAGAAGCTTAGTAAACAACTGGAGTTGAGTGGGTCTTTTGCAGTTCCTGCGATAGGAAGGAGTGGAGGTCTGGCAGTCTTGTGGAGGGAAGGAGTAGAGTTGGAAATTCTTAGAGCATCACGACACCAGGTTACAGGTAAAATTGTCAATTATTTCCATAAAGAGCCTTGGTTTTTTTCTTTTGTTTATGGAGAACCTATTGCACATAATAGGAATAAAGTATGGAATGAGCTAAGGGGAATAACCCCTTTGATCCCTGGACCTTGGATTTTATTTGGGGATTTTAATGCCATTGCTAGTCTAGATGAGAAAATAGGGGGAAGAAGTAAAATTACAAAAAGTATGGAGGAGTTCAATGGCCTCATTACTGATCTGGGGCTGGTGGATTTAGGTTTCAAGGGCCCTAAATACACTTGGAGCAATAATAGGAGGACTCAAGACCACATCTTGGAAAGGCTTGATAGAGCCTTGGCTACGCCTGACTGGCTAGCTGCTTTCCCAAATGCCCAGATCAGGACCTGGGCAAATGCTACCTCTGACCATATTTCCCTGTTTATAAATCTGGCCAATAAAGTAGAAAAGTTGTCTAGACCTTTCAAGTTTTTTGATATGTGGCTTAAAAATGAGGATTGCTTGGATGTTATTGAGAGAGCTTGGAATTCGATAAAGGTTGATCTTCCAGATAGAACCTTTATAAATAAGATGAGTAAGACCAGGAAGGATCTCAGCTTGTGGAATAAGTATGTGTTTGAGAACATCTTCACCAACATAAAGGCTACCCAAGCCAAGCTCAATTCTGTTCTGTCAAAGCCTTTCAGTACAGAAAACTATACTAAGGCTAAGAAGCTTAAAGAGGAGCTCCAGGATTGGTACATCAAAGAGGAAGATTTTTGGAAACAAAAGTCTTCTAATACTTGGCTAAAAGATGGTGGGAGAAACACAAATTTTTTTCACCTATCCACCATATACAGAAGAAGAAAAAATAACATCGATAAGATTAGGAATAACGAGGGGGAATGGCAGGAAGGTAGAACAGAGGTGGGCACTTCTCTTAATCAATATTTTAAGGAGATCTTCACCTCTGATCAACCTGAGACCAATGAGGAAATCCTTAATCTGTTTCAACCTTGTGTCACCCCCAAAGAAAATGAAGGCTCATTGCTACACCTATGGCGAGGGAGATATGGGGGTGGTCAAGAAGATGGGGAGCCTTAAGTCCCCTGGACCTGATGGGTTCCAAGGCATTTTCTATCAGAAGTGCTGGGAAACCATTGGGTCAACAGTGATTGATTTTGTTCAGGATTTCTTTAACCTGGGTTCCCTGAACTCAGAGTTTAATGAGACCTTTATAGCATTGATCCCAAAGGTTGCTAACCCAGACCATGCTTCAAAATTCAGGCCTATTAGCCTCTGTAACTTTGGGTACAAGATAATCTCCAAAATTCTGGCCAAGAGATTGAAATGTCTGATTAATAAAATCATATCCCCATTCCAAGGGGCTTTTATTAAGGGCAGAAGCATTGGGGATAATGTTGGCCTGGCTTGTGAGGTCTTTCACAACATGAAAAACATGAAATCTAAAAGAGAGGGATGGATTGCACTTAAGCTTGAGATGGCCAAGGCCTATGATAGGGTGGAATGGGCCTTTGTAGACAAAATCTTTGAGAAACTTGGTTTCAATGAGAAATGGAGACAAATGATATACCAGTGTGTATCTACTGTCTCATTTCAAGTCATGCTCAATGGGTCTCCTCTGGAGAAATTCACCCCTGAAAGAGGAGTTAGACAAGGGGATCCCCTATCCCCTTACTTGTTCATCTTGGTCTCAAAAGCTTTATCTAGAATGGTGGCCAAGGCTGAACAAGAGGAAAGGGTCCATGGGATTAAAATCAAAAGACATTCTCCTGCCCTCACTCATCTGCTATACGCAGATGACTTGATCCTTTTCACTAAAGCAAATGTGGTAGAGAGTGGAAACCTGAAGAAAATACTGGACGATTACTGTGCTGCCTCAGGGCAAAAAATTAACTATGAAAAGTCTAGTGTTTTCTTCAGTAGGAATGTCAATTATAGACAAAAGATGAAACTCAAGAGGTATTAGAAAATCAGGAATTTCTCTCTAAAAGAGAAATATCTGGGGGTGCCTATTATGCTCTCAAGGAAAAAGTCTGAGGACTTTGACTACTTGGTAGACAAGATTCATACTAAGATAAAAGGCTGGAAAGCAAAGGTGTTGTCCCAAGCTGGGAGAACAACACTTATCCAAGCAGTGGCTCAGACCATACCTTTATATGCAATGTCAACTTATTTGCTCCCTGTGGCTACTTGTAATAAGATTGACAGAGCATGTAGAGACTTCTAGTGGTCTGGAAAGGATCAAACAAAAAATGTCCATACCAAAGGGTGGGACTACATCTGTCAACCAAAACAAGTTGGAAGTTTGGGGTTAAGGAAGGCTAGAGACATGAATATGGCTATCCTTGCAAAGTTACCATGGAAGGCTGCTACTGATGTATCTTCCTTATGGACAAGAACCTTGTTCATCATATATGGGAAGAACTGGATAGGAGATGTGGACAAACCCCCTGATGAAGCTTCCTACTTTTGGAAAGACATACACAAAGCCTTCAATGCCATTAGTGGGGGATTAATATGGGGGATTGGGAATGGGGAAACAACTTCTCTGCTAAAAGACCCATGGCTAAAATGCAAGAATAAGCCTGTGACCCTGGAAGAATTGGGGGTGGCAGACCCTAGACTGCAGAACAAGGTAGTTTCGGAGTTGTTTTTGGTTGACAAAAGTGGATGGGATGAAACCAAGATAAGGAGTCATTTTGATCCTTACCTGTGCAAACACATCCTGGATATCAAAGTTAGACCTGAGCATGCCTTGGCTGACAAGATGAAATGGAATGGGGACAAGTATGGGCATCTAACTGCTAAATCAGCATATAAGTTCTTTAAACCAGAGGATGAATTGGGACAAAGTTCAAGCTGTAATTCCCACTCCCTCACCCAGGTGTGGAAATCCCCACTACCAGCCTTTATTCAGATGTTTCTATGGAAGCTATATATGCATATGCTTCCAATGGGAGACATACTGGCTGAAAGAAAGATAAAAGGGGATTTCTCATGCCCATATTGCCTAAGGGATTTAGAAACAGTTGAACATCTGCTCTTTACTTGTGAATGGACAAGAACTGTGTGGTACAGTTCTATATTAGGGCTGAGGATACCACAGCACCTTCCTCTCAGACAGAGATTGGACATGATGATCTTGTGGAGTTGCAGTAAGGACAAAGATCAAGTGCTGGCTGGGACACATATGGCTTTTATACTTTATCACATCTGGACTTCCAGAAATGAGCTCAAATTTGAGAACAGAAAGCCCAACAGAGAAAGAATTCTCAGGGAGAGCAGCAGACAGGCAGACACTTGCTACAAGGCCTTCAGAGAAGAACTTCTCATCCCTAACCCTAGCTCAACTTTACTTAAAAATAGTTTTGAGGAAGTTTTTCCTATTATTCTAAATGATAGTATTATAATAAGCTTTGATGCATTTTTTCACAGGGAATTGGGATGGGCAGGAGCTGGGGCCGTAGCATCGGACAGTGAAGGATGCATAGTTGGAGCAAAATCGCCGGCGCTTTAGAGCCATAGGAGAAGCGGTGATCTTGAAATTTGGAAGCCGGAGGCACCGGTTGCGGTTTTTGTCGGGCAAGGAGGCTTAGGAAACCACATTTTGTGTGTATAGGAGACAACAAAGAAGTGATCAGATCACTACAAGGTCACTCATGTCGATGGGAATGGGAAGCTATGAAAAACTATATTACCGCTCTAGTACCTGTTTATAGTTCTGTAGAATTTAAATGGATTAGTAGGGCTTTTAATGGGGATGCAGACTCCCTAGCTGCTTGGGCCTATCAGCAACTAGGAAACTCTGATCTTCCGAGTTGTATGGCTGATGCAAACTGTGTTCCTATATCGGTGTGATGGTGGTTGGTTAATATAAATATAATAGTATGATTTGCAAAAAAAAAAAAAAAAAGTTTGAATTTTTTTAATTATTTATGACAATGTTTAAAATAATTAGGAAATCATATCTACAAAAAATTAATCTAATCCGAAACTTGTAAATAATGCCCTAACGATTTGAGTTTGTTTAAGTGTCAAGATAAAATATGTCCTTATAACCCCTCACTTTAAGTAAAAGAATCCAAAAGCCAAACTAACGTATTGGTGTAAGGCAAAAGATTGCTCGACGGTTGGTGTAAGGCAAAAGATTGCTGAGAACAAGAAAATGAGTGCTGCTACTCCTATGAACAAAATGGAGGCCACTTTCTCAACGCCGATTAAGTTTTCAGGGCTCCCAGTGATTTTCTGCTCTATAAAAAGTATGGCAGAACCTATTGCTCCACAGCACTAGAACAAGTTCCTGGGACATCCTATAAAATGCAACCAACCGACCCATATATCTAGGACGTGGGAGATTCCGACTATCAAAAATCTCTTTGTTCTACAACAGCACCACTAAACAGTGCACACATGAGCTTGTGATCCACAGATTGTAGGCTTCAGCATGATTGTGCTGGCATACCACAGGCACTCTGTGTTGAGCAAATTCATGAGAGTGCTTGGATAACGGCAACACTCGGTATATGGGAGATGTTTTCAGTCTTCAAATCCAAATAGAGCTTCTGTTAATTTTTCATCAAGAAGATAATTCAGAAATATAAAAGATCACAAAGGCCCTATATTGCCAATTCCAAATATATAATCTATTAAGCAAAAAATTAGCTAATGCATATGCGATAGGGCGAAAGCAGACTGAGGACAGAGATCTAATCACTTTAACTTGAGTTTTGTCCGCTAGAATATTTTAAGACATACATACACAACAACTCTTGCTGCTCTGGCACTAAAAGGAATCCTAGAAAACAATTTAGCTTTGCTGGCTAGTCCAGCAAACTTTGTCTTTTGAGAAGAGTGGTGCACAAAAAATATTGCAAAGCATGTCCTGTATGGCCATGCTTGATTCAGAGAAAAGCTATTTAACACAACTCATCCTGTCACCCACAACAAAACGAATCAAGAAATGCATACTCAGTTACTATTTCTCCATTATAAATTTGAATTGTTTAGAACACTGCATGCCCAAAATACAAAGAATAAAAATCGACAAAAGTCCACACTCAGCAGTATGCCAAGAATCAAACCGTGCTTTGGATTAAGTGAATGCTCCAACTAACTCGAAAAAGGTCTCAAAATGTCTATTGGAACTTTAAAAAACAAAAAAACTCGCCTAAAAAAGATAATTTACAGCGCCATATAAGAAAATGAATTGGAGATGAGAGATGACAAGGGTTTACACTGCAACTACTAAAGTACTAACTCGTTGCAAGATATATATAGAAGAAAACACAAGAAAAACGCACCCGCACCCCAGTTTAAGAGGCTCCCACCTGTGCAGAGTCTAGGGAGGGAAAGATGTACCATGCCGCCTTACCGCTGAACACAAAGCTGCTATTTCTGGATTCAGAGGGACAGCCTACCATTGTGTTAATCCCACCCTCAAGAAAACATAAGAAAAATGACCTCCTTAAGGGTCTAGAAATATTAAGAGTGGTTGCAAATCCACCAATTGACATTTCACAGTTCAAGAAGAAGGAACCAAAAAAGGTTGGCAACCACCACAAGCGATTCTGAAGGTACATCATCATCTGGAGAAGCAAGGTTGGGTTATCTGATACAAGAATAACATAGATTCAGAGAGTCCAATGGCATCTTCCGTTTCAATAGGTGAACTTGTACTGAAAGAGGGACAATTGATGCATGGACCAATGACAAGGAGATGCAAAAGTCTACTGAGGGGTTTACATCCATAGTTCCATTCCACTCTTCTAAGGTCTGTCCAAATGATATCATCCATCCAAAACTGGATTCTAATAAAATTTTACAATGGGAGAGCTCTCCTCAAAATCTTATTCAAACACCACACTCTGAACATTAGCTTACAACAGCAACATCACGAGTATTAGTCATATCAACTAGCTTCTGTACTCTTATTAACTATACTAACAGAATTACAATAATATAATGTAAACAAATATTGAAAACCTCTAAAGTGAGGACCCAATGACAACTTGCATGACTCAAAATATGGCTGCTGTTTCTAGACTAAAAGTAACAGGAGTTCTAATAAACTCCGGCACAAACTTCTTAGTGTTAAAAAAGTACTGATTAATTAGTACTGAGAAAGGAACTCGGAGAATATTTCTGACACTTATCCGTTGAGATGAACTCCAAATATTCAGGACATTCTCAAGGATGATTGAAAAAAAGGCCATATCAGGGGTGCATTGCAGAAAGTTTTTTGTACTGGTCTATCAATTATGAAGATAGACGGCCAGTAAGAACTGCACTGAGGATGCCCATAGACTTTCCTTTCTCAATCCCAATCTTCCTCCAAGAATGACAAAACAGGAAAAGTAAAGAAGAAAAGTTTGATGGTCTAATAGAGACAAAAACAACGACCACCCAAAGTTTGATAGTAAAATTACCTCCTTTTACAGAAAAAGGTTCCCTACAATTAACTCACCCCTTTCATTCCACACACAAGAATCTTAAAGAGTAAAATGCTTTCCACAAATACCCACATTTCCCCCAAATATCTGATTACCAAACAAGAAAAAGAAGAAAAAATAGCAGATTGATATTTCTTAGACGTGTTTGTCTTTTCCTAATGATTTCACATTATTGTGTCAGCTTTTGTTGTCCTAGTATCAACTTGAATTCACATAAATAAATTTATCATCTGTAATTGTGTACCTGGACATCTCACAACCTACTAGAAAAGTAAAGAAAAAAGATTCCAAATAATTTTCTCATTAGAACCAAATTAGTGCAAAACTGCAAACAGCCCAAAGGGGAAGAAAATTAAATTAAAATTAATCTCCCCAATTTCACAAGTTATTTTTATCTACAAAGTACAAACTACAACAACAAAGAAAAAATAGAGCAAAAAACATAAATTAAAAAAAGAAAAAGAAAAATAGATCCCCTAACCTTCCTTATCAAGAACTCCACCTCCATCTCCAGATCTAGAAACATTTCCATTTCCATGACAATGATTAACCTTAGACAACCCTAGCCCTCTAGCAGCAGTAGATTCAACAAAAAAAGCCGAAGTCATTTCCATATGAGCAATTCTAACAGCCCCCAACAATCTCTCAGGCAACTCCTCTTCATTTACAGCCTCAACCAAAAAGCCCATATCAATAGACACCGCTGTTACATACTTGAAAGCCAAATGCAAAATAGCACTAGCAATTGTAGAGCTACCAATATCTACATCTATTTCAAGATAATTATCACCTCTATAATAATTACATGTCAATGCCTTTCCTAATAAACACGCTGCATGATTTCCCACTGCCGCTTTCACCATCCACGGCCCTTTAACGATCCGGTTAACAATTTTGAACCTTTGGTTGCGAAAGTTGTCGTCCCCGTGGATAAAACGGTAAAATAACGAGTCCACTGGAATGGGTTCGTCAGTAGAGTAGTAAAAAACTGCACTGTGGTTATCACGACCAGGGACTTGTAAATTTACTGCAAAGATAAATGTTTTAAGGTTTTTACCGAGTTTATGTGCTTTGTTAAGTGAATTCTGGATACGGTTATCGCCTCGGGCTAGGATGTTGTCTAGTTTGTTGACTGATCTTAACCAGTCGACACCGGCTGGTTTGAGTAGCCAGTCACCCGATGGGGTTTTCTGCTTGTTTTTTGTCAAGAAATTTTTGCCACGGAGTGTGAATAAATCGCCTGGTGGTGATGCCCAGCCGTTGGTTCCTGTGAGTAAGTCCACGTGTTTTAAAGATCCACCATTGATTGCTTCCTCTCTCCAGTTTATTTTTTCTTCTTCGGTGGTGAGATGCTTTGTTGTCGGGCACATATCTCCGGTGGTGGTGAGAGGAAAGCAATAGGAGTCGAATACTCTTTTTTCTTTTCTTTTCTTTTTTGGTTTCAGTTTCAGTTTCTGTCAGCTATAAAACAGTTGTTATGATCGAATTATTAGCCTTGAAGAGTTCTGAAATTACTGAGGTGTCCAGATTAGCAAAAAGACGAAAGTAGTCATGAGGTTGGTGGAGGCAATCCCACTTTTTCATCTATCGCGACTTTGATGCCGACATTGGCATATCTCATCTAGAAAATAATGCCGGGTAAATAGTTCTTGATTTCGAATGAGATATCGGATTCCATCCAATATTTCGGTTTTAAAGAAATCCAAATAATTATGTAAGAGTTGAAAATTTTCCAAATTTTACTTGGAATATTTTAGAATTCCAGCTGGTTTTTTGGTTTTTGGATAATTTTGAAATCCCAAATTATACTTTTGCATACTATATAGACATATTTTTTAGACCTAATATTGCGACTTACTATTTGAATAACGTTAGTATGCATTGCAATACACACGGACACATATCTCTATATAAATTAATGATTAAGACTTTTGACACACTAATAAATTCAAATAGTAGGTCAAATAAGTGGGTCAGTGTAGTATTGGCATATCATAATTTACAAAAATTGAATAAAGTGAAAATTTGAAAGTTTGAATGGAATCCGAACAATATTAGATTAAATTAGATGATATCATTGTTTTTAGTCTGGCCATCCATTTGTTTGACGGTAAATGAAAATTTGGGTTAGGAATAAAATGTCGTTTTCGAATTAGACGGTTTGAAAGTATTTTCTATGATATTTAAAGTCGATTACATTCAAATGAAAGTGTAATTGGTACTTTTTGTAGATTGTTTTGTTCCAAAGTAAACATAACTGGATGTTTGTTTTTATTTTTTTTATTTTTAAAAAACATGGATGTTTGTTAGATTTTGTTTCGCGAAATAAAATAGATGATAATTTAAGAGGGGATGTAGTGCACAGTGCACCGAAGAAAATAAGGAATACAGAGTGCTAAATTGACTTGGACGATGGTGATAAATGTGATAGTGAAACGTGAGTGATTCCGAGTTTTTATTTGACAAACAAATACAATTGCTGCGAAGAAAAGTTGGATCCAACATGAAAAGGACCTTTTGGTCCACTTCATTCAGATTCTTGTGGACACCATATGGGTATGTATCGTGTATTTGACAGTACACTATTGGACGCATATGCCCCCATACTAAATTTTTCTTTCGACTCCTACCAAGATTCAAGTGGCATATGAAATGAGAATAACTATAGGGGATCATCAGATCATGTGACATGGTCAACCAGTCAAGATTAGTCAAATATAAATTAGTCAAATCGTAGTGATTGCGGATTGGGTTCACATATTTAGTAGCTAGTTCAATAGTCAAGTTTATGACAAATCTCCAAATTTAAATCGACTTGCTCTTTATGTAGAAAGACCAGCTTACACGTAAATAGACTTTTCACCTTTTATAAGTCCGTGATTTCCATTTGTAACAGCAGAATTGAACAACAATTTTTCTGAAAAGCTCATGGGCAATGCTTAGACAATGCTTCACTTTTGATTCAGTTACTATGTTGGTTGGGCAAGAGAGCCAAAGAACTCAGCTTCAGGAACAAATGCACAACGCGTGCAAGCATTATTTATGGTTTTCTTCAAGCGTAGTTGCCAAACATTTTTGCGTAAATTATGCGACAAAGTACTTTACAAAGAAGCATATGAGGGCCTAATTCTTTTGCCTTTTTATAACTCTCAACTTTCAATGGCCCTAAATATCACAATATTATGACTATATATATCAGAAAGTTAGAAAATACCGTCGGATGTAGACATTTTCTGCCTTCCATGAAAAAGTTGGATATATATCATATATGTTAATTGGCACTTCAGATCAGCGATTATCAAGAGCAAGTGAGATATATAAATTACTTGAGCAGTTAAGCTGCATCTATGAAACCCTTTTTTTTTTTTTTTTTTTTTTTAAAGCAAAAAGGGAATCACCCCCACCGAAATGGAGGGATTCCCTCAATGGGACCAACACTTACACAGGTTTTTTTTTTTTTTTTTAAGCAAAAAGGGAATCACCCCAATTAGGGATTCCTCAATGGGACCAACACTTACACAGGTCAATTAGGGATTTTGCCAAAGCTCTATCCAAACAAAAGAACAGAAGTGCTTGACCTCCCCTAGATGCTAGACTATGAGCTACAATATTTAAGGATCTACTGATATATAAAGTTTTACAGTCATCCAACTTTGAAGAAATAAAATAAATATCCTGAGCCACAGAGGTCGCTCCCCATAATAGCAGTCCTGATCGCTTTTCCATGGCAGCAATTAAGTTCATACAATCTGTCAAGATCATTAGTTTCTTGACCTTCATTTTTCTAGCTAGTTCTATTCCTCTGAAGATAGCCTGAGCCTGAGCCTCTTCTGGATCTCTAGTTGTAGTCCTGTCGTGCCTTGCACCAATGCAAACACCATTATTATTCCATAAAGCAAAACCTATACCGGCATGGGAAGTTGCATCCATCCATAATGTATCTGTTGAGACATAAAACCAATCTTGGCCATATTTAGGCCAAGATTCAACTAATGCAGTTTTAGTGCATTTCATCCCTATATTAGATGTGATGAATGACGAAGCCTTAGTAAGAGTGCATGCCATAGAGTTATGACAATCTTTGCTAAAAATGATGTCATTTCTATCTAGCCAAATCGAGTACATAATGGTGCCCATAATGCTAAGCAAATCAATAATACCAGGTTTTGATGAATTACTATCAATAAGTTTGCAAATAATAGAGTAGAGGTTCTCACCTGGATCCCAGTTTTCAGTTCTAATGCACAGGTTAGAAGCATACCAGAGTCACCTGATGATAGTGCAGTGGAAGAGGGCATGTGCAGTGGATTCAACTTGATTACTACACCTTGGGCAAATAGCAGACTGAATGATATGTCTAATGTGAAGATTCTCTCGAGTAGGCAACCCATTTTTCACTGCTTTCCAAAGGAAGATATTTACCCTCTCTGCTACATTTAGTTGCCATATGAACTTCCAAAACCGAGGGTCATTCCCTTCATTGTTGTATAAGTTCTGCTAAGGTACTTGTACACAGATTTGACTGTGAGTTCTTCGTTATTATCACCCAACTATCTGATAGTGTCTCCGTGCCTAGTTTGGCTCAACGGTATTTTCATAATCTCATCAACAACAGAAGGGATGAAGAGATTATTTATGATAGTAGTGTTCCAAGTTCGATTGGTGGGATCAATCAACTCAGCTACTAAATTAATGGCATTAGGCCTTGGGGGCCTATGGGCTTTAGAGTGGGTAACGTAGGTACCCAAGGGTCAATCCAGATATTGATAATGGACCCATCGCCAATGTGCCAGAGATTTGGAAGGATATCATTCTTCACTTTGATAATACCTTTCCAGTTTTTGGAAGCATTAGGGCATTTTGCCACTGAGTAAAGGTGTGTTAGGTGAGTATTTTTATGAGACTATAAGAGAACTAAAAAAACACGTGCCCATTCTCTTATTTTCATTTTGTAGGATAAGTGTTAGTGGGCTCTTTGATGAGCGAGCGAGAAAAGAAAAAATTCTCCACAAGAGCTTAAGTTTCAATCGAGCTTTATTGTGGTTTAACAAAAGCAAGTCTTGTGCCCAAACCTCCAAGAGAGTTTTTTGGTTGACAAAGCTTATTCCTATTATTATTATTATTATTATTATTTATGAAGTGAGTTTTGTTCGCATTGTTTTAATTCTCCACAAGAGCGGAAGAAAGCTTTATGGAGTTCATAGAATCAAGAGATTTTTTTGACAAAGCTTATTCAGCTTTTATGAAGTGAGTTTTGTTCGCATTGTTTTCATCATGAAAAGTTCATAGAGGTCGATGGTATCATGAAAACGAGGTGACCGAGGTGACCGATTTTATAAGAGTGACTTTTCCTGTTTGCGAGAGTGTTTTAGCTCTCCATCCTTCCATTCTTTGGAGGACCCGTGTTGTGATCTCTTGGAAATTTTGTTTGCATTTTCTCTGGAGAACCAAAAGAGCACCTAGGTACTTGTCTGCTGTGATGTTCTTATTGATCTTGAGGATTCTTTTGACAAGTCTCTGGTGCTTAGGTAGAGAGTTCTTGCTAAAAAGGATACCAGACTTCTGGAAGTTAATCTCTTGTCCTGAGACTCTCTTGAAAGTGTCCGAAATATCCTTGAGCTCGTGAGACTCCGCTATGTTGTCCCTACAGAAGATAAAACTATCATCAGCGAAAAGCAAATGTGATAATGGGGTATTACTCCTGGAAATCTTTATCCCATGGATCAGCTTATTTTCCTCGACTTTGGCAAGCAACCTAGAAAGGACTTCAACACATATGATGAAAATAAAGGGAGATAATGGGTCCCCTTGTCGTATGCCCCTCTCTGGCTTCAAGAACCCTGTCGGGGATCCATTCAGTTTGAAAGAAAGAGAGGTGGTAGAGATGCATTGGCAAATCCAACTCCTCCATTTTTCACAAAACCCAAAAGCTTGTAACGTTTCGAGCAAAAAACTCCATTCCACTCTGTCAAACGCTTTACTCATGTCAATCTTAATTGCCATACATCCTGTAGCTCCTTTCTTCTTCTTGAGAGTCCCAATGATCTCATGGGCAAGGACAATATTGTCAAAACTTTGTCTTTCTTTAACAAAAGCACTTTGAGATGGTGAGATAATTTTGTCTAGCAAAGGTTTGAGACGGTTAGCGAGGATCTTTGTAATGATTCTTAGACAGACATTGCAAAGATTGATCGGACGAAATTGTCCTAGGCTTTCGGGTCCTTGGGTTTTAGGGATGAGAGTGATGTTGGTGTGGTTGAGTTCAATAAGAAGGTGGCCAGATGTCATGAAGTTTTGGATAGTATGGAGAAGATCAACATGGACAATGTCCCAATATTTTTGGTAAAAAGGGGTGTGAAGCCATCCGGCCCAGGTGCCTTATTAGGGTCCATAGCGAAAAGGGCAATCTTGATCTCATCAAGAGTTATCTCTCTAGTGAGGTCATCATTTTCATCTTCTGTAATGACCGGTTCGATGATATTAAGATCATCAACATGAATATCTGGATTGGACGAGGTGAAGAGCTTCCAAAAGTGCTCCACAATGGTATCACTTATATGTTTTCTTCCTTTGACCCAATTTCCATTAGCATCTCTGATCTTGTTGATAGATATGCGGTTTCTGCGGACCACAGTAGACATATGAAAGTAACGCGAGTTTGTTCCATCACAATGAAGCTTGAGGTCTCTTGACTTATCACGCCAAGCTTTTCTTCCAATAAGGTAGCTTGGCGGAGGTCTTCTTGCAACTGCCTCTCTTGTTCATGATCGGAATTCCGATTTTGTTGGATAATTCTAATCTCCTCTCGGAGATTTCTAATCCGAGCGTGGACATTTCCAAAGATATTATTGTTCCATACTTTGAGATTCTTCTTCACTTTCTTAAGCTTTTGACAAAAACGATAGGCTTGCGAGCCTTTGTTATTATCCCTCCAAGACTTTTGGATGATGTCTTTGCAATCCGGGGATGTAGTCCAAATGGATTGGAAATGAAAAGGTTTTGGAGTACGTTCATCGGGGGGTTCCAAGTGAACAATAATCGGTCCATGGTCCGACTCTATAATGTGTATATTGATAGTTTTAGCATTAGGAAACAAAGTGCGCCAGGCCATGTTGACAATAGCCCTATCTAAACGTGCTTTAGTAAGGTCTTTACCAACATTCTTGTATCTTTTGTTACTCCATGTAAAAGGAACACCTTCAAAACCCAAGTCCAAGAAGTCGGCTGAGAACATAAAATCCAGGAACGGGGTTGCTTGTTTAGGGTTGAAAGGAATTCTTCCATATTTCTCATCTGGACTAGTAATCTCATTTAAGTCACCTACAATAAGCCAGGGGATGGAGTGATTTGCTGCGAGGTCAGTGAAGTTGTTCCAAAGCTCGGTCTCTTGAGACATCGGGGTGCCATTATTACACGAAAGTGCAAAAAGCCCTTTATTGATTGGTCGGGTAGTTCTTTACTAATGCTGCAATGTACCGTTTCGAGGTGAAAAGAATTTCCATATCAAGAGAAGATTTCCATCCCAGCCAGAGACCACCACTGAGGCCATCGGTTGGAACGCACGTAGAGTGGGAGAAGGCGAGGGGGGAGAATCTCATGAAACTAGTGGATGTATCCACCCTTGTTTCAGAGAGGAAACATATATCAGGGTCAAGATCTTTGATGTGGGTTTTAAGCTGACGAATTGTCGTAGGATTCCCACTCCCACGACAATTCCACACAAAGATACTCATTAGTATTGGCGGAGAGCCTTCACTGGGCTCACCGCCAAAAAAAGAGTAAATGACAGTACTGAGAGGAATGGTGTTCACACCAAACCTGACTAGCCAAAGAAAACATGATGCAAGATAGAGGTTTCACCACATGTTCAACAAACGTAAACGAATAGAGAGTAAAAACGACACTCATCATGGAAACTTGTAGCAAGGCAAAACCAGCACTTAGATCAATGGACCTAAACATATTCCTTATAAAAGCATAAAGAGAGAATAAATGTTCATGCCCAACAGAGATACCATAGGTACAGATGGTGTGTGCTTGTGTGATGAGATTCGACATGTGGCAGTAATTAATCCTCAAGGCTCCACAAAAAGCAGGATTGGTACTAAATCTAACATAATGCAAAATATGCAAAGACATACAAATAAGTAGTTCTAGCATGTTGGGGCTATCATCAGGCAAGAACTTGTTATTTACATGAGAGTGCATACTCCAAAAGTTAACCTTTATATTGCGAGATAAGGAAACTAACATGTCATGATGCATTTGATCATTGTCAAAGGGCTTGTATGTATTATTACAACTCAAAGTGCAAGTAAGATCAAGCATAATATAAAAGTCAACAGTAGTATGTTTTCTATAACAAGCAAGCTAAGCTCAGCACAAAAAGTAATCTCAACATGTGTACAGAGAAAAGACATGTCATGTTGCCTATTATGATGGTGAGGGGAGTTAAAAAGAGTCGAAGTAACTAATGAAATTAAAAGTTGATCATAGTCAATAAAGAAATCGAATATGAAATAGAACATGCAGTCTTTAATATTCAATTTCATATTATATCTATATAAGTTTAACCATAAAGTTACCTCGAGGAGGGAGCGTTACCCTCCAATATCAGCATTACTAAAGTGAATATGTGCATTGTCGTGCTCGGATTCGGTGTTGCCCACGCCTCCATTACCGTTTTCAGACGACACAATCTCCTCACCAATTGCACCAGCTGCCTCCAAATTCTTCAAAGGACTTGAAATTGGAAGAGTCAAGCTCACATTCCATGTGCTTTCTGGTGAAAACACGAAGGTTGTCAGGCTTTCTCTTGGCTGTTGCTTGTGCCTCAAGGTGGGGAGCTTTGGGCGTTCAAGTGATGGAGAGGAAAAGACAAAAGTGGTGGAGAGCTTTTTGGGTTCTGGAAGTAGGCTCGACAATGTTGCAACAGGGTTTGCAAAGGGTGTTGGGCTTTCAGAGTTGAGAATACTTTGAAGTGGGTTGGGGTTTGACTCCACTTGTTTCCCTGTGGCTGACCCTAGGTTAACCAACTTAGCAGCACTGTTTGGCCCAATGAAACTAACAGAGTCAGCTCTAGTTGTTGAGTTTGAAATATTCATTGGAGAGATTTCTGAAGGGTCATAATCAGAGTCGTCTATCATAGGGCTGCTTGTTCCTAGGTTTTCAACTTTGTTGGTACTTGGTACTAGGAACAGACCCCAACGATACTTTGCTCGAGGTACTAGGTACCGATTTCGATGCATTGACCGTTGGAGAGCTCACATGCTTAGGTTTACTTTTGGACCGATCTTGTGCTTGATGGAGAGATTCTGTACACCTTCTTCCCTTTGGAGTTAGCTACTGCCTCCAACTGTGGTAAGAGATTTCTGGTAATTGTTAATGGAGAGCTTGTTGTTGGTAGTGGTTGCTCCACTGTTGTTTCAACACTAAGAGTTTTTGGAGTCAATGATGTGTTACTTGAGTTGTTTAACTTCCATGGCTTGAACACCTTGGCGACAATATATGAAAGTGCTCCTGTTGGAACTGCTTCCGCTTCTTTGAACTCGCATTCTGATTGAAAATGTCCAAGCCTTGCACACTTAAAGCAAACAATACTAGTTTTCTCATATTGAAAGGAGATTTTCAGTTCTTCACCATTTTTTGGATTTGTTGTGGCGGAGTGTAGAGTAAGAGGCTTATGCATGTCAACCCATACTTTAATCCTTACATTGCAGCGCCCCTGTTGAGTAACTTCAGCGTAGGGGTCTGCAATCGAGAAACCAACACTATCTGTAATTAAGACGCAAGCTACTTTTGTGATTAAAGCCTGAGGAAGGTCATGAATTTGCACCCACACAAGTGCATTATCGAACTGAATTTTGTTTGTAACAGTGTGATGGTCCAACTTTTTAAGAACCAAGAGGTGTTTCCTTATTATCTAGGGGGGCTCTTTTGAAGACCGTTTCAAGGTCTTCTTGAGATGAGAATTTGATGATGAATATCAGGTTTCCAGGATGCTTGATTGATGAAATTTGGATAGAGTTCCAAGCATTTCTAATGGCTTCCAAAAAGAGGCCTGGGTGTTGTTGATGATGGTTATCACTAACCACATTTGCAGCTAAGAAAAGCTTGCTGTTTTCCTCCATGTTCTCCCACACATCAGTAGGTAGAACTACTCATTTTTCTTTTTGGGCAGGAATGGAGAGTTTTTTGTTGAAATCTTTTTCTAAATTTTGTAGTTCCTCATTGGTTTTCTCCATTTCAGAGGAGAGGAGATGAGAGAGAGAGATGATTTGGAAAGGTGGAGATAAGAGGAGGTTGAAGTTTAAACCGTTAAAGCTCGAGAGCTCTCAGGTGGTAGCTTTCATGGCTTCCATTTGTAGAGCGCTATTGCTATATTTTCCATTTGGTATATCTATAAAACATTGAAACTGTTTAAAGCTGCCTATTCGGTTAACTGTCTTTACAACATAGGAAAAGGATTTTATGTACGCTAGGTTTGTTTTTGTTATATCGCTTCTATATAAGGGAAAGAAAACATAACCAAGTTCTTATAACTGTACATATAAAGATAGTAGACAATATAAACAGAATCTTTTTAGTATAACTGAATTCCGACACGAATTTTTACTAAAACAGTATCAACTTCTGTGTATTGTCAATTGACTAGTATTTTGCTGTGTCTTACGACACAAATACGTGCGCCTTCTGCGTCCCCGACGCGCATCCAAGCAGAATCCCAACAAAAAAATCTCAACTGCTCACCCAAAAAATCCAGCCAATTGTACAGTACCATATCAAATTTGGAGGCCCTACAATTTAGAAACCCAGCTGTAATTGTTGACTTTTGGGTAATTTTTGATAGATCTCATGGTATTGATTTAGTTTAACAAACTGTACAAACCCTTAAAACACTTGGATTAGCCATGTCACAAGGCAGCCATGAAATGTTGAGAAGGTGTTTGGACCATAGGATGGAGGCCCAGTGGGCCCCACACCACCCTTATTTGTTATATAGATGTGAACTCTTATTATAGCAAGTCCAATGGGGGGCTATATGGGCTGCTAAAGGCAAATATAACACCCCAACTGTCACAGCCCGATTTTCTAAACAATTAAAAATAATGAATATTTGAAATATAAATATCTCAAACATCATTATGTTCAATTGTCTAAAAACCCAGGCTATGACGGGTGATACAACACATATCAAAACCTAAAACCCACATCACAACAGGATCAACTTAACAACAAAAATCTCCAAATTCCTCAAATATCACTTTATTAGAACTTTCTTCCATCCCAATACAAACATAAACAAACTTTAAGAATAACAATTTCCAACATCATTATTCTCATGTCATATAAAAAAATGTAACCTACGTTATTACATCATTCTAAAAGATCCGGACCTAATAACTAAACTCCAAATTCGCTTCCAAAATCGAATCAAATTTGGAGGCCTTCCACCTATGTTCCCAAGAACACACCCCGTTGCCAAAAACAAAGCAAACATGGGTGACAAATTGAATTTGAATTGGATGAGAACATAGACTAAACTACATATTAACATTTCCAACTTTACTTATCCAACTAACACTTTAAATCTATCATAACCTAATCATTCTCACTTTGGAAGATGTGTAGTTCCGTCATCTCAAACGGCATAGTTTCTTCCCAAGCAAAACTTCCATTTTATTAACTTCCATCTTATTAACTCATTCTAATAACTTCGTTTTAATATCTAAATAAATGAATTTCACTTTACCGATATATCCATTTGTATAAGGGTAGGACCCATCCTGCACAAAATATTATTAAGTCCTACCCTCCCGCAAAGAAAGTTAGCACTTGTATATATAACATATGTAGATATTCTATATGTATTCAAAGGTAAAACCTAAGCACACTTTCGTATAAACAAATCAATTTCTCTTGTCAATTACTCCATTACTTTTCTTATACACCCACCCTTTAGTACCTACTCCACGATTTTCCACACATTTGCCAAATCACACATTCATTTTGCCTCATTTGAATATCACAATATCATAGCCATCTCTTGGACTTTCATACACATATTTCATGAGCCCTCTTTGGGCACAAAACTCAAGGTCATTCATGGCACATTCAATGAATACCTTAGGGCCACATTCAAGGAATACCTATCATATCACTAACGGGCCATTCATGGCACATTCAATGAATGCCCCGGGTCAACATTCAAGGAATACCTAATCCTACAACATTCCAAGGAATACAACTAACCCATGGCCGAATACCTTAGTTCCTCTTTAGGGGGTCCACTACTAACTCGGTCATTCATGGCACATTCAATGAATACCGGGTCATTCATGGCACATTCAATGAATACCCTTATATAACACTAACGGGCCATTTATGGCACATTCAATAAATTGCCCACCTACATATGACATCATCCATTATAAACTTCAATTATGAAATTTTAGAAAGCGGAGAGTTCTAAAAGAGGGGGTAATTTTGTTTACGATTATTGAACTTGATTGCATGTATTATTTCGAGAACGAAGTAGTATCTTGATTCATGTATTTTTATTTACGCGTTATTAATTTTGAGGGGATGTCTTAGTGTCATGCGTTGCATATCATAAAAATCTTCAAAATCACATAGTAGTTAATACACATACACATGTTTATATATATAGAGGTCTTAGCCTAAAGCCAAGCATGTTAATAGTCATAGACTTATCCTAATAGACCGAATCATAATTTTAGGAAAAGTCAAATTTTGGGTCAACTGGTCAAAGTCAACCCTAGTCAAAAAATAAAAGTCAACTCGATCAAAGTCAACTCTGGTCAAAGTCAAAGTCGACCTGCCAAGGGTCAACAGCAGTCAACCTACCCCAAACCCAAAAGCCCAAAGTCAAAGGCCCAAAGTCTAACTTAAATCAAAATTTGAAAATCCAAAAGTAAAACATATAAAGCCCCCGGTTTGGCCCAAGCCCAAATCGAAGGCTATATTCATCTCCTTCCTCACCAAAACTTCCACCAAATTTGACCACCACAACCCACCAACCTATCTCAAATTTAAAACCCACGGTTTCACTCCTTAGAAAAACCCAACTGCCGATACCTTAAATTCTCAATTTCATGAAAAAATCTCGTCGGCGCCATTAATGGTTACGCTCCGAAGCTTCGGCTCATACCACGATTCCACCACCACCAATCATTCCGGCACCCCACACCACCTATATAGATCCTCTCCTAACAACAAAACACTTCCAACCACCCCAAATCAAATCCCGGATTGCAACTAACAAGAGCGGATTAAACAAAACCCTTGTAATAGAAAGTCTATTCGAATCCAATCAAACAATGATTTGGCGGCTAATAACACATGTTCATTATCATCACAAAAAAATCACGACATATAAAATTCTTCAAAACTTTATAAACGCTTGCCACCATTAGCACTGTTCAAGCTTTTTCCCTATTTTGTGACTCAACCCAATCACCGATTCTAAACCCCGACATCAACCAACCAAAAAACACCAAATAACGGTTACAAACAATATATCCATACTCTACATTATCACGGTAAATATAATCATAAGTGTTCAAATGAAAATCTTGGACGATTCCTTGTTGTTGGACCATTGGCGCCACCATTGGCGACTTAGAGTCCCAATGATTCCGATTCAATATCTAATTCTAGAGTTTTAAGTTTTAACAACACGGCGAACACGACGAGAATAAATCCCGGATAATGAGCAATTTTATAAAAACAGAAATCTATACACCGATACATCTAAAACTATAACTTCGGTGAAATAGCAAAATAGCTACTCACCTTAACTAACTTATTTCGATGAATTTTCCTAGCCCAAATCGTGGGGTGCTCCACCTCTCCAACAAACCAACACCTTCTTTTCCGCCTCCATTTTTTTTATATTTTATTCTCTTCCAAAACCCTATTCTCTAGAATAATGTGTTTATATGTTTGGGTCCGAAACCCAAGCCTAACACCGACTTCGGCCCAAAACCAAGCCCACGTAAAAAGTCCCGAAACAAATTTTAAAATAAACAATTAAATTAATTAATTAAATAGAAAAATCGAACATTATAATAAAACACGGGTGTTATACCAACCACAAAAATGTCATTCAATGGAATGCTAAAAGGGTCTTAAATTTGGAAGGAGTCAAAACCCAACCAAAGTTAGGACCTTCAAGCCCACAATAAGTTAGGGATACGGACGACATAGTTTCGCCCGTCGTTGGTTATTTTTTGCAGCATTCATTCATAGAATCTCTCGGTTTTAATTAAATAGAATTCACCGGACACTATACCGTCCGTACCTTCCAGACACTCAATACGATTTAGACTTAGCCAAATTTAACCAATTTTTCACTCACATGCATTTACTTGTAATCAAAGCCTCATCCCTCAACTCCTCAACCATCAACTCTTCAACCACCAACCTCATTTCTTGTGTCAACTTTATAGACCACAAACTCTTCACTCACACTTTTTGCATTACTATTCTCAACTTTGCAACCTTTCTTCTCACATTCAAAATGACTTCTTCTTCTCGCTATGTTGAATCAAGCTCCCCATCCGAAGATGAGAACATGATGAATGACGATGAGAACATGTTCGTACCTATTTTCTCGTTGTTGCAAGACATGCACGAAGCTACTCGTGATCATCGAGGCTCAGTCCCCGGTAGAAAGTACATTTATCGTGATCGAATCGACGCTCACAATAGGATTATGAAGGATTATTTTCGTGCAATACCCGAGGTATCCCCTTGATATCTTTTGTAGGAGGTTTAGGATGCACCGCCATCTCTTCCTCCGAATCTTGAAAGCCATCTCCGACCATGACAAATACTTCAGTCTTCACATATAAGGTTGATGGTATTGGAAAGCCATGTTTGACGGGTATGCAAAAGGTGGCTGCTTGCATTCATTTGCTTGCATATGGGTGTGGTGCAGATGCGTGAGATGAATACGTTCAAATTGCAAAGAGCACCCTTTTCGAAAGCTTAAGGCATTTTTGTGATGCCATGTTGGCGGTCTTCGAGGAAGAATATTTGAGGGCTCCAAACGAAAAAGACATTCAACGTCTACTTGCACAAGGTGAAAATCGTGGCTTCCCAGGTATGCTTGGAAGTTTGGATTGTATGCATTGGCAATGAGAAATGTGTCCTACGGCATGACAAGGTACACATGTAGGACATAAGAAGAAACCTACAATAATTTTGGAAGTTGTTGTTGATCAAGGCTTGTGGATTTGGCATGTTTTTTTTGGTATGGCGGGTTCAAATAACGATGTCAATATGCTTTAACGTTCTCACCTCTTTGACAATCTTATGCGTGATGACGTTCCTCGTTGTAATTACACTGTGAATAGTCGCCAATACAAAATGGGTTACTATCTAGCCGATGAGATTTATCCTAAATGGGCTACACTTGTACACAGAATCCCTCACCCAACAACTCAAATAGAGGGATTCTTTGCTAAGATGCAAGCAGCGTGTTGCAAAGATGTGGAACGTGCATTTGGTGTCTTACAAGCTAGATGGGGGATAATCAAGAGGCCGGTGAGAATGTGGAGTAGGGATGACATTAATCGAATAATGAAGACGTGTATAATTTTACATAATATGATTGTCGAGGATGAACGAGAGATTAATATCGAAGATTGGCAAATTGACATGGATTGGGAGCCTCTAGTCGCATTGCATGTTGTCAGGAATCAAAATAAGGAGATTGCAAGAAGACTCAACACACTTCGTCATATTCAGAGTAGAGAAACTAATGATCAACTAAGAGTTGACTTTATCAATCACCTTTGGCAATTTCGTGAGGATCAAGAAATGTAGTATGAGTATTTCTATGTTTGTAGTTTGAGTATTATCTATGTTTGTTTTATAGTTTAAGTATTATCTATGCTTGACTTTATGTTGTTTCAAGACAATTCAAATTAAAATTGAAATTACAATATTGGAAATGAACTAACAACAACAATGGAAATGAAATAACTAAAACAACATTGAAATTAATCTAAGTAGTAGAAGCACCACCCCCACTATAAGCACCACCACCACTAGAAGCACCATTTGGAGTTCCAAACGTTCTACTCTCTCTCTCTTTTGACGAATTATCTCTATTTTCATCGTCTTGAAGTATTCGGCAACTTCCGGCTCAAGAGTAGAAGTATCTTGTGTTAATATTTTGTTGTCTTCTTTCCATTTCTTGAGCTCCATCATCTTCACCCTATCGACGACGGCATTCGTCATTTGTGCCAAATACTTTTCCATCATCTTGTAATTCTCTCCTCCCTTCTTCATTCTTTATTTCTCACCCCTTGTTCCCGATGGTCATTTTTCTTGGTTCCACTTCCACTTCCACCTCCACCTCTACTTCCAATTCTATCCCCAACTTGTGTAGGAAACGGATCAATTGGATTGCCACCAAGAGTTGCCGATGGTGTTGTGGGTGTTAAAGGCATGACTTCATCATCTACATCGAGAATGACGTTGGTTCGTCTCCTCGATGTAGTTGTGGATCGACTCTCCAATTCTTCATTCCATTTTGGGCTATCCTTGAGGAGGGCCCAACAATGCTCAAATTGAAAGTGTGTGTTATGAGCCAACATATATGTTATTTTTGCCTCGGCCAACCGATGTTGGATTGTTGTGCCATTTCTTGCTGTCCTCTCTGAAGAGGAGATAATTCAAGCTTTTTTATGTATCCAAATCGAGTAGACACTGAATCCTTGCTTCTCTTGTTGCTTTCGCCAACTCTCTCTCGAAATTTCTCTAATATTCTCTCCCAATAGTGTGTGACTCGTTGTCCCGTACCAACAATTGGATCTTCATTAACATATATCTACATTTTGCAAAGAGCCTCGTCTTCTTGAATTGAAAAATTGGTGGACTTTGTAGATTTATTTCTTTTTGATGTGGTTGAATGTTCATTTGGATCTATTATTGTAGTTGGAGTTGTGATTGTTATAGTTGGAGTAGATAGAAATTGTATGAGAATTGAGAGCAAATGGTGAGAGAGTTGTGTGAAGTAGTTGCTATAAATTTTCAATTTCAGAAAAACTAGCCGTTTCTAGCCGTTGGGATGTCTGGACTAGACAGACGGCAGAGTTTATGCCCCGTTGCAATTTAACGTATAGACGGCAGAGTTGGCAGAAACTCTGCCGGCCGTATCCCGAACTTAACACCTGCTAAAAGTCCCCATTGGATTGGTTTTTTGAATTTGGGCTGCCAAATTTGGCTGGGGTTGCTAAAGGCCCCATGTGACACCTTTTAGCAGCCCATTATAGCTGCTCCCCATTGGACTTGCTCTTAGGAGGAATAGCAGTGTTTATTATTCCGAACGGAATATCGGAATTCCGTCTAATATTTCAGTTTTAAAAAAAATCGGAAAAAACAGTTTAGAGTCAAAATATTGATAATTCCAAAATTTGTTGAAATTCCGAACATAACATGGATCAAAATATTATGAATTTTAGTTTTTGGATTTGTCGGAATTCCGATAATCCCGAAATCCCGAATTATGGGAGGAAGTGATAACACCAATATTTGGTTATCGAAAAAAAAAGAAAAAAGGACACCAATATTCTATTTTTCTATGGAAAATACAGCATTGGTCAAGCACAGGAGTTCATGGGAATTCTCGGAATTCCGCAAAATTCGGAATTTGCATTTTTACCGTTACCTTATTATTCCAACTTCTTGAATAACTGAAATATTCAGTGGAATTTCGAGATTCTGTTCGAAACCACGAGCTATAGGCCATTCAATTCCACTTTGCAGTGTTGTGTGAGAACTGAGAAGGCAGCGGGTTCACATTTCACAGTTTCACACTCATGCAATTCCTTTTAACAATATTGCAACACGATAACAAATGCCATTTGGTGCTCAATTACATAAATTTACAATTCGATCTTCTGGTGAAACAAAAAGGAAGTCTTTGGTTTCTCAAAGCGTTTGAACAAAATCTTAATCACTTTTGCAGTAATGGTTTATAATGGATTGATTTAGGATACACAAATCATCCCTTGAATCCAGTGGTTGTGGAATACCAAATTATGAATGCAGTCTATAGGTTCAGCCGTTCAGGTTGTAGAACCGCGCGAAGTCCGCAATGTTTTGCTAAAGAAATACAGGCAATGGATAATTTACCTTAACGTTGCATGATTGCATAGTTGCAAATCTTAAAAAAGGTTCGTTGACAGTGCCCTACTTTATACAGAGTCGCCTCTAATCCAAAATCATATCTCTTGCCCAGTTGCCCTCATAACCGGTTGGAGTTGTATTATATATTTCATTTTATATTATTTTACATTGTGATATTGTAATTTGCTCATGCTTTCAGGTCTCAACTCTCAACCACTTTTAGAACCAAATAAGTGAATAACTAATGGACACCATATAACAATTATTATGCTAGATCATATATATGAAGCCAAATCAGTGATGCATGCATGCGCGTGGGAGATCATCAAATACCATCATTTTTTTTGCTTTCAAAGTTTCGAAGCTATTCAACGCAACCGGGTCTCACTGATTGCCAACATGCAATATATTAGTATGAATTCACTCTCCTTCACTAATGGCAGTGCAGGCGAAGCACAAAAAGGGGCATGTTCATTGCTGAGCGTGTGATCTGTTGCAACTTGCAACCTCTCATCATTTCACTTACTCCTGCCATGCGCGCGCTAGTTATTCCGTTTCCTTATTATGTACGTGATGGATAAGATATTACAGTACACAGATGATGAGCTTTATTCATCACTGTTTTCAAATAAATTGTTGGAAAGGCCCCTCTCCATGACTCCATCAATTTGCTAACAAGTCTAGATCCCCACCAATCATATTATTAGTTTCATTACTGGGGAGCTATAGTTTAATGGTGGAAACATGCATAGCTAAAAATGTTGATATTGATTGCTCAAAGCCTCAAACTATGGTATACATGGAAGACATTGACACTATAACACCGAAAATACAGAGATTTCAATTACTATCAATACTGTAAAATAACGTGTCGATTCTTCAAAATTGAACAGATATCACGATATATCGATCTCGACATATTGTAGTATGATTCGCCTTATTAGTATGTTGGAGTGTTGGACTACAAAAATTAAAAATAAAAGTGAAGCAAAAATGAAACAGAGTTTATAATTGATAGTTTATTGAATGCATGGTAGAAGCACCATTCATATGATGTCGTGAAGCAGACTCTTGCTGACACACTCTAGGAATATCTGCATATTATTCACCATTGAGCTCGGATAAAGAAGAAAATGCGAAAGTGAGAGTCGGCTGTGGGCTGTGACTTTGCTCGAGAATCACACTTTAAAAAACCGTGTTTGAATTGAACTATATAATTAAGAGAGTGGCCAGATCACTATCTGCACTAATTAACTTTCCAGTTAAGCTCGCAGCCCTATGAGATACTCAATTACTTAGATACTACTAGCTTAATATATTGTTAATTTGTTAGTTTGTTAGTTTGTTGCTTAATATTTAGGGACAGACACTGTGGACTTTCCAACCTGCCTCCTGTTTTTGTGTTATTTTCTTTTTTCAAAACCACGTGTTTGACAAACTGGTTCATACGAAGTTACGAACTCTTAGCTCTCAAACAATCACGTGGGCAAACATGCATTAGTGCAATTGTACAAGTAAATTTTGGGATGATTGGATGATGGAATCTACTCAATAGGAACTGCATGTTTTAGATCATCCAATGGTTTAGGAACCTTAATCTTGAAAATACCTTGCACTTGGCGAAGTGTCAGTGTCAAATACTCAAATAGGATTGACGAAGTGTCAGTGTCAACTAGCGTCTTCTTTGGTTCAAGACTTAAATTCCAATTTTTCTAGCACGCATACAAATGCTATCCTTTTTCCCCAGAGCCCCCCAAGTCCCCAACGAAGTTGTAGGCCTAGGCAGTTGCTACATAAATTAGAGATATTGTGTTGTTTGTGAGGACCAAAACATTTTGCCATACCAATGCAAAGTAATTGAGGTAGAACAAAAAGCTAGGCGGAGCTGTTCCGAAGGTCAATGTTTCTTGTGTTACGCAGGTGGAAATCCCACGCTCCAAATGCTTGTTACACTCAGAGGAATATGGGCACCGTCCGAGCATGGACGGCATTAATACTCTGTTATTGCACAGTGCGCATTATGTCAACACTTAGATGCGGATTTGGATAAAAATCACAGTCAAATTAGAACCAAAAGATATTTTTCCTTTACAAGTAGTTCAACTGAAGTTGGACTAGACATACATTATTGCAGGCTTGCGACATAAAAGATGTTGAAATTTTCGAACAGAATCAGTTATATTCCGTGGTTCCGTTTGGCATTGCTGATGCTTTTCACATTAGTTCCACAGTGAAACCGAGTTTGAACCATATTCGTTATTTGATTCACTATTTAGCTATTTTTTAGTGGTGATAACTCAAAAACACAGATTTTTTTTTACTAAACCAAATTTCAAATCACTCAAACACTAAACATTTTTAGTCTAGACATCAACTTTTCAACACCAAATGATGTGTCTTGGGGGACCAAAATTTGATTTATTTTGGGGGGACCAAAATTTGATTGTCTTGGGGGACTACAAAGAGGGAAAAGAAAAAGAATATGAAAACCAATAATATATATGCGTTTAGTTATTGATGTATTTTATTTGTTTTGAGAGTCCCACATGAGACAAAACCATGGAATTAAAGCCCACCCATAAATAGGTTCTTGTGTGCATGATTTTTCGAAAATCCACGGACATTTGATGAAATATCAAACCAAACACTAAATTAGAATCCATTTAGTATTTGGTTCGATGATTTTTTAATGTCGGGATGATTTAGTCTCTCCACAAAAAAATTGTTTTTTACTAAATTTTCAAAAATTTAGTGTCTGGTCATGAATTGGTGTTACTATTAGAGATGCTCTTAATCGCCTTTAGCTATCACTTTGCACTTTGCACTTTGCACCACAAGTCCACATGAGAGTAGAGACCATGGAATGCGAATGATCAAACTGAACCAAGCAATATTGAGCACCTACAGTTATAGGTTCTTCAGTGTGCATGATATAAGCCTAATGGGTACGTAGTCAACTTACTAAAGATATATCTCAATCGTGGAGCAGCAGACCAAACTTTCTTATTAGAATCGAGCATCAATAATTCACCTATTTTAGACATGTAACTTTATGTATTTTCTTTTTTTCTTTTTTTTTTTCCTGTAACACCCTTATTCTTTGTTATCGATGAATACTATAATCTTTAGCCAAAAATATATAGGGTTAACTAGTATTACCCTCTTACTAGATGAGCCAATTAGGATTTTCCCTATACTAGATGGGAAATTAGGGTCTCCTCCTAAGTACAAACAAAAAAAAAATCAACTTCAGTTGATAGTTTTTTTTGGACTTGGAGGAAATACCCTAATTTCCCATTTAGTGGGGGTAGGAGAAATCCTAATTGGCTCATCTAGTGTTGGGGAGAGAATATATACTCCCACTGAACGACCCAATTAGGATATATATATATATAAGGGAAGAGAATCCTAATTGCCTCATCCAGTGGGGGGAGGTTCCCCCCCTAATGTACTGTTAAGTTGTTCACATTCAATCTTCTCGAGTTCTGCCGTGACATAGTCTACTATTTACATTAATCATCTGTCTAATGTGTTACAATGATCTGCAAGATACAAACAAACTGATGGTAGACAACCAGATTAACTAAAATATCGGATTTGATCCCTCTTTGGTGCTAAATCTATCGGGTTATTGATTTTTCGTTTTAACTTTTAGGCTCTGTTTGGCAGAAGTTGTTTACCTTGCATTAGGTTGTTCATATACAATAGATGTATAAACAAGTCTATAGATGTATGAACAACTCAAAACCAATGTGGAAGGTGTTTGGTATCATTTTTGTTGTAGTCTATTGGCAATCCACTAAAAAAAAAAAATAAAAAAACCATTGAAATTGAATCACTATAGGATCAAGAAATAATATAAATTTATCAGAAGATTCACCATTTGAAATTGCATACCAAAACATTCTATCCATCACATTGGTAATTTTACATTGTAGAACCCTAACTAAAATTCCAAATAATAATAATAAAAAAAAAACCAACCAACCAACTTTTAAGTACTCAAAAGAGTATGTTTATACAAGTGAGAGTTTTTATATGAATACCCACCATCCAATTCATCCAAATCAGCTAAACAAATTAAGATATAACATGGGTTCAAGAAACCCCAATTTCTACATACCTCATCTTCAAGAGTTCTTGACCAAAAGATATTGCGAGAAAAGGGAGAGATGATGGATAGAGAGAGATGGGTTTAGAGAGATTGTGACTGTTTAAATTTCTGGTGGAGTTGAAAGCTTAATGGCCGGAGAAGAAAAAGAATTGAAGAAGAAGCCACTATTTTCTGTTTTTTTATTATTCATTCTTTTTTGGGTTTTAATCGATGGTTTTTATTTTAGTTTTACTACTAATTTAAACTAGCTTTCGAACCCGTCCTACGAACGGGTGTTATTATATTAAATTATTCTAAAAAATATTAGGAACTATTCATAGCTATAAGATATGTAAATTATATTAATCAGTTGTTCAAATTTCTTACACCACTCTCTATCAAAAGAAAGCACCAAACTTTGGTAAAACCCATCGATTTATTTTTGTTGTTTTGTTTAATAATAGAAATTTGATTGAAATTTTGTGAGAATGTCCAATGTGGCGAAGATGATATTGAAGCTACTTAAATAGCAAGTCATTCACAATCATAATAAAATAATTATAATAAACATTACTTAAAATGCAAAACTATACTTGTTCAGATATTATATTCTCCTTATATATAATATAACTATGTTTCGAGGTTAGTTCAATGCATTTGCATCAAGTTTCCGATTTTACGTTAATTATTCTTTGATGCTAGTTCAATGTAGTTGGATTTAGTTTCGATTTCTCATTAATTATTCTTTGAGGTTAATTCAATGTAGTTGTATCAAGTTTCTGATTTTCCGTTAATTATTCTTTGAGGTTAGTTCAGTACAGTTGCACCAAGTTTACGATTTCTCGTTAGTTATTCATTAAGGTTAATTCAGTGCAGTTTCATATAGTTTTCAATGTTTCATTAATTACTCTTTGAGATTAGTTAATTGCATTTGCATCAATGTTAAAATTTCTCGTTAATTGCTCTTTGAGGTTAGTTTAATACATCTGCATCCAGTTTCTGATTTCCCGTTAATTATTTTTCGAAGTTAGTTTGCATCTAGTTTCCAATTTCCGGTTATTTATGCTTTGAGGGTAGTTCGATGTAGTTACATCCGGTTTCTGATTTCCAGTTAACTATTCTTTGAGGTTATTTCAATGCATTTGCATCTAGTTTATGATTTTCCATTAAATATTCATCAAGGATATTACATCTAATTTGATTTCCTAGCTTTTTTGTTAGTTAATATATGATTTTAGTTTAATGCAGTTGCATCCAGTTTTCGATTTTCCGTTAATTATTCTTTGAGGTTAGTTCAATACAGTTGCATCCAATTTCTGATTTCCGTTAATTGTTTTTAGGTGAGTTTAATGCATTTGCAGCAAATTTTTGATTTCCCGTTAATTATTTTTTGAGGTTTGTTCAATGCAGTTGCATCAAATTTATGATTTTTGTTAATTATTCATTGAGGTTAGTTCAGTGCATTTGCATCCATTTTTTGATGTTTTTATATTCGTTAATTAGTCTTTAGATTAGTTTATTGCATTTGCATCCAGTTTTTGATTTCTCATTAATAACTCTTTGATGTTAGTTCAATACATCTGCATCTAGTTTATAATTTTTGATTATTTATGCTTTGAGGTTAGTTTGATGCAATTTCATCCGGTTTCTGATTTCTCGTTAACTATTCTTTGAAGTTATTTATATTTCAATGCATTTGCATCCAGTTTCTGATTTCCCGTCAATTATTCTATGAGGTTAGTTTAATGCAGTTGCATTTGGTTTTTGATTTTCTGTTAATTATATTTTGAGGTTAGTTCAATGCATTATTTGCATCCAGTTTCTGATTCACCGTTAATTATTATTTGAGGTTTATTTGTAGCATTTTTGCATACCGTTTTCGATTTCTCGTTAAATATTTTTCAAGGATTTACATCCAATTTCTAATTTTCATTTAGTTATTTTCTGGCGTTAGTTTAATGCAATTGCATCCAGTTTTCGATTTCTAGTTAATTACTTTTTTAGTTTAGTTTATTGCATTTGCATAAAGTTTCCGATTTCCCGTTTATTACTCTTTGAGCTCAGTTCAATGTATTTGAATCCACTTTTCGATTTTCTTTTAATTATCCAATGTGGTGTGTAATACCAACTTTCTACTTATCCATCTGTAGTGTCCTTGCAAACATGACATAAAAATAAATTATGTTTGATTTACTATATGGGATCATCAAAGATTATCCAATTTCTGATTTCTCGTTAATTATTCTTTAAATTATATACCTGACTCACTATATGGGATCTTCAAAAATTATCTACAAACGGGTCGGATAGCTATAATTGTGGTTTGATGATTGGGGATAGCTCTTAAACTCCATTTGTACACAAAACCTTGGCTAAAAAATGATTACATTTATTACTAAAAATATGATTCCATATATGTAAAAATGTCTGATAAGTCATCTCATCTCCAAGATCGAACACATAATTACGTAGAGAGAATCATAACTCTACCATTCCCTCTTTATAATTGCCTTTAGATAATCAATATCTTTTTTCAGACTCTGAATTTCTTCTTCCTGAATTTGTATGCACTGATTTCTAAGCATGTCGTTCTTTTCTGCAATCTCAAGTTTGTTGCAAATTTCTTCTATTTCTTCGTAGTTATAGTCTAATACTTCAAAGCCTATCTCACTGCGCAGAAAATCAATTGCTTTCTTCGATGCTGAATTTTCTGAATCTTCTCGAGTTGTTGAATTTCCTTCGAATTGGTGATTGTCTTTGATGTTAAAGATTGGAACGTCAATTAATATTTGACATCTGTATTTATTTTCTCCCAATATTTCATTGGAAAATTCTCGGCCGTCTATCTTTAATATTTTGGTGTAGTGCATCAGCATATCTTTGAATTTTAGAGGGATAAGTTTTTGAAATTGAATTCGCTGCATCAATTTATAGATCAATTTATTGTTAGTAAAACACTTAAAAATTACAATTAACCAAAAAAATATGAATGTTAAATTTGTTTACCTTTTTATTGAATTTGTTGAAACTCGAGTACCGTTTTTTATTCTCCTTGATCATGAGTTTGGTATTGTCTAAAATAATATTTCTAATATCTGTACTGGATATTCAGCGACGTGCTTCAATTCTTCCAACCTAAACTTTAAAAAGTTAGGAATATATAACATATGAAAAATCATATTAAAAAAAAAAACTTGCCTCTATTCGTTGTTTGATATTCATTGATTTCTCGAGGAATTCGATTCTTTCTTGTTGTTCTTTGATATTCATTGATTTTCAACTCCTTAAAGTTGTAGTCAACAACTTCGAATTCATTAACTTTTTGTGTAAATTCAATTGCCCGTCTTGCTGCAATGTTTTCAGTCTCTTCAATGGATTTTGATGGTACTCTTTTAAAACTTATGATTTCAGACGCACCTTCCACACCAACTACATCATTTCTCATCCTGACGTTTGCATTGTATATTTCGTTATGTAATGAACTTTCGTAAACAGGTTGATCCAGATTTAGTTTTTTCATTATTTCTTCCAGCATAGGTTTGAATGACACTTCAATCCCTCATGAATATTGCTCTGTTCTCATCTCCATAGTGATCCTTTTATGTGTTTTTGTATAAGATAGCCAAGAAAAAATGTTATGTTCACATTGTAGTAAGTAGAAGATTATTTTTTTAATCGAAATAACTAAATGTAGCAATACCTATTCATACAACTATCTGTTCGAATATTTATGCTTAATTCATGGATTAAAATAACACATGTTAACTAATATTATTTAAAAATCTAATAAGATTGAAAAAAAAATTATTGTAATGTGTACCTTTTTTTTTTGTAGTAGCTCTGAATCCTTGTTTATGATGATAAGTTTTCTTAAAATTATTTTACTTGAGGCATTATTGTGGTGTATTTATAGGTTTAAATTGATTAGGGTCCCTATTTGATTAGAAGTTTAGTTTGTGTATTATTCTAACTTTATGTATATCTATAATTGTACTATTCGGCTAATGTCGCAAATATGGTTTGGTGTCTTTAACTTGGGCTTAAGCCCATTATATTTTTCACGTATAGACTTGAGGATTTTCTTTTCTTTTTCATGTTTGAGGTTGGTTATTTCAACATACCACTTGATTTCACGTCTAAATCTTTTAAATTAAATACAGATGTGGATATGGACTGTGCTGCTGGAAACGAAGGTGAAGCTCTTGTATTTGCTTTGTAATTATAACACATATATGAAATTATTTTTGTCGTTTCTCATTTAGTTGGAACATATCGTAGTGCAATTCTTCGTATTCTATAACATCTAGTGAAACTGTTGAACTCATCGCTAAACTTTAGCAACTTCTAGTACTATGTACTTGTTTAATCTATTTGTGAGATCTTGTTTAACAGTAAGAACAATCTTAAGGTTAGGGCAGATGAGTGCATGAGGCATAACTGATATTTTTTCCTTTTTTTTTTATTTTTATTTTTATTTTTTTTTATTAATACATTTATATCATTTTTAGAATTGTTTTTTGTGCATGTCAGGTTGGTGTGATTGGGAATTTGGTCCACTCATCCCCAAACATAAAGAAGGATGTTCTAGTTGCCGGAGCTTTACAAACTGTAATTGGATTACTAAGGTACTTTTTCATTGCTATACAGAGAGACATTTTTTCAGCATAGATAGGTAACTTGGAATATGGAAAATCACATGTTTAAAGATTCTCTGCTTATGCAGTTATATGCGGAGTGTGATCACATTTTAGTCGTGCATGTGGGCTTACCTTCCTTACTATTGAAATTTTCAGTTAATTTAGTTTGAGTAGTGATATTGAAAATCTTGAAATAACATTGGGATTTAGCATTCATGATTTTACGTAAGTAATATCTTGAACTTTGCTATATGAAGTACAATGTATGTCACTAAGTTAGCTAGGTTTCTTGGATCTTCTTTGTTAGCAATGAGCCCCCTACAAATATTAATAAAAATAAATAATAATAATAATAATAATAATGTTGGGGAGTTTCAACATACTGATTCACCTTTATAATGTTCTTTTGTTGTTGATTAGATGAAGGTAATTTTCTTTTGCCAAATACTACTGCATCATGTTCTATTAAACTTCATATTAATCATGATCACTATTCAATTTTTAGTTGGTCTTGTTTCTCAAGAGGAGATTTATGTTCTTTGAAGAAGTTTGCATCACCTATAAGTGAAATTTATATTAAAAAAGAAATGATATTGATGATTTGATTATTGTACCTTCCGCATGTTACTCTTTGCTTCTTAATTTACTATTCTTATTGATTTTCATGCCTTGATTTTTATTGGTAGCTTTTATTGGCATGACAACAACAAAGTATACCTGAAAAATGTCAACTTGGAGAAATGTTGTATATGTTGTTAGGAATTAATAACCGTGTCTCATGCCTATGAACACCACAAAACATTTAAACCTTCTTGAATGAAACGTCAAAATTTTAATAACTGTTTAGTTTTTAGTTTGTTTTATTTATTATTATTTTAGTTTGAGTTTTATAAAATAAGGAGTCCGCCTTTTTTTTATTTCATTTGTAGAGGAAAGGGGGTGGCAACCAAAATGGTTTAGGAAAGACAATGTGGATGATTGCTATCGTTATGAAGGTGGATACTGGGAAGCAAGAGAAACAAAGAAATGGCATGATATTCTGGATATATTTGGGCAGAGTAACGATGCTTCTCCATGTGTAGATGAAAAGTAAGAAACCATTTGGCTTGGCACTCTGAAACTTGTTGTGTCTTAGTTGCTTCCCCTGAATTTTTGATCTACATGGTCTGGAGAGTGTTGGTCACTTAATTGTACGTGAGCTCCCCACATGTAAGTTATCTTGAAGAGATTCTATCAGTAGTAGTAATTATACTTGATGGTCCATTTCTAGATAGTATCTCCTACCACGTGATATTTTGTTACTTTAATGTATTTATTTATTATTCACACACAGTCACAATAAATATAGTTTTCCTCTCCCCCCTAATCAGTGTTTGATGGATATAGAATTTTGTGTTTCCTTGTCTTTATTTTATGTTATTTTAGTCTTTCGCTAATCGTTGTAGGAGTTGGTTTTTGTTTTGATCCGAATGAATTTATTCTTCATATTGTGCTAAACAGATGCGATTTTCCTTTTCAAAGTTAGATTCGTCTGTAGTCAATTTTTTGTTGGTTCCCTTTCCAGGAACAATTTGCTCAGATTTGAGCACCTTTTAATGTGGCACCAGTATTATATGCCCGGTTTTCACCCCAGTGGACCAAGGCTACCCTCCCAACTGTATTTTGGCCAAGGTGGTCACGGCTTTTTGCCTACATCGGCTTATGGCTTCCAGGAACAACTGTTACTGGGATTGCCCCTAACTATATAGCTCCATACCATCATCAGAGACCAGCACAGCTTGGATTGAGGATGGGTACAAGGAGAAGTAGAACCTCCCGACAGATGCAGCAGGTGCGTTAACTCTTTTGTTTTTGATTATTTTTTCTTTTTTGTGCTGTCAGTTGTCACAAACTTGTGTGGGGGTTATAGTGTTGTAATGTCACATTGATAGTATTATATGAATTACATTAAAAATTATGAAAGAATAAGTTATAAAAACAACTAAATTAGTAAATTACTTACCCGCCCAAGCTTTTCCGAACCTTTTACGTTTTTGCAAATCCGTCATAAGTTCATGCAGTTTGATTTCAAAAACTCTAGCGACAGTTTCAGGGAAATCGACGTGTGTATATCCAGGAGCAATCTTGTTAATACATTTTTGAACTTCAGGCCATTTAGGATTGCAAGTAAAAGTTATGAATAGATCAGGAGATCTAGCCCATCGACAAATCGCAATAGCATCTTGATAGTTTTGTAGCATATAACGTGGACCTCCGGTGAAAGAAGATGGTAGAACTATTCGCCTTCCAACAAAACCTGGTTTTGAATCTCCAGAAAGTACTGCATCGACTAATCCTTGATAAAGCTCAACACGAATAGTCTGCTGGTTATTTCTAACCCAATCAACTCTAATCTGTTCTATAACACAATAAGAATCAACAATAAGTTGTTGTTTCAAGCATCCACCAAGAACAATTGTTTTTCCTTCTTTTAGTCTCATTTGCAATCTAAAAGCGTAGAACTCCCTCATGCTTATGTTTGTCCTTTTCCTAACTTTGACATTATTCCGATAAGGGATATCAATCCTGTACCCGTCTTTAGCATGAGGAAACAAAAGAGGATATTGCATGGCCATGAAACTTGGGTGCAATTCATTTATTCTTTTCAAGCCATATCCTTTTTGTCCACCACAATATCATGGAAATTGCTAAATTCACTCTCTTCCTCAACAATAAGTGCAACAACTTCAGATGATGTCGGCATGTTATAAAGTCTCCCATCCTTTTGTCTTGTACTAATAAGCTTTATACTAAAATCACCTACTTCAGACTCTTTAAACCTGTCTCTTGCCATTCTATAAGTCTCAGTAAGTTTGTTTGTATTGTTCAACATATCTATCAGTCCCTTCACAATATATGGATCCAACTTTTCTTCAGATCCGTTTTTCAAAATTTTCTTACTAAGAGAGTACATTCTGTTCACAACTTCATTATTAGTATAATATATGTAAAGTTGGGAAAACTTAGGGCGTAAACCTTCAAGTGGAAGCAAGGTGCCAATTTTGTGGTGGTTTTGGCCTTTTATCTTGTAGATGTATGGACCATGACCATTGTTTATTGATTCTTGAACATCACCTCCTATTGATGTGAAAGCAAACATGCTGTTATATACTCTGATATTTCTCATAAACTTTTTGGATCTGGAGCCAGAATTGCAGTCCATAAGCTCATTTAAAAAATCAGGTGTATCTTTCAAAAAAGGTAGCTGAACTTTCCCTCCACCGCAACATATAGAAAACTTTGGATTTTTAGGATTTTTCGTTCGGTCATTCCTTTCTTCATACCAAACAATGGCATCACAATAAGGACACACCGATGTTGGTTCTCCAAAATCCAACGGTTGGAAACAACGCCCTGAATTAAAATGAATATTAAAAATTATAACTAATAATATAAAAAATAAAATAATATTAAAAACTATAACTAATAATATAAAAAATAAAATAATATTAAAAACTATAACTAATATAATACTAACTTTCATGCAAAACTTCACTTGGTTTCTCATTGGAAACTTCAACTTCCATATGGTCATTGGTATCATTTTCATCTTCTACTTCTGAATCATTCCCACTTATTTGAGAATCGTAGTCATCGTCACTTTCTCCAACACCGTTTGGTTGATATAGGTGATTTTTTTGGGCATAATGGTTGTCATCACTTGTTTCACCATCACAATTAACATAACCATGAGTTTCAACTGGTTGGATTTCTCTATTACTCAATATACGTCTTCTTTTATATCGGCTATTTTTGGCTTTTTCATTATTTGACCATCCACTGTATAAGAATAAAACATGTTAAGTACAAATCAAAGCCAAGTAACAATGAACAATGAAGAATGTCTTACCAATTTCATTAGGAAAAGGCTGTGAAGGAAAAAATCCATCAAGTTGATGTTTAGTGGATGTAGCATCTGTTGACAAAATTAAACAACATTATAATTATAATGGAAGAAGAAATGATTTTTTGGTTACTTGTCCATTAATAATTAAACAAATATTTTTTAAAAGAAAAGACTTATACTTATGGGATATTCAATAGTAGATCGTTCTATGTCTTGAATAGAGGTATTGTCATTATGATTTGAACCGTGTTGATATTTTCTGAATTTGATTTGACGGTTCTTGAACCAACTCTTTATGTTATCTTCCGAAATTTGACCATGTACTGACAGCTGAGTTGTCAAAAGTTTGATTTCTTCCTTAGTATAATATGAACTATTTTGATTAAATGCACTTTCAAGTATGTGAAGGTGCATCGTTGTTGGTGACCATCGCTTTCTTGCAAACATAGTTACCTAGTAAGAACTTAGAATCATGTTGGTGTGAAAGAAATAATGCCGTTCATTGTTAATGTGAAGTTGCTAAGAGAACTCGAGATGGTGCTTTATATATAATGGGGATATATTGAAAGAAGACTTGTATAAATAACACTTAGAATTTCAAGAATTGGTCGCAGCTTTTTTCTCCTGATTTGAAGATTAATATATAAAGGAATCTCCTGATTTGAGGAGTCTCTCGCTGAAAGAAGACTTCTAGAAAGAACTAATTAGGACTCTTCAAATTGTGTATAGATTAGGAAACTAAATTAGAACTCTTCCCTATTAAAAAAAAAAAATCTGACAGGTGCTGACATTAAAACTTGTCAAAGCAATGGTATTAAAGTGATTCTTTCTATAGGAGGTGCTTTTGGGAGCTACTCTCTTGCGTCCTCTGATGATGCTAGGCAAGTTGCCACATATCTATGGAACAACTTCTTGGGTGGGCAATCCTCATCCCGCCCAATTGGAGATGTTGTTTTGGATGGAATAGATTTTAACATTGAAGGATGTTCAAACCTATATTGGGATGACCTTGCTAGGTACCTCTCCGGATATAGCAAGAAAGGTAAAAACGTGTATTTGGCTGGCCGCACCACAATGTCCATTTCGATGCTTGGGTTGGGGGTGCCTTGACAATGAGGCCTTTTAGATTATGTTTGGGTGCAATTTTTCAACAATCCCTTTGTCGGTATGCCACGGGAAGTATTACCAATCTTGAAGATGCATGGAAGCAATGTACCACATCCATCCACGGTGCTCAAATATTCGAGGACTACCCGCCGCTACTTCGGCGTACCGGGCAAAGTGAATTCATTCTGTCAACGATCTCACTTCTGAAGTGCTTCCGGGGTCAAGCAAGTATAAAGGCGTTATGTTGTGGTCCAAGTACTATAACGGCAGACCATGGCACAACCTTAATGGCAACAATACTTCCAGATAGGAGTGTAAAAAAAAACCATTGACTCATCATCCGGTAGGGTATCCGGCCTTCACCCGCCACCCAAATCCGCACCGACCCGAAAACAAACCCGCCCCACCCCGCTACCGTTTTTACGCAGTCGGGCTATGGATGTAGGTTCTATGCTCAAACCCGACCCATCAAGCCACCCGACCCGTACCGTGTCAAAAGTCGTTGACCCAACCCCATTGACCCGCACAATTTCAAGACTCTAACTCTAATATTTTTGTATTTTGTTTATTTCTTCTTTTAACTTTTGTAGGAATTTGGGAGATATGAACACAAACTTATGAGTTCAACATCAATTTCAAATATTCAAGTTTGAACATTGGGCAAATATCAAAAGTTTAAATTCAACTTTCAAATTTTGGAGAAGATTAATCATTCATCTTTGTATTAATTTCGAATTCTTTTAATTTATATTTTATTGTTTTGTACCATAGATCTTCGCTCCCATTTTCATTTTATCATGTTATGGAAAATAATCAATTTATAAATGATAAATCACGAGAAAAAAATTTCAAATTTACAGATATGGTTTTGGGTTTTCGTTCAAGTTTTTTTTTTTTTTTTTTTTTTTTTTTTTTTTTTTTTTTTAAATTTTTTTTTTATTTTTAATTGATTGATTATATATATATATTTTTTCTCTATGTTGTGAATTGGAAATATATTACTTGCAGAATTAGAAAGTTTTTTTTCTGGGTGAAATTGGGTTAAAATGATAATTTCCACTCGATCCGGATGACCTGCCCAAAACCCGCCCCGTAAGGTGACCCAACAGGTCGGGTGATGGTACTAAGACATGACACTTCAACCTGCCCCGCCCCACCCCGTTGGTGACCACTGGGTTTGTATCACCTAGATCCGCCCCAACCTGACCCATCATTATTTGACCCGCGGTTGACCCGACCTGCCCTGTATTACACCCCTACTTTCAGATGATCAGCCATGTCAAATTTTGAGTGGACATAAATATCTTAAATACTCAGAACGCTCAATTTACACGTTAACCATGCATTATGGTCTCTGCCATTAACGGCTTTATTATGCAAAATACAGTTTCGAATATCTTTTACAATTTGTTTCAAATGAGACTTAAATGTGAGTATCTTTGTTTCCAAAATCTGAGTTTCTTTGTCTCTCATGTGGGCGTCTTTTCCCAATACTGAAAATTTTGGAAAGTTTGGTGTAACTATTGTGAGCCCCAAATCGTAGCAGATGGGGTAGCCATTTTAGAAAGCTGCCTGTTAGCTTAGTAGCTGCGAGATTTGTCAAGTTCCGCTCTTCCCACTTGATCCTACAAGCCCCAGAAGAGAGCTTTCAGGAACTCTTAAAACTTGACTGCAATGTGTGAAGTATGTCATACTGCAGAGTAAAATAAATAAAATGCAAATACGTGTGAGTGGAATAGGAGGATCAAGGCCATTATCTTTTTAATTAATGAAATAGATCGTGGAAAATGTTTGTACTTATTATCTATGATGGTCCAATATCCTTAATTTTCAAAATCGAATTTACATAATAAGTAGAATGACTCGGAATCTTAAGACCTTAAATCTGTCTACATAATAAACAAACTTGATAGGAAACATTACAATATGATCCTCCTTGTATAAAACACCGTTTTAAATGCAAAACTATACTTATCGAGACATTCCCACAACATATAACATAACTATATTTTGAGGTTAGTTCAATGCATTTGCATCCAATTTCTGATTTTATGTTATTTATTTTTTGAGGTTAGTTCAATACAGTTGCATCCAGTTTCCGATTTCTTGTTAATTATTCTTTGCAGTTAGTTTAATGCATTTGCATCTAATTTCCAATTTCCTACTAATTATTCTTCAAGCTCAGTTTAATGCATTTGCATCCAGTTTCCGATTTCTCGTTTATTATTCGATGAGGTTGCATTTGCATCTAGTTTATGATTTCCCATTAATTATTGTTTGAGGTTAGTTAAATAAATTTGCATCCAGTTTCCGATTTTCCGTTAATTATTCCTTGAGGTTAGTTCAATGCATTTGCTTCCAATTTATTTTTTGAAATTAGTTTAGTGTAGTTGAATCTGGTTTCCGATTTTCCGTTAATTATTTTTAAATATTAGTTTCAAGCATTTGCATCCTGTTTCCAATTTATAGTTATTTTTTTTAGGTTAGTTCAATACAGTTGCATCAAATTTCCGATTTCCCGTTAATTTAATCTCTGAGAGTTAGTTCAATGTATTTGCATCCAGTTCCCGATTTTTTGATAATTATTTTTTGGTGTTAGTTCAATGTATTTGTATCCAAGTTTTGATTTCTCGTTAATTATTCTTTAAGATTAGTTTAATGCAGTTGTACCAATATTCTGATTGTCTATTAATTAATTTTAAAGATTAGTTTAATGTTTGCATGTGCATCTAATTTCTGATTTCCCGTTAAATATTATTTGAGATTAGTTCGATGTATTTGTATCTAGTTTTATGTTTCTCGTTAATTGTTCTTTGACGTTAGTTTCATGCAGTATTATATATATTTGAAAATATTTGTTATTATTGTTTTTTTTAAATTTACTATTATATATTTTGTGATGTTATTTTTTGTATAATTTAATTTTCCACATATAATTTAATTTTGGTTTGGTATATAATTTATTTAAGCCCAACGTCCACTTTAACTAAATCAATAGTTATATAATCTATTTAAGCCAATGTCCGTTTTAACTGAATCTCGTTACTCCGCTAAAATTGGGAATTATAAAATTCATAAAATTAATTAGAATATGTCGTAATTATTGTGACATGTGGTTTTTGAAATCTTTAATTAACTATGACTAAATGTATAAATCCCACAGTGGATGACACCTCAAATTGATCCAACTTTATTTGTTAGGCCCATATATATAGTGTATACAATACAATTTTATTTGTTTTTGGTGTACACTATTTTATTTTATGATTAGTTTATTTTTTTTTCCTTTTTTCCCAGTCACATGTGTGGTTAACAAATGCATAAAGTAAATGTTCAAGCAACTCAATTCATTTTTTCCTTTGTTCTTTCATAGTTTCATTATCATTTTCTAGAAAGAAACTTTGTTATATTAAACTTCATCTGAGATTAGTGTGGAAGCTATTCTTTGTGGCGTAAGGGTTTTAAGAAAATTGTTTTTGGTTGAAAATATTATTTTTTGCAATTTAGTTTTTTTTTTTTTTTTTTTTTTTTTCCTGTAATTAGCTATATTGTTTAGGAAAAATTGGAGACTCTGGGAAACTCTAGATGGGATATATATCTAAGGATTTGGAATTTCTATTTTTTCGTAATTAGTATTAGTGTTTACAAAAAGTTGGAGACTCTATGAAGTCTTGAAAAATAGAGCCAAGAGGATATCTCTATTAGTAAAGTACATCATAATTAACCTGGCCTTTTAAATTAGACCAGCCTTTTTACTACCACCAAATACCCCTAATTAAATATAAAGAAAAATTATTCAATGTCTTTAAAAAGGACTATTTCGTCATTTAAATTTTTATTTCTATTTATACCATTCAGTTACAACACCCTCACAAAGGAGTTTTATGTAAATTCAGGTCGAAAACCAAATCCACGCTTATATTGAAATGTACGCGGGTAGTCTTACCATTAATACCCACTTAAATACCATTAATACCGGGTCTTAAAAACAGCCCAAAAAATTTAGTTGTTTCAACTTCCCCTCCTTTCTTCATGAACTCATTCTTTGTTTTATGCTTAACCTAAAAAATTTAGTTCTTTCAACTTCCCCTCCTTTCTTTATAAACTCATTTTTTGTTTTATGCTTCCAATTCCTGTTAGATCGAACATAACTAAAGAAGGACTTCTGTCAAATTTCGCCGTTATGCGTGGTGGTTTCTAGCGTGGTCGTTGACATGGGAGGAAGGAACCCATCAAAAATCCCCATATGAAATTTGAACCAAGAATTGGATAACTATCTAGCTGAAGCCATTAATACTTCATATTGTATTGGTATACATTACATACTATCTTCAATTGAGACTTCTAGAAAAAACCTGTTATGGAGTCGTTGCCACTTTGTAGCACCCCCAGGTTTGGTTCCATTATTGTTTTTTCGGACTTTTTGTCTTTGAATTATATAATGAAATATTTTTCAAATTTTCTATTTGATTTGGCCATTCACTTCTTATTTCTTACTTGAAAATTATTTTTTCTGGCCATGGAATATGATTGTTGTTGTCTGCGTTCTTGATTTTTGCCCCATACATGCAAAGTCAATTGCTAATCTGTAATGATGATGCTCGCTAAGCAAGAGGTGTTTTGGTCGTAGCCTCTAGACATTAGGCCAGTTCCAGCACCCGAAGTTCAGTTACCTTCGTAGCATTGCGGGTGCAAGCAAAAAATCATGTTGCGCCTATGCCCTATCCAACTCCAGAAACAATTAGTTGAAGTCTTAAAGTATACTTTTTGAATTCTTATGAAAAAGATAACAAAGGCATCTAATTGAGTTAATCCCCTTCTTCACTATCCATGCAACATTTAGCTATTGAAGGGGTTTCGGTTAGGTTCAATTGAGTTATTTGGTGTTGATTGGTTTTGAAAGTTAAAAAATGTCGAATCGGTTTGTGTTTAGGTGGGTTTTGAATTAGAAGTGAATCGGTTTGTGTTTTGTATAGTTTTGAGTTTAACAGAACCTTATATGGAGAATTTTGAAATATTCAGTTAGTCACATATGGCTTACGTAAAATGATTAGCTATCATTATTTCATCGTTGTTAACTATTACCGGTTTGAGAAGCTATCTTGGTGTTGCTCCTTTATTATGTTTCTTTTTGCTTCGTTTGGTAGTTTTAATTGAAAACACCAATTTAGTTGTGTAGTTTGAAGTGATCCATATCTCTTTTTATTCAGCTTTCATATTATTTATTGTTTTGCTAAAAGTTCCATTAGGCGTGTTATTCTATTGATTAACTTCCGGGCATTACTCTGTAGGGATATTCTCTAAGACTATTCCCAAGTTAAGGCGGGCGAAATTATGAGACCCTTCGAGCTCAAGATATCAATAGCAAAGAACTTCGAGGCAGGCTTCTTCATCCTCTGTTGTAAAAGCGTGCCTTTTGACACTATATTGGAATCTTTTTGTTAATGTGTTTTCCCTTAATCAACAGTAAGATAAGCGTTTTCTTTCAGCGACATTAAAGAAAACAAATAAGCATATAGTCCGAATATGCATCCCAAAGTCCGGATTTGAGTACTAAAATAAGCATATAGTGTCATATTTTTCACGCTGGTGCCCTTTCACCTTATAGTACTATAATTGATTACCTAGATTGTTCTCTTCATTTCCAACCTTCGAAGTGGAAATTCTTTCATGCGACATCTTTTGTTTTTTTCTAAACGAAGAAGTATAGGTATGTTCATGTCGATTTTTTTCTATTAAGGAGAAGAACCTACTTAGATACAAATACCATTTGACTTTTGTATTATATACCAGCAAACAACAATAGATGCATTCCTCAAATTGTCAATCATGTTTACCCTGACGGCCTGACCTGTATCAGAGATATAAGGAACCAAACTACCTCATTGATAACTGTAATTTGGCACCTACAAATGAATGCATAGATAATATAAACTTCTTTGTTCTATTATTTTAATGGGGAACTGCATAACTACTTCGGTTCTAAGTTTCTAACTCAATTTTTCCATTTTCAGAGAACTTTCAAAATCATACCAACAACGCCATGCATTGAGGTTCGGTTGGTTCAAGTGAATGAAGAGGGAGGCAAGCTCGACATGCATACAAGGTGAGTGTAGTACTATCAACACACCAATAAATATAGGAACTATAGCTCGTATGTAGTTTTACGGTTTAAGTATATGAGCAGTTCTAAAGGTCAAGTTAGTGACCTTGGTTGAGTTTCTAGCTATTCTCTATGGACTAATAGTCTAATAACCAATATATAGATTCTTCCCCTGTTTGATTTGCTATTATTGTCTCAATTATGATATCTGTTTTATGTTCATATTTTCTTTTAAATAAACTATCTCTTTCTAATTACATATTTTAGATGTTGTTCTCCTACTACTTACCTCATTACCCTGTTTAATTATCTTCTTCTCTGCCACTCAACCCAGACAAATACAAATACAACACTTAAATTTGAAGTGGGTAAGAGTTAACCATTAATGCACCTGTATGGGTTATATTGTTAATAATTTGAACTATAATCTTTTGCTATCCCTTTTGTCTCCAAAGGGTGGTAGGTACCTCATAGAAGATAGAATGTGATACCCATATTATATTTAGAACTTAACCTTTTCCACTAAAAAACCGAACCATGCAACCTCTGCCTCATTTCTCTCTTCGAATACAGGGTGAGAGAGAATACACATATTTGAGCCTCACTCCATTGTGGAGCTAGAAAAAAAAAAAAAAAAAAAGGATGAGAGAAATTTGCGACTTATCGACTTATTGACTATGTCAATCTCTGGATCAACAGATTCACTTATTCTTCATCACCAACGGTAATCACTTAACTTACTCCTTTCTCTTTCTTCTTTAAAGTTTACACATAAATTATTTTTAAGTGTTTGATTTTAGAATTGTTTAGTTTAACTAAAGGAGCCCAGTCTTTACCTTCCTCTGTTTGTGGACATAAAATGCTACCACTGTGACGCCCTTTCGATCCAACCATATATGCTTTAATCGTTGTAAAAGTAATCCATAAATCAAAATATCTTATTGTATACTATTCAAATGACTATTTGATTAAACCGTAGAGTAGAACACTAAACTCATGAAGAATGAATAAAAGCTTAATTATTTTGGGCGTACTCAAGGCTCTAAAGTTTGATAGGCCATAGTACTTCCATACTGCCAACGGACCTGATGGGCCACATTATATAGGCTTTGGCAATGCATGGAAAGACTGTTGTTGGGCCATGACTTAATGAGTTAAGGGGGTTAAGCACTTGACCAACATGATTGGTTGTGGGGAAAATCGTGTACCTGGTGAGGTCGGAGGCTTAGTTGGCAATTTTGTCTTTGGAGTGCTAAAGTCGATAATCAACTAGGCATCCACATGACTCAATAGCCATTATTAGCAAGTGTAGTTCTAATAGGAAAGGCATCAATTGGTCCAATGTCCATAACTTTTGCGAATAGTTCATATAATTGAGTATCAAGTGCAGCTGAAAAATAGACAAAGATGACCTGCACCTTAGGTAAATAAAAGCAGTGCAGTTCACACTGTTCATATTTGGATTAACAACATTCAGAATGAAATCCAAGGTGGTTGCACAGTAACATCTCCAATTGCTACCAAGTGCCAAGGCGCACAAAGCAAAATGTAGTCAATTATTGCTCTGTGCATGCTGAACTGCGAAGTTCACCTAACAAGTACTACCATGAGTATGCCAGAGGTATCACACCAATATTGTTTCAGCTGTTCATGAACAGTAGGTAGCATGATTGCTTATGAGGAGCCTTTATAGCTTCCCACCATCCACACTTAAAGCCAATGAGTGGGGTGGTAATTCTTCGAAGTTAGAATATCAAAGCAAACATAGTGACCATGAGTGCATGATTACGTATCATAATATAGGCCGTGTTTGATACCCGATTTGTGGGAATACAATTTGCACACTTATTTATAAGCTGAAATCCTATGGATATTAGTGGGCAACTTTTACCACTCAAGCGCTCTAATCTGCAGACTATTGAGTTGTGAAAAGTTTGTACAAAAATCAAAAGTTTGAGCTAACCTATTAATGTAGAAGTTTCGCAGGGAGTTTATTCCCAACTTGCTGCAATATTATTATATGCTGTACAATACATGTCCCATGCACAAGTACATACCAAATAAAGTCAAAATACATACCCCTTTTAGCAGTATAAGCATGGAGAATACTGCTACTTTCTTTATAAGATTTATTGATCATATATTCGTATTGATAATTTGGATTCACCTGGTCTCTGCATGTATAGCTCTCTTCGAGCAATTGAAGTGTTGCACCTTTTGCATTCTGCATTCGTTTCAATACCATGCTCCCACTAGCATTTAACTATTGCTGTTTGGACATGCATTCTGCACTTCCCTCGCCTATGGCTACTATGTGGGCACAAAGGCATCCTTAGTTGCATTACTACTTGAACTAATTATTCAATATAGGAATGTGTTAAAAATGTTCGGCAACGTATTGTTCAAGCACTAAATCTTTTTTTTTTTCTTCAAGTGATCTACATATATTTGAGCTACCGCAACATTTCTCACGTGTAAATTGGTGATATTTTAGTATTATATACTGAACTATTGAATTCCCATTTTTATCTTTTTTTTAAACATGTCTTCTTTTTGTGATTGGTTTTAAAGTTAGTATTCATAGGTCAGTATGTCTTGCTCATTTAGTATGCATATATGTTATAAAGATAGAACGAGTCACTCCCATTTTTCATGGACATTCAAAGAGGAGTTGAAGATATCTCCATCGTTCCCTTGAAAGTCTCTCCTTCGACATATATTTGTGTGTTTGTGTGTATGTGGTGGCACAAGTTTAGGGTGTTTGAGTGTGGATCTGTTTCTTTTACCTCTCATATACCTCTCCTCTCACTTTGTTGCAGTGGTTTTTTATTATTTTCATTGGGTTTTCAGGCATGCCAATTGCTACTGCTGTCAAAATGATCCCCGTAGGATCAACCTAAGCACTATTAGAACTTCAGAAGTGCTTTTGATTTTTTGTAAGAGGCCTTCCCTTGCATACCGGTTTACGGTGTCACGGGTTTTCAAGCAAGGAATGGTTCTCTAGGACGAAAATGCATGCTTGACAAAGTGGGGTCCAAGAATTCGTTAGTCGGTGAACTTTTTAATATCCAAACTTTTTGATTGAATTCATATGCCGTTCTCAACAGTTCTAACATAAAGAAGTGTAAAGATTCTTCGTCAACAACCTTTCTACTGGTAGTTCTGAGAACTGTTTTCCCCTTCCTAATAGCATTATGGACTTATTGTGATGTGTTATTCTAGATTTCTGGTTTATTGTAATTATTATGGGTTTTGCAAATGGCTTAGAAGTGATTTTTATGTAAAAGTAAAACACTTGGAATATTTACAAAGGGCCACACGATCTCAATAGTTCTATGTTAGGGAAAGTACTACTTTAAAGTTTAAAGACATGTTGTTTTTGTGCCCAGGATTAGTCGAGGTGCACCATAAGTCGCCCGGACACGGTGGGCGAATAAAAAAAATAAGAGACTGTTGTTTCCAAAATTTACATTCGTTCCCGGAAATTGGTATCCTTTTTAACATGAGTTCATTTTTTTTTGCTTTCGGTAACATGAGGCAATTGAACAACACGAGTGGTGGAGGGGCTTGAAAGATTGATGTGCACACCGTGTCATAAAATTTCAAGGTAGAATTGAAAGGTTAACCGATAGTTTGATTACTTTGATACAAGATTACTCAATTGATCCACAAACCTGTCAAAGCGTGTCAAGTTTGATACCCTTTTTAGTCGTTTTTTCTTTAAAGTTCGATATGCAATTAAACATCCACATAAGCATAAAGCGCAATGGTGAAGACAAAATCTATACAACCTTTCCGGGCAAATTTTAACCATTAACCCTTGAAAATTGATTACCTTGCTCCAAATTAACCTTGGTATTTGACAACTTAAGGTCATTTGGTTCAATCTTATTAATGTCCTCAATTCAAGTTATTTTGAACCTATATGGTTTCGAAGTCTCATTTAAATTAGATCCTTTAACATGTTTTTATAGGACAAAATTTTAGAATATCTATTTCTATAGCTGATTCAATTTGACGCCAGAAGGCGTGCACATATGCTAGTAGCTATAATATATATCTAAAGATATCCGTACATACTTTTTGGGGTTGGGCCAACCAACTAGTAGCCTAAGGTCCATAGTATATGATCCAAAATATATGAACCAAACAAGAAAATTCCGGAAGTACACCCTAACCCATATACAGGTTGGCCCATTTGTGCTGCCAAACAGGCCCTTAATGAAGTTAATCTCCTCGCACCATTTCAGGACACTTTTCACATTGTTGGATCTGTCAAAGTCTTTAGTCCAAGCTCGATTCCAACTAGGTTTGGGCTTGGCGTTACGTGGTGCTCAGATGAGGAAGTGATACAAAGTTTTATCCTACGAAAGCACGAAGTACAAAAAACTGAAAAAGTATACCTGTTTTCCTGTTAGTGGGGCGTTTGGTGATAACTACTTTTTGAGACATTGAAAGAGTTTGCAAAAGGAGGAAATTCAATTGAAAGCTTGAACTGTTTGACATCAACATCTATTGAGTTGCATGAAATAATGTTGTTTGATTTCAAAGTTGTACACAAAAGTGCTTCCACCTTCTACTTAGAGAAAATGGATCGATTGCACATAAATCTACATTCATGACCGAAAAAAGCACTACCTACTCATGTACGCCTTCATTGATATCTTTTCAATTTATAAATTGAAGTTTGTGGAAGCTTAGTTACCAGTTACCACCATCTTCCACTTAAGGCTTTCCATAGACTCTGCAGACCCATTCTAGCTACCATTCCAGGTATCTCTCTTTCTCACCACACCCACACACAAATACACCAAAGTCCAACACAACACACACACACACACACATATATATATATATATGCCTTTATGCAATGCATGATCGAATACATGCATGCTTACACACAGAGAAAGAAAGGAAAATGAGTTCGACTCAATTAACTGTGTCAGTCTCTATTCTCCAACTCAATGACATTTTAAGTACTCTTTAGCTATCTCACACACATTGGCACACTGGTTTAGTTTCCTAGCAAATGAAGTATATCTTCCACATTTTTTCAGTAACTGTATGTCTGTATCTTCCACATTTTTGACAAATTTGCATTTCATGTTTTGTCACTCTGCCTGCTCAAGTTTAAAGTATACAGTTTGGCTGGAAATTCGTGGTATTCTCTACATGATAAATCCATCATAACTTGCTCATGTTTCACAGATGGAGTCTTCGGCACATCAGAATTTTCAAGTTGGACAAAATGTTAGAGACAACAGCAGTGGTGTTTGTTCCAAACTCGGAAACCTCTCACTTCAGAATCTCAACTTATTGCTATGCTGTACTCAGAATCAAGCCTAAAATTTGGTTTTGTTTTGTTTAATACTTTTGACAGAGAAGCTGAAGCAAAACCAAGAATCAAGTTATGCTCCAGTGGAAGAAGTGGAAAACTGGCCAATTAATGAAGATAAACCGTACTTCCACAGCATTCTTAGCAATCAAAATGTCCAACCCATGTATAACATGGTAAGTTTCATCCAACTTCCAAGACATTGGCGTCTGCAACACATGTTTACACCTCTCCCTCTCGTGCGATACTGTTTCTTCATTTTCTTAGTGCACGATACAATTCTGTTTTATTCGATGTTAGAATATATAAACTGAATAGCTGAAGCACGAAACAACCCACAGGTCACATGCCTAGCAAATTCCATCCAGGAATAAGATAATTAATTACTCTTATTATTATTAGTATTTTTACTTATAGGCGCTCCCAGCAAAAATACACCGCAAACTTCCTCAGGCCATGGTTCCAGTTATTCTTACTGGTCGAAAGAAGAAGTGGACAATGCACTACTACGGAGATCGTGAGTGCAAACGGTTCAATTCAAATTGGAAGTTCTTTGTTAATGACAATGGCCTCAAAGCTGGAGATGGCGTTGTCTTTGAGCTGACAAAATGTAGCAGTGAGCTTATTCAGTTTAAAGTTCAAATCCTCGATGGTGAGATTCAATCGGATATCTATAAGGAGTGGGACGGTAGCAGTACCAAGGCTCCTATCATAGTTGACTGAGGTTTTTCTTTATAGTAGAATGAAACTTTTATTGTATGTTTAGTGTATGGAGTAGATGTTTCGACCTCCACTTACGTGGCAAACGTCTATTAGTAGAGGTCTCTATTTTATTCATTTAATCAACAGGGCTAAAGCCCAATTCGCAATATCATGGATCGATCAATGCGGGCGCATTAACTCATGTGTATACAGGTTGAACCTTAGCTACATGGCTTGCCACTAATGTACATTGATTTATGTCTAGATTCATTTCTTATCAAAGAGATAATTATCAGTTGACAGTTATATTCTATCACAATTACTCAAGCTATAAGATTACTTGAACTACAAAGACTCTCTACTCTACCTATATAAATACCAAACTATTTTTCATAAGGAACTATGTAGAAACTTGATCCCTAGAGAATAGATTTGGAGTGCACGAAGCGACCATTATTTGGTTCGGTTTCATCTCCCCAACATCAAATTCCTCTATTTCTTAGTGCGTTCTTTACCATTGCTCTCATTGTGTTGAAGCGGTTTATTGCGTAAAACATAATTGGCCGTCATGTGGGGAATTTAGAATTCATTATCACGTGAAACAATCAAGATGGTAAGCATAAGAAGCAGACCAAATAGTCAACATATTCCTCCTGCTAATAGGAATTGCAACCCTCGAAATTCAAATCGGCCAATGCAAGAACCGTTGAACAATCAAGTTGCTCCTAGTGGTAAGATCAATTCTCAACATCCAACCGTAGCAGTGCCACCGCCACCACCACCGCCTCCGCTACCGCCACTCCTAATACGGTTGAGCGTGAGTTACGACAAGTCAAAAATTTAAAATAGGAACTTGAGAAGGAAGCTGGCAAAGAGGCAAAGGCGGTGAACGAGGCGCAAATTCAACAACATCGGCGACCACGAAGGGGACGCAGCCATTCCGGTGTATGGGACCGTCTTGAAGATCCACTTCATCGTCCTCAACAACGTGTTATTTCTCAAACACAATCAACCAGTGCACACTCTAAGAGTAATGACCCTATTACCCATACTTATGGGGAGAATCGGATTGGCAGGGATAACTACTACCCTAGACATGTCTGATCTCAAATGGAAGATTTACCTATGAGAAGCAATTTCAGGGAAGACCGCTATCCGAGATATGTCCGACATGACTGGGAAGGCGGGCATCCCAAACAAGAGCAACAAAACATGGAGAAGTGGTATAATTATACCGACCACCCGGTGAGGGTGACTACCGCCTAAACGGGCTAGTTACGAGGGGATAGACAAAGACAATCACCGGTCGGAGCTGATCGTGCGTACCACCAAAGATCTCTAACTCCAATAAGAGATAATGGCATGTATCTTTCTCCACATGAGCACGAACGGGGGCATCTAGTTGTTCGAGCCAATACTTTAACTCTAACAGAACAACAGTTGAAAGAGTTGATTGCAAAAGAACTTAACGATAGAGAGTCAAGGGATGTAAGAATGAAAAACTTGACGATCGATGATGGCGTGCTTGATAAGTTTTCACTTTCGACATTCGGAAGCTTACCACCATCCGACTTCAAACAACCCGATTTTAAACTTTATGATGAGTCGGAAGGAGATCCTGGCTTGCATGTTCTATCGTTCAAAAATAAGTTGGTGTTATGGGGTGGAGATGATCCGCTCATATGTAAGCTCTTTCCATCAACTCTAAAGGGAGAAGCATTACGCCGGTTTAGTGAATTGCCTTCAAGATCAATTCACCAATTCAATGAACTAGAAAATCAGTTTGTTAATCATTTCCGCCACAATTGCAAGACGCCAAAGGATGTTGACTCACTTTTGAACATCAAGCAACAACGTGACGAAAAGTTACGTACTTTTGTTACTAGGTTCCGGAAAGCAGCAGCATCGCCGCCGCCGCTACCGCAAACGGCGGTACAAACGCCTCGAAAGAAGGCGTTGCGGAAGAAAGTATAAGGAAAAACTTCATCCCAGATTGGACCGACCTGACAGGGAAAGCCAACCTCGCAGATTTGTGGAAAATTGCCATCCTAGACAGGTCCGTCTAGACAGGGAAAAAAGGCGTCACGGAAGAAAGTATAAGAAAAACTTCATCCCGGTGACCGACCGACCGGTGGAAGGCCGACCCGCAGATTTGCGGAAAATCGCCATCCTAGGCAGTCCATCCGGATAGGAAAAAAGCGTCCGCGGAAGAAAGTATAATGAAAACCTTGATCCTAGATGGACCGACCGCGGGGAAGGCCGACCTCGCAGATTTGAGAAAAGCGCCATCCCGACCAGTCAGTCCCAGGCGAGGGATGAAGGTGTCACAGAAGCAACTAGAGGGAAGACCACAATCCCAGACAAACTACCGACCTAGATAAGTTGGTTACATGCAAAGAAAAAGACAATCTTCAGTCGGACCCGAAAGTGTGTACCGCCTAAAATCTTTAACTCTTGTAAGAGGTAATGGTAGGTGTCATCTTCCACATAGGCTCGACCGGGGGCGTCTGTCTATTTAAATCTTCTGGGTGAAATGGATTTCACTCTTCAATACAATTTTTTCCGATCTGCTGGGAAAAATAATGGAGACTTATATCGATGATATAGTCGTTAAATCGAAGGATACTGAGACTTTAAAGAAGGCGGTAACTTGGAACATTGATTGTGAGATGGCATTGCAACAACTGAAGAAATACTTGGCCAGTCCTCCTATATTAACAAGTCCTTCAACGGGTCAACCTAGTGGCATATACCGGCGGCTACAACTCAATTTGTTAGTGATGTTCTTTTCATTGATGATGGTAGACCCGTCTTTTTATCGAATCAAGTAGATTAGCCAAATGGAAAAGTTATCTTAATGCATATAGCATTGTCTTTGAAAGTCGTATTCACTCTTGAAAAAGGACATGCTCTCGCTTTTTGGTAGCTGATTTTCCGATTGATGATTCTCTATTGACGATTTTTGTCGGGGAAGAATCTATGGACGACATCTCGCCGCCAATAACCGGGGCGGCGAAGACCAACTTGAAAACGCAATTCCTAAACCCATTGACCTATGTATTGTTTACTCGGATGGCTCCCATAGTAAATCACGGGTCGGAATGGATGTGTTTTTTGTTAAACCCGTGGAAAAAAGATTGGGAAATATATGCGACTTGGCTTCGCCGCTTCAAATAACGAAGCCGAGTATGAGGATGTCATTTGTGCCTTGAGAACAGCTTTGACACTGGGGGCGCGAAAGCTCTAGTTATACACGAATTCTCACCTTGTTGCAAATCAGTTTGGTGGGTCTTTTGAAGCAAGAGATGAGCGTATGGCGGCTTATCTTAGTTTGATACAAGTCTTGCTCAACAATTTGATAGTATCTCTATCACTCAAAGACCCCGAAATGATTTACGTCATGCAGATTCATTGACTTATCTCTCCACCGCCGTTAGAAGCGAAGGGTTTGACACATCACTTTTGCAGTCGTCTTTTCGTCAGTCTAAGTTTGAACGTTTTAACGCTCGCTTAGTTCATTACTATCATTACGAAAAAATCTGATGAAGTTACCACATTTAGCTTTGTCAGTCTAAGTTTGAACGCTTTTTACGCTTGCTTACTCATTACTATCATTACGAAAATATCTGACGAAGTTACCACATTTAACTTTGTCAGTCTAAGTTTAAACGTTTTTTACGCTCACTTACTCATTACTATCGCTACGATAAAATCTAACGAAGTTACCATATTTAGTTTTGTCAGTCTAAGTTTGAACGTTTTTTACGTTATCTTAGTCATTACTATCGCTACAACAAAATCTGACGAAGTTACTACGTTTAAGCGATCTAAGTTTACTACAGTTTAACTATCACTATAACAAATCGACAAAGTTACCCGCGTTTAACTTTATTAGTTTAAGTTTGAATGCTTTTATGCTCGCTTAGTCCGTTACTATCACTACGACAATATCCGACTAAGTCACCGCGTTTCGTTTTGACAATCGAAGTTCTAACGTTTTTACACTCGCTTAGTCTAATTTTGCCGAGTTAAGTTAGCATTGGGGACATTTTTCTCTACATGGGGGCGTCTTGTTCTATTTCATTTCAATTACATAAATCTATAATATTGTCAATTTTCCACAGGTATGTTATCTGACACAACAACAATATTCAATAATAAACCTATCTTTATTTTTATTTTTATTTTTCATCAAAAGAAGTATTAGCTCTATGGTATTACATTCACACAATTACCTAATCAATTGTCTCTATCAATTGTCTTACGGTTGTTCGATTAAATCTTCATTTTCTTCTTCGAAATCTGCATTCACTTCGCTTAACGCTTTCGGTTAACTATTTTCCGCAATCATCCTTTTTTTTCTATGGCATTATGCCGATCTTTCTCCGAAAAAAATTTCGAGCGAAAATTTTCGTCAGCATCATTATTTTTTCTAAGGCATTCTGCCGATCTTTCTACGAGAAATTTACCAACTGAAATTTTTTGACAGCTTCATTATTTTTTCTAAGGCATTAAGCCGAACTTTCTGAGCGAAACTTTCCAAGGCTCGTACAACTGTCGTTTCTCCGTGCGGCAAAAATTCGCATTACGTTAACTTTCTAAGCGAAAACTTTATTCAGCTTCTTTATTATTATTTTTTCTACGGCATTGTGATCTTTCCGTTCGAAACTTTTCATCAATATCTTTTGCTCATAATTCCGCCGTTTCAACCTGCGACGCAAATATAAATCTTTTCGTTAGTCTTTCAGACTTAACCAAAATGTGAAGCTAACTGGAAAAAAAAAAATACTGACATACCTGTTTCATGCCGTCGAATTTTTTTTTGCCACCGCTTTGTCATATTCTCCGAACTTTTCTCCGTCTTTTTCGGCAGCCCAATATAACTCAATTATTGTGCAATTTCTTTGCTTAACGGAATTGCACTCCCGCAACTTAATTGTGAGTAAGTCATTACTACTTCATCTTCTTCGACTTTCGTTTCAAATTCATACACTTCGTCCATCTCAAATCTCTCGAGTGCTAGTATTTTCCGTAATTCTTTAAGTGACCATCGTCGTGGCGTCGTGTGTTCGTTGTATTTGTCACCTTCTTTCCACCTCACCAAATCTATGATCGTCATCAAGTTTTCTTCTTCTTGATTATCTTTCGCCTGTTTAATACGGTCGTTTCTCCCTGTAAAAAAAAAAAAAAAAAAAAAAAACGGGTCAGAAAGCACCAAAACCGTGTTCACTGGGCCATATTAAAGAAGCGCAGGTATGGTGCCCCTCTTTTACTGGCAGTGCACGGTATCATGTTTTGTTGAAACAAGTTTTGAATAGCGGCGCCATTAGTTTCGCTATCTCAACGTCTTCCACACCAGTTCCTGATGAAGTTCACCCCACCAACCAACGTTAGATTTTTTGTCACCACCATCTGTTCCATGCGGGGGACATCATGAGAAAAGAGTTCAAAAGTTCAGAGGCAATGAAACCACAACAGCAGCGTAACGCGCAAGTTTACTTACCACAGTATATTTGAACTCCAAGATGAGCTGCAAGGTGGATATTTAATGGACGCGGCTGATTTTTTTTTTCATTTGGAGTAATGGTCTACAGAGGGACATCACTTTGCAACCAAACCCACTAGATTTCCAACACTTGAGATCGGAAACAAAATGACCATCAACACCACCATGTGATATTTGTTCGTGTTTGATCATGCATTGATCTTAAATCTGGCTCACGTGAGTTCCTCGTTCACGCTAAACTTCATGGCGAGAGCACGTCGTTATGCGGCACGAACAACGCTCTACCACCAAAGGCCATGTTGCTTTGCCAGCCAACCTTGAGCCTAACTGAAACCGCCACAAGTTTATATATAAGCAGAGTTTGCTGGAGAGAGAACGTACCTGCTAGTCAAAGCGAAGACGAAACACGGCGTACGGCGTTCTAGAGCGGCAGTACTGCGTCAAGCTTTCTGCGACTTCAGGGAGTCTTGACCCGCGCTCGTTTGATAAGCCCATCTGCGCCAAAGACTTATATAAGGTTTTGTTGAGCTGGTTTTTCATTGCTGGAGGGATTCTTTTATAATCAAACTTCATCCGTCATCTCAATTCTTATATCTTCCATATTCTTATCACATCCGAACACTTTGAGTCCGATTCCTGTTTAACTTTCTTTTATTACTATTATTACTATATTGCCCCTATGTTTAATTTCAACGGTCTCATCCTCGTATCAATATTCCGCTGGCACGCGTCATCGACATCACTTTCGCATTGTTACGTAATGTGTTCGGTACAGTGTTCGCACTCAATTTCTTTTGAAATTTTATTTATGTGCATCTTTTATTTTATCTGTGCATTTTCGGCCATTTTTTATTTAACTACGTCCTTGCGTATCGTATACGTTAATTTGAAATTTTTTCATTTCTAATAATTCACGAATTTTTTCCGATTGTCCATTTTTCTATCGTTTATGTTTACATGACACTTTGTTATATACTCCGCTTACTTTTTATTATTCCAAGTTTTCCTTGATTTTTCTTCTCTTCTTTGCCATGTGAACTTTGTTCGCATGACAAAGAGGGAGCGGTGTTTCGACCCCCACCTACGTGGCAAACGTCCATTAGTAGGGGGTCTCTATTTTATTCATTTAATCAACAGGGCTAAAGCCTAATTCGCAATATCGTGGATCAATGTACAGGCGAATTAACTCGTGTGTCTAAGGTTGAACCTTAGCCACGTAAACTTTGCAATTAATGTACATTGATTTATGTCCATATTCATTTCTTATCAAAGAGATAATTATCGGTTAGCGGTTATATTCTATCACAATTACTCAAGCTACAAGATTACTTTGAGCTACAAAGGACTCTCTACTCTACCTATATAAATACCAAACTATTTTTCATAAGGAATGCATTGGAAACTTGATCCCTAGAGAATAGATCTTGGATACGTAGGCAGCCATTATTTGGTTCAGTTTCATCTCCCCAACATCAAATTCATCTGTTTCTTAGTGCGTTCTTTATCATTGCTCTCGTTGTGTTGAAGCAGTTTATTGCCGAAACAGTAGACCTTAGAGCTTGTAAATTGTAATATGCTTATCGCGATGGCAAGCACAACTGTGCTCTTATTTAAGTTGTATACTTGTACTGCTGCAGTACGAATGAATTATAATATTCTAAAGCAAGACTGACTCAAACTCATAAGGTTCCAGTCCAAATCTACATGTTATCAATGCTTTAAGCATATCGCCACGCGAGATTTACTTCACAAGGGCTGCTAAAAAATGATCTCTGGGACTCATGATTTATCAAAACAGAGAAATCAAATTGTGTTTGTTGTTGGCTGTTGCTAACATTACAATGCAACATTCACAGCCCAGTATAAATGAGGATGAATGCCCGAATGGTTTCCGGGGATGAAGTACAAGTCCGGAGATGTTTCTTAGATCATTTCGCTCACAGAGCAAAATAATCTCGTACTTAAACATAAAAAGCATAATAGCTTTTCATTGCTAACACTAAACAGGCACACACACAACAGCGGAGGTGATAAAGTTGCAAACGCAAAGCACAAAACTGCAGTGCTTGCATGTAAAAAGGATGTTTGAATTAGCATTACTGTATCCTGACTTGTTAAGTAGAATACAAAAGTTATTAGTAAGAGCAACAGACAGTAGGATGAGAGGAGAAAACCAATACCTATATAGCATCCACACAAAGGATAAAAGGATGCAGTTTGCATGTTCAGACAGCAGATTAGGTCATATCACACAACTGCTCCCAAATCTTCGCTCAAAAGGAAAAAAAGCTATTGATTATTATTTTTTCGGTAAACAAGAAAGCTATTGATCGAAATGATTTATAAATTATTCCGAATATCCTCTGCCTTTACCTTGGAATATTTCTCTTTCCTCTCGAGCCCTAAATCCTCTCATAAAACCAAACAAATGCCACTTCTCCGAATGGTCACTCAAGTACCATGAGGCTAGAACCTCATCTGAACTCTGGATAACATATACTTATCCTTTGAGTACCATGAAGGCTAGAACCTCCTCTGAACTCTGGAAAACATATACTTATCCTTTGAGTACTAAGCTCATGAGTACCATGAAGGCTAGAACCTCCTCTGAACTCTGGACAAGGTAGATGCTAAACCAACACAACTGACGACGATCAAAAGAAAGGCACATCAACCAGGGAAACCAACTATGAGTAAGAGTGAGGGACATTAACTGTCCAATAGCCATACAAACTTACAAAGAGGGCAAGAGATCAGAACTATCTTTTTTTTTTTTTTTTTTCTCAGTAAGACAAGAATTTCATTATATAACATGGTCATTAGGGTGTTAGACATACATCTTACTCATCCAAAAATAGAAAACGATACATGGTCAAGCTACTTTCCAGCCCCACACACCTTAGTTGTCAGAGGCTTACGCACTAGATCTCTGAAGTAGCACCTTGGGCCACCTCGAAAACACCCATGACAACAATCTGCAACCTTTTTGACTCAAAACTATTTCCCTTGAGTCCCACACCACCTTTGACAGCATTGCTCACACCAAAGCATAAAGGGATTCTCAGAATGCTCAATTTTAGGTTGATGTAAATTACAAAGAAGGGTGTTCACAATGTAGTAAATTGGAGGATATTCCTTATATTTTCTTCTCATATCTCTAGCTAGGGAGATTTTACCAGATTTCATTCTTTACTAGTACTAGGGTCCCTAACTCCAGCAAAGAGAACCTCAATTTCACTCTTCTGGATCTTGCTCTGTCAGCAAAGAGGAAATTGATCTTTCTACATGTTCAGAACTTCAGTTAGCCATTGGACTATTACGGAGAGAAATAGCTGTATCTCCAATTCCAAAGAACATTTTGGTAGATCACATGGCCGATGACTACATGAAGTTGTGGAAGTAGAAAACAGTCGCTCAAAAGTAGAATGGACTGGGTACACTATAAGAATATGATCATAGTTGATCTCCAAGCCCTGAGTTTAAGAGGGTACATTAACGACAACCTAACAGCCCCAAAGCTCCAATCGCTAAATAAGGAGTCAACGTTTGCTCAAAAATTCAATGTCAAGAACAACATACGTCTATTCTGATTATATAGCCTATTTGAAGAATAAAAACGTTGAAGATAGTAGGGTAATCTGTGTATTCAGGTATGAGACTGCCCTAAGCACACATCACACCCTTTTCACCTATTCAAGGCTAACACCACTGAGTATATAACCTATACTACACAGCAAAGCCCTTGCTTCGTCATGGAATATAACAGAATGGTTTTGTATTACTTATACCCTAAATGTCACCTTTATGCTTATGAAGGGTTCATATTTTGCTGTCTCTTCTCCAATACGACCCAAATGCTACATTCTTATTCATGTCCGTCTTGCAGAATGGAGTTACATATACCTCAACTAACCACATCTACTACACCCTGTCAGCATATCTATAGTACTTAGTCATTAATCACTTGGACATTTCAGAAAAGTTCCCGGGTATTCATGTAACTACTTGATAGGCGATATCAACATAACTATATGAAACCATTTTACTTACTCAATATACAAGCATAGTACTCAGGCAAAGATTTTACCACCGAATAAAATAACCAAAACATCAATATAAAAATGTATATATATAAACACCAAAAGAACACATTACTAATAGCAACAAAATAACACATTCACGTATACAACAACTATTCTACACCATTATTATTCAAAACAAAAACAAAAGTTTAAAGACATTTGTACATAGAAATACCAGCTGCAAGCTCATTACAATTCTCACTACACAGGTGGAATATTGGAGAAGGAGAAGCCTTTATATCCTTTATAAGCATAGTAAGCAATCCTCGTATAATAAAAACCCGGAATAAACAGTATAGCTCCCAACACAGCAAAGAATATTCCTACACCAAAAACAAAAACAAAAACACAAATCAAGAAAGTGAAATAAATAGGACAGAGAAATATTATATATAATCTATGTACCGTGAGTTGTGTCGCCCCCGATGTGATTATAAGCCATGAAAAAGCCCAAGACAATACCAAGAGTACCAACAACGAGTAAAGCGATAGAAAGAGAGATTTCTTTGATGGGTGGTCGGTTGTTAACTATGTAAGACGGTTCCATCATTATGTCTTCATCGGATATTGAAAAAGCGTGATCTACATATGCCATTTTTGTTTTCGGAGAGTCGAGGTTTTTCAAGAGTTGAATTTTGAGGATGGGACTAGTTTAACTGTCTTATAGTAATCTTGATTTTTAGCTTGCGTATTTAGTGGGTTGTTCGATTAGATTAGGTCACGTGTTGGTCTCATGAGTTTTGATGGTTTCATTAATGACTCATGCTAGTGTACAATTTTGTCGGACATAAACGCGTTCGACTTACCAAGTTTTTAATTTGAAACCTCTCTATTTCAATTTTCAAATGAAGGTCGTTGATGGGTACCGTTTAACCCGGAACCGTAGAAAAAATCATAGTTCTGGTTCTTATTTTTAGGAACCGTTTGAAAATGGGTACTAAAAAACCAGATTATATAGAACCAGAACGAAACTTAATGGTTTTTTAAAAAAAAACAGACCAAAACTGAAACTGAACCATAACCGAACATTTATTTTAATATTTAATATAAAAACTCAAAACATTTATTTATATATTACCAAATTTTATTTATTAGTGTAATATGTAGTTTTAATAGTATTTATTGTTATAAATAATATAAAAATATAATTTTATTTAATTTATTATTGAATGACATAATTACTTATATGAATATTTAAAAAACGACTCATTTGTTCGTGCAGTATTTTTGTGTTTTTAGTACATATTTTTTAATAAAACTAATAAAAAATAGTATAAATAGTAAATATCTTAATAACCGAAATGAAAAATCGAAATCGAGGATTACCAACTAGAAACCGATGGTTATGGGTATGGTTCTACAATTTTAAGAACCGCAAAGAACTGGAATCAGAACTGAAAACGTAAAATTAAATGATTCTTAGTTCTTATAAGACTAAGAACTGGACCAGGGACCGTTGACACTCCTAATTTCAAAGACCAAAATATGCAATTTGGACAATATATCATGTACTCCAAAAAACAAGATATATCGAATATATCAGAAATATCGAAGATATCCATTTTTTTGTTGACTAGTCAAATTTTTGTTTTGTATGTTGATATATACAAAAATATTGGAAATAACATCAATTATATTAGAAATATCATCGATTATATCATAAATATCATTGATATATTAATAAAAAAACAGTCAAAGTTACAATTTATATAGTACTAGAAAGTAGGCCCGTGCATACGCACCGGCTCTTTTGAAAACATGTTCAACAATCATAACTATATACATATAGAAATTTTCTAACAAATCGTGATTCCCGTTTTAGTCGTTAACCTATTGTAATTTTATAACAAATAATTTTAATTAAGTTTTAAAAACCCGTTTTAATTTTCTAACAAATTGTTTTAATTAAGTTTTATAAACCCATTTTTTAACCCCGTTTTAATAGTTGACTTAATTTAGAAATATGATTTCCGTTTTAATAGGAGAATGATTTTCGTTTTAATTAGATATGCTATATTTTTTCTTTTCAATAAGGAAGAAATTATCATTTTAATTAGAAGTGTTAGAATTTCTTTTTTCTAATAGAGGAGAAATTTATGTTTTAATAGGAAATTGATTCCCGTTTTAATTAGAAGTGTCTAATAAATAAGAAAGAAATTTATGTTTCAATAGGAGAAAATAGGAGGTGATGATGTGGAATTTTAATAGAGCTCAAAAAATATTTTTTGTGGGAGTTTTAATATTAAGATATAGATATATTAGTTGATATATATCAATACATCAGAAATTGCAATATATATATCGACAAAAACAAAATTCAATATTCGATGGAGATATATCAAATATTTTCGTCTCGTGTACCCAAAAAACGAGATAAATTGGCAATATTTCAAAATTCTCGGCAATATTTTGGGCCTTGGTCTATTTAACTTAAGATATGAATATCTTAAATAAGCGTCTCGTGTACCCAAAAAGGAGATAAATTGGCAATATTTCAGAAATCTCAGCGATATTTTGGGCCTTGGTCTATTTAACTTAAATAATCCTTTTGAATAGATTATCGGAAAAAAAAAAAAAAAAAAAAAAAAAAAAAAAACTTTTGAATTCCCAATCAAACTCCACTGGTAGAAGTAATGTTCGGAAGCAATACCCAATCGAACTTAAATGACACGAACGCCAAAATGAAAGAGCTCCATTTGAAAACTTGAGTTGGGTTGAAACATGTTGCAAAACTAATTTACATGAACATACAAACCGGGTTGTTTTCACCAAACAAATGATATCACGCAGGGAGGCAATTTCAAATAGCTTTCTATATAATCTACAATGGAGTTCACTTTGGTATATCTCATAGCATGCTCTGATGGCAGAAGGCAACTCTAATCAGATTTCTGCTCGGACAAATGAAGTGGACCGTCAATCTCTATCTCTGCAATAATTTTGTCGGCTGGACAGTAGAACAGCCCCCAACGAAAATGGTGGCAGTAGTGCACTACAGATATATAATGCTAAACTTGCAAAGATTCGACTCGAGCTGCCTTTCTCTCACTTGATTCCTTAAACGTTCTGGATTGCAGAAGAAATCAACAAAAACCTTTCTCTCTCGCCCTACCTCATGTGGATGATGCTTGACAATCTACACAAAAAACCAAGGTAATTTAGAGCTTATTGTAAGGTAATTGATATTAAAAATAAACGTCTCATATTCAACCACAAAGTTGTTGTATTTGTTGCTTGTTCTTTTGCTGTGACGTAAACGTAAATCCAAAAGCATATACACTGATACTTTTTTGTGATTAAAAGTTTGTCAATTATGGAAGCGGAACAATGATGAACACCATTAAATAAAAAAAAAATCAACACCCAAACTTAGGGTTTCAACCGAAACATAACAATAAGTTTCAATCTCTCAACAACTAAAGAACAGTTCGGGACCCTTAGAAAAGGAAGAAAATTAATACTAATTGGTTAGAGCTAAATAAAATATGAAATCTTGTTGATAACTTTTTCTCCTTTGGCAGTGCTTCTTAAGATCCAAACAGAGCTAAACAAGTAAATATAACCCTCAATAAGTGAGAAAGGATCAGCTTTGCACGGCCACAGAGATCAAACTGCAGCACCCTCATCATTTCACTACAAACCCTCCTTTTGACGTTACATGGCGTGAGCATCTACCAATACACACTGCTCATGTCAAATGGTTTGTTATTGTGGTGGACTGATGAGTATGCTGAAATATGATCTCTGTAGCAGGACATAGATGACCCAGTCTATTATTTTATGATTTATCTCATTTACGAAGTGAGCCCATATGTTTTGTTTAGATCTTCTGATCTTCATAAAGGACTACAACAGCATGAAGGAATTAGACTAGCTAATAAAAATAATACAGGAGAATAGAAGATACAATGATTTACCTCAGCTTTCTCACGATGCTCACGTGTCACTTCTTCTACTGCAGCAGAGAGTTGTGCGTTAACCTTTTCCATCTCAACTAGCTCTTTCATGAGTGGCTGGATAATCATCAAAAAAAGTGTCAGAAACACCAACAAGGTTTAAACATCAACACATGCTTATAAAGAATACACAAACTCGCAGGTATACAAGCAATTTAACGATGAGATCTTAGTGTGTTTAACTGTTCATACATATGCTCAAGAGCAGATATACATGGGAAAGGCAACTGGTAATCCAGTGAGCGTATGCGAACGTTTTTGGTTTTGGTTTGCAAAAGGGGGCGATATGACCACTTTCTTAACACACCCACCCCCCCCGTCTTCTTCTTCACTTGCTCAACACTCCTTCTCAATCAAACCCAACTCTCTCCCCCGAAACCCATCTCTCCCTCTTCTCCACCCATTGCTCGCAGTTAATCTAGTTATCTATGGAAACATATACTTTAGTGAAGAGAATGGAAATCTATATACTAGGTATTTTGAGACAAAAGACATAACTTTTCTTTGGGGGAGAGGGATATTTCAGTCAAATGTAATATGATGTATCACATGAAACACTGAAATATGCACCTAGAGAATTATCTAAGATGTGTACTTCAAGCGCTGCACACAAAAAATCTATTGAGTCTACACATGGATTCATATGCTAATTAGTAGCAACAGTAAAACTATAAGACAAAACAGACATATACATAACGTAGTAGGAGTCTTTTAATGAAGTATTTACCCAAGGAGTCAATATTGGTTGTGCCGTTGTTGATGATTCAAATAGTAGTTTTTGCAAACTTTGGATATGAGTACACCTACAGACAATTGCAGATATTAAAGATTGAACAGATACAAAGAAAAAATCATTAAAATCACATAACATAAACCAAAATCTAGGCCAAGCAACTTTATGTTGTTTGAATCACTTACAAAACATCAATAAATAAATAAAAGGAAAACTCTTGGTGACATCCAAACTAAGAAATAAGATTTAGTACAAATATAATGAAAAGCGAAAAGATCTCCACAGTTATAATCACTTTAGGCAAGTGAGTAAAGGAACATCGAAGATTTGATGGTACGTCAATCAAATCAAAGGAAAAGGTGACGTCAGGAGACAAGTGAATGGACAATTTTGATTTTTTTCTATTTTGAACAATGAAGATGTACTTACAGCTCACTGATACATCTGTTTTTGTCATCTGGAAGTGAATTTCCAAGGTCTGATTGAAGAGTTAGTAAATCTGACTGAAGGCTAGATATCTGCTGAACGATACCAGGTGCTGACACATATGTCGGTAATACACCCTGGACATCTATAAAAAACACAGGCTCATAAGACACAACTGAAGAAAATCTTGGCCTTGCAAATATGAAAATTCAGATTGTTGGCTCACTTGTATGAATGCTTAACAGGTCCCTCACACCATGCAGAAACGTATCCCGATCGTCAACTGCTCCTTGTTCATGTACATCTGAAGCAGCTTGAATCAGTGACAGGCAGCGCCCCTGTATAGTTATGACATATCAGTTCTCGATTTAGCTATAATCAGGGACAAATATGATGGATAAGTATATGATATAAGATCTTCAATAAGCTGAGTTTGAAGGAGAAGTTTGTTGTAACGATAATGGATGAACATGTATCATGGATTCATGGTGAAAATAGTGACTCCAGAGTCCAGAAAATGGCTTGCGGCATATTCTATAGACAAAACCTTGGAATCCGTCCATGGCTTCTTGTAACACACACACACACACCCCAGCAGCAGACACAGACAAACCCTTTCTTCTCTCTACTCCCCTCTCCACAAACAAGCACACAAACACAACTGGTAAAATGCTAGGTTACATTGACATGGACACGTGTGTCCGTATCCGACACGGATACGGAGTGTCTGACACGGCGAAATATAAAAAACTAAGGTATATCACACAGAATATGTGTCCACGTGTGTCCGGACACGTGGATATGTATCCGACACTTATTATTTTTGAAATATGGCGTGTCCATGTAACGTTTGTAAAATGTAATGTTATACTCAGCAGAAATGACATAATCACACATAACTAGTACAATATCACATGGCAAAAAATATAGCGGAGGTTACATACCACGCGCCCGTTAGCTGCTGACAAGTAGCCTTGTAGTTCTGATTCAATAACTTTAAGTAAAGAGAAAGCTCCAAGCATTGTATTATGTTCCAGTTGGCAAGCTAACTTCATAAACTGGTGAAGTGCATCAACAGAAGATTAATAGGTTAAAGTTGCAGTTTTTTACAGGTAATCCTTATATTATTGATCTAAAGCAGATTACATCAATACTTAAGAATCAAAACCAGTCCATTGTTATAATCCATTTACATAAAATCTTTCATCTTTTTGTTTATCTTCAGTTAAAATAAGATGCTATGCTGAAAAGACCATGCAATTGATTGGTAAAAAGAAGACAACATTCAAGCAGATACTGATGAGAAGACATCTGAGACAATGATGATTGAGTGAATGAAGCAATGATGAGAAGCAATGAACAGACAGCAAGAGAATGGGCAAGGAAAACATGTGGTTTCTTGTAAGAATATCTTCAATATTTCTGAGCAAGAGAACATTCTACATTTTTTGACTTTGATCTAATGAGCAAATAATGCATTTTTGCTAAATATATGCTGAGTTCGGAAGCTTCGATAAAGAGAAAAGATGGACAAATCAAATTAGTCCAAATAGACATCAGGTATTTTTTCTTAACCTTCAGTAAGGTAGCGTTGAGAAATTGAGCACTGCTTCCTTACCAACCAGCGAGTTGAATGCAGAAGAATGTGTTAAACATTTCCGTTAAACAATAATAATGTGTTTCATATTTTAGTAACTTTGCAATCACTGGATCTGAATGAACAAAAAAACAATACACTTGGAAGGGGGGAAAACATACCGCCTTCTGTTGACCAATATAATATTCTTGGCGCATAACTTTTAAGTCGTAATCACCTACAAGCTCAAAACAAAAGTCATATGCAGGTAATGTCAAGATGAATAAACTTTTTCTGTAAAATCAAAAATAAGTTGTGATACCTTGCAATATATATGTGTCTTGTAGTTGAGCAAGCTCCCAACATAGATTTGGAATTGTCTTCCAAAAAAAATGAAAAAAAAATCAGAAGAGAGACAAAGATGAAGGTAGTCAGCAACCTTAAAGATCTAAGTAATCATTATACAGTAATGACCATAGATTTCATCAGCTGTACGGCTATACCAAACCATAGAAATACAGATAATATAAAATATTAAAATGTAGCAACAAAAATATCATAATTATTCACATTATCAAGCTTCGCTTAACTGATTTAGCTTTAGTCATAATCATACAAATATTCGCCATACCGAAAACTGAAACAAGAATTCATCAAACACCCAACGCTAACTTTAAAACATCAAATCGTTTTCAAACTTCATTTTCCGTCAAAACTGAATAACAAACATCATATACCAACACTAAAAACTACGAACATCATAAGAAGCCCACACTCTCTACAACCATTATTTTTAACACCTGAAAATCAATCCCACTTTTATTTTGCATTAACATAGTAATTCAATTAAAACTAAGGCCACAGAATAAAACCTGCACAATGGATTGATCTATTGCTACTGCCAATTGATAAAATATACGTAACCGCTAATAAAAAAACACGGGATGTATGCAATCACACTATACAAACAAAACAAATGCAATCGGAGAAGTTGCCAAAGTAAAGGTACCTGCAATTGACCAACAAAAGATGCAACCAAACACCTGACAAAAAAAAGATACAATCATGCAATCAAAGTATATGAATATTTATCCGATGCCATATCAAACGCAAACAATAACCAAGTTAAACAATGAGTTCTTGGAGTTCAAAAAAAAAATCCAATCATGCTGTAATCAACCTAACTGAACTGAAGAGAGAAGAGAAGGTTGTGTGATATCTGCTATTGCATGGGATAGAATATATATCAATCCAATCAATCAAGCACACATGGTGCTGATACCATGTAAATTTCAAAGACTACATTCCACATGCTGAAATCACAACAATACATTACAACGTTTAATATATACAGCTGAACCCTAACACATTGAAAATACTAACAAGGATTTCACATTTAACCTATATCTACAATACAGATTTAGTATATAAAATGGGCTTAAGTATGATTGAAGGACAAAATAATGCCACGATTTGCTTTACTACTCTATATGGTAATTTATGTTACAGTAAACAAAAATTAAAAAGTTCAGACCTCTGATAACATTTTATCCACTTTTCGATATAGATGTGAAAGCTCTCCTGCCAATTCAGAATGTTTTCTCCTGCTTGGCAGCAACAAAAGCATCATCAGATATTCATAGATAAATGATTCTTTCATCAATAATGATAATGAAGATAGATGCTAGAATATACATTTGAAAACAACAAAAGAAGGCATCCATGGAACCCCCAAACAGAAAAGTAAAATGATAGCCAGCCAATACAGTACCTTCGCTATGAGATTTTATTGACATAAAATTCAAACACAAAGCATTTTCTTTTCATATTAATTGAACAACTTACAGAGGGTTGACTATTCCTCGGATCACACATCAATGACAGAAGCTTCGTATAAAGGTGATCAAATGTGTGTAAATATATGGCATGTGAAAGGACAAAGACAAATTAGGTAGGGCTGGTCATCGAGTCGAGCTGTTCGTGAATAACTCAAGCTCGCCTTGTCGAAGGCTCGACTCAAACTCGCTCATTCAATAATATGAGTCGAGTTTAAGTACATTTTAAAACTTGAGCTCGAACTCGAGATGCTCACGAGCTACTTGCAGTTCGCACTTTATATAGTTATGTTAACACTTATTTGGGATAATTATTTATGTTAGTGTGTTGGATTATAATTACTCAACACATATTGATTGTATTTATAATGTGCACACCTTGAAATAGTTGTTTGATAGTGGTTATTGTGGTATTAGTGAATTGTAGTTGCATTTTAGTATTTTATTTAGATGAGTTTAGCAAGTTATTTTGGTCTTGAGGTAAAATTTAGAGTCTATTTGTGCTCAATTATCTCTAGTTTGTGGTTGAAGTCGAGCCTATACATAATACAAGTCAAATCAAACTCTAGAGCCTATGATCGAATTCAAATTTGTAGTATAGAAGAATAGGAATCTAGACTCATTGAGCTACTCGTGTACTCAATGAGTCGAGCTTGAGTACGAAATAAAGCTCGAACAAAATTTGAGCTCGACTCGAGAGATACACAAGCCGAGCTTGAGCACCCTAGTACTTTCGACACGAGTAGCTCGATGACCAACCCTAAAATTAGGCAATAAGTGATTTGTGTGTTAAGAGAGCATAGGTGCAGATATTCAGAGAGAAGATTTTGGGTGATTTAGGATTATAAAATTCAAAATGTTATCACTTTTAATTCGCAAGTCATTTTTGACAAAATTTCATCTTTTGAAACGCTCTTGACTTTTCAAATGAGACTGGTGACAAACACTAAATTCTAACATCTATATTTGCGTTATGGGCTTGCAAATGTGCCGAAGTCACGAGTGTTTATGGACATGCTAGAAGGCGCACTGAAATATGATGAACGCATAGCCATCTGGCATGCCAAAGGCACCTATAATGCTCTAGTGTCATAGCCACGGGTTGCGGGTGCGCCGCAGGCACACTCTTATATCAAGAATGGGGTAGCCAAGGGTCACTACTGCATGTACACAATCTCTAAGTAACATAGAGTCATGGACACTTCACATTCTTAAAATTTTCCATGTGTCTTGACACACAAACACGTTGTGCATACGATTTCAAACTAGGGTTTCTTCTATACCCTAAAAGACTAAGGAAATAATCTATTGACATACTTACAACTCCATCATATATATATATATATATATATATATATATATATATATATATATATATATATATATATATATATATATATATATATATATATATATATATATATATATATATAAGGCGGCGCTTTGTATGGTCTTGATAATTAGTTATGTATCTAAAGAGTAGTAATACTTTTTTTTAACTAGCTGTGTCCCAGTGTCCTACTTAATATAGGTTGCCGTGACGCACACCGACACGCATATCAGTGTCGATGTGACTTAGCATAATATGAAAAATGGATTCCAAAAGAGAATGATACTGTTACAATAAACTATAATAAGCGAAGGAATCTTAAAGGAGAGATACAATAAATGCGAGGCATATCAATATTAACTTGAAATACATTAAAAATGTGATTCAGATGTACAATACTGAAGAGAATGGAGATCAAGATGAGTGTGAGTCTCTACTTGGAACTTCAGTGCTGCAAGCATAGCTTGTTGCTTAGCATTTTCAACTTGAGCTTCTACCCATTCTCTTTCACTTGTCCCAAATCTTCAAAAAAATCAGAGTTAAAAACCATCAAAAGAAATTCGAGTTAAAGATATGAGTAGAATTACAGATTGTACTAACATGTTTTAATAGTTTAAAACTTCAAGAGATTGCTACGAAAAGAACAACGACCGTTGTAATAAACCTCATAAAACAACACCAATCACCTCTACAAAGCAGCATCATACTTCTTGATCAGTGTATATGACTACTATAAGTAGGACTTCTTGTCTAAACAAAAAAATGCAATTTCACCTAGAAACCTTGGTTTGGTATCATTAATTATAAAATGACCAAACAAGGTGTCATTAAAATGCAAAATAAAAAAGATTTCGGAGTATATTAAGAGAACACGTGACAAAAGAAGTTCAAGAGTGTTGAGCTCTTGGGTGCTTAGTGTCCATTCCCCAAAGGGATGCAGAGTGTGGAGCATCTTACCTTTTGCTATCATGTGGGATTTGTGGCTGGAAAGGAACATGAGACACTTTGATTGATGTGCAATGACCATGGCACAGATGATTGTAGCAGTCAAGGGAATCATTTTTCTCTGGTCAAAGTTTTGGGAGTAGTGGACAGATACATCTTTTGGGGATATTATGTTCAGATGTGGTTCCTTGCTCGGTCATGCGTGATTGCATCCCTTTTCTTTAATTTTCTCTAGTAGTTGTAATTTTCTTTTTTCTAGTATCGATATTGTGTCTGTCTTTCCCTTTGTTGTATCTGAGTGGGATATCTCATCCTACAAAGTTGATTTATGATTATATATATAGACACATCACATTTTACCGATAAAAAAAAAAGTTCAAGAGAACCCATACATAAAGAAGAAACTTCTTTACAAGAAATGCATTCAAACTAAGTTTGAGAAGCACATGGCAAGAGCTAAAGGAAAAAATACATACATGGAGCGCAGACGATGAAGCCCAGTCACGCGTTGATGATGAGATTTCTCCGAATCTGTTGTTTTCGTAAAGCACAAATAATGTTAACACTGTATTCCTTTGTCTAATTTATATAATGAATTAATAATTGAAAATATGCAAACAAAAAAGATATGCCAGACGGACCTACAAACACCTACTAAATAGATTCTACTGCAAAAGAGTGTAAACATCTTCTGGGGATAAATTAGAGGTGATGGTGCATACACAGATGTTGCCTATTGGTTTGAATGTTCTCAAGTCTGAACAGGAAGCACGTTGTAAGAGTTGTGCTTCCTAGGATGGACAGCTACTATAGTAAGTATGATGGTGCACTGGAATCCAAAGTAATCAGGTGGCACAGCAGGATCTTTTTTGTTTGGACATGCTGGTCGTAACATTGAACTTACGCCGTAAGAGTTTTGCAACGTTGAGATCAATTACTGGTAGCTACTTCAATGTCACTCCCATCTTTTTTTTTTTGTTTTGATAAGTAACCAAGTCATATAAGAAGAGAAGGTGTGGGGATTTGCCAGATCAATCACAGTAAGTTTTCATGGCGGCGATGGTAGTAAGTATTGACGATTTTTTCGGATTCATAGTCGATTCCCTAAAAATAAGTTTGCATCCCTTTTCTCACTTGAAATTACTAATAACCTCTTCTACGAAGCTCCACCACAATTTAGCCAAGATTTTATTTATCTGTTACCAATTTGATGTAGAATTGTTGGTAGAAGCTTCTACAATGGCTACCCAAAGATAAACTAGGTTCTTCCACAAAGAACTCTTCAAACAAACTTTCCTTCATTCTTAAATTCGATAACAATAAAAAATAAAGGAGGGTTCAAGGCCTTTAAGTACTAAGATGGCTTGAAATTCTAGATGGAACCCAAATAGGAAACATGAGTCCTATTCGTTAGATAGAAGGGGGGAATCAGAGTCTACTGAAAACCTATTATAAAAGAGACCTTTGTATGTTCATCATGATAGCATATATCCATGCTCCTGCATTATGGGTGTGAAAGGCTTCTGTGCATAAAGTGTTTTATTGACAAAAGTAATGAGCTAATTGAAAAAAAACTCTAAAAAGAATAAAATTATTTTGCACTTTTAAGGCCAGTTTGAACTGTCATCAAGACTCATCCATGAACATTTAGCTTTACCCCATTTCCTCAGCAACCAAGATCCCTTTCGGTCAACAAAGGACCCTAATTGAAAATAAATTGCACATCTAAAAGTGATTCAGAAATAAAATTTGAATTTTTCTTTTCTTTTATTAGGCCATTGAAATTTTGTATGCTACAGAATCCACTTCATCAAAGATCACCCACCCAACCCCCTTTTTCTAAAAAATTGGCCCTTAATTTATCTTGGTAGTACGGAAGTACCTTGAAAGAACATTGTATAGAGCTTCTATTCCATATACAGGCAACATTATATTAAGCAGGCATTTTATGAATCCAAATTCTGCCGTACTTCCTTTCTTTCTCCCCCAATTCAAATACCCAACACTGCTTAGGCATGAAAAATGTAACATATGGGCGTCTAGAAGAGTAACTAAACAAATCAGTTAAAATAAAGGCTCGAAGAATTTCACCTGCTGTATAAGTTGAGTAAACACACCTAGAAAAGAAAGATAAACAATGAATATTCAAACAGATAACATGATCTAATAATAACGAAATGAAGTATCGTATCACCAGGATCAGATTCAATAGTGCACCAATTCATGATGAGAATAAAACACACCAAAAGTTGATTATCAATATAATAAACAAAAACACTCAAAATTGTTGCTACTTAGCTAGAATTGAGCCGTTGGGTTTCCAACTTACTTACAATATTTATATATTTTAATAGAGTTCTCAATTAGATAAAAAGGGGAATAAGGAAAACTGACCAGTAAAATAGGTGATGTATGAAATGCACTTTTTTATTGATTCACCCAGTTATGTTTGTAGAGTGAAAAGAATGAGAGTGTGGGTATATTTGGAACAAAGCGAATGATAGCGAGGGTAAAAACGTACAACACAAATTAGTCGGTGTGTCGGCTTGGGAAATTTTTCGATATTTCGGTTTCCATATATATATATATGTCAACTTGTCAAGTCACGTATCGATATTTTAGAGTTTTCCTGAAATTACTAAGAAGACGAAAAAAATAGAATAATTGCTTGAATCGGCCATGATAAATCGACATTGTTCTCCAAGTGGCCATGCTTTCTAATTTTGAACTTTTCAACTGGTTTTTGACCATTTTGCCCTTCTGTACAACACTCTCTCTCCTCTTGTACTTCTGATGTTGACATGCACAGTGATAATTATCCGTTAGATTCTCTTAGCGATACGTACCAGCGATTAATGACCGTTGGATTTCAACCGAGCAAAAATGAAAATAGACATTAGCTATTGTGGGAATCAGGAACCAGCAACTTATGAACCTACTATCAGCAATTTCTGGCTTGTTTTTGTTGTACAGACATGAAACAACGTTCACCTCGATTTTTGTGCCAAACTATAAAAGTGTTTACAAACCTCCAAAGCTTATAACTTTTTTTACTTCATCTTCTTAGTTATCACCTCCTTCGTGATTTTGGTAAGGTTTTTCATGGAGAACAAGAACACAAATCTTGATAATGGATTTTTCTAAGGTTCATCTTATTGATTATCTTTTCCTTCTACGGTTCTCATTATTTATTGATATGCTTTGAACTTTGGTTTGTTATCTTCAGTGTTGGTTTCTTTCTAGGTCGTTTTGGGTTTGTTTCTACGTAGTAGTGTATAGAGTTTTTTAAGGTTTCCATAGTTGTGTTTACTATTTTCATGTTGATTTTCTTTTTGTTGCATGGAGTGAAGAAGTATGTAACAGGTGAGGTGAAATTGAGAGTATTTTATGTGTATATTTTCTTAGAAGGATTCATGGGTCTTGTGGAAGGTTTGTCTAAGCCCATGAAATTGAGTTTTTGTATGATGTACTTGATGAACAAGTACCTTTCTAGATTGATGAAAAAATTGACTATTTGAATATGATTCAAAAGCAGAAGAAGATAGCTGAGCAATCATTGTGGTGAGCTTGGATTGCCTTTTCAGTCGCAGTTCCGCCAGGTTTTAGCAATGAAGACTCTTTGGATACCACCATAAGCGACACTTACATGTACCGTCAGCAACTTGGGTTTGTTTTTACGTAGTAGTGTATAGAGTTTTTTTAAGGTTTCCATGGTTGTGTTTACTATTTCCATATTAATTTTGTTCTTTTTGCATGGAGTGAAGAAGCATGTAACAGGTGAGGTAAAATTGAGAGTGTTTGATGTGTATATTTTCTTAGAAGGATTCATGTGTCTTGTGGAAGGTTTGTCTAAGCGCATGAAATTGAGTTTTTGTATGATGTACTTGATGAACAAGTCCCTTTCTAGATCGATGAAAAAATTGACTATTTGAATATGATTCAAAAGCAGAAGAAGATAGCTGAGCAATCATTGTGGTGAGCTTGGATTGCCTTTTCAATCGCAGTTCCGCCAGGTTTTAGCAATGAAGACTCTTTGGATGCTACCATAAGCGACACTTACATGTACCATCAGCAACTTGGGTTTGTTTTTACGTAGTAGTACGGTATAGAGTTTTTTTAAAGTTTCCATGGTTGTGTTTACTATTCCCATATTAATTTTGTTTTTTTGCATGGAGTGAAGAAGTATGTAAAAGGTGAGGTGAAATTGAGAGTGTTTGATGTGTATATTTTCTTAGAAGGATTCATATGTCTTGTGGAAGATTTGTCAAGCGCATGAAATTGAGTTTTTGTATAATGTACTTGATGAACAAGTCCCTCTCTAGATCGATGAAAAAATTGACTATTTGAATATGATTCAAAAGCAGAAGAAGATAGCTGAGCAATCATTGTGGTGAGCTTGGATTGCCTTTTCAATCGCAGTTCCGCCATGTTTTAGCAATGAAGACTCTTTGGATGCTACCATAAGCGACACATACATGTACCGTCAACAACTTGGGTTTGTTTTTACGTAGTAGTGTATAGAGTTTTTTTAAGATTTCCATAGTTGTGTTTACTATTTCCATATTGATTTTGTTCTTTTTGCATGGAGTGAAGAAGTATGTAACAGGTGAGGTGAAATTGAGAGTGTTTGATGTGTATATTTTCTTAGAAGGATTCATGTGTCTTGTGGAAGGTTTGTCCAAGCGCATGAAATTGAGTTTTTGTATGATGTACTTGATGAACAAGCCCTTTTCTAGATCCATGAAAAAATTGACTACTTGAATATGATTCAAGGCATGATTCAAAAGCAGAAGAAAACAATTGAGCAGTCATTGTGGGGAGCTTGGATTGCCTTTTCAGTCGCGGTTCTGCCAAGTTTTAGCAAAGAAGACTCTATGGATGCCACCATAAGCGATACTTACATGTACCGTCAGCAACTTGGGTTTGTGTTTACGTAGTAGTGTATAGAGTTTTTTTAAGGTGTCCATAGTTGTGTTTACTATTTACATGTTGATTTTATTTTTTTTGCATGGAGTGAAGAAGTATATAATATGTGAGGTGAAATTGAGAGTGTTTGATGTGTATATTTTCTTAGAAGGATTCATGTTTCTTGTGGAAGATTTGTCCAAGCGTATGAAATTGAGTTTTTGTATGATGTAATTAATGAACAAGTCCCTTTCTAGATCTGTGAAAAAATTGACTACTTAAATATGATTCAAGGCATGATTCAAAAGCAGAAGAAAACAATTAAGCAGTCATTGTGGGGAGCTTGGATTGCCTTTTCAGTCGCGGTTCTGCCAAGTTTTAGCAATGAAGACTCTGTGGATGCCACCATAAACAATACTTACATGTACCGTCAGCAACTTGGGTTTGCTTTTACGTAGTAGTGTATAGAGTTTTTTTAAGGTTTCCATAGTTGTGTTTACTATTTCCATATTGATTTTGTTCTTTTTGCATGGAGTGAAAAAGTATGTAACAGGTGAGGTGAAATTGAGAGTGTTTGATGTGTATATTTTCTTAGAAGGATTCATGTGTCTTGTGGAAGATTTGTCCAAGCGCATGAAATTGAGTTTTTGTATATTGTACTTGATGAACAAGTCCCTTTCTAGAACGATGAAAAAATTGACCATATTAATATGATTCAAAAGCAAAAGAAGATAGCTGAGCAATCATTGTGGTGAGCTTGGATTGCCTTTTCAGTCGCGGTTCCGCCAGGTTTTAGCAATGAAGACTCTTTGGATGACACCATAAGCGACACTGACATGTACCGTCAGCAGCTTGGATTTGTTTTTACGTAGTAGTGTATAGAGTTTTTTTAAGGTTTCCATAGTTGTGTTTACTATTTCCATATTGATTTTGTTCTTTTTGCATGGAGTGAAGAAGTATGTAACAGGTGAGGTGAAATTGAGAGTGTTTGATGTGTATATTTTCTTAGAAGGATTCATGTGTCTTGTGGAAGGTTTGTCCAAGCACATGAAATTGAGTTTTTATATGATGTACTTGATGAACAAGTCCCTTTCTAGATCCATGAAAAAATTGACTATTTGAATATGATTCAAAAGCAGAAGAAGATAGCTGAGCAATCATTGTGGTGAGCTTGGATTGCCTTTTCAGTCGCGGTTCCGCCAGGTTTTAGCAATGAAGACTCTTTGGATGCCACTATAAGCGACACTTACATGTACCGTCAGCAGCTTGGGTTTATAGAGTTTTTTTAAGGTTTCCATAGTTGTGTTTACTATTTCCATATTGATTTTGTTCTTTTTGCATGGAGTGAAGAAGTATGTAACAGGTGAGGTGAAATTGAGAGTGTTTGATGTGTATATTTTCTTAAAATGATTCATGTGTCTTGTGGAAGGTTTGTCCAAGCGCATGAAATTAAGTTTTTGTATGATGTACTTGATGAACAAGTCCCTTTCTAGATCCATAAAAAAATGGACTACTTGAATATGATTCAAGGCATGATTCAAAAGCAGAAGAAAACAACTGAGCAGTCATTGTGGGGAGCTTGGATTGCCTTTTCAGTCGCGGTTCTGCCAAGTTTTAGCAAAGAAGACTCTATGGATGTCACCATAAGCGACACTTACATGTACAGTCAGCAACTTGGGTTTGTTTTTACGTAGTAGTGTATAGAGTTTTTTTAAGGTTTCCATAGTTGTGTTTACTATTTCCATATTGATTTAGTTCTTTTTGCATGGAGTGAATGGAAAAAGTATGTAACAGGTGAGGTAAAAATGAGAGTGTTTGATGTGTATATTTTCTTAGAAGGATTCATGTGTCTTGTGGAAGGTTTGTCCAAGCACATGAAGTTGAGTTTTTGTATGATGTACTTGATGAACAAGTCCCTTTCTAGATCGATGAAAAAATTGACTATTTGAATATGATTCAAAAGCAAAATAAGATAATTGAGCAATCATTGTGGTGAGCTTGGATTGCCTTTTCAGTCGTGGTTCCGCCAGGTTTTAGTAATGAAGACTCTTTGGATGCCACCATAAGCGACACTTACATGTACCATCAGCAGCTTGGGTTTGTTTTTACGTAGTAGTGTATAAAGTTTTTTTAAGGTTTCCATAGTTGTGTTTACTATTTCCATATTGATTTTGTTCTTTTTGCATGGAGTTAAGAAATATGTAACAGGTGAGGTGAAATTGAGAGTGTTTGATGTGTATATTTTCTTAGAAGGATTCATGTGTCTTGTGGAAGGTTTGTCTAAGCGCATGAAATTGAGTTTTTGTATGATGTACTTGATGAACAAGTCCCTTTCTAGATCCATGAAAAAATTGACTACTTGAATATGATTCAAGGCATGATTCAAAAGCAGAAGAAAACAATTGAGCAGTCATTGTGGGGAGCTTGGATTGCCTTTTCAGTCGCGGTTTCGCCAAGTTTTAGCAAAGAAGACTCTATGGATGCCACCATAAGCGACACTTACATGTACCATCAGCAACTTGGGTTTGTTTTTACGTAGTAGTGTATAGAGTTTTTTTAAGATTTCCATAATTGTGTTTACTATTTCCATATTGATTTTGTTCTTTTTGCATAGAGTGAAGAAGTATGTAACAGGTGAGGTGAAATTGAGAGTGTTTGATGTGTATATTTTCTTAGAAGGATTCAAATGTCTTGTGGAAGGTTTGTCCAAGCGCATGAAATTGAGTTTTTGTATGATGTACTTGATGAACAAAGTCCCTTTCTAGATCAATGAAAAAATTGACTACTTGAATATGATTCAAGGCATGATTCAAAAGCAGAAGAAAACAACTGAGCAGTCATTGTGGGGAGCTTGGATTGCCTTTTAAGTCGCGGTTCCACCAAGTTTTAGCAAATAAATAAGACTCTATGGATGCCACCATAAGCGACACTTACATGTACCGTTAGCAACTTGGGTTTGTTTTTACGTATGAGTGTATATAGTTTTTTTAATGTTTCCATAGTTGTGTTTACTATTTCCATATTGATTTTGTTCTTTTTGCATAGAGTGAAGAAGTATGTAACAGGTGAGGTGAAATTGAGAGTGTTTGATGTGTATATTTTCTTAGAAGGATTCATGTGTCTTGTGGAAGGTTTGTCCAAGCGCATGAAATTGAGTTTTTGTATGATGTACTTGATGAACAAGTCCCTTTCTAGATCGATGAAAAAATTGACTATTTGAATATGATTCAAAAGCAAAAGAAGATAGCTGAGCAATCATTGTGGTGAGCTTGGATTGCCTTTTCAGTCGCGGTTCCGCTAGGTTTTAGCAATGAAGACTCTTTGGATGCCACCATAAGCGACACTGACATGTACCGTCAGGAACTTGGGTTTGTTTTTACGTAGTAGTGTATAGAGTTTTTTTAAGGTTTCCATAGTTGTGTTTACTATTTCCATATTGATCGATTTTGTTCTTTTTGCATGGAGTGAAGAAATATGTAACAGGTGAGGTGAAATTGAGAGTGTTTGATGTGTATATTTTCTTAGAAGGATTCATGTGTCTTGTGGAAGGTTTGTCCAAGCGCATGAAATTGAGTTTTTGTATGATGTACTTGGTGAACAAGTCCCTTTCTAGATCCATGAAAAAGTTGACTACTTGAATATGATTCAAGGCATGCTTCAAAAGCAGAAGAAAACAACAGAGCAGTCATTGTGGGGAGATTAGATTGCCTTTTCAGTTGCGGTTCCGCCAAGTTTTAGCAAAGAAGACTCTATGGATGCCACCATAAGCGACACTTACATGTACCATCAGCAACTTGGGTTTGTTTTTACGTAGTAGTGTATAGAGTTTTTTTAAGGTTTCCATAGTTGTGTTTACTATTTACATGTTGATTTCATTGTTTTTGCATGGAGTGAAGAAGTATGTAACATGTGAGGTGAAATTGAGAGTGTTTGATGTGTATATTTTCTTAGAAGGATTCATGTGTCTTGTGGAAAGTTTGTCCAAGCGTATGAAATTGAGTTTTTATATGATGTAATTGATGAACAAGTCCCTTTCTAGATCTATGAAAAAATTGACTACTTAAATATGATTCAAGGCATGATTCAAAAGCAGAAGAAAACAATTGAGCAGTCATTGTGGTGAGCTTGGATTGCCTTTTCAGTCGCGGTTCCGCCAGGTTTTAGCAATGAAAACTCTGTGGATGCCACCATAAGCAACACTTACATGTACCGTCAGCAACTTAGGTTTGCTTTTACGTAGTAGTGTATAGAGTTTTTTTAAGGTTTCCATAGTTATATATGTTTACTATTTCCATTTTGATTTTGGTCTTTTTGCATGGAGTGAAGAAGTATGTAATAGGTAAGGTGAAATTGAGAGTGTTTGATGTGTATATTTTCTTAGAAGGATTCATGTGTCTTGTGGAAGGTTTGTCCAAGTGCATGAAATTGAGTTTTTGTATGATGTACTTGATGAACAAGTCCCTTTCTAGATCCATGAAAAAATTGACTACTTGAATATGATTCAAGGCATAATTCAAAAGTAGAAGAAGATAACTGAGCAGTCATTGTGGTGAGCTTGGATTGCCTTTTCAGTCGCGGTTCCTCCAGGTTTTAGCAATGAAGACTCTGTGTATGTCACCATAAGCGATATTTACATGTGCCGTCAGCAACTTGGGTTTCCTTTGAAATCCCACTTCCACTTTACATATCACCTTATAGAGTTTTGGAAGTATGTTTCACTGTATAGGTTTGGGCTTGAATCGATGTAATGGTATTTTGTTGTTTGTGAAACGGCCGGTTCATTGTGCTTGAGTGTCATCACAGTAACTGTTAATGTTCATATGTTTTGTTTGTGATTATATCAGGGGTACCCTTATATCACTGTTGTTGTTTATAAGGAGATAATGAGACCCTAATAGAAAGAAATCTGTATGGAAACTCAATAAGGAGAAAAAAGAAAAAATGCATTTAACATTCACAAAATATACAAGAACACAATTAAGACTATCAGGTTGGCTTTAATATACACCTATAACTTATGTACAAAATAGTATTATCCAATAACAAGTTAGACAAAAATTAACTTTGATGAGTTTATTCAACCCTTTATTCAATATCAAGTAAAGCAAAAGTGTAGCATTTAATAACACATACTGAAGTTGAGAAGTAGTAACTAGCATCTTAGTGCCATATTTCACCATTGTTCGCACCCAACTCAGTTACAAGCTTGTCCATAGTTCAATATTTAAAAAGTTTTCTTATACAAATAGCCAAAATGTTAGGAAGTCCCACCCTTTGTAAAATGACCAGACTCAGAAGTTGTTGATAGGCAGTACATTACAATTTGTCTGTACTAAGGTAAACTGGTGAGATGAAAAATCTAGTTTGGGCTGGAAAAATCTTTGCCACGTATTAAGAACAATACGATAGCATTAATTATTCGCCGAACTGTTGAAGAAATTATAGTTTTTTAACCTTTAACTGGCATGTGTCAGTAGTAATATGTTTGAGGGTATAAGGACGGTTCAGTGTTCATTTTCGGACAAAAAAAAACCGCCCAAATTGAATACCTTGAATCCCTAATTTTCAGACCATTTCCAATCTTTCAAAAATGAGAAAGCTTAATTTGACTGTTCGTATGTCACTCGATAAAATGCATAAATTGTTCAAAACATTCACTATTGAAGAGAGGGGAGATTTTGAGAAGTCTTGCTTTGGGAAGTTTTTAAGCATTAACAAGAGAATGCACACCACTACTACGCTAGTGTATGCTGTTTTGGGACACTAAGTAGGTAAACTTTGCTACCGAATCGGTAAGAAGGATTTGGTGTTTAAAAAAAGTGATGTTGCTCTTATAATGGGTCTTAGTGTGAAGCCGGTTTCTAATTCATTCTACACGGCGGACATCAAGATCCTATCCCAATTTCGTGCAAGCTTTTTTAAAGGAACCACGATTTTCAAAGCGTAAATATTGGAAGCTAGAAACTTGGCAAAATCAAGTGTTGGTGAAGAAAGTCGAATGATGTGTTTAAATTTGAATAGGTTGTATATCTTTATTTGCAGGTTGTGCTTTCAGGATCTGCTAGGACAGTTGATGGGAGGTATATTGATCTGGCTGAGAATTTAAATGCATTTGACAGCTTTCCTTGGGGCACACCTCTGTTTGAAATGTTGGAAAAGTCTTTGGAAGACATGTCTAACATGGTAAGTGTTAGAAAGGATTCTTTCGCAGTTTATAGCTGTTTAATTTGTTTTGTTATTTGGGTATCTTCACATCCCATCTCTTGGGGCTCGGAGACAAGTTGATGGTAGGTTCCCCAGAATACTAGATTGGGTAGACTTGCCTTCCAGAAACATACATCTATATACTTATAAGAAAAAGTTTCAGCCTCATAAGGGGAAGGCAGTGGTGTTGGAAAGTCTAGATCTTTTTGAAGGAGAACTGAATGAAGAAGTGCTAAAGGATGCTTTGGGGTAACAGCCCATGCAAAGTGGTGTAGCAGTTTCAGGGACATACAATAATGAGAAACTTTTTCAAAGACAGGCAAAAGTAATTGAAGGCCTTGTAAGTAACTTGTTTTCTTTACTGTGTTCAACAATGTTGCATGTTGTATTCTAGAATGATAATAGGGTACCCATGATAATATATGGGTAACTAGTTTTTGACATTTGAAGTACTCATATAATCTTATAATGTTATAGAAGTTGTAATATGATAATAGAATTGCAAATGTTGTTAGGACCCATGTTGTTATATGAAGCACTGATAATGTATTGTTATGGAATTGCATGTTGCAGCATTGTTTCATATATGAGGCAGTAATATGTTATGGTACCATGAATGAGCTATTGTTAAACAAGATATGTCAGCAACTACAATGTATAAATAGTGAAGTGGGATCTTGCATGTTGAACCCAGAATGACAATAAGGTACCCATGAAAATATATGGGTAACCAGTTTTTGACATTTGAAGTACTCATATAATCTTAAAATGTTATAGAAAGTTGTAATATGATATGGGTACCCTATTATATAGTCTTGAATTGGAATTGCAAATGTTGTTAGGACCCATGTTGTTATATGAAGCACTGATAATGTGTTGTTATGGAACTGCATGTTGCAACATTGTTTCATATATGAGGTAGTAATATGTTAATGTACCATGAGTGAGCTATTGTAAGACATGATATGTCAGCCACTACAATGTATTTGTAGTGGTTTACAAATAGTGAAGTGGGATCTTGCATGTTGATCCCAGAATAATAATAGGGTACCCATGATAATATATGGGTAACCAGTTTTTGACATTTGAAGTACTCATATAATCTTAAAATGTTATAGAAAGTTGTAATATGATATGGGTACAGTTTTGAATTGGAATTGCAAATGTTGTGTGGACCCATGTTGTTATATGAAGCACTGATAATGTGCTGTTATGGAACTGTATGTTGCAGCATTGTTTCATATATGAGGCAGTAATATGTTAATGTACCATGAGTGAGCTATTGTTAGACATGATATGTCAGCCACTACAATGTATCTGTAGTGGTTTACAAATAGTGTTTGGGATCTTACTTATATTCTTTGTTATGTACTATGATTAATCTAAAATAGGTCAGTAAGGAGGTTAGGGTTGTTGGGGATATACTCTAGAGTGAAATAAGGACTGGCATGGAAACAATAATTCAAGAGATTGTTCATGGTGGGATGAAAGGTGGTATGGAAAGTTCAGAGGTTGAGGTTGTGAAAGGGCCTGGAACAAGGGGCAGAACAAGGAGTAGAACAAGGAGTAGGAGTAGAACAAGGAGCAGAAGTTTAGAGGTTAAGGCTATGAAAGGAGCTACAACTAGAAGCCCAAGCCCAAGGAAGCCAAGCAATGTAGGTGCTGATGCTAAACTGAAAACACCAACAAGGTCTTCCCAGAAGAAGTCTACCCCGAAGAAGTCTTCCCAGAAGAAGGTTCACTCAGAACCTAAGAAAGGGAGTTCATCTGCTTCTAAGAAAGTTACCTTTGAGGTTTCTCCTAGTTCCTCATCTAAAAGAAAAAGAGCATTGGATAAGGATCAAAGCCTTGAAGTTGTGGGAGATACTTTAATACCTGCTCAGATTGAAATAAAGAAAAGGAAAGTGGTCAAAGTTTGTGGTACTCGAGTTCAGCATTAAAGGCCAGCAAAAATGAGGCTATAAAGGCTAGTAAGAGGCAAAACTTGAAGAAAAAATATCAAATCAGTGAGAGAACAAGAGACAGGGAGCTAAAGCTTAAGGAAGCTGAGACACCCAAACAAAGAAGGAAGTTGATTTAGGCTGGGTCAGATGAAGATGAAGATGTTGCACAAAAACAAAGAGGGCAAAATGATTTGGAGTCAGTTGCTGCAAGTGCTTTGCAAGAGATTAGTGAGGTCAAACCCAATGGGACATACCAAGAACATAGTGTGGTCTTTGGAGGAGGACTGGTGGGGGTACTGTTGCTATAGTATCTTATCTTGACTCTTGATGCTTGATCATGTTCCCTTTTACTCTCCTTTGTCTTCTGCTTTTGTCCCTCTTCCTGGGGATCTTGATGGGGAATCATATCCTTTGGCTTCAGTTTTAGTCCTTCCTCCTGGTGATCTTGATGGGGAAGCAATCTTGAATAGAGAAATGGAAAAATTCAGTTTTGTTTCTCTATTGGCTGGAAGTGCAGAGCTCCCTAACATAACTGTATTGCTAGCCCTATCACCATCAGAAGGAGTAAGCACTTAACACGATGTGGCAGCTGTAGATGATGACCAGAACACTGTGGGTTGTGGGTCAGCATGATGTTGGTGATGTGGAGGACCCTGATGTGGTACTCATTCACACTCAGATGGAGAAGGAAATGGATAAGAAAAGTGCAGAGAGTGGCCGTAGAAGAAGGAGGAGGGAGAAAAAACTGGGAAAAGAAAGTACTAGTTTATGGGAAGAGAAGATGGGAAAGGACTGTGATTCATTAATCAAGGTTGCTCTGTTATCAACCTTTTACAAGAAAACAACTACCACAGGTGAGGTAAATGTTGTCAATTATTACTGGAGAAAGTGCAGTAGGAAGAAGGATCAACAGAGCTCTCCAGATATGAGAGTTTTTGGGTATGATCAAGTTATTTCAGTGCATAATTTTCATTCGTTACATGGAAGACAATGGGTGGATGGTGAGGTAATGAATCTACCATTAGTAATTTGCTTTAAAACTATCAACAATTTGGTATTAATGTGCAAAGTAAACTACTATAGAAAGTTAATTGTTACTAATTCCTATTTGATTCTTTTATAGGTTCTCAGCTTATATGTCAAGCTATTGATAAGGTGGTATAAGCAGTACTGTAAGGAACATGTCATTCCGAAAGATGAAGTGTATAATGTTGTGGAGGATGTTTACTTTGCTGTGAGTTCTCTATACTTTAATACTAAGTTTCTGTTGAAGCTTACTCACTAATCTTACTTAAGTTTGATAAGCTTAATAATCACTTTGTGGATGTAGAAATTCATGATAAGAGAGTATGGGATATTCAATAATAACTACAAGACCCAAGTTTTCGAGCTGCAAGCCCAGAGGAAAGATTGGTTAATGGTTTGTACCATATAGATGAAATTGTGAAAGAGTATTTGGACCCTTTTGAAAGAAGGATTAGAAATCAACCGCACCCAGTACAGGGTAGTAAGGGAGTAATTGTACCTCTTCAAGTTCATGGTAGTCACTGGATTGTTGATGTCTTTAACTTTAAAGAGATGAAAGTGTGCACCTATAATTCTCTTGGTGGAAACCAAATTTCTGATGAACAACTAGCTTTGGAGAGAATGATTCCTTATGTGCTCAGGTGTGTTGATCGAAGCTCTATTGTTGATTTGAACACACCATGGGCTCGTGAATTTGTTAGTGTCACACAACAACCAGATTCCAACAGCTGTGGGTTATATTGTCTTGCCTTTATTGATAGTCTTCTTAGAGGTGTTCCTGAGAGGGTAAACAATATTGACATGCAACCATTTAGAATGTGGCTGAGGATTGGAATGGACATTATATCCTGTGGATTAAATCCATATGAAGTGGCTAAGAAGAGAAAAGAATTTGAACAGAGGTTTACAGAAGAAAGTCTGCAAGTAGATAACCAAGTGTCCAAGGATGTAGCAGCTACTGGGATAGAGGTACTGAAGCATGTGTCCAAGGATGTAGCAGCTACTGGGATAGAGGTACTGAAGCAAGTTGACATTGGCATAGAGCCCAAGGATGTTGAAACAGCTACTGAGATAAAGGATGTTGAAGTTGGAAGTGAGCAAGTAGACAAAGATGTTGAACCTGCTACTCTGAACCAAGTGGAGACGGAGCAATGCCAACAAAAGGAAGCAGCTGCAGCTGCAAGTGACCAAATCAAGGAGGATGTTGAACCTGCTACTGAGTTGGTCCAAGTGGAGACTGAGCAATGCTAACAGAGTGAATCAGATGTAGCAGGAAGTGACCAAGTGAATGAGGATGTTGAACTTGCTAATGAGTTGGTCCAAGTGGAGACTAACCAATGCCAATAGAGTGCAGCAGATGCAGCTGAAAGTGACCAAGTCAAGGAGGATGCTGAAGCTGGTACTGAGGACCAACTCCATGTTGAACCTGCTAATAAGTTGGTCCAAGTGGAGGCGAACCAATGCCAACAGAGTGCAGTTGGAAGTGACCAAGTCAAGGAGGATGCTGAAGCTGCTACTGAGGACCAACTCAACATTGACCCAGATGAAGAGACTCATGGCGACCACGACTAGAAGCCGAATACAATTTTGCGGGATCAGAAAACAACAAAGGTAAGGATGCTGAAGATGGGTATGCTGACCAGCAGGAGAAAATAGCTGAAGACAAGAACTAGGGGACATCGAAATGCTCTCATTTTCAGATGTTTGTTATTATTTTGGAACTTATGTGTCTAATCTTGCAGTACTCCATTTTGACAAACATAATATTTTGAAGGGGTTTGAAGTCAATAGTTTGTTTAGATAACGGCCCTAGATAACGTCTCTAATTTTTAAGTTACAATCCTAAGTGTTTCAATTGTGGCGTTAATTTTAACCCTTAATTTTATAGTATTTTTTATAGTATTTGTTTTTTTTTGCTACCTTACATATTGATAACTTCAATAGAAAAAACATCTGCAAGTATAAACAACAAAATACCATTACATTGATTCCCAAATAACTTACATAGTCATTGAAAGGCCCAAGAAAATCCAAATAACATTACAAGATTAGTTGCTGACAGTACTTATATTTGTCGCTGATGGTTAACTCAAATGTTGTCTTCGTTGGTAAAATCAGCCGGAACCCTAGCTGAAAAGTCAATCCAAGCAGCATCATCTGTCGCAGTAGGGCAGGTTACTCTGTTGTGTCCAACGGCACCACAACGGCTGCACCTTCTCCTTTGCACTGGCACACCCTCCCCTTTATAACGTTTCCTCTTCTTTTGGGGCCTGCCAGGCATTACCTCATATGTGGGAGGACGAACCATGATGTTGTAACTTCCCCAATGCCACTATTTTTTGCCCTTCATCGGTGTCCAATTCTCTTGATAGGTATCCATCATCGTTTCCTTTGAGTAGCACGGCAGGCAGAAGTCATATACACAGAACCGAGCATCGTCAATGGCCTTCATTGCATGGCTGCAAGGAATACCAACTTGTTGAAAAAAACCACATGTACAACATTTTTTTAGTAGGTCAACTGTATCCGGCCCTACGTTGGTAACCGAGTATACGTACTCACTAACCCTTATTGTAGTGAACTGCCGACTAACATAACGAGAGGAAATTATTACATCCTCAGCTGATTTTGTCAGCTTTGTCTTCAGTTTCGAAGCCATGACCCGATAGTCATAAAAGTGCCTCATAATGTTCATTCGAATACCATTTAGTAGAGATGTAATTAGCTTAGCTCGCTCAGGCATAATCATCTTATTCCAACTCTCGATATGATTTGTATAACAAATTCCATACCTTCTCATTTCAGCAGGCAAATGACCACTGTTCCTTCGGAATCTTTATTATTGTTGCGTAACCTTTACTATCACTACACCAAATGTGACACATGATTCTCACAAAGTCAGCTTTATCATAAGTTTCTGCTGCAGCCTTAACTCTCCCTTTGGTGTCTTCTTTGCTAACATTGTTGGAGATATGTTGTGCACAAAAGCAATGGTACGCATTTGGAAGGATTTTTGGCACTACCTGGAGAATGTTTGTATGCCTATCTGATAATTGAACAAACTTATCTGTAGGACCAACTACAACATCTCTGAGTTTTTGAAGAAACCAATCCTAATGTTCATTATTCTCTTTTGGGACTACACCAACTACATTTGGAAAGCAATGACTATCTCCATCAACAGAAAGAGCAGTTAGAATGACAGACTTGTATCTACCCTTCATGAAAGTTCCATCGATCATAATCAATGAACGAAGGCACCTTCTGTAGGCATGAACAGTTACACCATAGCTCACAAACAAACGCTCAAATCTATGCTCGCTTGTTGTTATTATATAAGTGTGGAAATCTGGATCAATTTTCTTCAGTTCTTTAAAATAAACTGGCAGCATCTGGTATGATTGACTGAAGCTGCCCCTTATCTACATGTGCACAAAATACACCATCTCAGATTACATATGCCTACCAGTTACATGCCATGACAGATACAAGTTAATCGAAAACAACAACCATGTTCTTCATAGCATACTATAAAGAATAATTCGGTGTACAACTAGATGTTCTTCATAGTATACCCTAAACATAGAATTGTACTAAGACGTTACATATTGCTACTAGTTATCCTCATAGTTGCTGACAATTACAATAGTACTCTGACCTTTTCTAATGCAATTTCTCTAGCCCTCCACGCAACTTTATATGCCACATCAGTTAGTTATGACTGTTTCACCTCCAACTGAAGGTTCTTTGCAGTCAGTTCTTCATTGTCCTTAAGCTTGGACATAACAATTTCTGAAACCCACTTTTTAATGCGCTTGTGAATTTTTGAAACGACCTTATCTTGTGCACAAGTGTATGCATCTCTAAAAGTTATAACCACCCACATATCAGACCCAGTTGCAGGTTTTGCATACAAATGAAATGGACAGTTAGTTGCCTTACACTTGATTACCAACTTTTGGGAGGTAGTATTGCAATGACGTAAATCAAACATATGTGCAATTGCGTAAGATTTCATGTCCTTCATAAGATCATCTCGAGTGGCGTAATGCTGACCTACTTTAGGGGGTACAAACTTCAACCCCTCATTATAAGGATTTACAACCTCACTTTGGTTCATAGTGGTTTTTGGACTATAAAAACCACACAAAGGATCATATCCTTGACGTAAGTCTTCAGAATTTAGATCTTTAGCACCAGTAACCCTAGCATTAACCATTCCCTCCCATTCGAAATCAAATCAATCGCACCTTCCTCATCGCCATCATTCACAACTATCATAGGTGTGTCCCCCCACAAATGCTCTTGACTTCGATTCGGAGTCGACCATATATCGCCATCATCACGATCGTATTCTTTAACTTGATCATCTTCATCATCTTCAACTACCACAACTTCACCCGCAGCAGCATCTTCATATTCATTTTGAAATTCAACATCCTCATTACTTCGAGAACTGCTGATTATGTTTTCTTGAGGAATGTTAGCTGTATCAACTAAATCATTTAGTATTTGAACTTCATTTTCATATTCATTTGGAAATTGGAAATTCAACCTCCTCATTACTTCGAGAACTGCCGATTATGTTTTCTTTATGAATGTCAGCTGTATCAACTAAATCATTTAGTATTTGAACTTTATCTTCATTTTGAAATTCAACATCCTCATTACTTCGAGGACTGGCAATTATGTATTCTTCAGGAATGTCAGTTGTATCTCTATATGGATTTTGAGAATCAAACTCTTCATAGTCTGGTTGATCATCATCTTCAATACCAGTGGGATCATCCTTTGCATTATAATAGGTCAACCATTAGTGCACGGACTATCAACGACTGAAACTATAATTATCCTCTGTAATGTTTATACTGCTCACCTTCAATGACAATTGCAAGAGGTATCCTTTCTTCTATTGATTTGCAACTACCAACTGCACTTGAGCTTCCCTTTGGGAACAAATCTAAAACGGTTACTAAATGTGAGTAATTGAACAGACATTTATGCGTAACTAACATATTTACAGGTGTACTACTTGTTCCCCATTCCTCACATGCCATGACCTTTTCGAACGTCTCCAAGCTGTGTGGGACATTTTCAACAACATTTTCATTTTCCACATCTTGCAATTGACGAGTTGCAGTTGAAGGTTGTTCTAGCAGACTGTCTGGGGAACACAACGTTTATAACCGTTAGCAACCAAACTATTTACTGGAACTAAGAATAACTAAAATAAAATTAGTAATTTACCTATTGGTTCATCCACAAGTTTAAATTGATTGAAAGAATATTTCTGTCGAGCTAGCACTTTTTCTTTCAAAAAAGATTGTTTCCTTGGAGAATCAGTAATTAGAATTTCTTCATTGAGTTTCTTCTTAATACAATGTTCTCCTCCACTTGATCCAGGACAAACACTCTTTGGCAGAGAAGGTTTAAATGGCTCACTACAAACTTATTTCTTCTTCATACTAGGAATTCCATAATTTGATCCAGGACTTGCACTTCTAACAATTTCTTGTTTAAATAGCTCACTACTAACCGGTTTATTCTGCACTCTAGGTTGTCCACCACCTTTTCCAGGAGTAACACTATCTTCTTTAAATAGCTCAGTACAAACTTTTTTGTTCTTCACAGTAGGTTGTCCAGGACTTGATCTTCTAATTTGTCCTGCTCCCATACCACATGGTGTGATGTCGATTGCTTCATTGATAACCCAAACTTTCATTGCTTTTGTTGGAGTCTTCTTCTGCTTCTTAATCATGTTCAAGTAGTCAGTTTCTTCATCGATTCTACAAGGGCACTTGTTCATCAAATACCTAACAGAAAAAACCCAATCTTATGCGCGATGACACAGCTTCAGCAAGACACATGAATCCTTCAAAGGGAGTATCCACATCAAACACTCTCAATTTCACCTCACCCTCTAGATACTTCATCACACCATGCTTGTCAGATTTCATCTCGCCATCATAATAAATAAGCATATTGAATGAACTTGAAAAAAATACAAAGTTAGCACAGTAAAAAGTAGGAGCTTTTAATAAAACGATAGTAAAGTTCTTTCATTTATTGTTCTACATTTATGACATTGTATAACCCTTGTATAATTACCATAAATATGACAACAAAATCAACTTGAAAATGGTAAACCACCATGGAAGCCTTATAAAAAAACACTCACACTTCTACGTAAAACTACAAAGAAGCAAACCGAAACATAAACCTACATAGAAACAAACCAACACTAAAGACAACTAAACAAACATCAAAACTGACCATTATCGAGGTTTGAGTTCTTTTCATCCATCACAATCCTTAGAAAAATCGAAAAGGAGAAGACAGAGTAGAGGATCAAAAACGAATAACCCAGAGAAAAAAATGTAGCTTTGGAGCTTTGTAAAAACTTTTTGAGGTTGGCACAAAAAATGAGGTAAATATTATCTCGTCTTTGAATTACAAAAACAACGTAAAAGTTGCTGATAGTAGATCCATAAGTTGATGGTTCGTGATCTCACAATAGCTAAAGTTTGTTTTCATTTTTGTTGGGTTGAAATCCAACGGTCATTAATCGCTGGTACGTATCGCTAAGAGAATCTAATGGATAATTATCACTGTGCATGTCAACATCAAAAATACAAGAGGAGAGAGAGTGTGTTGCAGAGGAGAGAGAGTGTGGAAGGAGGAGAGAGAATGTTGTAAGGAAAGGCAAAAGGGTCAAAAACCCGTTGAAAAAGTCAAAATTGAAAGGCATGGCCGGTTGGAGAACAATATCGATTTATCATGGCCGATTCAGGCAATTACCCAAAAAAAATATATAATGTTGGAAAAGAGATCATGGGATGATTTACCAGACGAGTGTTAGGAATTAATTATAAACAATCTCAACCAAGAAAATATCGAGCTCAAATCACTTTCATTAGTTTGTAATCATTTTCTATCCACCACAAATTAGGTCTAACATTAACAGAACCAACAATTCTTTTTCACAAGTCTTTTTCCAATGTCCTTAAGAGATTCCCTAATCTTAAATGCATAAACAATCAAAATTTCAAAATTCAAATAAAAAATTCAGTTTAATCAAAAATTTCAAATATTTTTTTTTTATCAAAGTTGATATTTAAGGAATTAAAAATCATATACATCGATTGTTCTCACATAGTCACCACAAACCATTTACCAATGTGAGGTTTTTTGACACCGACAACAAGTTTTCAGGAGGCGTTATATGTAATCCCAACCACTGCTCAGCCCACCCTTGGATGGAATCCCAACGTAGAGTATAAAACTTCCCTCTCTTATTAGTTGTTATTATTATATTACATTTTCTTGAATGCGCCAAAAGTCAAATGCACTCAATGTGCACCAATCCACATTACTCATCTAGGCAAACCAAGGGTTGAAGATGTATTGCACAAAAGGCACAAAATTTTGAGTGAAAATTTTCACAAAAATCCAAATCTCAATGAAAAAAAGTCAAATCAAAGGCAACAAATTATGTTCATTGAGTCTACTCAATGTGATGCACATTTAAGAAACACTCTATTATATTGATTATAAAATCTAATTTTCGGGGTTTTGGGTGGACTTGAACTCAAGTTGGACATGGACTTATGGTTTACAATTGTTTAGACCAATGGTGGGTCTACAAAACAAATACCCGAATTGGATCCATATAACGCCTCCTGAAAATATTACATTAGTAATAGAGATGTCTGTTTTAGTAATTCCATTAATAGGACATGAGGATTTAAATATTTTGTAATATTGTTTTAGTAATTTCATTCTTTTTTATGGTGGGGCTTAAGCCTTATACACCTCAAAGCCTTGCCTCTGGCCTAAAGTAGGCCCTCCTCCTTGAGGCTCAAATATGTTTTCTCTATATATATATATATCTTCAGCACTCCATGGTGGATGGAGGATATTAGCTTCTTACAAGTAGGACTGCTTTTTGGAAAGATATGATGAAAGTCTGTATGAACTTTGTTCTGCATGGATTCCTTGTCACAGAAGATGATGTGTCTTCACCATCACAATTGCATACCTAGAAGTTAGATGTACTCCTTTCTTCCTCACTTCTGCTTGTGTAGCTTGACACTTATGGACTAGTAAAACTAACTCGAGTGTAGTATTATCCTTAAAACTAACTCACCAATGTATGTTTGGATTTGTTTTACTGGGTTTTTATTGATCATAATGTTTTGTTTCCTTCATTTTTCCACTGTTTGTTATCACAACACTTGTATAATATGGATTGTTCAACTTCATTTGTTAACTTGCGATTCAGTCTGGGGCCATAAGCACAAATAATGTACGACTGCTTTCAATAATTACCAAACTATCGCAAGACTTGTACGAGGAGGTTTTCATGGACTACATTGAAATGTTGGCTCCTTTTTGGACAGTGTCTCCCACACTCATGGTGTTGCTCTAGGTATGGTTAATCTTAATTAGTTTGTAATTTTAGATAGATTTCTAGTGAAATAAATTTGTACTAACAAGGTATATACTATTCTTAGTAAAAGATCATATACATATATATATATATATATATATATATATATATATATATATATATATATATATATATATATAGGGGTGGGATAGAGGCACGATCCTTTGTAGCCACATTTATTTGATTGATCAAATCCACCGATCTGTTTCGATATAGTCTATTATCGGCCGTTGATATTTTTAGAGTTCTAAAAATCAAAACAGCTCAATAACAAAATCGATAATCTTACGAAGGGTTTTCTCTCTCCTTCTCTCTCCCCAATTTGCTCCGAATTCAAACCAACGCCTCCAAATTCAACACCTCCAACACAAAATCAAACAACGAATCTAGTATGTGTGCTTCTCCATCTCGCATCCTCCAACAAACTCGTGTTGTTTTGAGTTTTACATTTTGGTTCTTAATCTTTGTATAGATCTCTTCTTCATCTCTGATTGTTAAATAAAGTTTGCATTTTTATTTTTATCATTTAATATATACTAAGTGGGCTCATTCTGTTTTTGTAAGTTGGATGGATATCATAACTCTGTAGGTGTGGCATTGCTTTTAAGATGTTCTTCTGATTCATTTGGGTTTTACTTTGTTTTAGGTTACAGCTCATATTTGTGCCAATTAATGCGTTTGAACTCATTATCATCAAGGTAAGTCAGTGTAGTTAAATAACTACTTGTAAATGCCTAATTTGAATGTTGGCAATATGAAGTAGGTGCGTCTCAAAACATTATATGTACTTGCAATATGAAGTGGGCGCTTGACTCAAAACAATATGAAGTAGGTGCGTGACTGTGACTCCAACAAACTTGTAGAAGAGGTACTTATATGCTTTCTCACACTTATCTTATCATCGTTCAGAGTTCAGAAGATAATTTCTAGCTGAATTTTGCCCATCAATAGAAGAAAAAAAAAAAAAATTGAATTCTCCATAGACATGGAGTGGCGTTAAAATAGTTCAATAGATATTCACTATATCACAGGTATAGTTTTTTGTTTATTTTTTTTTTTTTTCGATAATTGGTATCGTTATCTTGTAAGGCACCTCAACATATGCTTTTAGTTTAATTTTCGGAAGAGCTATATATTATGTTTCACAGTATTATGCTTTTAGACAAAAAATTTATATACAACATCTGTTCTATTCAATATTAGAAAAGTGTGTGGATATACTTTGAACATATAATTGGAATTATGATAAATAATTAGATGATGTTAGATTTCAGTACAATTTTCCAATAAAAGTTTGGTAATCACGTCTTAGAATTTTCTGTCCCATCCTTTGCATATTTATGGAACTAATTTTTGGTTTTTGGGTCCATTTCAAAGAATGAACCGAGAAAATTGGATGACAAACTTAGAGCTGATGAAATTCTCCTTGAAAACAAGGTGCTATATTGTCTAAGTATATATTGCCTCTAGATCTTTGTCACTATGCGTTGTTAGTGTCCCGGCTTACTTTAATGATTCTCGGTCAAGCTACTAAGGATTTGGGGTTATCATTTGGACTTAATGTCTTATGTATCATTAATGAGCCAACTGCTGCTATTGCTTATGGTCTTGATAAGAAGGCTACAAGATGGCTACTGCTGCCTTGTTGCCTGCTCTGCTCTTCTTTGGAAAGCAAGTCTTGCCGCTACTACTAGAAAGCAATTAGTTCAGAGCTGATTTCCTTTTGCTGCCGCTGCTGCTGGTGTCTTGTACATATGATCTTTGGAGGCTTGTAGATTATTTCGGAAGCCCAAAGAGAAAGAAGAGTGAAGACTTCGTGTTTTTAAGTATTGTAGTAGTAGTAGAGCTGACTGTAGATATATTAAACATAGCCGTATGTATACGGCCTTTGTGTACTGAGAGAAGAGAGAGGATCTATCTCTTTATGAGCTTTCATTTATTTACTTTGGAAGCTATTTTGTTTTGTTGAAACTCGAAAGAGAAAGAAATATGGAAGAAATGTTAAACGTTATAGTTCTTCTTTTATTGCTATGTGTGCTTGGTGTTTGGATTCTATTTGTTTTCGTTACAATTTTTTGGCAGTAGGAAAGTCCATTTTATTTCTCAGCTGAGTTGCTTTGGATATTGATTGGCTGATTGCCAAGGAATGTAGAAGAAGTCTTTATCATCAAAGTTCCTTCATTTTGTTATTCAAAGTAAATTCAGACAAAACATCAAACCAACTCGTTTGTCTTTTACTCCTTTTTAGCAGGTTTTCTTAACGTATATAGTGACAAAAACAGTTTGGAACTTCTTATAACAGAAACTTTCTAAATGCAAACTAGATGAATGAAACAAAAAGCATCACATTGAAGAAGTATCTACAAGGAGTGTATCAACTAACTCTACAAAATTCTGACAGATCATCATAATTTTTGACAGATCGGCTGCGGGCCTTACGCTAAGAGCTTATGTCGGGGACCTTCGGCCTTTTAGTGTTTTCCTACTTCTTGACCCTCAACAAGCATTAAGCAACAGAACCATGTATTCAATCTCCACCGACATATTTGCCTTGATAAATACTAATTCCAATTAACCAAAAAAAAAAGGAACCATCTCTTTAGTACATTAAACAACAACTTTTGTTTATTGAAAAAAAATAAAAATAAATAAACAACAACTTTCAAAGTCCAAAAGAAATATAATGTAAAACTCAAAACAACACGAGTTTTGCACCCATTCAACCAGTAAGGTGTTAAAACTAATTTGGTTTATATAGATGAGGAGGACACTAACCGCCAAAGAACCCGACCCTGCTTGTTTTCGAATATCCTTCATTTAAGTACAAGCTTTGAGGAACAGGAGAACTGAAATTCTGCATGAATAAGGGTCCATTTGTGACCTGATTGCTACTTAGGTTTAAATTAACACTCTCGAGAGATAAAATATTGGTTGGTTCATATTGCCTTCCATCCAACCTGGGACCAGATCCAGCACAAGTATTCAAGGATGGCCATGGATGCTCAACTTTGGCTTCGCTACGGTGGTTTCCAGCGTTCTCATTGGAGCTAGCTTCACCTAAACACCAGCCACCCAAGCTCCTCCCCTCATGACCAACAGAATTAGAAAATGCAAAATTTGAGTCATGTGGTGGTCATAAACAATCCGTTAATCGGCTTTCTCTACTGGATTTAGCATATTGTTCCAAGACAGTTGTTGATCAACAACAGTGCCACCTGAACTAGAACCATGTTCTAACTCGAACGTTTCAGGAAAGGAATCAATGGTACTCCTTTGCCCTTGCATTAAGACCAACTTTCTTTCTCAAGAATAAGTTAGTAACAGGAGAGAAGCGCAATCACTTAGCGTAAAGTATCTTGGTTGTGCACCTAAAAAAATAACCTGCATAGGAAATGAAAAAAGGTATTACTTGCAACAAAATCTGCTGAACAACACGAGTAATTAAAAACAACACGTAGCCAAAAAAAATTAGGGGAAAAAAGAAAATCCTAATAAACAAATGGTTGACATCACGTCTTTTCTTTACAGTTGCTCCCTTTGTTTCTTGTTCTAGAGTTCGCTTATAATACTGTGTATGTATTCCATTTTATCTTTGATCAATGCCATTATGTTTATACGCTTTGAGCTAGTGACTGGATATGTAATAGTTTATTAAGTTAACAAAGGGCATATCTAGCTCCCTTGGATCAAAAAATACACATAAACTTGCAAAGCAAACTAAGAAATAAAACTCCAACAACAACTTTCTGCCATTCTACAAGACAATGTGCACATCAACACTATATGATGTGCATAACAATATTCAACATAGCCTTTGTCCCAAAGAATGTGTAATATATGAGTTTGTCATATATAGACTAAAACAATAGCAATGTCACGCACCTACTTCATATTGCCAACATTCAAATTAGGCATTTACAAGTAGTTATTTAACTACACTGACTTACCTTGATGATAATGAGTTCAAACGCATTAATTGGCACAAATATGAGCTGTAACCTAAAACAAAGTAAAACCCAAATGAATCAGAAGAACATCTTAAAAGCAATGCCACACCTACAGAGTTATGATATCCATCCAACTTACAAAAACAGAATGAGCCCACTTAGTATATATTAAATGATAAAAATAAAAATGCAAACTTTATTTAACAATCAGAGATGAAGAAGAGATCTATGCAAAGATTAAGAACCAAAATGTAAAACTCAAAACAACACGAGTTTGTTGGAGGATGCGAGATGGAGAAGCACACATGCCAGATTCGTTGTTTGACTTTGTGTTGGAGGTGTTAAATTTGGAGGCATTGGTTTGAATTCGGAGCAAATTGGGGAGAGAGAAGGAGAGAGAAAACTCTTCGTAAGATTATCGATTTTTTTATTGAGCTGTTTTGATTTGTAGAACTCTAAAAATATCAACGGCCGAGAATAGACTATATCGAAACAGATCGGTGGATTTGATCGACTGTGCGTAGAATGTGGCTACAGTGACTGTGCCTCTATCCCACCCTATATATATATATATATATATATATTATCTTTTCTCATAACTTGTTTTTGCTTATGTAGGGTTTTGATCAAATTAATAGTTTTCTCCAATCTTTATTTGGATTCCATGTTATGGGCAAAGGCAAGTGTGGGGCAACAAGAAGGTACATAAAATAAGGTGTTGTAACTTATGTGTGTAAATTTGTGTATCTTGTAGAAATGTGTGTAAATTTGTAATTTTTAGAAAGTTGGGCTAAAAATAACTTACTTTGCTCTTATTTTAGGAGCGAGCATATCTTCTAGAGGTTTTGAGGAAGATGTATTGCGTAGGAGTTCAAAATAAGATTTCACTTGACTTTGTTATATCACAAATATGTGACATATTGGGGGGTGTCCAAAGAAACCTTCTAGATGGCGTGGATTGTGCTAGTAGGGTGGCGTCTGTTGTTGATTCTGCAGTGAGGATGCTGGTGCCACAGGTAATTCTGCTATCTAATGTTTACTTTTAAAATTTTGTTAACACATTATGCTTACTCATATATGTTTTATGACAGATCTCTATATTTGCTATTCCAAGTACCAGATGGGGCAATAGTTATGTACTCAAGTAGGGTGTTTGTATGTTTTATTTGCATCTGTTCTAGGAGTTTTACTTTTTGTCTTTTTATTCCTAATGTTTAGATTTGGCTTGCAGGACTTATTTTCTCAGTTGGAATTTGTATGTTCTATTTGTCTCTACATGCTTTGCCAATCGTTTTGCACCTAATCCGGTTGTTTGTTTATGGAATAACAACTGAGAAGCGTGTGAGCTTCTTGATCATATCGCATGTCAGAAATTTAGTTCAAGAGAGTTGGTTTCAAACGCATAATGTTTTTAATTTTTACACCTTAACCCAATTTCTTGGTTGTAGGTGGTATACATATAACCACTGCAATAGTGGATTTGTTTAGAGGTGTTCGGACTCTTACTGTGTTTGAAGTGTTTTTGAGTGCCTTCAACCTTGTGGCTGAGGCTGGGCACTCAAATACTAAATTGGTAAATATGATCAAGTTAGGTGCATTTATCTTATTGAAATTGATAAGAGCGTATAAACTTTTTGAATCTATCGGAGCAAGAGGTTAGATATTGTTTTTAAGAAAATTAAGTTTGTCCTTTCTATATATTTTTATTTATTAACATTTTACTAATTATTTTGTTAGTGTTGTTGTTTTGCAGAGTAGAAGAAAATCGTCAATTCTATTAGATAAGAGCATCTCAACCGAGTATACCACTTGGCTTGATGGTGCTCTCCAACTGTAATGCAACTAGAAAAAGGTCTCGTTTCTTCATTTCAAATACTATATGGGTAATCACAAAAGCAATTAGGATTCCCCTACTACATCTATTTTTCTGCAACTCTTTGTGCGTAAAGTTGTTGTTGTCATCTAATATTCTCTTGACGACAAAATTCATAATCTTGAAGTGCTTTAGAATATTTTCTATGAGCAGTTTGTAATCGAAACAACTTGCAAGAACAATCATAATAGTCTTGTTTATACCATAAACGATCATAGTAATCATGGTGAGAAGATTTATAATACTCAAAATCAATATCTCGAAGATTGTTTTGTGGCTCACATATTTTTGTTTAAATAGCACAAATTCGAGCATGAAGTTGCTGTGGATTTAACTAAGAAATTTTCATACATTTTTTTTTTTTCTTTCAAAACTCATAATTTTGTTTAAACGTAACAAGCTGGATGAAAATTGAAGTATCTCTTCCTAGAAATTCCAAATGAGACACCGTCAGTTGCGTTGGAAAGTAGATTTGATAAGCTTCGTAATGATATATCGCATGTAATCTAAATCCTAGTATTGCGATTTGTAGAAGCTCAACAAGATGACGTCTTTTCTAGTCTATTTTTTAGTATTTTTTTTTGGGTGGTGGTGGTAGTTTAATGAAAACAATAATGGATAAAGATCGTTGGTGGTAAGGTGATAGGAGTGGAAAATGAAAAACGCAGATGGCAGAAAATCAAACCTGAAGATAATGTAGAGATTGCACTATGGTTGGTGCGTTGGATTTAATTAAAAAATCGTACTTTTTACTTATCGTTGTGATCTTCAATTATGAAATATTGTATCAAATAAAAATCTTTGATTCAAAGATACTTTGAATAGAAGAATATGATGTCAATTGACGTAGCGGAAAGCGATAATAAAAGTTAAATAGAACATTAAAGAGATAAATTAAAATATAAAATTAGGCTTAAAAAATAAAACCGAAAATAACTTGTTTTTAGTAAATTTAGATTTACTAAAAACAATTAGATAATAAACATAAACTCTATGTTCTATTGTTCTACATCATTTTTGTCTTGGTTTGGTTTGTTGTGTTGTTGCCACTTCTTAAGCTCCTTAAAAAAAAACTCATCGAAGGGAAAGTAGACTCCTAGGATGGGCCTGATTTTGGGTCTAAGAAGGCGATATTGGATTTGCTTGTGGTGATTCCGATCATAACGAATGCATATGATAAATAGTTTTGTTTTTGGGTAATTTCTCAAATAGAACATGATAATGTCAATTCCTTCTCAATTAGACCACGCCCACACATTTTGACTTTTCAAAGGTTTTTTTGATTGTTTTGCTCTTGCACATACTTCTAGACAAGAACCACGTGGACCAGCAAATTTGGTTTTGTCAATTCCGTCAGTTCCCAACGTGATGTGATTTGTTGTAATTAGCAACCACACGATTATGTTGAGATGAAAACTTGAAAATGAAGGGCCAAGATCGGTTTCGCCAATTTGGATCAAATCATACAGTTTCATCCAGATACAACAAAGGGCAAAATCATTTTCGCCATTTTTTACTATATTGTTGAAAGTGAAGTTTGATTGTTGAGATTAGAAAGTGAAGTTTGATGGTTTAAATGATGAGAAAGATAATAGACATATTATAGTGCAAATGTATCAGCAAGTGCAGAAGAAAACAAGGGTAAAACAAAACAACAGATAACAGAACATATAACAGAACTAACAAAAATAAAACCTAAATAACAAAATAAGACCAGACAAAATCAGTCTTCTTCATCATCATCGTCCTCATCCTGCTCGTCATCAGCACCCTCATCATCATCGTCCTCCTCGTCATCGTACTCCTCGTCATTGTCCTTATTCTTCTTCTTCATAGGAATATCTCCAACATAGTAGGAATCCTGAAGCAGTCTTTTTCTTCTTCTTCTTTTTCGTCTGTGTAATCGTCAGAAGAATAGGTATCCCACTTGTCCGAGTTCTCTTCGTCGGAATAGTCGGTTGTAAGAGGAGTGTCATAATTTGGGATGGTTGGAGGTGGCATTAAAACTACTAAAATTAACAGGAACAAATTATTTAGAGACATGTTGTTATGTTGAAGGTATTTGATTACCTTTTACAGATAAGAGTATATTGGATGCGGTGAATGTAGTCTCCACAGTGTTAAATAGTAAAAATTAATGAGAAAATCGGTAGAAAATTTAATGGTTCATACTTATATATCTATATGTCTAATGTATATTGGAAGTGAAATAGTCTAAATGCAATTAATTGTGTGAGTGAATTAAGTTTGACACATAAAATAACAGAAAAATACCGGAATAATGAATGAAATTTAATTGCTATTAATTGCTGATAATATAAGAAATAAAGTATGTCTATCACAAGTCTATAGTGGTTGCATTAATAAGTGTATTTTGGCGGGAAATAAATTAGGACATGTTTCCCCAAAAGTTATCAAAAATTTATTAAGGTTTGTTGAGTGCCACGTGTTAATCATCTCAATATATATTGAAACCCAATTAATTACATGAATTGAGGGGGGAAAGTTGCTATTTCCGATAAAATACTAAATTATGAAAAAAACAGTCAAATTCGAAAGCCTAACTGTTATTGCCTTTCATTAAAATTGTCCAAATTCGAAAGTTTGAGTTTACTTGTTACTTGTTAGAGAAATGAGGAAGCTGAATTTGACTTGTCGAATATCACTAGATAAAATTCACAAATTGTTTGATGCTTTTAGTGAGGAAGAAAAAGAGGATTTTCATAAATCTTGCTTTAGGAGTTTTATGCAAATCCAAAGAAATATGCACGCAACAACTACATTTGTTTGTGCCATTTCTGTGCACAGAGTTGGTAGATTTTGCTACCGGATCGGTAAGAAAGATTTGGTGTTTAAAAAGAGCGATGTTACTTTGATTATGGGTCTCAGTGTGAAACTTGTAGCAAACTCATTCTACACAACAGACGTGAAGAAGAAATCATCTGATTTTCGTTCGCGATTTTTTAAAAGATCTACAGCTGGTGAGAAAGAAATATTACCAGCTCTACAAATGGCAAAATCCAGTGGTAAGGATGATAAAACTTATATCTTTAGGCTCAATAGGTTGTATGTGTTGCTTCAAGTTGTTATTTCTGGATCTGCTAAGACTATAGATGGAAGATTTATTGATCTTGCAGAGGATTTAGTTGCTATTGATAAGTTTCCATGGGGTACTCCTTTGTTTGAGATGTTGGAGTACTGTCTAGATGATATTTACGAAAATGTTATAGCACAAAGAGATTCATATGCAGTTTATAGTTGTGTGATATGCTTCGATGTTTGGGCATACCTTCACATCCCGTCTCTTGGGGCTCGTAGGGAAGTGGAAGGTAGATTCCTACGAATACTTGATTGGGAAGAGTTGCCTTCCAAGAACTTACATCTCCAAACTTGGAAGAAAAAACTCCAGCCTTTGAAGGGTAAGGTTGTAGCTTTTGACACTTTAGATATTGGTGAAGATGAAAGTAAAGAAGATGTAATCAAGGAGGCTCTGCAACAACAGGGCACCCAAAGTGCTGCATCAGTTTCAGAGCCCTACACTAGTAATGAAATGCTTGAGAGACATGCTGAATTGCTCAAAGGCTTTGTAAGTGTAAAACTATACTCTATGTGTTGGACGATTTACATATTTAGTACTCATATGATATATTGTATAACTTTGTATATCAACAATTACAATTTATATATATATATATATATATATCTTTAAATGTTTAAATGTGGATATTACCTTTGCAATGCAAGTAAGTGAGGAGGTTATGGTGGTTAGGAAGGAGATCAAGAGTGAAATAAGGGAAGGTATGGAGACAATAATGCAAGAGTTTTTTCAAACTGCGAGGAAAGTAGGTAGTGTAGGTGAAGGTTCATCTGAGGGGATTATGAAGGGACCAAGATCAAAGAGAACAAGGGGAACGAATTCAATTAAGGTCTCCCATTGCTGATGCTGTTGTCCAAGAACCTAGTACAAAGTTTGCTAAGAAGAAGGTTAAATCAGTTGAGAAAGAAGTTATGGATTCAAGATCAAATAGAACAAGGGGAACAAATTCATGGTCTCCTATTGCTGATGTTGTTGTCCAAGAACCTAGTACAAAGTCTGCTCAGAAGAAGGTTAAATCAGTTGAGAAAGAAGTTATGAATTCAACAGCTGTGAAGAAGTCATCATCTTCTAAGAAAGTTTCATTCGATCTTTCTGTTGAGACTACGAGGAAAAGAAAAAGACCATTGGAAGATGGAACTCACATTGAAGTCGTCCAAGATGGCAAAATCCGTTCAGAGTTTAGAATGGTAAATAAAAGGGGGAAATCAGTGACCAGGGAGCAAGTGAGAGTCCAGCCATCAAAATCAAGTAAAAAAGTAGCGGTACAGGCTACCAAAACCCGAAAGATTCACAACATATGTGAAATAACTGAGAAAACGAAAGGATTGGAGATTAAGAAGGAAGCAAAGAAACAAAAAAGAAGAAAAAATCTTATTCATGCCCATGAGTCAGAAGATGAAAATGATGCAGAAGAAACTGCAGGTGAGAGATTTGCAGCTAATGTTTTGAGAGAGATTAGTGAAGAGATGCCCAAGACTGGAGGGGATTTTGAAGTTGATAGTCAGCAAGATCTACATGAAGACGTGGTTCAGGAGCCTTTCAATAATGATCAAGATGATTATGATTTTACACCATTGCCTTCCAAGGAGAATAATCAACTGACTATTGTAGAGGATCAATTGACTGTTGCAGAGGATGTTATACCATTGTTTTCTGGACAGTTGGTCATAGTTGTTACTCCTTTGCAACAAACAATGCCCAATGGATATGTTATCTTAGATGTTGTTACTTCTGAGGCTACAACCATAAATTTTCATGAATATAATGTTGAGGCACTCCTTAACAATGAAATGGATAAGGTCCATTTCTCTGCTTTGCTTTGTGCCACTTTGGTGACATAACCGTGTTGCCAACTTTGTCACCTACCAGAGGAACAACTGATGAAGATGTTGTGGACTATCAACATGAAACTATTGTTGAGCAGTCCAAACATGAAAATGATGTGGATGATGATGAAATTGTTACTGAGCAATCCAAACATGAGAATGATGTGGATGATGATGATGGAAACTGTTGATGAGTAGTCCAAACATGAGAATGATGATGATGATGTTGTGGAGGATGATATGGTGGTTCCTGATGTGGTCAAGATTGAGACTCAAATGGAGGCTCATATGGAAAAAAAAAAACTGAATAGACAAGCAAAAAAACTAAGAAACGAAAAGAAGGGAAGAAGGGTTGGTCATGGCAAGAAACAATTGGAAAGGAATGTGATAAGTTAATCAAGGAGGCTTTGTCTTCAACCTTTATCATGAAAACCACAACCAAAGCTGAGTTGAACATACTCCAGTATTATTGGCAGCTGTATAAAAGGAAACAAGATGCACATAGCTCTCCGGATATGAGAGTGTTTGGATATAACCAGTCCATCTCAGTGCATAGTTTTCATTCACTGCATGGAAGATAGTGGGTGGATGGTGAGGTAAGTACACAACCACCATGGCTTCACACACTAACTATGAGGTAAGTACACAAGTCACATGTACATTAGATTCCCTAATTAATTGGTTTATGTGATTTGTATGTTATGAGCATATATGTGCAACTGTTGTCCAGGTGGTACACCCAATATTGTAAAGATAATGACATTCTAGAAAAAGACTCATATACTGTTGTTCAGGATGTCTACTTTGCTGTAAGTTATCTCTCATTTGTTGATGTTTCGTTGAACAATTTCTAGACAATGTGCATTCATTAATTCATGACTGATGACTTTGTTGATGTAGAAATTCATGATGAGAGAATATGAAACCTTCCAGAAAAAGCTTAAAGAGCCAAGTTTTAGAGCAGCATCACCTGAGCAGAGACTAGAAAGTTTATCTTATCGTCCTTCTGAAGTCGTTATAGAGCACCTAGACATTTTTGAAGGAAGAATTAAAAATCAAGCAAAGCTAACCAAGGGCAAAGGTATTATCATTCCACTTCAAGTGCAACATAGTCACTAGATTCTTGAGGTATACAATTATTCTGAGGGAAAAATCTACACATATGATTCTCTTGGTGGTAAGAGTGTTGGTATTGAGCAACTAGCATTGGAGTCATGTCTTGCTTATGTGATCAAGTGTGTTGATCCATCTTCAGATCATAATATGAACACCTCTTAGACTCATGAGTTTGTGCCCGTGACCAAACAACCTGATGGGAACAATTGTGGGCTATCTTGCCTAGCTTTTCTGGAGTGCCTTCTTAGGAGAGTGCCTGACCAAGTTAACAAAATTGATGTGCAAACCCATCGAATGCGGAAGAGGGTTAGAATGGATATCATTAACTGTGGATTGAATCCAGATAGTGTTTGTAAAAGCCGACAACGGGAATTGGAGAAGCGTTTGATGGATGCTAGAGAAGCAGCTACCCACCATGATGTAGATGCAATTTAAGCGCATGGAAACAAATGACACAGGCCATAAATTATCAATGTGTTGAAATTTTGTTAAACTCCTATAGTTAAAATTTGTTATTTTGCTTCAATTTTGTAACTCTCGTAAGTTGTTGATAGTATCTTCATAGGAGTTTGGCTGTTCATGTGTCACATGGTTTGACATTATATGTGTTTAGCTGTGAGAATAAATTTAACGTTTATGTAGGATCTTACTTGCTATATTGATCTTTCTTCATATATGGCTATGTTTTGTGTGGAATCTTATGTCACCAATTATATTATTTTGTTTTGTCTACCTTGGTAAGTAATTGCTGATGGTAACTTCAATGTAGTATGACCGTTGCAACAAATATTTAACACACAATATGGCCATATTGGCGGGAAACCTTTTGGGTGGGAACTTTTGGGCGGGAAAATATTGCTATATTAGTAGTCACTCAGACTTATATTTCATTGGGTATTTCATTTCTATTTCTATTTTCTGTGTCCAACAAAATGGGTGGGGGAGAAGGAGAAGGTGAAAGAACTAGCAGTAATAAGGCAACTGTGGATTTAGCAAGATCAACAGACAATTGTTTTGGGTGCGGATCAATTGGCCATTGGAAAATCAATTGTCCATGGGCAAATATTAAGAAGTGTCAAAGATGCTTCACCACAAATATGCGGTATGCAGTCAGTAAAAAGGAATGCAATTTGGGGAGACGATATCTCTCATGCAGACAAATGGTGAATGGTGAATGGTGCAAAGGTTTTAGATGGATTGATCTAGCAGGTAGATAGGCCAAGGATAAACAACCTATTGGAAGTGCACTTGGAAAATGACCTGTTAAGGACGACCACTTGACGGTCACCATTGATGGTCTAGTTAAAATGAATATCAAAGGCAATGTTCAAAATATGAGCGAACTTGTTAAGAAGTTATCTATTAGAGATTAAGTTCATATATATGTACTTGTTCTTGATATTAATATTACAATAACATGTCAGTACATAGAACATTATGAACCCATAAAAAGATGTATGTAACTGGACCTGGTAATTTTCAAGTAACCAAAATAGCTGACATTGTCTTGCATTCTACCTACCTATTGAAACCCATAATCATATAAACTCTTCATATTCAAAATCTAGTGGAACTCCAGCTGAAAAATCAATCCATTCTGCATCATCAGTGGCCCTTGTGCATGTTGCCATGTTGTGTCCAAGACCACCACAACGAGAACACCTTCTTTTTTGCACTGGAACCCCCTCTCCTTTAGATCACTTTCTTTTCTTCGTTGGCCTGCCAAGCATGACCTCATCCACGGGTGGTTTGACCATGATTCCATCAAAAACCCAAACCTATTGTTCTTTACCTCTTATTGCACTACTATAGAATGACACATATACCACTGTTTTTAAGTGTGGTATAAATATATTTACCACTGTTATACAACCGTGACAATAGGTGATGTGGTATATAATAATAGCAAAACTGTGGTATATATGTTTAACGGATACCACGGTTTTTCAAAGAACCGTGGTTTGTATGCCCATTATATACCACGATTGTCAACAGAACCGTGGCATATAAACTATTGAAACCGTGGTTTATATTAGTATATGTGTTATAATACCGTGGTATATAGTTATACTAAATACTACGGTTTATGCCAAACCGTGGTATATATATATATAATAATAATGCTAGTAACAGTCTTCCACTTAAAAACCGAACCTGCATAACAAAATTTACACAGCCTGCCTACATACAACATTTCCATCTTCCCAACAAATTCCAAAATGTACAATAAACTATCAAACATTGCAAAAAAAGATAATAATAAAAAAAAACTTCCATTAATTTTTTGAGTGCACAAAGAAAACAAACTTCAAATTCCTTTTCATAAATTAAAAAGGTAAAACTCATAAATTAAACTGGAGGGGTCCGAACATAGCTAAAACTCATCCTCATTCGCTTCCGACTGAAACACCCCATTTTCCTGGATGAACTAAATAATATCGAGTCGAACACCGTCAAGTTCATCTTGCGTGTATGTCTCCTTCAGTTCTAAATTTGTTATCTGGATGAGTCAAAGCACATCACTAACAGATTGATTGACCGCATCTTTCTCAGTCTTACACCTGCAGAGTGGAATGCATTAAACAATCAGCTACTACCTAATTCTAAATTGTAATTGTAATCGAGGGAACTGGGAAGGAACCAAAAAGATTTAGGAATAAATATTTCGAAAAGAACACATACTTAGAAAGCGCAAAACATACAAAACTATGGCTCAGTCAGGCACAATCACGAACATGATGTGATATTGATGGTAAATCCAGAGGTTGATACTGAACCAGAAGTTTAGCTTGACTTTGATTGGAAAAGTAAAAGTCTAGCATATTTTACAAAAGTGAAGTACCAAATTGTACATGACCTCAATGCAAATCTAAGTAACAGACAAACCTTACCTAAGACGATATAACTGAACTTGATATTTCCTACATCCCCTTGTTTTCTTCAGAAGGACCCTGACCATAACCGCGCATGAGATGTTTGGTATACACACGGTGTCGTCGCTCTCTTGCATAAATTACCTAGAAGATCAAAGAGAGCATCACTGCAGCTGAAACCATCACCAATCCCGTGTAGATCCATTTTGAATAACGCCGACTTAGGGCAATAATCCTTTGAGATTTACGTGAATCGTCCCTCACAAAATCCACGGTCTTCAAGGTGAACAAGGAATGGACCATAATTATACAACCCATAGCTCACATTAACAGCACCACCCATCCGGTCATAATAATCGGGTGTAAGGTGACCCTTGTCATTACACATCGGTGATGAAAACGACAAACAAAGTTTCGCCGGACACTGCAAGAAAGCAAACAATGTCTCAATAGATGGTCTCCACTTTCCCTCTCGAGTTCGAGGGTTTCTAGGTTTACGTGTTGCATTGCTAAATTCCACCTCACCGGATGCACAACCCGATCGGTCAAGTCCGCATGAAAAGGGTTGCGAGTATGGGAACCAGGAGGACCCGGACCGATTGTAATAAAGAGGAGGTCCTACTATAGGCGGAAGGTTGTTATTAGATAAGTTGGTGATGACTTGGTTGACTACGTTGACCAATTGGAGCGAAACTTGCTTGCTCCAAACAAAGTTTCATTTGCGGTTGCAATTAATGTTATCCACACAGGGAAGTATATCATCAAGAGCCGTATGAGAAGTTGGGTTCTGGACCCACTGATCCATTGCAACACAAGTATCTCCGACTACACTGGGGAAGAAAAATCAAGTTTAACTAGTTTAGTTATACGCACAACTTGGATAGAGCACTATCTAGATAATTCTTTGGAATGTTAAGCCTCTGTTTTCCTGTTTCCGGTGAGATGCATCTAAATGCTAGTTGAACTTATGGACTTTTACGGTAAAAAAAAAAAAATGTAAGCACAATAATATTTTGAATCGGATAATTCCGGAAAATCAGATCCCGCTCTGGGAGCATCAAGAGAAACTTGGAATGGTTTTCTCAAGCAACACCACGGCTGAAATGAATGAATATTACAGCTCCATTTGTTTAAGAATTCTGCTTCAAGGACTTTAAAGTTAAATATGAATTTGTCAAAACGGCCAATTGAATCACCGCCTTTTGTCTGTCTATTTCGGTGTTATTATACAGGCATCTTAGGTGATCACCCAATACGAGGTTCCAAGTTAAAAAAAGTTATGAACGTAGCATTTACTCACATAAAGAGAAATACGATATCAGCAAGCAGGTAAAGCTCCATGTGATCAAAGAAAAATCATTTCCATTAAAACATTTACAAAAGGAATGGAGTTGCAAAACAAACAACAAGAAGTACTAGAAAATAGTAACAAGTTTACGATGCTTGAAAGATAAAATGTTCGGAAAATGGATTTCTTCAACCAAAATAAGGATGAGATAAAGAGAACTAGGAAAATGATAGGACAACCTTGGGCAGTAACAAAAGGACAGAAAAACTATTAAAAAAAAAACAAAACAAAAAGACAGAAATTGTGTCACAGTGTAACTACAAATTCTAGTTCAGACATTCGATCAACCTAGAGGAATAATATCATAAATTTAAGACATTCTAACTGAGCTGAACACTTAATCATTTGAATTAAACACTATACATCACAAAATTATTTGTGACAACATCATCATCCTCTAAACCAGCAATCTACTATACATTTTACATATTAATAGTTTAGTGTGAAGCTCATAAGCTTCGGAGGAAAGAAAGTAGTGTCTTCTAGTACAATGTCTGCATAGATCACTGTGACTATCAAATACTTTACTTAAACAGTTAAACTAGCCATCTGAAGCATACGTAAAAGAAAGCACCTTGGGTATATAGAAAAAAAAAATACTGTTTAACTTGTAACATTGATTCTAGACTAAAATTGATTAAGAACCATAGTCAAATACATAGGTAGGCTACACTCCAATATTCCAATTTTTGTTCCTTTTTCCTATAAATGTAAGCCAAAGAGCTAAAGCATCAGACTTACTTATGGAGAAGGAGAAATACTCCGCACAAGATAAATGTGCTGCTACAAGGACCCGACCGATAACCACCAAGCTGCAACCAAGCATATGGTCAGAAAAATCACAATGGCTTAAAGAAACATATAAAGAGCAGAGAGTGCTCTACAAAATATCGGAGAGAATTAATGAAATTGAGGCGTGTTATTTGACTCACATGCTCACAAGGAATTGCATACCAAAAATAGAAAATACTGCAAACCCCAAAATCAAACAGTTTAAAAAGCGAGAGGCATATATTATTTAAATAATGACTGATCCAAAACTATCGAAGAAGTCAAGGTTTCAAAATACTTACGAGAATCCAAGAAATGTCAAGAGGAGCATTACAGTGACAATCGGGATAAGGCATAGTCTCCTGCGCGAACACATATAATTTAACAATCTGCATATATCTCAATGGAAATCACTGCAAAGATAAACCTTTAAAAAAATTTCTTACACAGTATTCAACACATCTTTTATGTTCTGCGAATTCTCCTTCGTTTTATCTGCAAGTTTACTAGAAGAGGAATTAATCTTTCGTCAATTACATCAATCTTTGGTCGGACATCGGGACCCAAGAAAAGCGAACCACTCCAACACGCTTTAGCTGAGAGAGATAGTTTGATACATTCCTTAGGTTATCCACGGTAACATTTGATTGCTTCACAATATATTCCAAAGTGTCTCCTGTGCTCCCATGAAATTTACCCCCGTCGATTGTACAAAGCGATGCATCCAACACTACAACAACAAAATCAAACATTAGCGATTGCATCATAAACAACCAAGCATACATCAACAAGGAAAAAAAAGTGAGGGAGATCTTACATAGCAGCAATAGTGAAAAGTATAAGGAATATAAGTGAGAGGGCATAAGCCGTTCGAGAATAGCCATAAGGCTCCGCGTCGGCAACAAAGAATAATAACACAGAAAGATACAAAATAAAAGATCCGAGAAATGGCGAACCAAGCCAAAGCAATTATGAAGAACGGAGCATTTGTAAAACCTACTGCATTTGCATTCAACACAAATAATTTGAATCACCAAAACCATTCCAAGTACACATCCTAGAAACAAGTAAAAGTTTGGGATTTCTGTTTTCATGTTTTTATAAACCATATAATAATATGCGAGAACCAAGAACGACAAATAAATTAAACTCTAGAACTCAAATCCCAAAAACAAAACATGATAATAAAAAAACTAATGCAAAATACATATCGAGGAGATCATGGAGAAAACAAAAATATAACACTAAAATGGATTCTGAGAAAACAACAAATAACAGGCCATACTTGAAAGTTGATTAAGGATAATAGATACAAACTAGGAAGATAAACAAAACTAACTTAGGACTAAAAGTCGCAAATCATTGAAAGGAACCAAACCCCAAATTCCAAAACTTACAACTCCATTAAAGACTAACAAAACCCGGATGAAAAAAAATATACATATATATAAATAAAACTGTTGTTCGGATATAAAAATTCACAAGCCAAATATAATAATAATTCAATGAAAAAGAACTACAACTTACAGCCCGATAATGGAGTTCAGCGATATTCCATCCACCCGATTAACGCTTTAAAATTATCAAGAGGGTCTCTTCTATATGTTCTCTTAGCTGCTAATATAAGCGTTGAATTAAAACCGGATCCATTTTCTGTAGTTTCATTTTCTCTCCTTCTCTCTCTCTCCTTCAACAACGACATCCGGCATCCGCCAGTAAATACACGCACACCCAAACCACAAAAAAACACACACACCACTCAACCCAATTGTTTACAAGTTCCCAAAAATTGATAAGTAAAACAACAACAACATGAACTAGACATAGCATCTCATTCGATTATATATTAAGGTAAGGATGAATGATGTGTCACCTGAGCAGATCCAATCACCAATGCGAGGTAGCCATTTCGAATCAGCAGGGGTTTTGTTGTCGACTAGAATTCGAGGTTGCTTACAATGGTTGCAAAAGGATCTGAACGCGTAGTTTCTGTTTGTGCAGCTTCCACACTCCCAATCCCCTTCTCTCCCTTCACCCATCTCTCTCTCTCTTCTTTGCAATTTGAGGTAACGCAATTTGAACGAGAGAGAGTCGTAGAACTGTAGAAGTTGTGGGGAGAGACCGAGAGAATAGCGGGAATCCAATTTGAATGAGTTTCGTAATGTGTATTTTTTTTTGGCGTATTTGACTATTTGGCATAAAGTCATAAACCACGGTAGAAAATGGAAAATTTATATACCACTATTTATGTTTAAGGTAGTGGGGATGTGGAGTACTCTCATGCTGAAAAAAAAACTAACCATGGTATATGGCCCAACTTATCCCACGGTTTTCATGTAACTGTGGCATATATTAGTAAACCAATGACCAAAGAAATTTCTGCCGTAATATATAAGTATTTCCCACGATTTTTGGAAGAACCGTGGTATAAACGTTCTTATTGACCGTGGTATATGTGTCATTCTGTAGTAGTGTTGGTTTCCACTTTTCTTGATAAGTGTCCATCATAGTTTCTTTTGTGTACCAATGCAAGCAATAGTCATATACAGAGAATTTACCGTCATCGATTGCCTTCATAGCATGGCTATAAGGAAGACTAACTTGTTGGAAGAAACCACAAGTACATGTCTTGTTGAATAGGTCTACAGTGTCAGTATGATCTATACTTACAATAGAGTAAACATACTCAGTTGCACTCGAAGCTTTGAACGGACGACTAACGTATCTTGAACTGACAATCACATCCTTCGCATATTTGGTCAGTTTGCTTTTAAGCTTTGAAGCCATCAGCCTATAGTCACAGAAGTGTTTGATTATGTTCGACTGAATTCCGTTCAGAAGAGATGTAACAAACATTGCTCACTCTGGCAGTATCATCTTGTTTCAGCTCTCAATGTGATTTGTATAGAAAATACCATACTTTCTCATTGGAGCAAATGCACAGGACCATGACTCTTTCAGAATCTTAACAAGTTTTGTGTACCCCTTCGGATCGCTACAGGATATGTGACTCAGGATTCTAACAAAATCAGCTTTATCATAAGTTTCAGCCGCCCTCTTCACCCTCTCTTTTGTGTCTTCCTAACTGACATTGTTTGAGATATGTTGTGCACAAAAGCAATATGTAGCATTATGAAGGATTTTAGGCACAGCTTGAAGAATGCTTTGATGCCTATCAGACATAGGCACAAATTTCTCCTCAGTCCCAACGACATGGTCTCTCAACTTCTCGAGAAACCAATCCTAGTGTTCATTATTTTCTTTCGGGACTATGGCAACTACAATTGGGAAAACATGGCTGTCACCATTAGCAGCTAGAGCGGTGAGGATAACTGACTTGTATTTACCTTTCATGAATGTCCCATCAATCATAATCAACTTATGGAGACATCTTTTGTAAACACGGACAATTACCCCATAACACAAGAAAATGCGTTCAAATCTGTGCTCAGGAAATGACGACATCAATAACTCAGTGTAACAATCTGGATAAACCCTTTTAAGTTATTTGTAGTAATTTGGCAACATTTGGTACGACTGAGAGAAGCTTCCCCTTATCTATATGAAAACAAGGCAAACCAATGTAAGTTATCTGTTGCTACATATCCACTCAGTACTTGTTGATTGTTTGAAGTCTGATATCTTTTGTATTGCAATTTCTTTGGCTTTCCATGCAACTTTATAAGATACTTTGGTATGGTGTGAGTTTTTCACCTCCAGCTGCAACTGTCTTGGACACAATTCCACGTTGTCCTTCAGTTTTGACTTAATAACTTTTGAGACCCATTTAGCATTTGCTTGTCGATTAGTTGCAACAACTTCATCTTGTGGACAAGTGTGTGCCTCTGTCAAGGTTATAATAACCCATATATCAGAACCAGTGGCCGGTTTTGCATACATATGAAATGTACATCCAACAGCCTTACACTTCATCACCACCCTTTCAGGAGCAATACTTGCACGATGTAAATCAAACATGTTTGCTATTGCATACGACTTCATGTGTTTGATGAGATCATCTCGAGTAGGGCAGTGTTGTCCAACTTTAGGAGGGATAAACTTCACTTGCAAATGAGCAGGACTGCAGGAGTAACATCCAAACCAGTACCTTCAGGGGTCTTCGGACTATGGGAAAAGTCGAGATTCTGACATCCTTGATGTAAGTCTTCGGATTTCAGGTCAATAGGTGAAACTACCACAACATTAACCATTCCCTCCAAATCAAAATCAAATTGACTTTGTCGTCCTTCGCCATTCTTAGTAATTGTCATAGGCGTGCCCCCCACCCAAAAAAAAAAAAATCTTCACCACGGTTCAGAGTAGACCATCGATCACCACTATCTCCATCCAATACTTGGACTTCACTATCATCATCATCATCCAAGACTCCTTCTTGCCCCCCTTCACCACGGTTCGGAGTAGACCATCGATCACCATCATCTCCATCCAATACCTGGACTTCACTATCATCATCATCATCCATGACTCCTTCTTGCCCCCCTTCACCACAGTTCGGAGTAGACCATCGATCACCATCATCTCCATCCAATACCTGGACTTCACTATCATCATCATCATCCATGACTCATTCTTGCCCTATGACACCTTCATCATCAACATGTCCATCCAATACTACCACATATTCTTCTTCTATTTCAACATCATGTAGTATTTCAACTTCATCTCCATCACCCACAATCTCATCAATAGTTACATTGGTGGCAATTCTATATTCGTCAGGAACGACCACTGCATCTCCATACGGATTTTGGCTATCAAAGTCATTATAATCAGGTTGATCAAGATCTCCAACACCAGTTTCACCAAAGTCCGCATTGGATTTTGCTACGATATATTAGTGAATAATATATCAGCAATAAGACTATATGATACTTAAAACATAGAAACCACGTACCTTCAAACAAATCAGGAAGTATAGTTGCTTCTATTCTATCTGAAAAGGTTTATGGTGAACTTCCCGCTTCAGTTGACACTTCCTCAAGCCAAAAATCTATGTTTCAACCAACATTCAGTAAGTACACATACCATTATCAGCAATATGTTCCTTAAGCACATGTGGTCCAACTCTCACCTGCCATGATCTTTTTGAATGTCGACAAGCTGTGAGGTTCAACAACTTCATGAATCTCATCATGTTCCACTTGATGAACACCAATTGTCTGTTGCTCAAGGGGATTATTTGGTGAGCATAACATGGTCAAAAGAACATTCAGTTCATAACTATCAGCAAGCATGTCCTTTACTATCACTAAATACAATATAAACAAATAGAATTACAAACCTATTGCTTCGTCCACAAGCTGTAATGGTTTGGCATAGGTTTTCGTACGAGCTAACATCTTTTCTTTCAAAAAAGTTTGTTTTCGCAGAGAAGGCCCTGTAGGAATCTCTTTCCATTCATATGAAATATTTTTATTTCATGGCTTCTCTCTGGGAAACACTTGTAGGGATATGTTCTTTAAATAATTGAGTAGCTACTTTTTTTCTTTTTCATACTCGGTGCACCAGGAGTAGATGTTGTAGCTCTTCATGCTCCTTGAGAAGGTGGTGTTACAACACACGCTTCCTTGATAACCCAAACTAGCATAGCTTTGGTCAGGTTCTTCTTCTGTCTCGTAATCATGTTGGCATAGTCAGTTTGTTCGTCGATTCGACAAGGGCACTTGTTCATTAGGTACCGCAAAGAGAAACTCGGCCACCTACTCGAACTTACAGCTTCCACAAGACTAATGAATCTTTCATAAGAAATGTCGACATCACACACTCTCAATTTCACCTCACTTCCGACATACTTCATCACCCCATGTTTGTCTGCTTTCATCTCACCATCATAATGAATAAGAACATCGAAGGAAACACCTGTAAGAGTTTTCACATTGAATACAATATAAAAGTTATCGCATTTAATACTGTTACACTTTTATGACAATAATATTCTAAAAAAACCTTAACAACAACGAAAGAATCAACATGGAAACCCGAGAACCATTGAAAGTTATAATATTTACTTGAAAATAACGATAGAATCTTAACAGTACATTGAAACAAAGCCCAACCAAACTCTACAGCCCAACATCCAAGACGAGATAGATAAGTTTTTAAAGGGTAAGTTAAAACAAAACCTACCTTTTTTATGTGAATGTGTGATGTTCTCCTCCATTTCAAACATGAGAGAGGAAGAAAAAACCAAGAAAACCTTAAACAAAAGTGGATACTTGTCTAAACTTTTGAAGGTTGGACCAAATATCGAGGTTCATGTTAGGGTATTATTCCCATTTTTGTAAAACGAAAATAAGTAATGAGTATAAATAATGTTGCTGATAGTAGTTATAACAATTGCTACATAATATATCCAACTTAACTTTGACTACTTCATTTATATTTTTATCAAAATAATATTGACGACACGTATATCTAGGGTAATCGAACGACTAATTCGTTATGGTCAGTCACAATCACCAAGTACACCCAAAGATTATTGCGTGTACCAGGTAGGTCAGAGAGTGTAGCAGTTCCACGACGGTTGTCTCAAAATACAACCAAGGGCAAAACAGTCAAAAAAACCTTTGAAAAGTCAAAATGTATGGGCGCGGTCTAATTGAGAAGGAATTGACATTATCATGGTCTATTTGAGAAATTACCATTTGTTTTTTAGAAGCATTTACATCAGTTTTTAAATTTACAAAACTAACCTTCAATGTTAACAGATTTGGTTCAGTGTGTTGAGTACAAAATAGTAATTGAATAGGGCAAATTTGGGTCTAATTTTAAGACAGAAAACTTGGCGTGGTGTTTTGGTCCGTTGGTGGGTATTGGGTCGGTTCGGATCCAAATTGCTACCTGGTTCTATTTTCTACAAATTAACCGATGATGATACGCGCACACAGGACGAAAACTAAAATTTAAAATAATAAAAATCACACTTTCTCTAATTTGTTTTTTTCTATGGCTTACTCTTCTTATTCACGTGTTGTTCCATTAATTGTTAGATTCTTACAGTTTAAAATATAATAATTGTGGGAGTTAATAATTTTGTATCCCATTAAAAAGTGGGATATTTACTCTCTATTTCATCTGTAAGTTGGTTTTTAGTTGGATGCTACAATGTTTAAGAGTTTAGAACTATTATTATTAGTTTGTGTTCCTAATTCATTCCAATAGGGGATTCTGAGTGTGTTCCAAGGCAAGTTAAGCTCCTCGAATTGAAGCACTAGTAGTCTAGCGACTGCAATAATTGAAGTTCAGTAGTGTAGTAGGAGTATTATGCAATAAACGAGACTATGTTATACTGTCAGAGTTGGTTATCCTAAAATCTGTTATATCATTTGAATTCGCTGACAAGTTATTTCATGCAGACAGTTAACTATTAACCTTAGAGACTTAAACTTTGTAGACACATGCATCGTATATCGCCCTTACTTTTTCTGTATCTTGCTCGGAGGTTAGGCATGTTCTCTTATGCGTTTTGTTTTTCTGAAAACATGCTTTGGCTCCTTCTTAGATTAGAACCTAGTATTTTACTTCTGGGTATCCATCTCACATTGATGAAATGTAATATCTAAATATTTGCAACCTGAACGGCTGATTATGTGCTCAAAAGTTGAAGGCTTTATCTTACAAGATGATGATCGGGAGTCAATTGTTATGTCTGACAAGAATGGGCAGAAATTTTCATGTTTCTTGCCTAAAGAGGAGAAAACAAAAACTAGCAAATTCCTTCCTCAGCAGAACACTAGCAGCTTGATTGTAGAAACAGAGAAAGGTTACGTTGAAGACACCAGATGAATTACTTGAAGTCCTGAAGGACAAATGTTTGTATAGGGTGAGGAAAATATTAAATGATTATCATTATATGTGTTCCTTTCTCCTTAGAAACTCTCATCGAATTTCCTGAGATGATTTTACAATTAAAATTGCTAAAATCAGGTCACTCGGAAACGAAATAAAATATTCTAGTTTAACACTTCACAGATTTCTGGGAAGTATAATGAGTGTCCAATCTGGTTTTCTTCTGTGTTTCAAATGTTTACCTTGCTTTATTATCTGTTCTTATGCAGCAAGAGGGTTGGTGGTCTTATGAGTTTTGTTATCAGAATAAGTTTCGGCAACTTCATTTGGAGGATGATAAGGTAGAATTTCGAATATCTGTCGAGGCCCTCTAATTAATGAAACTGTCACTTATGTAATGTTTATCATATGGAACTTATACGGCTATACAAGGTTTTCCCACAGATGTATTGGAAACATATTAACTACTGCTTCTTTTTCCCTTTTGCTCAATAGCACTGTATTTATAATTGGAAAAAAGTGGACCAAACTTATTAAAGGTTGCGGATTGATCTCGAATATCTTCTTCAATCTAACTATTTATTGCATATCCTTCAAGTTATATCTGAAATTTAATGACTAGTAAACAGTGGTGCTGGCAGAAGCCTCATTTCCTAAAACAGGGAGTTTTAGGAATAATTAGCACTTGACAAGAGAAAGGACAACAAAGTAAAAAAAAAAGAGGTTCTTTAGCTAAGAAAGAAAGTTATGATAATCTCGTAACAATGAGCCTGAGGGCGGGTAGTAGGGGTGGGCAATGGGCCGGGTCGGGCTAGCCCGGCCCTAAACATTTAAAACCCTTTAAATATTAGGGCCGGGTTGGCCTGGCCCTAAAGTCAACATAGGGTCGGGTCGGCCCGGGTCACAAGTCTAAATCTCAAGCCCTTACCCTACCCTAAGCTCTCTTTAAAGGTTTTAGGACAGGGCTTTAAGGCCGGGCCTATATATTTTCTTTTTTTTTACTACATCAGTTTTAAAACTCATTTATATTACAAAAATGTACAATAAGTACAAACTCAAAGTCCAACCAATCTAGTAATAATCCTGTATAAGTCCAAAAATTTAAAATGCACATCCACAATCTAATGAACTGAAGTACATCGAGAGTTCGAATTTGTTCTTCCCTTGTACTCAAACCTCACTAAAATTACATTTTAAATTGAAATACATAGACAAATAATTATATTATCATTTTAAAGGAAGAAGTAATAGATATAAAGAAGAAACATAATAGTTTTGGTTAAATGGTCATGGAAGTTGTTAAATTATTTGTAATATCATAAATTATTTCTATAATAGATTCAAACAAATGTAATATTACCTTTCTTCTAATTTAAAAGTGATTCAAGTTTTGTATATGGAAATGAAAATATTGGCTTTTGAACAAGTGATGGAGAAAGGTTTGAGATTACAAATGTCATTTTTCCGACAAAGGTTGTTTTTGGTTTCTATGTTACAAATGTCCGCTCGTATTTTTGCTTTTAATGGTGTGGAAGGAAATCTTTAGTTTTAGACTTGGCTTGGATGTGAATAAAAATATAATTTATAAGAAATAAGAAAAAAGAAATTGAGAATAATAAGTTATGGACTTTGACTTGATGATCAAAGGAATAAAGTCTTATTTTTTATTAGGCTAGTGCTCATTGTTCTTCATGGTCATTAAGTTGACAAGTTTTTGTTATATAAGACAAGTTATTGGAAGTACCCTTGGGTGTAAGTGATAAATTACAAAGGACAATGTTATTTTAATTGAAAATATTTAACAAAGAGTTGGACAATTATGGTATGTGTATTTATAGTGAAAGTGTGAAACAGGGCCAGTTAGGGCTTGGTTAGGGCTTGGTTAGGGTCGGGCTAATGAGGGCTGAATTAGGGTCGGGCCTATGTTTTAGAATCTTAGCCCTAGCCCTGCCCTAGAAGGCATTAGGGCCGGCCCGGCCCGGCCCTAAACTCTGTGAGGGCTTTAGTTGTGAAGGCTTTATAGGGCTTAGGGTTGGGTCGGTCAGGGCCGGGTTAGGGTCGTTAGGGCCAAATTCCTACCCCTAGCGGGTAGGGATACAAAATTTTGGTATCTGTGCAAGTAATTTCTGTTACATTAATCAATACAGTCATCCTATAGTTTGTGTTATGAAGATGTTGCATATTCTGATTACTGTACTTTGGGATAGTTGTATTCATAGTACAAAATATTGGGATATGGCAAAATATCGACCTCTGATTTATGGATATGTATCGTGGATCCCCCTATGTGGGGATATATTACATTTTGGTATTTGTAAATATCATGGATATATCGAGATATATCGATAAATATCGACAAATATCCACAGACTATGTGTGGGTATTTCTGACTGCAAATATCGATAAATATCTACAAATATCGATAAATATCGATAAATATTTATATTTTCTTTGAATGTGGTCATTATAAATGTTGAATTTGATCAGTCCTTACAAGTGTGAATAATGGAGAAGATTGTGATGGGTCGAGTTTTTGGTCGAGCTCGCTTTTGGGACGAAACGCCTACATATCAAGATTTTGTGATGAACTTGAATCAAGTCAGACATTGTTCCCCCCTTTCCTCTGTCAGCTCAAGTCCTTGTCTTGATGAGAATAAATGAGCTTTTAGCCAGTGTATTTATAAGCGCGACTGATGCTACGACTTTAACTAACATAGCTTCGTTGGCGTTCTTGCCCGTTCGTGCATGTGCGAGTTGTCACCCTCGATTCGGACGAGGTGTTATGTTAATAACGATCTATCATGAGTCACGGAGGTTATCACCTCGTTCTCGACAAGGTGTTATGTTATAACGATCTTCCATGAGTTTTCTGATTAAGTGTTGGACACGTGCATAATATATATAAATATATTATTCCCTCACGATCATACTTTTTAATATAAATTACTCTCTAATACTCAAAAATACACCTCGAATTCCTACATATTACATTGACTTTTCATTCTTTAACAATGAATCTTGAATTTTTTTCTACATATTACAATACTTGTTGCACTTGCACCGAAGCGCTCAATCATATAAGCGATCTATTAGATCTTCTGTTGTGATTGAATCCATGATGAGAGCGTGAAGGCTCAGAACCACGATGTCCATAGATGCCTTGCCTATAGAGTCTATCCAACACTCTAACGTCTTGGGGAGACAACCAACACAACTCCAATCCACTTCATCGGGTTGTCAATATGGCGTGTTCAATTACATCACTTGCCAAAACTATGCTCCCACTAGTATCCTCCCCATCACGCCATAAACCGCATCCATCATCTTGATCGGGGCAATCTACAACATATTGTAGCCCTTTGGTTGAAGCGAGGATTTTACATCCTTCAATGGAGGTTGTTATTTGGGACAATATGGGAAGCATAAATAAAACAGAATAGAATGGTCTTGGTTCGTCCTCACCCCTTGATGGAAAGAAGGTATTTTCGAGAAGATCCGAGCCTTTAGCATGCAGGCAAAGGGTGATTCCACCAAGTACTTCCCAACAAACAACACTGAATCAAGAAGATCCTCTCCTTTTCTATGATCATGATCCTTTTCCTCTTGCAAGAACTCTAGAACCTTACCCATCGTCTCGTTCGGACTATTGACCATCATTATTCCTATGCTTTTATCAATATAACTCTCATTGATTTCAGAGACGTTTTCTGCTGAGACCGATTTCATCATCTTTTCTGTTGAGACTAATTTCATCATCTTTTCTTATGATGATTCCTTCACGTATGAATCTTCAGCACAGATGCGCGCACACAAGAACAACTAGCCCTAGCATTTCCAGAGAGATAAGAGATAAGAGAACGAAGATAACAATAAAACAGTCATTGAATACCAAAGACACGTGGCATCTTTAATTATTACAAAACTCTGGACGTGATATAGACCAACTAAGCAAAACCTAAACTACACAGAGACAGAAAAATCCTACAAAAATTTCTGCAGAGTTTCCTCTGTATTTTCGATATTTCATAAATTTAAATCCTGTCATAACCTTCAAATCCAATAAAACTACACCCAACTACTAAAAGAAATACTGATTCGCAGAACTGGCTACTTAACCATCTCGACTAGTGCCAGTTAAGTCAAGTAACTAATCCTTGAATCAAAAAAATTCTACAAAAATTTTGGCAGAATTTCCTCAGTATTTTCAACATTTCATAAGCTTAAATCCTGTCATAACTTGGAAATCCAATAAAACTACACCCAATTACTAAAAGATATACTGATTCGTAGAACCGGCTACTTAACCATCTCGACTAGTGCCAGTTAAGTCAAGTAACCAACCCTCGAATCAAATATCGACAAATTCAAGCTAACTAGAGGAAGGAACAGCTTGGTTCAGCTCACCTCAGGGCTCAAAGTAGAGGAATAAAATTTCAAAATTGTTACGACTTTCTACTTATGCTGATTTCCACAATTCTAAACGCATATGAAATGATAAACTAGCTAGATTAAGAATTGAAGAAAGCAAGTCAAATAAGTGAATAACATATGTGAGCTGGAAAGGTAATTCTTTCAAGACAAGCTATAAATTTTAAGAAACAAACCTATAGATTTCAAGATAGCTACTCTTAGAAGTTAAAATAAGGTTGATAAGCTAATAGAATCCTTAAGGGATAAGCAAGTAACAGGGGCATCAATTAAGAGCAATAGTACCTGTGCAGAGAAACATAAGCTAGTATGAACTTGTAGCAGTTTACTTCTCTGAGGCAGAAAAGTTGGTTCACAGTATCAAAAAGTGGAGAGATGCTATCTTTGTTGAAAGCGTCTGATCGTCAAGAAATTCAAAAAAGATGCAATTGTAACTAAGAAATAAGCAAGCCCAACACTACATTAAGAAGAAAACATATGAAATTGAAGGATATAAATATCAGCTCAAGAACCGGATCAAATCCCCACGGATCTTGATCTGAAATTTGTTTTATATGATTGTCATCTCCCTATTCTAGCTTCTCTGCTGCCAATCCTAAGTACAAGTGTTCATCAAAGACAAAGCTTATCAATATAGCTTCTTTTTGTTACTAGACACTCGGCTTAATTAAAACAAATAAAACCCCATAGGAAGATTATTGTTTTCTCCTTACGGAACAATTACTACGGCATTCGAGCGCATGGAGCTCTACATTTTTCTTCAAGATCTAAGTGGCTCACCAAAAACATAACAATTACAACTAATCCATAGACATAAAGAACTCACAAAACATAGCGATATTTTGTACTATGACTCAAACTTTATTCAAAACCAAGAGAGGTGACACTCCAAACCATTAAACATGATAAAAACCGATGACCAATACAAAAAACACTTTAACTTTATTCCAAACCAACAGAGGCTGACACTCCAAACCATTACAAAGAAGACTACTGCCAGAATGATTTGCGACCTTCTTGTATGCCTTTGACACCATGTAATGTCGATTCAAAAAGAAAATCATTACAATACTGGTTCCAAGTGAGGAAGTTTTCCACGTACAAGTCATACGCTGACTGATCCAAGTTCTTGCCACACAATTGAAGGTAACCAATAATCGGATACCCAGTTTCTTCAACAACGGATCGACTCGGAGGTTCCCATACAGTTCCCCATGCAGGTGGAGGCATGTCCACACTATGGTCCGAGAATGGCTGAACATCTTCCATACTTTGGTCCTTTTCATTCCATCCTCCATAAGAATGACGAGGAGGTGCATATTGTTCTGAAGGTAGCACAAATGTAGATTCAATAGAATACTCGTGAGATGGAGCATTCCAATCTCCATAAGACTGAGGGGACGCATATTGTTCCGAAGAAGTAGCATAGGTGGAAGTAGTAGAGTATGCTTGAGGATCATTCCAATTCCCATAATATTGAGAGCGTGAATATTCTTCGGAGGATTAAGCATATGAAGAGTCGTAGAATATTCAACCATATTTGAACCAAGAGAAAAATATCCATAAAGCTGATCATAAGAAAACAATCCTCCAAATTGGCCCGCCAACGAGTCCCCACTTGACATCTCGACCCGATGAGGCGACCCTTGCCCATAAAACAATTGCCGGAGTCCGTGCTCGTGTAGGATCTGCTCTCCTTTGTCGACCTTTTCTTTGTGAGAGATCCTCGTTGGCGGAAGCACCATGGTCGAGTCTTGAGTTGCATGGTCAACCCCATCCTCTCAATAAAGTATACTCCTCTATTATCACGGCCTTTGTGAGGAACCACCAGTTGCTTGTTGAGACCCAACAACGGTGCATCCACCCTACCACTTGGTGGGCATTTGTGAGGACCCACCCTTGATTGTTGTGAGGATCCACCCTTGATCTGGCGTGCATTAAGGACCCACCCCTTGACTGGCGCATTAAGGACCTTGGTGCTGTCACCCGTTGTGACCCAACACCACCACCAATGGAAACTCTAGGTTGTTGTGACTGAACCCCATCATTACCATCAAAACCTGGAGGACCACCACCACCTACTCGACTCGGACCACTGCCATCTCCACGACCACCACCACCTCCTCGACTTTGACCACTAGCACGAACTTGAGCATGATCATCATCAAAACCAGAGGGACCACCACCACCTACTCGACTCGGACCACTACCATCTCCACGACCACCACCACCTCCTCAACTTGGACCACTGGCACAAACCTGAGCATGATCATCATCAAAACCAGGAGGACCACCACCACCTACTCGACTCGGACCACTACCATCTCCACGACCACCACCACCTCCTCGACTAGGCCCACTGGCACGAACTTGAGCATGATCATCATCATCATCATCGCTATCGTTATCGTCATCAACAACATTGTAAGCATTATCGTGCTCCCCATCACTAGGCATTCTCCATGCATCAGGATCATAATATGTTTCACCATCAAGTTGAGTGTCATTAGAAGATTGAGCTGCTTCAAAGTTATCCTCAGGATTGGGATTCAGAACAGGTTCCCAATTTCCATCTATTGGCACACCAGATTGCTCTGCAATATATGAATTAGGACGACCACTTTCATCTAATAATGCCTCAGGGGTTCTCTCTCTGTCATCGACCCAATCAAAAATAGGACAGTCTGAGTCATTATCGACTAGGTACAATGATGTGAGGTCCAAGATCTTCTTCTCTTCTTCAAATTGGTTCTTTAGTTGGACATGCTTGCTTTTCAGTCGAAAGTTGTAGTGGACAAAGACTCGATCCTCCAGTGACTCGGTTCTCGAGTTACAACGTTTCGCCGAGTGTATGAATCCAAACGTGCTCCAATTCCTCTCACATCCAGATGATGAGGTAGTTTGTGAGAGGATCCGTATAGCTAACGTTTTCAAGTGGTCGACATAACCGCCTTCAATATTCATCCACCAATCAGCTGCGTCAATGACAAACAATGTAGACTATATTATATAATTTTGTATGGACTAAAACTAGAATAGGTCGGGTTACAAGTTAAGTAGTGGGTTAACAATGAAACTAACCCGGCATGACTTTGGTTCTTCCATATACAAGAATTGGTATGAGAGAATACCCCCGAAGCCTCTCGATAAGCTTTACATTCATTTAAGCAAGCCAATTGATCGATAGGTTTGGGATCAATTGGTTAATGGATCTGCATTCTGAGAGGAACTCCCCATTGTATGCAACATTTTCACTATCAGGGCCGTAAATTACGGCAGGATTAAGGTAGTGTGCTACAAGCAAATTTGTAGCATATTAGCTTACAAATGCAGTTATGGTACAATTAAATAAACCTCGAAGTTAACAAAAATATTACCCGGCTTTGTGTAATGGGTGCCCCAATTGGTTGTTCCACCTCCTCTTAATGATTCCAACAATCCATTCGGCGGCGAATCTTCCTCCAAACTTGCTCAATTGTTATTTCTACCCATCTGTGTAAAAATGGCATGGTCGGTTTATCATCCCTATCCACCTTCCGCAATAAAACCACAATGGGTTCTAATACAACTACAATCCCCTTCACATTCTTGCAAAATTCTCGGTCGTTTATAATATCCTCGACCATCATCATCTGGACTGTAGGATTATCATTCTTGATTTCAAGATATCCTTCGGAAGTAAACATTGACCAGAGCTTGTTCTTTTTCTTCAGCAAACTTTTCAATGCCATGTAATTACTGGCAAATCTAGTTGGACCAGCTCGGACTAAGTCTCCACCACACACTTCCCTGATAAGGGAAACAACTCGAGAGTGGTTATAAATGAAAGTCGTGATATCCTTCGCCTGATCAAGGATTGCTTTCGTTGACAGGGCTCGAGAAAATTCTTTCAAGATAAGGTCTATAGAATGAGCCGCGCATGGGGTCCAGAAAAGGTTATACCCTATTGTACAAGAAGTAGTTTAGTAGACAGTTCATACAAAAAACCTATTTGCAAAAGGAATCTAAAATGAGAGAATAAAACTTATTTGTAAGTATACCATTTTCTCTTGCAAGCATCTCTCCAGCTTTCTTAAAATTCGCCCCGTTGTCCGTTACAATCTGAACAACATTCTCCTTGCCAACCTTGTCAATAACACGTCTCATGTGTTTCAGTAAGTGGCGATGATCTTTCTTGTGTTTCGATAGATCAACGGACGAATCAAAAGTCATGAGCCCATCACAATACACCATGAAGTTCATCAAGCACTATCGCGTTGGACCAGTCCAGGAATCACACATAACAGTGACACCATATGTAGACCATTTTATTTTCATATGGTCAATATACAATTTGCACTCTGCCTTAAGCTTTTGCAACTTTTAATTTAGTAGCTGATAGGCTGAAGGAGGGGTCACTCCAAGACCGGCACGACATGCCTCATCGAACATCGGCTTGTAATACGGGTTGTTGGCCACTGCATTTGGAGACAAGTTTCCCCAAAGTACAAATCTAACCACATTTGTTCTAAACACCCCACTTTTGACTTACGGCTGGCGTCATCGGTGGGCCGGATGGTTGATTAACATCGGGCCTTTTTTCGGTGAATCAACATCAATAAGCTCGGGATACCTAGTGCTCTTCGAACGGGAGAAGAAAGACATAAGACCTTTGCCTTTGCTAGAGCTTGTGCTTGGAACATTGGAGTTCTCTCTGGTTGGACCCCTCCTATCCCACGAGCCCGTCTCGCAGAACCTCTTGTACTCATCTCTAGATTGTTGCCGAGCCATCTCGAACTCGTTGTCATCCTCGTCTGAGTCTTCTCCAGGACGGTGTGCATGCATGACAGCTCTATAATGTTCTTGAGCTATGTTTTTTCCATTTCTCTTCTCAATTCCGGACTCAATTATTTGTCGGAACATGTCTCGAATTTCCTTTCCACACTTCAAACATTTCTCAACATTTTTGTTCCCTCCGCCAAGATGTACTTTCAGCCTTGTAATGCCACCTCCAGCTAAAATCTTATCACGATTTGCACTTTGTGCCCGTTTTATTTCGGGGATACGGATAGCGTGGTCCCACCCGATATCAAATCCCTTTGGCATTTCTATCCTCATTTATCACAAACGAGAATAATTTAATATATACATCAAACCAAAACATAATTAAATTTGATGATTCCTATTTAAAAATACATTGATCAAGTACGTGGTATGGTCTTATAACTCAAATTCCAATGTTGCCTTAATTGTGTCTGGCTCTTTTTCTACATTTAATTCTAATAGTCAAGCATCAAAATATTAACAATATCAAACAATTACAGTCAAGTTAGAAACCGGCATCCGGGCTTGTGATCGGAATTAACCAATCTTTAAACAAGTAGGAACTCTCAGATCACCCGTAGGTGCACCGTGTTCTGGAACCAAACTGTACTTTGAGTGATATCAAGAATATTCCAATGCTAACTGTGTACTTTTATTGATATTCCAATGTTGCCTTAACTGTGTCGGGCGCTTTTCCTACATCTAATTCTAATATTCATGCATCAACCAATGCTAATCATATCTTCCCTGTACTTAGAAATAACGGTATAAATCATTTAGACAATTTTACCATTGCATTATATTTTTAACACTAACTTGCTTGTTTATAAAACAAAATAGCTAAAAATATTTTGACAGAGTTTCCTTTGTTTATTCAACTTTTTGACCACATGTATTATGCCTAAAATACTCATATAGTAAAATAATGAAAAAAAAAAACAACAACAACAACAAAAAGACAAACATAAATTCTATAACTATCAGTTCATCCATAGAATCTAAATACCAAGTTAAATTACATTAGCCATTCAAATTAATTTAAAGTCATGCACAAATAAAATATAAAAAACATATAACCTGCACACTTGATAATTAAACCAAGAATAAATCCTAACATTACCTAATATACAAACCAAATGACTTTACCATGGCACACAACCAAAACATATCCCTTATATGCATACAAACACCCACAATTTTAGTTGTTGCAAAAACACAACAAGCAACAAATAAAAATAGTATACGAAATGGGTAGAAGTTTTACCTCAAGAGAATCAGAATCAAACTCCACTACTGCAAATCAAACTCCACTACTGCACTAACAATGAACAAGTTATTTGAATTATTCTTACTAATAAATGCTCGACTTTCTCACTCATAATACTAGAAAAATTGATATTTGCTGGGAAAAAAACACGACGTACCTAGTGCGCAACAACCAAAAGTGGAGAAGAACAAACCACTGAGATAACACGACGTACCTAGAGTGCAACAACTAAGTTACAAATCAAACTCCACTACTGCACCAACAATGAACAGGTTATTTGAATTATTCTTACTAATAAATGCTCGACTTTTTCACTCATAATACTAGAAAAATTGATATTTCTTTGGAAAAAAAACACGGCGCACCTAGTAAATTAACAACCAAAAGTGGAGAAGAACAAACCACTGAGATAACACGACGTACCTAGAGTGCAACAACTAAGTTTTCAGCTGTGCTTATGCTGCAAAATAGAAAAACAAGCAACCACTGAGAACATACTTGTATTGCTAAAGTTTTTTAAATTGTTATCTGACAATTGTTTTAAGGCTTCAGTATAATTTTCATCTCAATTACTATAATATGTTCACATCTACCCCTTTGGATGTTGCTTGGTACACATCAATTCATGGAAGAGTTTGCTCTACCCTCAAAGACAAGGACCAAAGATAGGTACAATCCTCTTCTAGATGATTTCAAGAATAGAAAATATCTTATGATATACATAACTCAAATATAAAACCACCACTTAACATCACATTCTAAAAAAAAATTGGCAGAGTTTCCTTTGTATTTTCAACATTTCATAAATTTAAAACCTGTCATAACTTGCACACTTGATAATTAAACTAAGAATAAATCCTAACACTACCTAAATATACAAACCAAATGACTTTAATTACCATGGCAAACAACCAAAACATATACCTTATATACATGTTACGTTATAAAAACATTTATTAAGTACCTATGTTATTGCTTCTTTGACTTCTTTTGGTGAATAGTATTTGGATTAAGCCTAGGAGAATCTTTGACTGAATAAGTAAATATCATTGAATAAGTAAATACCATTTAATGTTGTAACAAACAACTAAGAGTAAATAAAACTAGTATACGAAATGGGTAGAAGTTTTACCTCAAGAGAATCAGAAGCCAACTCCACTACTACAAATCAAAGTATGAAATGGTAACCTAAAACGGATAAATGTACAAAGTGTTACTCAATTTTTGTTTTCATTACAAGCAAAAACAAAGATAGGGTCATATATTAACCTCTTCTTCGGAAATGCGTCTCACTGCAATAATAGTTGCTTGGCCACCTCTATCCTGCAATGGGACTCAAATGATTTAAGATTAGTAGCACAAGATAGATGAAGCAAAAGCAGTCATTTAGGGAGCTGTGGAGAATTACAGTAGAATTGAAAAATATTTCTAATGGATCTCATTTAAAATAGGCTTGCCAATAAAAAAATTCCAATGACTAATCTATACTATCTACCAAAAAGCACGATGTTCCTTATCGTCTTCTCGTCTTATTATATCATAAATGAAATTCATATCATATTTCATATAGCAAGCGATACTCGAACCCACCAAGCAAGATCGACCTTCTTTTTATTTATAGTATCGCTTATCGTGGACTGGAATAAAGGCAGTTCAAAATCGCTGATAGCTGAGCTTATCGTAGTTCCCCTTGGTCCGCGATATGCTTGGCCTGCAAGTAGTGTAGTTGCTTATTTGTAGTGAACTAGGATAAAGCGGCGTTCTTCACACAAGATAGAAGGAAGCAAAGCACCCGTAGAAACCTATGGGGGGGTGATTGGTTGGGGAGAATATTCGAGGAGGAGTGGGGAGTCTCGATCCGGCGAGAAGCACCAATAGCAATAGCCATAGGGGCCGAGATCCGGCGCGTAAGCGTGATTCGACCTCCGGTGCATGGACTCCCCGCCCTTCCGATTCGAGAACAAATAGCCCCTATACCTATTCATTCGCGCCAGGATTCGAGGTTTATGCTTCTCCCCCGACAGACCACAGCGATAGAGTAAAACCTCTCTACCTCTAACTAAAACACGGAAAACTACTACTTTTAAAGCCTTAAGCTAGAAAGTCCCGCCATCTATATTCAAGGGAGCACCCTTCTTTCTGATAACGAGGGAGACATTGCTCATTCCGTACTTAATCACACGAGGTTTTCTCTTTGTTTTATCGTGTGCTATTGTTTTTTAGAACATCATGTAATCAAGTGGTTATTTAAAATTATTAATTTGCAATGTTCAACTTCATATATAAAAGGTCTTGGGACCATACTATGGTAAAGCATTTCTTTTCTCCTTGAAAGTCGGGGTTATTTCACCCTTCCATTTCATCTCCTTCTGCCAACACCAGGTTCGCCATCAACGGGATAATCCTAGTCGACAAAACCTCAGTTTTCCCCTTAGGCTGGTAGTTTCCTTCTATGCCTAGTCTTTCCAAAGAACACCCATGGTAGCAAGATAGCTCTCCTTTATAGACTGCAGTGTTTTGCCAAGATAAACCTTCATATCATTTAGAATCTGCATACTCAAGAAACTCGGTAATCTTTTCCTGCCTTTCTTTAGACGCCAGTTCCTCTCATTCCAAATCGCATGGACTGTTGCGCACGTGAAGGCCCGCAGAATTTCATTTTGCATTGAGTTCGCTCTGCATAGTCTCATTAAGAAGTACCACTCTTCATGCGATCTCTTCACCTGCCCAGACAAGCCCAAAGCTAGCTTTATCCTCGCCCAAACTTGCGTTGAGAACTTGATCAAAAAAGATGCGAAGAACATTCGCTGGCGTGACCGGCATAAGCAACAGCTGGATACATTTATGACTTTCTTGAACATAAGTCGATTTTGGGTGGGCAGGGATCCAGAGAAGAGCTGCCATACAGTAAAAGAGTGTTTGGGCACCGATAACTTACCCCAAACAAGCTTGAACCATTTCACTTTTCCTCGAATATTCTTGAGCGAGAGATAAGCCGATGCAAGGGAGAAGCGACCAGTGCTTGTTGGAGTCCAGATGACTCGATCCTCTGCCAAGAAGCTGTTTACCTCCATTTCCATGATACACTTTTTCAGTTCGCAGCTTGGTAATTGACAAATGGTATTTGACCAACTCCCATTTTCAATAATCGATCCAACACAAGCATCATCAGGAATAGAAGTTGCTAGCAGTTCCTTAGCTTGGGCGTTGAAGATCAAAGGGCCAGAACACCGCGGATCATGCCAGAAGCTCGTTTTTAAACCATCAACAATACTGTATCTCACACTCTTCCAGGCAGCCTCCCTGTGCCTAAGGATGCCTCTCCACACCCAGGAACAGTCCTTGGGTTCTTTCATAGTCCAGAAATGTCCCCCCTTTATACGATGCTCCCATGTCCATTTCACCCACAAGCAATCATATTTCTGAGCAATCTTGACAACGAGCCCACAGTATGCCACTTTGTTCCAAGTTCTAGGATCTAGCAGCCCAAGCCCACCTTGGTCTTTGGCCACTCTCATGGTTTCATGACTCGCATGATGCATCTTCCTCTCCATGGAAGGTCCAGCCCAGATAAATAAACCTGTTACATAGCTTTGCTACCTTATCCAGCACCATTTTCGGCAAAACAAAGGTTTTCACCCAATACGTTTGGAAAGAGGAGAGGACCGACTGAACAAGCTGCACCCTTCCTGCACGGCTAAGAGTTGCATTTTTCCAATTTGAAATTCTCCCCGTTATTTTCTCAATGAGTGGGAGGCATTCCTTAATACCCAATCTGGTGGCCGTGAGAGGTAAGCCGAGGTAGGAGACTGGAGGAGTAACCAAGGAGATTCCTAGAACTTCTGCAAGTTGTAGCCCTTCTTCCTCGGACATACTACCCCGTGAGGAGGGTAGTTTTGCATTCTTGAGCAAGTAGCCCTCCGTTGCATTAGAAAATGCGCCAAAATTTCTTTATCGCGCCGGAAGTGACTCCATATCACCTTTACAGAAGAGCATAACATCATCGGCAAAACAAAGGTGCGAGATACCAATCTTTCTACACTTGGAGTGAGCATGGATAGACTTTGACCTAAGCCCTTTTTGCAACATAGCACTTAACACCTCCATCACAAGAACAAAAAGATACGGAGAGACCGGGTCACCTTGCCTTAGCCCTCGCTTTCCTTCAAAATATCCTTCAGGTGTCCCATTAACTAGAACGGAGTAAAACGGAGATGAGAAGCACATCTTCAGCCATTCGACAAACAACGGGGGGAACTTAAATCTCTGTAGGATCACCAAGAGGGAATTCCAGCTTATAGAGTCGTAGGCCTTCTTGATGTCCAGCTTTATTGCACACCTCTTTGGTCCTCTCTTCCGGCCATAACCTCGCAAAAGTTCATGAGCAAGCAACAAGTTATCCTGTATAGTCCTCCCAGGCACAAAAGCCGATTGTGCACAAGAAATCAAAGAAGAAATACATAATTTCATTCTGTTAGTGAGAACTTTAGATACACATTTGTAAATAATGTTGCAACATGCTATAGGTCTAAAAGACTCAACACTAGAAGACATTCTCTTCTTCGGAAGAAGACTGAGGATTGTGGAATTTATACCTCTAGGCATCTGCTTATGTTGGAAAATGTACTGGATGGCTCTTATTACATCATTGCCAACAACATCCCAACACTTCTTGAAAAAGAAAGCGTTAAACCCATCAGGTTTCTTGAAAAAGGTTTCTTGGTTGTTTCATGGGAGTTATGTTATCTATTTAGCCTCTGTTTGGCAGCATGGATTCGCCAACCTGTACAAGGAAAAAGACCCTAGATAAGATATTTAATTGTTTGGTCCAGTCCATTTTCAGTGTATGGGCCACAATTTATGATTTGCGAAAACATAAATGGCCCAAAATCGGGTGGATCGTTATCATAGCAAATAGGTGCGATTTACTGACGTGTACAGTGGGAAGGAGGAGAGAGAAAAATAAAATAAAAAGTGAGTGTTGTCATCTTCACTCTTTCTCCTGGTCTCCACTCCCAAGTAAGCTTTCCCTGCCTCTCTCTCCCTCTTCCAATCTTTACCCTTTCAAGAAAACGTTCCTCCTTTCTCTTTCTCTCATCTCTTTCATATGATTTCATCAATTTTTTTTTATGTTGTTTGGGTCAAATCCAACTTTATAATATTACAAATCTTTCAAAATTTGACCTCCATTAATGGCTAAAACATTTTTGTTTGAACTCCATTCAATGACTCAGGTAATTGAAGAAATAAGGATATGCAGTCAATAATTTTGAACAAGAGGAATTTGTTGGAGAATTCATTTTGAACTACCAATTTTCTTGCAAAGTTATAATTGATTATATATAATTTTGAACTGTGGATGTTGGATGTTGTTTGTGGATTGTAAAAAATGTTGTGGTGGGTTTCAATCGTTATCAATAAGGTTAGTGACAAATTGACAACCAAACACTCCAAGAATCTACTTGAATGACAACAGAACTGTGCAAAACAATAGTCTGAGTAATTCATTCCGGGTGTCCTTCACTTGAATTTGGTGAGCTAAACACGTTGAACTACTACAGAAATTCTTGGTGCCAAACAGAGCCTTAAAGAGCTCCAAAAATGAATTTACACTACCTTTGATCAATAAACTTATTTCTGTACAACTTTTATCTCTCTTATCAATCTTCTTTCTCAATATTTTTCCCTTAAATATTCATTTTCCTTAATTAAATCCTTCCCTTTCTTCTAATTCTCCCCCGAGAACTCCGTTTTTTAATATTTCTTTATGCTTCCGCTCCATCATATGGTATTAGAATGAATAATAGCTTTGCTAAAATGAGTGAAACTTGTTTAAGTTGTCATCAGGTAAGTAAATTTGTTGTCTAATGAGTATACATGCAAATCACATTCACAAAAAACTACGACCCTTTTTACTGTAACAATTTATGTATGGTCTTATTTGACCGTACTCATCCAAAATGAGCAAGATAGGACAGTACTGAAATCCATTTTATGGCTACAAGTTGGGTTGTTATTTGAGTTCGTCTACCCCGAGGATATCCTCATAGGGACGCCAGCCGAGACCGTTGGATCCGAGATCCAATGGTCCGAAAATAAAAAACAAACCCATATTCTCTCTCTTCCTTTTTGTTTTTGATTTTCGGACCGTTAGATCTCGGATCCAACGGTCTCGGAACACTCATCCCTATAGGGATATCCTCGTGGTAGCCCATATCTTGTTATTTTCTACTTCTCTTTTTTAAAAGTCCTTGTCTACTGTTCCACACCAACCTATTGTCCTATTCTACCTTGACTTTCTGATCTTACCAAATTCCAATCATTCAAGATGAGACACAAGATTCGCTATTCAAAATATCATTAAAGTTTACCATTGGCACTTTGGTTTTTGCCCATTAGGATATTTGTAGATGAGATAGTACAGAGTGACAATGGCTATATGAATTACTCTGTTCTTGCCCTGTAATGCCTTTATCCCACTGTTTGGCTGCCAAACTAAGATGGCAGAGACCCTATCCACATAAGAGGGGGTATCGCGCATATCTTTAGTTAAACCTGTCTCTTTGAATTACCAATAATGACTCTAGGTATGAAGTTTCTTCCATTTTCTGGAAAGCAATCATCTTCTAGCTTTGCAGTCAAACCAATAATGAATAATCATAACTTGTGTTGCCATATTATGATTTATTCTTATTAGAATATGTTAGTATTAGTATATATCCAATATGAAAAGTCTCATGTTTCTATAAGTGTGGATATCCATATCTAGTAGTTGTTATTATCATATTTTAGGTTAGTATAAGTATGTAACTCTGGATAGAGAACAAACTCTCTTTCAGGCTGAGTCCAATGCCTCCCTATCCCTTTAAAAGTAGAGCTAAAGTCAACAGATTTTACTCTCTATCATTAATTTCCTCTTTATATATACAAAAGATTCTACTCTCTATCTCTATTTTACTCTCTATATATAGAGAGTAAAATTCTTTGTATATATACATAGAAAAATAATGATAGAGAGTAAAATATGTTGACTTTAGCTCTATTTTGTTGACTTTAGCTCTACTTTATTGACTTTAATACTACTTTTAAAGGGATAGGGAGCCATTGGACTCAGCCTCAAATTCTATATTCCAACCCTAATCAATCTCTAGTCTTCTCTGTTCTTATTCTTGGTGTCTCTAATATATCAATGTCATAACTCTCTTAGCATCACCACTAACATAGAATTCAACATGGTATCAGAGCGAGATTCAGTGGTATGCTAGGAGAGGAAACTCTCACCAAGAAAAAAATCAAAATCAGTTTGTTTTAATTTTCAGTATAGTATTTAAGTCAAGTTTCAAGAAGAAGAAAGATTTATCAGAAGAAGAATTTCTCACAAGAAGAAGTTCTTATATCTTAATTCAAGTTTCAATTTTTTCTCTGGCGGATTTACTGTTCACCAGACTGTTCATGGGCACTATTCACCGGCACTGTTCATGGGGTACTGTTCATTGACACTGTTCACGGAACTGTTCATCGTCATGTTAAAGTAGGTTTTCAAGATTCCGCTAGTGTTTAAAGTTTGTTTGAAGAATGATAGGAGAGAGATATGAAGACATTCAGTATTGGTTTCTTAGTATTGTTTCGCTTCCGCAATCTACGTCTTCTGCAATCTCTCTGTCTTAGTATTGATAAGAGGGGCACAACCTCTCTGTATCCCGGAGTCTTTGAAGTTAGTATTGGACAGGTGTGCACGCGCTCAGTCCGCACGCCAAAAGTTGTTTTCAGTATTGTTCGTTTTGTATTCAGAGAAGAGGGCGCGAGGCGCGCTCCAGAATTGCCTGAGATGGGGGCGGGGTGCGCTCTTGCTAGACTCAACTTCCAGGCAGTTGGGCGTGGGGCGCGCTCCAATATGCCTTGACGAAGGTGCGCCCGCGCTCAAGCTTCCACTCATCAGTTTTTGAGATTTTTGAAGTATCAAGCCTTTGGAAGGTAGTTTGCAATCTCATCCAAGATTAGAGGGGTAATATTGTTTGTATGTCGTTATGGATGTTTAGGTTTTTAGCTTCTGCACAATTGGTATTGATGTCGTCTTCTTTCTCAATTTCTAGAACATGATCAAGTTGTTTGTTTGAAGTATTATAGGGGCACATGACCTCTATCTCACGAGGAATTATTCTTTCCATCTTCCACTGTTCCAGAAGTTCGCAGTCATAAAAAGGCGCGACCCACCCTCCACCCTCTATAGTGAGTATTGTTTGATGCATGTTCTGTTAGAATTTTTTTTTTGTGAATTGGAGTATGAGGTTTAGTTTTTTGAAGTGGGCATTGCAGGTTAGTTGTATAAGTTGGTATTTAGTTTTCTCAGTTTCAAGTTCAAGTCAGAATAGACAAGCCTTTGTATGTTTCAACAGACTTGTATATTCCAACTTGAGAGGGGGAATAGGGAGATATGAAGACATTCAGTAGTATATGAGGGAAGGAGAATATGGAGACGTATGAGGAAGAGTACTCATGTCTCCATATATATTCCAGCAAGCCTTGACGAACTCTTCATGACAAGACATATCCACTATTCAGTCTTGATTAGATGACATCTCTCCACTATTCAGGTCTTGAAGATTCAGGTGCTTGATCAAGCCTCAACTACACGTATGTTTCAGTTAGTAGTCAAGCCTCAACTGCACGTATGTTTTAGGTAGCAGTCAAGTCTCAACTGCAAGTATGTTTCAGGAGTACCCATAATAGTATTTTGTTAACATTAACAGTGACATTGATAGTAGCAGCCAAGAAGCGCACATCAAGTCATTGTTATTGTTTTCATTTTATATTATGACAGCCATAACAGCGAATGGAGTAAGTAGTAGCCAAGCAGCGCACCACTAAACCGGTGTTATGATTTCAGTTTGTGACTGTGGTACACCTTTAGTATTCAGGTTAGGCCATTGCCTACACCGACAGTTTCACCTCCAGAACGTCTCAACAGTTGTTCGAGTTCTTCAACTAAAGACAGTTCTATGCAAAAGGAGGAGCAGTATTATTATCTTTTGTTTTTTTGTAATCCAAGTTATAATTTGCATAGTTTGCGTAATTACAGCTTGATGGGGAGTATTAGAATATGTTAGTATTAGCATATGTCCAATATGGAAAGTCCCATGTTTCTATAAGTGTGGATATCCATATCTAGTAGTTGCTATTATCATATTTTAGGTTAGTATAAGTATGTAACTCTGGATAGAGAACAAACTCTCTCTCAGACTCTATATTCCAACCCTAATCAATCTCTAGTCTTCTCTGTTCTTATTCTTGGTGTCTCTAATATATCAATGTCATAACTCTCCTAGCATCACCACTAACATAGAATTCAACAATTCTGAATATCAAATGACTTCTTTATGTTATTTTCCTTTTTTGGTTGTTATGAATAACAGAATGTATAAAGAACAAAGACCAGTATGGCGCACTGTCAACTGTATCGAGATTCCCAAGGATTCCAAACCCATGGGAACAGAAGAAGATGGCATCTCCAAAGATAAACAGATAACAACCATGGTAACAGACGTCAAAGTTCCATCCAGTCATGACCCAGAGAAGTATGCAACATAAAATTTGCCAGATATAGAGCATACAATTGGGAAGGGATGTACTCAAGAATATTTATATCACCCCACCTTCTTTTGTAACTCGAGAATACTAATTTGTAGAGGATCAATTTTCCCTTCCAATCTTGTCTAATTACTCTGTTGACACAAAAATGTCATATGATATATGAATTAATTTGGAAAATCATGCGAATTGTTTTCCAGCTTTCTGCGCATTAAAACAGACAAATTTTCACTTTTCATGTTAGCGCTTCGGAATTTTAATGGGACTGGCAGTCTAGATTTTAGAAAAAAAAAAGGACTGGATCTCCTCTGGGTTCGAAATTCTGAATTCTGGTTCTTTGCTAAGAACCCAAACTATCCAATTCTTTGATGCCAATATACCATTGTTGTTTATCATTGTAGTAACCAATGTGTTCCTTTCTAAAAACAACGGATTCCAGTCTCAGGCTCAGATTATCACCTTATCTAATAATGATTAAATTAAATAGGGTTAACTAGTATTATCCCCCACTAGATGAGCCAATTAGGAGTTCCCCACTAGATGGGAAATTAGGGTCTCCCCCCTAAACACATGGTGAACTTAGTTTCACCGTTAACTTTTAAGTCAAACAATTGAAAATTACATAAATGCTTTCATTGTTTTCAAAAAAAAAAATATTCAATTTTAATTAGGTGAGGACATTTATGTCATTTTTAATTGTTTGACTTGAAAGTTAACGGTCAAACCAAGTTGACCGTGTGTTTAGGGAGGAGACCCTAATTTCCCATCTAGGAGGAATCCAAATTGGCTCATCTAGTGGGGGTAACACTACTTCACCCAATTAAGTAACATGTTTTCCCGAGGATTTCTATCCCATTTAAATTTCAAATTGAGGACTTCCAGTTCTCAGTTTTTCCCAACTCTGCGGGGGATGCTCCTCAAACTGCAATGAACTTTCGTTTACTATCTATCTTAATTATAACTGTGGGAGAAGCATGGGCATGGATAATTGGACACTAAATTCGTATTGGTTAGCGAAGTGCCACGACGCACTGGACGGCTTTTCGTTTTTAAAGATAAGTTACTGAGTATAAATCTGTGATTAGAACACAAAATTTTAACCGTAGCAAAAATCACATTTAGCCTCCTGGGCCCTTGCATATCTTGAATGAAATACAAAGTGAGTATAATTCGCTGTTCGTTGCCATACTTTTTGAGTTTTGACGCTTGCTTGCTATGAAGCAAATATTTGCGCAGCTAACCAGCTAGGTGAGTTGTTGACTTGCACATAACTGGTCCGACTTCAATCACTCATGGTTTTCTGGGGTTCTTTACCCGTAGGATAATATGTATTTATGTATAACAGATTTCACCAAAACTCACTAACGCAAACTTTTTCGTCACACCTGGGCCCTACAAAGCCCAATTTTTTACTCTGGTTGTTTATCTTTATTCTTGAAGATATCAAGATGGGGACGAAGTGTGGAGGCGTTCGATCGATGAAAGCAACCTTAATTGGGAGCGACCTTAAGTGCGAGCGACCTTCGCCAATTAAATTTAAAATTTAAAATCAATCCAACATCTGAGCCTAAGAACTAAGAACTGTCTGACGCAGGTGATCCAAGAATCAATCCAACATCTGATAACGTAATAGTGTAATACGTTTTGAGACTAACAAATTTGCCACAGAGCAGAGTCATGTGCAAATTTCAACCTCAAATGATGCACTCAAACAAGACAGACGTAGGTGTAAAGGTGCGTTTTAGTGCTTCCTTTACATACACAGGGAGGGGGAGAACGGATTAGATTATGGTTGAGACTGAATTCGTCGAGGAGCGAACTGCCTACGTATCTTCTCTAGATTCTGGGGGAGAGAAGAATCAGGTCTGGCGTAGTTCATATGGAGAGTATTTATAGGTGATCCAAGTGTATCCTCACCCAACACGTGTAAAGGATAACACAGATGTAGGGTCAAGATTGTGGAGGCGTGTGAGAACTGTGTTTATAGGTCTGCTGTAATTATGAGGATTAGTAGCCTGGCTTAGTAGCTTGCGGCAGTGGTCAGTAGCTGGCGGCAGTGATTTGCGTACGTGTAGATTCCTTCATGATTGCTTCTAGAAGATAAGATGAATCACGCTGTAGATCGGTCTGTATGATGATACGAACTGTTATGGAGCGATCTCGTAGCGTGTTGATGCGAGCTGGTGACATAGGTTGGCGAGGTGTATCAGAGATCGGTGTGGTATTTCCACCATGCTGAGCACATGCTTGATATTCCTGAAGAAGAATATCACTCCCTTACACTGCCCCCTCTCAGTAGGTTGCGCTACTCATTGAAGTGAGCTGCTGAGAGAAACCATTAGCGCGAGTGGAGCATGGCGTTTGAGCGAATCTGGTGGAATTGGAAATACCCAGCGAACTGTGGGGATCGCTCTATACTATCTGGTGATCTGATGGGCGAAACATCTGACACGTGGACAACACGTGGCCGGATCGGCGATTCTTGAGAAAATGTGCGCCCATTTTTCGGGATTTGAAAAGACAAGACAACTTGTTGGAAGCCGTGTGCGGCTAGTGGTGTCAAATGGGCTGGCCCGGCCCTTAAACAATGAAGCCCTCATGCTTTGAGGGTCGGGCCAGCCCTACCCTCATTTACTTCGAGGGTCGGGTCGGGTCGGGCCAATGCTTAAATTTCGAAGCCTTTACCCGCCCCTCAACCCTCTCGAAAGGGCTTGAAGGGTCGGGCTTGAGGGCCAAATGTGAGGGTCGGATACTATGTTATACATTTGATTTACAAAATAAATTTATAAACATTAGTTAAAAATGATAAAATCGAATGCACTTCACAATTAAACCTTCAAACTACTAAAAAAACTTGTTAAAGTTGTATTAGTCAATTAAGATCAGTTAAATTCATTTCATAAAATATTATAAAGAAATTATAAGGTTGACAAACTTAATAGATAAACGTTTTTTTAAGTGATTTTTAGCATATTAATGTTAAAATGAAATATATTGTAAAAAATTTTATTAAAATATATGTAATAAATGTTGAGGGCCTAATGAGGGTCGGGCTTAAGTTTCGAAATCTAGGCCCTTACCCTCCCCTCAAAGGCTTGAAGGCCGGGTCGGCCCAGCTTACAAATGTGTGAGGGACTCATTTTGAGGGCTTTTTCGGCCCATGGGACGGGTCGGGGCGGGCGGGCTAAAGGTTTGAGGGCCATTTTGACACCCCTATGTGCGGCTAGGGCTAGGGTGCCATCATAACGCCTTGGGAACTTGAGGGGCGGTTATACAAAAACTACGTTGGCTCTCTGAAACACCATTTTGTTGATTCGCTCTGCAGAAAACCTCCCTACACTCAGTTTGTTCAGGTTAGTTTTATGTCATTGTTGATCTTCTGCTCCTTGTTATGCTCTTGCTCTTAGATATTAAGTTGTTAGGTCGTTTGTTTAGCTGTTTGTGGCTAAAGTTGTGAGAGACAAGAGAAAAAATGTCTGACTCAGACGATATGCGATCTAATGAAGTTTGCGAAGTTTCTCTTGGTTGGGATGAGACTGAGGAAGAGAAGGAAGAGTCGGTGTGTGGGGTGAGTGAGGGTGGTGATGAAGATGAGGCAGTTGAGGAGGGTGGAAGTGGGGAAGATGAGGCTCGATCTCTGTGCGTGGTTGCTAAAGCTGGCACTTCAGGTCGCTGTGAGAGGTCGTCTTCTAGCGGGCTGCCGCCTAGGGCTGTAGATAGACATGCTTCCTATTTAAGGGAAAAATATGGGATAACCGCAAGCGGTCTGGAGATCCATGAGCCCAATCAGAACGCTCTGGTCTATAGTGATAGGTACACCCCACCGAACTATGGGGTTATAATCTGTGAGGGGCAACTGAGGGCGTACATGACGATACCATTCTCGAAGCTGGTTTGTGAGTTCTTGAACCGCTGTGGCAAAGCACCTGTTCAGTTTGTGGGTAACACATGGCGGTTGTTCAAGGTGTTTGACCTGTTGAACGCCAGCGGTGAATACCGGATAGAGGTCGATGATATTATTGAGCATTTCTCATTAAAGCGATCTCGGTCGCTTAACTTTAGCTTGCAAACCTGAGCTAAGCTATCGAGGGTTCTGGATGGTGTGAGTAACGAGTCTTGGGATAAAAAACTGTTGCTGCTTGTTGGAAACTACTGTGCTAGTGGGTTCAGTGTGGAAAATAAAATATGTGACTTTACTGGTGGGTACCAGTACACTATATGAGAATCTTGATCTTGCGTTGGTTGATTTTGTACTGATATTATTATTTCGTTTTCTATGCAGATCTCGCTCTAGAAAGGGAGACGAGCCGAAAGGTGATTGAGAAGTTCGCTAGGTTGACTTGAGCTGAGAAACAAGCGAAACTTCCGAAAGTTGCTCATTTCTTTAAAGAACGGGGAGGACCCGCAATTAGAGAGAAGAGGGAAGTGCAAAAGAACAGGGCGCTGGGTAAGGTGAGTGGGAAAGCATCGAGGAAGTCTGTGATGGAGAAACGTAAGAGTGATTTGGTGACGAGGGAAGATAAGTACCAAGGTCGTACTGAGGTGAAGCGACCCGCTGGAGGTGCTGGTGCGTCTGGGTCTGGAAGGGTCAAGAGGACGCTCCGTTTGATTTGGATGACGTTCTCTTTGAAATCCCTGAGTGAAATCGCTTGCCGATGAGGAAGGGTAACGATCCGGAGTCTCGACCTTCCAAGGTCGCGAGGGTTGCTGAGACTGTGCTGGGGGGTGGTGAAGGGCAAACCGGGGGGAGGGCGGCTCGTAGCTCGAAGGTGAGGCCGATGCCCGACTTCAGCGTTCTGGGTGAGGAGACCACGGTGGTCGCTCCGACCAGGGTTGCTGGAGATACTTCCGGAAAGATGAAGGGGAAGGCTGGTATGAAAGAGACTGGTAAAGGGCACTCCAGTGGTGGGAAAGACGAGCTAGAGCGTAATCAGATTTATGTGGATGAGGTGTCTAGCAAAAAGCGCTATGTGAAGAGGTCGGACTGTAGCTACAAATCCGCACCTATTGCTGCTTGTTTGCTGGAGGGAATGACGCTGGACGGTGATAGGAAAGACCTGGATTCGAAGGAGCTGGAGTCGAATATGAGGGGGATGGATAAGGCGTTATGCATGGTGAGTAGCTCTTATGCTATGAATTATCTGCTTTATTGTGCTTTATGTTATTGTTTGATGCTAACGTGATATACTGTGCGAGTTGTCGCAGCTGATTGCTGGGTATCAGAAATTGAAGACGACTACCCAGATCGCTGAGCTGGAAAAAATGGAGGTCGAGTCGCTGAGGGACGAGCTCATGACTCTTCAAGCAAAAGTATGGCGATGAGAAGAAAGAGCTTGATCTTTGTGGAAGACGGCCCGATAACCGTCGTTGGAGAAGATGTCAGCTGTCAATGAGTCGGTCGGGCTGAGGCATGAAGTGGACGACCTGAAGAAGAAGGTAGCGACCGCGAATGCTTATGCCGAAAGATGTAAAACTACCGTGCTGCAGGTGAAGGACGCCTATCTTACTATCCGTGCTGAGATAGAGGAGCTGGAGAAGAAATATTATGTTCTGCAAGAGGTGCAGGAACGCGGGGCTCTGGGCGGTCATGGGGGTGAGCCGCTCGAAGATGTAAGTACTGTTCCTGAAGTTGTGCTTCCTTCGTCTACTGATGTGGTGATTGAACAACCTCCAATGTCGCATGAACTGGATACAACCGTGGCTAATGCAGCTATAGTGACCTCTAGTGACCCAGGCTCGTCGCAAGTTTTGGATGTTCTTTTTAGTGAAAGTTTTGACCATGTTGTTTAAAGATGGTCATCTAAATCTGTGTCTGTATGTGGCCTTTGGCCTGAAACAATAGAGCTAGTTTCCTGGGGTAACCTGGGAAGTTCGTCTTTTTTTATGTTTGGAACAACAATGAACTACTTGGCTTCCTTGAATGTATTGGGGAGTTCAAGTAGTGATGACTGAGGGTTAACTGGGCTGGATTTCCTGAGTAGACTCAGCAGCTCGGTTAGTCGGCGAACCGAAATTTGAATCAGTCGTCGTCGGTTAAGCTCATTTCGAGCGTGTATGGGAAGCGTGCTGCTAACTTTGTTCAATTATCTTTGCGTAATATATGTCTGATTGCATTGTGTGAACGTGTGACGGTTGTTGCGATTGGTTGTGATAGTGATGTAGGTTACTTGACCTGTGCATTTGTTGATCTGTCTTGCTTGTTATTTGATTTAAGCGTTATAGACTGCATTTATCTTGAGGATGCTTGGGGCGTTCTATAAGCTGTAGTCACTTGAGCTACAGTGCATGCTTGGCACGTGTATGAATATGAGCGGTCGGGAGATATGAAATGATGGCTGCCAGGCGGCCTGCCGTTTGGTGTCTCGATGCCATTATGACTTGCCTTGGGAAGAGACGTTTCTTGGGCATAAATAGAATTGTTTCGAGAACCTGAAGAGTATTTGCTCGTCTCTTTCCTCAAGTTGCTCTGCTCTCTTAGATTGTGTTGGCTTCCTTTCCTCTACTAATCATCTCAGGTACGTGTTTGTGTTGCTTGGTTCGTTGTTTGTCCTAGTAAACTTTGTTTGTGTAGTGGCTCGTTGATGCTTGAATGTGTTTGTAGATTTGAAAATGGCTAGACGTAGTGCCAAGAGTGCTGGTGGTAGTGATGGGGCGAGGGAAACTTCGCCCCTCGTGATGGAGGAGATGGCATTCCGACCTCACCCTCTTGGGAACCACGGTAAGCATAAAGCTAATGATTCTGACGCTAGGAAAGGCAAGTGTGCGAAGGTGGAGGGAGGTGGGCGACCTAGGGGGGTCGTGTTCAGGTCTCCGAGTCGCGGAGGGGGCAACGATCTAGAGCAAGATTGCCATGCTGCGTCTGGTAGCTCCTCACTGCGTCGTGGTGATGTGGGGAGTGACTTCTACTACGTTGGTCGTACGGGGAAGAAGCGCATGGTGAAGCGTTTTGATTGTAGCTTCCACTCGGCCTCTATAGCGAGCTGCCTCCTGGAAGGGATAGTGCTCGATGGTGATAAAGTCGAGTTGGAGAGTGAAAGTTTGGAGATGACCCTGAAGACCACCGACGCGGCTTGTTGTTTGGTAAGTGTTCTATTTGTATCATTTATTATGGCTTGAATGAGGACGGTTAAACATTAACATCCTTCGTGCAGTTTTTGGCAGGGTATGATAGGTTGAAGCATGCTGTTCAGCGTCCTGGTAGTAGCGATGGTGGGGTGGCTAAGCTGGCTAGGATGCGTGCTGCTTGGAAAGTCGATAAGAAGAAGCTAACATCCCTAAGGAACAAGCATCATGAGACACTGAAAGAGAAAACTGTACTGGTGAACTCAATGATGGACCTGCAGAAGCAGCTGGCGTCCGTGATTGAGTATGCCAAGCAGTGTCAAATGGTGGCTCGTAAGGCGCAAAAGGAGTATGATCGAACTTGTGAAGATCACTCGTGTTAAGCGGAGTTATGCGTGGAGCCTACTTGGAAAAGCATGACCGGGAGAAGTCAAGACGCCGCCGCCCTTTGTTGTAGCCGTGATGCGAGTCATCTCCCCCTACCGGTGTCGCTAAAGGGATAAGCATGTCGTTGCGGATGCAGGATGCTGATTTTCTGAACTTCTCTCTGTAAGCGTTGAAAATGATTGTTTTGTTTGCATGTGTTATAATTTTGCCTCTCTGTAAGAGAGTTAACAATAGAGCTGGTTTCTCAGGCTTGCCTGAGCAGTTCGCATTTTGGTTCAGATACTTGACGAGTTGGTTTCCACGAAAGTGGCAGCTCAATATTTTTCAATACTTGTAAGAACTACCGATCTGGATTTTCTGGGTAAACCCAGTAGATCGGTGAATGCGCGAACTAGCTTCCGGGCTTTGGGCGGCATTTCTTTTGACGAATATGTATGGAATGCATGCTTTTGCTTATGCTTGATTTCTTGTAGCTAGTGTTTCGTTTATGATGTTTGTTGTATATTGATAAGCACCCAAAAGTGTATTATGAAATCCCATTGAGACATATAAATTTGGTTAATTATGTGTTTAATAATCATGAAATAAATATGTTTTCATACTTTTGCAGGTATTTGCAGTAAACATGGAAATATTGGTTAAACACGAAATAAAGCACGAGGAAGCGTATATCTGAATTCTCCCAAATCCACACGAAGCATCAAACTTCCAAAGCTCCTACCTCTTGAACCGGGACTCGAATGCGACCACGAGAGATGCTTTCGGACAATCGTATGATGAACTCTACGATAGGGCGGAAATTGTAACACTCGCCCAAAAATACCGGATTGCCATTTGGATCTGCACATGGACCCACTATGCGGGGCCACAAGTTTGGATGAATCATCAATCATGGAGCATGTCAAGACAAAGATAACAAATTATTGGTGCAAAGTTGACACCTTGCATGTAATAAATTAGATTAGGTGTTAATAGTGAAAAAAAGGCAAGGTGTCACTTTGTTTTAATGTGGTGGATAAAAATTCATTAATGTGGTTTGATAATTCACGTGGGAAGAAATGAGATTTCTCTCAAATGGAGAAGAAATTAGACAAGGGTGGGGGACACTCCATTTACTCCCTTGACTTATTTTCCTCACATGGCATTATTTTAGTTCCTTAGTGAAAGAAATGTTAAGTTAGTTTTTAGTTTTTATTTAGAAAGCTTGTAATAGTTTTAATGGAGGAACACTTGTTTCTTCTAGAAAATAAATAGAAGTGAGTTTGATTGTTCATCTTTCTCCTCTCTCTCTCTCTCTCTCTCTCTCTCTCTCTCTCTCTCTCTCTCTCTCTCTCTCTCTCTCTCTTTGTATTTTTCTTAGTTTATAAATCCTTGTCCCAAGGATCATGAGCTAACTTCCCTTTTGGGGAGTTAATCCAACTCATGTGAGGGTAAACCAATTGTTGTTGGTTTGGTAGGTTTAGGAAGAACAACTAACTCTACATCCTATCCCAAAATGGTAGTTGGTGTAGAGTTTAGTTAGAAATCAAGCAATGAGCTTAGAGATAAGTCATTGTTTGGTTTCACTTGCTAGCATGTATGAGCTCTTTAGTGAGCCATGCATGCTAGGGATCAAATCTATTTTTCCGTTAGGGACTTGTCTATGAGTCTAGGAAGAATCAAAACATTTTTCAAATCAACACTAATGATAGTTTCACATGAGGAGGATTAACTCTCCACCTTCTCTTTCAAATCTCTACTTTGGTATTACGTGCATGTTTTAAACGTTAATGTCTTTCTTAATGTTTGTGTAGGAAGGAAAACCTAGCATTAATAATTAATCCTTACTCCTTAGTTCCCTTTATTGTAACATCCAATTTGTAGTTGTTCTAAACTTTAGGTAGTTCGAATCCTTATTCCAACTCTACGAAATGAAGATCGTGAGTAAGGAACCTTGAGTGCTTTTGCATCAATTTAGAGAGTTCAAAACTCTAAGTAGTAGTAACAAGCATATATCAAATGGCGGCGATGCTGTTCTAAAGCCATAGAACTTGTGCTAAAGATCGGAAGTTGCATCAAGGGGGAACCCCCATTCTCTTCCTTCCTTTCCTTTTCGTTTGTTTACGTTTTTTTGTTGTTTTTTCGTATTTTTGCCTCGCGATAGACCTGTAATCTAAAAAAAAAATTCGTTCCACTTTCAGGTACCAAAAGTTAGGACTGGGAAAGATAAATACAGGCGATTATAAGACTTCTGAGAAAATTTGAAAGTATTCTCAATCATTGGACATCGTCTTGGTTGTTGGAGTCGCGTAAGCGAAGTGGGACCAGCGTCCGCGGGTGAATTTCTTCGAGTTGTTTGCTCTGTTCAACCACCAAAGATCTCCTCGATCTACCTTTATCCATTTCCAGGGCCTAAATATCCGGACTGTACCTGAAAAATTCGATAATCCTTTGGGATTAATCGGCGTCGGCAATTGAAACGCGTTTGTTTGGGTTCAAGGGTGAAAACGGGAAGCTCTGAGGTTCCAATTTTCAGATATTATTGTAATTTTTTTATTATTATGTTTTTCTGCATGTATGCCATGTATATAGTATTAGGAAATATTTATGGATTATTATTTAAGTTTTAGCCTTGAATTATGTATAAATCAAGTTAAGTATACGGTAAATATTTATATCACGATTACTAGGACATGATCCGTGTATTAATGTATATTTACATATTAATGGTGCTTGCTTTTGCATGGGTATATGTCTTTCTCACGTATAAATGTTTCTTGTTACATGTTTGATATTTCTCACATTATCGCATTACCGGTATTGTCTAATAAGTCGATTTTGTCAAGAAAGAGGAGAACATTCCAACGAGGGTTAAAATCTGAGTTGGGTAAGTTGTTTCTAAACCTACGGGGGTAAAGTCGCTCTCTATAGGACATTCGCAATCTCAATGAGTATTGTCGAAATCGATTTATTATGCAATACAAGAGTAAATATTTTAGTTTAGGTATAATACTTTGCATGTTTAGTTTTGTCGTCTATTCTGCATTATGTATATCGTATTAGGTATGTTAATGTATTTAGAGGCGTATGAGTGATTCAAATTAAGCACATTCTTGTTGATATCGTTTACGTAATATCGATTTACAAATTAGCGCACATATACATTATTCTTGATGTATATTTGCATGCATTATGGAAATATTTATCGATGACACAAGCTTGCCTATTAGGTATAACTATCATTATGAGTAGAGTATCTTCACATGCTCTTTGCACTTAGTATTGTATGAGTAGATCGTATTTGCATGTTTGTATTTTAACCCTTGCATAAATCTAAAAAAAAAAAAAAAATAAAAAAAAAAAATTAAATTAAATTAAAATTAATACCACCTTTGCATAAATTTTAATTCCATAAATCTTAAATCATATTCCAATGGTGTCTAGGAAACTTGAAAGATTGAGGTTACTTAATTAGAACCCGTGCTTGCGCGGAAAGCCTCCCTCATATCTCTCTTGTGACTGTGTTGTTGGTTTATGCACACGTATTCTAGCTTCACTGCTACGTTAGCAGCAGCTTAGGCATATGTTGTTAAACTATAATGCTTAAGATAATAATAAAATTCGAGTCCTACTAAATTCCTTCTGCTTGCATGAGATTAAGGTCTGGTTCCACTAAAGAAATTGAACATACCTATCGTCGAAAAAAATACGATAAGCAATTGCATAAGTTCTCACCTAAAAATTGGTCTTCTTCTGCTAATTACCTTCATCACAATCCTTCGTCGCTATCAACTTCTGTCATTATGGCCGACGATCCTCTACCAGCAGAGAAGCCCCTCTCGGACTTCTATCTTTGCATTCTGGGGAAAGACCTTCTTCCCCGCATCAAACTTGAGGACATTGTCGGTGATTTTCATTATCCCACCAAGCGTTTTCAGTTTGTTACCAATATATCATGGTTTGGAGCACGAAAAACCGTACAATCATCTTCGTGAAGCTTCAACAAGTGGCAACAACATTTCACTATCCAGTGATCTCTAAGGAACAACTCTTGCCGATTTGTTTCCATTCACTTTTAGCGGAAAAAGCGTCAATCGGCTAGCGGGACAACAACCACGATCCATAGACACATGGAATAAACTAGTTCAAGCTTTCATGCTTCAATTTTTACTTTCGAAGAAAACAACCGAAATGCTTGAGAAAATTCAGTTCTTCCGTCAAAATCCTCATGAATCCTTTACGGAAGCATGGAGTCGCTTTTTTCGCGATCTTACGTTAGAATGTCCTCACCACCAACTGGAAAAAATTTGTCCTTGTTCGTTCATTCTTTAATGGTCTTTCGATCATCAAAAGAAACTCTTGATATAATGAAGCGGCGGTTGCTTCATGGACAAAGGAGCTCTTGAAGCTTATACTTTTCTTGAAAACAAGCGAAAAAAGGGTACACACCGGGTAACACCGAGTCGTCTAGGTCATCAAAGGACAATGTTACAAAGGCCACATCTATTTTTGAGGTAAAACCCGATCCCGAAATAAAAAATTTGATAGAATCCCTAACTAAAAAAGTAGATGCCCTTGCAGTTCAAGTAAACGATCAACTACCAAAACCAGTCATGAGCGTTGACACGCCCCTTGTGTCCTTTGTCTTAGTCGACCATCGATGCATATTGTCCCTTGTTATATGCTTCCCCTACTCAACAATCGGAGGAGGCATGTGCATTCAACATTCCCAATGCACCGTGGAGACAACATCCGAATTTCGCTTGGCGCCAAAATAACCAACAAATGGGGGCTCCTCCAGGTTTCGCTAATCCACCTGTTCGCCCTACCAACAATTTTATTCCATACCGCCAAGGAAATAATCAACAATACCAACAAGGTCAATTTCCAAATAATTCCAATGCTAATTATCAAACCAACCGCAGCCTTGTTCCAGCTAATCCAGATCCCAACTATAATCAACAACTTCTAAGCAATAATCGAGAACTACTACCTGTTGCACAACCTGCGCCAACCATTACGGATAGGACAAATGAGACTTTCTTGGCTTACATGAACCAACAGTCTCAAATTTTAACGTCTATCCAATAATCACTTCAAACAATTGAAGCAAAGAAAAGAGTCGAAAGGCATGTTTCACGCTGGCGGTTCAAACCCTAACCCCAAAGAAACACCTTTGAACCGACCAATGCCCGGTATAAGCACCCCAACCAAGGTGAGGTGCATGCAATCACTACTCTACGATCATCCGGAAAAACTGTAGACAATCGGATAAGTATGCGGATGATCAACCAAAAGAAAAAGAGGGTTCCAAGGAATCTATTTCTAATAATGAAGCTACGGAAGATTCCCAGATTCAACAGAGTCAACACCTCGAATGTAGGAAACAAGCAAGTAGACCCTTTTGCCAAATTCAGCCCTAAAGGCATTTTTCCGCGCGCGGCAAAGAATAAACCCGATGAGAATTTTCTTTGAAATTCGAGAGACATTTCAAAATTTAACAATCAACTTACCTTTTCGATGCCTTAAAATTATTACCAAAACATGCAAAATTTCGAAAGATATGTGCACCACAAAAAGGAGAACTAATGTTCCTCAACAAGCGTTCCTCATTTGAGCGGTTTCCTCCATCACGAACACAATGGTATAGTAAAATACAATGACCACCGGTAGACCCAGCGGTTCCATGCACCTTAGGTGACAAATACACGGCCATCTTGACTACTAGACCTAGGAGCTAGTGTGAACTTACTTCCATATTATTTATTTAAACAACTAGGTCTTCATGAGCTCAAACCTACCACCATGACTCTACAGGTTAGCGATCGTTCCATAAAGTATCCAAAAGGAATTGTGGAAAACGTCCTTGTAAAAGTCCAAGATTTCTTCTATCCTGTAGACTTTGTTATTTTGGATCTGAAGTTGCATGTGATTCCATTCCGATCATCTTAGGGCGTCCGTTCCTCACCTTTCGCTAATGCTCTTATTAAGCTGTCGAGATGGTTCCATGACCATGTCCGCCGGAAATCTTTTCGATCGAGGTGAATGTGTTCAAGTTGATGAAACAACTTCGAGCGACATTGATGGTGAGGCCAACGGGATTAATGACATTCCAAAGTATTTCACAAACTCTTTTCACGAAGATGAAGTGTACCAATTTCTTTTCTTTAGCGAATCTGAATTTGAGGGGCGATGATTACACACAAGAAGTAAATGAGTTATTAGAGTCGATTACCATTATTTGACCCTACAACAGTGATGTCAAGTAACTTGGATGATCATCAATCTGTTTACTACATGGATGATGACCTTCCTCAAGAATCTTTAATACCCACTCCGCCCACCCCTGAATTAAAACCACTTCCTTCGGAATTAAAATACGCATGACTTGATCTTCGCGATGGTGCGTCACCAGTTATTATTTCTTCACAATTAACTAACGATCAGGAAGCTCGTTTAATTAATGTCATTCAACAACATCGTTCTGCTATTGGATGGTCCCTCGATGACATTAAAGACATTGAACCTAATGTGTGCACCCATTGCATACACCTAGAAGAAAATGCTAAGACGTCGCGTGAACCACAGCGTCGCCTAAACCCTACCATGAAAGATGTGGTTAGGGAGGAAGTGTTAAAATTACTAGATGCGGGTATTATTTACCCTATCTCTGATAGTGTTTGGGTGAGTCCTGTACACGTGGTTCCAAAGAAATCTGGCATTACAGTTGTGCGAAATGATAAAGATGAATGCATTTCCGCTCGTATCCCAGTAAAATGGCGAATATGCATTGACTATCGCAAACTTAATACCGTCACTCGTAAGGATCACTTTCCACTTCCATTCATCGATCAGATGCTCGAGCGTTTAGCCGGTCATGCCTATTCTTTGCTTTCTTGATGGTTATTCAGGGTTATTTTTAGATAGTCATCGACCCTGGCGATCAAGAAAAGACAACGTTCACTGTCCATTTGGTACATTTTCATATAGGCGAATGCCTTTTGGCCTTTGCAATGCACTGGTACTTTCAATATTTGCATGCTTCATATTTTTCAGTGATATGGTTGAGCGGTTTATGGAAGTATTCATGGGCGACTTCTCAATTTATGGAGATTCTTTTCGATAGTTGTCTATCAAATCTTGAAAAGGTCTTTACGTTGTGAAGAGAAAAACCTTGTTCTTAATTGGGAAAAATGCCATTTCATGGTTACTAAAGGAATAGTTTTAGGACATATCGTTTCAAAGGGCCGGAATCGAAGTCGACAAAGCTAAGATAGAAAAAATTGCTTCACTTCCTATACCAAAACAGTTCGAGACATTCGTGCATTCTTAAGACACGCAGGTTTCTATAGGAGATTTATTCAAGATTTCTCAAAGGTTGCTAGACCTTTAACCAAATCCCGCTTAAAGATGCGCTTTTGATTTCAGTTTGGTTGCAAACAAGCCTTTGAGGTATTAAAACCGCATTAACTACCGCTCCCATAATTCAACCACCGATTGGTCTAAACCTTTTGAATTAATGTGTGACCGGCGACTATGCTATTGGAGTCGTACTAGGCAACGCCGAGAAGATAAGTCGGTTATCATTTACTATGCGAGTAAAACCCTTAATGAAGCTCAACGTAACTATACCACCAGAAGAAAGAGTTTCGCCCGTTGTATATATCGTTAGATAAGTTTCGTCCTTACCTAGTGGGTTCTCCAACTATTGTCTACTGCGATCATGCGGCGCCGTTATCTATTAGCGAAAAAGATGCAAAACAAAGGTTGATCCGATGGATTCTCCTTTTACAAGAGTTTACTCTCGAAATTAGAGATAAAAAGGTAGCGAAAATGTGGTTGCAGACCATTTGTCAAGACTTGTCGGTGATGTTGATCGCGATCACGAACCTATCGTGATTCCTTTCGGATGAACACTTGTACTCTATTTTTTGTCCCCTTGAATGCGTAAAAACATAGTAAATTACTTAGTTACCGAGGAAGTTCCTTTATCTTGGTCTCGTAATGACCGGAAAAAGTTTTTATCCATTGTGAAATTCTATTTCTGGGATGATCCCTACCTCTTCAAGTATTGTTCAGACCAACTAATCCGCCGTTGCATTCCGACTAGGAACACAGCGATGTGTTATCCTTTGCCATGAACAATCTTGTGGTGATCATTTTAGTGGTAAGAAAACTGCGGCCAAGGTTCTACAATGTGGTTTTTATTGGCCAACACTGTTTAGAGATGCACATGAGCATTGCAAAGCATGCAATCGCTGCCAGCAGTTAGGTCGCATTACTCAACGCAATATGATGCCCTTAAATCCCATTCTAATTGTGGAAATCTTTGATGTATGGGGCATCGACTTCATGGGTCCATTTCCAAATTCTCATGGCTTCCTATACATACTTGTAGCAGTTGACTATGTGTCAAAATGGATTGAGGCATTAGGATGTCGTGCTAACGATCATAAAACGGTCGTTTTGTTTGTAAAAGAAAATATTTTCTCTCGATTTGGTGTTCCAAAAGCTATAATTAGTGACGGGGAAAACATTTACGCAATAAAATTTTTGAATCATTAGTAATGAAATATGGAGTCACGCACAAAGTGGCAACTCCGTATCATCCTCAAACCAGTGGTCAAGTAGAAGTCTCTAATCGAGAAATAAAATCCATTTTGGAAAAAACTGTCAATCCATCTAGGAAAGATGGTCTCTACGATTATCGATGCCTTGTGGGCATCTGAGCGACTTTTAAGACACCTATAGGGATGTCTCCGTATCGCCTCGTTTTTGGAAAACCTTGTCATCTGCGGTTGAACTTGAGCACCGTGCTCTATGGGCCATCAAAAGCCTCAATTATAACACTAACGTGGCGGGCAAAAAAGAAAATTGCGGTTAAATGAGCTTGAGGAAATTGAGAGTGATGCATATGATCTCGAAATCCTATAAAACCAACATGAAAAGAGTGCATGACAAGCACATATTGCGAAAAGAGTTCAAAGTCGGTCAAAAGTTTTGATGTACAACTCAAGATTACACATTTTTCCAGGAAAATTAAAAATTCAATGGTCCGGTCCTTTCATTTGTCTCTGCTTTGTCACCCCTTATGGGGCTATCTCTGTGAAAAGCGAAAATGATGGTAGCGAATTTCAAGTAAATGGCGGTGCCTTAAACATTATCATGAGTTAAGCTCTCCGGATGTCGAAGAGACTCTTCTAAATGATCCGATCTACGGACTAATAGATTATTTGGTGTACTTCGTTCCATGTATTTAAATAGGAAAAGTATGCCATTAGGGTAGCCGGGCCCTCTTCTATTTTCTTTTCTAAAAATCCCTAGAGTGTGTGGTTGCAAGCGCCGGAACCTTAGTCCACAAAAACTCTATTTCAGAACTGAGTATAAATGTCTTCTGATAATCGAGCAAACGTGCCTCCAGGAAAACAATGGGTACCAAAAATTTCAACTCCTTCTTTCTCCTCCCTTTTCTATTCTCTTCCTCGCGAACTCCAACTCATCATTTGGTCCAAATCTCACCCATCTCGAATTGGTAATGGTCGTAGTACTTTTGCTCGAAAGCGACGAGCGAAAAGGATGGGGTGGTGTATGAACTGTCAAACTCCTTTCTGTCCAAGTCTTGATCTTTTATCCGAGAAGAGCCGGTATAAGGTATATTATTGTCTGACACCAGCTCAACAGGATAAACTTCGTCGTCGTCCCGTTGCTCCAACAGGTTGGGATTCGTCTTGAGGATCTGACGTTAAAAGACTCACATTCATCTTGAGGATCTGACGTTAAAAGACTCACATTCGTCTTGAGGATCTGACGTTAAAAGACTCACATTCGTCTTGAGGATCTGAAATTAAAAGACTCACATTCGTCTTGAGGATCTGACGTAAAAAGACTCAACATCTATATACTCGTTTTTTTTATTAGCACCCAGCATGGTGCCCAAAGAGAGTCGTGATATGCACCATCGGACATTTCCTAGTTTAAATGCGGGCAATGGATTCCACCCAGCCAACCCGATCAGTTTTCTATGTATTTTTGGGCGGTTTGAGCTATACCATATGTACTAAGGGTAATATTATTATATATTAGACCATTGCACATTGGTCAGGGATGGTACCGTCCTGAACCCTAGGCCCCCAAACATAAAGGTTAAGCCCGCAGTCCATTTGGATTGGGTTAGGTTGAGCCGACATGAAAGTTGCCTGAGTTAAGCTATTATGATGTGTTGTTTTATTTGGATTTCCGGTGTTGTTGACACGTTCTTCTCGACTTGTACATTTGTATATAAAAGTGTAAATAAATAAAAACCAAAGATTGTTAAAAAATAATAAAATAATAATAATAATAATAATAATAATAATAAGTAAATAAATAAACAAACCATAACAAAGAAAGGCCATCCAAAACTCACCAAAATAATTAATGGATACACATAGTGTTCAGAGAAAATCGCGCACGCTATAAGGTACACATAACACTTGTCACACATGCATTTTTTGATTATTCTATCCATATTCTATTTCTTGAAGTTATGATCATCATTTCTGAAATTACGTGTAAGTTTAACTACCCGTGAAACTTTCCTCCGTATTTTCTAAACATTAAACCATCTCATTAATTGTATTTGGATATCGACATGACAAAGACTTCTTTGTGGATTCCCTATGATGTTGTTCATAATCACATGGGTCATTAAATACACTTGGACTCCAGATTGGTATAGCCTCATAGATTGCCTATAAATCTCTTCTTTTTAAGCCATTCTTATTCATACAATTTTCACTATCCTTCCCCAAGAATGGCTCAACCAAGAAAAAATAACGGCAGAGAAAGACTACCTAAAACTTTTCGAAGAAGGCGGTTTTCTCCTTATTTTGACACGAAATCATCGTCGCGGATGGGCGCCTCTTCTATATCATTCAAGATCTAGTTATTCGAGAATTGGTTTTGATGTTCTACCAATTTAGCGGATATAAAGATGGAAAATTCTACTTCAATGCCTCGTGGACAACGATTGGAATTGAATAAGGAAATGATCTCCGACATACTTCAAATCCCAATAAAACCGGGGAGTCCCTTGTTCAAGAGTCATCATTCGATTCGCAAAAACTTTTTGCGAGCTACAGGTATCTCATGGCGGCGTCGAAAATACACATCACATGGTTCTTCAACGCTCTTTGAAACGAGAATCAGCGTGTTGTGCTCCATCGGTTGGGACATAATGTGGTAGGTACATCACACCAATCTGAAGTCACAAAGCCTCAACTTCACCTACTTTGGATTTTGCAAACTCAAAGAGATGACTTTTATGCGATCCAACACCTCACGAGCGTAATCACCAAGAAAACAAGAAGGTCGACAGCTCTACCCACTTTGGTTACGCAGATTATGATGCGTTGGGGTTATCAATAATTTCTCCGAGACACCCCCTTCAAAGAGCATATATAAAGGTACTTCAAACCGACTACTCCGTTGGTTTTGACCCCCGATACTCGATAGATGAAAGCGAGAACACCCCAAGCTCAAATTGACCATTTATTTGATGAAAATGCCATCTTTGAATATTATTAATCCCATGGAAGGCATTAAACTTCTTCATCGAGGGTTTGAGGGAACTACGCTTCGTCGGAATATCATCATCACAACTCTTCAGGATTTCCAAGATCGTCAAGCAACGCATGATGTTGAACAGGAGGAGATCTTGGAAAATCATTCTCAATTCTTGCAAAATCACGCTCTCCTAATGGAAAATCAAACTGTACTCTCTACCAGCCAAGGGGACATTAGGATCAGATTTCGGCCAACAAATAGAAGACCTAAACGGTTTGGTGCAAAATATGCATCTCCAAGAGCAATATAAGAATCCATGATATTACTAAGTCAATAAGTATATAATCATCTATGTTATTACGTTTTTCCGTCTTACTATGTATTTTGTCTTATCTTTTTGTCTTCTTTTGTATGCAATGCTTAATAGGATTGTCATAATTTCCATTGTGACTAATATAATTTTAACATGTGCTACAGGAGGGCCTATTTTCTTACATACTCATTTTTCCATCCAGTTTGCTGTATCGTTACCCATTTCTTTACTTCATCCACCATGGCATCTTCATCAAACATTGCATCTTCATCATCCATGGTACCTCCAAACTCATTCATTCGAAAGCAATCCTTTTCAGTCTATGATGGATTCCAATGCCTATGGCCATCTCTTCCATGATTACATCACAAACATTGGGTGGTTTTCCCTAATTCTTCAACCCGACCAAACTTATTCTCTCGAGTTTGGCTGCATACTTTATTCTAATATGGATGACACACCAAAGCATTCAACCATGCGCATGGTTTCTACTTAGGCGGGTTCACAATCCGGAGTTGGTGACACACCTCATATCTTTTTTCGAACAACAACTTGCCTATCTTTGGACCTTCCATACCACGAACCATTTGCATCTTGGCGGTACATCTATCATAATTCTTACGGCGTTCCTTTCGGTGGCAAGCGTTTAGCGACTCTTATGGTGATGGTCTTGAGATCAAAGCGAGAAGGAGATGGCCATGTGCCATGGCTTAACATCACCATTCCATTAGCAAGCATGACCATGAACATGGGGACTGCAATGTTATTTGTACTCCTAAACATTATGGGAGATTGGCATTTTTCGCCAATGAGGCTGCCATAGTATTGATTGCACTAGCTTTCGGGGTCATGCATTATTTAACATTTTAGGTTGTGTTATCTCGGCTGAAAGCGAGCTCGCGACTTTTCGGGATCGATATATACTTTTACCGGTCACCGCTTGCGGATCATGAAGACATATTTCCCACGGTTTGCAGCCACTTTTCATGGTCGGGTCAAGGTAGATTCCATGTGCCCAACAAAACAGAATCATTAAGCTCATTGAGGTTTCGTCAATGGAAGGCGTCATTTCGATACGAGGCATGTTCGATGTTACCTAAAGGGCGAAAAGATGAAGACCAATTTGAGGGAATCCGGAGACAAAGAATGGGCAGAAATTTGGCGGACTATTATCTATTATTGTAGCGATGCTAAGGAAATGCATTTCCTTAAAGAGGGACGCCCGACCTTCACGCGTCTATTTGGATGGTAAACTTGAGTTTGCCATTGTACATATATCTAGCTAAACCTTACGTTTGGTGTGCTATTGTTTTTCATGTTTAGGTATGCTATGGTTCATTATTTCGGTGTGCTATGTATGCGTGTGCTATGTTTAGTGTGCTATTGAACATTTACTTGTTCTTTCGAATAATATATTATGATCTCCAACCTCTCGTTTCGGCAATCTAGCCCTAATTTTGCTCCACGGTTCTCGGTACTTTCTCTCTTTAATTATTGATCCTTCGAGGACTAAGCATCATTCGTTTGGGGTGCTTTAAACAGTAGCAAAAATTAGGCATCTTGTAGCCTATATATAGTTTTTATTTTCATATTAATAATTGTACTTAGTGACAAAGTCTTGTTTCCTTTTCAATGATGAAAATTGTCTAGAAATCTCACATTAGTATCCGAATTAGGATTTGTTTTTAAGAAACTTTAGATAATACGTATGCAATAGTTTATACATCTTTTCATGAATATTCATGTACTGAGTATCATTGATTGTACATAGCAGTAAGTTTTTGGAACCAACGGTTAGTTACTTAAACTATAAATCTTGTGAAAATCTAACCAAAAGCCTTGATATGAGTGATTTTTGTGTGATGACACAGAGGAGTAGTTTTTCCGATTAGAGGAAATTACGCATCTACTTACTTGATCACCACCCGAACCCTAGGCGAGAATTTAGGCCTTCTTTGGATCGACATAGCTAAAAATTCTTACCTATTACAAATTTTCTTGCTAGTCACTCTAATCGAACCGTTTCATCAAACCTTTCACTTTCACCAAAAATTCCTTACCCATTTATTAAACCAAATAAAAGAACCTACCTAAGTGATGAGTATGAGAAATAGGATGAAATATGGAAAGAATAAAGATAAAGACTTGTCCCAAATAAAAGTCAGTTACTTGCTTCAGGAAAGGAAAATAGAATCATGTTCTTAAGCCCTATATATATATATATATATATATATATATATAAAACCCTTAGTATCTAAGGATTTATATATAATATAAGGTTGGAAAAAACAAGGTTGGAAAAAAAAGGAAAGGAAGGAAAAGGATTTCTCTAGTGTAAATATATGAAGAACCTATTCTCTCTTACTCGTAAATTTTGATTATCCATTTCTATTTTCTTGTACACTATCAACTAAGCCCCACAATACCTAATAAAGACATCTAGCTCAATTAGGAATAGGGTGGTGTGATAATAAGTAGTAGACGTGATTGATCGACATCGGCTCCTCTGACTGTCATTGAGATGCAAGGAAACGTGTGCCCACTGCACACTGGAGTTAACAAAACCTGAGTGGTAAAATTTTGAGTGGAATTGTGTTTCGACACATACCTGTGAGAACCCATTTAGGTACGCTCTCCAAGGGATCCAAAAACAACCCTGCTAGTATATTTCAATGAAAAGTTTACTGCATGAATAATCATATGTAGATGTTTTAATTATTGAATACATATTAACTTGAGTTTCAAAGAAATCAATCCTCGTTCCCTACTAAGGAGATGTATGGATATTTGAGATTAATTTAGGAAACGAAGTTTTTACACCGAAGTTGTTGTAGTATAAATGAAGTTTGTAAGTATCTTTTAAGGAAAACTCTCACGAGGCTATAACTTCGGCCCACTAGGAAATTCCTAGTGGTTTTAAGGCCTTGTTGCATATGGTCAATGCAACCGCACTCTGCGAAACGAGAATTAGTTTAGGACTACACATTTTTTGGCCACTTATCTATTTTAGTGTCTCTTCTTTGCTTGAAGACAAGCAAAGTGCTGTTTTGGGGTAATGTGATAAGCACCCAAAAGTGTATTATGAAACCCCATTGAGACATATAAATTTGGTTAATTATATGTTTAATAATCATGAAATAAATATGTTTTCATACTTTTGCGGTATTTGCGGTAAACATGGAAATATTGGTTAAACACGAAATAAAAACACGAGGAGCGCAGTATATAATGAATTCTCCCAAATCCACACAGAAGCATCAAACTTCCAAAGCTCCTACCTCTCGAACCAGGACTCCGAATGCGACACGAGAGATGCTTAGACAATCAGGGCGATGAACTCTACGCATAGGCGGGAAATTATAACACTGCCCAAAATACCGAACCGCCACTGGACTGCACATGGACCCATTATGCGGGGCCACAAGATTGGATGAATCATCAATCATGGAACATGTCAAGACAAAGATAACAAATTATTGGTACAAAGTTGACACCTTGCATGTAATAAATTAGATTATGTGTTAATAGTGAAAAAAAGCAAGGTGTCACTTTGTTTTAATGTGGTGGATAAAAATTCATTAATGTGGTTTGATAATTCACGTGGGAGGAAATAAGATTTCTCTCAAATGGAAAAGAAATTAGACAAGGGTGGGGGACACTCCATTTACTCCCTTGACTTATTTTCCTCATATGGCATTATTTTAGTTCCTTAGTGAAAGAAATGTTAAGTTAGTTTTTAGTTTTTATTTAGAAAGCTTGTAATAGTTTTAATGGAGGAACACTTGTTTCTTCTAGAAAATAAATAGAAGTGAGTTTGATTGTTCATCTTTCTCCTCTCTCTCTCTCTCTCTCTTTCTTTTGTATTTTTCTTAGTTTATAAATCTTTGTCCCAAGGATCATGAGCTAACTTCCCTTTTGGGGATTTAATCCAACTCATGTGAGGGTAAACCAATTGTTGTTGGTTTGGTAGGTTTAGGAAGAACAACTAACTCTACATCCTATCCCAAAATGGTAGTTGGTGTAGAGTTTAGTTAGGAATCAAGCAATGAGCTTAGAGATAAGTCATTGTTTGGTTTCACTTGCTAGGATGTATGAGCTCTTTAGTGAGCCATGCATGCTAGGGATCAAATCTATTTTTCCGTTAGGGACTTGTCTATGAGTCTAGGAAGAATCAAAACCTTTTTCAAATCAACACTAATGATAGTTTCACATGAGGAGGATTAACTCTCCACCTTCTCTTTCAAATCTCTATTTCGGTATTAAGTGAATGTTTTCAACGTTAATGTTTTCTTAATGTTTATGTAAGAAGGAAAAATCTAGCATTTATATTATGACCTTACTCCTTAGTTTCCTTAATTGTAAATTCCAATTTGTAGTTGTTCTAAGCTTTAGTTTAGTTCGAATCTTTATTCCAACTCTACGAAACGAAGATCGTGAGTAAGGAACCTTGAGTGCTTTTGCATCAATTCTTAGAGATCAAAACTCTAAGTAGTAGTAACAAGCATATATCATATATAGTGGATATGGAGCCTGAGATTTAGTTTAAGAAAGCGTTATGCTTGTTAAGTATTGCCCAAGAGAGCGATCTCACTGAGCTGAAGCTAGAAGTATAGGTCCTCGACTAGTGAGAATTAGGGAGGCCATGAAGCCTGTTAGCTCGAGAGAGCGTCTTGCTCGTGGAGAGCATATTTAACTTGCGAAAGCGTATAGCTCACTGAGAGTGTTTTGAGCCTAAGAAGTCGATCGCTTCATTGAGGCGATTTAGCCTCTGAAGGCATAGTGCTCACTGAGAGCGTATTTAGCCTCTGAAGGCGTACTGTTGAGTGAAAGTGTTCTCACAGAGTTGATCCTAGAAGTATAGGTCTTCAACTTAGCGAGATTCGGAGAGGCTATGAGGCTGTAAGCTCCGTAGAGCATTCTGCTCGTGGAGAGCGTATTTAGCCTCTGAAGGCGTACTGCTCACTGAGAGCGTTCTTACGAAGTTGATCTTAGAAGTATAGGTCCTCAACTTAGCGAGAGTTGGAGAGGCTATGAGCCTGTAAGCTCCTGAGATCGTTCTGCTCGCGGAGAGCGTATTTAGCCTTTGAAGGCGTACTGCTCACTGAGAGCGTTCTCACAGAGTTGATCCTAGAAGTATAGGTCCTCAACTTAGCGAGATTTGGAGAGGCTATGAGTCTGTAAGCTTTTGAGAGCATTCTGTTCGCTGAGAGTGTATTTAGCCTCTGAAGGCGTACTGCTCACTGAGATCGTTGGATGCTATGGGAGTGCTGGAAGTGCGCCTGTACTGGTGGTGCACTTGGTGCAAGTGCAGTTTTGTCGTAGATGTAATTGAACAGAGTGGTTGACAATACAAATATAATTAAACTACCTGAATTGACAAGGATTAAAAAACATGACTGTGTACAAGATTGAATCTTTATTGATAAAATATCTTTAGCAAATAAGTGTTCCAGGGGCATGGTAGTGGTTTCCCTTCTTGCGTCTTGATCCAATAAGCCCCATTGCCAACAACTCAGTCTACTATGTACGGTCTTTCCCATGTTGCTGCTAGTTTGGAGTCATCCTGAGTCTTTTTTAGAACTAGATCACCAGGTTGAAAGGATCGAGGATGTACTCATTTGTTGTAGGACCTCTTTAGAATCTGTTGATACGATGCCACTCTGATAGCTGCCGGGTCGCGGCGTTCCTCCAGCAAATCAACCTCACGGGCCAGGACGGAGTCGTTGCATCCAGATTCGACGAGTTCTGAGCGAGTCGTGGTGACTGTCAACTCAGTAGGAATAACGGCTTCGGTGCCATATCATAGGGAGAATGGTGACTCGCCAGTGTTGGAGCGAGCTGTGGTGCGATGAGCCCACAGAATATTCTCTAACTGGTTTGGCCATTTGCTCTTATTCTTTTCAACCTTTTTCTTCAAGTTTTCTAAGATTGCTTTGTTACTAGCCTCTGCCCGACCATTACTCTGAGCATACTGGGGAGTGGAGAATGCATGAACTATCTTCCACTTGGCTAGAAATTCTTTGACTGTTTTACCCTTGAACTGGGAACCATTGTCCATCACCAGGGTGTGCGGCAAACCAAATCTGGTGATAATGTGAGTCCAGATGAAGTTTCTAACATGTGACTCTTTGACATATGCTAACGGAATTGCTTCGACCCACTTAGTGAAGTAATCAATTGCAGCTAAGACGAAGCGAAAACCTGTGCTTTTCTGTGGGATGAATGATCCCATGATGTCCATGCCCCACATGTGAAATGGCCAAGGGCTCGCAATGCTAATCAGCTCGCGAGCTGGTTGGATGATGTTGTGGCTGAAGGTTTGGCACTTGACGCACTTTAGGACATGTTTCGGCGTCAATCTACATGCGGGGCCAAAAGTATCCTTGGGAGATCGCTTTGTGGGCCAAAGAGCGCCCTCCAGCATAGTTGCCACACTCTCTTTCATGAATTTCTGCAAAAATTAACTGACCTTGTTCTGGGCTTATGCACCTCAAAAGAGGTCCGCCAGCGGATTTGCGGAATAACTTGTTATTAACCAAGCAATAACGGCGAGCCATATATGGGATCTGTTTGGCTTTGGCACGCTCTGCTGGAAGTGTACCGTGCTGAATGTACTCTATGATGGGTTGCATCCACGTCTGCCTCATTTGAGTCTCAGAAAGTGGCATAGGTCGCTGATTTCTAAAACATAGTCCTTTTGGTATGCAGGTCGGTCAACTACCTCAATCAATAGTTGTCTCGGGGCGCAGTTTGGTGTTTGAGTAGCCAAGTAAGCTAAACTGTCTGCGTGACAGTTCTCATCACGCAAAAAGTGGTGTATGGTGGCTCTCTTGAAAGAAGGGTGAGTAACTGATTGACAACTTGAAGGTATTTAGAAATGTTACCTTCATGGGTAGTGTACTCTTTAGCAATCTGGCGAGCGACCAGTTGTGAGTCACTAAAGACCTGCAAATCTTGTACATCGAGTTGTAGCGCCATTTTGAGCCCCATGATTAATGCCTCGTACTCCGCCTTATTGTTAGAGGTCGCAAAGTCGATGTGAATGGATTTCTCCACCATTGCTCCATCTGGCGACACTAAGACAACTCCTATTCCACTCCCTCCGGGGTTGTTAGAGCCATCCACAAAGAGAGACCAGATGGTCTTGTTGTTTTGCTTTGAGGGTAAGAAGTACGCCTCTGGTTCCTAATATAGGTCGTCGACAGGGAAGTCGGCAAGGAAGTTTGCCATGACCTGTCCTTTCTGCAAGGTGCGTGGGACGAACTCGATGTGATGTTCCCCGAGTTCTTCGGCCCATACAGCCATGTGAGTTATCTTGTTCTCCTTATGAAGGATCTTCTTCAACGGGAGGTCGGTGAGTACTTTGATTGGGTGCGCTTGGAAATAAGGCCGAAACTTTCTTGCAGAGTATAATAATGCGAGTACTACTCTTTCGATGTAAGAGTAGTTCTTTTCGGCTAGGGTTAGCGTCTTACTTGTGAAGTAGATAGGTTTCTCAGAGTTGTTATCCTCTTTGAAGATAACCGAACTAATAGCAAAGTCTGAGATTGCGAGATAAAGCCCCATCGTTTCGCCATCTGTTGGTATAGCTAGGATAGGAGGTGTTGTCAGATACTCTTTGAGGGTGGAGAACGCTTGGTGACATTGATCGTTCCATGAGAACTGCTCGCCTTTTTTGAGAAGTTGTAAGAATGGTTGGCACTTGTCTGAAGCTCTGGATATGAACCGGTTTAGTGCAGCGACCATGCCTGATAGCTTCTGTATCTGCTTCTTTGTCTGCGGGTCGGACATATCCAAGAACGCCCTAATTTGGTCTGGGTTAGCTTCGATTCCACGCTATGAGACTTGATAGCCCAGAAATTTTCTGGAGGACGCTCCAAAAAAGCATTTCTCAAGATTGAGCTTCATTCGAGTGTGGCATAACCTGGAGAACGCTTGTTCAAGGTGAGTGAGATGGTCACCTGCTTTCTTGCTCTTGACAACCATGTCATCAATATAGACTTCCATGGTATCCCCTAACATGTCCTGGAACATGTCAGTTATCAGTCGTTGATATGTCGCTCCAGCGTTCTTGAGGCCGAACGGGAAGACGTTGTAGCAATAAATGCCCTGCTCTGTAATAAAGGACGTTTTCTCTTGATCTTCCTCCGCAAGTGGTATCTGGTTGTACCCACTGTATGCATCCGTGAAGGAGAGGAGCTCGTGGTCACAGGTCTGGTCCACCAGTCGGTCGATTCTAGGTAAGGGAAAGCTGTCTTTAGGTGTTTCTTGATTGACATTGGTGAAGTCAATACAAAGGCGAACCGTGCCATTCTTCTTTGGAACTGCCACAATGTTAGCGATCCAATCGGGGTAGTCGACCTTTCGGATGAAACCGACTTGCTTGAGCTTGTCGACCTCGTCATTGATTGCTTTCTGAAACCGTAATGATAGTCTCCTAGATCGCTGTCGAACTGGTCGAGTATTAGGATTAACATTTAATCTATGGCATGCAACGCTAAGATCTATACCCGGCACATCAATATACGATCAAGCGAAAACATCTTTATTCATGGATAAAAATTTTACAAGCTGGGCTTTGAGTGTGGGGTCGAGGTTAGCCCCTACATAGACGAACTTAGGATCATCATCTGTTCCTAAGTTCACTTTCTGCCTTTCTTCGGCTGCGACTGTGGCATGTGGTGGGTGAACGTCTTGTGGGGGACTGCTCTCTGTAGTTGCTTTGTCGTTCTGATGAGTAATGGGAGTTGCTGTAGGAACCGGAGCGTCTTCTGTGGGTACGACAACAGGGTCGGAGATGACTTCTGTGGTCATAACAACAGAGGCTAGAGTATTTGTCTGAAGCTGTATTGGTTGAATGTGATCTGGAGGGGCGACCTCTGGGGTCTGAACAGGTGGAGCGCTGAATGCAGGAGTGACCTTTGGGCTCATGGCAATTGAATCGATAACTGCTTTAGTGACCTTCAGGGTCTGGATAGATGGATAGACTTTCTTGCTGGAGCCCCCAACGCCCTGAGTTGGTACGTTGCCTCTAACATCAGCGACCAAATCTTTGGCCATGGTGTAGCTGGTGGGCTCGTTTCTTATGCTAACAGGGGGCTCGACTGTTTTACTCGCTGAGAGGATTTGATTACAATGATAAGCCTCGAGTTGGTTGCTTCGAAGCTCCATCATGCCCTTAGGGCCTGGAAAGCGAAGGACTTGATGCAGTGTTGATAGTATGGCCTGCATTTGATAAATCCAACGCCTTCCTAGGATGGCATTGTAAGACGACTTGATATCTAAGACGCTAAAATGCGTATTGAAGCTGACTTTGTCCTCTCGTGATCTCACTGATACTGGGAGTATAATATCACCGATGGGGTCGGCTCTGGAGCCATTGAACCCGTACAGAGGAGTAATCGGATCTATGAAGACTGACTTAGGGAAATTCATCTCCTGTACAGTGTGGTAGAACAAAATGTCACAGGAGCTGCCAGGGTCGATAAGAACACGCTTAACTATCCAGTCGCTGATTTTGACGTGGACTACAAGCACGTCGTTATGCGGGAGACAAACTTTGTTGAGGTTGGCTGCGGTGAAAGTGATGTCTCCGGTGGTGCGACCTGAACTTCGGGGGGCCGGTGCTGCTTGTGAGGAGAAATGGTAAACTTCTTGAAGGGCACCCACGCGCCTTCTTTTCTCTCTGGACGAGCTGACCGAGTCGTCAGGGAAAGTGATCATATGAATAGTTCTTTCATTGTCGCGATCTGATGAGTGCAGGAGGCATTCGTGGCGAGAACGGTCTCTGGGAAGTCCTCTGTTGCGAGATCGAGTCTGATCGTTGTGGCGATCAAGGTGGGGTGGAGTTTGGCTGCGCAACCTGCGAGCCATTAGTTTATGGTGCAGGTCGCCATCAGGTATGTTGGTGTACTGCTTGATGTGTCCAACTTTGATGAGATCTTGAAAGTAATGTTTTAGCCCCTAGCATGCATCGGTCTCATGACATTTTGCTCGGTGAAAGGCGCAGTAAGGATTGTCAGGTCGATCTGCTGGTTGTCGTACATCAGGTCGGTAGTATGCAGCTCGCTTGATCTTTTCCAGCACGTAACTGGGAGATCGTGTGAGAACTGTGAACTCACAATCATTGTTCATTTGGTTTCATGATTTCCGCTCTTGCTGTTGCAGCTATTGTCGGGGTCGCTTTTTTGAAGCTGAAGGATCATCGGAAATTGCTGCGACTTCTTCTTCTGGTAGGCCCTGGCGCCTCAGTCCTTCTTGTAGCTTAATGTACTTGTCCACACGAGCGTATAGCTCGGACAGCGTGTCGGGGCGTTCCTTCATCAACAATCTGGCGAGTGCTGTGTTGCGCACGCGACAGGCGTTGTAGAATTCCAAGGTGGAAAATGATTCTTTCAAGCTAGCTTCCATGCATAGTAGTTCTGCTTTGAATCGGCCTAGAAACTCCCGAATGGTTTCGTCTTCGCCCAGTGAGAGTTGGAACAGCGAATCGAGATCAGTTTTTTTACGTCGGTTGTGGACGTACTGACTAGCGAACAAGTTGGTGAGTTGCTCGAAGGTCTTTATTGAGTCAGACTCAAGTGAAAAGAACCAATCGAGTGTGCCATCTTTGAGATTGGCGGGAAACAGACAACAGTGAAGGTGGTCATACTCAGGTGCGTTGTAGAGTGCCAGACTTTGAATGTAGCGAGCTACGTGCTGGCCAGGACATGCGCTGCCATCATACATCGGAAAACGTGGTTGTATGAAATCTGGAGGAGAAGCTTTGCTTAGTACTTCGACAGTAAAGGGAGACGTACGGTATATTTTGAGCATTTTTTGGACGATCTGGGTGGCGTCTTTCTTGACAGCACTCTAGTCGATCCGTTGTGACAACTCGTTAATCTATTGATTAACTTCGTTGATGTCGTCCTCTGCTAGGAGAGGAGGTGGAGTTTGAGTGTCGACTTGCGTGCGAAGTAAAACATTCTCCTACCTGAGCAGGGTGATTTGTTCATTCATCATTCCTAGCTGACCAGCTAAGCTCTGGATTTGAGCTTCGAGGCTTGCCATGCTTCGTGGGCTTGAGACTTTTGGTTTCTGGAGTTTGGATTTGTTAGGTGGTTTCTTAAGAAATCGAGACCACAGACGGCGCCAATGTAAAGGTGCATTTTAGTGCTTCCTTTACATACATAGGGAAGGGGAGAATGGATTAGATTATGGTTGAGACCGAGTTCGTCGAGGAGTTTAAATCGCCACGACGATCTCTAGATTATGGGGAGAGAAGAATCAAGTCTGGCGTAGTTCATATGGAGAGTATTTATAGGTGATCCAAGTGTATCCTCACCCAACACGTGTAAAGGATAACATAGATGTAGGGTCAAGATTGTGGAGGCATGTGAGAACTATGCTTATAGATCTGCTGTAATGATGGGGATTAGTAGCCTGGCTTAGTAGCTTGCGGCAGTGGTCAGTAGCTGGCGGCAATGATTTGCGTACGTGTAGATTCCTTCATGATTGCTTCTAGAAGATAAGATGAATCACGATGTAGATTGGTCTGTATGATGATACGAATTGTTATGGAGCGATCTCGTAGCATGTTGATGTGCTGGTGACATAGGTTGGCGAGGTGTATCAGAGATCGGTGTGGTATTTCCACCATGCTGAGCATGTGCTTAATATTCCTGAAGGAGAATATCACTCCCTTACAATAGGCAGAGAATGCATGTGCTTGTGCAAAAGATGTATATAGGTGCTACAGATATCTAGTGGTTGGTAACTGGTAAGATAAACAAAAGAAGCACATATCAAATTTTCCATTTTATCCCCCCTCCCTTAAAAATGCAATCTAGTATATAGTTAATCAAAGAAGAGTTTGCATCGAAAAAAAAAAATCAAAGAAGAGTTCCTTTACGTATACTCGTACACGTGACCTCATTATGGCAGGATAGAGTGTCCAACCGCTAAGCCAAACATCGTAACCTAAAAAAAAAATTAAGTAAAAAACAAGGAGTGCAAGGTGCAAGACAATGACATCCCAAAAGTCACCCATTCTAGTACTACTCTCGCTCAAGCATGCTTAACTTCGAAGTTCTGATGGGACCCGATGTATTAGTGCTGGTATGACCGTACTTTAGTTTAGCACCAAAAGAGGAGTTGTAGAACAAGATATCCGAAGACCTCAAAAAAAAAGTACAGACAATCCGGCTGACATACAAAGATGAATCAAACTAAACATCCTATTGATGAGTCCCATCTATACACAAAACTTACCGTCTAAATACAAAACCTACGATTCCACATTTAGTCTGCAATTTGTAGCTCTTAAAGAAATAACCTTGCCATGAGTTAGCTCACTAAACTAGGTTAGCTCAATATTGAGCATCTATTAGGGTCTCAATCGGCTTTAATCCACTCAGCAACCAGTCAATATGATATACCATACCCAAGAGCTCCACAAAGTGGCACTAATAGTTTTTAAAACTAAAACATGTGAAGTGTGTCTATATTAATTAATGTTTGTGTGCATATGATGCATAGAGGAGTAATTCTATGAATCCACAGTTGTGACTTTAAATGCCTTTCCCAGCATAGATTTCAACTATTGCATCTCATATGCTATCTCTATGAAAGATTGTTTATTGAGATAGTTTAATAGACTGTAAAACACATTAGACCAAGGTGGTCGTGTCCTCTATTTATAATAAGGATTACAACAGTTTCCTCCATAATAGGACTATAAGATCCATCTTTATCATAAACTCAACAGTTCCCTACACCATAGAGATATGAGATATGAAATATATCCTATCATACCAGGATAACTACAAGATTATGGAGGGAGAATCTCAGCAGCCAGCGTGCCATGATTTGAAGGTGAGACACTAGGCTTGGTCTTACTATCACACCCCCACAAGCTAATGGGGTAAGATCGCACCATAAGCTTGTTTTGCTAGTTTCTTGAAACGAGCAGAGGATAAGCCTTTGGTAAACACATCTGCGACCTGATCTTCAGTGCAAAGATAACGAACATCAAGCTCTTTGCAAACCATTTTCTCACGAACATAGTGATAGTCTACTTCCAAATGTTTGGTACGAGCGTGAAACACCGGGTTTGATGCTAACGAAATCGAGCTGATATTGTCACACCAAATAATGGGCGTTGAAAGACAAACACCCAAATCCTTGAATATGGACCAAAGCCATGAAATTTCAGCCACAGTGTATGCTAATTGACGATATTCAGCTTCAATGCTGGAGCGAGAAACGGTACGTTGCTTCTTAGTACTCCATGATATGGGATTATACCCAAGGTAAATGCAATAACCTCGTGTAGAATGACGATCATCTGGATTCCCTGCATAATCAACATCTGAATATGCTTCTAGGCGAAGTGATCCGGATCGATAGAACAGACCTTGATCATGAGTATGTTTCAGATACCTCAAAATGCGTTTGACTGCAGTCTAATGAGGTGGGTTGGTGCATGAATTGACATACTTGGTTGACTGCAAAAGAAATGTCCGGATGAGTGATTGTCAGATATTGAAGAGCTCTGATACCATGAAAGATTGTTTATTGAGATAGTTTAATGGACTGGAAAACACACTAGACCAAGGTGGTCGTGTCCTCTATTTATAATAAGGATTACAACAGTTTCCTCCACAATAGGACTATGAGATCCATCTTTATCATAAACTCAACAGTTCCCTACACCATAGAGATATGAGATATGAAATACATCCTATCATACCAGGATAACTACAAGATTATGGAGGGAGAATCTCAGCAGCCCATGCCATGATTTGAAGGTGAAACACTAGGCTTGGTCTTACTATCACTCTATATATGAATATATTTGTAAATCTTCCTCAATTTCTTATATGACTGTAGGTTTTATGAAGAACCTTTAACATCCAACAAATATTGGGTAACTATATAGGACCCAAGAAGCGCACACATCCACATATACTTAGCTTAATTGTAAGGGAAACATAATTCTCAAACAAAGAGATGCTTGATGCCAATAGATAAGTGAAGCAAATTAACAAGTACAGATGCTTGGATTCATGTCTATCAAACCCTGATTACTCTCATTTTGGTCCAAGTACTTTGTGTACGCAGATCACTCCCACGACTTCTCCTATAAGTTTATAATAGATATCAATATATAGGTCATAGTGTTTTTTCTTTTTTCTTCTTCTTTATCTCTTATATATATCTATAAATATTGCTAGGTAAATCCACAGTATACCTCTAAGTTCCTAGCTGAAAGATCATCATCAAGGATAGTGAGTTGTCCATTAACAGTAGAAGTTGCAGCCACCCTTGCTCTTCTCCCTTGGATCAATGTAAAAGCTTGACCTGTAAGCAAATCTAACTGGGATTGTCGAAGTCTCAGCTGTTTCTGCAATTCCAAGCCTTCTACTTTGTATTGAAGAGTCGCATCCTTGAAGATTAGAAAGAATCAACCACTAAGAGTACAAGGATACCAAAATATAGACAAGGAGAGAAATGTCAAGCCCGCTAAACTAAAAAAACCACCAGGCATATTGCAAGCAAAAATCCCTATTTTTTTGGTGAAGTGAAAACTTCATTGTTGAGATTTGACATTCATTAAATCAAAGAAAAGCAAGTCAAAAAGACCTACTAGGATATCTATATAGTAAGACACAAGGGTGGTCAGGATTTCATAAGGATCTGAGTTTGATGGGGGCAGGTGTGCGACAAGGATCGCTTTAGATGTTGGCTTGAATTCCTCCATTAATTTCCATCCCTGCCAATTAATTGGGCTTCCCATCCGTTACTCATTACTCCCCATGTAATTAAAACACTTATTATACTTAATTCCTTTAATTATAACTTAATTCATGAAAATAACCAAAACTTTCCAAAAAAATAAAAGAGAATGCCAATTTGGCTCTTTTTAAGCTTTAAATCGAATTTAATCAGAAAACTTTTCCATTATTTGTCTCAGTTAATTGTCCAAGCCCAACGTAACCCACAATACTCGGATTCACCCTATCTCTCTCATTTAAGTTATTAGCTCACTAAAGAAAAGGAAAAATAACCAAAATTTTCTAAAACCGTACTGGCCTTTTAATTGTCCAAACCCAACGTTATCCCCCAACACTTTTCGGATTCGCCTCATCTCTCTCATTTAGTCATTTTAGTTAGCTCAAAAGAGAAAAGGATAGAAAACGGCGAAAACTCTCCACACAATAACGACCAAAAAACAATACTCCCTCAATACAATAATGCCAAACCATTACACTCTCCGTCTCTCACCTCTATAAATCCCCACTAGTGCTCCTCACCATTAAGATGTTTTCACTTTTGGTTGTTTCCAAATCTTATAAATTCAACATCTCTTCTCCACTCCACTCTCTCACCATTGGAACCAATGCTCTGCTCCGGATTGATTATTCTTTCTGCTTTGTCTCTCTTAATTCGGTTGAAAAAATTTGTTGGTGGAGTGGAATGTTGGTTTTTTGTCTTTAATAGTCTAACACATTTCATTTTCCAAGTAACAACTTCTATAGAAAATAACGAATCAACAATTCCACGATCTCGACAAACTTCACACTTGAACATAGTAATGGAAAATCAGGGTCCGTGTCACAAGGATGTAGAAACCCATTAATTTGTTTTTTTCCTATCTCAGTTTAATCAGGGTTGTGTTAGACTGAGATAGGAAAAAAAAACAAAAAACTATTAAAGACAAAAAACGAATCAACAATTCCACAATCTCGACAAACTTCACACTAGAACATACCGATGGAAAATCAGGGTCCGTGTCACAAGAATGTAGAAACCCATTAATTTGAAGAAGAATAGTGTCATTAGCATTGAATTTATACTACTCAATGCAAAGGTAATGGGAAAAAAAATTATACTCTTGTTGAACTAAGTGGTTAATGATATATGTGAGTAGGACGATCTAGGAATTTCTTTCGGTCATTCAGGATAACTGTGGAGTTTGGGTTTTATTTACATATTGATGGTTTTGATAGAAGCTATGTTGTCATCAAAGTCACTAACATAGAAGACTATTGTCGCAGGTTTTGGCTTTCTTATACGCTTTCTTCTAACAACAGTGGTTATAACTTTACATTACATTTTCATTTTAAGAAACGAATTGTCAAACAAATACTACACAGAAGATGGCTGGTCTCATACTGCAGAAAAGGTTACATCCCCTCCAGTTTGCTCAACAACGAACAAAAAAAAAAACACTTGTGTTGAAGAGGCGTATTATTGTGCTAAAACCATAGTTCGGAATTTCAGAATTTTCGGAATTCTGACAAATTTAAAAACCAAAATTCATTAAATTTTGACCCTTATTACATTCGGAATTTCGGATGATTTCGGAATTTCGGATATTTCAACTCTATATTCGGAATTCCGTTTTTTTGAAAAACCAAAATTCCGGGCGAAATTCCGGAGTTTCGTTCGGAATCACGAACTATGGCTGAAACTCATTTACTAATAACTCAACTAATCTAATTTTATGGCACATAACACTTTTGAATTGCGTGCCACATTGACTCCAATCATGTTTGATGTTCATAAACCATATAAATTGGACCAAAATGCCGTCGTGATAAACTATAATAATTGATTAAGGAAATGGAAAAAAAAAAAAATTACAGAGAGAGTTCGGATGGAGAGAGAAGATTTGACTGGAGCTAATCCAATGAAGAAGTGGTCTAGCTTCTTCGTACTGAAATGGCCATTCGAAACTATCTGGATCTAATTTCTCATGTCCTTACATCCCTAGTTCGCTTAATACATTGCATAGTTTCGCATTTTTTTTTACCAATTTTCAGTTGATGTATTATTACCGATTTGTGATTTCAAGTTTTGATTCGAAAAGGCGGGTGTCGTCATGTGCTTAGTCACACAAACCGTGTATATCACCTATCGCCTCCAGATCACAAACCTCGTTCTCGCGGTTTCATAGCAAAATCGCGCTCCTTACCCGTGATACAACAACACAAAAATTATTTAAATTTAAAATTTAATCTTCATATTTTCTTAAGTTGAGACTACTAGTTTTAGTTGGCTTTAGAGTTTAGAGATTTAGGTGGTTTTGGGAGTTAATTTTCCGATGTTTTTCTGGTTTAGCAGGCCAATACTACAGAATTGGAGATTAATTTAGGTTTTACTTTAGGTCGGCATAAGGACAAATCAGATTGACCACGGCTGAAAGACGATATTATCTTTATTTAAGTTTTTATCAATTAAATCAAAATATTGTGGCTATTGGGGAAAACTCTCTCGTGACTTTTCAAGCACACTCATATTTTATGTTAGGATTAACATGAAAATTTTAATTTATTTCATGTTATACTAGGAGTATAAAAAAAAAACCGTTAACCCATCATCCGGTAGGGTACCCAGTTTTCACCCGCCACCAAAACCCGCACCGACCCAAAAACAGACCCGCCCCGCCACCGTTTTTACGCGGTCGGGCTATGGGTGTAGATTCTATGCTCAAACCCGACCCGTCAAGCTGCACGACCCGCACCGTTTCAAAAGTCGTTGACCCAACCCCGTTGACCCGCATAATTTCAAAACTCTAACTCTAATATTTTTGTATTTTGTTTATATTTTTTTTTTAACTTTTGTAGAAATTTAGGAGATATGAACACAAACTTATGAGTTCAACATCAATTTCAAATATTCAAGTTTGAACATTGGGTAAATATCAAAAGTTCAAATTCAACTTTTGAATTTTGGAGAAGATGAATCATTCATCCTTGTATTAATTTCGAATTCTTTTAGTTTATATTTTATTGTTTTGTACCATAGATCCTCACTCTCATCTTCATTTTATCATGATATGGAAAATAATCAATTTACAAATAAATCACGAGAAAGAAGTTTCAAATTTGTATATATTGTTTTGGGTTCAAGTTCAAGTTTTTTTTATTTTTGTTTATTTTTTATTGATTGATTCCATTTTTTTCTCTATATTGTGAATTGGAAATATATTACTTACAAAATTAGAAAGTTTTTTTTAGGTGAAATTGGGATAAAATGATAATTTCCACCGACCGGATGACTTCGCCAGCGTAAGCGGACCAATGGTAGGGTGATGGTACTAAGACATGACACTTCAACCCCCCCCACCCCACCCGTCGGGAGACCGATTGGATTTGTATCCCTAGACCGCCCGCCCGCCCATCACTACTATTTGACCTGCGGTTGACCCGACCCGTCCCATATTACACTCCTATGTTACACACATGTATAGTAGTGCTTGTATATTTGTTGAACACATGCATATTGGTGTGTGCATGTGTCATAGTAGTTTTTGCATGTTTGTTACACACATGTATAATGGTGTGTGCATGTATGGTATACATATGCATAGTAGTATTTGCTTGTTTGTTATGCACATGTATACACATATATAGTGTTTGCATGTGTTATACACATGCATAATGATGTTTGTATGTGTGTTATACACATGCATAATGGTGTGTGCATGTTGGTATACATGCATAATGATGTTTACATGTGTGTTGTACACATGCATAATGATGTGTGCATGTGTGTTATACACATACATAGTGGTATTTGCATGTGTATCATACTACTACTCCAAACTTAAAAATATCATCGACAATAACAATATCGAAATCAAGATAAATCATACAATTAATTAACACAATATTCGAGGATTTGAAAAAGAAATTCAATTGTTGTTCAATTGTTTGTCAAACCGGTACCGAAATCGACCTAATTATTCTTCAATTATCAATAATCTATAATTGAAAAATGAGAAAAGTGTTTGTCAACTAACTCAAATATGAAAACAACTAGATCTCAAAAAAAATTACAAGTTTCTAATTGGTTTTTTTTTTTTTTTTTTTGCTAGATGGAGAAGAAAATAAATGTTTTATCATATTTTAAATCCCTAATCACAAATTCACAACAATACACAAATCAACTAGCTCAAAGATGAAAATAATTAGATCTCAAAAATATTTTACAAGTTTATAGTTTGAGTTTTTTTTTTATAGATGGATAAGAAGATCATAATTGGTATTAATAAAAAATAACTTGCTGATGTTAGCCCGAAAATGTCTTTATAGCGAAATTATTAGTGATAGATGCTGATATCAGTCCGTTTTTGTCCTAAAACCGTAATTATTGGTCAACTACACCTAAAATTGAAATTATTAGTCAATTTATGTGTTTGGGCCTAAATTTGTGATTCTGAAACCGCATAGCGGACTGATCGAGTCAGCAAATGAGTATGCTGCTACCACCATTCGTAAACATAAACCACAAAACAGAAATGAGTTGAAGGCAAGGCCCAAAATATCGATATCAGTTAATATATCGGTGTACCCAAAAACCGATATATATCGGATATATCCGTTTTTTTTGTGACCAGTCCAAACTATCTAAAATATCGGAAATATCAAAAATATCGGATATATCAGTGGACATAATAGCAACATTTATTTATCAAGAAAACCATAAAAAAAATATTGACAAATAATTAACCACAATGTCATAATCTAATGTACTCAAAGTCTCAAATTACAAAATAAGATAAATAAGTTACATCAAGTCATCAATACATAAACGAGTGACGTGGCTGGTCAACTTCCATACCCGATTCTTGAATCCTAACTACTTCACAATACTCTACTCAAGTGTATACAGAGTTATACCCACCGTCGAGAAATTGTCGAACATGCCACTCATATTTTTGTGTTGGAAATTCTAACATGATTCCAATTCGAGGAGTGTTGGTGTAACTATACATTGGGTATAATGCAACAGATCAGTGCGGTCCAAATGATTCATAACTTGGATAGAGTTGTCCATATGTTGGTTCAAGTTGTGGTGTGCCATAAGGTTGTTGATCAACCCCCATTCAATATCCATATGAAGAACCATATGACGCACTACTTGCAGGGTGATTGATCATGCTACCAGAAGAATCGTTATCTCGCCGATATACATTGTGCACATATATATCGGATATCTCGCCGATATATATCGGATATATCAGATATTTTGGAAATTTCAATATTAAAAATTGGTCAAAAAGTCAACCGATATATATATATCGATTATATCGGAAATATCGATTATATCGGCGATATAAAGTTTCATATAAAAATTCCGATATATATCGAAAAAAAAATAGTTCAATATTCGGTGGATATATGTCGGAAAATATCGATATCGGTGTACCAATTTACCGAGATATATCAGCGATATTTTGGGCCTTGGTTGAAGGTAACAAATGTGGCGGAACAGAATATCAATTGAATCTAACACTTACCAGTTGCCACTATCAGAGACGGTTGTTTTGTTTGATATGAGTCATTCAACACAGTTTCTTGACCATTAAGGAGACTCATTCTACTACTTTAAAGCATGGACCAAAATATCGCCGATATATCCGATATATATTGGTATTTTGGTACACCGATATCGATATTTTCGATATATATCCACCGAATATAGAATCCTTTTTTCCCGATATATATCGGAATTTCTGATATAACGATATATATCGACCGATATATACGATATAAATTGTTGACTTTGACCGATATTGTTGACTTTTACCAAATATTGTTGACTTTGACCGATATATTGTCGATATTTCCGATATAATAGACAATATTTCCGATATAATCGACGATATTTCCGATATATCAACATACAAAATAAAATTTTGACTAGTCACAAAAAAAATGGATATATCTGATATTTCCGATATATCCGATATATATCGGTTTTGGATTTAACCGATATATTCATCGATATCGATATTTTGGGCCTTGCTTTAAAAATAATTAATATATGAAGCTACTACTATACAGATATGGTACCCACGTGGGATCTACTGAATTTTTTTTTAAATTTATAAACTTTAAATTACTATTTTTTTTCAAAAGTTAAAAAAAATAATAAAAATATGAAATGACCAAAATACCCCTACATCCATCTACATTTCACTATTCACCAACCCCCATATATATATATATATATATATATATATATATATATATATATATATATATATATATATATTATATATATATATATATATATATATATATATATCTTTTCCTATTCCAATTCATTTTTTTCAAAATGGCTTAGAAATACAATAGAAGTTTGATCTTAGCAAGAATCAAACTGGAGAAACATCAAACGTTGTATAACACTAGAACATTCCTAAAAAATATGCCATCTTATCAAACGTCCGTTTATCAAAAGAAAATCTTACCTAAGCGTCCCATTCCCTTTTTTAAAATGTTAAATGCCGTAGTGCAATACTTGTGAATTATTGAGAAGACTAATAAAACTTTCCTTAACGCATACTCAACAGAACATTATTGCGGAGAGATAGAGAGATATATGAATGCGGTGAACCCTTTCATTTGATTTGGCTGCGGTAGCATAACTATTTACGGCTGTGATTTGCGATGGCATTTGACTCTTTTGCCAAATACTCTCATAGGACCAAGGGTTATATTATTTTTTTTCCCCCTGAAGAGCTATGTAGGACGGACACAGACGCAGGCATTGACGCGGATACAGACATAGCGACTCAATTATATCTCAAAAAAATAGTACGCGAACACAATAAATGATGTGGAAATTAATTATTAATTATTAATTATTTTTTATATAAATTAAACATTAAAAACTAATTTAAATGTATATATATATATATATATATATATATATATATATCTTTTCCTATTCCAATTCATTTTTCAGTAAGAATCAAAATGGCTTAGAACTATACAATAGAAGTTTGATCTTAGCAAGAATCAAACTGGAGAAACATCAAACGTTGTATAACACTAGAACATTCCTAAAAATATGCCATCTTACTCAAACGTCCGTTTATCAAAAGAAAATCTTACCTAAGCGTCCCATTCCTTTTGTGTCGAATGTTAAATGCCGTAGTGCAATACTTGATCATTTTGAATTATTGAGAAGACTAATAAAACTTTCCTTAACGCATACTCAACAGAACATTATTGCGGAGAGATAGAGAGATATATGAATGCGGTGAACCCTTTCATTTGATTTGGCTGCGGTAGCATAACTATTTACGGCTGTGATTTGCGATGGCATTTGACTCTTTTGCCAAATACTCTCATAGGACCAAGGGTTATATTAGTTTTTTTCCCCCTGAAGAGCTATGTAGGACGGACACAGACGCAGGCATTGACGCGGATACAGACATAGCGACTCAATTATATCTCAAAAAAATAGTACGCGAACACAATAAATGATGTGGAAATTAATTATTAATTATTAATTATTTTTTATATAAATTAAACATTAAAAACTAATTTAAATGTATCATAATTTATAAATTCAAAACTATTTAAGAAAAACATCCACAAGATTAAGTTACATATGTGTTAATCAAACATTAAAAGCATGTTATAAGTTTTAATAAAACAAGAATTGTTTTGTTTTTTAAACATTATTTTGTTTTATTTTTTCTTTTCGAATCAAATATCCGCATTCTAACTATGTTGACCGCATCCTGACCATGTTAACCGCGTCTGCGTACGCGGATACAACCCATTATGAAGTGCGTCCATGTTTTATAGCTAAAGAGATGTTGAGATTTTACAGATCCCCTACAATTATAGGTTTATAACCTTTCATAAATTATTATTATTATTATTATTTTTTTATATATATGGATTCATAAACCACTTTTATATCTTCCTCGCTCTATGATAGAGTTCAATATATTAAGTATAGGAGGAGTAAAAACAAAATGTTCATTGTTCTCGCCTTGAGATGAGAGTTTTGCCAAGTAATCGGCAGCTCTATTTTCTTCTCGGAAAACATGAAACAAAAAAACCTTATTAAAACAAAGCATCAATCTTCTGATTGTAGCCACTAGATTGTCAGGGTTATATCCGTTGCGTAGACTATCAACGAATTTGAGAACCAAAATCTCCATCAGATCATTTAAGTACCAATACAGTTCTCAGCAGAAACACATTCGACCTTAGCGCCAGCTGAAATAGGTTTTTGGAAAGCTGCACTACGATGATGGATGATAATATCTCCTTGGGGATTGGATTGCTCTGTTTATCTTGTACTGTTTTTGTTCAACTTTTTTTAGTTTTCTATGTAAAACGTCTTCCAATCACAAATTCACAAGATGTTGCAAACCGTATTGATGCATTTCATACTCCTTTTCATGAACTTCATTGCGACGCAAACATTATACTTTCAATGATACATATTCGAAATTTCAAATTGAGAAATGTCAAGCTTGTCATTCAATCATTTTGAGTGTGATATGTGGAGTGTTGACAACAAGGTATAAACAAGCCCATCCATTTTTTTTTTCTTCTGTCAATCCATGGACCATGTTCTCATCTTAGCACTTTCAAGTTTCAACAACATTTCCCAATTCCCGAGTCAGTAGAAAGATAAAAAAGGAAATTCTTGGTTGATTTGTTTCGTACTTGGGCTGTTTGGCATATTCTTTTCTCCAGTTTTCCTTGGCGTCCCCAAGAGTACTTGGATTGCACGGTTAGGATTATCAAAATTGGGCCCAGAATATCTGATTGGGACCCATCGGGCCCATATATTCTCAAAACAATTGACAGTCCATAATAAACCGCTTCAAATTCTTCCTGATTTCCAGTCGGAACGGTAAATTTACCTACCGATTGATAATTCTAATTGACTACGCCTTGACTACCAAAATTATATTGACCTAAATTCATAATTTCTTTGCACCATAGAGCCAGTTAGGAATATAATTCTAACGATTGAATCGCCTACCCTTTGTAGGATTCTGTCTTTTGAATACAACCCCCGGTTCCCAAATATATGAACCCTTTTTCACCTGCCATAGTGGCTCCGAAATACATTGGGTGTGTGTGCTTGGAATACCGGATTTAAGAGGTGGGGAGGGGGATTCAGAATATATTTCTGAGAATTAAAAGTCATCCCGTTTGGCAACCTTTTGTGCGCTAAAATGGAAACCCAACACCTCAAAATCAAGGAATTGAATTGTAAATTTCTATTGGGCAAAAACTTGAGATTTCTATATCTGAGGAATTTTAATTATTTGAAATCACAAGTCTTGGAATATATTTTCAATTCCAAATCCAAAAGAAAATTCAATCTCGCCCAGGTAAAAAAGTAAAAACTCAATTCCCTGAATTTAACTTCATAGATTCTTTAAACAAGTGTACTTAGAAGTTTTGAGGTCATTCTTGGAATTATACATCTTTAAAATAGGGAGAACAATTAGGAGCACCAATTCTCAGTTCCTCATGTACGGTGCATTATCATGTCTAGCACAACAGGCCAAACAGAACGTGTAATTCATTAATTCTCAATTGTCAGTCCATACTCCATACTTGTTCCAAAGAGAAAAGTATACTGACAACAAGTGAATGAAAGAAAAAGAAGAAGATATCCTTTCCCTCTCAATGAAATTACACAATCCCCAACATTGCGAATTCAGCTCATTTCCATAACCAAAAGCTATTCATATACAATAACCATCCAACGGTATATATTATTTTCGAGGAAGAATTACAGTATGTAGAGATCACCAGAATCATCATGGTAGAATGGTAACCATGATACAAATATATATATATAGTGTGCGAGGAAAAAGCGCAAAAAAAGAAAAAAGAAAAAAAATGATATGATCATCATCAACCTACTTTGATCTTCTTGGACGAGTTAACAAGTGGAACAAACACAGAATTCAGATCTCTTGGAACGTGGAAAAACAACTGAGTAGCCACAGTACTAGTTGATTTACGCTTAACCGGTCGAGGTTTTCTTGGAGCAGGTGGACATACTAATGGTGTCTTTAACAACTGGTCTTTGGACTTTGGTGTATGACAATCTTCTTCTTCATTGATGCTTGAATTCAGATCCGAAACTTTAGAACCATTGTCGTTGTCTTTGGTTGGTGTAATTGGGCTTGCTTTTGTTCTTGTGAGTGAAATTGTTCTAAGTGGTGTAATTGGCCAGAATTCTTCTGGAATCTCTAGTCCCATTTTGGATTATATTTCGTACGTGCGCGAAAATATAAGCGCACCAAGTATAACATACAATCAAGAGACAAGAAGAAGAATGAAATGGTGTGATGATATGAGATATGAGATATATATAAAAGAGAGAGGAGGAAGAGATTAGAGATGTGAATGATTGGTGTAAGGATATAACACAGAAAGAAAGAAAAGAGTGGGGGTATGGGAAGTATAGAAAAAGGCCAAATAAGGAATAAGATAATAGAGTTTAAGACAGCCTTAACTACGCTAGCTGTTCAAAGTGGTCGCGCAATAGTAGCGGGGGGGGTAAGTCTAGTCTGGCTCTTGCTGGGTAGTGCATCCTGGTTCATGTTGTTCTGGCCCACATCTAATGTCTCTATTATGAATTTGTTGTTACTCTTTTTTTGGTTTATTCTGAATTTTGTTTGAGTATAAGAATTTTAATTACAGATGTTAAAATTGCTGTGTATATAGTATCTTAGCTGCATTCTGTGCATTGCATTGGATTCTATGATATATGTAATAATGAAGATTAATGAGTTTCTATTTCTAGTTTGTTTGCCTCCATTTACATGGAAGTATCAAATGAAATGAAAAAAGAAAAAGAATCAATCTACAAATAAGTACTTAATTCCATTATTCAAACTGGGTACACTAAACTACATCGGCTGACTCCCTGTACTATGCGCGACAAGTAGAGTCTTAAGATAAAAATGTGCATATAATATTATAATGGCACAAAATCTACTAATTTAACTAAACAACTTAGGGCTGTTGAAGGCGAAAAACAATTAGCTGTTAGTGTTATTTGTAAAGTAGACTAGCTTCATTCGTAAGGTTAGAAATTTCAAAATGTGCTGATTTTATGGGTTGATGATCTTCATGCTGCAGTTAAATTTTTTTTTTTTTATTTGTTTTTTAAGGTGTTTCCTTTCCTTTCCATTTCCATTTTGTTTGCGCAACCAACCGTCCTCGCCCGACAGGCCAATAAGCCACCACTGTTTCCTTTCCTTTTCAATTTTGTTTGTGGCCCACTAGCTAATAGCATCTCTAGGTAGTGGTAGCATACTCTTCAAATTTGAAGAATGCGACCACAGAATCTGGTAGCAAATTTCGACCAACTCTAGGTGGTCGCAAAATTCATTAGATTCGCCTCGCAGCGACATTAAGATGCTGGCGTCTTGTACAATCTTAATGTCGCGTGCTATGTTTTTATATAATGTCGCTACGACAATCGGACTTTGTCATTTTACAAATTTTTTTTCAACTCACCACTCTAGTTAATAGAAAAAAAATGAGTTAAACGACGAATCGGCCTATAATAACCAAACACGATGGAGTGGTGGCGGTGAAGAAGAAAAAATAGTGCATATGTTTGGGATAATCCCGGTGGTGATCTAGATGATGAACCAACCACTTCCCGAGTCGGAAATCAAGGAGTCGAGGTCGACGATCCATTGGCCGCCTTCAATATCGCAAGTCGATTTTGAATTTCTGCGGAGGCTATTGATTTCACCATCTTAGGCGGTGTCTAAGAGGTTTCATGATAAGCATGTCTCAAGAGTTGTTCTTGAACAACAGGTATGTATTTTAATTTCATAAATTAGTAGTAGTAGTAGTTAATTTTAGTAGTTCAATACATTATATTTTTATTTTTATTTTTTAATTTTAGTTTCATTTTGCGTACATCAGAGATGTGTTATGTATCGGGTTCGGTGCACTCCACGTGCGCTTAAGACGTGGTGGGATGATATTAGGAAAGTCGGTGCACTTGACCATGTTAAAGATACAATTTTAGCAACTCCATTTGCTTATCTAGTTGACATCCCTTATAATAAGACTGACATTCAGGGAGTTATTAATGGTTTAGTTGAGAGATGGTAGGATAGTACACATACTTTTCACTTCCCTCAGGAAGAGTTGGGATACACTCCATTAGATTTTTGCATGATATCTGGTTTAAGTATAAGATTAGGTAATCCGTTAAGATGTAGCACTGAATTCTAGAGTTGTGCCCAAATGATGACTTTCTTTCCTTGTCTGACCGAGGAGTCATATGGCGATCTTTGGTGTTAGATTTTCGGTATCACGGCTGCATACATTACACCGTTGACTACTGATTCAGGATTGTAGTTTTTGATAGATTATTTGTCACTTGATTCCGATGATGGTCAAGCACATGTTGATGAGTATGTAAGAGCTTTATGTATGTATTTGATGGGTGTCTTCTTTTTTCCTTCTGGCCATTCCACGATTAACTTGGGATATCTAGCTAACTTTGAGCACTTGCATGAGTTGGGCGGTATTGATTTTGGTGGAGCCATATACTGTCATTTGTTGCGTTGTTTAGATAGGGCTTCTCGGTGATCGATGTTGTCAGTAGTCCCCAGATGGGAGGGTTTGTCATTCTCTTAGAGGTATGGTTTTATGAGTATTTCCGTGCTGCAAATCCTATCCTCACAGAGTATACCGATGAGAGGCCTAGGCTCAGGGCTTGGCACGGACCTTGTCGAGCTCGTCTGACCAGTGAGATCAGTCATAACATAACTTCTGTCCGAACCCAGATCGAGCTTAGCACACATGCTTCTATTGTTTGGAGGCCTTGGAGGACATCTGTGCACATCGGCGCGAATGACTGTAGATATGCATTGTTCATTTCTCATAGGAGGATGGTATTCACTTGTAGGAGTGATATGGAGTGGTATTTAGGGGATAGATGTTACAGACAGCTCACACCATGCTTTGGTATCCCTCCTGATCCGCCTACCCATGTATCAGAGGCTAAGGACATGACCTTAGAGCAAGTTATCGAGAGTAACGTGCATTGGACTTGGCTACAGGCTTCTGACCTAGTTACATTGCAGACTTATGAAAGCAAAGACTACCGTTCATCGGGTTTAGGGTGTCTATTGGTCATTTGCTCCCAGCTGTAAGTCGTACAGGCAACATTCATACGGTTAACAATTTGGGTGTCAGACGTGAATTCCATATTGACCAGCCGTCACAACCGACGTTTCAGCCGGACACGGTACACATTTGTTCAGTACGAGATCCCCTCGGTCGAGTGGCCTTGGGTTTTCAGTTTGAGCGATCCGAGTGGCCAAACGATTTACCGACCCATTTCTTCTATTGATGCCACTTTCGCGTCGCATGCATTAGTTAGAGCGACCTTGGACATCTATCTCTGGTAATTATTTTTATTGGTTTTGTTTTATTATTTTGGTTTATTATGAAAATGTCATAAATTATTAATGAATAATTATTTCAGGATGACCTACGCATGAGATATGAGACAAGCATTCGTGTAAATGATGGCTTGCGGCTCCTCGGTATTCGCTTCTGATGTTGAGAGAGAGACTTCTTTCCTGTGCTCATGTGGATTATGACGATTTGCAACGCCAGATTGATGAGTTTACTGTGCTCGGATTGATCGCACAAAGGGTGAGTTCATCACAAAGATGGGACGGAGAGTTCAAAGACAAGGACAGTCGAGGAGGAGTTCACGACAGAGGAGGCGTATGTAGGATAGTCTAGGAGGTTATTGTATGACGATTATTATTATGTTGTGTGATTTAGAATTGTTCATTTGATCATTTTGATATGTTGTGTGATTATTATTATGTTGTGTGATTTAGAATTTACTTCCTTCGATTTAGCAAATGAATTACAATTTTTATTAATAGAACGACAACTAATACATGATTGCAAAAACATAAAATAAAAATAAATAAATAAAAGATAACTATTACATATCACCCTTATTACATACTACTAGAGTTACTCTAATTATCAAGTCAGTCATCATTTTCTTCATCATTGGCTTCTTCGTTGTTGGAAGCTTCATTTGTACTACTTGCTCCTTTTTTTTTTTTTTTTTTTTTTTCATATTTAGCTACAATTGCATCTTGTTTTAGCTCTAAAACCTTTCGCAAACGAGGATTGACATTGTCGAGTGACATTGCTAACAACCTAGTCTCATTTTCCTCCTCTCTAACACGGAGTTTTTCTTGCTTCAAAAATAATTTTTTTTGTGTCTTCTCTTGCTTCAATTTTATCATACTTTGAAATTACTCATTTTGAATCTCTTCTTTATTTCTTCGACTTTCTTTAAAAGCTTCAAGAAAATCGTCCATATTTTTAGCAGTGGATGCAACATTACCCTCAACAGTAGAAGCAACTTTCTTGTTCTTCTCAATTTCTTTGCTCTGCTTTCTACCGACTGACCTTTCCAAAAAACCTTCGGTACTGCTAGGATCGTACTCCGAGTACAGTGAAAGTGAAGGGGTAGAGTAAGGCGTTGAAGGGGTTGAGGTTGAGGGTGAAGAATCGAAACCTTCAACATCTCCGGATCTTGCTTTCTTCTTTGGTCTTGGAGCAAGCGTTTCGTTGCGTAACTGAGTTCTTTGCCACTTTGGTGTATTTTTTACTAGATTATAACAATCTTGCCATATCCATGGTTTTCCAGTAGTAGCCGCATAAATTGTTGCTGCGTCTGAAAGCTACGTTTATTAAAAAAAAAAAAAAAATCAATATCAAGTAGTATATAAAACGAAGTATAAACGAATCTTACAATGTCTTCATGTCCCCACCCGCTTGGAGGTTGTTCTTCAAGCTTTCTTAGTATAACATGATATTTGTTGAAGAACAGTAAAATAATCGACCAACGTTGTGAGACTCCCTTCCACTTACGGTTGCGGTCAAAATCTTGAATTTGATTCATTCTAGCCATAATTCGTTCTCAATAAACTTGAGCCGATTGATCATTCCCTACTATAGGATCTTCTCCAATTTCAATCCACGCTCTAGTAAGAGCAATATTTTCTTTATTTGTCTAACTTGAACCCCTTTCTTGTTTTGGTTGTGATATTGAGAGTGTTATGTGTGAAATGGTTGAGAGTGTTGTGTGTGAAATGGTTGAGAGTGTTGTGTGTGAAAATGAAGAAGGAGATGAGTGTAGATATAGGAGGTAGAAATCCGGCCGTTTTTTGCTCGTTTTTTTTTTTGGCCCGTTTAGAGAGTGGCGACGCCGAGTAGGAGGCGCACTACAGGTAATGGCGCGACTTTGTTGTGGTCAAAGTCAAAAAGTGGCGCGACATTAGTACTGGCGCGCGACATTACTATTATCGCTCTGCATCCGCATCCAAATTGCCAAATTTGCAAACAAACAGGTGATGCGACCACAAATGTGACCACTTAGAGTTGAAATTCCGGAAAATTCCGACGCATTTCTTCAAATTTGAAGAATACGACCACGAATGCGTCCACTAGAGATGCTCAAATAATCCTATCGCTTAAGTTATTCTATATTTATCTAATTATTTGAAGAAGAAATTATGGACACATAAGAAAAAACATTCCACCATAGTACGTACTCTTGGCCTGATCATTATGGATCTAAAACCCAGATCTGAGATATGCAAAAGCTGCTCAAATCACATGGTTTTGGTGGGCGAGATGTTCTTTGTTTGTGCTGCTCCCTCTATGAATCTAAATATTGAATGATAAGAGAAACATAGTAACACAGTAACATGCTCTCCATGTGAGTCAGGAATCAGCATACGAAAATAGTATTAGTTTGCTACTTTTTGTCCAACTGATCTTGCTTTAAAGGGGTTGCTTGGAAGCATGGAATCGCAAGTTACAATTGTGATTATTAGGGAAAGGCGGTGGACTGGTGAGCAGTTAAAGTGAAAAGGCATTCAACATCTTCCCGATTTAACCCGGGTTCAAGAATCAACTTAAAAGGGGCATATTTAATTAACAAGGAACTCAAGTTCTGTTCCTAATCTTATCGTAGTGCTTGGACTGTACGTTAATTATTTCATACAGATTAACGACAGTAAAAGTTTTAATATTGTTAAGGACATTGCTAACACGCTACTATGTAGCAACATATATTTTTTTTGAAGGGCTATGTAGCAACATATTCACTCTGACGCACATCATCTTTAGCATGTAGACATAATTTGCCCACTATTTTGCAGTCATTCATGGACCATGCATTTCGTGTACTAGCGTGGCTTGACAGTAAAATCACCTAAAAATGACTGCAACAAATTGAGGAAACATAAAATTTTGAAGCTCATAAAGAGAATAAAAAATAACCTCATAGAATTCGGAAAGCAAAAGGTGGTTCATAAATATAGTGACATGATAACGGCTATGTCAGACTTCCAATTTTACTTCATGCGTGGAAACAAGTATCTGACATCTCGCTGGCAAACGAAGACAGGAGTATGCAGCCAGGAATGGGGTTAGCAAATTATTATAAAAACGAAATTTACCAAAAATTACCCTTTCAAGAACATGGGACAAATGAGTAGACACCAGTTGACATCATAATAACCATGAAATTGAGTGTAGATGAAGCACTTTTTGGTCCACTTTTTCTTTCTTACGTTTACTTTATGCATTAAAATAATAAGTTTAACCAGGACATTTACTTTATGCATTAAAATAATAAGTTTAACCAAGACGACTGATCTGAAGAAGAACACGTACCGAATCCAGAAATAGGAAGGAAGCTTGCATCTTCTTGGATGGATGATTAAGTAAGCTAGACTCATCAGTGGATTAAGTGTGCCATTACCCCATAGCAAGTTAGCAACATTTAGATCACTACATTTTTATGAAAATTGACCTTGAGATCCATATTGATAAAGTTTCAAAAGATTGATGAATAATCCGAGGCATTACAATAGGTCCACTCTAGAATTTTTAATTGGGTTAACTAGTATTACCCCCCCCCACTAGATTTGAATTAGGATTTTTCCTCTACTAGATGGAAAATTAGGGTCTCCTCTCTAAATACACACACAAAAAAAGTCAAAGTGGGTTGACCAAATTTTTTTTGTGTGTATTTAGATGAGAGACCCTAATTTCCCATCTAGTTGGGGGAAATCCTAATTGGCTCATCTAGTGGGGGGTAATACTAGTTCACCCTTTTTAATTTTGAAATCAAATTCCACTTTTCGTTCTCAACCATTTTAACTTTGATGTCCTTTTGGTTTGTCATTGTCTATTGTCTCATTGACATTCAAATTAAGAAATTAGTGGGGTGGTTAATATTTAATGATGATGAGCTGAGGGAGGGGGTTGAACAATTCATGTCACTTTCATTGTTCTGTATAACGTATGCTTGGAGAGTTGGAGAAAGAGATAGTTTGTTTAAACTAAATGGAAGGTGAAGGGGACTTCCACATATTACATATATAGCATCCAATGAACTTCATTATTGAAAACCATACTATTTGATTGATATAAATTAGAAGGTGTGTAGTTGGTTTAGCTCTAATATGCACCACATGCCTTGATGCCTCTAACATCACTACCAATCTACCGTAGTTACAGCTCTAAAACCCACCACATGCCCTCTAACATCAGTGCCCATTATGAAAGCAAAAGTAATTTAATTACTGTTTTGACAATCCTATATTCCTATTGTTCTCCAGAGGTTCTAAAGAATAGCACCTTCCGATCCATTGTAGAGGAACATTTATTCTTTTGGAGAGAGAGAGAGAGAGAAATTAGTTGGCAAGAGTATATATGAAATTCAACTTCTGAGCATAACCGCATAAGCAATAAAAGGGTAAATGGTGGAGATTTAAAGAAGGTGAATATCGAATCAGGGAAGGTCAGTTGTGCAACATAAAGGCATCCCATGTCTGACAGAACCAATTAACTTAGTAGATTAGTTTGCCAAAATAATCCAAACAATTCATCTGCACTTCTCAATGCAAGATGGAATGTTTGACAAAGACACGCCCATTATATCCAACTTCATTTGTTTGTTATCTTAACATCCAACGGTCTTGATTCTTCCTCATCTTGCAAATTATGTTCTTAAGGTAAAAAAATATCCATTTTTTATTATTTGGACAAAATACAACAGTAAACTCAGAGTGTCACGGTGAAAGGAGGCACATGCCATGTAACATATTACAAGATCCCAAAAAGATTAATATAAAGGATATTTAGATGAAAAACATGATTAGGTTCCCCTACTTCCTATACAAAGCAGTAACAGAGTCAATGCTATTCTTCTATATAATTAGCAGTGAGCGAGTGATCCAAGTAAACCATTCAATTACCGAGGAACATGTTGGTTAGTACTTAAAATAAAAAAGATTCATCACATTTTTTAGGCTTTAAAGATCTAGAACCACACTAACACACATGGAGAATCCACAAAAGTGACAACGTTTGGAGTCACAATGACATATAATCCGTAATGGTAACATCATGTATAGTGTTGATCACTCTAATAATATAATATATCACGGTACTGGTAATAATAATATATGATAGTCTGCTAGCAATTGCATGTGAGTGAATGATCCCATGCTTCTAGAGAATGATCATGGAGTGGACCTAGGCATGGGGGTTGATATGATGCTTTTTGAAGGAATGTTTATGTCTAAAACATCAATTGCAGTTACAGTTGGAGGGGTATAGTTCTCTAATCCACACAAATTTTCTATAGGTTGACAATGTGCGAGCTAAGGAGCAACTCTATGTTAAGGAGTTGAATTAGCACTGATGTATAACGCACCTCTCCCTTTTTGTAAGCCACCTATTGTGCCTGCTTCGTGATATCCAAATTGATCCTAGTTCTCTCTCTTGTGATCTATCATTCTATCCTCAACGGCTCTACTCCATCCCTCGTTTTTCTCCATCTATTTTCCATTTTCTGGAGAAAACAATTTTCTTTGATTTGGAAAGGAAGTCACTTCTTCAGTTTTTAACAGTCTCCATTCTCAAACTTTTATTCTCTCTTGCTTTCCCTGGAATCCTATTCCATGAACCAAATACAACCAACATTCAATAAGCAGAGCTGTAATCGGGAAGCAACATATTGGTAAAAGTTAATTCTTGAATTGAAATCATTTTTCACATAAATTTCATTCAAAAAAATGAATGAAAAACTCAAAAACGTGTGGGTATAGAACTATAGATTAATTCAGATCCGGTCCGTGTAATTGTGGAAAATGTAAACTTATATCCAACCCGGCCACTCAGTGATTAGGGTCCAAAGTTTAATATCCACAGTCCAAAGTCCAAACCAGATGAGGACTTGGATCAGCTGCATTCCGGATCAAACCTGCAAATTTGAATTGTATATGCAGGAAGGTGAGGCCCATCTCTAGATTGCACATGTCAGAAAATTATAGCTGACTATAAAATGTAGGATTTATTATGAATACACAGGACAAAAGCTCCCCTCAAGTACAATGCCATAAAAAAAACAAAGATCCAGACTTTCATTGGAAGGAAATCTAATCAAATCGTCGTAGTTTGGAATTTGGTCTTGGCAGCAAACATTTTGTTGATTTGCCTCATTTTAGGAGGGTGTTGACGCAAGAGTGAATTTACCCAACGGCAATAGCAGATCACATGACCGAAGAGTGTAAACAACCTGCTCGAAGGGTAAGCCCGCACTGTCAACTGTTTCGTGCAAAGCCCTTTCTAGTGACTGTGACTGATTTCTTGTTGTTGACCATCCATGGATTACTCAAGCAGTCAAGCCAAGCCCATACACTGATACACACCTTCAGTTTATTTCCATTTTTTTTTGTTTGGTAAGAATATATTAAAACTTTAAAAAAAAGTACAAAAGGAGTTTTGTATAGGGTGAACAGCGTGTTGTCCCCTATTTCTTGCTCTACATTTCATAGCTCTATCCATAATAAAAAAATGGCATAGTGTATTTTCAGAAAAATCCGAAAAAGAGTTGGAAAGGGTCTTCCATTTACGTAGCCAATTTGGTCGACCAACAGTGGTGCACACCTCATTTGTCGTTAAAGTGACACCATGTTTGGCAAGCAAATCCACTGTAAAATTCCCTTCCCTCCATATTGTAGTAATCTTCCACCTCTGTAGGCTCTCTGTACACATACTCCATCTAAGCTGCAACATCCATGGAATATCTCCACTATCGAAGGCTCAAGCTGCCGCTTCTAAATCAGTTTCGATCCCCAAGTTCTTCCCAGTGCCGTCTCAACACCTACAATGATAGCCATACACTCCGCTCTGAAGTTGTCACCCTGACCAATGTTCATAATTTCTAATTACGATAGCATATTACTCATAATTTGTTTGTGTACCACAGCGATCCAAGGTCCCAAATTGATCTTTCATTTGCACTGTCTGTTTCTTCATTTGGGCTTGAGCATATATGTGTCCAATGGACAAACAATTATGAGCAAGGCTAGCTAGGGTTGTCTCTTGGATTGATTTTGATTTCAGGGCTTACGTGCGAGACATTCAAGCTCAAGTTGGGCTGTGTAAACTCCTACACGATATTATAAATATGAATTTTTTCCTAACTCATATACCACCAGCCAGGAAGAAGCCTCAAAAGTTATCACAAATCACAAGGAGAATTTGCGGGTTTTATGCGATTAAACCATCCAGGCCCATTTGTTAAAAATAAAAACATACAATTATACAATTTTTGTTCGGCTTTCCCTCTCCACTATCTCAAATTCAATGTCCATGGCTGGCCTGCAGCTGCTAGTGGCGTATTAAGGAATGCTTTGTTGGGTTTCTGTGCACCAATCAGATGGGGATGGGGTTCTACCATCGGAATTTACTGCTCGATCTGTGAATAACTAGTATTCAACTAGCTGCTCAATTGGGATTAACAAATGTCATCTCTGAAACTGACTCCCAATATATATTTCAATGCATTACAGGGCCAAACAGATTATACCATGGGAAATAATATCGATACTCATGGATGTTCAGGAGGTCCTTCTCTCTCACACTTCATTTAAAATCAAATGAGTTTACAGAAAAGGAAATTATGTGGCTGATGGTCTTGAAAAACTTGGTTGTTCTTAGGCTAATACTAATGAATGCAGTCACATAATCACATTTACCAGCATTCTTTGCCGTTTTGTTTTCCCAGCAAAACTCTTTCTTTAAAAATAGAAAAAGAAGAGAAGAAAAAATTAAAGGGTTAGATAATTGGAGAGGGCATCAAGCTAAGTAGCTACTACAAGTAATTTAAATTTCATCAATACTTGATCAAACATTCAAACTTAAGATGTGCAAGAAATATTATCCCAGAAAACTAATACACATTCAGAAATTAAACTAACTATAGACTATTAGTTATTGATAGGAAACAATTGCTGCAACAAAGAACAAAATGTGAATACAAATAAGGCGTAAGCGTGGACTAGACCGCTCTCATTAAGGCTGTTTCGCGTTTGTTCTATGTGGAAACAAACCACACAATCCCAGGATACAACAGTCGCAATATATCAATCACCAATGCTAACTGCACTTGGTACGGTTTTAGTTGAGGTCGGTTAATCAAAAAATTATTAGTTCGAATTGTTTTTCGGTTTTATAGAAATAATTCGGTTTGATTTTGCATCGGTTAAGCATTGGGTGTCGATTCGGTTCGTGTAACACCTAAACTGATAAGGTTGGTTCGGATTTCGGTTTCAGCCCAAAATTGAACCTAATCGACCCATGCATATCCCTAACTTTTAGTTTCTCCTAAGTACATAAGATTGCAAGAAAAAACTTTCCTTTAACTGGAATTGTAAGAGTGTTTAGGTATACTTTTCAAGGCATCTCCAATGAGGGCATGATAAGCGCCTAAAGTGTTTATTTAGCCTCCTAATAATGACCCATTTAGACCAATTATGTGAATAAATATAATGAATAAACATTAATTATTTATTTTTGTAGGTTTTATCTTTTATTTCGTGAAATTTCAGCAAAAACTGACATTTTAGCAAGGAATATGGTGTAGGCTAAGCCTAGGGGCAAAAGAGAAGCCCAAGAAGGTCAAAGTCAAACTTTAAAAGCAGGGTCAAATGCAGGTTAAACCGGAGTCAAATAAATCCTTATACGTGAAAAGGAGAGGTAAAACTTTCAAATTGCTTATCTTTTAAACTGTAAGTCCGTTTGAGGCGTGTGACCTATCAAAACGATCAGCACGACGAGTTCTACTCTATAAATTGTCACAAGACAATATTTGATAGAGAAATTTTGGTCAAAATTCCGTAACATGTCCGAATCAGCAAAAGTTAGCCCACAAGATCTATCCGTTTAGGGTTTCTAATCTAATTAGGGTTTATACCTCCTTTAATTTGGGACCTTCTAGAAATCAAAAGAAGTTAAAGATGGTTGATTGAAGATAAAGATAAAGAGTTTTACTCTATCCTTCTTCTACTCTACTTGGCTCCTAAAGAATGTATCTAGTTATGATTATAACATTGTATTTCCTCCCATATATTCTCTATAAATAGGTTGGGGACTAGAATTTTTTCCATGTACATAGTTTTTTAGGCAATTTCAATTCTTAGTTTAATTCCATTTTGTTTTCCATTATTGTATTCTTAAGTAGTTTTATTCATGTCTTTTATTATGTTATTCCATTCCATTATTGTTTTTAGTCCAATGATCATGAGCTAATCACCCCATAGCAGGGAGTTAAATGAAGCATCCGTGAGGACTTGATCAATTAGTAGATTAATTTAGAGTTGTTTCCTTATTTTATTATGGCCTTCCTCGTGATAATATAGAGACAGGATAGAAAGTAGGCGAATAATCTATGAGTTGCTAAGCCCATATAGAGATAGAAAGACTTAGTAATTCTACATGCCTAAATTCAATTGACATTAGAGCTGTCAATGGATTGGGCTAGGCCCAAGGCCCAATTGAATCCAAACCAATAAGATAGGGATTTAGATCTTAAATATTGTCCGATAAGACCATTGGGCCAGTTCTAGATATACTCCTATCCGGTCCGATAACAGCTCGGTCCGAAAACTAAAGTAGTTTAGTTAGTTTTTTCAATTAAATACTAGTACATTTTCAACTATTAATATACATAAAAAATTTGAGGCTTTGTGGATTAGTGATGTAGTGCCACCCATAAAATATGGGTTCGACTCTTGCTATACCCAATTTCAATTTCTTTTTTGATAAATCACAAAAAAGTTAACTATTTCCATATAATCTTATCAGACCTAGGCCAGGCCCAAATCCGATCATGTCCAACAGGGCCTAGGCCGGGATTAGACCTTCTAAATGTGAATATAATTTAGGCCGAGGCCTAGACATAGGTGAGTCCTGTTCAAGTCCGGCCCATTGACAGCCCTAATTGACATAGACACAGAGAATTGAATCTAGGAGATTAGTTTATTCAAACATTAGGTTAGTTGTAAAGCAATTGATGTTGAGTAAACATGTAAGCTGTTTGATTTTTTTTTTTTTAGGTTGTAAAACAATTTGTAAGTTGAATCAAATCATACACAGATGAGTTCTGCTATCATTAGGTTGTAAATCAATTGGTGTTAGAATAAAATATATGTGTTGCAAACGATTTTAACTTAGTCTATTAATGAAGTAATCTCCGATGGTTAAGTTCTTCTCTCCATTCTCTTATCAATCTTCATACATCTTAGTTAAGTTTATTTGCTTTACTAGTATAAAGTCCAATCAATCAATCAAATCCCACTCTCATTATTGTATATAGCTTTTTCTCTTTCTTAATGACTTGTGTTTATTTTCACCATGTTAAGGAGTGCTCGATATCCCTTACTCCATATTTCAATTGATATTATTTTAGAGAGTGTGGTTCATACTTTGATTAGAGGTGTGTGTTAGGATAGACTAGTTTAGTTAGGGTGTGCTCCATCTTTGCCTACTTAGATTGAATTGTTTGTTTGGATTGCTATTTAAACTTCTAATCAGGGCACAAACAATATGAGATGTAAAGCTTAGATCCCGCCCTAATCTCAAAGATAGAGAGAGCGAATTTGTGGACAAACTTGTCCACAAACATCTACTCTTGATTGGGTCAAACAATTTGTGGGCAGATAAACAGTTTTTCCGGGCAGCCTCTCCACCAGTCAACACTTGAGGTCTTGTGGACAGCAAATAGTTGCATGTCCACAAACTTATTTTGTCAAAAATACCCTCCCACTAGGGGATACAAACCATAAGTAATAGCTATTAATTTCTTAATCAAGTGGAAAAAATTTCATCTCGGATCGATGCACATATTTTGAAAAAGATTTAGATGGTAGTCCAAGTGATGCCCTATATTGAGTTCTAAATGTGGCATTACATGATTTTAAAACTCTGACGTTGATAAGCATCCGAAATTATACAATTACCCTTTAATATCATTTTGTTTGGGTCAATAATTATGTGTTTAATAATCTATCTAGTAAAAAGGCTTAGTGTGGGGGTCGCAGGGCCCCATCTGGCGGCTAACATTGTATTTCACAAGTTGTGACATGATACTTTCAAGTGAGCTCAAATAGTGTGATGGTAGACCTACAAGTCAACAAAAGCTGTTGGGTTTGGGTCTCTGGGTAAAAAGAGGGTCTTTTTATTGACTGTTCATCGCCGGGCCGTAAGCACGGGCAACTCCTAGTATCTAATAAAAATGCTTGGTGTGGGGCCCGTAGGGCTCCATCTGGTGGCTACAAATATATATTTCTCACAAATTATAACATGACAAATCTAAAGTCATAGGATATGTGCAGTTTAAAATGTTAATTTGAAAGAGAACTGAATCATTGTTGAATTGATCAACAATAGCTGTTTTGTGGGCTGAGCTTTTATCATTCGGTTGGTTGGGGTTCTTTTAGGCATAATTTGAAATGGGCTATATACTAGTGTAGAATAATTATAGTCGGTTTTGCATGTTTTGCAAGTTTTGCAAGTTTTGATACTTAAAATAGTAAATTTTTAGCAAAACCGACATTTTAGAATGTTAAAAGGCCGAAAAATAGCTTGGAGCAAAAGCCCTTTTGACATAGTGATTATAGTTCAAAAGGTGGGCCAAGTCAAGCCCTAGCCAAATCGAGTCATTCCTGGGAAAAACTAAATCAAGGTGTTAGACAACAACAATGAAGAGTTTGAGCATAAATGAATAAATTGTTGATTTTTAGTGAACTAGGGTTTCAATTTAGATTTTCCATGGAGAAATTTGAACATTTGCGAATTAGGGTTTCAAATTAGGTATTTGGGAATAGAAAATATGAGAGGGAATGATTTTTTATTGGCATGTGAAGTGGTTTTGTTGGTAGGTCATATGGTGTTCTCGTGTTTTTGTTGACTTGACTTGATCGGGAGTGTGTTGACTATGCTGACTGTGCAAGAATTTGACACATCTCAAAATTAGAAATTCCATATAAGAAAATAATTAATCCACATAAGTCTTTCGGTGCCAGAAATGAACTGGAAAAATGGAACTGGATGCGTTTTACAAGTACAGGGTTAAAATTGCCTGAACTTTAGTGGGGTAAAATATGCATATTTGCCTAAATTTTCGTGGGGTAAAATAAGTGGTAAAACTTGACAAGTTCGAGGGTAAAATATGCATATTTGCCTAAATTTTCAACAAAACCAACATTTTAGAATATAAAGAGGCCGAAAAATAGCTTGGAGCAAAAGCCCTTTTGATATAGTGATTATAGTCCAAAAGGAGGGCCAAGTCAAGCCCTAGCCAAATCGAGCCATTTCCGGACAAACCATGTTAGACAGCCAACAAAACTTCAAATCACTACAACCAAACAACACTTTTGTGACGGCTAGGAGGCGTCAGAATTATTTTTTGTGACGCCTACAAGGCGTTGGAATTTAGGCGTCTGTGTTGGTGTCAAAAATATTTGTGACGCCTAAACTGCCGTCATTAATTGACATATTTATCGACTTGCATGACGCCGTCACTAAATATGCATTACTAATGCCTGTACACCGTCACTAAATGTGCATTACTAATGCCTCTACGCCGTCACTAAATTTGCATTTTTTTTTTTTTTTAAAATGCTTACTGACGCCTGTCAGGCGTCACAAATTATTATTTATTTTAAAAAAAAATATTTGTTTTTGGTTTCCATCCTAATATATATTTATATTTTTTCCCCCCCTGAAATTGCCTGCATAAATACAACCACATAAACCCCAAACACATAATATAATTAAGACTTTACAAGCAATTATACACAAAGAAAATCTTAGTATATATATATCACTTAATGAATAACCATCACCAAAATTTGACTAAGTATATATATCACTTAATGAATAACATGTAAATTAAAAGATATAGATGTATGGATATAGCATAATCTACCAACATACTATTTCAATATAATTCCTATACAACAACTCAAGATCACATCTTAAGAAGCAAGAGCATGGGGTCCTTGACGATTCTCCTGGCGGTCTCGCTCTAAAACATACACCTGGACCAAGCCGGGCAACTACGGATCTTCGGTGATGTTCATTTTTCCTTCATAAAAAGAAAAAAAATTATTTCAACTAGACCTTAGTCAATACAAGCTAAGGAACCACTAAAACAAACTATTGACTAGTCAATATACACAATTTTCACTAACCGTGCAGTCGTAACATAATATACTCTGCCACATGCATGATTTCACAAAAAAAATGAAATTTACTAGCATTTAGACTGTTAAGAGTAGAACCTTTTCAGCATTCCTAAACCTCTAAAATTCTGACATGTGAACCATCTAAAACCAATAAATGAGCACGTCTAGAGTAGGACAAGGTACTTAGGTACAGAAGCCACAAGGCCATACTACAAGAATTGACCATTTTATTTTAGGATAGCTATTTAACCAACTGCTCATATTACTAGTTAATGATGCCTTTGCAACTTGAACTCATGTTTCATAACCACCCACTAAAAAGAACCCAGGATAGGATGCTAACCACAAATCTCTCCAGCACCGGCACAAGAACCTCCAAGTTGCAATCTGGGAGACAGCAAGTGATTGCTTCCCCATTATTTTACCGACCCATGAGAGAAACTATTTTTAGTGGAATTATGAGATGCAAAATACCCTTGAAACAAATAAAGGAATGTACAAACCTTTCTGTTGAAAGGAATGCAAGAAGCGATCTTTGCATAAGCTTCAATAATCATCTTCTGCTTCACACTCTCCTTTGCAATGAGCAGCCTCATCATCCTACATCACAATATCAAAACAGTTACTCTAAGAATCCTGCATGGGCGATTTTCGAAACAGAAGAGATGTCTCCTTACAATGACAATCATACTACAAAAGTAGTTACTCCAACAAAATTACATACCATGGCAACAACTTCCCCTCTCCAGATGTCTCACCAACTCCTTGGTTGGCCAAAAAGATGGAGCACAGGAGCGGTATTACATCCCTGCGACTCTTTTTTCTTTCAGATTCTCCGGAAGCAAGCACTGAAACACTCGTAGCTGCAAGTCGTGATCTGTGAGAGAAGCCATAGAGAATTTTACTAACCAACAATTTGACAGATCCTTTCCTAGTATGACATTTTAACTAATTAAAAATAAGTGATTAAAAAAATCTAATTGATTAAACCAAGTGGAAATAAATGAAGATAAATATAAAATTTAGAGCAAGCATACTTAATCCATAGATATCTATAATCTATATAAATTATCACAAACAGAAAACTACAAGTTTCAAACTGTGAAACACGAAGCTAAAAATAATTACTGTTTTTTATTCTTCAAACATCGTAACCTTCTCTCGCTCACTTGACATTCAGTTTTATTCATTCATATCTAGGATATACTAGGGCTATGAAAGTAGACTGGAACGCTGCTCCCTACTCACAATATATATGAAGATTGCAAAAGGATTTCTGCACTCGATGGAGGGTCCTTGTGGGAAAAGTGAAAAACCCAACAAAAAGAAAGATTTTAGAGGCGACACTGGTTGTATTATACTCAGATGCCAGATCTGACACATGACCGATAGAATATAACCATAGGACACATTTCAAGAAATAGAATATATGTTTGAACCTCTAAGAAAACATTCCACCAAACAACATTTTTTTCCAATGGAACTTTCACCATCAATGTTTCAAAGTGCTATTTTGGGACCTAAGGTAATTTGCTGCAATGAATCTCAAAAACCAATTTATGTAGTAGTGTTAGCTTGGGATTATAGAGGGTATCGTTGAACATTCAAAAACAGATAAAATTCTACTGCAGCCCAGCAACACTTCCCAACCAGTAAAATAATTGAGGCCAAAATCAACAATAAGAACTAACACCCAAATCAAAATAAAGCATACGATAACACTAAATACAGGATGCGATATGGGTGCTGAACCCAAGGATATAATTCAAATGTCAAAGAACTTGACACCAATACTTCGAATATACATGCTCTAAGCATGTGTTGTCAAGAGTTACAAGCAATATGCCGCATGCCGCATGACCAAGGAAGCTAGAAGTCTAACTTATCAACCATATTACGTTCAGTGCACACCCACCAAATCATAACAAAGTAACTATTATATATGAAACAACTAATGAAAACCAATTCCATAGCTTTTAATTGCACTGAGTAAATACTAGATAAACTAAATTATTTATAATAATTATAACAAGTCCATGATCTTTTAAGTAAAGAGTGTAGTAATTACTTATATAGTTCACTATGCCAATGCAATTTAAGGAAGTTAACCAAGTTGACCTTGCATATCCTGTATATAGGCATAGTATAGTATGTTTAGGGCTAGGTAAAGGTGGCCTTCAAAAACTATTTTAGAAAATTATAGATCTACAATGAATAGGATGGAAATGAAATGATACCATATGAAAAAGAGGGCACACATAAATTTAACAATTAAGCACCTTCTAATAAAGTTCACACATTACATACAATGCCAATGCAATTGCTAAAGTGTTCACCATCTGGTTATTAGTTTACAACCTCACCACCCCGTTAAATTAGGGAAGTACTAGCAGCCAAGTAAGAGAAGAAAATAAATGGCCAAGAGCCTTGGGCATAACGATCACCAAATTGCATCCACAAAACCCTCTTTGGGTCCTACAAGTACAAAGAGAACACAACTTGTATAACTCAATGAAATGGAAGCAAACCATCATTAATAGGAAATATATTATCCTAAGACACTTGCCGATGATATCTAAATTATGTTTGGTATGCTCTTTGGTTTGTACCTTCCAAACAAGAACAATTAAGTCATAACACTGAGATTGCATATGATAGAGTGATAGACCATGGGAAGAATAAATTAATTAATGATAATGTAGGGGATACAACCATATATTCATATCCAGACAACACCTCTTGGAAAAAGATTAATTAATCTAATCAAATGTGCCATAACACTCCCTAGCAAAGTACTAGTGAACTCAAACCCAAATGAAACTAAATGACAGTTCTTAGGTGAACCACTTCAATTAGCATAAAACTCTACTCAAATTCAATGAAGAATAGTTAAACTAATTCTTTTAAATAAACATAGACCTTACTGACATTTCTATTGCTCCAAGATCAAATTAACAACCCACCTAAACATATCCTATATCCATATATCCTCCAATATCCAATAATCAAATAAACTTCTACCAAATCCAATATCCACGTGTCTGTGTCGGACACATATTGCATGTCATTTACCTCGAATTTTGATATTTTGCCGTGTCCGACAATTCGTATCCATGTCCGACACGGGCGATCAATGTAACCTACCTTAAAACCAACCTAGGAAAGAAAAAAATATCATGAAACCAGCTAAAATCACCACAACTCATTTCGGTCCAAGAAGCCCAACATTTTCTCTCAAAAATTGTCATTGTAGCCTTAAAGCCCAAAAACAAGGGGCACATTTGGTGATATACATAAGTGAATTAATAGATGTTATCCAAACACGATCCATAATTACTTTCCCAAGTGTTCAATGCATAAGCCACTAAAGAATATAGGGCAAGATACAAAATGAAACTAAAGTAAAACATTAAAAGGAGCGCAGATGTTAAAATAAAACCAACATTCATGCATGCCCCAGATAATCTCTACTCTTTTTTTTTGGGGATAGAAGACAAGCATCTGAGATGATAATTGGACACACAAATCTCTAATCTTTCAGCAGGATACAAAATTAACTCAACAATTTCAATATTATAAACAAAACAACCAACTTCAGCAGAGAAAATACAACAAGATCGAAATGGGCAATAATGCTTTAATTCCTCAACCTAATAAATTTACAACCAAAATTAATTAAACTGAAACCAACAAACCAACAAGCATATAAAAGCATCTAACTTAGTATCTTAGAGGAGAGTGCCTAGCTTAGATACTTAACTATGGGTGTATCTGTATCAGGACGTAAGCACAGATGAAACTTTTACCTTCTGTTCTGCAAGCCAACGTTAAGTTTAAGTTTAAACTAACCAACTCAATCAAAATTCTAAATGAAGTGAAAGACACCCACTTCACAAAAATGAAATGAAATGAAAATTCTAAAAAACTGACAAGTCTAACTTTCACAATAGTAGTGCAGTAAGTCGAACTTGGAAACTATTATAAACAAATTCATTCAACAAGAAATTATAAACACTAGAAAACGAAATCAAGATTTGCAAACCCAAAAACCAAAATTGCGAAAAACAAAACTGATCTTCATAGAAACTAACACTAAATTATTGGAAAGATGACACCTTTGTTTAAGAAGAAGAATTTGAGATGAACAAACTACCTCCTTTAGTCCGCTTTCATCGAAATTTGGAAAAGATGAACGAAAAGGTGGTGGAATTCGAATAGATTGAGAAAGTGGAGAAGAGATCAGGCGGAGTTTGAGGGGGAAGTGGTTTCTCTCTGTTGTGCTAAAAAATTTTAAGTCGAGGAGAAATCGCAGAGATGGGTAGCTGACGCCTCATCTTGTCGCACACGCCAAACACGTGCCTTGGGATCTTTCTTAAACTGATGCCTCTTTGCCGTCACTTTATTTTCTACGAATTTCAAAAATAAACTAAACTATATTTTTTGACTTATTGTGACGCCAAACAACAATAATAACGGCAATTTGCCATCACAAATTTTATGACGCCTATTTGGTGTCACAAATCTAGAAAGGCACCTGTCACAAAAAAGGTGTTATGGTGTAGTGAATCCTCATATCTTTCGACTTAAGACTCCGTTTTAAACGTACGACTTATCAAAAAGATTAGTGCGGCAAGCTCTATGCAACGGTATATGGTTTCAAACGATTCGGTGAACAAAATTTTAGGTGAAAATTAGGACATGTTCAAACCACAATGGACTAACCATAATTAGCTAAGTTAGGGTTTTACCTAAGAAGGATTTTTTTTTCTTTTTCTTAGGCATGTATTTAGACATTCTTGGAAACCATATATAGAAACCTTAATCATAACTAAAGGATTGTAGATAATTCATTTTAATTGTTCATAGTTTGGAATTATAGTTTTAGCCTACATTTGGAGTTTCTTCTTCTTCGATCTTCAATAAAAACTCTTTCTTTCTACATTATTTTGATCGTGTTATTTATTATTTACTATTTTGAAGTAATTCTAATGATCATAGGCTAAGGGGCCATTTGTAAGACTTTGAGGTCTTATAACCTCTTATAAGATGTGGCCCAGTGATTTTGGACATTTTTTTTGTTTGTTTTTTGCCTCTTATAAGAGGCATTCTACTAGAAATGTCTTATAAGAGGCTTCAATTCTATAAGTACCAAAATTGGATCTATTTCAATTATATAAGTCTTATAACTTGAAAAATGACTCAAACACCCCCGTCCATATACCCCTAGCCTCATTTCTCTCTTCTTCATTTTTCATTATCTTATTTTCCAAATAGCTCTATTACCCTAGCCACCACTCGCTACCACCACCACCACCACCACTGCCGCCACTACCACCACCACCATCACCACAACCACTACCACCACCACCATCATTACCTCCACCACCACTACCACCGTACTATTAAGACTATCACCACCATCACCACCACTGTGCTATTAAAACCACCACTACCACCACCACCATCACTACCACCGTACTATTAAGACCAATATCATCACCTCTACTACCACTACCACCGTACTATTAAGACTATCACCACCACTACCACCACCGTGCTATTAAGACATCCACCACTTCTACTACCACCACCATCACCGTACTATTAAAACCAATATCATCACCTCCACTATCACCACCACCGTGTTATTAAGACCACTACCACCACCGCCGCCAATTAAGGTAGTTTCCTAAAATCGATATTCTAATTATCAAAATTGATTTGAAACCGAAAATCAAACTATACGTTTGTTTCAAATTAATATATTCAAGTTAAATATGATGTAAAGTAGGATTATATTTGTTAAATAACCATCTATAAGATGTCATGTATTTGTTTTTTCTATTTTTACAAGTGCTTATAAGAGGAACTTAAAATAAAAAACAAACCACTTTATAAGACCATCTTATAAGACCCTCTTATAACTTAACCCAAAAAAACAAATAGCCTTAAATCTCCATCATGAGGGTTATAATGAAGATTTGGTGAGGAATTCTTGTGTTTTAATTAGGTTTAACTTTTCATTGCATAGGGTTCAAATGTTTGATTATTTCATTGATTGATATCGAAATAGAGAATGCTATAATTAAACTAGAGATTAGTGTAGTAATTATAGAGATGAATGATTATCCTAGTCGTTACACAGATGAGTGATTAGTCTGGTCCACATATGCATTAGGATTTTACAATTCCCACTAGACACTATAACGCATAGGATGATATCCCCAGTGGAGAAATGTTACAAATTTGGATTTCAAAACTTGGGTAACTCAAACTCACGCCTCATATACTAGTGTAGAGAATTAAACTAGAATTAAACAATAGATTAGTGTAGTCATCCCTGTGGTTGAGATGCTCAGAAATCAATATTTTTTCCTTACAGTTTGAAACCTAAGAAATCTAGCTGGTTAGACATTTAGAACCACCAACATTAATTGTAATTTTTTCACATGACGGTCACAGTTCGTAACTTCGTATATTGATGGCGTTGTCTTCTAATTTATATTGTAATGGTACTAGTATAGCCCGTGCCGTACTGCACAGATACGCGCGTTTTTAGTGCTCCTGACGCGCATCCACCCGGTACTGCATAGATACGTACAATTTCGGCCCCGACGTGCATCCAAGTAGAAGCCTAATGAAAAAAAACTCAACTGCCCACCCAAAAAATCTAGCCAATTGTGTCAAATTTGGAGGCCCAACAGTTTAGAAACTCAACCGCAATTGTTGATTTTTGGGTGATTTTTAGATAAATTCTATAGTACTGATTTAGTTTAACAAATTGCATAAACCCTTAAAACACTTGGATTAGCCATGTCACAAGCAACATGAAATGTTGAGAAGGTATTTGGACCATAGAATAGAGGCCTTACGGCCTCCACACCACCCTTCTTTGTTATATAGATACTTGAAAGTTGCCTATCCCGTGAGGTAGGGGTGGGAATTTGGCCCTAACGATTCTAATCCGGCCCTAATCGACCCAACCCTAAGCCCTATAAAGCCTTCACAACTAAAGCCCTCACAGAGTTTAAAAGGCGGAATAATTCCGACCCTAAGGCCTTCTAGAGGCGGGGCTAGGGCTAAGATTCTCAAACATAGGCCCGACCCTAATTCAAATTTCTAACCAAGCCCTAGTTATAGTTTCACATTTTCACTATAAATACACGCATCTCATAATTGTCCAACTCTTTTGTTAAATATTTTAAATTAAAATAACATTGTCCTTTCAGTAATTTATCACTTACACCCAAGGTACTTTCAATAACTTGTTTTATATAACAAAAACTTGTCAACCTATCTAGCGGTCATGAAGAACAATGAGCACTAATTAATAAAAATAAGACTTTATTCCTTTGATCATCAAATCAAAGTCTAAAACTTATTATTCTCAATTTATTTTTCCACTTACTTCTTATAAATTATATTTTTATTCACATCCAAGCCAAGTCTAGAACTAAAGGCTTCCGTCTACACTATTAAAGCGAAATACATAGCAAAAATTTGTAACACAGAAACCAAAAAAATAATCTTTGTCTGAAAAATGGCATTTGTAAAACGAAGAAAATATATAGGCTCAACCCTAAAACCCGACCCTAAAGTCTTTAAAGAGGGCTTAGGGTAGGGTAAGGGCTTGAGATTTAGAGTTATGACCCGACCCTATGCTGACTTTAAGGTCGGGCCAACCCGACCTTAATATCTAAAGGTCTTTTAAATGTTTAGAACCGGGCTAGCCCAACCCGGCCCATTGCCCACCCCTACCGTGAGGTGAGGGTTGCACCATATATACATTCTAGCACCTCGAAAGTTGTTCAAGATCTAACAAATAAATATTTGATCTGCCAAATCCTAAGGTCACGGCTTTTTTCAGATTGTTTTAGATTGTTTGGATACATTTTCCCTAGGAACTCCTTAGTTAAGCGTGTTCTAGGATGGGTAGGTGATCTCTTGAAAAATTGTTGTCGGAATGAAAATGCCATAATGTTGGATGTTTGTGATGACTAAATAGAGACGGCAGTTTGTGGCAGATCATTGGATATAGTAACACTAAATTTTGCCATTTGCACAATAATAAGATCAAACAAAAACTCATGTTCGTGATTTTGAATGGAATCTCGGACTTTCGTCAAATATTTTAGTTTAAAAAAAATCAAAACGGTATCGAAATAATAATATAGGGTCGGAAAATGAAAATTTCATATTTTAGTCGGAAATACATCAAAATTCTATAGAATTCCAAAATAATTTGAGCAAAACTCAAAATTTGTGTTGTTTGACACTTAATGTGATTATATCGATTTCTTCAAAGTCACAAACCATGTGTATCTTATATTTCCATTGTATTCAGATCCTAATATAGTATTATATTTGGTTTGGGTTCGAACCCACTAGCATCAATGAGTTACCTTGATCTTATTTAATTTAATTTCAGGCTTGGCAATCGAAATAAAATAAAAAATTATTATTAGTATGTTAATTAGTTCATTTATAAAGCTTATTAACTTATAGATAGATGGTCCCTGATCCCTTCCCAGTTTCATGCATTCATATCAACTCATCATCGGCCATCGCCCACCAGTACAGCTTTTTCTTTTACAGTCCACTAAGTCCAACGTCAAAAGTCGAAATCCACGACCCAGACCATTGAAAAAGTGCTAAAAACTAAAAAGAAAGACAAAACCCACCGCTCGCAAAGCAGATTTAGTCAACGAAAGACCAGTTAAACAAGCTAACTAAAGGGTCCCATCCAGCTCATCAACTTTGACTCTTTCCCATTTCCAAACTATTTCTTAATCAAACCTGTCCCACAATCCAAGTACCTAACTTTTGACCTCATCAAAATTCAAGATCGGATTCCAAAACAAGTATCAAATCTAGCTCAATTTCAACTTCAATTCCAATAAAATAAACACCATTAAAGTACAACGAACAAAATTGAAAAGACAATAAAGAACAAAGACTAAAGAAAAGTAGGCCGAAGACCCCGAGAGAAAAAAAAAGTTATCCGTCCCATTTCCATTCCGAATTTTTCATTAATTTACATCAAACTTTTTCAATCTAAGTCAACATTTTACACTAGATTCCAACACGTGTCCCATATTATTCCTTAAAGCATCTGACCCGGCAGCTTGAGAATGACGGTGTTCACCTTCATAAGTTACAATCAGCATCGCTGGATCAGTTTGATCTCTTTCTACATGTTTCCTTGCTGGACATCCTCTCATTGTACTACACTTATAATACCCTCTAAAAAAAAAAAAAAAAAAACAAAAACTTAATAATCTTTCCTTGAGATCAGTGAAATCACTTACTTAATCAACAGTCTGAAAAAATGGATATAGAATAATACCGTGGGTAAGGAGAGCCCTTGATAGGTTTCTGACCATACTTTCTCCATGAATATTCATCAGCTGGAATATCAGCCATTTTCGAACTAATTGCAGGTACTCTTATCGTTTTCTTCACACGAGATTTCCTGTAAACAACAAGAAAACTACCTGTCAATAACACTCGAAACCTAAAACTTTTTGACCATGAATAAAAAACCCAACAGCTACTTCCTACTAATCTATGCTAAAAATACCTTCTTTTAGAGCAATGACAACGGTTGACGGATAGATGATCGGAGTTACATTTCTTCCGGCAAGATATAGATAGAGGGGGTTTCCCAGTCGTCGGTGCCGGAGTTGCAAAGAGTGAAGATGTACCTAATTTTCCATTTGACACACTACCTTCCCCGGTAATCGATGACATGAATGAAGAAGTATTAGAAGTAGAAATTGGTGGAGACATGCTAGAAAAGCTATCTTTACTCAAATTGGGTTTAAGGTTAGGATTTAAAAGATTATTATTAGGTTTACTGAAATCAAGTGTTAAGGTTTGGGTTTGTGGGTGTGACAGAATTTGAGGAAGAGTAAAATTTTGAGTTTGTGGGGATGAGTAATATTGAGGTTCTGAATAAGATGAAGTTGTTGTTGTTGAAGAAGAAGAAGGCGGGCCACGACGAAAGCGAGCGTGCCCTGAACGATTTAAGATGGATATAACTTTCTTAAATTTAGAAACAGTGAAATCTGTAATCTCTCTACAATCTAAATGATGAGTTTGATGATTTTGAGATGATGATGATAATGTTTGGAGCAAATGTTCCATGCTTCTTATTCCTGCTGTTGCTGCTTCTTGAATTGCTATCTGATCATTCATCTTTGTAAAGCCTAATAACTCAACTGCCATTTCAAGAGGAGAGGAAGAGAGAAGTGTTTTTCAGATGTGAATGGGGGGTGAGATTGAGGTTTATAATGTGTGGGATGCTGACCGGGTGAAACGGTTGGAAGTAAACTTGTTGGGTTTGGAGTCAAACAATCTGAGGGTTACTTTTAACAAGAAAACAAACTAGGGGCTGCTCCATTTGGTGGGACCAGGTATTATATTAACCAGACTTGTAGTTGACTAAAAAAACTTTCGATATTTTTCATACCAAAAATACAAATACAAGAATTTCAATAATGATTAATGATACGATGATTATACCAAGATAATTGCATAGCTTGTTTTGTTCAATACTTCAATCTTCAAAGTCGCAATGTTGCAAATAAGTTTGTTTCTTTCAAATGCTCTTTTGTTCAAAGTTCTATAATAGCTGATCAGCTGATCGTTACTAGTGATCAAAACGTTGAGTATTCAAAACGGTTGACAGGAAAATAATTTCTTGGTGGTCCTGTTGTTTGAACCATTGTGGGAATGCTGCCTCTGTTCATTCTATACACTGCCTGTTAAACTAGAGACTGTATGTGTGTATCTTGAACCATCATTTGAAATTATTTTTCCGTGTCAATTATGTACTCTCCTAGTCTCCTCAATAATGAACACTACCGTGAATCTGTGCATTGAATAATCAAATTAAATTATGTTGGCTGAAATACCAAAAAAATGTCAATAATTAACTTAACTGCCTTCAAATTTTCCATACCCATTTATCAATTTATGCTAACACTGCAACATTCCAAAAACAAAACCAGTTATCTAGGAGGTAGTATTAACTTAAAAATCCCATTGTATATATTTCTCTGGTCCAAAACATGTGAGCTCGTATTACTAGTTGGTAACGAGAGCACAAAAATCATGTCCTCCAGTATTACAAAAAAGCAAAATTGCGTGGTTTAGTAGGTAAACTAATCTTGACACGTTTGAAGGTATAGAATTATATCTTCATTGAAGTGACAACATTAAAAAAAATGTCAAAGCTTCTAGATTAGAGTACATGGTAAAAATTCATTGACTTTGGAAAATCTAACCTCCTAAATGTTTTCTAATTGTTTGACAAATTCGCTGATTAAATTAGGATAAAAATCAACGTATACACGACCGTTTGTTTAAAATATTTGATACATGTACGTGACTTTAATGTACATACTCAAACAAAAAAAAATGACGCAACTTGGCTTGTTGGTTGATCTAATCTTTTGGCTGGCAAATTGTCGTAACAGATTATTGCTGAAAACACTAGACTAATCCAAAGTTATTTTTTATATGTACCCGTACCAGATTATAAATTAGATCGAAGCCATCAATTTACTTAAGAAAAATTAATACATGACAAAGTTGGTGAAAACAGAAAACAACCCTAATCTGAGTGCACTTACTGAATCTCCATAGACCATCTAGAAATCTAATTATTTATGTTTTTAGAGTGGAAAGTTTAATTTGTGAAAATTACCCTTTTATCACTGAAATTTGACTTTAAACAATTATTATATCATATATAAGTGCGCATGAAATGCTATACGTTGATCGTGATTCAATTAGAGAAAGTGGAATACGCATGTGTCATGGAGATTGTCATGGAAAGCTAAGGGAGCAAATAGTGGGCTTTGATGTTATCATTTTTTTATTATCATTTTTATAAGAAAAGCAGATACAACATATGAGAGAGGCAATGATGAAACTGTAATATCTAGTAATGAAAAACAGTAATAAGAATGCAGTAAAGACTTATCACTGAGGATTGTGCTCGGCACAATTTCCTTAAGACGAAAAACGCCGCCGGTATGGTTGCCGCCACTGACCGCCGCACGCCTCGAGGATACAACAGTGGATGAGCGTGTCACCACCAATGACCAATGACCCACTCTGCGAGGAACTCTTAGCATACTCCGCACAAGTTTTTAATGTTGGAAAATAATGTTGTGTTTTTCGTATTTTATAAAACAGGAGAGACCTTAGTTTTATAGATCTCAAAAAACGCAACTCAAGGCTAGAGTCACGACTCCTCATTGGGTGGATTTGCACCCCGGCTGCGTGTGTGGGCACACGCCAACACTAAGGTTTTCTCGAGCTCCCACCTCCGAGAGCCCCCAAACCAAGGAGGCCTTGTGTGCGAAGACGAGCACCTCCTTATATCTCTACACTATCCCTCCATAAGGACACAACCAATATAAACTTAAGAGTCTTAAGTTTAGTAACCAATAATGGGACTAAAGCCCCCCACATTAGAGTGTAGTAGATACAAAAGGTCATGGGTTCAAACCCATGAGGACACAAATTCATTCACATTTCCAACAATCCCCCACATGAATGGAATTATTAAGAAACAGAAGAAAAGAAAAAACAAAACAAGAATGTCCGAGTATGAAGAAGTTATGAATGGGCTGAAGGTGTCATACGACTTGAACCTTCGCTTGGTGTTTGTCTGTCGGGATTACTAGTTGACCAGTGACCTTAGTCTTGAACTGTTCAACCTATATGTAAGCCAAGTCAACAGGTAACACACATAACTTAAAAATCATCATAGAGTTCCCTCGGTTGTGCTTTCAGATAGCCATGAGCTTCCTGTGTTTCATGAGTGCTCTAGAGAACAAGTCTATAAGTTCTCATAGGAAGCGGCTTCTACTTCCTCACTCATATAGGTGCCTCTATCAGGAGTGTACTGTATCATTACACCCCACTGGAAAAACCAGCTATAGAAAGCATTAAGAGTATTCACTCATCCTTTAAAAGATACAGAAGGTACTACTACATCATAGGGATGGGTACGAGTTTTTTCACTCTCGGTGTAGTACCCCCCACAAATCACGCAGATAACTTGTTTCCCCATTGAACCTTGATCCTGGGATCTCCATTCACCAAGGTTGGGTGTCAGTTATCGGTGATTTAATTAAATAGGCAATTAGTCTTTAATAGACTTTAGCTCCATCCCCCTCGATGTACTAAAAACCGACTCTCTAGCCGGGCCTTTAGTTAAAGGATCGCCTAAATTTTCTTTTGACCTCACAAAGTCAATAGCTATGATCCCATCTCTTAACAACGCCGCGACAGTGTTATGTCTTCAATTTAATATGTCGAGATTTCCCATTATAGGAAGTATTTTTGCCCTCAAGATAGCAGCTTGGCTATCACAGTTGAATAGAGACAGTGTGAAACGGGTTTAGGCCAAAGCGGGATATCCATCAAAAATTCCTCGATCCAATCCGGGCTTCCTCACTAGCTTTGTCTAAAGCTATAAACTCAGATTCCATAGTGGAACGGGCAATGCAAGTTTGCTTAGATGATTTCCAAGACATCGCACCCCGCCATAGTGAACACATAGCCACTAGTGGATTTAGATTCCCGAGAATCGCAATCCAATTGGCATCATCGTACCCTCCAAAGATATTTGGATATCCGCCATAATGAACACCATAATTTGAAGTATATTTCAAATATCTCAATACTCGATAAGAGCATCCCAATGCCCATTCTTTGGGATTTATGGTGTATCTACTAAGTTTGCTTTACGGGCGAAGCTATGTCGGGTCTAGTGCAGTTCATAAGATAAATGAGACCGCTTATAACCCTAGAAAACTCTAAAGGAGATACACCTAATCCGGTATTTTTTGTCAAATGTATACTAGGATCATATGGTGTTATGGCGGTACACAAATCAAATTGATTAAATCTTTTAAGCATTTTTCTACATAATGAGATTGAGACAAAGTAATTCCATCAGAATTATACACAATCTTAATGCCAAGAATGACATCGGCCAATACCCAAATCTTTCATGTCAAAATGCTTACTAAAAAAAAGATTTAGTCTTATTGACGGTCTCTAAACCGGTTCCAATGATCAACATGTCATCCACATATAAACAGATAATTACACCAGATTGTTTCTCAAATTTACAATAAATGCATTTATCCGCCTCATTAATATTAAAACCATTAGAGATTAGCACACTATCAAATTTCTCATGCCTTTGTTTAGGAGCTTGTTTGAGACCGTAAAGAGATTTCTTTAGCCTACAAACTTTTCTCTCAAGGCCTTCTAAAACAAACCTTCCGGGTCGATCCATATATATCTCCTCTTGTAATTCCCCATTTAGAAATGCCGTTTTAACGTCCATTTGGTGAATTATTTAGATTACGAGTAGAAGCAAAGGCTATTAACATTCGATAGATGTAATCCTCGCCACAGAGAGTAGGTATCAAAGAAATCAAACCCTTCTCTCGTTTATAGCCTTTGCTACTAATCTCGCTTTATATTTATCAATGGATCCATCCGCCTTAAGTTTCTTTCTAAATAACCATTTATTTCCAATAGTTTTACTACCGAGGGGCAACTCAACCAGCTCCCAAGTGTTATTGGTTATAATAGACTCATATTCACTTAGAATGGCCTCTCTCCAAAAATCGTGATCGAAGATGACATGGCCTCCGAATAGGTCCGAGGATCCTCCTCTACTAAGAAAGTAAGGAAATCAGGTCCAAAAGAGGTGTTAGTCCTAGGTCTTTTGCTCCTCCCGAAGTTCAATTTCATCTTCGCCAGAAGAATCTTCTCGAACTCTAGGAGCAAGTGTAGAAGAAACTCTGAGTCCCTCCCGATCTCTCAATAAATGGGAATTTATCCTCAAAAGACAAAAAGATCACTTGACTCAATAATGGTATTATCATCAACAAATTTATTTTTAGATTTGAAAACTAAAACCCTGAGGCACCGCTATTCCGTGCATACCCAATAAAGACACAATCTACAGTTTAGGGCCAAGTTTAGTCCTCTTGGGTGTTGGTATAGATACCTTAGCCAAACACCCCACACTTTAAAGAATCTATAAGTCGGTGTCCTATTTTTCCACATCTCATATGGAGTTTTATCGTGTCTTTAAAAGGTATCTTATTCAAAATATAACAGCCGTTAGCAAAGCCTCCCCATAGGTTCATAGAAGCCCCCAGAGCTATTGATCATTGAATTGATCATATCTTTGAGAGTCCTATTTTTTTTTCTCTGCTATCCCATTGGATTGGGGAGCATAAAGGGGCGATGGTCTCATGTACAATACCATTATTTTCACAAAATTTATTGAAAGGACCAGAATATTCACCTCCTCTATCAGACCTAACTATTTTTATTTTCTTGTCTAACTGGTTCTCAACTTCAGTTTTAAAGGAAATAAATTTAGCTAAGCTATCATCCTTACTCTTAAGAAGATAAACATGACAGAAACGTGAAGCATCATCAATGAATGTAACAAAATATTTATTACCTCCTCTAGTCATGTAACCTTTAAGATCACATAAGCCAGTGTGAATCAATGCCAACAACTCAGTGTTTCTTTCTACCTTTTTGAAAGGTTTCCTAGCATATTTAGATTCTACACATACTTCACATCTCTTATTTTCAGAAATAGTATTCTTGGATATGTTACCTAGATGCATCAGTTTTTTAATTGAAACATTATTAACGTGTCCAAGTCTACTATGCCACAGATCAAATGACTCAACCATATAAGAAGAAGTAGATGCTTTATTAAATTCAAAATCAGTTACATTGAGCTTAAACAAGCCTTCATCTAAATAACCTTTACCCACAAAGGTTCCCCTTAAGTCGTAACAAATTTGTCCGACTCAAAGACAAGTTTGAACCCCTTCTTACTTAAAAGGGAACCATAAACCAGATTTTTCCTAATATCGGGAACATAAAGAACATCCTTCAAATTAAGAACATTTCGTAAGTGAACTTCAAATTAGCAGTCCCTTTTCCTTCAACTCTAGAATGGATGAGTTACCCATGAACGGACTTTCTCCTTCTCCCGGAGGAGTGAAGGACGAAATGCACTTTTAGTGCCACGATGTGTTTGGTAGCCCCAGTGTCTACCCCCACCAAATATCATGTTACTCACCAAGTTAACCTCAAGAACCACAAGAGAAAAGTTACCATCCCGAACTACATTTGCTTGTGCCTTGTCTTTCTTCCCATCATTCGGACATTTTTGAATTTACAGGGGGCTATATGACCTCGAGATCCGCACACACACATAGCAATGAATTTCGTGGATTGTAAGGTTTCTTTTTAAAGTGAGGTTGGGACTGTTTATTCTTGTTAAGATATGGTTTCTTTTTGACGGGAATTTAGTTGATTTAGACTTAGAGGAACTAGCAGCGTTACCTTCAACCAAAGTTAGCCTTTAGCCTTCATTTCAAGTCTCCACATTGATTTTCACCTTCTGTTATCCTCCTCGATCCGAAGGTTGACGATCGATCTTCTAGTGTCATCTCTTTCTTCTTATGTTTGAGATTTTTTTTGTACTCCTTCCACGAGGAAGGGAGTTTCTCAATGATGGAAGCAACCCGAAGCCTTTGCAGATTTTATAACCTTCCCCGCAAAATCTCATGAATAATTATTTGCAGCTCCTCCACTTGAGAAACAACAGATTTCCCATCTTCCATCTTGAATTCTTTAAACTTTCCTACAAGAAACTTCTTAGAACCTCGTGATCTTCAAGAGCATACTTCTTATCAAGTAAACTCCACAATTCAGTAGTAATGCATTACACACAAAGATATACATCATACAAATCAAGGGAAAAGATCAAGTATATAATTTCTACATAAATAATCTTTCTTTTCCCATCTCTCCACACCACCGTAATCCACTGTGTTCATCTTCATTTTCATTGTAAATGGGTTTCTCAATCGAAATCCATTCAACCAGTTTCAGAGTAGTCAGATAAAATCTCATTTTCATCTGCCAGCGCTTAAAAATTCTGCCATCAAAAATTTCAGGTTTAACAGACTTACCACTAGGTTTCTCCATCTTAGCAGTATTAAGAACAGTCGAGCACAATACTAGATAATAACAGATCGAGTTTTTCGTCTTAAGATTGTAATATCTAGTAATGAAAAACAGTAATAAGAATGCAGTAAAGACTTATCACTGAGGATTGTGCTCGGCACAATTTCCTTAAGACGAAAAACGCCGCCGGTATGGTTGCTGCCAGCCTCAAGCGTACGTCTCCTAGGATACAACAGTGGATGAGTGTGTCACCAGCCAATGACCAGCTCTGCAGGAACTCTTAGCATACTCCAGACAAGTTTTTTAATCAGCGGAAAATAATGTTGTGTTTTTCGTATTTTATAAAACAGGAGAGACCTTAGTTTTATAGATCTGAAAAAACGCAACTCAAGGCTAGAGTCACGACTCCTCATTGCCTTAGTTTTGGAAAGAAGACCAAAAAACGCAAAAACAAGCCTAGTACTCGCACCCACGCGAAGCCCAATTGGGTGGATTTGCACCCCCCCCCCTGCGCGCGACGTGTGTGGGCACACGCGCACTAAGGTTTTCTGGAGCTCCCACCTCCCGAGAGCCCCCAAACCAAGGAGGCCTTGTGTGCGCGCGAGCACCTCCTTATATCTCTCTACACTATCCCTCCATAAGGACACAACCAATATAAACTTAAGAGTCTTAAGTTTAGTAACCAATGTGGGACTAAAGCCCCCCACATTAGAGTGTAGTAAATACAAAAGGTCATGGGTTGTTCAAACCCATGAGGACACAAATTCATTCACATTTCCAACAGAAACAGTATATCAAGTTATCAACTATCAAATATAATATTATTAACATTTGTTAAGATCGTTAATTACATTGTAATTGCATCTTCTAGGGAAAATTTTCGAAGATAGAAACACCAATCAAGACTAGGGGTGCCAACGGATCGGTTTTGGGTCGGGTCTTAGCAGTTTCGGTTTGAATTTTAGTATTTGCGGTTTTATTAGTTTTGGTCTCAATAGTTTTAGTATGGGAATTATAGAACCCAACCTAAAACCATAAAAACCTACAGATTTTTATCGGTTTCGGTTCTAATTCGGGTCTTTATTATCTATTATGATTATTAAACAATTTCAATCACTTAAACACTAAATTTATTTATTTATTTATTTTTTTCTACATGATAATATTTTATATATAATTAATGATGTATCAACAATCATATTTACATCAATTTATGAATACGTATCAATTATACACGTTAAAACATTTACAATTCATGTGATAATTTAAACTTTTGATATATAAATTAAAATAATCAAATATCTAACCTTATAATTTTGATTTTTTTTTAGGTCCATACACATATATTTGTTTTCTTGTATTAACTCGATCGTGTACACGTGCAATCACATATATTTGTTTCCTTGATATATTTTATATGCATACATATATATTTGTACATGTGTATTAATTCACATTTTAAATCGAACATGCGAGTACATACATCTTACAATTATATCTCATCACTAATTTTTATTATGAACATTATATATTGGTTTATAATAAGTGCGTGTACCACAATATATCAAATATGTATATTATATTTAAATATATACGTGCATAAATTAATAAATATAAAATGTATTAGTTAATTCATAATATACACGTTGACATTATTATTAACATCTATGATACACTTGTTTAACGTATAGTTATAAAATGTACATTTAACAATACACATTCATTATTATGCTATATATATTTAATATATTTTTACACGTAAAAAATATATTTTATATTATAATGTATGAGTTTGATTATCTTAAATGTAATATAATACTAAATTTTAAATATCGAAATCATAATAATCGGTTCCAGTTTCGATTCGAATACCCACGAATTTTTTACTATTCAATTCAACAGTTTCGATTTTTTATCGGTTCGGTTTTTAATAACCCATTTTAAATGGGTCTAACTTTTTAAAACCAAGAACCGAAATATTTGGTTTTAGTTTTGGTTCCGAGTAATCAGTTACCTGTTGGCACCCCTAATGAAGACATATAAAGTATAAACCTTGCTATTCTACTTCAAAACCATCCTATGTTGTAGGCTTGTAGGAGTTGTAGCTCCAGCTCCAGTGGATAATTTTAGACGAATTGTGTTCGTGTAATTTCTATTTTTACCAAGTAATACTGGAATTTCTAACAGAAAAATAAAAACTATAAGGAAAAAGGAAAAAGATAAGCAAATAAATGAAACACTAATATCTCGAGATTTTGAGAATTTAGGCACCTGCCTAAGAACTAAAGCCACTAATTATAGACGAGGGGCCACGTGAAGCTGTTTGGCTTTTTGTAAAGAGAAATAGTTGACTAGCTCTCTTTCCTTTAAAGTTTAAACTAAAGGAAACCGGATACAACCCGTAGCTAATTCTATCCATTGGATGCAAATTCAGTGATCCGATGACAATAAACTCAAAGCAGTTGACTAAGAATGATATATGGTTCGAAGACTTAAATGTCATAAGCCATCATGTGTTAACAAGTGTCAAGAAATAAAAGAAGTATGCGTTATAGTTGTTGCCAATTTAGAAGCCGTAATAAATGGAGGGGTATTGATTATTTTGAAGTGAATCAAAAGTCAACTTATTGAAACAGGTGATTGCCCATTCTAGGGTCAGACTCGACCAGTACAATTAGGAACAAACCAGGCAGCCCGCTAGCTGGTAAATGTGCAGAGCATTCGAGCTACATACTCAAAGTCTCAAACTAAGCTTGGGTCTGATAAGTCCGTCTGGGATAAATTTCCCGCGTCAATTTAAGAGCTTCGCTCATTGTGGCCGCTAGGGATTTATCTTTGCCATAATAAGTCGGGACTTGAGACTAATCGCCGCTGACTATAAAGAAGCAAAAGCGAGAACACTAGCCTAATAAAGAAGGATTCGATTGCTATATTCAACTTAACTTTGGTAATGAGCATAGATGTCCTGAGGGTCAGAAAATAGTCTAATTAAATTGAAAAAAAATACATGGCAAAACTAAGTTGACTTGAGAGTTAACATTATTTGAAAATATACAAATTGCCACTCAAAATAGTAATATCATCATATTTTATTTGTTTATTAAATTAATTTTTATTACTAGAATTTTTATTGCTAGAACGCAAAGTCAAACAATGCATGCTCAAAAGATTCAAAGTTACGTAATAGTAGAGTACAGAATAGGTGGTTATGTTTTCGTATTAAGTTATCAACTAGTTTTCTACGAAGTTAACATACTATTTTTATGTGAACTACGTGGAGAAGAGTAGAAAACCATCAGAAATTCAGACTCAAATTGAGTCAATCATTAAGAAAGATATTTGGAAACCAATATTATATGGGCACCGGTGTAGTTCATACTTTATAGTTCATTTGCACCGGTGTATATTATATTAGTTGGTTTGTGTCCATAAATTGTTTTTGTATTGAAAATTTTTGTTGTCCGAATAGGTGTACAATTCATATATTTTTTATTTTATTTTATTATGATAATCTTACAAAATTGTAAGATCTGGATCCCATTGACTTTGTCCTATGCCTTTAAAAAAATTGAAGCATACCTACTTGGTATGCATGTATTCAAACAGAATCCTCTGTGATTTTATTCTTCATTTTCATGCAATATACCATTCCCAATAATGTTGTTGTGATCCAAAATGATCTTGTGCTTGTTGTGTAGATTTGATTGCTTTAAAATTGTTTCTAATAAACACCTTCTTCCCAGCTTCTAGACATCTTGGTGGGAAGCTGGGCGCCTGGGCCACATGTGGTAGAGAAGAAAAAAACAAAAAGGAAAATCTAAGGCCTAAGCCCTTTTACTTTATTGGCCGGGGACTTTAATTTGTTATGTGGAAACTTCTAAACCCATTCATGCGCCTCAGCCTCACTCCTTCGGGATCATCCGCAAGGCCCATACAAGCTTCCTTGGATGTTTTGTTCAAATATTGCCACATGCTACTCATCTTCAATACATTCAGAAGTTATCAAAACAACATTATTCAACATCGATAGGTGTTTCACATTAAAAGGTCCAAGCCTTTGGTCCCGGCGAGGCCTTGTCGTTAGAAATGAACGATCTCTAATGTTAGAGCATCATCAACGCACTGTTATTTTTTATTGCTAATGTGACAGGTAGCAATTTCATTCACCAACGCGCTGCCAAACACCTGTTTTTATCTCATCAATTGTTAAATTTTCGACCAAAATACTCAGAAATTTAACAGTCACTTGCACGGGACAACTTTAGCCGTCCAGATGGTGGACGGGTCAGGTTTTGTTGTCCATAAGTTTTGGCATTTTTTTTAATAAAAAATTAAAACAGCTGTAATAAAAAAATTCATCATCATTTTTTGAATTTTTTGAAAGGGTCAAGCTTTGCCGTTTCAATGTTTTGATTTTTTTTATTAAAAAAATTAGGGACAGATGGGACAGCTATTCCCTTTTGAATGTTTGTTTTTTTTAATAAAAAAATTGAAATGCATGGGACAAGTTCTGCTGTCCGAAATAGAAATCGAAAATATCGAAAAAATACGTTGGTACGTAAACTGGTTTTAACAATTTTGACTGAGCTAAAATATTGATGTGTCACAATTTTTTTTAGCAACGCGTTGATAATGCTCTTATAACTCTTGTTGATGATTAATCTTACTAGCCTCATGCACGTGCGTTGCACGAATTTATACTGGAAAAAAAAAAAAGTGTCTGATGAGAAGCATGAGACATAGTAAGTCAGTAAGAAGTAGCTCCAAAAAAAAAGTTTTTGTTCTGTTTCAAACGGTAGTTCCTGTATCTGTTGAGCACACCCTTCTCAAATGCTGACCAAGTTAAATATTCAAACTCTTCAAATATGTATTATCAGTTCTAAGAAAACAAATATTTGTTACTAATAATTTTTACACCCAGTACCTTATCAGTTTTTATACGTAACCTTTTAAAACACACTTAAACTAATCAATAAAACATGAAAAAGTAGAAAAACCAATACAACACTGTGATATGTTAGTTGTACAACATGGGAGCATAATATAAGTTTAAGAAATTAAAAATGGAACATCGAGGTACATGCATTTCAATAGAAGAAATGAGTGCTCAATGAGATGTTGAATAGATAACGACCAAAAGTGAGATGTTCAGTACATGTATAGTAACGTTAGTAATTTTGATTGTTAGTGAAAAGAGTGATAACAATTTAAACCAATAAGAAAAGGAGGTGGGAAAAACACAGAACTGAATGTCGTATAATCAATGTGCATCAAATAAGTAGGAATCAAAAGCCCTGAACTCCAACAGATAGCAACCTAACGGAAGCAAGCTCTCCCTTGAGTGCCTTGAGTGCTTCTATGTTGCAAACCGTGATCCCAATAGTCCCTCAGGTTGGTTGGTTATTGTAGTATGTGAGCTCCCATGGGAACCACCATTTCTCGAGGCGATGAAGCGTTGAGGTTACCGGGAATATCGTGTAGAACTCCTGTGAGAAGTGGCTGCCTAACCTCTTTGGAAAAGAGGGCTGCACCACAAACCCGTAGAGGAAGTCGCTCATTTTGCACGGTATGCATGCAAGCATCTAGCGTTAACTTCTTGCAGTCCATCGGTTTTTGTGTCATTTTTCTCTCTCTTGCTTACACTGGTGCTCCTTGAGAAACATATCAATAGCACGATAAAGTCCGTCATGAGTGGCCCCGAGAAGCCCGATACCATCTCAAAGAAGGTCAATAAACTTTGACGATGGAAGATTTGGGTCCTTTGCAATTTCAGCAAGATATCTGTCAACTAATTTTGCCACTATAAGCTTGGAAGTATTTGACATCAATCCTGAGCTTCTAATCACCTGCATCTCTTCAGTCGGCAGAGGATCAATCCCTAGGCCTATGAGCAAGAGAATGTCGTACTTCTTGTAGTTTTTAGCAGGGGCCCCGTATGGTCCTCTAATCAGCACTGTTGGGAAACTTTTTACCACATAGAAACATATCAGACCTGAGCCATCTTCAAGTAATAAGAAAGTGGGTAAGTTGTCTCACCTAGCCTATGCTTTAATGAAATCTTTCATCCCAGTTTTCTCTACTCTTGCCAGTCTACCTTTTTTTGGTTCAGAAGCCGGAGCTTCACAAACCTGCATGGAGGAAGCTCAAATATCTTCAGTATCCTCTGATGAGACTTTTTGTGTTGCCTAAATTACCAATCAAGCAACAAACTATACAACTTAAATGATTACCTCTTGAAATCTATTTCTAAGTTCTGTTGTCTAATCTCCCAAGGTCCGAATGTGAATGCTTAAGTAGTCATCTCCAGGCGCGAAAGTGATGGAGAAGGGATGCCTATAGAATTTTCAGGTCAAAGTCATTATTTGTTTTCTACAAACCGTCATTATATTGTCAGTAAGGAACTTGTCACATACCACTCAAAGGGGGATATATTTGGACACTTCACAAACATGTACATCTTTGTTCTCAGATCGAATCCCGGTGGTTTGGTCATATGCAATGCAAGAACGTTTCCTTTATATATGACAGCCTATCAAGTGGCAAAAGTATTAGTTTATTTGTGCAGTGAAGTGCCTAATAATGAAAACTTTCAACATGGTGAGTTGTGAATTCGTTTCAACTCCAAGTGATCAAATCATAGAGACATCTTAGTTAAATGATATTAATCTTTGGGTCGAAAGTACTTTTTAATCGGGTTGCTTAAGTTTCGAGGGCCGGTTGAGTTTCTACCTCTTGATATATATGCTATGTTTAATACTTTAGGTAGGTAACTACTTAACCCTAATAACGCCCACATCATTGTGGCTTCGCTTCGAATTAAAGATGCATGCATTCTCTCACTAATGTAGAGGAGGACCGGAATCATTATGTACATCCATGTCTGTAAAGAAAAAAAATAAAATTCCAGTCAGCATTGATTTCTATTATGCCTATCCGAGTATCTATAAAGAAAAAAAATAAAATAGATTTTGTTCCTGCAATACAAATTCTTCCACTATACTCTGGACTACATCAACATCATACGTCGTTGTCTCACCTTCTGGGGTTGGAATAAGTAGATCAGTAACTGAAGCTTCATATAACTACTGGCCTATTCTCTTAACCAGCCCTCTCCTTGCCATGTCTCCAGAATCGAGTAAGATTGTAGCTTTTAACATTTCCAGCAGAAAACTACAGGATACACTGTCTTTTTGAATGGGTAACAACCATATAATGGACTCCACTAACGATCGGCACTTGGCAACATCACAACCTTGGATGACACCCTTGCTAAAGCCTGGAATTCTCCTTAGTGCATATGCTTTGAGAGCTTCTCCAATTACATCGGCCGACACTCTTCCCTTGGTTTTGATGGTCGTTATAACACGCTTGTAGAAATAAATATCGAGCTTGCATAGGTTCTTAACCCACCAGTCCTTTGGCACCATCAGCGGTTTTTTGACACCATTCCAGCAAAGAAATTTGAGTAATGCACGGTCACCAAGAGCTACAAAGCAAAAGGCAAATTGTTAGAATAAGGTTTATATATATTTAACACCACATTAAAAACTATGTATTATCAAAACAACCATATACAGTGCACCACATATATATTGAAACTGAGTTTGATAATTAAAAATATATATATATATATATATATATATATATATATATATATATATATATATATATATATATAATAAACAACAACAACATGAGCATCTCGCCTATTATTTACAAAGCTGACAATCAACTAAATGTCTCCAAAATGATGATTCTAAATAATAATAGAGTGTGTTAGACAGAGAAAATAAAGGCAGCAACTGATTGATTCATTGGTCGAGAATTAAGAGTTTGCTAAAGCGAAATACACCAATAACAAAAATAAAAATTAAGGTTTCAATAAGGGTTACCCAGATGTCCGCACTGATGTGTGATTGCAGTGCTTCGTCGAGCGTCCTTGAACACTGGAATCAAATATGTGATTGCAGAGAAGATGATTCTCGATTGTCATATAAGAAAAAACATATAGAGGGGGAAAAAAAGCTTCATTACCTTATACAAACTGATGTGACATTATGAATAGAGGGGTATTGTTCAAAAAGAGGGGTATTGTTCAAGAGTGAAAGAATACCTGCCTCAAGGATATGCTATGGTAACCTCAATGACTGGTTCAATCTGGATGGAAGTGATTTGTTTCACAACTTTGGACGAATTCAGCAGATCAAATACTCATTTTCAATGTACTGGATACCCTATACAACTGGCCGAACACAGCCACACTAAATATATTATGTGTATTCTAAAGAACTGAGAATTTCATTGTGTTAAATATCATTATTACATTCTGGTAACAAACTGAAAGGTGCATGAGAGTGTAATTTGGTCATTTGTGTTTTGATTCATAAGCTAAGTTTTTAGATAAATTAACCAAATTCAATCCTAGTAATAAACCAAAAAAAAGTACCAGTGTAGTTTAGTGTAATTGTAATTCTCCAACAAAACCATCTCCCCATGAAAATCCACAATCTCCTTTTTTGTACATAAATCAACTTTTCGGGATTCATTTGCCTTCAACATTCTATCTTGCAACTCCCCGCTCAATACAAATAAAACTCCGACAGTTCACAATGCCATTGAAATAGTAAATAACTAAAGACCCATATCAACATAACCCAAACAATTAGTTTATTTCATTGATAGTATAATGAATAGCAGCTAAGAAAAAACAATTACCAAAAAGATAAAAAGTAAGTGTATACCTTTTCAGGAACAGAGGTACTGGTTGGGTCTTCTTCACCGCCCACCAATTTCTCGGCACTCCTCCCTTCCACTACTTGGTCTTTATCTCCTACTACCTCTGCTAGATTCAAAGTTGGTCCTTCGCACCTCCAAAGAAGAAGCCTTTCGGAAGAACTTCACGAGGAATCTCAGGTTCGATCTAGACCAACTAGCCTAACTCCCCTACCTCTGCCAGCAGCATTCGGTCTTGCTAGTGTTGCTGAAGGCCCTCTCCTCACAGTTGTAGCATTGCCACCCCTTCCTCTTCCAACACCACCACCCTCCTTACATTCGAGTAATTTCGGACTAAATTTTCTGCTTGATCAGAAGGCTGAATATCATCAAGTTTTTGGGATCTTAATCTAGCTTGCCTAACTCCACTCCTCAACTCTGGCATTGTTTCCCCATGCAAATTACACCCGCTCCAAATTCCAGTGAATCACATTGCGTTAACAGGAAAAAAATGAACACCTAAACGCATAAAAGACTGATCAAGAAATCTAATTATTCAACAGGCAATAAATCATAGGCATTCACGTATATTAATTGCATCACGCCGCAACCAAGAGATGATTGAAATGTGATATGAGAATAAAACTTAGAGGTTTTGAGGTTTTTAGTGCATCAACAACACGTCTGGTTTCTTCGCATTTAAAATCGGTATAAATGGTATAACGTTGACAAATGATAAGTCTATATAGTTTCATTTTATATAACATTTAGACAATACATGCGAGGTTCATTGTAACGCCCGTATTTTTAAAATACGTTTTTATCTATTTATTAATTAATTAAATTTATTTATTTAAAAATCGGCTGGATTGGATTTGGATATGTGGGCCTGGTTTTTGGGCTCGAGTCTGTGTTGGGCTTGGGTTTCGAACCCAAGTATATAAACACATTTTTCTAGATAATAGGGTTTTAAAAATAATAAAAATATTAAAAATGGAGGCAGAGCTTGAAGCTTGTTTGCTGGAGGGTGGAGCGCGACGACTCGAACTCGGAGGAATTCGTAGGAGCTATTCATACAGGTGAGTAGCTATTTTGCTATTTCACCGGATTTGTAGTTTACATATATCGGCGTATACTGTTTCGGTTTTTTTATACTGTTCATTATTCGGTTGTATTGGACTTCGTGCCATTTGTTTTATTAAATTTTGTTAAATTTCGGATTTGTAATTATGTTGAACTGTGATACTCTTAACTTAAACTGTCGAAAGCTCAACAGAGCGTTAATGGTGGCGTGGGCTTTGAACTTAAATACTATTGTAGTTGTTGTTTTGAACTGTTGTAGCTCTGTTCACGCTCTGAACAGGCGCTAATGGCATCGCCCAAACCAATACCGAAATCTTTTTTTTGGCTTGTTGAACTTTTTGTATTTGTTGTTGGTGTTTGGTTGTGGACTGATGAGGGTCGAGTGGGGGCAGTGAAGCTTGGAAGTTAATGGCCGGCCGGGTTGGGCTGTTTTTGGGTTGGTTTCATTGGGTTGAACTCTTTAGTTTTGATGTTGGTTGATGGTGTACGTGTGAAGTGTATTGAGGTTTGGTGGGTCTTTGTCGAAGTTCGACAGCAAGAATGGCGTATGAAACCCGAAGATCGTTTTGGATTTCGTTGTTTTGAACTAGTTTGGGTTATTGTTTGGGTTGGTCGGTTGGATGTGTTTTGGTTGGATTAAGGTGTGTGAGGCGGTTGAGTGGGCTGTAGGAAGCCACTAATGGCGGTGCGATTTTAGATCTAGATTTGGAGAAGATGGTGGATTTAAGAGTTGGGATTTTTGGCTTTGTTAATGTTGTGGGGGTTTTTCCCCTGAGTATTTTCGATCTGGTTTGGAAGAGTGGAGATTAGAGGTAGTGGTGACCGGATTTGTGGTGGTGGCTATTTGAGGACAGAGTTTGGAGAAGATGAACAGTGATTCGAGTTGGGCTTTGGGCCCGATTATGTTCTAAAGTGTTGGGCCAGTTCATTTCTATTTTGTTTGGGCCCTTTTCCTATTAGTTGTTAACTTGTTATGGGCCAGTTCTAATTTTTGTAATTGCGGGCCGGTTTTCTCTTATTTTGTGGACCTGTTTAGTTTAAAGTTTTGGGCCGAATCCAAATTATGTTTTGGGCCAGTTCAGTATAAGTTTTTGGGCCAGTTTCTAATATTGCTTGGGCCAGTCCATAGGACTTAAAATAGATCTATTTGGGTCTTTCAAGGTTTAGACTTTCGGGTTCTAAGGTTTGGGCTTGGCCAGTTGGGTCCGAACCATTACCTTAGTCATGAGCCCTTGAGCCATGCACTTTGACCTTAGCCATGAACCATGACTATGACCATGAACCTGTCGGACCTGGAAACGACAATTTGACTTTGACAATGCTAGTTTGACTTTGACCATGACGTGTTGACTTTGACCATTGACTTTGACTGTGGAATGTTGACTTTTTCCAGTTTTGCACATATTTGATTATATGGATTAATATAGTAATAAAATATTGTCGAACATTATATAACGTTGTTTGTCATTATCTAATTATGATTTGACGTGAGTAGTGTGTAAAACATATATATATTGGGCTTTGATTGTGGACTGTGGACTGTTTAATTGTGCTACGTTTTATGTTGTGTATTGTATGGACAAATCCAATGCTAAAATGCTGTGGAAGCTTGTATAAATTGGTTAGTCCTTATCTAAGAAAGATTTGACATTGATGTTGTGTATTTTTGACACGTGCTGAGATATAAACTGTAGAAGATATATTATTCCTAAAACACTATAAAAATATATGCGATACGTTTGAAGCAATTGTGATATCATATGATATGTTGAGATATATATATTAAATGCAATAGTTTTGGAAAAATAAATGTATAAACACTCCAGTACTTTATATGTGAGATGCTACTATGAGATAGTATAGTATGTGTGGATATTTTTCCCACGGGATTATAACTTAGTGCAATAATATATTGGCACGTGAAAGAATGAAAGTGGTTATGAGATATAATTGAGATATTTCTACATATTGTGGCTTAGTGCAATAAGGTAATTGACCTGCACGTGATATAGTGGAATTACTATGAGTCATTAATGTATGACACCTGAATAAATTACGTAACGAAAATCCTAGAACCTAGCTACCACAACTCATGTGATTTGGCCCTTCTGGTGTTTCAGTGAATCTGAATGGCCTTCGGGCGTATGTGATAAGATTGGCCCTTCTGGCGTTTCAGTTAATCTGAATGGCCTTCGGGCGTAAGTAATGTGATTGGCCCTCATGGCGTTTCAGTAAAGCTGAATGGCCTTCCTGGCGTAGCCGAATAGTGGCTTGATTATTCCGTTCGCAAAATAGAACGATGACGCGCGATATTTTATGCCAAATAGTGGCATTACTTACATAATTGCTTCCGTGTGAGGATTTACCTGGTGTGCGGCATCCCGCTCAAGGTGGTTACGCACAGAGTGGTTCATTATGTAAGGGGAGGCATGTGGATGTACATGTTCGGCGTTGGGTAGCGATTGTGGTAGCCCGGGGAAACTAGGTAAGACATAGATACGACGTGATTTTAGGGACACACAAAGAAAGCCTTAATTAATATAATTATGGTAATATGTTGGTAAATGATATATCTCTAGATAGATGATTGTATATGTTTTGCTAGTTAGTAGTTTAGTCAGAACCTAAGGTGCCTCGTGGAGGAACTAAATGTCTTTTTATTATGCGTATATGGTATGTTGTATTAGTTGTTGGAAGATAAGGCGCCTCAGTGGAGGAACTACCTGCCTAGATTATTGTACTTAAAGATGTTGTATTAGTTGTTGAAAGTTAAGGCGCCTCGGTGGAGGAACTAACTGCCGTAAAGATTGTGTATATATTTGGTATAATTATATGTTGTATTTTAGAGCTACTCACACCAGCATTTTTATAATACTGACCCGATTTGCATGTTTGCTTATCGGGTGTGTTCATTAAATGAACACAGTTGATAAGTCTTGACAGGTTTAGTGTTGAAAAAGATTGGTTGCTGCTTGTGGTTTGCGTTAGCGTTGCATTTCAAGATAGGTTTTGTTTTCCCTTAAGGTGATATAGATTTTCAGTTGAGGAAATATTATTTGTATTTTCATTTGTAATTTTAATTAAAGAGTTATTGAAAAGAGATTTGTAACCTAATCTTATTTGATGAATTTTTGTAATGAAGAGGACATTTGTTTAAATGAAATTTTTATTGGTTTTTAATTATCTGCATATTTAAACTGTTTATGGGTTTTTGGAAGTTGGGAGTGCGTCACACCTCGGAGATCGAAGAGTCGGGAACAAATAATGTTTTTCCGAATTCTGTCGAAATTCGGGGTGTGACATTCATGGACGTGCGATGAACGTCTTAACAGTACAATACATCCACAACAATAGAAATCTTAACAATAGGTCAGCTAACAATACAATCACATACTATCATTTAATAGTTAGGTTTAAACTTCTAGTTATGAGTATCATTTGTTGTTTAGATAAATAAGCTTAAATGCCGCAATGGAAACAATAAGTTTCTGCGTAGGGTTTACAGACAAACTTTCTGGACTCAAACTTGAAATCTATTGAATCATGTCAACTTTTTCTACTAATTACGCATCAAAAAGAATATTAATACACTGAGAGTTCATACTCAAGAAAGAAATGAGGTTTATTAATCAATTGTCAATCAACATTCAATAACAATATGAAAATAAAAAAAGACTACAAAATATCAAATGCAGTAAAAATATATAGAACATGAGTTCGGGCACACAGGGCATCCTTTTGTATCGCCATAAACCTAAATCCATATCGCATAATATTAGTCTCCTTGTTGATGATACATAATCCTCCTTAGTTGTTTTGTTAAGAGTTTGGTTCCTAATAAAAATGGTGTCGGTTTAGATCTTGACGCGTACCAGAATTTAGACAAACTCCCCTATGCACCGCTGTGAACTTCTTGTATCTGTGTTATGATGGAAAGTGGTTGACGAAAAAAGTGGACATAAAAATTGTATTGTTGCAACTCGAACTGCTCGAACCATGCACTACTTCAGAGAAAGCTTTCACACCACCACCACTTGTGTTCGTTGCATAGAGGCATGTGTACCTAAGAGTTCCTGTGAATGAAATGATTAGTCCCTACTGCACTGATTTAAATATTCTAAGAAGCCAATATCGCACATCCTATGAAATGAAAATTTGAAAAAGAAAATTAGAACACAACTTGAAGCTAACATAAAAATGATAAGTAATTTCACATGGTGCTTAATAGAATGAAAAATGATTTAATTAGGGTGAGTTATGAATAATTAATTAGGCTGCTTAACAATCTATGGTGAGTTATTTTTTGGTGGAGGTTCAAGTTATTAGATTTCCACCTGGCTTTAATGAGGCTAAGATGCCTTGGTTTTTGGGTTTGGGTAAGAGGAATTCAGCCAAGACATCTGCTTCTAATTATCATAAGAACCTTACGTCCCTCATCTTCATAGCTATCGACCCAATCAAATATAATCAAATCTCTAGCTGGGCTTTTAATAACAGGCCTCTTTGCCAAAGTCAGAACCTCGTTTTCCCTTGAGACAGGAGGTGAAACCCCTCTGAAGGTTCAAAGACAACCATCATCTTTATCTAGTTCTACATGAGTTACTGATAAGAATATATCCACAATAGCAAGGGTATTCTGTTGAGAATGTTATCCAACTTCTTGTGAATCCACATAGCTTAACCCTACAAATTTATGATCATAGGCAGGTGACTCTACCAGTGTTCCCTTGTGCCATCATAGTAGTTGTCAACATTTGGTAATCCGTTGTTCCTAGAAGATGTATCCTCCTCAAAATGTTTTCCCACTAATAAGCTAGCATCTTCAAATTTGACTCTATTGTTCAATTTCGTCATGTTTCTATTGCAGTTATGTGAATTATTGTCTAGGACACCTTCCATTACTTTTATGCCAAGTGAGATTGTACCTTCAACTAGCGTCCAGCAACTCCATCATCATTGTTAAAACGCTTCATACCAGACTGAGAACTATCAGGAAGAGAACTTGCTTCAGTGGTAATTTCTTTTGGAACAATAGTTTGAGAAGCAACTCGCTAGAAGTAGAAGCTGCAAGAACTGAAATAAAGCTGCTCTAGGCAAATCCTGAGTCATTAAAAAATTCATATTAAGGTGAGACTAAAGCAGCTTCCGAATCAAGACATTAATACTACACATCTAATTATCGTGTAAATAAACACAAAGCTTTTATGAAGTTCTGATGAACAAAGTACAAAAAAAGACAACCATGCAGGACTGAAAGAAAGACAAAGTTCACTTTAACAGTATGAAGATAAGAAAGCCACAAAAATTTGACTGAAGCCATTTCCTCCAGAAAGAATATAGTCGAAAAGCAGACTTACGAAAATAAAATCAGATTGTCACTTCAGGTACCTGAAGCAACATGAATAAACATCACCCTAAATCACGAATATTAAAAAAGACTTCAATTTGCATTTGAACAAACCAACACAATATTAGCATATTTAAATATGAAGCATGGGAAAATATTGTATGTAGAAAATAGGATATATCAGCAAAAACACAAACACAAACACTTAATGATCAAAGGGGATAATTTGCTTGAATTTGCCGATTATGCAGCAAAGTATTAATGAAAAACAGAGTAAATATCAAAACCATACAGTAAACGTTAAAATAAAATATCTAACCTTTTGAAATAGAGAGTTTCTTTTTTCTTCACTTCTAATAATAATCGGCAGCAGTAGAGAGACAAATGAGGGAGACGTCTGATTTAGTGCCGAATAAGCAAGAGAAAAGAGAAGACCTTGTATCTTTTAGGAGAGACGAATGAGGGAGAGAGCTAAGAAGAAAGAGAAAGTGCCGCATAAGCAGAGAAAAGAGAAGACGTCTGATTTTCTAGCATTTAAACTCGGTATAAATGGTAATAAATTCGGTATTAATGTGAAGTCATTAGTCGCGAACAATTGAATCTTGGCGTGTAGTTGATTTCCGATTTGAATTTACACATATGTCCTCAGAATACTATATCATTTTAAGGGTATGAATGGTAGAAAAATTTGAAATGACAAAATAGTCCTTCTTAAAGGCATTGAATAATTGATTTTAATATTTTATCAAGGGTATTTGATGGTAGAAAAAAGGTTGGTTCAATTTAAATGTCCATGTTAATTATGGTATACTCTACTAATTGAGATGGGCTACTTGTCGATTTCATCGAGAGCCACTAAAAATATGTCATTTAGTAAGTGGAATATATGCAATGTTAGTATAGTAGAACCATGCCTGCTAGCACCCCAAATATAGGAAATTCAAGTTAAATCCATCAGAATATGTTTTTGTCGGAATATTGGTGCATAGGGTGAACTAGTGAAGTTCGGATTGAACATGTTTGCCCAAGTCCAATTTGATTAATAAGCTTATTTTTATTTCATATATAGATAGCAGGGCTACTGAATTCTCGTCTTAATATATATAGCCTATTAAAGCCATGATTGTGGAGTCCCATTTGGTAGATTACTGCAAGACGAGAATTCAGTAGCCTTGCTATCAACGAAATACACCCATTGGCAGCAAATTATTACCGTCCGGAGTAACAATCTAGAAAAAAACCTAAGATAAAACTTCCATAGAAACAAGGAAGTGAGCTAACTCACATAGTCAAATCCGTAAATCACTTGAAGCTTTCTAAAGCTATCTTTTATGTAGAAAACAACATCATAGACCTACAATTCCAAATAAATAAGCACAACAATCATTAGGCAGGATAATATCATATTTTGTATCCCTTTTTCGAGGTTTCATTATGAGGCTGAGGCTCAAAGGATATCAAATTAGAAAGTTCCAATCTGTTCAACAAATATGATGGTTAAAAATATTGTCCTATGTATAAGTCCAATATAGGGGTGGTCGTAAAATAAGAACTGCAAATGAATCTTTTACTTGTTAGCATAACAGATGAAATGAAGTGACTCGTCGTTAATTGCATGATTGTGGATCAAAGCTTACAAAAAACATTAAAATTCAAACTAAATGCAAGACCAATCCTTTAAAATCAAGCAACATCGGTAAAATTCATTCAGCTAAAACACAAACCAGGTTTCTCTACATTTAAAAAGACATGAATAAGACAAACAACTTTTATTTATTGCGCTAACAAAAATATAGTAGAGACTTCAAAGTGCCTACAATAGTACCTGGTGGAATCATGCTCTCCTACTGCACAAAAAATTTAGGTGCCTCAGACACTCCTTTATGCTAATGCGACTCCTAATAGTTTTGTGGTGCTCCAATAAAAATCCCGTCGATATACTTACGTTTGTTTTAAGTACGTACCTAAACCAAACAGAAAAAAAAAAAAGAATTATATGGAAATACGCACTAAATCAAACTTTACGTTCTTGAACCAAACAGAAAAAAAATTAGGATTGACTAATTAACTGAGACTTATTCGTAACAAATGTGTTCGAGACGTTTAACGTAGAATCAATCAATGCATCATAATATATCCTGATTGAATGAGTGTGTTTGTAAAAAAGCTATTACACTATATTTTGTGTTGACTATATATAGTTATAGTATACTATACCTTAAGGGCATCTCCAATAGGGGGTGTAAAATTACACCTCCACATAGGCTCCACCTAGGTGCCATTAGGATTTTACAACTCCAATTGTAAATTATTGTATAGCTCATAAATACATATCCACTCTCTATTGTTCCCAATGGAGAAGTGTAAAAAAGTTCAATTTTAAACTCGAATGACACTTGAAGTGACGTCTCTCTTTAAATAAAGAGAAAGATTGACGTCACTTCAAGTGTCGTCCGAGTTTAAAATTTTCAAATTATGACTTTAGAAATAGATAGGGACGACACTCCAAGTGACGTCCGAACAATTATTTTGTTCAGACGTGTGTTCTAGTGTCGCACGAGCTATTTATCAACTGATAGCGAGATGGGGAATTCTCCACCCCTCTATCAACTAATAGTATTACATACGGTTTAGCACCCCCATTGGATAGAGTTTTTTGACACTTGGTGTCACACCCCAAATTTCCAGAAAAATTAAAACTGATATTCAATCATCTGGAAACCCAGGGTGAAACAAAACCCACTAACATATTATCAACTACACTATTTAAAAACTGAGATCAAATTATAATTGAAAGAACAACGCTTCATTTACAAATAAAATTTTTACTAACCAACTCTATTACCTTTGTTTCAATTCAAAACCATACACTTTCGAAAAACTTAAACCAGAAGACTCCAAGAGCAAATCCAAGTCCGTGTCTTCATCCATCGTGACTCCACCATCTATGTTCCCAAAAACACACCCACGTTGCAAAACAAAGCAAACATGGGTCAGCAAATTGAATTTGCTGGTATGAGTAGACTAACAACAAAATATATATATAATAATCTATCAAATGAATAATATAACATTACAAACAATTTCAACTTGGAAGACAATATAGTTCCGTTTTCCAAAAACGGCGTGTAGTTTCTTCCCAAGTAAGATTTCACCCCCAACATACAAATTCCAAGAATCTCATATAATATTACTCGTCATTCCCACTTTCCAAAATAACTCACAATACAATACCACTTACATTTCATTTATTAAGCGCACATATGATAACCTAATTAAATATGAGTTTGGTATACCTTACCTTTAAGCCGACACGTCGTCTTAGGGTAGGATATTTACGTCCCTGCAGAAAAGATTAATAGATCCTACCCTCCTGCAAAACAGAGTTAGTCATCACAATAAATTGATTTATCTCAGCCAGTCAAAATTCTATTCATGACCCAACCTCATTTAAGACATTTAAGTCTAATTGATATAACCTGGTTCGATCGGTATATTCGGGAATACTACTTATCATAATACCTTCATCAAGGGTAGTCATTCATATGACATCATTCGTCATAAAGTTTTCTGCGTACATAACCATAGATCTCGGACTATCACAAGTCATTAATATTTTTTAGTAATAACATATCAAGTTATAGTCAATTCATAGTCACATAGAAATCACAACCATTTACTAATACTATTCCGTCGGTCACACTTCACATCCATAACATCACACAATTCATATACTTTTACTTTTAGTATCACTTTCGTCTACTTATGAGAGCGAGGAAAAGTTACAACCAAGGAGTACATTCATCCCTTGTGAGTATCAACTCATACAAACCACGTAAACATTTATCATAAGAAATTATATATATCATATTAATAACTCCATCACACGTAAAATCAATATTTTACTTTGCTTATTAATTATCTCGTTGACTCATTTATTCAAAGACACATTCAACCTTTAGTTCCTACTCCACGATTTGCACTACACACATTTGCCAAATCACACATATCCGTCGCCTCACTCACACCGAAAGTACCACTACAAGACATCGTCCCAAGCGGGATATCGCCTCGGAAACATACTTTCATCTTGTAAACTTCGTAACTTGTGAGTCACGACCATCTCTCGGGCTTTCCATACACATAATCACAAAGCCTCTTTGGGCATAACAAATATCGGGTCATTCATGGCACATTCAATGAATACCTTGGGTCATTCCCCACATTCAAGGAATACCCATCATAAACTAACGGGCCATTCATGGCACATTCAATGAATGCCCGAGTCATTCCGCCACATTCAAGGAATACCCAAACCTACATTCCCGTACATTCAAGGAATACGACCAACCCGCAAAGGCGAATACCTTAGTTCCTCTTTAGGGTTCAAGCGATTGGGTCATTCATGGCACATTCAATGAATACCCGGGTCATTCATGGCACATTCAATGAATACCCATCTATCACATGACATCACAAGTCATAAACATTTCTTTTCATTACCAAATCACGAGTGGAGAGTTCTAAAGATGTGGGCGACACATTAAAACATTATTATCACTTATAATTATACTAGCATTACTCATGTCAAAATAGACCACACATGCAAAGAGTCACTTTCGGCGTCAAGGCAAATCAAAAACACTTAAATATCATTAAATGTAAAGCGGACTTATAATCAAACAAATACAATTTTTATAACCATACTCATATATACAATATCGTAAACAAATAGTTCATTAGCCCAAATTCAAGTCCACACACACTAATGTCTAAAACATATCCACATATACTAAAGTCTATATTCATATACAACTTCTATCTCCCACATATATATTTATGTAGTCTCAAAACAACAGTAATTTCTAACATAATCACATAGTTATCACACAAACTAATATATATATTATAGATATAGTGTAGTGGCTGCACTTTTGCTCAAAGCTGCCTACGTATCCAAATCTTTCAAGATTGGAATCAAGCCCTCGTAGTTCTTATCAGCCACATAATCAATGCTAAGGTTTTTTTTTCCTACATTCATCCAAATGACATGTAACTTAATTATTTAGAAACTAAGGTATTTAGATATACTTTTTCATGTAGAACTCGAAGTCCCAACCTTAGCCCATCTAAAAGAAAACTTAGGTCGAAAACGGTAAAAATCCTAATATTCAGCAAACTAGATTTCTGACGGACTATCTTCCGAATGACACAACGCTTTCCACAGGTGTCCAAATGCATCAAGACTTTTTGCGTTAAAAAGCTAACACACATAACTTACTTTCTTATGTTTTACAAAAATACCCAATCATCAAGGTCAAATCTTTCTTAGATAATGACAACCAAAGTTATACAAGCTTTCCCCAAAGATTTTATTACTATATGTGTCCATATAATATACACATAAAGCGTAGTACAATTAAACAATCCGCGATCCACAATCAAAGCCCAATATGCTTTTACACACTACTCTCGCGTCAAAAAATCTAAATTAGATAATTTACCAACCAAGTTATACAATATCCGACAGTATTTTATTACTATATATATATCCATATAAACAAACATATGAAAAACTTGAAAAGTCAACATTCACAGTCAACGGTCAAAGTCGGCGGTCGGCGGTCAAAGTCAGCGGTCAACGGTCAAAGGTCAACACCTCATGGTCAAGGTCAAACTCAACATGTCATGGTCAAAGTCAAACTGTCCTAGTCAAAGTCAAAAACCGACAAAGTCAAAGTCAAAGGTGAAAGTCAACCGGTCCATGGTCAAATGTCAAAGTCGGCGGTCGATGGTCAAAGTCAAACCGGCTCTAGTCAAAGTCAAACGTTTGGCGTTTCCGTGTTTGGTGGAGTTCAGTCATAGCCATGGTTCATGGCTAAGGTCAAAGTGCATGGTTCGCCGGGCTCGTGACTAAGGTAATGGTTCGGACCAACCGCCAAGCCCAAACCTTAGAACAGGAAGTCTAAAAGTCCACTTATTTATTCTACGACCCAATTGGATCTATATTAAATTATATGGACGCCCAAGCAATATTAGAAACGGGCCCAAAACGGTTAAGTGGTTAGGTCCAAAAATACAAATGAAAGCGGGCCCGAGACTAATATTAGAACCGGTCCCAAAACTTACTTAAACCGGGCCCAAACTAAACTTAATTACACCGGGTCCAAAGATTACAAAACAAATAGAAAAGGGCCCAACCACTTAAGTTAGATTTCGCCCACATAAAACTAAATCGAAATTTGGCCAACCACCATGAAATTTTATTGCCAAAGAACTAATCTAAACCGGTCCAAAACTTAGTGGAACCGGTCCCACCCAACAACTTAAAACAAATCGGGCCCAACCAAAACCAAACCCATTGGCTTTTGGCCCAAGCCCAAATCGTGAACAGTTCACCTTCTTCCTCAAGCGGTTCTCCACCACCACCAAAATCCGGCCACCACTGACCTCAATCGGCCACCCAATTCAACCCATCGGTTTTGCTCCTCATAGAAACCCCTACCACTTTAATGAAAACGAAATCCCCAATGTTAGTAAATCCAAACTCTTTCTCAACCTAGATCTAAAATTTTAGGTTTGCCATTAATGAGTTTTGGGAGCTTCCAACAACCCCATACAACATTCCAACATCAAACAAACATCAAATCCAAACAAAAGCAGTTCAAACGATTTTTTTAAAACGCGATAACCCCAAGTTCGGTAATGGCGATTACCGCCATTAACGATTTTCTTGGGAGCCCGACCTCTACTAGAACGACCCTCCTCTCCTCAAGCCCGCCGTCCATCATACATCAACAACCAATTTATATACTAGCTTCGACCGCACTCCATGACAACCTCCAAACTCACAACTGCCGACGCCATTAACGTCTCTTCCGGTGTTGACAACCTCACCCAAACAACAATAGTACAACATCGGACTGTAACCCCCGACATCAATCCACAAATCGTTGGGTTTTGATCCCCATTAACAACCAAATCCACACTAAATCAATAAGAGTGCAAACAGAGGAAACAAGGAAAAAAATGGCGAATTCTCATTTGGGCTTAAAGCGCCCTTATCGCCCATAGAGCATGGGCGGTTCAATCTAAATTTTTCGGAGTTTCAATGATTTTAATCGGTGTTACTAACGACAGTTTTACCAATGACGAGCGAATATTAATACCGGAATAATTAACCTATTTTCGTGAGATAGAAACTAATCTACTCACTTAGATGAACACTCGACGAATCCTCCTAGCCCGATTAAATTCGGCTCCAATCTCAAACAAAACCCGCCTTCTCTCTGCCTCCATTTTTTTAATATATTATATTATCTTTGAACCCTATTTTCTAGAAAAATGTTTATATACTTGGGTCGAAACCCAAGCCCAACACTGAACTTCGGGTCCAAAACCCGGCCCATGTATCCCGAAGTCCAATCCGACGAAATTTTTAAAATAAACAATTAAATTAATTAATTAAAAGAAAAAAACATTATAAAAACACGGGGTGTTATAATATACACACCTTAAAAGGATCTCGTCCCGAGATTCAAGGTAGAGAGTAGATCAACCAAGCAAACACTACGCCAAACAATAAATCTTCAAAAGCTCTAAAGTTAATGGATTATATTCCAACCACTAAGCTTCAAGAAATAATCTAAAACATGCCATCAAAATTAATTAAACATGTTATTTATAGCTTGCACTCAAAGGTCATTGTAAACAAATATTAAAAAAAAATATATATATAAGTGTATACCCCAAGTATACACACCTTAAAAGGAATACACTTATACAATATCGTATAATCTTACATGTAGACATCGTAGATACAAACCACATAATGAGATGCACCACCCTTTAAAACAATGTATAAGACCAAAATCCAAAATGAGAACAAAACAAACATGAAAACAACATCGAAACTTAACACACAAAAAAAACACTCTTACCACCCATTACCACAATCCGAGGATCACCTAGACCTTCTCATTCTAGGCTAACCTAAGCTCTGATACCAAAATGTCACACCCCAAATTTCGGAAAAATTAAACCGATATTCAATCATCCGAAACCGGGGTGAAACAAAACCCACTAACATATTATCAACTACACTATTTAAAAACTGAGATCAAATTAAAACTGAAAGAACAACGCTTCATTTACAAATAAAATTTTTACTAACCAACTCTATTACCTTTGTTTCAATTCAAAACCATACACTTTCGAAAAACTTAAACCGAGGAAGACTCCAAGAGCAAATCCAAGTCCGCGTGTCTTCATCGGCTGACTCCACCATCTATGTTCCCAAAACACACCCACGCGTTGCAAAACAAAGCAAACATGGATTGACAAATTGAATTTCTTTGGTATGAAGTAGACTAACAACAAAATATATATATAATAATCTTTCAAATGAATAATATAACATTACAAACAATTTCAACTTGGAAGACAATATAGTTCCGTTTTCCAAAAACGGCGTGTAGTTTCTTCCCAAGTAAGATTTCACCCCAACATACAAATTCCAAGAATCTCATATAATATTACTCGTCATTCCCACTTTCCAAAATAACTCACAATACAATACCACTTACATTTCATTTATTAACTGCACATATGATAACCTAATTAAATATGAGTTTGGTATACCTTACCTTTAAGCCGACACGTCGTCTTAGGGTAGGATATTTCGTCCCCGAGAAAAGATTAATAGATCCTACCCTCCTCTGCAAAGCGAGTTAGTCATCACAATAAATTGATTTATCTCAGCCAGTCAAAATTCTATTCATGACCCAACCTCATTTAAGACATTTAAGTCTAATTGATATAACCTGGTCCGTCCCGCTACATATTCGGGGAATACCACTTATCATAATACCTTCATCAAGGGTAGTCATTCATATGACATCATTTCGTCATAAAGTTTCAGCGTACATAACCATAGATCTCGGACTATCACAAGTCATTAATATTTTTCGTAATAACATATCAAGTTATAGTCAATTCATAGTCACATAGAAATCACAACCATTTACTAATACTATTCACAGTCACACTTCACATCCATAACATCACACAATTCATATACTTTTACTTTAGTATCACTCGTCTACTTATGAGAACGAGGAAAAGTTACAACCAAGGAGTACATTCATCCCTTGTGAGTATCAACTCATACAAACCACGTAAACATTTATCATAAGAAATTATATATATCATATGCAATAACTCCATCACACGTAAAATCAATATTTTACTTTGCTTATTAATTATCTCGTTGACTCATTTATTCAAAGACACAGCCCAACCTTTAGTTCCTACTCCACGATTTGCACTACACACATTTGCCAAATCCACATATATATCCGTCCCTCTCTCTCACACCGAAGTACCACTACAAGACATCGTCCCAAGCGGGATATCGCCTCCCAGGAAACATACTTTCATCTTGTAAACTCGTAACTTGTGAGTCCACGACCATCTCGGGCTTTCCATACACATAATCACAAAGCCTATTTGGGCATAACAAATATCGGGTCATTCATGGCACATTGATGAATACCTTGGGTCATTCCGCCACATTCAAGGAATACCCATCATAACACTAACGGGCCATTCATGGCACATTCAATGAATGCCCCGAGTCATTCCGCCACATTCAAGGAATACCCAAACCTACATTCCGTACATTCAAGGAATACGACCCAACCCATGGCGAATACCTTAGTTCCTCTTTAGGGCGATCCAAACGATTGGGTCATTCATGGCACATTCAATGAATAACGGGTCATTCATGGCACATTCAATGAATACCCATCTATCACATGACATCACAAGTCATAAACATTTCTTTTCATTACCAAATCACGAGTGGAGAGTTCTAAAGATGTGGACACATTAAAACATTATTATCACTTATAATTATACTAGCATTACTCATGTCAAAATAGACCACACATGCAAAGAGTCACTTTCAAGCGTCAAGGCAAATCAAACACTTAAATATCATTAAATGTAAACAGACTTATAATCAAACAAATACAATTTTTATAACCATACTCATATATACAATATCGTAAACAAATAGTTCATTAGCCCAAATTCAAGTCCACACACACTAATGTCTAAAACATATCCACATATACTAAAGTCTATATTCATATACAACCATATCTCCCATATATATATTTATGTAGTCTCAAAACAACGATAATTTCTAACATAATCACATAGTTATCACACAAACTAATATATATATTATAGATATAGTGTAGTGGCTGCACTTTTGCTCAAAGCTGCCTACGTATCCAAATCTTTCAAGATTGGAATCAAGCCCTCGTAGTTCTTATCAGCCACATAATCAATGCTAAGGTTTTTTTTTCCTACATTCATCCAAATGACATGTAACTTAATTATTTAGAAACTAAGGTATTTAGATATACTTTTTCATGTAGAACTCGAAGTCCCAACCTTAGCCCATCTAAAAGAAAACTTAGGTCGAAAACGGAAAAATCCTAATATTCAAACAAACTAGATTTACGGACGGGACTATCTTCCGAATGACACAACGCTTTCCACAGGTGTCCAAATGCATCAAGACTTTTTGCGTTAAAAAGCTAACACACATAACTTACTTTCTTATGTTTTACAAAAATACCCAATCATCAAGGTCAAATCTTTCTTAGATAATGACAACCAAAGTTATACAAGCTTCCCCAGCATTTTATTACTATATGTGTCCATATAATATACACATAAAACGTAGTACAATTAAACAATCCACAGTCCACAATCAAAGCCCAATATGCTTTACACACTACTCACGTCAAAAATCTAAATTAGATAATTTACCAACCAAGTTATACAATATCCGACAGTATTTTATTACTATATATATATCCATATAAACAAACATATGAAAAACTGGAAAAGTCAACATTCACAGTCAACGGTCAAAGTCAACGGTCAACAGTCAAAGTCAACGGTCAACGGTCAAAGGTCAACACCTCATGGTCAAGGTCAAACTCAACATGTCATGGTCAAAGTCAAACTGTCCTAGTCAAAGTCAAACTGACAAAGTCAAAGTCAAAGGTGAAAGTCAACCGTCCATGGTCAAATGTCAAAGTCAACGGTCGATGGTCAAAGTCAAACTGGCCTAGTCAAAGTCATGGCGTTTGGCGTTTCGTGTTTGTTGAGGTTCAGAGTCATAGCCATGGTTCATGGCTAAGGTCAAAGGTGCATGGTTCACGGGCTCGTGACTAAGGTAATGGTTCGGACCCAACTGGCCAAGCCCAAACCTTAGAACCCGGAAGTCTAAAAGTCCACTTATTTATTCTACCTGACCCAATTGGATCTATATTAAATTATATGGAGTGGCCCAAGCAATATTAAAGCGGGCCCAAAACGGTTAAAAGTGGTTCGGTCCAAAAATACAAAATGAAACGGGCCCACAGACTAATATTAGAACTGGTCCCAAAACTTACTTAAACTGGGCCCAAACTAAACTTAATTACACTGGTCCAAAGATTACAAAACAAATAGAAAAGGGCCCAACCACTTAAGTTAGATTTCGGCCCACATAAAACTAAATCGAAATTTCGGCCAACCACCATCGAAATTTCGGCCCAAAGAACTAATCTAAACTGGTCCAAAACTTAGTGGAACTGGTCCGACCCAACAACTTAAAACAAATCGGGCCCAACCAAAACCAAACCCATTGGCTTTGGCCCAAGCCCAAATCGGTGAACAGTTCACCTTCTTCCTCAAGCAGTTCTCCACCACCACCAAAATCCGGCCACCACAACCTCCAATCGGCCACCCAATTCAACCCATCGGTTTTGCTCCTCATAGAAACCCCTACCACTTTAATGAAAACGAAATCCCCCAATGTTAGTAAATCCAAACTCTTCTCAACCTAGATCTAAAATTTTCGGCTGCCATTAATGAGTTTTGGGAGCTTCCAACAGCCCCCATACAACATTCCAACATCAAACAAACATCAAATCCAAACAAAACAGTTCAAACGATTTTTTTAAAACGCATAACCCCAAGTTCCAGTAATGGCAGTACCGCCATTAACGATTTTCTTGGGAGCTTCAGCCTACTAGAACAGCCCCTCTCCTCAAGCCCGCCGTCCATCATACATCAACAACCAATTTATACTAGCTTCGACCGCACCCATGACAACCTCCAAACTCACAACTGTCGACGCCATTAACGTCTCTTCCAGTGTTGACAACCTCACCCAAACAACAATAGTACAACATCAACCTGTAACCCCCGACATCAATCCACAAATCGTTGGGTTTTGATCCCCATTAACAACCAAATCCACAGTAAATCAATAAGAGTGCAAACAGAGGAAACAAGGAAAAAAATGACGAATTCTCATTTGGGCTTAAACTGCCCTTATCGCCCATAGAGCATGGACAGTTCAATCTAAATTTTTCGGAGTTTCAACAGATTTTAATCAGTGTTACTAACGACAGTTTTACCAATGACAGAACGAATATTAATACCAGAATAATTAACCTATTTCGTGAGATAGAAACTAATCTACTCACCTGTATGAACAGCTCGACGAATCCTCCTAGCCCGATTCGTCGCGCTCCAATGCTCCAGCAAACCAGCTTCTCTCTGCCTCCATTTTTTAATATATTATATTATCTTCTGAACCCTATTTTCTAGAAAAAATGTTTATATACTTGGGTCCGAAACCCAAGCCCAACACAGACTCGGGTCCAAAACCAGGCCCATGTATCCCGAGTCCAATCCGACGAATTTTTAAAATAAACAATTAAATTAATTAATTAAATAGAAAAATACGTATAAAAACACGGGGTGTTATACTTGGGGTGTAAACTTTCCACTATATACGGTCTACACCCCCCATTGGAGATGCTCTAAGCGAGACGATCATATAGCAAGATTAGATGGCTAGCTAACAACATCGCAACTCATAAAAAATTAGACTTCAACGTACACTTTTTAGTTTTCCCTCGATATTATGATAACCACATATCACTTTTACAACTTTCATTTGTAACCCATGGAAAAAAAATATAAATAAAATATAGCTTTGGTGAGTATTAGATTAATTCAAAGAAATTATACGAATAATAAACACAATAGTAAACATACTAAATTCATGAAAAAACAAAAAGGATTTATTTGTTTGCATACTCGGACAATATTTTTCTCCTCCTCGCATACTCATTCTGTAAAAACAAAAACAAAAATCATAATTTGGAAATGAATAGTAGAGTGGAGGTATGTCTCCGATCTCTATGAAATTTAAAGAGATTTCATGTTCAATTGGTTCTTAACTGTTTGCAACTCTGACCCAAATTTTACATAAAGCCTATTGGTATTACAATGTTCATTGTATTTTTTTTACTAACAAATTCATCCCACGATTCACATATCTAGGAATCTGAGAAAGTGGAATTCATAACACAAACACTTTCGAACAATTAAGACTATTTCCAATTCACTAAGACCAAGGTTAAGAGCTAATCAAATTAATTATACATTCAAATCCTATAGCGTAGCCACTTCCCACAACTGTGTTTCATGCCTCTCAAATATATAGCCAGATTTTATAACTTGAAAGTTTTCTCAATCGACGACTTCCTTAGTTATATAAGTAATTTTGACTAGTTTATTCTCATCCTCATCTAAAACATCACCTCCTTTGATACTCAAAGTAATATTTTATTGAATGTGTATACGCTTATTGGATTTAATTATATACTGCAAGAAAGATAGAATACTTGCGAAGGAGTCTTTGAGTCTTTGTCAAGTTCTGGTGGAAGCCTAATGTCTGCTATGTATGGCTTCTAGTCTGCTGCTTATGGCTTTTGTTGTTAAGTGGATCATAACTAAAATGGAATCAAATTGAAGTCGAGAAGGATTGGAATTTGAGGAATGTAAAGGTGTGTTTTAGTCACGACCTTACAACTCTGGTGATGTTATAATTGAGTTCGAATGATCGAACTGCCTACGTATCTAGTTCTCCGATGAACTGGAATCAAGTTTGTCGTAGTTCATATTGAGTGATTGAATGATTGAATTCGAGAGAGCCAGCGTGTGAGCGTCCAACTCCCCTCTCTGTTTGGTCACCCCCCTTGTCCATTTATCTTCTGATCTTTGGTGCTCCCTTCATTGCCTATTGAATGGGATCCACTTTTTGTGCTCCATTCATTGACTATTGCATGAGATCCACTTTTGGCGCTCTCCATTCATTGATGATCTTTAATGCTCATGTGTAACCGAAGGTGACTTGTCTCTTGGGTTGGCTGGTTGACCATGAACTAAGTGTAACGTAACGATCTGATCACCTATGGCTCAGGTCACTTATTATAGCGTGCTGGAGATGGTGGCTCTAGTTCGTTTAGTACGAGCCAATTGTCTTTGTTGATAGACACGTGTCTAATATTCATTAGATATGAATATTAGGTACTCACACAGCCCCCTATTTTGAAGTCACTGAGAGAATTGAAAATAGACAGAAGAGAACACGTGACCAACACGAATGTCTTATTTGAATCCGGAAACCGGCCTCGTGCTTTTTTGGCGAAATCATTGCGCTTTTCACCTGCATGTGTACTGAGTGATACAATTTAGAGGTTTCTAATATGAAGCTCGAGAGAGCCTTGGAGCTCGAGTGAGTGTGTTACATGTTGTTGATCATAGAAGTGTAGGTCTTCAACTTAGTGAGAAAGTTGTAGTTCAAGGGAGCCTTGGAGCTTGAGGGAGCATTGGCGCTCAAGTGAGCATAGGTCAAGGGACCATTATTTAGCGCTTATGTAAGCGTTCTGATCGAGTGAGCATAGGTCGAGGGACCCTTAGCGCTTAAGTAAGTGTTATGCTCGAGTGAGCATAGGTCATGGGACCTTTTAGCGCTTATGTAAGCATTCTGTTCTAGTAGGTCAAGGACCTTTTAGCGCTTATGGAAGCGTTCTGTTCCAGTAGGTCAAGGGACCTTTGAGCGCTTATGCAAGCGTTCTGTTCCAGTAGGCCAAGGGACATGTTAGCGCTTATGGAAGCATTCTGCTTGAGTGAGCGTAGGCCAAGGGACCATTGGTACTTAAGTAAGCGTTCTGCTCGAGTGAGCATAGGTCAAGGGACCATTTAGGGCTTATACAAGCATTCTGCTCGAGTGAGCATAGGTCAAGGGACCAGAGAGCGTTCTGCACTGAGTCGGTCCTAGAAGTATAAGTCCTCAACTAGTGAGAAGTGGTGACGCTATGTAGCGTTTGAGCTCGAGTGAGCGTTATACTCAGGTGGGCGTCGTGACCCGAGTGAGTCTGCTTGCTCTAGTGAGCGTCCTGATTTGGAGATCGTCGTTAATAGCTAGCCCCAGTTTATTTTTGAAGTTTTAATTTATCTGTAAAAATGTGAGCTGGCATGAAAGAGTTAGTACGAACTAACGATAGTAATTCTGGAGATGCATAGAGCATTGAACTCAAATAATTAGTGCATATCAATGGTACTAAAACTTGGAGCCATTGCATCATCTGAGTCATAGCTCAACATGTATAGATGGCTGTGTTGCAACTTAGAGTATAATCGGCCTACCATAGGTTGAGCTGTAGACATAGAAGTTAGCATTATTATCAAGGTCGATGTTTGATCGAACTACTGTAAATCTGGAAGCCGATCTTTTTCCTATGCTTATAAGAAAATGGTGGAGTGTCTATTGATGTTGTGAGTCTAAATGATCAACAAATCAATAGATCTAAGAGTCACCACTAAGTGCGTTCTCAATGTTGAGAAAGCAATAAATCATTGTCTCGCCTAGAAAATACATTGGTAAGTTGTACCAGATTTAGCCTCACGAGACACGAATTTTCGAGTTCTCATTTCGGTTGTAGATCAAGTTGTAGTCATAGAAATTAGTAGTACAATTGAATCAAGGTCGATAATTTAACCGAATGCTTGCACATTTAAATCAGAAATCAAGTGGACTTTGCATAGTTCGGAGTGTAAGTAACTCGGGATTTGGTGTTCGGTCTTCTGGAGTTGGTGGTTCCCTTACTGTAACTTGCAGTTACATTTGAGCCCCTGTAAGAATTTGTTAAATAAACAAACTTCTGGTAGCCCCTGTCAGAATGTGATCAATGCGCTGGAGAGGTCGCTTATCAAAATTTATAGTTCAATAGAATGTCTGCAATGGTTAAGTGACCTCCAATTTGGAGTGTAATTAATAGACCTGTAACAGGTTTAGTCACACAAGACAAAAAGCAATAGCTATCATGAATTTTCGAGTTTGCACTGGGTGGAGAATCAACCAGGTCGATCAGTTCTCCAATCAATTTGGTAGCAACCCTTAGTGGTATGCTGCTTCTATAAACCAAAATGTTGTAAGTGCATGCCTACCTTCAGTTGAGGTTGCTACTATCGTGGAAACACTTTCAAAAACGTTAGTGTCTGGATGAGTAAAATAATTAAATGTCCATGATGCATACTAAAATGTTTGAGCTGACTTTAATAAGAGTCTGCAAGCCGATGCATGGGTTGAGTTGTGAACATCAGGTCGCATTCATCGGTAGTATAGTACTCCAACTGATCGATTGACACACCTTATGAAGTGCTAACCTCAATGAATTGAAAGTTGATCGTGCTAACTTAAGAAATAAGAAAACTTATCTAGCAGCATATCTAAAGTTGCCAATATCATGACCTGAGATGAAACAAAGGTTAAGTAGATGCTAAGATGTTCATATATAAAGGTACTAATAACATGACCTTAAATGAACAAATAGTGGAAAATACTGAAAATCGGGTCGCCAGTATTAAGTCGTCCCATCTGTAGACCTGCTATGCAAATGGAGAATTGGTAACTTGTTGACTCGGAGTAGGATAAAGCTTTTGTAAATCTAGTAGCTAGTGATCTCATCACAACTAATATAGCCCCCAGCTTGGATGGAAATCGACCTATAATAGTTTAGCGTCAAGTTGGGTTCGTATGGACAGAGTTTGATGCAATGTAAATTGAGAAGTGAACCAGCAATCTCAATCTAAGTAGTTCGAAATGAATCGAGTGATCATTGCATTTTTTGTATCTGCTTTCGCTTGCTGTCCGCCAATAGTCTGAGAATATAGAGCTGAAATATTGCATATATACAAGTGCATATATGAAACAAGTCGAAAGGCAAGTTCTGAACATCATTATATGAATCTGATAAAACAGAAGTGATGGTCGACCTATAACTATGTCAGTAGAGCAGGTTGAGCATTGTCATAGTTCGTAGCTTGCTATTTAAAGTATTACTGGCCTGCAAAAGACCGAATTTATGTCTTGGTAGAGTAATAGATAACCTAGAATTGAACCAATGTAGCAAGATAATGCCATTGCTAGGCGCTGAGATTCCAAGTTAAAATCTATAAAGAATTGATCCTCCAGGTCATATGTTGCTAGTTGTCTAGATCCCACTTGAAGAGGTGAGCTTGAGGTCACTCAAGGGTCCATGCCGATTGAGGTCTGGCTTTGGCAATATTAAAGAACTTGTTTTTACATGCTAAACCACATAGACCGGTGTCATCCTAAAACGATTAAGCTTATTGTTATCCATTGAATGTCGTGATCCTGAATAATCCTGAATACTAAATAATTGATAGGAAACTCTGACGAGAGGCTCAGCCAAGAGTTTCACAAAGCGACCTGTTGACTTGGAGATATATACTGACTTGCTATATCGAACTGAAACTGGGGTGTCTTGTAGACTAATGGTACATCTAAAATACATATTCATCAATGATATGATGGTAGAAATAACGTAATCAGGCCATATGCCCATATGTACACTTGCTAGTTCGTGTATGCTCATGTGATTTAACAAGACAATGAAAAAATCGTCTTATACAAGATAGCATGAATCCAATAATTGAAATGTGTGTTTTAGCCTTTGATTCACATGTGAAGTTTTGAATAAATGATAGTTAGAGAAACTTATCATCATATTTATGAAGATCGAGTCTGGCTATAGAAAAATCCAATGTTGATCAGCAGTATCGTAGTCGTTAACTTTGAAATTTTGATATTCATCAGCAGCATCCATGACTTTTCACCAACGTTTCATGGGCTTGGAAATGAAAGTTTGTGCAGAGAATTATTCTCGAAGTAAAATGAATTTTCAAGAAATTCGATCCACAAACGGCTCCAATGTAAAGGTGCGTTTTAGTCATGACCTTACAACTCTGGTGATGTTATGACTGAGCTCGAATGATCGAACTGCCTACATATCCAGTTCTCCGGTGAACTGGAATCAAGTCTATTGTAGTTCATATTGAGTGATTGAATGATTGAATTCGAGAGAGCTAGCGTGTGAGCGTCCAACTCCCCTTTCTGTTTGGTCACCCCCCTTGTCCATTTATCTTCCATTCTTTGGTGCTTCCTTCATTGCCTATCGAATGAGATCCACTTTTTGTGCTCCATTCATTGACTATTGCATGAGATCCACTTTTGGCGCTCTCCATTCATTGATGATCTTTAATGCTCATGTGTAACCGAAGGTGACTTGTCTCTTAGGTTGGCTGGTTGACCATGAACTAAGTGTAACGTCAGCTATGGCTCAAGTCGGTTATTCTAGCGTGCTGGAGATGGTGGCTCTAGTTCATTTAGTACGAGCTAATTGTCTTTGGTGATGGACACGTGTCTGATATTCATTGGATATGAGTATTAGGTACTCATAAGGAACAATCGGTTACAATCGTTTACAATCTGATATTCATTTTTTTTTTTTTTTTTGGAAACTGTTAGAGGTTCGGTAAGCCCCAACTTGTATTCATGAAATTCTTGTGTACAGAGTACCACTTGCATCATTTTCCACTATGACATTTAAATCTTGCTCTAGTGGGTAGGTGTTATATATGATACATTCATTACTCATGTCTACTGATTTTTCTATGTAGTTGGCAGCTTTGTTACCTTCCCTGAAGGTGTGTCTGATCTCTAACAAGCTAAATTCCCTCTTGTAAAATCTAATATCTTGGAAGATGTTCTGACAATACCAAGGAGGCCAAGATCTTCTATTTCATTAACTATCTGAACTACTCGCAATGAATCTGAGTTAATTATTAACTGTTGTATTCCAATTCATGTTTGCTGCTTGCATACCCACTTCAATAGCTTTTAACTCTTGTATCAGCACTGACCTCTGCCTCGAGCTCCCTTTATAAATCAATATAACTCTTCCATTCTCATCCCTGAAGATACCTCCAAAACTTGAGCTTGTTGGAGATAGAGTGCCATCGGGATTTAACATGATAGCAGGTGCTAGTGGTTTAGTCCAACTGCATTGTTGTTGGACCCTCTGTTTCATCTGTGCTTGTAACCCCAATTGCAAAATGCTCCTGGTTTATGAGTTATCCATTGCTTCTTTGACCTCTTTTTGCAGATAAATCTTCATTTTCCTTAGAATATCATTTGTTACTTGCTAAGCAGTATGATTCCTGTGCTTGAACCTCCTGCAATTCCTCTCATTCCAAATAGCATAGATGACTGCATTAACCATAGCTCTAATGATTTCGGAATCAGTTGTATCACTCCTCGTCCTTCTCATAATACTGTACTATTCATGATTCGAAACATGGATTGTTGGGTTAATCCCCATATTTCTCTTCACATCAGACCAAATTTCCTTAGTGAAAGGACAATAAAAAAACAAATGATGGGAATGTTCTCTATCATTTCTACACATCCAACATTATGAGTGTTGAAGAATATTCTTTTTGATTAGCCTATCCTGAGTGGAAAGGCTCCCACTAAAAAGCTGCCATGTAATAAAATAGTGCTTTGGTTCTGAAAGCTTCCCCTATACCAGTTTATACCACTTGACTTTCTCCCTTATCTTCTTAAGTCCTAAATATGCTGATTTTGTCGTAAAGAGACCTGAGGAAGTTTCAGTCTATACGATATTATTCTCAAGTATTCTACCTTGTATCTTAGTACTTAAGATTAGTTTTTTCAGCTCTCCTTCCAGCAGATTTTGCACAATTTCATTCCAACACCCATTATTAATCAGATCACTAACCGTTGCATCTTCAGGTATATGGAAAAGATGTCTTGCTTGAGTGTTTTTGCAAAGAAGCTCTGCTGCGCACCAAGGGTGGTTCCACAAACTTGTTTTCTTCCTATTTGCTATAATGTATCTTATAAATCGAATAACAATATGTATATACTTCAAGATGTTTCTCCACACCCAAGAGCAGTCTGAAGGAGTCTTCATGGACCAAAAATGTTTACCTCTCATATGGTATTCCCACACCCATTCTATCCAGAGAGAGTCCTCTCTCTTTGCAACTTTGTAAATAAGGCCACAGTAAGCTGCCAAATTCCAAACCTTTAAATCGATCGACTATATTCAGTCCACCTTCCATTTTACTGAATCTTAAAGTACCATGACTAGCCTTATGTAGTTTTCTCTCCATGCTAGAGCCAGCCCAAAGGAATGAACCTGTTAGTAATTTTTGAGACTGAATCCACAACTCCGCTAGGCAACATAAATGTCTTTTCCCAATAGGTGTGAAAAGATGATAAAACTTACTGAATTAGTTGAACCCTTCCTACAAAAGTTAGAGTTCTATTCTTCCAGTTAGAAACTCTTCCTGTAATCATCTCTATCAACGGTAAGCAATCTTTTAGGCCCAATCTAGTGGTAGTGAGAGGGAGCCCAAGATATTTAACAGGCGGAGTAACAAGAGTAAGTCCAAGAATGTCAGCAAAAGCTGAGCTAACATCAATGCTTAGACTACCAGTAAGTAAATTGGTCTTACTTGCATTCAGTTTCAAGCCAGTGAGTTCAAGGGAAAAATTTAGAGCTTCCTTTACACCCTCCATGGATGTTGCTTCTCCTTTACAAAATATGAGGACATCATCTGCAAAACACAAGTGTGTAATTTGCACTCTTCTACACTTAAAATAAATGGCAATACATTTCCTTGACACTGCTTGTTTTAGAAGACCCCCCCCCCCAGTACTTCCATGATGAGAACAAACAAGTAAGGTGATATAGGGTCACCTTGTCTGAGGCTTTTCATACCTTACAAATAACCATAAGGATAGCCATTAATCAATATTGAATAGCACGGTGAAGAGTAACACATCTTTACCCAAGCAATGAATTTGCTAGGGAATCGAAATCTGGCCATAATTTTACCAATAGCATCCCAACTCAAAGAATCATAAGCTTTCTGTATATCTATCTTGATGGAGCATCTAGAAGGACCATGCACTCTATTGTAACCCCTTATGAGCTCATGAGCAAGCATAAAATTATCTTGTATTTCTCTACTAGGGACAAAAGCAGATTGGTTAAGCCCCACCAATAGCGAAATATGTTTTTTGAGTCTATTATTGATCACCTTTGACATACACTTGTAAATAACATTACAACATGCAATGGGACGAAATTCATCAATCCTAGAAGGTTTCTGCTTTTTAGGAATGAGACATATGAAAGTAGAATTTGTACCTCCATGGATACTGTTTAGGGGAAAAACAGATTGGATTGCCCTAATGAAGTCCTCTCCAAGAATTGCCCATACTTTCTTGAAGAAATAAAAATTGTAGCCATCTGGTCCTGGTGACTTATTCTCTTGCATAGAAAATAAAACATTTTTAATATCTTCACTTGTGATATCTTCACACATCTCATTTGCCATCTCTGCACTGACTTCATTTCTTAGCTCAATATCCTCCAAAAGATTAGCATCACATATTGTATCTGAAGTTTCCCCGAGTAAGTCCTTGTAATAACCTATGAAAGCTTGAGAGATCTCCTGCTTCCCTTGAAGTCTGTTACTCGATAAGTTCTCCAGTGACCATATGAAATTCCTATGTTTTTTCTCCTTGATGGCATTGTGAAAGAAGGCATTACATTTGTCACCAAATTGCAACCAATCACACTCAGTTCTTTGCCTCAAATCAACTTCTTCCATATCTAGGAATAGACTGAGCTTAATCCTAGCTTATTTTTCCTTGTTGTGCAAAGAAAGGTTTAGTGGAAATTGTTATATCTGCTTCTGGACATGTTTCAAATCATCCCTAGCTGCATCAACTCATTTATGGAGATTTGACAAAAGAACTTTAGTCCAACCTTTGAGTCTGGCCTTCACTATCTTGAGCTTCTGTGTTAAAACATATAGATGGCTTCCATATTCTTCACTGTCCCAACACAACTGGACCATCTGCTGAAAATCAGGATGCAAAGACTAGTAGTTGCAAATCTGAATGGAAAATGTCATTTCGCTCTTTCAAAAAGGGTAGTAACCATAGGAGAATGATTAGAAACTCCTTGAGTGTGAAACTCTACCAGAGAATTGGTGTATGCATATAACCAAAGAGAATTAACCAATACTCTATCAATTTTAGAAAATTTCCTCACATCTTCTCCAAAGTTGGTCCAAGTGAAGAAACATCCAGAGGATTTGAGGTCTGTTAGCCCTGTATAAAATACTAACTCCGCAAACGGTTTTGTTTCCCTTGGATGTATTACCGGTTCACCACCCACCCCTCTCATGAGAAAATAAAACATTATTGAAATCACCCATCACCACCCATGGCTCATTCATATTTCTACTCAAATCTTTCAGTTCACGCCATAACTGAATTCTTTGTATCTTACTATTACTAGCATAAACCAAAGTAAGAATAAAGGACGATGCATTAAGAAGGTAAGTGACCTTACAATGTAAAAATTGCGATGTCTCCTTCACCTTGATCATTGTTACTACTCTATCATCCCACATAAGCCAGATTCAACCACTAGCATCACTTGAGTAGTTATCATCAGCTGCCACGAAGGGCAACAAAATCTTATTATACTATTACTATTTGCTTGTCTAACTTTTGTTTCCAGAAGGCCCAAAAGATAGATTTTATTTTTCACTCGAAAGCAATTTATTTCCTTAGCTTTAATAGCTTGATTCATTCCCCTAACATTCCATGCACATAGATTCATTTCCATTGGGACGGAGATTTTTTGCTTTTGTTGTTCTTAGCTTTCTCCTTAGTTTTCTTCTCAGTTGTTTGAACATCAGCAGACCTTATCTGAACTCTAGTTCTCGCTTTCTCTGTTGCATTTCTTGTAGAACTCTCTTAGCTGGTAGACATATTGGTGATTGTTGTACTTCTAGTCTTCCCGCTTCTTAGTAATTTGTCTTCTTTGTTAGAAACTTCCACTTCATAATCTGAGAATAATTCATCCTCTTTTTCTGAAATATCATTTTCTAGCTCATCATCACTAGTAGCTAATACTTCAAATTTATTTCTCTCATCTTGGTACTCGACTCTTTTAGCTGATTCTTTTCTTGTGGGTGGTGAAGGACCATGATTACTAGAGGAACTAGTAGGAGTTAAGTCATTATGTACTCTAGAAGGTGGTGTCTTTTGAGTAGCTTTGTCATGGGTAATCACTGCTTGCTCAACCCTTGTTATATCTTGTTAAGGAGGTAATAGAATACCAAAGACAGGTTGCCCCGTAGTTGGGGTACCTTGTGCCATATTGTCAGTATCTCATTCAGCTTCATGATGTAGATGTTCACCATTTCTCATATGGAATTCTTGGACAGAGTCCTGAAACACTTCTGCACCAGTTTGTTCATTTACATCATGAACTACTATACTAGTCTCAGTTCCTTTATAAGGGATTAAAGCTTGTTCCAACCCATGTCCTTGAGTGCCTACCTTATCAGTACCAATTGTTACCTCCACTTTTGTTGGAACTATATCTTGTTATGTTCTAGAAATCTCCATAGTTGGTTGTTCTATGTCCTCCCTCCGAGCAACAGGAGCAGTGATTACTGATGTATTAGTTCTTATCCAGTTTGTTCTATTTCTAGTTCGAATCTGTTCATTTTGTTGGGGTTTAACACCGATACCAATCGATTCTCCACTACACAGATAACTTGTATTTGAATAATAACAACTCCAGACAACAATCTAAATATTCCCTACAACCAAACTAACATGCCCAACTCGCTAAACAACTATTAACAACAGATAATAATGTAAAACAGTAAAAGTATACCACAACACAAAGATATACCGTGGTTCGGCCAATGGTGCCTACTTTCATAAGAGCTAATCCTTTTATAAAGTGGGAAGGAAGATTACAATCACTCCTTCAGTCTCTCACCTTACTAGATCACTCCTCTCTCTTTACAGGGTTGTTTCTCTGTAAAGGTTATCTCTCAATCTTGATTGCTTTCAAGATTGGGTTTCCTCTCAGGTGTCTTTGTGTATTTTTTGTGTCAAAGATGTGTTAGGTTTTGCCAAAAACCCAAACCTTATATTGCAAACTCGCGGTTTCGCAAAAATAGAAATCCTGACGAAAATAGGCATGGGTGCGGGCGTGCCTTGGGCAAGACCAAAGTCGAGCGCGCGTGCCCTAAAAACACTGGAGGTCGTCCAAGGCATGGGCGCGGGGCACGCCTTGAACAAGACTAATAGGAGCGCGTGCGCGCTCAGGCTTCTCCAAGCAAGCTGAACTCCTTTTCTCCTCATGTGAGGGATAACTCCAACACGTTTTGCATAGAAGGTGCAGATGATTTGGAAGGGCATTTGGACTCCTTATGACCCAATTTATTACATACCTTGCATATAGATGGTAGCCACATATATTCGATCTACTCCCACTACAACTTCATTGCCATTTCTCATGTTGAGCATTATCACATCTGGAAAATTGGCGCTTATTGGAATCTTAACACATATTTTTGCATAATCAAGCATGAGCATTTTCTGTGTTGCCTCATCCCAGCAATGAGGTTTTCCAATCCTACTTCCAATAAAGCTTATGCCTTCCTTTGTCCACATTTGCGTTAGTACATTCCATAGCTTCAACCAAATTGGTAGAGTTGTCATGTTCTTTCTCTGCATATCTAGACATATTGCGAATTTGTGCAAAAAGAAACTTATATCTAAGAGTCTGGACATATTGCGAATTTGTGCAAAAAGAAAAAAATACAAAATGAGGGAAAGATGGAAAGGCATGGGAGTAACATGGGATCTAAAAGAGATGAAGACAAATCTATATATGAATAAAAACATAATAGTGTTTCACCTCCTCCATCACGTGTGACAGAGTGAGGGATACAAAGAGATTGCAGATTGAGTGAACAAAAATAGCTGGGAATGAAAATAATGGTTGGGGAGTGGGGAGATTATGGGTAGGGGTGTCAATGGTCTAGTTCTTAGTGTTGTAAGAACCGGCCAAGAACCATTTAATTTTATCGTTTTGGTTCTAGTTCCAGTTCTTCACAGTTCTTAAAATTGTGGAACCATATTCATAACCATCGGTTCCTAGTGGTATTTCCAGTTCCGGTTTTTTATTTCGGTTCTTAAGATATTCATTATTTGTACACATTTTTTATTTTATTAGTCTTATTAAAAAATATATACTAAAAATACAAAAATACCGTACAAACGAGTCATTTTTTAAATATTGATATAAGTAATGATGTCATTCAAAACCATATATTTTAGGTTGTAAACTATATTTTTATATTATTTATAACATTAAATACTATTAAAAGTACATATTATACTAATAAATAAAATTTAGTAATATATAAATGAACGTTTTGAGTTTTTATATTCTTTCTTTCAATATTTTTTATGTTAAAAGTAGGGGTGGCAATGGGTCCTGCTGTGTCATACTCGGGTCACGTGTTAGGAGAGCAAACCCAAACCCGACCCAGTTACTAATCATGTCAAGTTTGTCAAACCCAACCCGCATATGTAACGGGTTACCTAACGGGTGACTCACTAAGCCAACGGATCAATTTCGGATCGGGTTAACAGATAACCCGTAATTTTTTTTTTTTTTTTTTGGATAAAGAATATTTATTAATCTAAATAATAAAATAACTTGCAAAAGTGAGTAGAGTTGTTGAAATATATCTGCTGAACGCCTGAACCAAACAAGTAAATCAAAGTAGGGGATTTGAGGAATAAACTAAGTAAACAGAAAAAGAAAATATGAATTACAAGGAAATCAAAGTGAGGGGTTTGAAGAATTTGGACAGTAGCTTAAGGAGAATTGGGGTTGAATTCTTGAATGTGACTTTGACAGCTTCATTGTTCTCTTTTTAGAATTGAGACTAGGGTAACGGTTCAATGTTAATGTGATCATATTTTTATTGAATGAATCTATAATATTCTATATGCTGGATTGCCGGCTGATCCCACTTAATCCAGCTGATCCTTCTCTTTTTAGTATTTTCTTTTAGGTAATTGGGATGATGAGATTTAATAAAATACGAAAACATATATGTTTAAGGACTTAAAACAGGTCATACGGGTCACGGGTTGATGGCCCGACCCATTGGACCCAGAAACTAATCGGGTATACTAATGGGTTACCTGGGTTAACATGTGTGACCCTAACCCAACCCATTTATTTGACGGGTTTGGCGGGTCAACTCTTAAATGACCCAAAAACCTTTTTTTCCAATCCAAACCCGCTAATTTCGTGTCGGGTTAGCGGGTCGTGTACAAAACTGCCACCCCTAGTTAAAAGTACAATAACGTTCGGTTCCGGTCCGGTTCTGGTTCTAGTCCGGTTTTTTTATGTAAAAAACCATTCGATTCCGATTTTATATATGGTCCAGTTTTTTTAGTACCAATTTTTAAACGGTTCCTAAAAATAGGAACCGGAACCATGATTTTTTCTATAGTTTTCGGTTTCGGTTAAATGGGTACCCATTGACACCCTTAATTATGGGTTTAGGGTAGGGCAAGAAGAAAATAATATTTGGGGTTCCATCCCTTTTGTATTCTCTCGCTAGACTTTTCATTTTCTTTAATGTCTAATTAAATTACCCAATTATTGCTAATTATATGTCATTTATGGTGGGGTGTCAAAAGAAAAAAAAAAAAAATGCATAAATGGATAACGAACTATACACAAAATCAAACATTGGTGTATAAATTTTTTTTAAAGCAAATTTTGGTAACGAAGTGTACCATGTTTTGCAACGTTATATTATGTTTCACTTCAGTCCCTTTTTTTCCATATTCTCTAATTATTTTCCTATGTGGCTACCTAAAACTTGCGCGTGGTGCATGTGCCTACAAAAAACACAAACTATTCTTTATGTTTTTAACAATCTGATATAGAATCCAACGGCTGGAATTTTTTTTGAAAACAAATCGTATCTCCAACTGAGTTAGTATCCTCTTCCTTCACATCAAACTAGTATGTGAACCGTGCTTCGCATCGGTTTATCGAAAGTAAGACTAGGTCATCTATCTTCAAGTGAGCAATTAATTAACTTCTAAGTTGTATTTTAAGAAAATTCTGCTCACGGATCATTCTAAGTTGATGCTTAATAGCTTAACGTATATATAAGTTGTATGTATCTGCTCTGTAAGACTAAGTCATCTATCTTGAAGTGAGCAATTAATCAACTTCTAAGTTGTAGAAGAGAGGGGAGTCAGGCAGAGAGAAAACAAAAACTACTATGACTTCATTTCCCTATATTACGTAAAGTTCGAGAAAAATATTTCTCTAGAACTGTAATGTAAACATGAGGCGATTAAATTAGCTAGGAAGCTGCAACAGAGAGCAAAATGAAAGCAATGAACTAATGAACTTATCATACCAAAAGGTGCTGATGTTTCAAAAAAAATTCTCTCAACACTAATGAGTAATTCAACCATTATGTTTCCTTAAGTCAGATTGAGGTGGATTGATCAATGTAAGCAAGGTTGGTAAAAATCCCAGCTAAAACATATAAATAATTACCTCTGGTAAAGGAGGAAATGTGGGCTTCGGAAGAGAATGTAAAGGGGTACTTAGAAAAGGTGGCGTTGTTGCCAACTGTGGTTAACTTGGGAGTTGGGACTGTGGGCAGATAGTGTAGGCACTACTGCACTAGTAGAGGCTCAGCTGCTCAGGAGTGTTGAAAATATGGTGAGCAGCAAAGCTGGCCTTTACATGCAATGAGCAAAACTAATTCAAAGCAAAGCTTAAAACTAATGTAAACTTACATACATACATTATTTTAAAGATATTTCACCTACTTGCTGTCTTACTGTAATGTCATCACTCACCACGTTCGATCACCTAAACTACAAAACAATTGACATTTTGGTATAAATGGATAGAAAGGTGAGCTAACACCAGAGTCCGTGGCCAGTTATGTTACCCAACTGCAAGTTGTAGCAAAATCACCGTCTAAATAGATAATATATAGAAACATTAAAGTTTCACCGCCCTTCCAAAACCTTAACTATTTAACCCCAATCTTAAACCCCTGTTCCTTAATCGACTGCCCACCAACAACAGACACAACCTTAATACCCAAATAATGTGCAAACTTAACAGTCTCATCCTCAATTTGTTGTGCAAGTTCTCTAGTAGGAGCCATAACAACAGCATAAGGACCCTCAGCCTCATTTTCCTCACTCATAGGTGGCAATCTAGATATATAAGTCAACATAGGAAGTGCAAAAGCAGCAGTTTTACCTAACCCAGTTTCCGCAATCCCAATCACATCTCTCTGCTGCAACCCAAGTGGTATCGCCGCCATCCCAGCATCCCAGCAACCATTCCAACAACCATCCCTTCACTTCTAACTCTGCCAACTATAGTCCCTTTAATTCCATTCATCTCCCCTCCCCCTTCAACCACCAGCCTGTAATGTGGTTGAAAAAAAATACCATTTCCAAACAGGTAAAATTGGACATTGAATCACATTGTTATAATTTATAAAGATCCATGACAGTCAGATTGTGTTTCTAAAACACTACAGGATATGCAACTGAAACATGCCCCTGCATAGATATTTCTAGTTCAGGTGGAATTCCATAGACTCACCAAACATTAGTGAAATCTCCTTATCACAAAAGTACCATAGTACCTACTCTTGCGTCTAGGCATGGACAAACTAAAGTCTGTAAGCACACTATCCCCATTAAACTAATCAAATAGATATTTTTAAGCCTGACATATAAATTTTGAAAGATGTTTAAATAAGCAAACCTACAGCAGTACCACTGGACCAACTCATGAATTTTCCCTATGATTATTTTGGCCATCCTTTAGAAATAGTCGATACTCGTAATCCGCCAACAGTTTGCCTATCGTGCGTCACATTTCAATAGGAACCAGCTTAGACTTTTCTGCATCGCTGCATGTCCCAGCCAAGTGTAGTTTAAGTCTTCTAACACCACCGTACGTCATAATTTTTTTACAATAGTTACACTGAGATTTTTTGCAATCATCACCAAATGATATTTCATGATCCCAAACAATGTCCGGCTTACGTGGCACACCTATACAAAAAACACACACACACACACACACACACACACACACACACACATATATATATATATATACACACACACACACACACACACACACACACACACACTAAATCTTCTGAAACCTATATACAGACTACGAAGAAAAGTAGTCTTAAGACTTATTTTCTTGAAACCCTCCTGTATAATGAAACAATGTTCTTAACATATTGGTACACAATAGTTAACATTCTGTATAATGAGATCGTAAATAACTTTCAATTAAGTGGAAGACAATGAGAAAATAATTAGTTTAATGTATGTATAATATCCCTTTAAATAGCAAAAATATATAAGTAAAGCAACTTCAACATATAACTTGAGTGTATTTTCGTATGTCGTCTCGCACTCCTTCGTTTACGTCATGATTCTATTGATGAGAAACCTTATGAATTCAATAAATCCTGTAGTAAGAATAATTTTAAATCTCATAATTAGTTATTATTTCAATATTTTATTTCCAAGTATTAGAGAATGAGTATGTTACCTGAATTTCTACGCATTGTTTTTTGGCATTTGGTTCTTCATCCTCTTGTTTGATTTTGATGCCCTGTTTTTAAGATAGTAACTGAATATGTTAGTAGTAAAGCGAAACATTAGCTATGACTATTACCGGGGTATGAAAGGAAGCTAAAGTTCCACAACTTGCACATAATTTTGCACATAATTTCAACAGCAGCAAATTTGCACATAATTTTGAGAAAGAAAAGTTTCAAATAGTTTGTAGATTGGACATAACTGTGTGCAAATAACTTCACTGCACAGTATGTAGTACTGCTTCTAGAGCAAAGATTTTTCCATCAAGTTATTACTCTAACAAAGAAGGAAAAAGAAAAATATTCAGCCAAGTTGCCTATTTAGTTATGTTATGTCATCTTTTCTTATGAAATAGGAATTGCAGACCATAGTATTTCATCTTATTTACAGTTCATCATAGTATTTCATCTTATTTACAGTTCATTTTTGTCTAACTAATTCTAAGGAGCATATCATTTTAGAAATATTGAAAGTAACGACAGATTGGGTGAATGTCGTCGACGCCATAATTCTTAAACTCAGTTTTTTTTGGGAGATTGGACTATACACTAAGATGGTAAGAGTTATACACGGCAGGCTAGGTAACTAATAAAGAAGCCAATCGAACATGGATCCTGTATAGACTAATAGAGATTCGAACATTCTGATGAAGCTATTATAGGGCTTCTTAAATGATGAATATTATGGCTAGTAGTCCTCATGACACACACACAAAAAATTAAATCATGCACTCACAATATATAAATCATGTAATTTAAAATTTTAACATTACTTGTAAAGAAACGACGACAGAAGTGAACCCAGTAGGCAAACTCTAGTATAAGGTTCTATTAACAATAGTAAAGCAAATAAAGTTTTGTTCATAAATAGAAAAACAAACTAAAACCGAAGAGCGTGCTTGCGGTAATTCGCAGACCACCATAAACTAATCAACTGTAAGGTAACAGGGATGACACTGTTATAGTGTTACTACTGCTACTTTCTCCCAGCTCATATGCTAATGAGAATGCTGTTGTGTCATCTGTATCGTTATCTGTAGAAGCCAAAGCCCTCTTTCACTGGAAGGCCAGCGCAGCCTTAACTACTATGGGCTTACCATCTAATCATGTTACAATGATATTGTTACTAAAGATTCACCAAACCCATGTTATGAATCCTATTGTTTGTCATCATACCTTACTATACGTTTTATAGTAAGTAATACACATCAAACTTTTATAATAATAATAATAATAATAATAATAATAAAAAGCAAGAGAACACCAGTGTTTGATTTCGATTGCAAGAGAAATTGGTATAGTTTAGGGGTACTTGGTAAATATTTCAAACTCATAAAGGAGGAATGACTAAATAACAACAAAAGAAAAGGAGGAATGGCTAAATAATAACAAAAGAGATATTTAAATTTGCCTACTCGAGAGTTGATGAGGCTTTTGAAAGACCCGACTATCATATAATGTAGAGATGAGAAGTCTTCAGTGTCACCGTCATCAAAATTCGTAGACGAAAATGAAGCAGTGGTTAGACACATACAACCCAAGGAACCAAGTTTATTTAGATTCGCAGAAGAAGGTTTCAAATATAGGGAATCCGATATTGATATCGATAGCAATGGCTGACCCGAAGTCATAAATAATCCACCATAGAACACATTGGAGGAACACATAGAAAATCAGGTTGCACAAAATTGGAGGTCTATGAATCCTCATTCAAGGAATTTGAGCTGCCTTTCCCACAAATGCCATCCCCATCACTCCTAAATACCCAATTTAAATACATCGATTCTAAACCCCAACAAGCAAAAATTCAATCCATTCTTCACAAATTGTTAACACAAAGCATCAACACAAAGCCCTCCTTTGGAATGTGTACAATCTATATGTTTCATGGAAAATCTAACTTCTGGCATGGGTTCTGATTCTCTTACAGTGAATTCACCTACTTTGTAATAAATCCAGCACCCTCGTTTCTGGTTTCCATACAGGTCATCACTATTAGGCTCATCCAAACAGAAACAACATGATGCTTGTTGACCATCTGGAGTATAAAACTCAAATCTTACAGGTTTTATCTCCCAACTATGTGTGTTCAGATACAACCTATTGTCATGTCCTTCACCAATTACCATTACTCAATTCGCCACAAACCGCCATTGAATCTCATTTCCAACACGAAAAATGATTAATGAAATGAAAAGTCGAGTTCTTTTATGGTTCTGAAATGAATCATATCTATGTTGAGTCTCTCCCTCTCTCTTTTTCATTATTGAAAGATGATTATATTCACTAGACATTTGGTTAATTGGAAGTAGATTTGTTTCATTGAATTGGCTTCTCAATTGGATTGGAGGGAGATAAGGTAAAGAAAGAAGGTGATGGAGTGTTGTTTTTTTTTTTTTTTTTTTTATCAATTGGGTTTTGTTCTCTTTCCGCCATTAGAGAAGCTTGAAGGATCGAAATGTTTTTTCTCCCAAAATTTTCACTGGTTTGCTGCAACGATATCTGCCGAATAATCGATATATGTCGAATTTGCAGGATTCTATAGGTCAGAGCATACCACTAGTAACTTTTACATAGTTACATAGGAAAATCATTAGAGAAAAAGAAAAAAAAAATGTGTGTCACGTATGAAAAAAAGGGACAGAAGTGAAACATAAGCCAATGTTGCAAAACGTGGTACATTTCGTTATTCAAATTTGCTCAAATTTTTTTTATACACCAATGTTAATTTGATTGCGTGTATAGTTCGTTACCCATTTATATATATTTTTTCCAATTCAAAATGGCGTGGAATTGGTTTTTAAATTCACCACCACATGAAAATGACCAATTACTCCTATTCAAAGGTGTTAAGCAACATTTTAATTTAAGGACAATATCGGTACTAATAATTTACAAAGACGTAAAAAGACCAAGTAGTCATCATTAATAAATATCTAGGTATTTGATTTAATTATTCATCCAGGAGTATTATGTGTAAGAAAAATACCCGGATGAATTTAAGAGGCCCGATTTATTATAAGAGATGCTACTAATAGAGATGAATTACCCCACTTCCCATTTGGACTCCTCATGTGTAGTTTCATATCCCCATTACCCTTTTTGTGGACTCGTATGTGTAGTTTCAAAGCTGAAAACTCATTAGTATTAGGAATTCCGCCATCCAAAACCCTACACACATCGGTATATGTGAGGGTAGAATTTGAGCCGAACAGTTCGGACTAATCCAATTAATAAGCAAGCCAAGCTTGAGCTTACTTTAAAGCTCTTGTAATAAATGAGCATGACGAAACTCGACTCAATAAGCTCAAATACCATATTTATGGTAATCGGGTTCTGCTCACTAAAACTCCGCTCAGACTCTTTTATATAATATATGAGCCAAACTTGAACTTATGTTATAGCTCGCTTCCTAAAAATAAGCGTAGCTTGGCTCAGTAAACTTGAATTCCACTCATACAGACATGGTACTGCCTTAAGCATAGACAGTCTCACTCGATTCAAGGCCCATCTGCCTTAAGCAACATTTTAATTTAAGGACAATATCGGTACTAATAATTTACAAAGACGTAAAAAGACCAAGTAGTCATCATTAATAAATATCTAGGTATTTGATTTAATTATTCATCCAGGAGTATTATGTGTAAAAAAAATACCCGGATGAATTTAAGAGGCCCGATTTATTATAAGAGATGCTACTAATAGAGATGAATTAGCCCACTTCCCATTTGGACTCCTCATGTGTAGTTTCATAGCCCCATTACCCTTTTTGTGGACTCGTATGTGTAGTTTCAAAGCTGAAAACTCATTAGTTTTAGGAATTCCGCCATCCAAAACCCTACACACATTGGTATATGTGAGGGTAGAATTTGAGCCGAACAATTCGGACTAATCCAATTAATAAGCAAGCCAAGCTTGAGCTTACTTTAAAGCTCCTGTAATAAATGAGCATGACGAAGCTCGACTCAATAAGCTCAAATACCATATTTATGGTAATCGGGTTATGCTCACTAAAACTCCGCTCAGACTCTTTTATATAATATATGAGCCAAACTTGAACTTATGTTATAGCTAGCTTCCTAAAAATAAGCTTAGCTTGGCTCAGTAAACTTGAATTCCACTCATACAAACATGGTACTGCCTTAAGCATAGACAATCTCACTCGATTCAAGGCCCATCTGGCATATGACCCCCCCCCAATTTTTGAGATAGAGAGCGTTAAATTATGTCGAACTTTAGCGTCTCTACAGGATTTGCTGCTAACCACCAGCCATGATTCATATTTTACTTTTTAATTTAATTAAATTTTGCCCATAATAACAGGTGCACAACTGTAGTTAGCTAATGAAAATATGAAATTGGTGATTATAGATTAGGGGTGGGCAATGGGCCGGGTCAGACTAGCCCGGCCCTAAACATTTAAAAGCCCGCCCAGTTATTATTATTTTTTGGGTCGGGTCGGCCCTAAAGACATAAGATAGGGTCGGGTCACAAGTCTAAATCTCAAGCCCTGGCCCTACCCTAAGCCCTCTTTAAAGGCTTTAGGGCCGGATTAGGGCCGGCCCTATATATTTTCTTCTTTTTACAAATGTCATTTTTCAGACAAAGGTTGTTTTTAAGTTTCTGTGTTACAAATGTCTGCTCTGTATTTCGCTTTAATGGTGTGGACGGAAACCTTTAGTTCTAGACTTGGTTTGGATGTGAATAAAAATATAATTTATAAGAAGTAAGTGGGAAAATAAATTGAGAATAATAAGTTCTAGACTTTGATTTGATGATCAAATGAATAAAGTCTTATTTTTTATTAGGCTAGTGCTCATTGTTCTTCATAGCTGCTAGATAAGTTGACAAGTTTTTGTTATATAAGTCAAGTTATTGGAAATATCCTTGGGTGTAAGTGATAAATTACAAAGGGCAATATTTTAATTGAAAATATTTAATAAAGAGTTGGACAATTATGGTACGTGTATTTATAGTGAAAATGTGAAACTATAACTAAGGCTTGGTTAGAAATTTGAATTAGGTCCGGCCTATGTTTGAACCTTAGCTCCCTAGCCCCCAGCCCTAGAAGGCATTAGGGTCGGGTCGGCCCTGTCCTAAATTCTGTGAGGGCTTTAGTTGTGAGGGCTTTATAGGGCTTATGGTCGGATCGGTCAGGGCCGGGTTAGGGTCGTTAGGGCCAAATTCCCACCCCTATTATAGATAGTCTTGGCTTAACCAAAAACAATCAAATAAATTCACGAAACGTCAATACTATAAATTCTAGTTCGACAAGGACTTAAGGAACAAGAGTCTTACGTTGCAAAGTCCTAAGCGTGTTAAGGACTAGTCATCGTGTGTGAAAGTTAGACAGAAGTACAGAACAAATGGTGTAGGCTCGAGCAACTGAAAATGACGAGAAAAATGATAGCCACGACCGAGTGACCGGCAATAGGATATATGTGTAGCGAGTAATACTACATTGACACAGGAAAAATGACACAATCAAGATACAGTGACGTGACATATTGCAACATCAATGTTGCAGTAGTGAAAATAAGAATAAAAAATCTATTTTCTCTCACTCAAAACACTTATTCTCTTTCCATTATCATATTTCTATTTTTATTTTGTCATTCTCACTTTTCTTCATAGCAAACCTTCAATTCCATTGATTTTTCATAGTACTGCCAGTGGTTTTTATGGTGCAATATTGATATTGAAGTAATATTTTTCGGTGCAACATTCACGTTGCAGTAGTTTTCATGGTGCAATATTGATATTACAGTGATATTTCTCGGTACAACATTGACGTTGCAGCTGCAGTGGTTTTCATGGTGCAATATTGATATTGCAGTAGTGATTTTTCATCAGTGCAACATTAATATTGCAGTGCCACACCACTGTATAGAATTATTGATGTGTAAGCAGACATTAAACATGACGTGATATTTCGTCACATTTTGGAGTGATTGAATTTGAGTAGAATCAGTAGTTTTTAGGAACTTAAGCGACACTGTGAATTACAACTGTTGTGCTTTAGAAATCATAGTTACCACAGTACCACACTCAAAACTCAAAAGTACAGAATTCAGATGGAGTACATGGTACAGACTACAGACATTTGATACAATCATCATTGAACGTCACTTGTTTCACGCTTTGGCCGACTGATAAATTTTTAAGCAATCGTACGCGTGATATGGTTTCATTTATTATTTGTTTAAACTTTCAGGATTCTCTTCCCCATGGCCCATGTCCAGATAGAGAGAGAAAATTGAGACGGAGACTCTAAAACTATGGACCACCTGTCATACAATTCTAGTCGTAAAAAAACAAAGCTTTAAAAGTTATAACTCCTTTTTTTAACTCAAAACCCTAAAAAAACAACTTAAAAAAAAGAAAAGAAAAAGACTGTGATTCAGAATATTTACATTTTTTTCACACTACTTCTGTGATTCCAAATTCCAGTAAACCCAAAAAGATTCATTAAAAACTACTTCACTTAACTTGTAAGTTCATTCTTTCTCTATTGCTTTTGTTTAATTGTGAAGTATAGTTGACTGTTAGCTGTGTTTGGTTTGAATCTTGTTAAATTGTTTTATTTGGTGAGATTTGGTGAAAAATGATGAATCATATAAGACAGTTAAGTTTCACTATTAGTCCTGGTTAGCTATCTACATTATATTGTTTGGTGATGTTAGGAGAGATTAAATGATTCAAAATTATGAAAAAGGTTTGATTTTTATGTAGTTTTTGAGTTGTATTTGGGTGGAATATTGGTTTTTGAGGTCTGGGCATTTGTGTTTTGGGTTCAATTTTCGTGAAAGGAAAAGTGGGGGTGGTGATTTAGGGTTTGGGTGTTTTGGGAATGGCAACAAGGGGTAAGAGGATTGAGAATTTGTTAGCTGCAAGGAAGTCATTGAAGATTAGTTTAGAGAAATCGAAAGCGGTTGGTTTTGCTTTGGAGAAAACTGGGCCTAGATTGGAAGAGATTAGTCTGAGATTGCCGTCGTTGGAAGCTGCTGTTCGTCCAATTCGAGCTCAGAAAGAGGCTTTAGTTGCAGTTGGTGGGCATATTGATCGCGCTGTGGGTCCAGCTGCCGCAGTTTTGAAGGTTTTTGATGCTGTCCATGGACTTGAAAAGTCTTTATTGTCGGATCCGAGGGCAGATCTTTCTGGGTATCTTTCAGTGCTTACACGACTTGAGGAGGCATTGAGGTTTCTTGCTGATAATTGTGGGTTAGCAATTCAGTGGTTGGAAGATATTGTTGAGTATTTGGAGGATAACTCGGTGGCCGATGAACGATACCTTTTAAATTTGAAGAATTCATTGAAAACTCTTAGGGAGTTTCAGACAGATGAGGTGCGAGCTGTGCTAGATGGTGGGCTTCTAAGTGCTGCATTGGAAAAATTGGAAAGTGAGTTTCGGCGGCTCCTTACAGAACACAGTGTGCCTCTCCCCATGGCTTCCTCGTTTGGTGATCAAGCCTTAATTGCTCCATCACCATTGCCAGTACCTGTTATTCAGAAGTTGCAAGCCATTATTGAGAGATTAACTGCAAATAACCGGCTTGATAGAAGTATCTCTATCTATGTTGAGGTCCGTAGCTCAAATGTTAGGGCAAGCTTGCAGGCTCTCAATCTAGACTACCTTGAGATCTCAATCTCCGAATTCAATGATGTTCAGAGCATAGAGGGTTACATAGCTCAGTGGGGCAAGCATTTGGAGTTTGCCGTGAAGCATCTATTTGAGGCTGAATATAAGTTGTGCAATGATGTCTTCGAGAAGATTGGACTGGAAGTATGGATGGGTTGCTTTGCAAAGATTGCAGCGCAGGCAGGTATTCTCGCTTTCCTCCAATTTGGGAAGACGGTAACCGAAAGTAAAAAGGACCCCATCAAATTGTTGAAGCTGTTGGATATTTTCGCTTCTTTGAACAAGTTGAGGTTGGATTTTAACCGACTCTTTGGGGGGAAGGCCTGCATTGAGATCCAAAGCCTCACCAGGGATCTTATCAAAAGGGTTGTTGATGGGGCTTGTGAGATTTTCTGGGAACTTTTGGTTCAAGTGGAATTGCAGAGGCAGACTCCTCCTCCTCCTGATGGTGGTGTTCCAAGACTGGTGAGCTTTGTCACTGACTATTGCAATAGACTGCTTGGAGATGACTATCGGCCAATCCTTACTCAGGTCCTTGTCATTCACCGGAGCTGGAAGCAAGAGAAATTTCAAGAGAGGCTACTCAACGATTCTATGTTGAACATAGTCAAGGCAATTGAACTGAATTTGGAAACATGGTCGAAGGGCTATGAGGATGCTGTCCTTTCCTTCCTCTTTATGATGAACAATCACTGGCATTTCTATAAGCACCTAAAAAGCACAAAACTGGGGGATCTCTTGGGAGATGTTTGGTTAAGAGAACACGAACAGTACAAGGAGTATTATGCGGCAATGTATTTGAGGGAGACCTGGGCAAAGCTTCCAGCTCTACTGAGCAGGGAGGGTCTGATTATGCATTCGGGCGGAAGAGCAACAGCTCGTGATCTTGTTAAGAAGAGACTGAAGGCGTTCAATGAGGCTTTCGATGAAATGTATAAGAAGCAGTCTAGCTGGGTTATATCAGAGAAGGATTTGAGAGAGAAGACGTGCCAGGTGGCTGTACAGGCTATTGTTCCTGTATACAGGAGCTATATGCAAAATTACGGCCCCTTGGTTGAGCAAGATGCAAGTGCCAGCAAGTATGCCAAGTATACAGCCCAGAGTTTGGAGAAAATGCTTACCTCTTTGTTTCTACCAAAGCCTAAGAAGTATGGGAGTTTTAATGCCAGGCACTCAAATGGAAAATTGAACAATGTGGGCACCAACCATTATCACTCTTCTCCAACTGTTGTTTAATTTTGTACATCCGTATGACTCTTCTTTATTTACCCTGAAGGGGGAATAAAACATAAATTCCATTCTCTTCCCTCTTAATGTATCTTCATTTTGAGTTGTATTGGAAAGGATTTTGTTCATTGGTTGGATGGTTAGCTGCTCGATTGTGAATATAACGATTTGTGGAGTGGGAATTGAGGATATTCTATATACTGGCCCGCCAGAAAAATGATTTTCTCCAGCGAAGCTCCGGTCTTGCGTCATTATGGACTTGTGGAAGAGCAATGTCTACGACCGAGTGATGGCTAACTGCTTGGGTGTAGGTTCATTCTTGGTGAAATTTTGTGGCAGGATTAAATTGCATACTTCTGGTAAATTATTTAACAGATTTCTAGTGTATTTTAGTTTTCATAATTCGTTCAGTTGCTTATGTAGATGGTAAGAAAATCATTGTAATGCTATTTAAGGTATATGTATCATTCTTTCTTACAACCTGCATTTAGTTCTAAATAGTTTAGTTAACTTTCAAATATTTAAATGTTTCTGAGATGTTGTGGATGTTTGGGAGGTGTTTCACATGAGGGTTGTTGTACTTGAATTTAGTTATAAGGCATCAGTAGCTCGACTGTAGATGTAGTTTTCATCCTCCTTTGGACTGTATTCACCTTCCAACTAGTAACTTTCCAAAATAAGAAAGAAAAATGTAATTAGAAAACTTTTTCCCCTGCTACCGTAGAGTGCCTTACAGTTACTTCAAATCGCAATTATAAACTGAATATTTTTGTATCTCGTAGTCAGAATAAAGCTACGCCTATGCTAAAGTGTCCCTAATTTGTAGGCTCCAGACAGCCAGACTCCAGCATGCGCATTGCCGACTAGCAAAGATAATCTTTTATTGCTGTTTGAATATTTTTTGGATAAGTAAAATTTATTTATTAGGATGTAAAAAGGGTACAAATGTGAGAGAGAAACTCACTTACATGGTACAACCAGATATCTCCCGCGACCTGATGCCCATTCTAAGAATCTGAAGTTACCCCTTATAACGATCCCCGTATCTCAATTACAAATTCTCGACTAACTAATACATCCGAAAGTTAGACTACTACATATTGTAATACAAATTACCGTTATCCAAATAGTGAGTCACAATAAGTAGGTCTAAAAAATAAGTCTGTATAGCACTACTAACTAATACACCGTTGCAAGAGATATATTCAATTAGTCTACAAGATTATCATCTTGTTCCTGTCCAAGATAAGGCTGATTATTGGCGGAATCAAGCTCCATTGTTTGCCAATCCCGCACTCCTTTCTATTATCTAGCCCCATTGATTATTGCCGTTTGAAATATAGGAGGTGAGGTCGATTCAGATAATCTTGTTTATTGGTTCAATAAGGTATTTTGCTCGTTGGTGTTCATTGTTAGGCATGATTGAAAAGACGACTCTGGCGATATTATGTGATTGCTCTTGGATTTGTTGCTGACCCACCATGAGAGATTGCATTGGTTTTGGTAAATGTTCAGTTAAGTCACAACTGCTTCTAGCCTTCTATGCATACAAAGTATTCAGCACCTAACCATGAGGTAACGCTCTCTACGTCTGTCTCTACGTCACTTATTTTTTTCGATAAATACTGAAAACGTCATCTTGTCATCTGGACATATGTATGGTGATAATGTGATCTGGACTATGGAGTACGTCATTTTCCAATAATGAATTAAGGGAATTTTGTGCGCATTCTCACGAGTCGCACGGCACACAAAAAGTGGCGGTTACTCGTTGTCTTTTACTTTACTTTCTATCTTGCATCAATTAGAGAAGATTTATACAAAAATCCGATTGGTATGTTTTCGAAACCAAAAGAGTTGATGTTAATTCTAAATTTTCCATTCAAGTGCATTATCTAGGGGTTCCAAATTTCAAGGACATTGAGTATTGAATAAGTTAGTGGCATGGCATTTGTCTGAAAACAACCGAGCCACGTACTAAACTCCTAAAGTCACGTGTCCTAAACATGTCATTAGGGCCCGCTTACGCCGCCGTCGGACGTTAGTTTTCTTTCCTTGTCCTCTTTTTCTCACTGCTTCCTTCATTCCTTCAACTCTGCTTCACCAATTGATGAAAACACAACAACTAGTTGCTCCCAAAATAGATTCAAAGAGAAAGCGAAACAGAGTACGTAGAGGTGAAGGGTAAGAAACTAAAGTGTTTCTTCTTGTTGTGTAAAGAGAAGAAGAAGAAGAAGAAAAATGTCTGTCTTGTGTCGGAAAAGACCCACTGTTGTTATACAACAAGAAGGGGATGTTGGTGGTGCATCATCATCATTATCATCTCCTCCTACTGTGTACATTAGCAAGCATTCTAGTTGTATACTGGAAATTAAGGACACCGTTTTGAAGAGTGGTGATGATCATTTGGGGATATCGAAGGTGGAAAAAATGAAGAAGAAGAAGAAGGTGCTTTGGGTACCATGGGATCACTTGAAGAATCTCTTCCTATCAAGTGAGTCTTTAATTAATAATTTAGTTAAATATCAACACATCCACTAAGTTTTAGTTTATGTATATGGCCTCCTTAATTTTGGATAAGGTTTGTTGATCTTAATTGGTAAGTCTTGTGGTTACTTAATTTGGACAAGTTCTGTTGATAATATGGATAAGAAGTCATGTTTTATGTTACAAAAAGAAAGTCCAGTCAGCAACCTATGATCTGACATTGCAATATATTGTATATATACATGCCATGTTCTTTTCTTAATTTGGTTTAGGATTACAATTCTTTTGATTTCCAAGCATGGGGCTAAATTCTGCGAAGACAATTATAGGAGTTTTGAGAAATTTGGAGAAACAAAACAGAAAATATTATATATATAAAAAAATATTGTATGGTATTTAGTTCCATGATCCCAAAGCAAAAACTCTGTCTTGCAAAGTGTTGCCTACATAATCTTGGTGCAATATGGCATTTTAAAGCGGGTGAAGTTCTAAAAAGATAAAATTATGGGGGGGTTTGGCATTGGGTACAGTAGAAATTTAAGAAACAACTTGCTGATGAGTTACCTCACTTAAAACAGAATTAGTCTGGGATTGAATTTTGAAGTACACTGATTCATTCCCGAGACAGAAAAGAATCCCACGAGGCATTTCTATCATGTCTAGAAGCATGTCAATATAGGAGATGTGCAACAAAAGTATGTAATCTAATATATTGCTATAAAACTTTGTAGGAGGCTAAGCATCAAATGGTTCTATCCCAGGCCATTCTCGGGTGTTAATGTAGTAGCCTCTAATTGTACTAGTCAATCTAAGCATCCTATATAATGACTGAAAGGAGCTGATTAAGTTGGCGCGTGGCTAAGAAAGTGTCATGACACATTTTCTTAGTCACGCGCCAATTTTTTTTTAGTTGCCAGCTCATTTATAGCGTTCAATTTAACGTTATTTTTGCTTTAGACAGTATTAGTATTTTGTATTATAACGCTATAAATGTTCTCAAGATTCGCTATTGATATTGTATAGCTTTTGTAGCAATATTTCTTAATGCTGTTAATGATCTGAACCACTTCTATAGATGGCATGACACGTTTTGTTGTCCGCTTTTTTAGATATAATGTGTATGTTACATGCTATGGCCGAGGTTTCTTGTTCCTCGAACAATATTCTATGCTATCTGAATCCCAAAAACAACTCCCTAATTCCTTAATGATATGTCACTAATATTCTTTAGATATCTGACCAGTATTAATTCGTATTAGAGAATGTGCATGTCATATGAAAATCGTGCAGATAACCGATTAGGGAGTCAGAACAGGGAGAAAGTTTTGGCGAGTCAGTGTAGAAATGATGTTCCTTGAATGATTGGCTCCAATGGATTGAGCAGATATTTGGATTGGCATTCTTACAATTCCTTTCCTTAATGCATATGTCATATTAAAACTATTCTCCTTTTGGTGTTCACATCTTGGGATTATGTTAGTTACTTTTCAAGTCGGTGTGATTCACAAGAAATTAGAAGTATGGGTGCAAAACCGTGGTTTAAAGCTAATTTTGCTCTATTGAAAATGCTTCAAGAGAAGGCAATGTGCATGGCAGTGGAGGCCGGTTTCTTGTTTTTCCTAATTAAGACATTTGAGATTAATTAATGATGTTTTTCGCATATGCTCTGGTTGTTGTATGGTCAAATTTTGTTTCATTTTAAATGGAAATTGTTTATTATTTTGGTCATCAAATGATGCTTCCCTTTCTTATGTTGGCAGGAGAGGATTATCAAATTTCTATGCTGGAAAATCGAAATCCTTTGCAAACTTGTTGGAGGTAACAACAATAGCAGAACTTGCTAAACCAGAGAATCCATATAACAAGAGGAGGCGATCTGTCATGGCCAGCAAATGGCACGCAACGGGAAGGACTTACTATAGTTCTCTTGATCTTCCTTCCACACCTGCAACGAATGATCACGATCAACAAGCTCAACGAAATAACGGAGAAATGTACAAGAAAAAAACGAAAAAGAATGTTTCTAAATCTTCTTTACTCAACCATGAGCATAAGATAAAGAAGTGCCTTGTTTCACCTTCAGATGATACACAAAGAGGATGAAAGTCAATAGTTAATAATCTCTTAAGGAGCAGCTAGCTCTTATTTGCTTTAAAGTTTGGAGGTATTTATAATTACTGTGTGTCCCAAGGGATGATATACCATTTTGAAAAGTGAAAAATGGTCCCCTCTAGTTTGTTGTGTTTTAAGGTTTCTTTTACGAAACGTGGTAGAAGATTGTGGAATGTTTGGTGGAGGTCTCTATCCGTTTGTTATAATGTCTGTTTCGTAAACTAGTTTTGTACAGAGGAATCCAAGAAACATCTCTATAATAATTCTTCTCATAATGCATGTGATGTGAGTATGTGACCTGTTTTTGTTGGAGGACTTTCAAAAAAGAAGAAGCCCCAAGTAAATAGTCTTTGGGTCCAGTCCATGTTAAAAAGGCCTCACGTGTTTTCCCATTCACTCAGCAAAAGAAAATGGCAGACGTCGAATCAACCAGAGCAGTAAGAATTTTTATTTTTCGGAAAAAAAATTTAGTCGAAACAAACTAACCCAATTATTTCAGGCATTTGTGGAGATTCAAGGCCGTATGATTGAAGCTACTGGCAAGTTGAAACAGGTGGTGGCTCAAATGCGAAACAAAGAGACGGACAAAAAACGTGCTTTTTTAACATTGGAAGAATTACGACCATTGCCTGAGGATACAAATACTTACAAATCTGTTGGTATGATTCAAATATTACTTCTTGTGATTTTTTTTTTTACTAAACTTGAATTTGGTTATTATTTGCTTGAAATCCTTGAATACAGACACACACAACATTCTACCGAGGGATGTAGGGTTGTACTCGGGATAGCTAGGTACACTGGAGTCTAAACTCGATTTTACTTAAAAGTGCCACCAGTGGAGATTTAAAGTGCATTGGCACCAACATAGAAGCTAAACTTTGGAGTTCGAACTACTTAGAAAGAGAACAACTTGTAGAGACAAAAAATAAGTAGTTTACAGTGAAGCCGTACTCTGATGCTCTTGCTAACAACAAGATGGAAAAGTCCTTCGAGAGGGCGAAGTGGATAGAAAGTTCCATGCAAGAAGATTTGCTTAGCACAATACCCCCCACAAAGTCGCTTTCTTATGCAAACAGACCACCTTCCAAGGCTATTGTAAGGAGGATCTTAGCGTCTTGCTAAGAAAACTTACTACACAACTAGGGATTGTAAAGATGGTTTGTGCAATCTCCATGTTCGAAGGAATTAAATATCTTACTGATATACAAAAGCATTCCTCCATCAATTGTTGGGATCAAATCTAACCTATATTTAAGTTCTAACTTAGTTTTAACAAAGGTAGTTCTATTACATATTATCCATATAACAATGACTTGGACATCAGGACATGTGTATTTGTATCCAACAGGTAGGAAGTGTCTAACAAAGTGACCAACGTAAACCTGATAGACAAATCTATCGAAGTGTATCCTCATGAGTTCAAGTTGTGGGGAATCACAGTGTCTAACATGAATTCGTAGAAAATGGAGCACCTTTGGAACACATGGGTTCTACAATTTATCAGCCAGAAAATACTGGTTGTGGTACGTTAATGTGAAAATCTAACACTTTTTGCACCTTCGATTTTATTTTCTATTCTTATGTTGTTCCCATGGAATGTTTATATGAGCTATTCTACTGATCAAGTGATCAGTATCGTTACCTGAATTTGTTTAACAAAAACCAGTTATCTAGAACCATGGGCATCAAGTGATATAGTTCTTCTATATAATTACTACTTTAGTTTCTTTTGTGATGGTTGTACTTCTTCAAGGCCATCGACCGGCCATCTGACTTCCATTTTTTTTTATGTTTTACAGGGAGAACGTAAGTGCAGCATTGCTATCTCTCCAATTGGAATCACTCTCTCTGTCTCTAAAGAAAGACCATCACTGCTGCTTCTTGATTATTAGTTCTGGTAACATGCATAATCACCTTAAATGTTTTTGTTCTTTTTTCTATGATGCCCAGGTTTCTTTTGGAGCCCAAGTCTGTCTTGGTGAATGAGCAGGAGAAGAAGCTCATGGATAGTGAAAATGCAATTGCCTCATTACAGGTCTGTTTCTTTCTCTCTCCCTCAGTTTGCTATATCCATTTTTGTTTTTCTTTTCTGATTAAAGTTTGGATTAGGCAAACCTGTACCTCTATTAATTTCTTAGAAAGATTAAACTTACAATTGAATCCTTTTCTCTCTTACAATTTGCAAGAAGACCAAGATGAGATTGACTTAACCATTCCAATTGATAGCCTTTCCTTACAATTTTCACCAAGAACTAGGAAGCGCCACTCACGTATAGACCAATCTTCCAGTAGTGCAAGAGGTTCAATGCAGCTACTACGATTAATTAACAAAAAGAACATCAAGAGAAGGAGGTTATCTCAGCCAAACAATGACTCCCGAATCTTCCGCTAATATTATAGTGTTCTCTGTTATATTCTCACAACAAAATAATATAATTTCTACACTAACAAAACCACAAAACATGCAAATAGACTCTCCGAAGCAAAGCTATGCATAGGATCTACAAGAGGGAATGCTGCTTTAGCATTTTCAACACATAACTGCCACATAGTCTACAGTTCCACGTGCAGTGTCACAGCGGCACTTATAATGCTTATGGTGCATGAGAATATGTAACGGCCATACCTGCTGATGGGACACAGATGTTTTTCTACTTTAAAATTCTACGTTATAAATGTCTGCACAATTCTTTTGATGATGCAAATTGTTTAGAGTTGGAACTTAAATCTCCTAAATCGATCTGTTTTATCAGTACAATTTAGGTACAAATGGTTTCGGTAGTCTTCTCATCCCCCAGAATTTTTTATATTCGGTTTGAGCAGTACCCGTGGAGGAACTCTATCTTTGGTTTTGTCAGTTTAGCTAAGAACTATAAAACAATAAAACGTGTTCTACTGCTGGCAGGCATCTAAGGAATACTTGGAGAAGCAGATGAAAGAAGTGGAGAATAATCTGACAGAGCTCTTACAGCAAGATCCAGCGATTGCTCGTCAGATAATGTCAATGACTGTGTAAACCTTTGCTTTCTTTGTAGATTCGTTAGTACTTATTTTTCTTGAATTTTAAAAATTGAGATGTTAGTCATATTTATACATGATTATCTGTGCTTATGTGGATTTAGCTATACTGCAGAATCCTTAAAGTATTAATTGTTTTAGTTTGTTATAAGTTGTTGCTAGAGGTTTTATATGCACCACACCACACATTTCGTATAGAAAAAAGGTGATGGTTATCGCCATAGCTGCGGCTAGGGGTCCAAGTGGATATTCAAAATTTTGAATCCAATTTGAATTCGTATTTGAAAAGTCAGTTATTCTCCAAAAGTTTTGGATATCGGATTATTTTCTATGGCCGAAAATGTTTCAGATGTATTCGGATACTGCCATATCTGCATCGGGTAATATCCTATCCGATCTGAAAAGCTAACATCTATAAAATATTAATAAGGGTGAACTAGTGTTACCCCCCCACTAGATGAGCCAATTAGGATTTCCCCCCCACTAGATGGGAAATTAGGGTTTCCCCCTTAAACACACGGTCAACTTGGTTTGACTGTTAACTTTCAAGTCAAACAATTGAAAATGACATAAATGTCCCCATCTAATTAAAATTGAACATTTTCTTTTTGAAAATAATGAGGGCATTTGTGTAATTTTCAGTTGTTTGACTTGAAAGTTAACGGTCAAACCAAGTTGACCGTGTGTTTAGGGGGGAGACCCTAATTTCCCATCTAGTGGGGGGGGGGGGGGAAATCCTAATTGGCTCATCTAGTGGGGGGTAATACTAGTTAACCCAAAACCCTATTAATAATTAATGTATTAGATATTGTTTTAAATTGTATATTAAACAATAAACTAACAAAAAAAGATTAAATAACTATGAATAATACTAAAAAATAGCAAAATTATATATTTATAGAATTAGCATAATGAAAGAATGACTTAATGAAAGCAAAAATAATTTAATTAATAGTATTTTTGGAGTCAGATATCATCCGGTGTCCGAATTGGATATTCAATTCCGGATTCGGATACCATTCTTTGGTATCCGTCGGATTCGGATATATCGGATATAAGTACAGATTTTCGGATTTGGATACAGTAATTGTTATTTGAATCCGAAACCTATCCATTTGCACCCCTAGCGGTGGTATGTTTTGGAGACATGTCCAGTCCCACTGTCTCACCTTTTGATTCCATAGAGTTTGTATAAGCCTCTAATCCTTGAGTTTGTTTCCTAGTCGGCCTCCCTTTTCCCCTCCTATTGCCTGTGACAAAGCGATACTCCTGTTGTATAATTAACTTGCTTCTCTCTCCTTCAGAGTATTTGAGTGAGTGCTCTAAAATGGCATTCTGGTCTCTCATCAGTCATCATTACAACCTGCTCCACTAATCCGTGTCTTTCCTTACTCCAGAAATTATTCCAGGAAAAGACCACGTTCGTCTTCATGCCTGGTATACACGCCTTTCCATAGAGTTGATTTGAGGGAAGTCAAGATATTATGCTTCAGCCGTATTCCATGTCTTCTTTCTGCCACTGATCCATGTCTTTCTTTACTCCAGAAATTGGTTCCAGGAGTTGCTCCTCATATTACATCCTCTGTGCGTCCAATTTTCATTTTTTCTGTGTATTTTTTTTATCAATAAAATCATTTAGTTATTTCTATTTATTTTTCATTTATTAATTATTGTTTTGGTTCTTCAATATTGTCATGCGTTTGGCATTGGTTTCTCAACTGCAAGATCTCCTTGGTCCCTCTCAGCATTCTTTCATTACCAATTCTATTTGAAAAAGAGCTCTGCATTCTGCACATTACCCAAATCAGCGCAAGAATAGACAAATTATTTGCCCACTTTGATACCATCTTAACATGATACCCAAATCTGCTTAATTGATATTTTTTTTTTTTTTTTTTTTTTTTTCTTATGGATGCTGTTGGTGGGTTTTAGAACTTACGGAGTTCAGGTCTATGGTGAACTTAATCACAATGTTGCAATGATGGTTATGGAGGTTTGATGGAGAACAGGATAAGCATTGGTGAAGGGTGTTTTCTGGATTTGTGAGTCCTGTCAATGATGAATCGGTACTCTGTCTGCAGGACCACAAGGGCCTGATGTTTTTAAAGGTACTCTTGTGGGCTTAAGGCCTTTCTGATAAGATTAGATTTAATTTGGGGAACGGAAGGGGGATTAGCTTTCGGAGGATAGGTTGATTGGAGATATACCGTTGTACTTGGTATCACCCCATTTGTGATTTATTATAAGTTGCCAATTAGAATTTGAACTATATCTTGGAGATAGGGAAAAATTCTTATTTTGGGAAGGCTCATCGTGTGAGGAAAGTTCGCTAAACGCTGATTTAGAAGCCACGAATAACATGCTCAGACAAAAATATGTCCAGGTGAATCAAGTTGCTTGTTGGGAAGATTGGCACCTTTTCTTGGGATCTTGATTTCAGGTGTCATTAGTCATCATTACAAGGAATGACATGTTCCAGAATGGGCGGAATTATCTTAGTTGCTTGATCAAGTAGAGTTGTGGAACAATGAGGACATTAGAATTTGGCCTTGCAACTGCTCTCCTAATTGCACAGAATTTTGTCCTAAACAGTGTAAGTGGCCTTAGACCTTAGTGTTTGTGTGCCTTCCAATTAAGTCCTAGGAATCTGTCTAGATCTGGTGGTAAAGTTGTTTTCTTTTGGACGGAGATGGATAACCATTGGTCTCTCCAGCATATGCTATCTGTATCTAAAGACTCGGAAAATATTTGATTTCTTAGAGTAGTACTTCTGTTGCACCTTAATTAAGAGTACATGGTTATAAAATCCTGTAAAGCTGATTTTTGTATACAATGCTGAAGCCAAATCCCTGTGCAGGGATTGCTTATGCTATAGTCTATATGCGACACAACATTTTCTGAACATGAAAACTTGCATTTAGTAACTACATTCTGTCTCAATCTAGACTTTTAGTTTTCCACTATGACATCAAGAGAATGGAATATTAATTTAGCTGTACTTGTTAGCTTTATGTGCATGCTTTGAGATTCTTAGAAAGTTGCACTTTAGATTATGTGGTCAGAATTTAGAAGCAATATTTAGGGTTATAATTGATTAGCTGCCTCAAATGGCTGCAGTCTGCATATTATGGTGTTTATGGTATAACTGCTCTATTTCTTCTAGCCTACTCTAAATTTAAGTAATTTGAGAGAAAATTTTGATTATCATTATCAGATTCGCGTGTGCATTTGAGAGATTGTTCTGCCATTTATTTCGACTTTACTACACTTATATATTTATGTATTTTTATTTTTATTTTTTTTATAATGACCATACACCTGTTATTCTCTCTCGTTCTCCCGCTCTTTCCATCTTCCTTTGTCCCTTTTCTTCACTTCTTGATCATCTTTATAAGTTTATAGTGTGACAATATTATGTCGTGTGTTGTGTGCCATTCAATAATTTGGTGTTTTTTCATCTTCAGGAGAGACACATGTTGATGAAAACACTAAAAAAACACCAAACTAAGTACTAAGTACCAAATCGGCCAAAATTTGGTTTCAGCTTTGGTGCTGTATCAAATCTCTCTCGCGGTTTTTCCAAAACTGCGCGGTTTTGGAGTGCGCAGTTTTTTTAACACCACATGAGCTTGGGCTAGAATATGGACTTCAATCACGCGGTTTTGCGAAAACCGCTCGAGAGATTTGGAAAGAGAAAAAAGAAGAAAGTTGATTTGTGACACATCGCGTGGGCTTGGGCTTTTAAAATGGGCTTCAATGGCACGGTTTTGAGAAAGCCCCGTGGACTATATGATGCGGTTTATCCAAAACCGCGTAATTTGATGTTATTTGATGTTTCTCCTGAAATTGGTTGGTGTTTAGTTTGGTTAAAAAATTTGGTATTTTCTTGGTTTCTTTCCTAAAGATGCTCTTAGTAATTGTAGAATGAGTACTATAGGGAAATTATATGAAAACAATAAGCCAGAAGCTCTGTACAAGTTACTGGACGCGAAAGTGTTGATTAAAAAACTTGGTTATCTAAGGCCAGTATTAAAAAACAGGAGAATCGAAGTGTCCACTGTAAAGAAGCCCATATGCGAAATACAAATATGTAATTACTATGTGAAGATCTTTATTGACCAGGACTTACGACTCAAGTCGAAAATGATCCCGATTTGGTTAGAGATCCTTATTAGGATTGAATGATGCTTAAAAAGAAGTATAGTTTGAGTGCTGCCCCGTTAATGCTGCTGGGATTCATGCTCATCCTAGTGATGGTTAAGTCTATTACTCGATGGCTCATGGCCTTCTGAAGGCTTCTTTACATGGCAGTTGAGTACTTGAGTGCAACTTGTTGATGACAATTGAATAGAGAAATATCCATTACCTGGACATTTCGGATTTGAGTGGAACGCTAATTATGGAATATATATGAACCAATAGCCAATAGGTAATAAGTAAAGCAAATTTGGAGTTGGAGCTGAAGTGTTACTCTTAAATATTTGTGAACTTTTAGATTTAGTTGTCTGATTCGTACATTTGGACCGTACATTGTACACATTGCGGAAGGTTCTCAGTCGGTCAGTCCTACTAAGAGTCATCCTTACGAAATTTAAAAGTTATCGTTGGTAATGTTAATTTGTTTTTTTTTGAAAAAATATAATACATACTATTGCCTATTGGTAATGTTGATCAATCATCATATTGACAGAAACTCAATTTCTTAGTCACACTTTCCTACCCTCTGGTGCCAACTTATAGGCCAAACAAGTAAACCAGGTGTCATTGTTTCTGTTACAAGATCAAATTTGGATCTTAATCCAAAGTGGCAATTGAGGCTTTACACGAGGGAGAAGGCCCCATGGACAATTTAATAACTTCAAATCTTTAATGCATACCGGTGGCCAGCCAATAGACAATAGTGCTCAGATCTCTTCCTATAACTAAGTAACTAACACACACTCTCACACGCGCACATACGCACACCCGATCTCCACAGGATTCCCTTGTTTGTTCTTGTCTACGTTGCAGACTTCCATAAGAGACTTGTCTATCTTTCTCAATAAAACCACAACAACACTTAAAGAAGAAGTAGAAACATAAGTTTATTTCTTCATTTCCATCAATAACAATAGGGAAAGAAAGAGAAACACCCATTTTTTCCTTTCTTTCTACTAGGAAAGTGTAACAAAGAAAACTATTTCTTCTTTCAACAATAAGAAGAAAGCTAGCTATATTAAAGAAAAGTTTGTTCACTATCACTTTTGCTTCTTTCGGCAACATATTCTCTACTTATCATAGTCAAGACTAAAAACACAACGGCAAGGAATATATCACACAAACACAAGTCCCCTTCCTATATACTATTTCTACAAGCATGATCACCGGGAAGGACATTTATGATGTATTGGCAGCGATTGTTCCACTATATGTGGCAATGATCTTAGCTTATGGATCAGTGAGGTGGTGGAAAGTCTTCACTCCTGACCAGTGCTCTGGGATCAACCGTTTTGTTGCTGTATTTGCTGTCCCGCTCCTTTCCTTCCATTTCATCTCTCTTAATGATCCTTACGCGATGAACTATCGCTTTATTGCGGCAGATTCCCTTCAAAAAGTAGTCATCCTCTTTGCACTTTTTATATGGCAGATGTTCTTCAATGGCAATATAGAGTGGATGATTACACTATTCTCTCTCTCAACTCTCCCAAACACACTTGTCATGGGCATTCCACTTCTTAAGGCCATGTATGGCGAATTTTCGGGTAATCTCATGGTTCAAATTGTTGTCTTACAAAGTGTTATCTGGTATACTCTTATGCTCTTCATGTTTGAGTATAGAGGAGCTAAGCTCCTTATCACTGAACAGTTCCCTGAAACTGCTGGTTCCATTACCTCCTTTAGAGTAGAGTCAGATGTTATGTCGCTTAACGGGCGTGAGCCATTAGAAACCAATGCAGAGATTGGCGATGACGGCAAGCTGCACGTAAGAGTTAGGAAATCAACATCTTCTTCAGTTGTATCTTCTTATAACAAATCACATGGATTGAATTCCATAACTTCCATGACTCCAAGAGCTTCAAACCTCACTGGAGTTGAGATCTACTCGATCCAATCCTCACGAGAGCCGACTCCAAGGGCTTCTAGCTTTAACCAGTCAGATTTTTATGCCATGTTTTCAAGCAAGATGCCTAGTCCTAAGCATGGTTATACTAATAATAATTTTCAAGGCGGTGGCGCAGATGTCTATTCTTTGCAGTCTTCGAAAGGGGTTACACCAAGAACTTCAAATCTTGAAGACGAGATGATGAAGCTTGGAAAGAAGAAAGGAGGGAAAAGTATGAGTGGTGAGTTGCTGAATGGTACATTAAGTTCATCATACCCTCCTCCAAATCCAATGTTTTCGGGTTCTGGAAGTGGTGGTAAGAAGAAGGAAGGTGGTGGTAGTTATCCCAATAAGGAGCTTCACATGTTTGTTTGGAGTTCAAGTGCTTCTCCTGCTTCTGAAGGACATCTACGAAATGCCGTAAATAGAGCTGCTGCTACTGATTTTGCTGTAGTAGATTCTTCAAAAAAAGTTCTTCAGCAAGAGATTGCTTCGTCAAGAGGTACAAAACTTTCTCATGTTTTCTTTTTCTCTCTATCTAGCCTGTTTTAATGTTTGTCTCATTGCATGTGATTAATTATGTGAAAATTTCCAACGTCCCATGACAAATGTCAAGTGAATTCATGAGAAGTTTTAAATGTTGTTAATATGAACTTTATATGACAACTTCAAGATAAACTTTCTTCTGTACATTCCCTGATACAATTTGTATAATGTGTGAATACAGGCATGCATGACTTTAGTGAAACTGTTTCCCCTGTAAGAAAAGTGGTGGATGATGGAGAAGTGGAAATTGAAGATGGTTCAAAATTTTCGGCAAATGGATCACCATACTTGAGCCAGAAGAAGGTTGACATGGAAGCAGTAGGGGGAGGAGCAAAGAGGCTTGGAGGTGGTAGTCAGATGCCTCCAGCAAGTGTGATGACCAGACTCATACTTATCATGGTGTGGAGGAAGCTCATTAGAAATCCCAACACTTACTCAAGTATCATTGGTCTCATATGGGCATTGGTGACTTACAGGTACAAAGAATCCCTTCAATACTACACAAACTAATTAAGGCTGTTCACTTGCATACACAATATACCAATTCGTAAAAATCTTGTCATCTAAATTTTTTTACTACCTCATCTAAGGAGATCTCGTTACAATATAACTGAATGTGTATGCAATAACAAAAAGTTTAAAAAACATAAATAAAAAATAAAACAAATCAAATGTAAAGCTGCCAAAGATAATGAAAAAGCCATTCATTAGGGTTGTTGGACTCGACAAATTCTTTCTCATGAAGAGTTTGCTAACAACCATCACAAGCGGGTGCAACATTTGGGGGCACAACATGTGGGCAGGCAACTTGGGTTGGCTTCATTTAATTCCAAAAATGTCGTTGCGAACTGTATTTTAAAATCCCATTTATCAAATTTAGATACCACTATGGAAATCATTAATAAGTACCAGCAAAGTTAGTCTAATCATCTAATGAGATGCTTTTGGCTTAAATAATATTTTGCAGGTTTAACATCAAAATGCCGACAATTGTGTCAGGATCGATCACCATACTATCAAATGCAGGGCTTGGAATGGCTATGTTCAGTCTAGGTACTTATCAAATAACTAAATGTTTAATAAATAAATATGATGCGCACTTGGCAAATCTGGGCCACTCATACCTGGGGGTGTGTGTGTGTTATTGACGGCAGAAGTACTGATCCAAAGGTCTATATATATACATCTCACAAGACTGAAGAAGTGCTCTTAATAATATAGCACTTACTTATAACTTATCACTGTGGATTGCAACATTGAACTAATTAAATTAACAATTCAATCAGGTCTGTTCATGGCTTTACAACCAAAGCTCATTGCATGTGGTAAAAGAGTAGCCACATTTTCCATGGCTGTTAGATTTCTGACAGGCCCAGCAGTAATTGCTGCGACATCCATTGCATGCGGCCTTCGAGGAGTGCTTCTACATGTTGCAATTGTTCAGGTACATGCACCAGCAATCCCCTGTTCTTACCTCTAAATAAGGGTGGAATTCGAGCTAAACGAGCTGAGTTTTACCATGCTCGAGCTCGGCTCATATAGTTACACGAGCGAGCTCAAGCTGAGCCCGAGTGGCTCGGTTATTTTACACTACAAATATGCTATTTGAACTAAACGAGCCGAGTTTCATCAAACACATTTGTTACACGAGTTTTAATTTGAGTTTGAGCTCGGCTCATATATTTAAACAAACAAGCTTGAACCGAGCCCGAGCCGCTCGGCTCGAATTCCACCCTTACTTCTAAATAGCTAGAGGCTGGTAGCAATTCACCCGAAAGATTTGCCTCTGTACTACCTCACTAAAAGACACACTTTTTAATATGTCTCAATTCTAAAGTATAACTTAAAATTCATCTTCCAAGACAAACAGCGTGTCTTTCAGTGACTAGCATGAAGTAGAAGCGACTCATTTGCATTGTGAGTTGCTTCTTAGCATTTCTCATTAAGCCAAAACCAATAACCCTAATGATAACAACTATTTGTTTTTTTTACAGGCAGCTCTTCCTCAAGGGATTGTTCCCTTTGTATTTGCTAAGGAGTATAATGTTCATGCGGACATACTTAGCACAGGGTATGTCACAAAATTTCAAATATGGCATGACCTCAATCATGTTTCTTTCTTTTTGTTTTCTGTGTTTCAGTGGCTAGGATCTGAAGATTAATACGTTGACTATTTTGCAGAGTTATTTTTGGAATGCTAATTGCACTCCCCATAACAATACTTTACTACATCCTTCTTGGGCTCTAAGTAAGTGAACACACGAAGACAGGGAGAAAAGATACAAGAATATATCCAAGGCAAGTTGAGATGGATGGGAGTGGAAAATGGTCTAAAATACTTCATAGGATTCAGAGTGAATGTGCTCCAGTGCATGTGAGCTTTGGGGTTTGAACATATCAGATTATCAGTCCCTCTTATTTTCATCATTAGTTTATTTTTGTTCGTCTTACTTTGTTAGGCAGAAAATTCAAGATTCAAACCATTGAAAGGAAGAGAAGGGTTAGATGTAATGAACATGTCTTTGTACTATTTTGCCTCATTATAAGTTTAGTTGTAATTGCTTAAAATTCTTACTCCATAGCAATTTCTTTTTAATCACAGTAGAAATACAACAAGATTTGTGTTTTCAGAGTATTCAAAATATTTTTAAGGAATGAAAAGAAGAAAGCATTGGCAGCTCCATCTTCAACATTAAGTAAATAAATCGTCATCTATCGTTTAAGTCTTTTCTTTTTTCCTTTATCCAACAAGAAGAAATGAATTCCCAAAAACATAACAATGTCTTTCCACATGCCTAAAGCAGTCAAAAAATGGATGATAAAAAAAGAAACAACCTAAAATCATTGCTGTCTATTTTTCGTGTTGCATTTGCATGTTTGTTTCGAGTTAGAACTAAGTAGGAGACGAGATGTTGTGGAAATGTGGAATGAGGATCTCTAAGATGCACTCATCTAGTTTTGTTTTCTTTAATTCATTTCAGCTTCTAAGCGAATCAAGGTATAAGCATCTTGTTTAGGTTTTTTTATTGTTGCAGCATGTGAACTTTGGAGTACATTTTTAAGCTTCTGTTTAAATTTTGCAGCTGTTCTGTCAATGGATTGGTGGAGTTTGTAGACAGAATAAGTTTTGTCTAGAACACAATATTTTGAGATATAATTATCAATTCCTTTGTAATTGTTCTGGTCTATGCATGACGCTTAGAGATATTCAGTCCAAATATGTCTTTTATAAATTGGCGATTTTGAAGGAAATGAAAGAATAATGGTGTAGGGAATCTAATTTATTGATGTGTCTCTCAACTTCTCAAGTCCTTATCCTTGGAGGTCTAGGCCCATTTTTAAACAAGATATGTATGTTGAGTGTTGTCACTTGGCAACGGCCAACGGATGCATGTTCATGTAATAATCTTCTAATAATTATCTGATGTTTGCAGCTAAAAGGGTCTTATTTGTTTTGAGTCTAGATTGGAGTTGTTGCACATGTAGATCTTTTGAAATCTTGCAAAAAACTCCGCAACACCAGTTAATAAAGCATAAGAAAAGAGCTTGAAGAATCCCTGTAAACATAAAAGCCGACACCAAAGAAGATTAAATATACATGGAGACAGCAAAGAGCTGGCTGAATTGGGAACACCCCCATCTCTTTCCTTCTTACATTCATTCAAATGAATCCACTCTTAAAAGGCCTCCGTTTTTAGTTAAATACAAGCGTCTGAAAGTACTTTACTTTGCTTAGTCAATCTTTCTCAGTCTTACTTTACAAGTGTGTACAGATGAATTGAAGTTATAGATGATTAATGTTGTAAATCCATAGTCAAAAAGATTCGAGTTCACTTTCCAATAAACGCATACCAACTTAGATACGCCATATGAAGTAAAAACTGAGATGACATGTCTGCTTGAACCCTTATGTCATTGGTCCTTGACTCCCCAGTCAATAGTGGAAGCTAGAAAGAAAGTCCTAGTTTTAGGGAGAAAGCTGTTGCTGCGGCATTGTCACCAAGTACGGGTCGTTTATAACGGGAAGTTTAACAAAAATTTATTACGGGCTTAAAACGGAATAGTCAGCAAAATGACGGAAAAAAAAAAGGCATAGAAGAATGTTGGTAAAATAAACAGGTATAAAATGGAAAATGGGTTTAAAACGTATTAAACGCAATAAATACGGAAAAAAAAATTACAATAGACATAGAAATTTTGTTTGTTTATGATTATTGAAAAAAATAATAAATGAAAATATAGTGAAAATGTAGCAAACTATAGACTAAAAGTTTTAAAAACCGTCATTCTACAAATGATATTTAAAATTTTCTTGTCTCAACACTACAAAACAATTTAACAAGTACGAATAAAACAATTTTTTAGAGGCTGTAATCAAAGATCATTAATATTGAGTAGTTGAGAATGCTCTCAGTGACCCACGTCAGCCCCCCTTTTTTCTCTGAGACTGACACATCAGATTTTTCATAAAAAAAGTAATTCTACGCATTTTTTTTAGCGATTTCAATTGTTCGTAACCCAAAATAGATAAAAACCTCTTTCCATATTTTTTTTTTCAATTCTACAAAACACTTCCAACTCTCCAAAAAATAAAAATTCATCTCTTCAAACCCTCTTTTTTATTTTTCTCTTCTTCCAAAATTAAATTAAGAATGATAGAGTGATGTTAGATTGGTTTTGGGGAGAACATTATCAGTTGAAATGCGGAAAAAAATGTAGTACGGTGTAATAATTATGCTCTTTGTCTTCTGGAGGGCGAGACATTCAACATCTTTTTTTATTGACTAGCCAGTTTCGTGGGGTGTTTGGAGATTGTTCCTTGAAAACTTTCCTTCACAGGTAGGAAATCCTTTTAATAATATAATTCTCTCTTGCTCTCACTTCTTCTCTCACCTCATTTTGACACAACAAAAAAAGAAAAACCAAGCCCAAGCTCCAACTAGATGATTGAGTACCATTAGATGAAATTTATTCAATCAATTTTGGCGTCTCAACCCTCAAGCACCCGTAAAATTGTATAGACTACGATTTATACAAAATTTAACAACCCCACCATTCTGCTCTCTTAAACATCCATGATATTGTTGATTTTGGTTTTGAGGAAATTTGCATTTATAAAGGAGAGACCCGTTCACAGATTATCCCAAAAAAAATTAGAACAAATACTACTACTGACCATTTGGAATTGATTTTGGACCCTATACCTATTGAACATATTGAATTGATTTTGTCATGGTATAGATATTTTCCCTTGAAACTGAGTACCAAGTTATTATGAGTTGCAGACTTTAGATGTGGCCATATCTTTAGATGTGGACAGGGTCTTGGCAATGAAGGTTTGGCTGTTGAGGGTTTTCAGCAAGAATGAAAGTGCAAGCAATTTTTGAGTTTTTTCCAAGATGAGGTTAGTATTTAGCTGTAGATCTAAATAGTGTATTTTTGTGGAGAAAGTATAGATAAATGAATGTTAGCATTATGACAATCTTTAAGTAAAGTTATTTATCTTAACCTTTTTACGGGAATCATCTAGATATATGAGTTGTAAATGCTTTGAACGAGGTTGATAAATTAAAGAGTTGAGTTTTGTTACTATTTGTCTCCATGTGAAAATAGGTGCACTGTTTTTTTTAAAGTGGTGGTTTTCGGTATGCCTTAATTTGTAGGTTTTAAACATATGTAACTGGTGATTTCGAAAAGTGATTAGAAGTGATTCCTAAGATCTTATCTAAAATTCTAAACATGTTTTTGATCTTCAAGTAAGCTATTCAACGACAAAATGCAAATTGAAGGCAAGTGTTCCCTCACGTTAGTAACCCATTACCTTTTTAAGCACTAAATTGATGGTTGAATGTGGTCCACCCATCTCTTGCAATCTCTGGAAAATAAGTATGTCTAACTTATTTACTAACAAGCAACAGAGTGCAACCAAGTTAGTAATCCTACTTACACGTTTATATAAGGGACCTTTATATATATAATAGTAAGGTCTATTTTAGAATCAATTTATTTTCTCAGTAGATTAGACTATCAGAGTTTAGAGTATAACACAAACCAAAGAGAGTGTGTCACGTGGAATACAACCTAAGAAACTGGAACTATTGGTAAACAACTCCGAAAACCCATCCTCCCCCTTAGCAACTGCCATCACCGTGTATCAAAGGTGACTCCGTCATTGTCGTTATCTCTCTACTCCTAAAAACACTAATTATTGGTGTAAAACAAATGCTCATGAAGCTTGGGATCACTATTGGTGTTTCACTTAGTGTTGTCTTCTCATATTGGCTAATTAACATTCCTATGTTAAATCTTTTATTAGATTAGCATATTTATCTAATTAATTTATCCCCACATGACTAATGATAATCATATGTGAATATTATGAGCTATTCAATTAATGTGGGGACTTATACTGTAATTGAAATTTTTATTTTCTTTTGAGACTACTCTCAATGGACGTGAGACCATTACTAGAATGGTATACATGTATATGCACTAGGAATCCCAATGAATAGATTTAGAATACCTTTCGTTCACGTTATGAATACGTGTTAGCAATTCACCCTGATTTTATTTATTTATTTATTTATTATTATTTTTTTGCAATTTGGTGGTAGTTCTCCGATCTCAGTTACAATCACTATATACCTACCACCAAGCAAGTGTCACCATTCTAAACTGTAAGGTTATATAATTGCAATGCATACACCATTTAGAAACACCATGTTTAGACTACAAGTTACCTAATAACATATGTCCCATGTTAGCCCATGCACAAATAACCGGTGAACTTTGAAGGTTTGACTAAACTTTCTACATAACAGATCAAGTAGCGGCAACATAATTGGAACCATCTTACAAATGTTGGTATTTTTCTTTTCAATTAGTATTTGCTTTCATGTAGATTTCATATCTCATAATTGAATGAGCTTTAATATTGTTTTATCGCTTCTCATGTAGTAGGGATCGGAGGTGTTGAGGTTTCTTTGCAATTCATCCTATTGTTCCATGTCTCCTGCAACAATGTGAAAAATGTTGACGTACTGTAACCTTTTTTTGTCATCGGCCATCAAACTTGATGGACAAACAATCTATGAACAACTCCACGTTTTCCCAAACACCGATTGTTTCTCAGGTAAGGTTCCTTCTTCTATTTTTTGCTGCACATCTCAAAAAAAAAAATTGTAAGCATGCTCCAAGGTGTCACTTTGCATTTTAATTTGATGTATGTGTATTAAGATTCATAAGCTCGGATGATATGACTCTGTTAAGCAGGTACATGTGATTGTTCATTCAATTCACTATATAGTTGAGATCAATCATTTGAGATCGTGATTTATGGAAACTAACCTAGATTCAATTCCTAAGTAGATGACGTTACACAAGAAAGAACCATAGGTGTCAGGTACACTTGAGTTTTTTTTATTTGTCGTGTCGTTATAGTCTTATTGACATTGCTAAGGAATGGATTTATGTAGTCATGTTATTGCAATTTTGTAGTTGGCCAGTTTCTAAGTTGCTTAATCTTTGTACATTGTTTGTTAAATATGTTGGTTTAGGTTTGGAAAGAATTCATCCTGAAAACTATAAAGGCAACAAACATACCCTTAAGCAAAAGCTATTCGTGTCGGTATTTCGGTTATTTGGTATCCTTCAAAAAGTATATTGTATCAGTTGATGATGATTGTGTTCCCGCAAGAGATGATAAGGGCCAAATAGTGGATGTAGTGGCCCAAAGACATCCGGAACCTAAGGACTCTGCCATGTCATTCTTCTTCAATACACTCTATGACCCTTCTTCGCAAGCAGTGCAGACTTTGTTCGGGGATACCCATTCAGCCTCCTTGAGTGGGGTGACATGTACTCTATCTTGTGGTTGTGCCTCAATTTGGTGACTTAGATGCACCCACTCAAGCTAATCGGGCGAGAAATGAGGAATTCCCGGTATGTGGATGCAGTCCTAATAGTGTTCTGTAAGGACAATGATGCCGTTAAGTGGAACTAATGTGGCATTCAATCGAGAGATAATAGGACCTGCACTATTCCTTGGACTGCGGTTAGTTGGGGAGGGAAAGATGAGGTGGGAGACTGTTGAAGACGTCTTTCCGGAATGTGTGCTAAGGTTGTGTCGACCACCTAGGGCTGGGGGTAAAGAGTGGATTTCCATGCGTGTGGAGGAGGAAGGAGAACGTAACGCAATAGACAGGTTTGAAAAAGGAATGGGAAGGGTGAAACTAATGGAGGTGGTCCCCTTTTTCCAGACAGCTAGGTTATCAAGGTCTGCAGTCACCGCAGAGGACTGTGTCATTGAGATTGCGAAGATGGTAAAGGAACAACTTGGGCCATCAGATGGTGTGTTTGCACGCGCTGCAGATGCCATGTAGGAGTGGATCAAGCTTTGGAAGGCTGTTGCATCTGAGCCAACAGCATAAAGGGAAAATGGATTCTATTGCAAAATTTTGAGTAGCCAACTCAAAATCAAATGGCAATGGATGGGTGCCACTATGAACTTATAGATTAGTTAGCTAGGCTTTAAATTACTGATATAGGACTATCAATCTCACCACGAAAGGCCTGCATTGCCGTCACAGTTTTTTGGTCGTCATTGTTTGAGGTGGTGTTTTTCAGCCATGGAGAATGCTGAAGCTGTACGTAGTGCAGAGTTTCTCACATTCTTTATCGTTTGCTAAAATTGGTGTTGATAGATTGGAGTCTTAATGTGAGTAAAACTGGGACTACGTTAAAACTGTCCTACCAGGTTAATAACTCCATTCTTAATCGAACTTTTTTACTGTTAATTTTATATTCTCACCCGTTACATCTATCTTATATCTACTCCATTTTTGTTCTTATGGGAAAACATTTTCATATTAATATATTTTGTTTTGTTTTTCAGAAAAGCAATGCTCATTAGGAGAGGCACAATAGAAACCAAGCCTCACCCAAACACCAAGTACAGATTTGATAAAGAGTAATCTACTTTCCATAAAATCTACTTACTAATATGATGAACGTTTTTTGTCAACAGGTATGCGTACTCTTTGAGAGGCACAAAAGAAGCCAACCCTCACCGGAACACAAAGTAGAGATTTGATTAAACAGAGTAATCTACTTTCCATAAAACCTGTTTAGTAAGATGATGGATGTCCTTTGTCAACAGGTATACATACTCCTTACCAATATATGATTGCGTTCTGTTTCTCAACAAAAAAGTAACCACAAAACTTGGAAAACTGATATACACAATGGAGATAAAATTAATCATTTAGCCCACCTAATTGGCTACTCAAGAGACACATTAATGTTTTCTCAATGTTTCTGTAGACGTACCGTTTTGGGAGAAATCGAACATTTATGTTTATAAGCTTATCATACTTATTAATGGCTACATGGTTCTCTAAGTTCATGGATTTCTTAACCTCATTTTTCTTCTGTACTGACTGCTTCTATAAAACTAAATTTATATACTTTTTGTTTAGAATTGTTTTTTGGCACTTTTTAGAATATAGCGCTTATGTGCCCTTATCCTCTCTCACTTTCTGAGATTCGGATCTACTTTTCTACATTAATACAAAGAGGATAATACATGAAGAGAAGTGGTTACTTTCGGTGGAGTGTAGAAGATACTCGATTAGCACCAATGGTTTTGGTGATATTATCATTTCTGATGAAACCACAACAAGATTTTAATAACATTTGTTAATCTTGACCCAAATGAACTATGCCATATACCATGTGGTTCTGTTGCTCAAGTTTAAATTTGACTTTGTTGTTAAATTTTTATGTTTTGTATAGTTCAAACTTCAAACTCTAATTGAGGGGAGGAATGAAGCAAATATATTCATCTGTGTACAGGAGAGAGAGCTTGGCTAAATTATCAGCAGCTCTATTTACCTCTACGTACACATGAGGGAATGGTGGCATATCTTTTGATGGCAGCAACAATATCTCTAATTGGTGTATTTATCTTTGTCGTATGTCGCTAATATCTGGCATCTGTCTGAAAACTATGTAGTTGTAAGCTGAAAAGCACAACTCTATAGTATGGTGAAGGTGATAGAGAGCGTTAAAGTCCAAGTGCTCATGGTACAATGACTGACAGTGAGCCTTTTGCCGAAGACCAGATAATGAGAAGTAGTGATCGTGGATTTTATAGTGAATATTTTGACAATGTATTCAGAACTGAGTTGGGGATGCAATTGCATTCTGCTTTGTATGTTATTGCTGTTGTAATTTAGAATTTCACATCTTATGATTGTTTTACAATACGACATGCCTTCCATTTTGGAACAGCAACTTGGATTTTTTTCACGTTTTAATAGTTGGTTAAGTTAAGATGATAAATGCACTAAATGGTATATTTGTTTTTTAGCCTTGGTTTTCTGTTCACGTGTTCATTTTGTCAACCCACACGATGATCGTATACAGGTATACGAGTCACTCGATCTGTACATGCAGGCATCTCAAAAGAGTATATGGCTGATTGCTTCGAGAAAATGTGTTAGGCCATATGTCATATGAAGCCTTTTTTTTTCACTCGGTCACTCCTACATGCTATTCCACTGGAAGGCTAATTGCAGAAGTAGTCAATAGAAGAAAAAAAATAAGTTTAAACGGAACATGGATGCCAAATTCACTCCTCCTTCTATTTTCCATTTACAACACAGAAAAACAAAAATATATTATGAGATCCAAATGACGTATATTTATCTGCATATTCTTCTGTGACGGGTGTAAAAGGTTTTTGCAAAAATGCCTAGTCAATAAGGAATGAAGTCCTCAAAGTAAAATTCCCACAAAACCATTCAAGGAATACCAAAATCACAACTAAAGTTGGGAATAGAGACTAGAGTTTAGGTTCGTTTTATTACTATGCCTTAGAAATATAATATTTATTGAGTTTTATTATTATATATTGTTTGTTGATAGGGAGTTCATGGTGTTCCTGATGACTTTGTTTACGAGCAATTGAAGTCGGTGCTGTCTGATATGCATGTTGATGTGGTAAGTTTAGATATACAGTTGTACACATTATACTTTCTAGAAATGGTAATCCATACTTCTGCATTTTGCAGAATGTGTTAGGTAAAAACAGGCATGCTTCCTTCTATTGGTGTGGTGAAGTTGTTATGTCACTGGAGTTCTCGGTTCAAGGTTTGTGCTGTTAACAAGTTGGTTGGTTGTATTGGTTCTTATCTATTCTAATATGGTCGTGATTTGAAGGCAGCTTTGGTGGTTGATCCTGTAATGGTATCTACAAGTGGATATATAGGCTCATACCTCTTAGCCCACTATGTGTCATGTTCCTTAGCAAGGCAGTAAGGTAAACAATAAAGTCCCAGTTATGATTGTTTCAACATATTGGAGCTCCACTTAAAGACACTGCCTTGGGATTTCAATCCTCGAAATAGAGCACTTGCAGAAGCCCAATCAAGGAGAAATGTCTTGACATCTTGGCTGCTATTTCTGAGCATGCACTGTTTCTTCTTTCAGAGTTTATTTTATATTTTTTGCCCTTTGTCTCATGATAAATGTGTAAGTGGACCTTCATATATTGGGCAGAGACAACAAAAGAGTTCATTGCAAAGTTGGATCTTAAAACTGGCCAGAAAGTTCTTGGTGGTGGTTGCGGCATTGGTGGAGGAGACTTTTACATGCCTGACAACTTTGGTGTTATGGTTTCTTTCAATCTTGAACGTGCCATTGGATGCAAATGCTTTGTTGAATTTAATGTTACTAAATGTATGCAAATGCTTCGTTGAAGTTGATGTTGTTGACTGTATGAAAAAGACATGCCCACATACAAATGTGTTAATATTTGTACCAAAGTTTTTTTCTTAATCTTTTGTAGAAGCAGCCCATACAAAGCATTTTATACTTTATATGTTCTGTTTACTTTCTTCTTGGAGGAGGTTACTTACAAGAATGTTCACATAGAAGTAAACAAAGCAGCAGATCATCTAGGAAGGTTGGGTGTTCACAACGGTGATGGATTCGTAGCATATGGCCCATATCTTGGTTATAGTTTACTGCCTACAGAGTAAACTGATGTAAGACTGTAATTAAGAGGAAGAATATATGACATTTCACAGAGTATCATTTATGGGTATGCCCAAGGTTGCAATAAATTGCATTCAGTTGCATCAGATTGTGATCAAGTTCACATTGATTTCATCACTCTTGGCTAATCTATATTCCAAATCGTTGCACAAGTAAATTTAATTACAAACTAAATTAACATCAATCAACTTCATAATAGATCATTTTAATTACATTTCATGGTTCCATGATTTAGTCGAAGTGTTAATCAACTTCATAGTAGATCATTTTAATTACATTTCATGGTTCCATGATTTAGTTGAAGTAGTCAAGTAGCTTAAAGTTTTTGGCAATGTAAACCATATGTAGGCATGCAATGTTGGTCTTAAGGAAATTGGTCATAAAGAAAGTGATTGCCAAGATGGTGGTATTGTCTATGGTTGTTAATGTGTTATTTGATTTTAAAACTTTAAAAGAGTTCTACTGGAAAGTGATGACATTCTCTTGCTCCCACAATCCAAGACAACATGCCTCCCTATTCTTAGTTAAACCCTGAATATATGCCAACGACATACCATTAATAAAGGTTTATTTACTCATGTATGTAATCAATTATTCTCTTTGTTGGTGTTTTTTTGCATGCCAAGTGAGGACGAGATATTTTATTCTTTAATCGGAATTTTTTCATCTATACAAGTATTGTGTGTGTATAGTATTTTGATTGCAATCTCTTAAAAAAAATAGAAAAACATAAACCTTTCAAACAAAGTATGTAGTAAATTATTAGCTATCAATATACATATATTATTTATTCAAGTGGACTTTAAGCTTTTGAGTCATTAGCTATCTATGTAGCAAGTCCGGTCATAGGCCGGGCCAGATGGCTAGTTTTGTAAAGAAAGTAGAGAATAAGAATATGTGAGTTTTAGATAATATATTAAGTAAATTTTCAAAATAAAAATGTAAAAATTTAAAACGGGATATTTTGAAAATATCGTAAACAACGCACTTAAACGTTTAAAATGGATTTTAATTGTTAAAGATGGGTTTTAAACGAAATCTTGGATTTAAAATAGATATAAAACTCCTCTTCATCTTCTCGGATTTAACGAAGTCTTTTTAAAAAAAAACACGGAGTACTTAGTGACAATACTTGCTACTAGAGCAAGTGTTTAGACACACAAGACTCAAGAGATCACTCTAGGGCTGGGGCAATGATATGAAACTCTCAGCATGGAACAGTATACTCATCAACCACAAATGTTTAGGGTCTGTCATATCATGATGTGTGGAAATTATCGTGGGTATAAATGCTGACCTTACTGCCCAAACAAGGGTACGTTCAAGAACTAAGATCGGCCCAGAGCTATCTATATGGAAAAGAAGCCCACTCAGTGAATTACTAAAGACCACCTCTAGTATTGTTTGGAGTGCTGAACCGCTGAAAAGCCACTGTAAATTTTCATGTAGTTTGGATGAACGCGCTTCTATACTCGGTGAAATGCTTATGCTAATATCAAGAACTGCATCTTAACAGTGATCAAAAAATTTATTCTAGGAGTTCGTCTTGAGAGTTAAGCTATGAATCGGGTCCAAGACAAATCCTATAGCTCAGATATAAGCAGTCACAAAAATCTCTGATTTTTTCAAAAAAACGTAAAAAGTCTCTAGATAGATTACCGAATTTCAAAATGAATAAACAATAAAAACGTTATTTTTTTTATTATGATGGATAGCTTTCTATTAATTTTTTAAATGTATTTACTTTTTAAATTGCAATTATTTGGAGAATATCGTAAGATATAACAAGACTTTACATATATATTTATAAAATTTGAATTTGATATATGCTCGAAATAACCCTGACATGAGGCACAACATACTATTTAATGTTTTAATTATTTATGACTTTCCCTATTTTTTTAACGAATTTGTACGAATTAACGATTTCTTCTTTGTTATTTATGGCTTTCCCAATTTTTTCCGATTTTTTTAACGAATTTGTACGAATTAAAGGTCATAAATATTAGGCCTTCTTTGTTATTTATGGCTTTCCCAATTTTTTCCAATTTTTTTAATAAATTTGTACGAATTAAAGGTCATAAATATTAGGCCGAATTCCGAATTTGTGACTATGGATATAACATATTAGGGCAGCTAATATATATTAGCCTTCCTTAAAGGTCATGTGGATTTTGATATTGATATGTTATTCTACATTCAGTTGGAAAATGGAATTTTGCATGATAGATGGGATAGCATGTGTAATCGTATCACAGTACTAGTTGGGGTGGTGCGAACTAGATGGCAACGTTGTTGAAATGTTGCTACTCCTGGATGAACAAATCACAGAGATGCAAATCCAATACCGTTTTCAAGCTATAAGATAACTGCATAATACCACATAAATCAAGTAGTTGGGTGGTTTCACTCCAAAACAATGCCCATGATGGATGCAACAGCAATGGTAAACGCCCAATACTACAACACATGATTTTAAAACAATAGTTTTTAACAATTCATTTACAAGAATAAATAGCAAGACCGAAAGACTACAATAACGTTTCCAAAACAAACAAATGTCTTAGTAGATGGAAAGAGTTTGATTTGTATTAAGAATATTTGGTATCAGTAACATACACAACTCACTGTGGAAATAAGATCAAAAGCTCATTAACTTGCCTATACTTTGAATCAAGGTTGTGGTAAATACGGGTAAATCAAGCTAAAGCATACACATCGGATAACATTAAGACTATAAAGAGAAAAAATTATAAAATATAATTGAAAAAAAAAAGGGGGTTAGTAACTAACTTATGCTCTCATGTAACCTGCTTGTCCTCCAAAGATTGGTTTCGTCCATCACACAGCCTCCCCACCATGATGACCATCATCGAAATCCCCATTTTCTTTACTCAGCTTAGACTTTGTTATAACAAACGACGCTTGTCTCGTAGCAGTCTTATTTGGTTGTTGCTGTGAAGATAGCAAGTTAAGGTAAGTATATACAGACATACCCATAAGGGCTGTAATTGCTCCACAGATACTTGTTGTTCCTGGGTTAGAACCAAAGAGAACAAATCCTCCAAGAACAATAACACATGTTTTGAACTGTCCAAGAACAACGTGGGTTGTAGCAGAGGTTGCCCTGATGAAAAGTTGTACGAGAAACAAATTCAGCAAAGGCACATGGGAGATCATATACTTAATGAGCTACTGATTTTGTTCCTTATCATAGATTCCGAATGGGTTTTGAGCTAAAATCAGATTAACAAAGTACCAAGTCATGGCCTCATCTATCCAGTTTGTATTTTGGCCAATCCCAGTCACTCTCTACACTTGTTACTTGCTAGACCGTCAAATGGTTGACTTGGTAGCTTGCTAAATTGATTCAACTCAATCAAAGAAAACGTTGAGTCATAATAATTTCTCAACTAGAAATATAACATGGTAGAAAAGATTTTAGACTTAAATAACCTTTACAAGTGAACGCAACGTACCCAAGTGCTAAAGCACCTGACCACTGAAGTAAAAACCCAAGGACAGCAGACATGATGATTGCTGTAGTGTTACTCAAGTTCCAATTGAATGCAAGGACGCCTGGCGGATCAAGCCAAGGCATCATCGTCACCAGAAAGAACAAAGTGATTGGAGTGGTCTTCCACATTAACCTGTTTCATGATTATCATATTACGCGATGCACTATATTATCATTAAATCGCCATTAATAAGAGAAAAAGAAGCTTGGCAGAACCAATGACATACGCTAGGGCAGTCCAATTCTCCTGTTGCTGTAGGTTGGACCATAGGATTTTATTGACAGCACTTGGAATTATCCATGCCAGCGCTATACAAGCCCCAAAGAAGTGAAACTGCAGATCAGTAACAGTAGCCACAGCTACACCAATAGATACTATAGCAAGTGCTAACACCTGCAGTAACATGAAGAATCTCAATTACAACTGGCTGCAATGAATCATTGCCTTCTTTTAGTGTTTCAATGGAAACATCGAGGCTTCAAATTATGCATAAGTTAAGGTTTCATATGGAGAAGAGTCTCTAGCTAAGTAAATTTTCCAAAATGTCAAGCTTATTTAAAGCATTACACTCAACAAATTTTGGAAAAAACACTTGGCTAAATAATCAAGAAAGACGCGTACAGTCTGAAATCAATGATCAGCATTGCTATATGTAAATCCATTCCAGTGGTATGACTTAAATGTCTAATCAAATTGAAATCACTAACAATGACTTGTTTTTATTTATTTAATTTTGTTTAGCACAGTTCTATTTAAAAATTTAGTTTGTCTAGATGATAAGAACAGACGAAGCCAGATGGTTCAGTTGGTTAAGTTTGTGGAACCTCGCTTCAAGCCTTCAATAACCACTAGCATCCAAGGAAAGGAGTGTTGGAAAAATAAGGTGATAAATGAAAAGATTGACTATTACCAACAGTCTTATTCCAAGACTGGTAATTTCCCAAACTCCTCCATCTAATTCACCTCATGCAAATGAACTTTCCAAAAGGGGAGTTAAGGCACTTCCTATGCTACAAGAGAAACTACAAAGACTGTTAGTTGTGTCTCCAACACGCACCTCAACACACATGCCTTTGGTAAATGATAATGGGTTCTCTGAAATCGGTGTCATTCCAAAAGGTGTCAACAATTGCTTTACCATATGTACCATGTACCAACTTAAACCAAAACGTTTTTTTTTCTTCCTTTTGTTATTTTTTTAAAAACTTTTTTCCAGATAATTTAGACAATATTAAGCTTGTGGATGATATAATGTGACATTTCAAGTTTGAAAACATACAGATCACTTACCATAGGTGGAGTTTGAAAACCTCCTCCTTAAGCTACTTGTTTTCCACATTAACTAGAGATCAGCAACCTCCATGTATTTCTAGAAGTAACTAACTGTAGAGGCTTATGTGGCATGTATTACAGTGACAGCAACCTCCATGTATTTCTAGAAGTAACTAACTGTAAAGGCTTATGTGGCATGTATTACAGTGATGGAAAAAGGTTTCCCAAAATGTCCTTCCTAGTTTAGACGATGTAGAACTAAAAGGCTGATAGAAGGAACAACAATAACCATCTGCAATATGCATTTACATCGTTGTCTTTGTTGTGTTTTTATTCCTTTCTTGCTTTGTACTTCACATATTCAGTATTTCCTGATTACACCATTGAGTTGGATGGTTGGATGGTAACTCATAAACCATAGCAAAAGTAACACTTTATAGAGTGATATATCTGCCCCAACTATCCACACTGAACAGATAGCCTCAGCCTGAAGGTACATGTTTCCCTTTAACAAAGTATTCCCATTGATCACTTCTTTTTTCATTCTTTATATAGATATATGATTGACATCATACTAAAACTTACATGAATGATGGAAAAATGTTTATAAAACAAAGACACCTGTAGCACTGTATGGATCCTATATGACGAAAACAAAAGGATCATTACATGCTTTAACTCTATCAAACAGTAGATCATTTACCTTCTGATACGACACCTTCTTGCCGAATAACACAAATTCCGCCAGAACAATTGTTGGAGTCACAGCAATCTTAGCCATTTGATAGAAACCGACACTAAAAACATACATATTAAGACTTAATTAATTTCGAATGGGGTCTTGCTTTACTGTCAAATAGTCAGGCAGGGATACTGCATCTCACCTGTTAAACTTCAAGCTGACATTGGCAAGGCCATTGGAAAGAGACATGACTAAGCCAAGAGATAGTAAAGAGGAAAATGGGGTTGACTTTGAGGGAGGAGATGCTGGGAGAAGGGAGAGGGCTTTGAGAATTGCCATTAAGAACCAGCTTAAAGCGTAGTGAATAAACGTAAGGAAGATGGGGTAGTTAAATCCAACTCTTCCAAGCACCTGAAACAATCACAAATACCCAGTACATTTAAGATATAGAAATCTTGTGAGTTTTGACTCATCAAAGTTATTGAAGCCTAATCCAATCATATTATATAGGAAAAGATTTTTATGATAAATAAATTCATTAATGAAAGAGTATCAAGTACTACAACATCAATGTGGAGAGGGAGGTCCTCACATTATAGTATATAGCTCAAGAAAAGGAGAAAATCCAACTCAACTAAATACAGACATACAGTTCCATCACCTACAAGCAGAGATTATAAAATCCAACTGTAAAATAGAAAAAGATAGGGAGTCATACCAGTTTGTTCGTCAAAATTATACCAACAGAAACCAAAAAATTGAAGGTAAGCGCTATACTGGGGCCACAAATACGTTGCTGCTGACGCTTTGCGCCTTCAGATGTTCGTATCTCATTATATAAAGAAGCTCTCAGGTCTTCCAGTGCTCTTCCTATATTGAAGGAGGACACCATTTAGGGAAAAGATGATACAAAGATAGAAATAACCAATCTTAATGTCTTCCAAACCAGTCAGATTCCAGCCTATCAAAGACTTAACAACACAGCCTTAACTGAAGAACACAACCTAATTGGTTTGACGTGGGAAAAACGATACAGATGAAAAGAAATTGCCGCTTTTGGCCAATAAGATGTCCCTAAATGACATTCTCTGAAACATGGTGATCAGCATCTCCTAACAAACCAATTCCAGTAAGAACAAATCCGTTGAAGTAAGATGCTTTTTATAGCACACAAATCAACAAATAATACTTGGCCTTTGAAAAGGAAAATTCAGGACAAGCTATACTTATATATCTCAAGCAACAAAGCCCAAACACATTCACATATAAACGGAAAACAGTAGTGAAAGGGGAATGTGGATGCTGTTTTTCAAAAAGCTATTTCTTAGGAGATGATGGCCGTCACAGAGAGAGTCTCAAAAAAAAAAAAAAAAAAAAATCTAAAACATTTTTATCCAACGAATTGTTTTAGGAGAGAAGGAGAGTCCCCAATAGGAGGAACTCTTTCCTCCTCAAATCTCTCATTACTCTACAAACCTTCTAAAAATCTTTTTTTTTTTTTCTTCTAAAAAACAGGACGCCACCTATGCTTTTATCTAGAGATAAATCCAATGGTAGATGTTTTATGGTAAATTGAGCCAACACCAAAACAAAAAAAGAAGCCATTATGAAGCAAATTAGCCCAAAAAAGTAACCTTGGGCTAGTTTAAATCCCATGTTGAACCATAAAAACAACTTCTTTATTCACCCAAGCAAAGAATAGTGATCTAAACAAAAGTAAAAAATTTAGCAACACTGAAGTATAAATGGAGTGTTACCTCTCTCACCAGCGTCACTGTCTTTACGTTTAAGAATCTTTCTCACATCTTTTCTTATAAAAAACTTGAACATTTCAGCACTAGAAAACATTACTTCTTCACTCACAGAAAAAATGGCATTAGAAGTGAGAAAAAAGAGGAAAAGCCAAAGCAGAACACGAGTTTGAAAAGAAAGATTTTGAAGAGGGTGACACGTGGGGTAAGGGGAAGAGCGGTGATGACGGAAGAGTAATATATATTTAATAATCACCCGCCGACAGTTAGAGTGTAAGTTACAAGTGTGAGGAAAATTCTGTTATGCACTAATGCACTTGGAGTGTACATTCCGGACCCTTTCTTTATTTAACCTTTTTCGATTCTTTCTAATGTGTGTCTCCAGATTGTAAAATGTATTTGGTGGTGAGCATCTCAATACAAAAAATTTGTCGGGGGAAATAAATCCAAATAACTAGTCCATGTGCAACCAAAGACTTATGTATGACGACGAATCTAAAGGTCTATGTCAGTATATGTGGCAATGGATGATTAAGATATATGATTCGATCTAGCCAAATTAGGGGCAAGTTAGAGGTAAAAACACAAAATGCCGAACGTTGAGATTTATTTAAAATGACATGCCTTGTACCTATGTGGAGGATTTCATGAAGTTTGCTATTTGGCCCATTATAGGTTGGATTAACCTTGAAACTTGAATGTGACTTAAACATTTATATATGAACCCAGTTCATACCCTCACACCTTACACATTTCTACTCCTCGATTTCGTCTTGACGACGATAAATACTCGTGGTTTTTATGGATCAGCTGAACCCATTGAGTTGTCTACATACCTCCTTAAGGGAGAATCAAGCTGTGCCGTAGTTCTCCTTTCTCTCCTCCTCCTTTTCTCCTCTTTTATATATCTTCTAACCACCTCTCTCTCTCTCTCTCTAACCGCTACCCGCTCCCTTATCCCATGATTTTCTTTCTAGTCCCACGACCACTAATTGTCCAACTATCTCTTGATATATCGCGGCTTTATATTGTACTCCCATATGCCCCTTCACTATTCTGCCTCCTTTTGGGTCACTGAAACCACACTGGTCCTTATGTCCCTCCAGATTCCGCGTCCCTCCAGATTCTGCGCCCTTTACATGATTCGTAGACTGGATCACGTGCTCCCTCTTTCTCCTACCTTACGCTATCTCGGTCCTGAAGACATGTCATCTTGATGGTCATGAATTAGACTGATACAATTTCAATAGGTGAAGAGGTATAGGGTGGAAATGCTAACAAATTCTATACACAAAGCAGGTTAGTCGCGATCATTTAGATCTACTTTTACCTTGCAATGGTAGGTGAGGCAGTTCTCACAGTCACGGGTGCGTAAGTAGGCCATGAGATGTTTCTGTTTTATGCAAGCAAAGTGACCGTTAGTTAAGAAGAGACAACTAGAATTGCATCATGCTTGTGGTTGCAGCAACTCGTTAGTTCCAGCTTTACATAGTTATGATGGCAAACAACTTCTGGCTTCTGCCCAACTGTGTCTGTGTGTCATCTCTCTGACTAATTTGTTTATTGTACCACACCCATCACTTCGTGTGACATGAAAACATTCCCAAAACGAAACAGTACTACTAGACTACTAGTAAAATCTGATCTCATTGAATCCACTTCAGGTCTTCAGCTGAACATTTCTATCCGCCCATAATTAACCAGTACACACTTGAGTGACTGGACACCACCCATAATTAACCTTTTTTAAGATCATATGTGATCTTTGGAAGTGTAGTTAGTTCTACGATTCTACGTGGATATATTATGATAGGGTATGGTTATATGAATTCCACCTAATAGTGATTCCAAAGTTATTCTATCTCGAATAGTCCGACTTACAAGATGAGTTAAGAGCTAATTTTTGGTAGAAATATACATCACATAATGAAAAACACCTCCACAAAAATTCAGTTTAATTGAATTTGATCAACCTTGTCAAAAGTTGTATTAAAATTAGAATAATATGAACCCTTAGATAACTCCATAACATTCTAAACAAATTTTAACAAAATTAAAAATCTTCCAATTAGTTGTTTTTTTGTGAAGATAATCTCTATTGTGAAGAGAACATCTCTACCAAAAAGTAATTTCTAATTAATTATTTTAATTATTGGTGGAGTTCGTTTTAGTGGAGTTTATATAATCATCTATATTATGATATAACAAACACTGCCTAAACAACTCTTCAAAAACTAGTTTGCCGACTTGCTCTACTCCAGTATGCAACCCTAATGAACAAAAATGCAATTTAGCAAGACACCAAAGCGGCTAAGCCCAAGTTCCTACGAGTATGAGTGTACGACGTGGGGTGTCAAATGGGCGGGACACTATGAAGTGCATGCTCATTGTGCTGATGAGATCTTGCTGAAATCTGTAACTTCTGGTAACACAAAATATCACATTGGCATCTACCTTTTGGTGCCGGGTGGGGGGATTGCACAAAGCGGACCACATCCAATGCCCACCAATAGTAAAATAGTAAAATTGTACCATTGCACATTTGCATGAACATTTCATTTGTATCTGAATTTATTTTGAACAAATGCTAATCTATATCGATAATTCCGTAGTGTAAATGTCTAAATTTACACTAAAGATTAAGACTTAGCTCTTAGCTCTTAAGTTAGAATCATAAAGAGGGGATGGTTTTGTTTGGTGTTAATGGATGCTATTCATGAATAAGAAAGATGCCTACGTATCCAGCACTGTATAAGTGAGACTGGGATCAAGCCATACATAGCTCTTAGAGGGTGAATTTTATAGTCATTCAGAGTGTACATCTGATGCGACACGTGTACTAATGAGTACGGGTGTACTGCGATTGAGATAAGAGACATGTGTCTATGGGAAACACGTGGATAGTAGGCATTTAGGTTTATCTGAGTTGGCATAGGGTGTTGACAAGAGAAATGAATTAGATGTGAAAAAAGTAGTTCTAACATGCTAAAATCATTCTAATCATTCTATATAATTATACTCTCTAAACATGTGTTGAAGAGGAGAGTAGTCGTGTTCGAACCACTCTTGCTTGTACGTACTTAAAACGAATCTAGACTAAACAACTATTAACTAATGGGGAAACAATTTATAATGTAAAAATAGTAGATAACAGATACGAAACAGTAGATTTAAATGATGAGAGAAGATATAGAGAGAGGTAATCCATCACGCGATTCGATTGACTATTAGTTAGTTATCGAATCGCTTGTTTGATCCCTAGTGAACACCAAGTCGTCTCGGATCAAGGCTTCACTAGCATGAGAGTTTAGCTCCACCACAAATCTCTTTGATGGTGACTTTAAACTCTAGTTATCCGTTATGAGCTCTATCTCTAGACACTTACAACGAAGAACTTGAAGTTCTTTACGCAAAACAATAGTAAACTAATGGCTAATCATTCTCATATGGCTTCATAAAGCCCCTCTAATTGAGGTTTAGCATTGTTTAATTGGATTTATTAATCTAAAACAGTGAATTAAAGACATAAATAATAAAACAAGAATTGAATATGATGAACTAAAGCTTTATTTGATAAGGTTTTAATGGAGGCGCGCTACAATGTTAACCCTAATTTACTTAACTAAACCTAAACTAAATTATTCTAAACTAATTAGAGACTAAGGGAAGGAAGGAGTGAATAAGTTTAGCCTTAATCTTCTTTATATAGGAGATGGTTAGGGTTACATTTTCATGCATGGGCTAAAAAGAGAGACTTTGGGCATCTAAAGTGAGCTCAAAGTCTATTAGGTTAAGTTTAAAGAGGCCACAGATGTTGGAAATTACTTTAGTGCCTTTTTCGTCCACTTTTACATCTCTGACTGGGGCAAGACCGGGTCCCTTTGAAAGCTGGTTCCGAGCCGGTCGCTTTGACATAAAATAGGCCCAATTCCGAGGCCCGAGTCCAAAGATTCTCCCATTTGAAGTTCTGTTGACTTTTCTATTTTTTTTCTACCCGAATTGACTTTGACTTCCCAGCTTTGACTGAACTTGAAAATGCTTTTTCTTCTTGATTCTTGGGCTTTAAACATAAAACTCTTCTAGCAATCATCTTGACTCGTTTTCCATGCAAAATGACATCTTTAAGAACATAAACAACTTCAAGACCTGAAATACACAAAAACACATAAACATTACTAACTCTTATTTATTATAAACATAATTGGCCTAAATAGAATACTATTAAGGAGTTTAAATTACACTTTTGGGTGCTTATCACACCACCCCCAAATAACATTTTGCTTGTCTTCAAGCAAAGATGAGAAATCAAAATAGATAAATGGCAAAAAATGTGGTCATAATTAATCTCATTTTGCAGAGTGTGATTGTATTTGACCATATGCAATAATGCTTTAAACCACTAGGAATTTCCTGGTGGACGAGTTATAGCCTCATGAGAGTTTTTCAGAGAAGATACTCACAAACTTCATTTATACTACAACGACTAAATAATAAAAGTAATTGTCCCCTAATTTTATCTCAGAATCTATACATCTCACTAGTAGTTAAACAAGGATCATCAATCTAACTCCTAAATTAATATATGCATACTAATCAAATCATATTAAGATAAACAACTATACAATGAACTATGCTATAAAATGCAATGGCAGGTCTGTTTCTGAAACTTTTGGGTAGCGTGCCTAAGTAGGTTCTCACAAAGAATGTGTCAAGACACATAATACTTTGATTTTTCCACTCAAGTTTGCTAACTCTAGTGTGAAGTGGGCACACGTTTCCTCACGATCTCAATGACAACCTAAGAAAGCCGAAGTCGATCAAACACATCTACCACTTACTATCACACCAACCTATTCCTAACTGAGCTAGATGTCTTTATTAGGTGATACGGGGTATATGTGATGGTTAAGGAAGGAAGGAAATTGATATTCAAAAAGACAAGTCTGAGATAATAGGGTATTCAAAATATGTATCTAGAGAAAACCTTGTTCTTATTTTGTTTCTACACTTTGTTTCCATGCTTAGCCTTTTTGTTTTTGGTTTTTAACTCATTTGATTATGTTTTTTGGAGTTCTAACTTTTTATTTTATTTCTATTTCTATTTTTATTTTTATTTTCTTTGGATGGAAACTTTCTTTTATTGTCTTTTTCTTTTGAAACAACTAACTAATTTTTGTTTACACAGGTTTTTCTCTCTTATTTTCTTCACTCATCCTATTTCTCAGACTTATCCAGATAGGTAGGCTGATTTTATTTTTTATTTTGTTTTATTGAGTAAAGAATTTGTGGTTTGTGAAAAAGCTAATGAAAGGCTCAGTGGGGCGACTAGCGGAAAATATACTTAGGTAAGAATTTATGGTTATATCGATTTAAAGATGGCCTAAATTCTTGCTTAGGATATGGTATGATGATCAAGCAAGTGAATGTGTGATTTCTCTACTCGGATTTGACTTCTCCCTTGTGTCATCATTTAGATATTTCACTCTTATAAGACTTTTAGGCTAGATGCTCACAAGATATGTATTAAGTACTCTAACCTAGGTCTTAGAAAAATACTGCCAAGTACAATCGTAGATGCTCATGCAAGATGTTCATGAAAAGATGCAATGACTATTACCTAAATATTAATCTAAGTTTCAAAAATTAAATCCTAATTCAAGTACTACATGAGATTTCTAGACTAATATCATCATGGAGAAAAGAACAATATCATTATCACTAAGTGCATAGTATAACTATTTTTATGATTTTATACTTTTTATACGACAAATAATACGTAATATACAACCTAATATGTGTTTAAACATTTATAATATGTTTTTATACCACCCCCAAATAGAATCATGCTTTGTCCCCAAAATATGGAATGAAAATAAAGGATAGAGAGTAACATAGAAACATGCTTGTAAATGGGAGCACCTGAAAAAGAAGGTTAATCTATACTATTATAAAGAAATAAAAACATACAAAACTCTTATATGAGTTTTACCCGTTATTGGGATAACATGAAATAATAAATAACGCTTGGGACATAAGCGAACTCTAACAGAAAAAAAATAATATCATATGTTCACAAATCAAGCATGCGCATATCATGGCTCCTATAGAATTAGCTTCCGAAATTCCATAAAATAGGGAAATTCTATGAAATTAAGGTACCTAATTATATTATGCATCATAATTAAATCAACAAGGCCCAAGGGTTCTATAATTCGATATTTATACATGCAATTCTAATATGTGAACATACAATGTGCTAAAATTAAATATACCACCCCCAAACAATTTGGGAGAAGGGGGGGTTCATGAATTAATTCAATAGCAGGATTAAATTACGTAACTAACTAACCTAGACTCTACTGGAATAAATATGATAGGCAAAAGGTGGTAAAAAGTTTTGAAATGAAAGACCAAAATACGCCACCCCCAAAAAAAATTTGAAACTCTTTTTTAAGTTTGAAATTTTTTTGTGGCATATACTTCATTAAGGTGGCATGTTACAAAAACTGAGGTATTTTAAAGTTAGATTCCCTAGACTTACTAATACATGTTTATGTTAATTTATTTTTATTTTTATTTTTATATATTTGATTTTTGGAAAAACAAAATTACGATAAAGAATTAAAAATGAAACTCATGGTGTACTCCCATAATATAATATTGGAATAGAGTACACCGAAGAATGCTATGAGTCTTTTATAGTCAGATACTTGAGACTTTATCTAAAATATATGTATTAACATGCAATTTACCATATATCAACAACTGAAATAGTTGTGGATTTTTCCATAAATAGTTAACACAAAAAGCACCCCAAACAAAATTAAGCACCAATATTTTTTATGACGTGGCTTAGCGGAATGAGAGTGTAGTCTAATGGATCTAGAACCTAATCGAGCATGCAATTTCTTCTTTTTAAAAAAAAAAAAAAAAAGCTAGGGTTAGACAGACCCCTACCTGTATTATATATCAAGAAACATGTCTTACATATTGTACTCTAGAACATCCTTCTCTACATGATATTGAAGAACTCTATCAAAAGGAGGGATAAAAACAACTAGAGACGGAGATTCTACATTACAACTAAGAGAAGCCAAATAGTCTGCAGCTTTGTTTGTTTCTCTAAACTCGTGGGCTATGGAGATATAAGTGAATTGGCCATACAACTTGGATATAGCTGCAACCAAGTCTTCACAGAATCATGGAGGTTTCTCAATCTTATTGACGGACTGAACCACTCTAAGAGAATCAGAGGACACTTCAATGCATTTCAAATTCATAGATAGGCAAATGATGAGACCTTACTCAATAGCTTTATGCTCCTGAAAGATGACTGCCTTCGTGCCTCTAGTACCAGAAAATGTAACAACGACCTCACCATGGCAATCCCTAATTAATCCACCATGACCATTTCCAACGTCATTTAATGCTCCATCTGTGTTTAGTTTAAACCTTCCAATGATGGGGGATCCAAGGACACAATTTGATTACTTCCATCTTGAATTCAGCTTCAATGCCAATCTTCTCACTAAGATTTCTTGCTTCTAATGTATCTGGCAATTTTGGGATTTTAACCTGCAAATAAGCTTCAACAAAAATGGATGCAATTTCTTCTTTATCCTCCAACGAAAGGGTCTCCAAGTAAATGATCGTGAGAAAATGGATGGTTGTGGAAAATACTTGGAATATGGATAAGTTTTAGAAGGAAGGAATAGAAAAAATGAGAAAGTGTCAGGTGGCTTGTCCTTGGGTATTACTTTTTCACTAGATGGGTTTAGAAAGTCATAAAGCATATGAGAAACAAGAAGGTTTAATGCAAACTGAAGGTGCCTTTAAAAAGGTGGAGCGAGGGGAATTGAGGTGGTAGTAAATTAATGATTGGTATTTATTAGGGATTAGCTCAAGTGGCCGGATGGTGGTCGGGTGGTGCTTTAGGTAGTTCTTGAGAGGGTGGATCATCACAGGCTCTTAGAAACTCATCGAATTTCTCATCTAGGTTGTTTGCATCCATATAATTGTGCTATTCATCTGCATCTTTGAGGAATTCATTTATATCTTCTATTGTGAGATTGACTACATCTCCCATAGGGTCGGAAGACAAGGTGGAAAATTCTTCATCTATTTCAATTATGTTTAGGGAGTCAAAATTGTGATCTCTGTCTTCTTCCCTAAGAGGGGTATCTACTAGGGTGGGGACAAAATCGATCGTACCAATGTGAGATACAAAACTCTCAATGGACTTCACTTTTCCTTCTACAGGCAAACCTAGTTGTCTCTGCTTGAGTCTAAACATGTTAACCTCCACAGACATATTGCCAAAGGAAAGAGTCATTAATCCATCCCGATAATTGATTTGGGCATTGCCAGTTGCCAAGAAAGGGCGGCCTAAGATGATGGAAATAAAATCATGAGCAATTTCTATGTCAAGAATAATGAAGTCGGATAGGTAGTAAAAATCCTGAATTTTAACTAGAATGTTTTTAACTATGCCTTTGGGATACTTAATAGAACGATCGGCTAACTGCAAAGTTATTTTGGTCGGTTTAAGTTCATGGAGACCTAGCTGTTTATATAAATAAAAAGGGAGTAAGTTAACACTCTCCCCTAGGTCTAATAGTACAGTTGTTATGAAGTTATCGCCTAAGGTGCATTGTATAGTAGGATGACCAGGGTCCTTATACTTAATAATTCCATTATGTTAAGATAAGGAAGGATACTGTTCAGTTAAGAAGGCTTCTTGGGGTATGTTGGTTTTCCTCTTCGTAGTGCACAACTCTTTTAAAAACTTAGCGTGTCCCGGTAGACTTTTTATAGCATATAGAAAAGGTAGGTTTATAGTCAGATTTTTAAACACTTTCCTAATCTCATCAAAATTCTCGTCCTTTTTAGACACAACTAGTCTCTGGAAAAATGGTGGTTTTTCTCTATACTTAGCATAAGGGTCAACAATATTATTAACCTTGTATTTATCTTTTGTCGTTTTTCAACTAGGTTTCCATATTGGAACCTCTACAGGTGTATGATAATAACTTTCTATTATGGAGTCTTATAAGGTTTTACCTTTTGGTTGTGGTTGGAGTGGAGCTTCTACAGTTGTAGGGTCTTCAGTTTCTATGACAGTATTTGGTATGGTTTCATTCTTAGTTTGCAGGCGATCTTTAGGCATAGTTACTTGGTTATCAACTATTTTACTCGAACGAAGGGTAGTGATTGCTTGTAGGTCCTCTTTGTTTATATTACCATTACATTGAATACTGTTTACTTCGAAGGCAGTGTTTGTTGATTTAGGATTAGGCACAACTTGACCTGGAAACATGTCTGTTTGGTTATTATTTTGGTTAGGAGACAGGTTAAGTACCTTTTGGCACAATGCTTGTATCATATTATTTTGTTATTGTTGGTTTTGTATCATGGTTAATAATAAGTCATCTTTTGATGGGTTAGCCAGTTGTGCGATAATAGGAGGGGTTATTGGAACTAAGGTTTGTTGAGTGTTAATGTTAAGTTATGATTTTGATAGTTTTGGGTCATGGGCACTAAACTTATATTCTGGTCACCTAATTGTTCTTGTCCTAGATGTTGGTTAAATTGGTGGAAGTTTGTAGTGGGCCTAACATTTTGATTATTAAAACCTGGAGGTGTAGCTTGTTGTTGTAGATTATAATTAATGTTTGGCCTCCATTGTGTGTTAGGGTTGTTTTTTTTGGGTTAAGCTAGGGTTTGGTAGGCCCTCACCTGTTGTATTACTTAAGAAATTCTTACATAAACTCTCCCTTGAGCATCCTCTTCAACAATATTGTTAAGGGTTTCATCAAGGGGTGGTATAAAGGAAGAAAAGTTTACATCAAAGACCTGGCTAATAGAAGCTAAAAAGTCCACTGCCCGGTTAGTTTTTCTGACTACATGACAAAAGAGATGAACTCGAAAAGAGGACACAAATGTTGGATAGCCAAAACTATGTCCAGGTAGTACCAAAGAGGCTTTTCTTGCTTGTTAATCACGTTAACTGCTCTTAAAGAGTCTGAGTCAACTTCTACTTTCAAAAGCCCCTCATATAGACATCTTTTTAACCCGACTTCAATTGCCAAAAGTTCTTGGAAAAGAACCAATAGCATTCCTCCACTTCCTGTGTAAGCTGCAACCTGATCAAATCTATCTCTGATCATTCCACCATGCCCAGTTCCACGACTACTCAAGCTACCATCTGTATTAAGTTAACTCGATTCTCTAAGGGAGGATCCCAAGAACATCTGTTAAGACCTTTGGGCTTGAACTGCATGTTAAGTCCAAGTATGTCATTCAAGTCTCTTGACACAGGCGCGACTTTTAGGGTAGGCTTCAGAACTACTAGATAGTTTTTGAGGTCCCTTACCAGTTTGTTAAAGAGAACTGAAGTAGTCTTGGAAGAACCTTGAAACCTACGACCATTTTTCTCTTTCCATAACGCATATATTGCAGTACATATGTAGACTTTATAGACTTCCTTTACAAAGCCTGAAGATAAAGGATCATTCTCGATTAGCAGATCTCGAATCAGTCACGATGCCAAGAAGTTGTTTGATTTTGGAAATGACCTGCTGGGAGTAAGGACACTCGAAGAGCAGATGCTTAGAGTGTTCTCTAATGTTATTGCAGAGACAACAGACTGAATAAGTTAACACTTTCTTCTGCACCAGACGATCTTGGGTAGGTATGCTATTGGAGAAAAGTTACCAACATGTGAAGGAATGCCTTGGCAATACCCACTTCCCCGACACAAAACTAGACCATCACACTTCATTCCTTTCTGGACTAAGAGCAATATAGGCACTACAAGAGGTGTAGATTCTACTCTGGTGGGGAGTCCACACAATTTTGTCCTGAGGGAGATGCCTTTGGACGCAGGTGGAAAGTATTTCTTTCTTCAGAGTTGAGTTTGGCATTTGTAACACTAGGTTGTTCCATTGCCCATTATCTAACAAGTAGCTAACCTTGGTATTTAGAGGGAGTTGCCATGCTGACACAGTTTCAGCATTAAACAAGAGAGGTGAAGAACCACACCAAATATCATGCCAAAAAAGGGTGTTGTCACCATCAGCAATTGTATACTTGATAAGCTTCATAACATCCTTTCTAGCATTTAGAACATTTTGCCAAGTCCAAGAGCAATCCTTCAGGGTATTCATAGTCCAGAAGAATTGTTATTTTATTTGTTTCTGCCAAGTCCAATCTACCCATACAGTGTCTTCCTTGACAACTACCTTGTAGACCAAACCACAGTAGGCTGGTCGATTAAATCTATGCAGACTTAAGAACCCAAGACCTCCTCCTTTTTTTGTTTACTCATAGTGCACCAACTCTCATGATGAAAAACTTTATGCAAACCATTAGAAGACCATAAGAACCGAGCACAGATTTTCTCCACTTGTTCCATAACCGTTTTAGGCAGAACGAACATTCTCGCCCAGAAAACGTGGAAAGATAAGAGTACTGACTTGATCAACATAGCTTTACCGGTGTGAGAGAGTTGTCGAGCTTTCCAATTAGTGACCTTTTGAGTAACTCTTTCAATTAATGGTTGACATTCTCTTATACCCAACCTCCCTGAGATCAGAGGGAGTCCTAAGTACCAAACTGGAGGTTTACCAACTCGACTCCTAAAAGAGAAGCTAGAGATAAAACATCTTGATGATTTAGAGTGCTGGTAAGGATGATAGTTTTGTGAGTGTTAATACTAAGGCCTGTGGCCCTCCCAAATTCTGCTAGACATTCTTTAACTCCCAGGATAGAGTTACTATCCCCTTTACGAAAGAGAAGAACATCGTCAGCGAAGGCCAAATGTGAAAGTCTCACTCTTCTGCACCTCGGATGAAATTGGATTCTCTTCTCATTGATACTCCTTAGAAGAATACAACTGAGGATTTCCATGACCAAAACAAATAAATATGGAGACATATGATCTCTTTGTCTCAAGCCTCGGACACCAGGAAAGAAACCTTCTGCAGAGCCGTTGATCATAACTGAATAGGAAGGAGAGGATACACACATCTAGATCTAATTACATATAGCAGGGGGGAACTTGAAAGTATTCATCATGATTTGAATAGTGTCCCAGCTAACCGTATCATAAGCTTTCCTTATATCCACTTTAATAGAACACCTCGGAGTACCATGTTTTCGCTCAAATCCTCGCAAAAGCTCATGAGACAGTAAGATGTTGTCCTGAATGGACCTGCCAGGGATGAAAGCTGATTGATTAGAGTAAACCAAATCATTAATCACCAATTTCAATCTATTAGTGATAACTTTAGACATGCACTTGTATATGGTGTTGCATAAGGCAATATGTCTAAAATCTAAAACAGACATTGTCTAGCAACCAGTGTGTTAGGGTTGTTATTAAAAGTGCAGATATTGTCTGGTTGTGGTAGTGGTTGTTCATAGACAAGAGGACAATAGAAGTCGGCATGCTCAAAACTAAAATAGAAATTACAACGAGGAGAGTTTATGTTCATGACAGGAGTGAGTTTCACTTCTTGTTTATTGATAGAGAGGGCATCGACCTTACAAGTGAAGGATTCAATTAAAGTTCTAAGTTTAGGATCTTGTTTTACCTCAAACATACTAGTTGCCTTAACTGTTGAAGAAGACAAAGTGGAGCGGGAGTAATCGTTACCTCCCCAGTTGTTACTTTTATTGGATTGATTATCTAAGAAGTTATACGCATCTGTGGCTCCTTTACTTAAGAAAGTATCTCCGTTCATTATATTTAAAGTCTCCTTATGGTGTTGGGATAGGCCTTTGAAAAAGGCAGGAACTAGTGTATCTTTACCAAGATTATGATGGGGACATTCTACTAGAAGATCAGTGAAACGATTCCAAGTCTCAGAAAAGAATTCTTGAGGCTTTTGGGGAAATAAATGAATATGTGATAGCATCTCATCAGTCTTCTATGGTGGGTAAAATTGTTCCATAAATAATTCAACTAGTTTTTCCCATGTGTCGACAGAGTTCAGCTTTTGTGTTGTTAGCCAAGATGCTGCTTTGTCAGCTAGGGTGAAAGGAAACACTGATAGTTCTAAAAACAAACTTTTACCATATCTTAGCTAATTTAAACTAGGCAGAAGTAAAAACTACTTAATCTTTTGTTATCAAATTTCTACTCTCGATTATCATATAATAAAACTGGAGTCAGAATTCGTTCAACTCCTAATTGCTTAGAACATAACTAATTTTACTAGTGATTAATAATTCAACAAACTTGAGAGTAATTATTGTGAATATAACTAATATGGTGAAAACTATGATTTAAGATATTCTAATTTAAACTATGGAAATTGAATAATAAGATTGAATATAAGAAGGGAGATTTGATATCCACCTTGATTAATCCCTAACATGCTAGTATGGAGTTTGTTGCAACCCTAATCTTTATGTTTTCACACAAGGTTTAACATAAAGGTTATGTCTTTTTATCCCTAATTATTTTGGCATCTCTAACAAACTAATAATTAGTATGAGAGGAAGTTGAAACCCATTCTCATGGTGAATAAACTGCCCTTTAGAATTGAAGCTCTTTAATACAACTATTCTATACTAACACATCAAGTCTTCATCAAAGCTTCAATCAAACCCCTCTAATGGAGGTTTAGCTATGGTTCATTTGATTATCATGGAATACATAAAAAGAATAAGAAAACATAATTAAAAGAATACTTGAATTGAAATTAACTTGAATTGTATTAATGGTGGCTAGGCTAATAAAACATAAAACTAGGTTTAGACTAAATTAAATAACTAATGGAAGAGAGAGATAAATTAATTAACTAAGGGGTGAGGTAGAGAGAGTTTTGCCTTAGTCCTCTTTATATAGGAGATGGCTAGGTTTATAATTTTGTGTATAGGCTTTGGAGCTATATGTTTTGGGCCATTAAATCAAGCCCAAAACCTAATTACTTAAGTCCAAAAAGAGTGTCTCTACTGGAAATTACTACAATAGACTTTTCATCCACTTTTAATTCTTTGATTGGATCAAGGCCTAGACCATTAGATATCTCTTTTCGAGCCAGTCGTTTTGACATATAATAGGCCCAATTCCGAGGTCTGAGTCCAAAGATACAGCCTGCGGAAGTTTTGTTGACTTTTATGCTCTATTTCTGCCCGCGTTGACTTTGACTTTTCAGCTTTGACTGGGCTTTAAAAATGTTTTTTCTCCTTGAAACTTGGGCTTTGACCATTGAACTTCTTAGGAACTAATCTTTGTTCCTTTCTCTTGCAAAAGTGACATATTTCTTCACATATTTGACTCCAAGACATGAAATACACAAAAGTACATAAACAGTACCAACTCTTATTTATTATAAACATAGTTGGTCTAAATATAATATTATTAAGGAGTTAAAACTACAGTTTGGGCTCTTATCAAATACCCTTAGCTTTATTTGTTCAGGTGTTACGTTAGGATGATTAAATATAGTAATGACTTGTTGTATCCTATGTAAGTGTTGATAAGGCTTTTCATGGTCTAACCCATGGAAAACAGTGCTTGATTAAATATATTGGGGGATTAAAAATCTCCCATAGTATATGCAAGAATTATGCAAGACTCAAGTCCATCATTTAAAGCTTTATAGAAATCAGAGAGGGGTCTCTCTGCTATTTCTTCACCCATTGCTACAAATGTAGTTGTGGTAGGTCTAGGGTGGTGTGTGTGTGTGTTGATTGGTGAATTTCTAGTTAGGCATTTATTTTTGCGTCTATGATAAACTAATATGGCAGGTTTATGCATACCAAATCTTAATCTCATGTAAGTTTGAAGTCTAATAGGCAAGTCTTAACGAATGCAAAAATAACTTGATTATTACTAGAAATAAAATCCTATGACAGTTAATTTGAGGATGTATAAAGGTGTTACCTGGAGCGTCCTTGCTACGCGTATAAATTGCGCCTTCAATAGCCTTGAAGCACGTATAGTAAAAGTTTTTCAAACTAATGGCCAGGCTGATCAGCTCCCAAATGTGCATTTTATTACCCGTATATTGTTGCATTACAGTCCTTCTTACGCTTAATGAAAAGATAACTCATAGCTTTTACTGCCTTTTTCAGGTTAAAGAGTATTTCAGACCACTTATCATAAAAGTTGCGTCTTAGCACCAAAAGGAGCATTAATCACGCTTATTATAAAGACCAGTAGCTGTTATAGAAAAGTGCTGAAAAAGTCAAGTCAACCAGTCAAAGTCAACGGTCAAAGTCAATAATCAAAATCTTCAATTCAGAAGACCAAAGATGGAGGCCCTTATTTCAAATTATGAAGACTTATCCCTAAACCTATCTTGGTCAAGAAGGCACCAAAAAGCAAAAGCAAAAGCAAAGGTGAAAGGGGTGAGGTGTCTAGTTTAGAATGGATGAGGACAAATCTGTAAATGGAAAAAATAAAGGTATATAATCAAAAAGCAAAGGAGAGAGAACTCATCCATTGTCTTAGGATCCAAACCATTTGGTTTGTTTATTTTCTTTTCTTGTTTTAATTCATGTTTTTAATTTCTTGTTGTTTTATTTTATTTCAATCAACTTGTTATTTCATTTTCTTTATTTCAATAAACTTGTTACTTGTTCTTTGTTTTAATCTTCATCTTGTTTGTTTGTTTGTTTGTTTCATTTCAATGTTTTAACCAGTCTTCCTTTTATGTTTTCAAGTCATTTTAATCAACAATCAAAGCTTTTAAGTTCATTAGCTTAGAGTCTACCTTTCTTCTTCTATCTCCCTCACTCAAACTCTAAACAATTTAAGATGAACCTCAACTCTTAATCTAAACTCTTTTGAAGTATACTAACTATAATATTAAAGCTTCAAATGGCGCCGCTGTCATGGATTGAAGGAGTGAGAGTGATTGGTTGAGAATCTAAGAAGAGAGCATCATTCTCATCTCCCTATATATATATATATATATAAATTTTTATATATATATTTTATTTTTTATTTTTTTTTTATTGTTTCATATACTTACTTCTTGCAAATCAGTCATGGAACAAACAACCCGAGGAGAGGAGATGAAGACACGAAAAAACCGACAAACATTCTTTCTAAGACCGGACGGAAGGCGACCACGAGGCGACCCTTTTAGCCACGTCAGCATACCAATGCTTGATTTTTTCCAGTATCGATTGTTTTGAAGTGTGTACTTGTACTTCGAGCCTGGATTTTGTAATAAAGTAGGAGAAAACAGTGGAATTTGTTTGTAATAGTTAGTGATAAAAAAGAAAAACGAAAAAGAAGAAGAAAAACTTGGTTTTTGATTGATTTCTTATGATGAACTTGAGTTAAACTTGGTTTAAGTTTAATACTTACCAAGGGATTAGGGTTTTAATATCCCTGGGAAGTTCAAGTGTGTGAGGTAAGTTGTGGATCATAGCTCACACACTTTGAATCAATTTGGTAATCAACACTCTAAGTCCAATTGACTCTAGTTAATCTAGGAGATTAATCTAAAACTAGTTAATTAGATTAGTATAATCTTAGTTTAGTTTTAAGTTTGAGCCCTTGAAGGCAAAGTTGTATAAATTGTCAAAAACCCAACTTGTGACTTTTTAAGTGGGCTTTTATTTGTAACTTAAAACAGGGTAAAGCTCGAAAGGTTGGGCCTGATTCTCAGATTAAGTGCCAACCGACGTCGCCTTCTCTTCAAGCAGCGTGTAAGCACGACTTGAGAGGTAAATTCTAAACCTCATCGAAGCCCAAGTAAGAGGATACTTGTGTGTTCAAGCATGCTTACGTGATTGTTTGAAATTTACTTTCCGCACTGCAATTTACATTAGCGCATATAAGGTGAACTCGAGCCATAACAACTATTGGGAAGTCATTACCCAATGTAGGTAAATTGGACATTGCTTAATTCTTGAAAGCCCTAGACCAAAAAAATTAGTTAAAATCAATCAACTAAAGCCCAAGTAGTCACGCTCCTCCAGAAAAGGACAAAAATATAGCCACGAGGATTTAGAGTAATCAGTTACCAGATTCCGATGGACCAACTACCTTCCTCACTCCCCTCCCCCAGATTCATCGCGAGTGAGATTCTTGGTAGCACACCACTTGGTGAAGTGACTACCTACTTTTATGAGACGTGCAGTAGAGCCATCCCAATTACGCGCCCAACTGTTCCTCTGAACAGGGCATAGTAAAATATAGACCAAAAGCAAAGTTTTCAAAACTCTATACCTGCAAAATTGAATTTCGATTTCTGGAGCATACATTGCACCGTTTGCGCATGTTAGGATAGTTTTGGGGTCTTGCTAAAAGTGTATGATACTGCGTTCAGGCACTTCTAGTATTAGCAAGAATAAAACTTACTCACGTAGGAGAGTTTGTCGACCTAGATGATAAAAGTCCAAAACTATAGTTTTAACCCCTTAATAATATTACATTTAGACCAATTATATGATTAATAAATAAGAGTTAGTATTGTTTACGTGCTTTTGTGTATTTCAGGTATTGGAGTCGAATATGAGAAGAAATATGTCACTTTTGCGAGATAAAGGAGCAAAGGTTGGTTGCTAAGAAGTTTTGTGATTAAAGGCCAAGATTCAAGGAGAAAAAGCATTTTTAAAGCCCGATCAAAGCTGAAAAGTCAAAGTCAATGCGGGTAGAATAGAGCAGAAAAGTCAATAGAATTTCTGCAGGCCGTATCTTTGGACTCAGACTTCGGAATTGGGCCTATTATATGTCAAAATGACCGGATCGGAATGAGATTTCAAATGGTCTAAGCCTTGACCCAATCAGAGGAGCAGAAGTGGACGAAAAGACTATTGCAGTAATTTCTAACAGAGAATCCCTTTTTGGATATATATAATTAGGTTTTGGGCTTGATTTCATGGCCCAAAACATGGCTCTAAAGCCCATGCACGAAATTGTAGACCTAGCCCTCTCTTATATAAAGAGAACTAAGGCATAACTCTTAGGTACTTAGATTTGGACTTAGTTTTAGTTTTTAGAATAATTCTCACCTAGGATTTAATTCATATAACTCTCCTAGATTTTACTTAGTTAATTATTCAGTACTTAGTTTTTAATATAGTTATCAATTCTTAGACTCTCTTCCATTAGATTAATAAAGCCAAGTTATTGTTCTTCATTATGTCTTCTTCTTATTTCTCTATTAATGATAGTCTGATGACTTTGAGCTAAACCTCCATTAGAGGGGTTTGATGAAGCTTTGATGAAGACTTGATGTGTTAGTTAGAATTATTGTATTTAAGAGTTTCACTCTAGTAGGTTAGTTGATTCGCCATGAGAATGGGTTGAACTTTCTCACATGCTAATTATTAGTTGGTAGAGATTGCCATAAATAATTAGGGATCAAATACTTAATCTTTATTGGTTAGGATTGCAATAATCTACACTAGCACATTAGGAATCAATCAAAGTGGAATCAAATCCCCCTAATTCCTTCTCCATATTCACATCTTAGTATTTAATTGTTATAATATAAGTTAAAACGTCTTAAGTAGTCCAATCACTATATTAGTATAATTATAATCCATTACTCTCTTTGATTTTGTTAGAATAGTTTAAACTAGCGAAACTTACGTCTAAATAAACTAAGAGTGGAACAAATTCTCTACTCCACATATTGCATGATAAACGAGAGTAGAACTTTGATCATAGAGTAGTAAATAGCTTTAGTTTTACTTATTCATAGCATAACTAGTTAAGAGTAGGTAAAACTATTGTTTTTACATATATCAAATGGCGCCGCTGCCATCTTAGTTTTGTTTAGATTTGTTTCCGTTCGTATTTTCGATCCTACCAAAACCATTAAACCCACCCACCCTTGTTTGGTTCTAACTGTGATTTTTTGGTTCAGAATATAATTTTTTTCGAAATAAAACCTTGAGCGCGCCCGTGCCATAGGTACTCTATTTCGTGAGCGCGCCCGCCCTCAAGTTACTGGAATTTGTGTAAAGCAAGAGCGCGCCTGCGCCTTCATAAGCCTGTTTCCAAGCACACCCGCCTCCTATCTGACGAAAGCCCAATTTTTCACAGGTTAGTTTCAACCTCTCTTCATTCAAGTTATTCAGTGTTTCTAACTTCGTAACTACACTGAGATTGCATATACAAGACGCTATTCAAACGCGTAGCAAGGAGGCATTCCAGGTACTCCTTCTTCCACTCCTCGCCTCTTCTGTCAGAAGAGTTTTTAATTATAGCATATCAGGGTTGTTTTGACTGCTGTTAGTGGTTTATATTCATATTGGCCTTAACCTTGCATGAAATTAAGGTCTGGTACTAATAAACCATCTTCTGTTATTTATCATAAGCGTCAATGCACACACCTATCTAGAATACCACACACTACACCTGCATTAATGGCTGAAGAAACAGAGACTCCTCTCTCTGACTTTTATAAGGCTCTTAACGATAGCCATAAGTCTTGCATAATTCTTGCAAACCCAGTGGGGGATTTTTGAATTCCCCCGAATATATTTAATTTGTTACCGGTTTTTCATAGTTTAGACCATGAGAAGCCTTATCAACATATGCATAGGATTGAACAAGTTCTTACCATATTTCATCATCCTATCGTAGGTTTGGAACAAATTAAACTTAGGGTGTTTCCTTTCACCCTAACCGATAAGGCATCATTTTGGTTAACTGCCCAAGCGCCTAATTCTGTGGACTCATGGGCCAAACTTGTTTAATTGTTCATGGAACAGTTTTACCCACTGTTGAAGACAGATGAAATGCTTCAAAAGATTCATTTCTTCCACCAGAATCCTCATGAATCCTTTTCAGAGGCCTGGAATCGTTTCACTGATCTTCTCATCGAGTGTCCACATCATAACCTTGCGAAAGACACGCTTGTTCGTGCCTTTTTCAAAGGGCTTTTACATCACCATAAAGTGGTTCTTGATATAATGACTGGGGGTAGTTTCCTTAGTAAAGGTGCCTCAGAGGCTTATAGGTTTTTAGAAGATCAATCTAAACGTCAAAATAACTGGGGGGGGGGGTAATGACATCCCCCGGTCCGCTAATTCTTCTTCCACAGTTAAGGTTGCCAGTATGTTTGAGGTTAAATCTGATCCAGAGCTTAAAATTTTAATCGAATCTTTCACTAAAAAGGTAGAAGCTATTTCTGTTCAACAAAAGCTTACTCTTGTCATGAACGTCAACTCTATTCCATGTAATTTCTGTTTGAGTCCTGAGCATCCCGACTCCTATTGTCCTCTCATCTATAAACAACCATCCACACAGCTGGACAATGTTTGTTCCATCGGGGTTTAATAATCAAAATGTTAAACCAGCAAACAATTACAACCAAGCTCCACCGAGACAAAGACAAGGATAAGGTAATAATAATAATAATAATAATAATAATAATAGAGGTATCGTACCGGTTAATAATAACTATCACAACCCACCCGTTAATAATCAACGAGATAGTTCCAGTCACACCACATGTGGCCACTACACCTTCACAACCGGATCGTTTCGAAGCCTACATACAAGCTAACCAATATATTTTACAATCCATTAATCATTCCATACAACAATTAACCCAAGAGAAAAACCAACCAAAAGGTGTGTTTCCAGGTCAAGCTATACCAAATCTGAAAACGCCAAACACAGCCTTTGAAGTAACCAGTAATTCTAGTAATGCTAATTTTAATGTAGGTGAGTTAAAAGCCATCACCACTCTCTGTTTTGGCAGAGTGGTTGATAACGCCGTAACTATGCCCATTGATACACCACCAATGGTTAATAAAAATGAAAAGTTACTAGATACCGAAATAGAAACTGAATATCCTACCCCTGTAGAAGTACCAGTTAAACCACAGCCCAAGAGGAAAGCAGCCAAGGTTACAACTCCTATTGATCCATATGCTAAATATAGAGAGAAACCACCGTTTCCCCAGAGACTAGCCATGTTAAACAAGGATACAAATTTTGACGAGATTAAGGAATTTTTTAATAATCTAACGATAAACCTACCTTTTCTTGAAGTTATTAAAAAACTACCATAACATGCTAAGTTTCTAAAAGAGTTGTGCAATACTAGGCGGAAACCAAACATTCCAAAAGACGCCTTTTTAACTGAACAATTTCCCACCCTATCTGCATATAATGGAATCATTAAGTACAAGGACCCTCGTCGTCTTACTGTATAATGCACTTTAGGGCATACTCACACGACAACTGCTCTATTAGACCTTTGGGTAAGTGTTAACTTACTACTGTATTATCTATATAAACAAATAGGTCTACATGAGATGCAACCAACTAAAATGACATTGTAATTAGCTGATCGTTCTATTAAGTATTCTAAGGGTGTGGTTGAAAACGTGCTGGTTAAAATTCAAGATTTTTACTATCCAGCAGACTTCGTTATCCTAGACACAGAAGTTGTTAACGACTCTATTCCTATCATTTTAGGGCATCCCTTCTTGGCAACTGCCAACGCGCTCATAAACTGCTGCGATGGTTCAATGTCCATGTCCTTTAGCCATCTTTCGATTGAGGTGAATGTTTTCAATATGATGAAGCAGTTACCATTTACGCCTATTGATGGAGAAGTTAGCATGATCAAGAGCTTAGCTCAAGATTATTTCAACAAAACGTTTCCTGAGAATCAGATGCGCCAATTTCTTTCCTTCGGAAGTTCCATCTTCGACGATGACTCCTTGGACAAAGATGAAATCGAGGAAGATTTCCTTTGATTCTTTTGCAACTCTTCTTTGCCACCTTGCGAGTCCCTCCATATCAGCATCCATTCACCCACATCACATCCTAATGTCACGCTTTCACCTTCCATCACCAATATTCCCCACCTTCCACCTTTTCAAAGGAACCTTGAGTTTGCACTTGACCCTCTTGCTTCTCCTGTGCTTCATGATTATTCAAACTCTCCTGACACGGATATCATAACCAAGGATGAGCCACCCGACCCTTTCATTTTTAGATGTGTGATTATACCAACCCACGTCACCAATGAGTTTTGTGCTAAACCCACATTCTCATTTTGTCTATTCATTCCTTCTAAAACTTTTCTATATCCCACATATCTTCCACAACCATCCATTTTTTCACGATCATTCACTTGGTTACCCTTTTGTCGGAAAAATAGAAGAATTGCATGTTAGGTTAGGTTCTAGATCCATCAGTATTCATTCTCATTCTGCTAGGCCACGTCATAGGAAATCTTGGTGCTTGATTATGTTTGGTGGTGCCGTCCGTGTTAATTATTTATGGACAGACCCGCAACTCTTTAGATTGTTAATATATGGAAAATTATATGTTAATACATGTTTGATAAGCACCCAAAACTGTAATATTAAACCCCGAGAGACATAGCATTTTGGTCGATTATGTGTTTAATAATCATGTAATAATTATATTTTCGTACTTTTGCAGGATTCCGCAATTAAAATAAATATAGTGATAAAACATGCATCGAAGTACGGGAATACGGGAATAATTGAAGTTTCCCACTCGACCACCGTGAAGCCCAACAAAGCCTGACTAAAGCCGAAGTTTCCAAAAGAATAGAACCAGTGCGGAATGGGTCCACATATAAAGAAACAACAAACTTCGAAGCTCAAATCGGATAAATCTAGATGCCGACGTTGGCTAGTGAAGTTGCCATAGCAACCCGGGTGACGAACTCTGCGCAAGGACAAAAAGTCGTAAAAACGCCAAAATCGGCGCCGCCAATGGACACACTAAGTGGACACACTCTGCGGGCCTAGAAGGCATGATGAGTCAGCATAGGCAGGTGGCAAAGGATGGTTTCAAATTGATACTACCCTGCAAGAGAGAAGACAACGTACCAATTCAAACGGGGTGGTTTGAATTGACATAAGCTAAAAAACAAAACCTTAAATCAGCCAAAAGGACAAAAATTAAAATAGTTAAAACAAAGTTTTGTTTGAACCATTCAATTAGCATAAAAACAAAATCTAAAACATTCATGGATCACTCCTGTATCAGCCTATATATATGAAGGGTCGCCTTCATTATTATTTCCCTTCAAAGATATTAATGCTTTAGCTATGCCTAGTTAGATTTTCTTCTTCAAGAAGACTTACATTTTGCCATTTCCATTTCAAAGAAATTTTAAATAATCATGGAAGTTATTTTTACCTTAATAATGATCATTTCTTTTCTAGTTTAATTCTTGTCCTGCATTTATTTACTTAAATGTATACAACAAGTTTTATTATTCCTTCTATGACCATGAGCTAATCCCCCCCTATCAGGGGGAGGGTTATGCTGCTCGTGTGAAAATCTGGATTGACTCGTTAATATTCTAGAATCATTACTTAGGAATTAGGCATAGAATTGACATCCGGTCCCAAAATGACTGAGACTGTACAAAGTTGGACTGCTGATGCTCCAGATATCGCTAGGCGTAACCTAAAAATGTCTCGCTAGCGACTCTTCTCTGGTGTCGGGCGACTCTCCAATTAGTCCAGCTGATGTGAAATCTAGCCAGGAGCTGAAATAATATACCAGAGATGCGGTATTATTAAAACTCCTTATGCTAGTGAAATGCGACCTAGAGATGTGGGCATGCACTAGGGATCAATACTCGACGTCGTCTCCGAAAACGAGATGAAGTAGAGATGTAGTGACGTGGAAATATAAACTGTTGAAAAATGATTCTCGCATGAGTATGACTAACTCTCTCCCTATTTCTCTATTTTTGTTTACCTACATCTATTCGCCGTAGTAATTTACATTATTTGCATTACCGTTATTTTAATTAAACCCACTAAAAAGAAACCTAAAAATCCTACTCACCAAAAGTTGTAATTCCAGTTGTGAACCTATCCGAGCCCTAAGGTTTGGACGATCCCTTACTCGACCTATCTTACCAAACCCACGTGAGTAAGGTAACTTGACTAAAACGTACGACTATACGGACGTTGGACTTTGGACTGTGGACCTCGGACTTAAGAAAATAAGTAACTGAAAACCAATAAACGTTCGAGAATAAAAACGTGATTAATCAATGTTTTAGTCTAGTAAGTTTCAGGAATCTGATTTTAAAAGACCCATGTTTTAAAAACAAATTTTCTAAACCATGTTTTCAAAAATTTGTTTGGGGGTAGGGTGTTTGGTCTTTCCATTCTTGATTACTCAACTTCCTATTCTTATCCCTTCCTCGTCTCGTGGCTAGTTTTATTGTATTATTGTTGTGTTAAGATTATTTTCCCTAGTTTTTAGTAGATTTTGATTCCAAATTGTTTAGTTAAGTAGTTAATATTGATTTATGTATTTGTTATTTTAAATTGGAAGTTGTTTTACATTCTGACATATGCTTTGTTTATATTGTGAATCCCACCCTTCCAACTTGTTTGGGGGTGGACGTATTTATTTAGAAATGCCTCTAATCATATCCTCGTATTTTTTTTTTTGAAATATTATTGTCTGCTTGATAATGATCGGTTTATGTGCGTATGTTGCTAAATTGGTGTCGCTAGAATTAGCTAGTGTTGTTTGGTGCAACCTTAAGGAGTAGTGATTAGATGATTGCTATTTTAATTCCAGCCAAAAAGCTATTGGTTTGGTTTTAGAGTATGCATATGGTCTGTTTCTATTTTGGATTTAGAAATGTTCTTTTTCCATCATGTTGCCTTAACTATTTGGGCAACTTGTGGAACTTGGAAATAGTCCTCTATAAATACAAGGTTTACTCTCAACTTAACATCATAGCTCTCACTTTGCACCTCTCACTTTTCCTTTCACTTTTACTTTATAACACGTCTATTACACGAAAGCGCACTCCCCTTATTGTGCCTATACTCAGAGCGCGCACGCCCCCAAAGTACTGGAATTCTTGCCAAGCCAGAGCGCGCCCGCGCCTTTATATAGGCTATCCGAAGCACACCCGCACCTTCACCTCATCACAATGCAAGTTCTGATTTGTGGGATCTTCTGCAGTTATTTCCAGGAGTTCTAGAGTGTATTTATTTGATATGAAGTCTCCTCAGATCATACTAGAGATGTCCTTCGAAGATTTGTTCACGAGTGACACGTATGGATCTTGGTTTTCGCGATGTGATTATACAGGCAAGATGGCAGCCTTTAATGGTAAGCTCTGATGAACTATATTCTCCTACACTTACAACTTATTTTTATGAGCATTGTAAGTTCTTTGAAAGACCGAATGGAGAACAAGTGTTCTCTATCACCATTGGCGATGAAACAATGGACTTAACCAAGTTCTTGTTGGCTTTTGCTCTTGGACTGTCTATGCCTGCTAAAATCCAAAACTCATGGGGCTATTGGGTAGATAATATGTATGTCTACAACTATGAGTTTTTGCATGAGACCCATGGGGCAGGGATTTTTCGTGTCGAGGACCAAGGGCAATATAACGTAGCCCTTGGTAGCTTGTCCCTTAACGTGGACACTATTATGTTCTTTATAATGCTAAATTTCTTAAGGGAATGGCGTTTTTCTTCTGCAAATGACACCACTTGTAACATCTTCCTTGCTTTAGCTACGGGACGTATGCTCTATTACCTTCCTCGGATCTTAGTTTCTAGTTTAGCACGAGCCCATAGTATGAGGCATAAGTATCTTCTTATGCCTGTCTTAGTTTGTCGAATCATGCTATGTTTCTTTCTTGAGTTTTGTGCCCATTTCATGGATTGGGTTGGGGTTGACATTATGAGACCCACCAATTGCATTTTACGCTCATTCCGTGCAATGACTTGGCAGAGGTGGAGGCTACAACCTAATTGGATTGCCCCTTACACCCCATCCGACCAAGTGGTGCTTAACATGTTAGAAATTGTAGATGATAAATGGCGTGAGGCTTGGCAAATTATCATGGCGTGGTAGGATGCCAAGGAACCTCAATTTTTCATAGAAGAGGAGGACAATGCGTAAATGCTGGATATGAGGTAAGTTTTACTTTTTGTTCGTGTTTGCTTATGTCCCAAGCAATTTAATTTTTATCCCCATAACGGGTGGAACTCATATAGAGTTGTGCCAATTTTTATTTATCTATATTAGTATGTTCTAAGTTTGTTTTGCAGGTGTTCTTAAATTTTCACGCGTTTCCATGGTATTTTCTATCCTTCTTATTTCTATACTTTGAGAACAAAGAATGTTTTTGTTTGGGGGTGGCATAAAAACACGCGTAAAATTTAAGGCAGCTATTAGGATAATATATGTTTAATATGCACTTGTTTTCTAGTAAAAATTTAAAAAAAAAAATCAAAAATATAAATAAAAAGTTTATGCTATACACTTAGGAATACTAGTATTGTTTCTTTTTTCCATGATGATATTAATCTAGAAGTTTCACGATAGCTTTTAAATTAGAATAGTTTTTAGAAATTTAGGTTAATATGTATGTAATAATTATTGCATCTTTTCATAAATATATTGCATGAGCATTAATGTTTGTATTGGCAGTAAGTTTTTGAAATCTAGGCTAGAGTACTTATTTTACAAATCCTGTGAGAATATAACCTTAAAGCCTTATATGACTGAAATATTTGAGAAATGACACAAGCGAGAAGTAAATTCCAAATAGAGAAATCACACGTCCACTTGCTTGATCACTATACCATATCCTAAGCGAGAATTTAGGCCATTTTTGGATCGATATAGCCAGAAATTCAAACCTTATGAAATTATTTTCCGTTAGTCACCCCTCTAAGCCTTTCTTTAGCCTTTCATAAACCGCAAATCCTTTACCCTTTTATATAAAACAAAATAAAAATAAAAACCAACCTACCCATTTTTGAATGAGTCTAAGAATAGAGATGAAATGAAGAATAGAAAAGAGAAAGACCTGTGAAACCAAGAATTTGTTAGTTGCTTCAAATAAGAAAAGGAAGTTTCTATCCAAAGAAAAGAATAAATAAATAAAATAAAAAGTTAGAACTCTAAAAATAGAATCAAAAGAGTTAAAAGCCAAAAGAAAAAGAAAAAAATGGCTAAGGATGTAAGGATGGAAACAAAGTGTAGAAGCAAAGTAAGAACAAGGTTTTCTCTAGTTACATAATATGAAGACTCTATTATCTCAGACTTCTCCTTTTGAATATCTATTTCTTTCCTTCTTAAACCATCTCCTAATCCCTGCAACACCTAATAAAGACCTCTAGCTCAATTATGATTAGGTTAGTGTGATAGTAAGTGGCAGATGTATTTGATTGACTTCGGCTTTCTTGTGTGTCATTGAGATTGTAAGGTAAAGTGTGTCCATTGCACACTAGAGTGAGCGAAACTTGAGTGAAAATATTAGAGTGTTTTTGTCTTGACATATATGTGAGGGCTTACTTAAAGACGCTATTCCAAAGTTTCAGAAACGAATATGTTATTGCATTTCATAGCATAGTTCATTATATATATGTTTATCCATAGATGATTGATTATTATGCACGTATTAGCTTAGATTTCGACTTGATTATTCTGTATTAATTGCTAGTGAGATGTATAGATATCTGAGAATAAAGTAGGAAACAGTAATTTTATTTCTTAGTCGTTGTAGTATAGATGAAGTTTGTGAGTACCTTCTTTGGAAAACTGTCACGAGACTATAACTCGTCCACTAGGGAATTTCTAGTGGTTTAAGGCTTTATTGCATATGGTCAATGCAATCGTACTTGGTGAAACGAGATTAGTTAGAACTCTATTTTTGGTCATTTATATTAATTTCTCATATTTGCTTGAGGACAAACAAAATGCTATTTGGGGGTGGTTTGATAAGAGCCCAGAATTGTAGTTTTAACCCCTTAATAATATTACATTTAGACCAATTATGTGATTAATAAATAAGAGTTAGTACTGTTTACGTGCTTTTGTGTATTCCAGGTATTGGAGTCGATTATGAGAAGAAATATGTCACTTTTTGAGAAAAAGGAGCAAAGGTCGGTTGCTAAGAAGTTCTTTGATTAAAGGCCAAGATTCAAGGAGAAAAAGCCTTTTTAAAGCCTGGTCAAAGCTGAAAAGTCAAAGTCAACGCGGGCAGAAATAGAGCAGAAAAGTCAATAGAATTTCCACAAGTCGTATCTTTGGACTCAGACTTCAGAATTGGGCCTATTATATGTCAAAAAGACCAGCTCAGAAAGAGCTTTCTAATGGTCTAAGCCTTGACCCAATTAGAAGAGTAGAAGTGGATGAAAAGGCTATTGCAGTAATTTCCAATAGAGAATCCATTTTTGGACATATGTAATTAGGTTTTGGGCTTGATTTCATGGCCCAAAACATGGCTCCAAAGCCCATGCATGAAATTGTAGACCTAGCCCTCTCCTATCTAAAGAGGACTAAGGCATAACTCTTAGGTACTTAGATTTGGACTTAGTTTTAGTTTTTAGAATAATTCTCACCTAGGATTTAATTCATATAACTCTCCTAGATTTTACTTAATTAATTATTCAGTACTTAGTTTTTAATATAGTTTTCAATTCTTAGACTCTCTTCCATTAGATTAATAAAGCTAAGTTATTGTTTTTCATTATGTCTTCTTCTTATTTCTTTATTAATGATAGTCTAATGAATCTGAGCTAAACCTCCATTAAAGGGGTTTGATGAAGCTTTGATGAAGACTTGATGTGTTAGTTAGAATTATTGTATTTAAGAGTTTCACTCTAGTAGGTTAGTTGATTCACCATGAGAATGGGTTGAACTTTCTCACATGCTAATTATTAGTTGGTAGAGATTGCCATGAATAATTAGGGATCAAATACTTAATCTTTATTGGTTAGGATTGCAATAATCTACACTAGCACATTAGGAATCAATCAAAGTGGAATCAAATCCCCCTAATTCCTTCTCCATATTCACATCTTAATATTTAATTGTTATAATATAAGTTAAAACGTCTTAAGTAGTCCAATCACCATATTAGTATAATTATAATCCATTACTCTCATTGATTTTGTTAGAATAGATTAAACTAGCGAAACTTACGTCTAAATAAACTAAGAGTGGAATGAATTCTCTACTCCCCATATTGCATGATAAATGAGAGTAGAACTTTGATCATAGAGTAGTAAACAACTTTAGTTTTACTTATTCATAGTATAACTAGTTAAGAGTAGGTAAAACTATTGTTTTTACATATATCACTAGACAAATCTCCTGTTTCTAGTCCTCCATCTCTTAAGATGGCTGATGAAGTAGTGCAAGCTGAAAAGCCTCTCTCCAACTTCTACACACCGTTGCAAGATGGACCTCCATCTTGTATACGACTCACACCGCTTACGAGCGATTTTAAGATTCCACCGAACGTGTTCAATCTTCTACCTATCTTCTATGGGTTAGAACACGACAGTTCGACAATCTATGCCGGATACATGAAGTATGTAATACCTTTCATCATTCGGGAATCACCGACGACCATGTTAAGCTACGAGTTTTTCCTTTCACTCTAGTTAGTAAGAGTCACGCTTGGCTTCTCTCATAGAAGGCCGACTCTTTTGATACATGGGAAAAGGTTGTGTTCTCCTTCATGAAGAAGTATTTTCCACTGAAGAAAACAGAAGAGATAAGAAACAAGATACAATTCTTCAGACAGAGTCCAAGTGAGACATTTTCTGAAGTGTGGGATAGATTCTCTGGCCTACTCCATTCATATCCTCACCATAAACTAGAAAAATCTACTCTTGTCCAATGTTTCTTCAAAGGCTTTCTCCCAGAACACAAAGTAACCATCGACATCATGAGTAATGGTAATTTTTGGATAGAGGTGCAGCCGAAGCTTTAACCTTTCTTGAAAACCAAGCTGAAAAGAGTACCCATTGGGGGCGACATAAACAATTCCAGAACAGTCCAACCCAGTACAACTAAGGCTAGTGGTATTTTTTAAGTTAAATCAGATCCAGAAATCAAAACCCTAATAGAAACCCTCACAAGAAAGATAGATGCCCCCACAACCAAACTAAAAGACCAAACCTTTCGTTCTGTCATGAACATAAATACCTTACCATGGTTTGGCCATTTGGAGCATAATTGCCCGAGGAGAGTTAGCAAACAAAAAACCAATGCGGTATGGCTAAAGAAGGATAACAAAGAAGAGGAAGAGGTAGAGAATACAAGCATAGCATGTAAGGAAAAAGGGGAAATTGAGAAAGGAAAAGCTCCTGAGGTACAAGAAGTACACACAGTGGAAGAAATGGAGAATACCGATATCCAAGAAATACAAACAGTTGAAGAGGAAGGGAAGTGGGAGACCCCAAAAAGGAAGCATACAATCAAAGCAAGAAATGATGGTGAAAATGAAAAGACAAGAGTATCAGATAGGAAGGAAGAGAGTAATGAGCAAAATAGTGGAAGAGTTTAGGGGAAATTGAAACAGAGTGAGCAGATAACCATCAGTAGGCCCGGAACTCATATAGTACAAAATATTTCACGGGGAGGTAATCAACACAAAGGGAGAATTTAGTGATAAAGGGAGAATTTAGTTAGGAAGTATAATATTAATATTATGGCATTGGTGGAAACAAAAGTGAAGCAAGGAAACATGGATGCGGTGATTACCAAATGCTTTCCCAGTTGGGCAGCAGAACACATCTATGAGTTTAGTGATAAAGGGAGAATTTGGGTGGTATGTGATAAACAAGTATGCATAGTGTCTAATGTAATCAAGAGTCTGCAAAGTGTCTGGATGGAAGTGACACTATAGAATGGGAAGAATTTTATGCTCTCAGTTATCTATGCGAGCACAAACCTTTACATAAGGCAACGACTATGGGATGAGCTGAGTAATTTTTCATGTACCTTTCAAAAACCTTGGATGGTAATTGGAGACTTTAACTCAGTTCTACATTCATATGAGAGGGTAGGGGGGCTACCAACGAGACACCACCATTTTGTAGACTTGCTGCAATGTGTAACTGCTACAGGACTGAGAGATATAAAGTTTAAGGGGAATATGGTAACATGGAGTAACAAGAGGATTGATAGAGCATGGAGGAAACTAGATAGGGTTATGGTAAACGCAGAGTGGTATGATGAGTTTGAAGACTACGAGGCTGAGTTTCGGAATCTGGGAAAAGTTTCAGATAATTCTGTCATGGTAGTATACTTGGCACAACAGAGATAACAAAGGAAGAGAACGTTCAGGTTCTTTAATTTCTGGGTTCGAGAAGAAACTTATAAGGAGGTGATCAGGAAGGCTTGGGGAACTGAATTTAAAGGTAACCATATGTACATCCTAATGAGAAAATTGAAACAAGTGAAGGGTGATCTGATTGTATGGAATAGGCAGAGAGTAGGGAATGTGGTTACAAGGGCTGAAATAACTAAGAAGGAGCTCTTAGATGTACAAACAAAGCTACAGATAGACCTACTAAATGTTTCGCTCTTCAAAGAGGAGAAATCACCCATTCACATGCATGTAAAGGCAGCTATTACTGAGGAAGAGTTCCATAGACAGAAATCTAGAGATCAGTCCATTGTCCTTGGGGATAGCAACACGGCTTATTTCTTCAAAATAGTTCAAGCAAGAAGAAACACAAATAAGATTACCTGCCTCTTGAATGAGCAAGGGAATTTGATAGATGATGTAAATCAGATTGGGGAAGAGTGTGCTAGATATTATGAGAAAGTTTACAAACCCGAGAGTTTGCCGGAAGTGAATTTTGATGTTTTTGAAAATATACAGCCAAGGTACAGGATCACTAAAGATATGCAGGAACAATTAAGGAAAACTGTATCGAGAGATGAGATCATAGAAGCTTTATCAAGGATTGACAATGACAAAGCACTGGGTAATGATGGGTTATCATCACTGTTCTTCAAATCAGCATGGAATATAGTAGGTAATGATGTGGTGAGAGCAGTGCAGAGTTTTTTCAGGTCAGGGAAAATGTTAGGAGAAGTGAACTCAACATGCATAACTCTAATTCCAAAGGTACAAATCCCAGAGACTTTAGGGGATTATAGGCCAATTTCTTGTTGCAATGTGGTCTATAAATGCATTATGAAGGTTCTACCATCTAGAATGAAGAACTTCATTAATTTGATTGTATCCAATAATTAGTCAGCCTTTGTACCAGGTAGAAGGATACAAGATAACATACTTTTAGCACATGAACTTTTGCATAACTATCACAGGAATTACTCACCACCTAGATGTGCAACAAAGATAGACTTGAAGAAGGCATATGACTTGGTTAGATGGGAAGCGGTGATCTTTGCTCTAAGGAGATATGGCATGCTTGAGGAATTCAATGCATGGATTAAAGTATGTATTGAAACTCCTTTTTACTCTATCATGATTAATGGAGCACCGTATGGATATTTCAAGGGGAAGAGAGGGATAAGACAAGGAGATCCGATGTCGCCTTATTTGTTTGTAATGGTCATGGAACTATTTATGGAGATTATGCATCATAGTGTTAGAGAAGGGTAATTCAAGCTGCATTATAAATGTACAGACCCTCTAATCACCCACTTATCCTTTGCGGATGATTTGTTAGCATTTATGTATGGGGATCTGGGAACAGCTAAATGTTTACACGACAATCTTCAGAGATTCAAGGAATGTAGTGGTTTAGAAGTGAACATTCAGAAGAGTCCGTTATTCTTTTCAAGGATAGAGGAACCATTATGTAATGATATCAGAGAAGTTATGCAATTTACGAGTGGAGAATTGCCAGTAAAGTATCTGGGAATGCCGTTGATCACTACAATGTTAACTCATGAGAACTACCTGCCTCTTATTGATAAGTTTACAAAGAAGGTTCAGAGTTGGAGGGGGAAACTATTGTCATATGATGGAAGGCTACAACTACTCAAGGCTATACTAAATAATTTGAGTAACTACTGGTTATTGATAAGAGCCCAAAACTGTAGTTTTAACCCTTTAATAGTTATACTTTTGGACCAATTATGTGAGTAATAATTAAGAGTTAACACTGATTACGTGTTTTTATGCATTTCAGGCTTCAAAGTCCATTATGTGTAGAAATGTGCTACTTTATTGAGATAAAGGAGAAAAGGTCGGTTACTAAGGAGTTCCGTGATTAAAGGCCAAGATTCAAGAAGATAAAGCCTTCCTAAAGCCCGGTCAAAAGCTGAAAAGTCGACACGGGCTGAAACAGCACACAAGTCAGCAGAACTTCCAAAAGCCGTATCTTTGGACTCAGACCTCGGAATTGGGCCTACCTTATGTCAAAACGACCGGCTCGGAAAGAGCTTTCCAATGGTCTAAGCCTTGACCCAATCAGAGGAGCAAAAGTGGACGAAAAGTCTGTGGAAGCCAACTGCAGCTGAAGAGGCCTTTTTGGACTGAAAGAATTGGGTTTTGGGCCTGATTCTCTGGCCCAAAACATGGCTCCAAGCCCATGCACGATTTTTGGATCTGAAAGTATAAAAACAAAAGTTTAGCTCTTTGTTAATGGTAGCTAGTTAGACCTAAATTAATATAGATAATTCTAGATCTGTTTTCATTAATTAAATTAAGCTTTAGTTCCATTTTCAATTCTTGTTTTAGATTAAGTCTTTGAATCATTGTTCTTGATTGATTAGATAAATAAAATAGTTGTTTTCTCAATTTCGAATTGTGTTATTTCAATTTATAGATCTGATTTTAATTATTGTTGATTATCATTCCGTAGTTTAAATAGATTGAACCATTGTTAGTTAATTTAGTTAAGTTAGAATTTGAATATGATGTGTAGTTATAATGAAATGGGAAATGATGGTTTGATGACTCAAGGCTAAAACCTCCATTAGAGGGGTTGATAAAGCCTTGATGAAAACTTAGTGGTATAGTGTAGAAACATTGTAGAATCTATTCCAATCTAGAAGGTCGTGATTTGCCATGAGAATGGGTGGACGACCTCACATGCTAGTTAGTACTTGGTAGAAATGCCATGAACACTAGGGATTAGAACTTCGAATTTCTTGCAGAAGAAGCGTAAGAATCGAGATACAAGAATCTATGTTAGGCTATTAAGTTGGATTCGAGGTGGATTCATTCCCCTCTAATCCTTTATCTAGATTCAAGCACAATCATATTTCCATAGCATTAAGTAGTTAAAATCAAGTAATCAAATTCAGTAAGTATCGTAGCATATCACATTCGTAAAGCTCTCATTGACTTAAGACCGACTAATTAGATTAGAAAACATTCCATGCTAGAGCACTAGGAGTGGAACGAACTTTTTACTCCACTATATCTCATAGGATTGAGAGTAGAGAAAACTTTGATAAATATAAGCATCATAAGATTAGTTTAGTTTACTTACGTTTTGAGTTCATCGTTCATTTCGTAGGTAGACTATTCAATTTTATCCTTTTATCAAATGGCGCCGCTACCATCTTAGTTGCACTTTAGCATTGTTTTCATAGTAGAATTAGTCATTTTTAAGTCCCATTAAACCCACCCACCCTTGTTTGATTCATCCGCGTGGTTATTCGTTTCGTTAAAAAAAAAAATTCGGAAAAATTTACGCGGGCGATGGCGCTGCGCCTATAAAAGCGGACTTTGTCTGACTTTGCCCCTTCTTCTTCCCCGACCACCCTCACTTACTGGACTTCGAACGCGACCCGCCCTCTTACCAAGCGCGACCAGCGCCACGTCTTTGGACTAGGAGCGACCGCGCCCTCTCGGCGCACTGGCGCGCCCTAAGCAAAAATTTTGCGGATTTCTCTGAGGTTTGTTTCAACTTCGATTTTTTAAGTTTTTCAGTGTTCTAACTGGTTATTTACACGAACACGCGTAAACAAGACGCTATTCATAAGCGAAGCAAGGACGCTTTCAGGTATTCCTTTCTTCCATACCTCGATCTCGGTTAGAGGTTCATACTAATATATCAAGATTGTTTGGGTTGTTTTCGTGTTTAGACTTAGACTTGCATGAGATTAAGGTCCTGGTGGGAGAAAAACACGAACGTAATTAACCGTCAACAAACAAACATATCGAAAGTATACCAATCATAACACCTCTAACTACTATTCCACCAACCATACCGACATAATGGGTGAAGAAGAGAGACTCCTCTCCGACTTCTACAAAGCTTTGGCGATAGCCCTAAATCTTGCATCGTTCTAGCAGACCCGGTGGGGATTTTGAATCCCCAAACATATTTAATTTGTTACCCGTTTTCCATGGTTTAGGCCATGAAAAACCTTACCAACACATGCGTAGGATTGAACAAGTCCTTACAACATTCCATCATCCTACGGTTGGTGCGGAACAAATTAAACTAAGGGTATTTCCCTTCACCTTAGCCCGATAAGGCAGCGTCTTGGTTAACTGCCCAAGCGCCTAACTCGTGGACTCGTGGGCTAAACTTGTTCAGCTATTTATGGAACATTTTTACCCCCCTAAAACGGATGAAATGCTTTCCAAGATTCATTTCTTCCGACGGAACCCTCATGAATCATTTTCGAGGCTTGGAATCGTTTCACCCGATCGCTAATAGAGTGTCCACACCATAACCTAGCAAAAGACACGTTAGTTAGATTGCCTTTTCAAAGGACTTCAACATCACCATAAAGAAGTCCTTGACATAATGAATGGGGGTAGTTTCCTAAGTAAAGGAGCCTTAGAGGCTTATAAATTTTTAGAAGAACAAACTAAACGCAATAACAATTGGGGAGTGATGATATCCCCGCTCGCTGTAGTTCTTCTTCAACAATTAAGGCCGCCCGGTATGTTTGAGATGAAACCCGACCAAGAACTTAAAAATTTAATCGAATCTCTAACTAAAAAAGTAGAGGCTATTTCTATTCAACAAAAGCCTATTCCCGTCATGAATGTCAACTCCAACCCATGTAATTTCTGTTTGAGTCACGAGCACCACGACTCTATTGTCCTCTCGCCTATGAACAACAACAATTAGAGCAAGATAATGTTTGCTCCATTAATAACTATCCTATTCCTAATGCCCCATGGAGACAACATCCCAACTTTAGTTGGCGAAACAATCAACAAGTTACAACTCGGGGTTTAATAACCAAAATGTTAGGCAAACAAACAACTATAATCAAGCTCCACCTAGGGCAGGGCAGGGGACAAGGTCGGGGAAATTATAATAATTATAACAACCAAGCTTAAACAACCACGACAAGGTGTAGCACAAGGTCGAGAATAATTATAATAATTATAATACCAATAGAGGTATCGTTCGGTTAACAATAGTAACTATCAAAACCCACCCATAAATAATCAGCGTGAGATAGTTCGGTCGCACCACCGTGACTACTACACCTACACAACCGACCGTATCGGCCTTTATACTGAGGTTACCCAACAACTTTTCCAATCAATGACTCAATCAAACCAACAGATATTACAATCCATAAATCGGGGCATACAAACAGTTAGCCCAAGAGAAAGCCCAACAAAAGGCGTGTTTCGGGAAAGCGATACCAAACCCTAAAACAACAAACACGACCTTTGAGGGTAAGCGGTAATACTAGTGCGAAACGACAATAGTAGGTGACCTGAATGCCATCACCACTCTCCGCTCACGGAAAGGTGGTTGATAACAAAGTAACTATGCCTATAGTTACCCCATTGATACTCCTACACCGGATATCGAACTAGATCTTTGAAATAGAAACTCGAAGAACCTACCTTTGTAGAGGTACCGGTTAAACCACAACCTAACAAAAGAAAGCCAAGGTTACACATCAAAGTCGAGCCATACGCTAAATATAGAAGCGAAACCACCATTCCCTCAAAAAATTAGCCATGCTAACCGGGGATACCAACCGAGGAGATTAGGAACGTTTTCAAAATCTAACGATAAACCTTCCTTTTTCGAAGCTATTAAAAGCTACCTAATCACGCTAAGTTTCTTAAAGAGTTGTGCACTACTAGGCATAAGACCAACATACCTAAAGGCGCTTTTTAACTGAACAATTCCCAACTTTATCCGAAAATAATGGAATTGTTAAGTACAAGGAAGGACGTAGATCCCCTTGTAAAATGCACCTTAGGAGATTCCCACCGCGGCGACCGCTTTATTAGACACGGGGGCGAGTGTTAACTTACTCCGTATTACTTGTATAAACAAATAGGTCTACGGAAATGCAACCTACAAAAATAACGTTGCAATTAGCGGACAAGTCTATTAAGTATCCTAAGGGTGTAGTGGAAAACGTGCTTGTTAAGGTTCAGGATTTCTACTATCCTGCGGATTTTGTTATCCTCGATCTGAGTAAGTCGCTAATGACTCTGTACCGATCATCTTAGGGGCCCTTTTTTAGCAACCGCCAACGACTTATTAATGCCGCGATGGTAAGATGTCCTTATCTTTTGGCCATCTCACGGTTGAGGTAAATATTTTTAAAATGATGAAACAGTTACCAAATTCATCTATAGATGGGGAGGTTAGCATGATCGAGAGCTTAGCTCAAGATTATTTTAACAACACGTTTCACGAAAACAATATGTACAAATTCCTTTCTTTTGGAAGTCAGATTTTGTAAATGACTCCTACTTAGAGGAAGTCAACACCATCCTTGAGTCCACACCAATTGTAGACGCCGGTTGCTCCACATATTGAGTATGAAGACTTGCTACCTAAGCAAGTATTCATTATGCAAAATGAGGACCCCGAAAAACATCTATTGATTTTCCTCCCACCCGGTCTTAAACCCCTTCCCCGAGTTAAAATATATACAACTTGATCCGGATGGTAATCATCCGGTAATTATATCTTCTCTATTATCTAAGGATGAAGACACGCGTTTAATCCGGGTGATTAGGGAACATCGGTCTACGATTGGTTGGTCCCTAGTCGACATTAAGGGAATTGACCCTAATGTTTGCACTCATCATTATCCATTTGGAGGATAGCGAAGACTTTCGCGAACCTCGGCCGTCGCTTGAACCCGCCATGAAAGAGGTGGTTAGGGAAGAAGTCTTACGATTACTTTCGATCGCGGGTATCATATACCCCATCTCGATAGCGAATGGGTAAGCCCCATTCATGTAGTTCCTAAAAAATCGGGGAGTTACCATGGTTAAGTAGCGGAAAAGGTGACTATGTTGTCACACAAGGTCCTATGAAATGGAGGATGCGTATTGATTCTGAGGCGTTTAAATGCTATGACGAAAGGATCACTTTCCTTTACCCTTTATAGATCAAATGCTTTCGAGCGCCTAGCTGGTCATGCTTTTTATTGTTTTACGGATGGCTACTCGGGCTATTTTCAGATTATTATTGATATTGATGACCAAGAAAAGACTACCTTCACATGTCCCTTTAGAGCGTATGCCTATAAATGAATGCCTTTTGGCCTTTGTAATGCTCTGGAACCTTCCGGTGTATGCTTCATATATTTAGTGACATGGTAGAGCTTTATGGAAGTTTTCATGGATGATTTTTCTATCTATGGAGACTCCTTCACGGAATTATTTGTCTAACTTTGTCTAAGGTTTTGACAAGGTGTGAAGAAAGAGCCTCGTTTTAAACTGGGAAAAGTGTCATTTCATGGTGAAAAAGGCATAGTACTAGGTCACATTGTATCTAGTGATGGCATCGAAGTAGATAAGGCCAAACTAGATAAGATAGCGACTCTACCTAAACCCGGATTTGTCGGTGATATTAGAACCTTTCTAGGCCATGCAGGTTTTATAGGCGATTTATTAAAGACTTCTCGAAAATAGCTAGGCCTTTAACTAATCTGCTTTTGAAAGATGCAATCTTTGATTTTAATTTTAAGCGTAAGTAAGCAGGCTTTTGAAACTTTTAAAAGCCGCTAACCTCTCTGCACCAATTATCTGACCTCTCCGATTGGTCTAAACCTTCGAACTCATGTGTGATGCTAGTGATTATGCGGTTAGTGCGATCTTGGGACAAAACTAGATAATAAGTCCACTATCATTTATTATGCTAGTAAAACATTAAACGATGCTCAACGAAATTATTCAACTACAGAAAAAGAATTCTTAGCCGTCATTTATGCTTTAGATAAGTTTAGTCCTTATTTGGTTGGTTCTAAAACTTTAGTTTACACGGACCATGCGACCGCTTAAGTACCTTCTTGCAAAGAAGGATGCTAGCAGAGATTAATCCGATGGATCCTTCTCCGCAAGAGTTCACATTAGAAATAAAAAGGACAAAAGAAGGGTCGAAAGCGTAGTTGCCGACCACTTATCTAGACTCACAAATGACGATTCGATCGATTTCGAGTCCATACCGGACTCTTTTCCCGATGAGCATCGTATGCCATTTTTCAACACCATGGTATCTTCGACATTGTAAATTATCTAGCGGCTGATGTTATGCCTTATAATTGGTCAAGGAATGAGCGTAAAAGTTTTTGGCGAGTTAAGTTATACTCTTTGGGATGAGCCCTACCTTTTTAAGTATTGTGCGGGATCAGATTATTCGTCGTTGTATTCCCGGTGGGAATATAATGAAGTTCTATCGTTCGCCATGACAAAGAGTGTGGTGGACATTTTAGTGGGATGAAAACAGCCGCTAAAGTTCTGCAATGTAGATTTTATTAGCCTACCCTTTTTAAGGATGCCCAAGTGCATTGCAAGACGTGTATACATTGCCAACAACTTGGGCGAATTACGAAATGTAATATGATGCCATTAAATCCAATCTTGATCATTAGAAATTTTTCGGCGTTTGGGGCATTGATTTCATGGGTCCTTTCCCGGTTTCCCACGGTTTCATTTATATTCTAGTTGCCGTGGACTACGTGTCAAAATGGATAGAGGCCCTAGCTTGCCGTAGCAATGACCATAAGACCGTTGTATTTTTTATCAAAGAATATATTTTTTCTGGGTTTGGCATTCCTAAAGCCATCATTAGTGATGGTGGAACACATTTTGCAACAGAGTTGTTGCATCCCTAGTGAAAAAGTATGGAGTTACACACAAAGTAGCAACTCCTTATCATCCACAAACTAGCGGACAAGTAGAAGTTTCTAATAGGAAATCAAAAAGATTTTAGAAACAAATGTAAACCCCGATAGGAAAGACCGGTCAAAGCGTCTATCGGATGCCTTATGGAATATAGAACTGCTTTCAAAACTCCTATAGGTATGTCTCCCTTTAGACTTGTATTTGGGAAACCATGTCATTTGCGGATTGAATTAGAGCACCGTGCTCGTGGGCTATAAAAGCCTTAACTTCAATATTGATGAGGCAGGTGTCAAACCAAGTTGCAATTGAATGAGCTTGAAGAAATCCGTAGCGATTAAATGCGATCTCGTGAAGGATTATAAAGCTAACATGAAAGCGTGTTCATGATAAGCATATCTTTGCGAAAAGAGTTTGTGGTCGGTCAAAAGGTTTTGCTTTACAACTCCCGTCTACATGTTTTCCCGGGCAAACTAAAACCCGTTAGTGCGGCCCTTTTTTTGGTTATTGAAGTCACCCCTTACGGGGCAATCACCTTGGTAAATCCAAATGACAACAGTACCTTTCAAGTTAATGGTCAACGGTTAAAACATTTTCACGAACTTCTGTCCCCTGATGTAGAGGAAGTCCTTTTACAGGACCCTGTCTATGAGGACTGACCCTTGTCATTTGGTGTACTTACTTTCATTTCCATATACTGATAAGTACACCATTCAGGTAACCGGGCCCTCCCTATGGAGTGTGTGGCTGTAAGTACCGGATCCTAAGTCCACAGTGCACATAATTCACGTTTTCCACTTTTGCATGTTTTCTCGATTTTTGAGTCATGTTCCTCTATGGAGTGAATTATGTATTTATTGTTTTTTGTGTTTCTTATAATAAACAAATAAAATTAAAATTAAAATTATTAAAATCATAGAAATAGCAATCCAACAAGTCTTGGGAATCTGACTTTAAACGACCCACGTTGTAAACAAATTTTGTGTTTAAAAATTTGTTTGGGGGTGGGCAATCGATCTTTCCATCGGGATTGCTCGAACTTTCCATTGGTTTTGTTTAGGCCCATTAGTTCAATTGGGTTGGCGTAATCTAAACTTAGATTTCCTTCGTTAAGCGCATAACTTACGCCACACACGCACTTCGAGGCATTCTTCCACCCTCTTATACGTCACCCATGGTTGGAATTGAGTGTTTTATGGATCATTGGATTGGAAATTCTCTACTGATCATTTCTATAACTCATTAAGCCAAAATCGGGGCGATAACGAACGGCGGCAAATTGAGTTTGAAATTGCGCAAAAAAATCGGAAAATTTCGCAATTCAAACGGGCTTGGGCCCAAACCGCCGCATACGTTAGCGTCTCCTTCCTTCCCAACCCACCACGCCACGGTGTTTCCACTTCAACCCCAAACCGCCCGGTTACAAGTTTGGAAACTAAAATAAAAAAAAAAAAAAAAATATATATAGAGAGGGAAGAAAACCTAACTACACCTACAACAAGGAAATCAAATCCACATTAAATCTTCTCTAAACAATCATCACCACCAACCCAACCCGAAAAACACCCACCAATTACGGTTTCCACCACCACCACCACCAACGCCATTTTAGTAGTTTTCTTCAAACTTCGCCGCCCCCACGATCTACAAACCATTAGTAGTCTAAGAAATTTCAATGGCGCTTACGACGTAGAATTTTTTGGGAAAAGCGCGTTTGCTTCAGGCGGTTTGCGCCATTTTATGACGCGGAGATGTTCAAGAGACATTGGAACAATTTGTGGTACTCAACTGAGGAGTTCTATCACTATGATTTGGTAGAACAGTTTTATAAAAGCGAGAATTGGAAGGGGATAGGATTTTCATAAAGTTAGGAGGAACGGAGAGAAGAAACGCTTAGCGGCGGTTGTTAAATTGAACTGTTAGGAATGCGGCTTGAAAGCAACCTAGTAGCGACAATTCGGGAACCCCGATATCTTGGAGTTCCTGCTTTGATGAAGGATCTTGTCGTGGAGGGTGAATACAATCCGACATCCCATTCGTCCGCCCGGACCACCACGAGAACCAATCAACCGGGTATAGCTCGGTGGATTGGTAGGAACGCCCTCGGGAAAGACAAAGTCGATGATATCGGCCTGCGCAATCGCACGTTCTCACGGATTTTGCAAACAAAGAAGTATAATTTCTGCATCCTTGATTTAATGTTTAATGTGATTCGAGGGTGGGGAAGAGTTTTAGCGCCTCTTCCGTATTGATCACTAAGATCATGCTCTCCTTTAGAAATTTGTCGCAAGATCTGCTCCTATTAAGATCAAATTGCATTCTAATGCAAGTATCTATCTGGATTGCATCAAGAGACTTGGCGTTATGCGAAAGAAAAAATGGATGAGTTGGAGGATGAAAGGGAAGATATGACATGGATGGATGAAGATGCATTAGAGAAGTGTAATTCTAATGTAGAAGCGAATGCAAGTGTTGCAAACTGCCTTGCGTGATGCGTTTATGGTATTTGTGGAGATATCCGAAATAGGCGGATAGTAGTTCAAAGAAGCAAAGGGAACCTTTAGAGGAGATTTGAAATGCTTTCGAAGGGGTTTGGGCGATATCTTGTATAACATGGAGACTATCCACCAGCAACAACAAACCGAGTATGCGATACTTTGAATGAGATGGAAGCCCAACGCTTGTTCGAATAGAGATGCTCTGACGATGCCACCGTGGAGGACTCTGTTTTTTCCCGAGTCCGAGTCCGGCCGAGGCATGGCGTCGTCGCCGAAGGACAGATGGTTCAAGCCATTCTCCATCCCAAAGCCAATCTCCATCTCAAGGTCCATCATCATCACAAAACTAGGTGTTCACCCGGTTGGAGTTATTTGTTATTTCATATTTCGTTTTATTAGAAGGATTTTAATTGGTAGTTAAATTTAAATAGTAATGTGTTTATTTAATGTTGTTTGGATTTATATTTTATTTTGTTTTTAATATAATTGGTTATTTTCGAGTCTTGCTTGTTTTATCATTTATCCCACCTTCCGAGCTTGTTTGGGGGTGGAAATATTTAGACCGAGCATAAGTCGTTATATGATCATATATATGTTACGTTGTCTTGGAGGAAAGGTTGATAATTTGGCCGATATCGGCATATCTATGACTTGTGTGGTGGTAGCATGAAATCTAGGAGAGTTTAGAAGTTACTATTCTAAATCCGATTATGAAAGATACCGAGGATTTTTAGGAAATCATGAAAATGGCTTGTTTCGTTTTCGGTTTTGGGAATTTTCCTATTTCCGAAATTGTCTTCAAACAAATAGGGAACTTCCGATTCGTTTTGGAAGCTCATAACCTATTTAAACTCCCTTCTTTCTACACTAACAAACCACAATACATTCCACCATCATCCCGCACCATCCACTCCAAGTTTTACTTTCTTTTTCATCTAAACTCCGGTTTCAGCGCTTTTACGTCGGCGCTGCTTTTGCTTACTTTTTTTTGAAGAATTTTGTCAGAGCGCGACCCACCCTCATACCAAGCGCGACTCGCACCATAACACTGTAATCACATTTACACAAGAGTCGCATTTACACTTTACACGAAGCGCGCGCACTGCGGCGGTTTCAATGAGCGGAAATTTCCAATTTTCAGATGGTCATTCCAGGATTTTTGTGGAACTGTTCAAAGAGTTATTGTGATGACATCTCTTATAGTCATACCTGAACAGTCTTTCGAAGATGTGTTGGGCACCGAGACCTATGGACACTGGTTCCGACCACCGGGATCTGCTGATTAGGATGGCATCATCGCGGTAAGTGATGGCGAGTCATATTAACCACAACTTACTTGCTTATTTCTATGACCACGTTAAATTCTATTGTAATCAGGATGGAGATCAAGAATTCTCCGTCGTAGTCGATGACACGACACATGAATTCAATAAAAATTTGGTCGCCTTAGTTTTAGGAATACCAATACGATCTGTTCACACATGGGCATATATGGTGATAATGCATATCTTTATGATTATACATATTTCCATGATTATTATGGGGAGGGTATTTCGAGTAATGGACCGGGGTGATATAGCATTGCCCTTGGTAGCCTTTCTTAAGCGTAGGCACCACCATGTTATTTATCCCGATGAATATTTTGGGGAATGGCGGTTCATACGCAAGCGATCGGCTTGGTGACATTTTCCTCGCTTTAGGCTGAGGGGCCGCCACTATGACATTCCCGAAGTTTTGGTCACTAGTCTTAAGAGAGCCCAAACCATGAGGCATAAGTATCTTCTTATGCCTGTGTTGGTAAGCCGCATCATCGTAGTTGTTTTTGTATTCGTGCACAATTCCACAGATTGGAAAAGGGTTGAAGTCATGAGACCCACCAATAGGGTGGTTAAGCTCATTGTGAATAATGACTTTTGGGATGGCGGTGCGATCCCCTCATTTGGTCGCCCATTACATCCCATCGGACATAATAACACTTAACAGGTTAGCATTAGTAGATGATAAATGGCGGCAAGCTTGGCAAGTTATAATGGTGGCGGGATCTTGAAGGAACCTCATATCTTTAATGAGGAGGAGGATGCTTAAAGCGGGGAGATAAGGTAAGTTTTTAGTTTTTTTAGTGTCCGCTTATGTCCCAAGCAATTTCATTTTTGTTAACCCCATAATGGGTGGAACTTCATTATAGAGTTGCGTCGGTTTATTTCCTATAGTAGTGCGTTCTAACTTTGTTTTGCGGATGTTCACGAATTTCACGTTTCAATGGTATTTTTCCTACCCTCTTTATTTACAATACTTTGAGGACAAAGCATGATTCTTGTTTGGGGGCATAGAAACACGTGTAATTGAGGCATCTGTTAGGATATAAATATGTATAATATGCATTTGTTTTCTAGTTAAAACATTAAAAAAAAAAAAATTCAAAAATATAAATAAATAAGTTATGCTTTATACACTTAGGAATATTGGTATTGTTTTCTTTCTCCATGCTTTAACAATCTAGAAGTCTCAATGAAGCTTTTGCATCAGAATAATTGCTAGAACTTAGGTTAATATATAGGTAATAATCTTTGCATCTATCTATAAATATATTACATGAGTATCTATGATTGTTTGCTTGATAAGTTTCTGAAATCTAGGCTAGAGTACTTATTCTACAAATCCTATGAGAATATAGCCTAAAAGCCTTATATGAGCGAAACATTTGAGAAATGACACAAGGAAGAAGTAAAAATCGGATAGAGATATCACACGTCCACTTGCTTGATCACTATGCCATATCTTAAGCGAGAATTTAGGGTCCTCTTTGGATCGATATAGCCGAAATTCAAACCTATGAATTATTTTCCGCTAAGTAAGCCCCTCACGAGCCTTTCTTTAGCCTTCCATAAACCACAATTCCTTTACCACATTTACAAAAACAAAAACAAAATAGAAAAAATAAATCAACCTACCCAATTTAGAATAAGTCCGAGAATAGAATGAGTGAAGAAAGAAGAAGAGAAAAACGTGTAAACAAAAATTAGTTAGTTGCTTCTAATTTTAGTGAGCAAAAAAGAAGTTTCCATCCAAGGAAAAGAAAATATATATATATATATATATATATATATATATATATATATATATATATATATATATATAAATAAAAACTCCAAAAATAGAATAAAGGGAGTCAAAAAAGCCAAAGAAAAAGAAAAAGAAAAATATGGCTAAGGATGGAAACAAAGTATAGAAGCAAAAAGAAAATAACAAGGTTTTCTCTAAGTTACATAATATGAAGACTCTATTATCTCGGACTTGTCCTTTTTGAATATCCATTTCCTTCATTCTTAAACCATCTCCTAATCCCATGCAACACCTAATAAAGACCTCTAGCTCAATTAGGAATATGTTAGTGTGATAGTAAGTGGCAGATGTGTTTGATCGACCCCGGCTTCCTTGTTGTCATTGAGATTGTAAGGTAAAGTGTGCCCACCGCATTTGGAGTAGCTTAAACTTGAGTGGAAAAATCAGAGTGGTTTTGTCTTGACATTTATGTGAGGACCTACTTAAGGGCGCTTATTCGAAGTTTTGAAAAAACGAACTGCTAGGCATTTCATAGTATTACTCATAGTATATATATTTGTATCATAGATGATTGATTATTATGCATATATTAGCTTAGGTTTTTGACTTGGTTATTCTTATTCATTTGCTAGTGAGATGTATAGATAGTTGGGACATGAATGAGGAAACAATAGTTTTATTTCTTAGTCGTTGTAGTATAGTTGAAGTTTGTGAGTACCTTCACTGGAAAACTCTCCGAGGCTATAACCTCGTCCACTAGGGAATTCCTAGTGGTTTAAGGCCTTATTGCATAGGGTCAATGCAATCGCACTCAGTGAAACGAGAGTAGATAGAACTCCATTTTTGGTCACTTATTTTAATTTCTCATCTTTGCTTGAGGACAAGCAAAATGCTGTTTGGGGGTGGTTTGATAAGAGCCCAAAACTGTAGTTTTAACCTTTTAACAGTTATACTTTTGGACCAATTATGTGAGTAATAATTAAGAGTTAACACTGATTACGTGTTTTTATGCATTTCAGGCTTCAAAGTCCATTATGTGCAGAAATGTGCCACTTTAGTGAGATAAAGGAGAAAAGGTCGGTTATTAAGGAGTTCCGTGATTAAAGGCCAAGATTCAAGAAGACAAAGCCTTCCTAAAGCTCGGTCAAAAGCTGAAAAGTCGACACGGGCTGAAACAGCACACACAAGTCCACAGAACTTCCAAAGCCGTATCTTTGGACTCAGACCTCGGAATTGGGCCTACCTTATGTCAAAACGACCGGCTCGGAAAGAGCTTTCCAATGGTCTAAGCCTTGACCCAATTAGAGGAGCAGAAATGGACGAAAAGTCTGTGGAAGCTAACTGCAGCTGAAGAGGCCTTTTTGGACTAAAAGAATTGGGTTTTGGGCCTGATTCTCTGGCCCAAAACATGGCTCCAAGCCCATGCACGATTTTTGGATCTGAAAGTATAAAAACAAAAGTTTAGCTCTTTGTTAATGGTAGCTAGTTAGACCTAAATTAATATAGATAATTCTAGATCTGTTTTCATTAATTAAATTAAGCTTTAGTTCCATTTTCAATTCTTGTTTTAGATTAAGTCTTTGAATCATTGTTCTTGATTGATTAGATAAATAAAATAGTTGTTTTCTCAATTTTGAATTGTGTTATTTCAATTTATAGATATGATTTTAATTCTTGTTGATTATCATTCCGTAGTTTAAATAGATTGAACCATTGTTAGTTAATTTAGTTAAGTTAGAATTTGAATATGATGTGTAGTTATAATGAAATGGGAAATGATGGTTTGATGACTCAAGGCTAAAACCTCCATTAGAGGGGTTGATGAAGCCTTGATGAAAACTTAGTGGTATAGTGTAGAAACATTGTAGAATCTATTCCAATCTAGAAGGTCGTGATTTGCCATGAGAATGGGTGGACGACCTCACATGCTAGTTAGTACTCGGTAGAAATGCCATGAACACTAGGGATTAGAACTCGAATTTCTTGCCGTAAGAACGTAAGAATCGAGATACAAGAATCTATGTTAGGCTATTAAGTTGGAATCGAGGTGGATTCAATTCCCCTCTAATCCTTTATCTAGATTCAAGCACAATCATATTTCCATAGCATTAAGTAGTTAAAATCAAGTAATCAAATTCAGTAAGTATCGTAGCATATCACCTTCGTAAAGCTCTCATTGACTTAAGACCGACTAATTAGATTAGAAAACATTCCATGCTAGAGCACTAGGAGTGGAACGAACTTTCTACTCCACTATATCTCATAGGATTGAGAGTAGAGAAAACTTTGATAAATATAAGCATCATAAGATTAGTTTAGTTTACTTACGTTTTGAGTTCATCGTTCATTTCGTAGGTAGACTATTCAATTTTATCCTTTTATCAGTTATCAACTTATATACTACCTATGAGTGTGTTGGATATGATAGAGAGCATTTGTAGGAATTTTCTATGGAATGGTCTAGATTGCCTTCAGTCACATGCTTTGGTAGGATGGGAGGAAGTATGCTACCCATATGATGAAGGAGGAGTGGGGATAAGGAATGTGAGAATACTGAATAAGGCAGCAAACCTTAAACATTTATGGCATTTGATATCAAGGAAGGATAGCTTATGGGTAGCATGGGTATGGAAGAATTTGATCAAGACCAAGAATTTCTGGAGCATGAAGGTACCGCATAATAGTTCTTGGGGATGGAGAGCAATCCTTAATAGTAGAGTGGAAGGGAAAGGAATAGCAGTGCATCAGATTGGGAATGGACAAGATACACTATTCTGGCAAGATCCATGGCATCCGAGAGGTATTTTAAAGCAAGCTTTCCCGCAAAATTATACGTATAACACCTTATGCCATATGAAGGCACCGGTTGCAAACTTTATAAATGAGGGCGAATGGATCATTCCACCACACATGGAGAATGAATGTAGAGAGATTGTGACAGAAATGAGAGAAGAGATAACACTGGGAAGAGGAAATGATAGAGTGGTATGGACTGATTCTCTACAAGGGGAATATCAGCTGAAAGACATACCAATCTTTAAGGAGGAAGCTACAATCTAATGACTGCATAAGTTAATTTGGTTCTAGATTCGTATACCCAAACATTCTTTCATTGGGTGGATGGTCATGAAACACATTATGAAAACCTTGAGCAAGCTATTTGAGTTCAAGGTGGTTCGATCAAAATTATGTGTTCTCTATTGGAAAGAGGATGAAACAGAGCAACACTTGATGTATATATCGTAGAATATCTTATACATCGCAAGTTATAGAAGGCAAACTGCACAGACATGGCAGGAGGAGATTTAGTGGGTGCTGCGAACAAGTAATGGGAAAGGTGGGGAACAAGATTCAATAAAGATGATGGTGAATGCGTTCTTCTACTGGATATGGCAAGAAAGAAACAATAGAATCTTTAAGAATCAACACCGACAATCACAGGAGCTCATTCATGGAATCATTGGAGATGTAAAAATCAAGATCCAAGGAACAAGGTACAAGATGAAGGAAGGACCAGAGAGGCAGAAATTCATGGAGACTTGGAATGCTAGCACCGAAGTAAGGAAGGAGGAGATACAGTACTACAAATGGAATAGAGCTGGAAGTGGTACATACATTTTAAACTCTGATGGAACGTTACAAGGCTTGATAGGAGGATGGGCTTCAGTGGTTCGAGATGATACAGGAGAGGTAATAGTTGTGGCCCATGGAAAATCAAAGTACCATTCTATTGCTTTAATAGAACTACAGGGGTTGCATCAAGGGCTGAAGATCGCAAGAGGGAAAAACATAAAAAGACTGCAAGCACAGACAGACTCATCAAATGTGGTTTCCTTTGTCAAAAATAAAGGAAGCCACCCTTGGCAAGCCAATCAGATTATGGACGAAATCCAATGGATGATTCAAGAATTAGAGTTTTTTTTTATTTAATTTATGTATTTAGAGAATCTAATAGACTGGCAGATGCATTAGCATCAAATGTACATGTAGTAAGTGTTATGAACCTAAACCTTAGCTCATTATCATTAGATGTTAGGAATATTGTAATTGAGGATGTTAGCGGGAAAAAGTACATGAGATGTAAGTGACTCAATGCAAGTTATTTTTTTGATTATCAATAAAGGGGTAGGGGACTTTGTTAAAAACCCCGCTTGCCAACCAAAAAAAAAAAAAAAATGTCTAAGCTTAAATCATATAGATGCCACCTATCCCTTGATCACAAACCTATCATCACTTCAGCCAGAAGAAGTATGTGCTTTCAATGTACCTAATGCACCATGGAGACAACATCCAAACTTTGCATGGACAAACATTCCACAAAACCAAACACCACCAGGTTTCAACAAACCAACAAATACCTTTAGACAAGGACAAGGAAAATGTGCCTATAACAATCAGAACAAAGCATTGGTTTAATTCCAGTTTAACCAGAACTATCAAAACCAACCTATCATCAACCAAAGAGACCTACTTCCCGTTACACCATCAACTAGTGTCCAAACAGATAAGCCCACCGAAATAATGCTATCTATCATGAAATAGCAAACTCAGATCCTAGCATCCAAGCAACAATCTCTGAACTTGTTAGCCCAAGATAAAACCCAGAAAGGTGTGTTCCATGGTCAAGCTATTCCTAATCCTAAACCAACAAACACAGCCTTTGAAGCAACAAGTGACGTGAACAAAGCAAAGGCTAAAAACTTTTTCCTTTCCATTCCATCTTTCACTTGAAGGGGATACATCAATAAGGTAACCAGACCTCTCCACTTGGAGGGTGTGGATGTAAGTATCGGAGCCTTAGTCCATAGTATATCTCGTATATTCTTTGTAAAACACTTTTTACTCGTCGTTGGAGTAAGTGTGAACCTGTGGAGCGAGTATACAAAATTTTTTTTCTTTATTTTACACTTCTTTTTCAAAAATGTTTGATTTTTTTGTGCTATTAATGATAGATTCTCGATACATTAATAGTTAAGTGATTTTTCAAAATGGGCAATGGATTTTACACGGACCAACCCCTAGAACTACGCAATCTAGGGTCGGTTTGAGATCAGCTTTGCTTACTAAGGGTTGCCTATATCACCAAGCTATTCGCCTGGGTCAGGACATTCCATGTCTTGCGCAGTAAATCTCCCAACTCACGTAACTGAAGCTCTGTCTGTTTAGATTGGGTTCGCCACAGAGCCAACACAGAAGTTGCCTAAAATTATCTGTTATGATTTGTTTTAAAGTTGTAACCTCTAGAATCACTGCTGTTGAGTACGAGTTTCTTAAAATATCTCTCCATAGTTTTCAAAACCAGAAGATATAAAAAATGAAAATTATACGTCCGGAGTAACCAAAATGATACCGGATTAACGTATAATTTTATCTTCTTGGCAAAAACCTTTATATGGATAGAGATATATTTTGAATGAGAAAACAAATAAAAAAAAAAGAAAGACGAGGCGTCTCCAAACGAGAATTAAACAAATAGAGTAACCCAAAGTGATACTATTCTTCTCTATTTAATTCTATCTTTTTGCCTCCACCTATTTATTTTGTCTTGAGAATCTGACGTTAAAAGACTAAAAAGTTTCCAAAAAAATTCAAAAATTTCTTTTCTCAAAAATCTTTTCCCTCTTGTTTAAATCTTTTCCCTTTCTAAATCTTTCTCGTTTCTGAAAAACTTTTCAAAAATGTCTTCTGTAGCAAACAAAAACCCTCCACCTAGCAAGACTAGATGGATCAGTTTCAATGATTGTGTGCAAGCATTTCTTAGAGAACTGCAGCTTAAGATATGGACACATATACCAAAAATCATTCCTGGTTTAGGTAAGAGTTCATATGCACGTAAGAGACGAGCTAAGAGAGAAGGCTGGTGCTTAAATTGTCAAACATCAACTTGCCCATCTTCAACCTCATAATAATTTAGTTTTTATGGTTTTCATGTGCCAGCCACCTGCTCATCGAGCACATCTGAAGAGAGTAATTCAGCCGTCTGGTTGGGATTGACTCAAGTTTTCAAAAACTTTCAAGTCTTGGGGATTTGACTTAAAACGACCCACCTTTTTAAATTTTTTTGTCAAACTTATTCAAACCCCAAAAAAATTAATTAAAATTTTCTTTATGTTATCTGTACATATTTCCCTACAGTTCCTGTACAGTTCTTTCCATCATATGTTTTTCATCCACTATTGGATGTGAGTGTATCCTATACCGTTACGTTACATTTTCAATGCTGATCATTTTGGTACTTCACGGGTCAAGATTGGATGAGTAACAAAGCATGGATCGGCTCTTGAATTTGGCAAGACACTGAGGACAAGTTCAAAATTTCCTGATTCATTTGGGCTTGGGCAAAAATTTCAAACTCTTAAAAGAGGCACGTGCCATCAAACCCTTAAAACCACACGATCGCCCCTTCCCTTCTCCTCTATCCCAAAAATTCCCAACCATAGCCGCCTCCACTTAGCTTGTGCTTGTCCCCTTTTAGCTCGTGATCGCCCTACACCTCAACACACCACCACTCCAAAATTTTACATCCTTCCCCATTTTCAAGCCTCATTCCAACTTAAAACCCCAATTTTTCAAATCACTACTCTAAATGGCTCGAGTTCTCAAAATCGTGTCGGAGCAAAAATTTCAAGATCTCTTCTATTACGATCTGTTTGAAGTGCATTTCAGGGCTGAGATCAGAAGAAGAGGATGGAAACCCTTGGTTTTGTTGGAAGATACGGTATATTCTCCCTCTCTTACTCTTTCATTTTATAATTGCATGGTTAGAGGTTAAGATGACCGCATTACGGTTGTTAAGGATGGCTACTCGTTAGAGCTCACCAAGGAGGTGGTGAGTGGTGTTATGGGGATTTCTTTGAATGCCTATGTTTAGATGGAACAGTCCCCAGACGGTAAGATCGTCGACGTGATGATGGTAGAGACACTTCTCGAGGGGGTTAAAAACCTCAAGTCTCATTGCGCTTATTAGAGTTCGCTACGAAGGAACTAGCTAGCAATATCTCAGTGAACAACATACAACTTGCTAGGCTCAGCCAAACCTTCAAATATAGGTAAGGTGATACTTCACATTTTATGGATTCTTCAAGAGGAGAAGAATAGCTTCTGCATCGTCTCCATTATCTTCAAGCAGCTCTGTAAACCAAAGAAGACAACTGCCCTTCTACCAGTGATGGTCACCAAGATCATGCAACACTGGGGGTTACAAGCCACAGACGCCCTAGTGGAGGTCAAAGACACTACCACAGGTCCTATCTATGCCCACTGCATCCAGAAGTCATGGCTTCCACCTGAAGCTAGAGCCGCTGAGCAAGCACGCCCGTCTGAGAAGGTGGATTACTTTGCTGAAGATGCCACTCGACAGTTCACTCAGCCCATGGATGGAATTCACATCCTCCATGGAGGCCAGAGGATTCTGCACTCATATCTCCACCAACTCAGGGTAACATCATAGCGGAACAACGGAATATCAGAGCGGAACATCATACCCTTAGAAAGGAGTAACAGACCTTGTAGCAGGAGCAGCGATATTTTCAGCATAGTGTCACTAGAACATTGCAGAGCATCAGAGACGCGCTCCCGTGTAGTAATAGACATGCTAGGCCTCGACGTCAGCAAGGAGAAGGATTTTCTAGACGTCGAGATGAGTCACGCACGGATTCTGATTAGGATTCCTAGTGTCAGTATAGTTGGATCTATTTATTTTTATGTTTCTTTTTCACGTGTATGATGTAGTATAAGTTTAATTTTATGCTTAATATTATCTGCTTGTTTTATTTTGTTTGTGGAATTTGGTTTATGAGTAGAAGGTAAAACAGATACATCATGCCAAAATTTTCCATTTTTCTTTCATACATGTTTTCAAAAATACAAAAACCCAAAAAGATTTTATAGTTGAATAAATATTCCTAGTATAATAAACCATGTATTTCTTGTTTTATATCAAACAACCCAAGCCCCAAACTTATTTGGGGGGTGACATATTTTCATCATGAAGAACATAATACATGTGTATTGCCATTTTTGCTCATGTTTCTATGGTAATCTCTTTTCTTATCTCTTCATACTTTGAGGACAAGCATAGTTCCATCATAGAGTTGGTATAGTAACACTTTGCAAAAACTAGGTATTTTCTATATAGTATATATAATAGTATATTTCTTCCTTTCTATTTTTTTTTTGAAAAAGACCAAAAATATTTTTTCGTTTAGTATTAAAAAGTTTTGTTTCCTTTTTCTATGATAAATAAAAAATTTAGAAGTCTCATTATAGCAATAGAGTAAGGACTTGTTATTCGTACTTAGACTAATATACGTACAATAGTTTCTGCATCTTTTCATGAATGACATGCATCAACATTTGTTTGTATATAGCAGAGAGTTTCCGAAGCCAAGGTTAGAACAATTAAGTTCCATATCCTATGAGAATCTAGCCATAAGCCTCATTTGAATGATTATTGAGTGATGACACAAAGGATGTCCGGATAGAAAGACAACACGTCCACTTGCTTGATTACCACGCCATATCCTATGAGGGAATTTAGGCCATTTTTGGATCGATACAGCCAAATAAACATTAAAAATCCAAAAATATAGTTTTCCTCTAGTTACCCCTCTTGAGCCTTCACCTTTTCTAAAAACCTTTTTATTCTTCAGCAATAATTCCTAACCCATCACAACACACAATAAAAAGTTTACCCAGCTGATGAGTAAACAACTAGATGGTTATAAAAAAAAGAGAAGAGAAGACCTTGTACAAAAATAGAATAGTTATTTGCTTAAAAAAGAAAAAGAAGAGAAAAGAAAAGAAAAGAAATCCAAAGGAGTAAAAAAAAATTGAATCTCCTAAAAGTTTAAAATAAAAAAGAGATGATATCAAAAACAAAAAGAATCAAAAGCAAAGTTAGAACTCCCAAAATTCAAAATCATATGGAGTCACAAAGCCAAAGGGCTAAAAGAATGTATCACGATTCTGAAGCAAAAGAATAAAATGAGGTTCTTCTCTAATTACAAATATCTTGAAGACCCAATTTCTTATCTTATAAGATTTTGTTTTTCTCTTCATTTTTCTTTCTAAACCATCACCCTAGTCCCGTAACTCATAATAAAGACCTCTAGCTCGATTAGGAATAGGATAGTGTGATAGTAAGTGGCAAGCGTGATCAATAGACCCCGGTTCCTTTGGACGTCATTTGAGTATGCGAGGAATATAAATTCCTGCTGCACTTGAGAGAACGAACCTTGAGTGAATCTATCAAAGAGTTGTGATTGCAACACACCCCTCTGAGAACCCACCTTAAGGAAGCTCTCCAAAAGCCTCGGAAACAACTCTGCTTTTGCATTTCATTGCTCATGTTTTGTACAATTATCTTTAAATGCTTAAATTACTGTACATATGTTATTTTGAGTTCAAAGGAGCTTGTCCTTATTCACCGTTAATGAGATGTATGAACTTCTGAAAATAAATAAGGAAACAAGACCCTTTGTACTAAATAGAAGAAGTTTGTGAGTACCTTTATTGGAAAACTCTCATGAGGCTTAAAGCTCATCCACTAGGGAATTCCTAGTGGTTTAAGACCTTATTGCATATGGTCAATGCAATCGCACTCTGCGAAACGAGATTAGTATAATTGATAATAAATCACTCATTTGTGATCTTAGTTTTTTCTCTCATCCTTGCTTGAGGACAAGAAAGATGCTATTTGGGGTGATCAGCTCCCAAATGTGCGTTTTATTACCTGTATATTGCTGCATTACATTCTCTTATATTTAACAAAAAGACAACTCATAGCTTTTACTGTCTTTTTCGGGTTAAGGAATATTTCAAACCACTTATCATAAAAGCTGCGTCTTAGCACCAAAAGGAGCATTAATCACGCTTATTATGAAGATTAGTAGCTGATATGGAAAAGTGCTGAAAAAGTCAAATCAACCGGTCAAAGTCAACAATCAAAGTCTTCAATTCAGAAGACCAAAGATAGAGGCCCTTATTTCAAATTATGAAGACTTATCCTTAAACCTATCTTGGTCAAGAAGGCACCAAAAAGCAAAAGCAAAAAAGCAAAAGTGAAAGTGAAAGGGGTGAGGTGTCTAGTTTATAATGAATGAGGGTAAATCTGTAAATGGCAAAAGTAGGGGTATATATATAATCAAAAAGCAAAGGAGAGAGAGCTCATCCATTGTCTTGGGATCCAAACCATTTGGTTTGTTTATATTCTTGTCTTGTTTTTCAATTCATGTTTTTAATTTCTTGTTATTTTATTTTATTTCAATCAACTTGTTATTTCAATCAAGGACTCCTCCTCCTCTTGTTTTCATTGACTGATCTTCCCCGGTGAAATCCTTCACTGCTTAAGCGTGTGAGTTCGGGAAAGATTTCTTGGTAGCTGTCTTTTGTGGTAAAATCCTCCACTGAGTTACAGTGTGAGTTTGCTTAAGATAGCTAACTTCTATTCTGGTAAAATCCTTCACTGAGAACAGTGCAAGTTCAGAGTAGGTATACATAAGCTTGGGACGCTATTCTCTTGCACTCATCAGCATGGCTTCATCTAGCAACCCGCAACAGTCGTCCACCCAGAACCGACAAGCTGGAAGTCGCCCAACTTCATGGAGTGCCCTGTTTAATAGAAATGGGAGTCAACAAGATGCGACTTTAGCACTTAAAGCCTTCACACCAGTCCTAGTAAATGGAGTTGCACAATTCCCTCAGGACTTGATAGAACAAGGTGTTCAACAGTGGGATGAATACTTGGTGGGGTATTTCCTGGATTCAAGACTGCCATTTCTTATGGTTAAGGAGTTTCTGGAAAAGAAGTGGAAATTGAAGGGTTCGTTTGAAATAACTATGGATAAGGAGTTATTTTATATGAGCTTCACCAGCTCTGAAGACCGTCAAATGGTGCTGGAAGAAGGACCAGTGTTTATAGCTGGGAAAGTGTTTGTAGTTAAGCCTTGGACAGTGGAGGTGGATAGCTACAGAAACAAGGTTGCCTCGGCACCGGTCTGGGTTAAGTTGATGGATGTTCCTAAGGAAATGTGGACATTTGATGGGTTGTCCTATCTCGCGAGCCTAGTCGGAGGAACACCTATGTTTATGGATGTGGCTACTGCACAACGGAAAAGGCTTTCATTTGCGAGGTTTTGCATTGAATTCCCTGTGAATCATGAGTATAAGGAGGTACTAACAGTGCAAGCAGGTACTCGAGAGGTTGTAATCCCACTAGAATACCCATGGAGGCCAGTTTCCTGCTCAAAATGTAATCGGTTTGGGCACTTAGAAGACAAATGTCGTGGAAGAAATGTTCGAGCTTGGAGAAGACGAAATACTCAGCATAGCGGCCAGTCACAAGCTAATGCAGATACTACTGTGCATGAGTGTGCTCATGAAGGTGATACCTCGAGGGAGCCAACAGTAGAGGAAGGAGAGGTGGCCGAGGGAGAAAGAGTGGTGGCTATTGCTCCTGTAGAGGTGAGCTTGACGGATGGTATTGGTAGCAGGGCAATAGTCCCATATGAGGGTGGTACTCAAGATGTTAGTGAAGGAACTGAGGAGCTAAATGTTGGAGTGTTAAACTCTTTCACTGGAGCTGATGTCAGACTAGAGGGCAACATAGTGGATGCGCTAGTTGAGACCATCTCTGAGACAGGATGCACAGCGGGGTTCAGTAATCCAGAGGCATCTCCATTGGATGTTAGTGGAGGTAGCTTTGCCATCCTCCAAAACACAGCAGAAGATAATGAACATAGTACGGCAGTGATCATCCACAGGGAAACCCCGGCAACTACTGAAGAACTGCAGTTTCGGGATGAGCAAGTGGTGTACGAAGCAACAATGTTGGAAGAAGGCATCATTGAGGATGACCTTTCTGAACCAGAAACGGAGCTCTTTAATGACGAGCAGCCACAACAAGCAGCCTCTGCAACTGTGCTTCCCCTTCAAGTTATAACACGGTGACAAGCGCAGGACAGCACCCGGAAGAATGGAAAGGGAAAGAATAAGGGCTCGAGTAGGAAAGGGAAACACAAACAATAGTAATGACGAAGATAGCTATTTGGAATGTGCGAGGTCTTAATGACAATAATAAAGCTAGATTTATGAATAAATTTAGAAATGAGAATAAATTGTGCATTTTTGGTATGTTGGAAACAAAAGTCAAGATTGAGAAGTTTCAGGCTATCAGCAGCCTCTGTTGCCCTTCATGGGCCTTTGTTCACAACTATACGAGTAATCCAAGTGGTCGAGTATGGATATCATGGGATCTGGGCATTATATCGTTGATGAAAATTATGGAAACGGAGCAGCTAATTCACTGCAAGGTGGAGCTGTTACCTACAATGCAATCGTTCTTCTTAACTGTGGTATATGCTAGCAACTCAAGTCTTGCATCGAGGTTATGGGGAGATATTTGTTCTATTCACTTTCGGGACTTGGGGAGTGGTGTGTGGTGGGGACTTTAACAATGTCTTATACTCCTTTGAACGTCTTGGAGGGGAGGCGGTGCATGCTAGGGAGGGCAGGGCCTTTTCGGACTTGCCTAGTCCAAAGCTGAATCAGTATGATATTAAAGCGGGGGATTCTACACTTGGACTAACTTTGCCAGGAAGTGGTCTAAGATAGATAGGTGCTTGGTAAACAGCTCTTGGAGCTCGTCTTTTCCTTTCTCATTTGCTGATTTTTTGCCCCCAAGCACGTCTGACCACTCACCCATTATTATCGCTATATTGAATATTGCCTCTAGAAGTCTCCCTTTCGGTTCAAGAACTTCGGGTTCGCAGATCCCGATTTTTGGGCACGCGTTGTTGGCAAGCTGGAATGAAGCGGTGTTTGGGTGCCCCATGTTCGCCCTCACCCAAAAACTGAAGAATCTAAAGAGTAAGCTAAAAGGGTGGGCAAAATTCTTCTGTTCGGAATTATCTAAGAAGACAGAAGCAGCAAGGAAAGAGCTCAAGAGCATCCAGAAAGAGCAACAAAGCAATCCAGAGGATAGACTGTTAAGCATACGGGAGAAGGAAGCCAGAACCACTCTTTGTCAGCTTATTATCATGGAAGGGGAAAACCTCTGACATAGAACAAAATGTGATTGGATGAAGTACGGGGATAAATGCACTGAATTTTTCCACAAGACGCTCAAAGAAAGAAAAGGCAGGAATCTTATATGGGCTATTCAGGACTCTACTGGAATTATGAGGGAGGGACAGGTGGGAGTATCAGAAGCATTTGTAGATTATTACAAAGGGTTGTTGGGGCAAGCAGCCCCGGTTCTATGTGATGCGGCAAGTATGGAGGAGCTCCACTTCCCAAGAGTGCTCACTACACACGAGGCAGAACTTATGGTGCTGGATTTTTCTGAAGCAGAAGTACAACTAGCTTTGTTTGAGATGGATGATAATAAGGCCCCAGGGCCTGATGGGTTCAATGCATACTTTTTCAAAAAGAACTGGCAGCATGTGAAGACGGAGTTTGTTAAAGTTGTTACTTCGGTGTTTGCAGTGAGGACAATTAATAGAGGAGTCAATTCAACTCACATCAGTCTCATCCCTAAATGTGCAACTCCCTCAAGAGTAGAAGAATTCCGACCTATTGCCTGTTGCAATGTCATCTATAAGTGTGTATCTAAGCTCCTCACGAACCGAATGAAGCCGTATATGCCTGACATCATCTCCAAGCAACAATCGGCCTTCATCCCTGGCAGATCGATCCTAAGACAACCTCCTGTTGGCTCATGAGCTTATCGAAGCTATAACCGGGCACGGGACTAAAAGATGCTCAATCAAGATTGATATAACCAAAGCATATGATCTGATACGGTGGCGCGACTATTGAGAAAGTAATGGCGAGATTCAGATTCCATGAGAAGTTCATTGAGTGGACAAAGATGTGCTATTCCTCACCTTTCTATTCTATTATAGTTAACGGTACACCACAAGGCTACTTTGCTGGCTGTAGGGGTTTCCGAAAAGGGGATCCTATATCACCGTATTTGTTTGTCCTTGTCATGGAGGTACTTGGTGGAATGCTGAATCGGAGTGTGATGGCGAAAGAAATTTCTTACCACTCTAAATGTAAGAAACTTCGACATTACGATCGTGTTTTTGTCGATGATGTCTTGGTGTTCTGTAAAGGGGATGAAAAGACAGTGAGGGCAGTGAAGAAGACTATTGATGATTTCTCTGCGTGCACTGGTCTGAAGCTAAGTAGACAGAAGACGACACTCCTTGTAGTATGAGTAATCACGAGGCACAGGAATTGGCGGATATTTTGGAAGTGCAGCTGGTGCAGCCCCCTGTAACTTACCTAGGATTGCCTCTCACTGCAGCAAGAATGGGTATTAAAGAATGCTTGCCACTGACGGAAATGGTCACCAAGAAGATTTCTAATTGGAAGAACAAGTCGCTCTCTCATGCGGGAAGGCTCCAATTAATCCAATCTGTCCTATCATCTCTTCATGTTTACTGGGCTCGAACGTTTGTGTTACCCAAAAGAACATTGCGAGATATTGCTAAGCTTTGTAATAGTTTCCTATGGGCAGGTCCAGACATGACACCGAAGATGCACCATGCTAGCCACACTCTTACTAGAATGGATAAAGAACAGGGAGGATTGGGCATTGTGGACCCTAGCATGTGGAACAAGGCAGCTTACTGTGGCCTGGTGTTTAAGATAGCCAGCTATGAGGACTCTTTATGGGTCAAATGGACAATTGAACATCATGTCCGGAAGCAACACTTCTGGACAATGGAGATCCCAGCTGACTGTTCATGGGTCTGGAGGAATGTACTAAAGCACCGCAAAGCCGCTCAGAAGTTTGTTAGGCATCAGATAGCGAGAGGCAAGCAAACATATGTATGGCATGACCCATGGTGCCATGACACTCCGCTCATCTTTTGGGATGAAGCAGTTCTACTGCTACAGGTTCCTCACACTGCTTTGGTTGGGGATCTTATTGCTGATGGTAGGTGGAATCACATTGTTTCTAGTCTGCATGATAGTGCACTGAAGAAGAAGATTGAAGGCACCGAAATTAATCACATGCTGGCGAGGACCGGGTTATCCGACACCGACTTCTACAGGTAGATTTACAGTCAAATCAGCGTACATGTCCTTAAAGCAGCTCAGACCAAGAGTGAAATGGCATCGGGTGGTTTAGGGCAAGTTGGTTATACCGAAACACTCGTTTACTGGATGGCAGTTATTTTTGAATAGCTTACCAACCCAAGACCAACTGGTTAAGAAGAAAATTATCCACCACTCTATGTTCGACTTTTGCAATGCTTCTAGGGAGCATTCCAATCATCTCTTTTTCGACTGCCCGTATACAAAAGAGGTTTGGTCTAGTGTCAAAGGTTGGCTGGGTTTGAACACGCAAGTGAAGGCATCGATCTTTGAATGGTACTGACCTCCTCGGGATTTGTCGTTATGCCTCACTTGAATCTGAGATTACTAGGGCAGTAACCCTCGCCACAATATATGCCATCCGAGAGAGAGGAACTTAAGGAAATTTCAGTGGCGGCACTCAAAAGCAGGTAGGTGCAAAGATCAAGTCGAGATGAAGACGATCTACAAATCATGTTGATTGAAGTGCCCTCGAACGAAGAGCAGCAAAGGTATACGGACGGGATCGGTATCCAAGTGCAATACACGGTTTGCGCTCGGTGTGGTGCAAATGGTCCAAGCCGCAAACGTGGATTTTCTTGGTCAACACGGATGGGTCGGGTTTCAGGTGACGGAATGGGTATGGTGGTGTTATTCGAGATGAATTCGGTGCCGTCAAACTAGTGTTTACAAGGAACTCAACTAAAAGATCGGTTATCACCCAAGAGTTGCTAGCAGTTGAAGTTGGAATGAAGGGAGCAATCCAGATAGGAGCGAGGAGGATTTGTGTATGCTCGCACTTCGAAGGGCAAGCGATAGGATCTATTACTGGAGCAGAGGAGCCGCCTTGGTACTGCCTCAACATAGTGGCTGCTATTGCCTGTTTGAAGTTACACTTTGAATGGGTGGATTTTAAACATGTGTTCAGGGAATCAAACCGAGTTGCTGATTACTTCTCAAAGCTAAGCAAGGAACATGAGAATTATATTTTGTATTTCCTACCTCCTTTAGACTATGAAATATCAGAAATGGTAAAGGAGGACGCACAAGGGAAAATGTATTTGAGAACATGAGTTTCTTTTTCTTTAATGCAGGTCGAGGTCAGCCTAACCTCTAAATGCTTCAAAAAAAAAAACTTGTTATTTCATTTCCTTTATTTCAATCAACTTGTTACTTGTTCTTTGTTTTAATCTTCATTTTGTTTGCTTGTTTTATTTCAATGTTTTAATCAATCTTCCTTTCATGTTTTTAACTCATTTTAATCAACAATCAAAGCTTTCAAGTTTATTAGCTTAGAACCATTCTAATATTCAAGAGTCTACCTTTCTTTTTCTATCTCCCTCACTCAAACTCTAAACAATTTAGGATGAATCTCAACTCTTAATTTAAACTCTTTTGAAGTATACTCACTACAATATTAAAGCTTCACAAGCCACTTAAGAATTGAGGGAGGTTGTTTGTGTATGCACGTTCCTTAATTAGATAACCCTAATTCTTTGAGTTTTCTAGACAATATAAGTATGATTTTTTTTTTATGCAATTACTTGAGCGGTTGGGTATACGAGTACTGTACTGTACTCATGAGGTAGTATTGTACTAACTGTAAAAAAATTAATTTAATCTACTTAAACTAGGGCGCGTGTCTAAAAAATAGTCTAAATTGGGCCCGGGTCGCGTTCTGGTACTTGTTTTTTTGTGTGTAAATTTAAAAGAGCGTGGGGCTCGCTTTAGAATAGGTCAAATTAGGCGCGGGTCGCGCATAGGGTGTAATGCGTGGGGCGGACTTTGTGAAGGCAAATATAGGGCGTGCATGCTCACATGCAAAAACAGTAGGTTGAAATTTTTAGGGTCAGGTCACGGGAGGGTAGTGAGTTGGCTGAGCAACTCATATGCACTCAAACAGTAGCAGAAAAATTCAAAGAATTTGCAAACAATGTTTTCAGAGTTGGTTTTGTGAATAGTAAAAACAGTTTTGATTATTCTAAACATACAATAGTTTTTTATGAACGGCAGTGGCGCCATTGATAACTAAATTATGTTTGCTTGTTGAAAACAGGTTGTTTAACATGCTAAAATCATTCTAATCAATCTATATAATTATACTCTCTAAACATATATTGAAGAGGAGAGTAGTCGTATTCGAACCACTCTTGCTTATACGTACTTCAAACGAGTCTAGACTAAACAACTATTAACTAATAGGAGAGCAATTTATAATGTAAAAACAGTAGATTTAAATGATGAGAGAAGATATAGAGAGAGGTAATCCACCTCGCGATTCGATTGACTATTAGTTAGTTATCGAATCGTTTGTTTAATCCCTAGTGAACACCAAGTTGTCTCAGATCAAGGCTTCACTAGCATAAGAGTTTAACTCCACCACAAATCTCTTTGATGGTAGCTCTAAACTCTAGTTCTCCGTTATGAGCTCTATCTCTAGACACTTACAACGAAGAAATTGAAGTTCTTTATGCAAAACAATAGTAAACTAATGGCTAATCATCCTGACATGGCTTCATAAACCCTCTCTAATGGAGGTTTAACCTTGTTTCATTGGATTTATTAATCTAAAATAGTGAATTAAAGACATAAATAATAAAACAAGAATTGAATATGATGAACTAAAGCTTTATTTGATAAGGTTTTAATGGAGGCTACAATGCTAACCCTAATTTACTTAACTAAACTTAAACTAAACTATTCAAAACTAATTAGAGACTAAGGGGAGGAAGGAGTGAATAAGTTTAGCCTTAACCCTCTTTATATAGGAGAGGGTTAGGGTTACATTTTCATGCATGGGCCAAAAAGGGAGACTTTGGGCATCTAAAGTGAGCCCAAAGTCCATTAGGTTAAGTCTAAAAAGGCCACAGCTATTGGAAATGATTTCAGTGCCCTTTTCATATATTTTTACAGCTCTGATTGGGGCAAGATCGGTTCCATTGGAAAGATGGTTCCAAGACAGTCGTTTTGACATAAAGTAGGCCTAATTCTGAGGCTCGAGTCCAAAGGTACGCCCATTCGACATTCTGTTAACTTTTATGTTTTTTTTCTACCTGAATTGACTTTGACTTCCTAGTTTTGACTGGGCTTGAAAATGATTTTTCTTCTTGATTCTTGGACTTTAAACATATAACTCTTCTAGAAATCATCTTGATTCATTTTCCATGCAAAATGACATCTTTAAGCACATAAACAGCTTCAAGACCTGAAATACACAAAAACAAGTAAACATTATTAACTCTTATTTATTATAAAAATATAATTGGCCTAAATAGAATAATATTAAGGGGTTTAAACTTTAAACTATATTTTTGGATGCTTATCAGGTGTAATGATATTGTTTTCCATAATGATGGTAGATGGTGTTTCCCAATATTATGGCTTAAGGATAAAGTTAGTAATGATGATAGTGGCATGTGATAACGTCACGAGTCACTGAGCTGCTGAGTATGCAAGTCTTATGATATAGTGGGTGCTTGGAGTTGTTTGTGAGTGTGATGGGCACCGTATGTCTGGGGCTTGCATTATATTGGGGGAGTCGTTGCATGTGAGCCTCGTGCACATCATGTGGACTGGTGGGATGCCCCTTACATGTAGCAAACATATTCCTCAAGAGAAGCCTTGTATGCAAATATATTGATGTAGTTTTTATTTTTTTTAAAAGTTTTCTTGAAGAACAATCCCCATTTGGAATTTGAGGTACCTTTTGTGGGTAAGTGTTTTCAATTCCATTTATCAGATGTCGACATCAATGAAATGGCAACAATGCAAACATTTGAGCTATATTCCTAAAGACCAACAATGGAGATACGTACATTAAGGCTATGTTTCGTTTGGGGAATCAAGATTCTTGGAAAATAGTTAGTGAGAACAAAAATTCAAAAGTAACACACAAGTTGAACTGAATCTTAGAAGCAAACTGATGTGGCCAAAGGGTATCATGTGCAATAGTTGTCTTGTTTCCTTGTTTCACCTCCTCCGTCTCCAGAACAAGTAAGAATTTTTTTCATTTACGACAATCACACCAGTTTGTCGAGATTAATTCCTTTAATCATTCAGCTTTCTAACTTTGAATTACATACGCTTCCAAATCTATCCTTTATTAGTTTAGTATTTAATAATAGATAATGTATATGAAGTGTAAGGGACCTCCTACTCTTCACACTCGTCAGACTCAATGACTCATCAGACACACTCATCTTGAGCAGTCGTCACTATACTCAAGCACTCATCTTGAGCACTCGTGACTTAGCATCATCTTATAACATCATATTAGCACTAGCTACTACCATCATTGCTATTATTAGCATCAGGCTACAGGTGGTGCCACTATAACACTCTTACCATCATTACACCTTTGACCCCACTCTTACCATCATTACACAATTACCATCATTACATCTTATGCTAACTTAAACAACCTAACACCTATCCTTACCACCTACACACCCTCAATGACTACAAAAGCCACCCTCTAGAGCTACGTATGGCTTGATTCCAGTCTCACTTACATAATGCTGGATACATAGGCATCTTCTTATCCGACTAAGAAAGGAACACAATCTAATGAAATTTTGGATGTTTTTAAAAAGGTTCAAATAAATATTCCATTTCTTGAGGCTATTAAGTAAGTTCTTGCCTATGCCAAATTCTTAAAAGATTTGTGTACTGTGAAACATAAGATGCATGTGTAGAAGAGAGCATTCCTCACAGAGCAAGTAAGCTCAATCATTCAATACAAAACTCCTCCTAAGTTTAAGGATCTAGGTTGTCTCACCATTTCATGTGTAATAGGAAGCCAACGGATAGAACAAGCTTTAGTTGATTTGGGAGCCAATGTTAATTTATTATCTTATTCTGTTTTATCTACAATTAGGATTGGGAAAGCTTAAGTCCACTCCAATAACACTACAACTTGCTGATATATCTATTAAAATCTCTTGTGGTGTTGTTGAAGATGTTTTGATTCAAGTGGATAAATTATATTTTCCAGTGGACTTTGTGGTTCTTGATACTCAACCTATCCAAAATTCTAAAGGAAATATTCTTGTGATTCTTGGTAGGCCATTTTTGGCTACAGCTAATGCCATTATAAACTGTAGGAATGGGGTTACGAAAATCTCTTTTGGAAATATGACAGTTGAGCTTAATGTTTTTGATGTGAGTAAGCCGCTTGTGGATTCAGAGAATATTTGTGAGGTTAATATGGTTGAGGGTAATAGTAAACTATTAAGTACTAGTGATGATCGCTGATATTCTTTTTAACGATGATTTTTGGTTGTCCGATTCGGATGAGCTGCTGGATGTGTGTCTAGCTCACTTTAAAGATAATGATGATTATATATTTAGGGAAGTGGTGACTACTTTATCGGAGAAATTTTCGTTTGATAGTACTCCTAATGGTAATTGATAGGAAATTAGTCGGTTTAATTAAATAGACTAATCTAACCCTAGTTAAACCTCAATCGTACAGCTATTGTTGAAAATAGTTGCGGCAAACGGGTCGATCCCACAGGGATTGCTACTTTGGACAAACGAGTATTAAAATTATACTTAACTAATTCTATAGGATTTTTGATGTATGATTTAATCTAACTATTGACTAAGCAATGCAATTAAACTATTAACTACGAAAGCAATAAAAATATGGATTAACTATCAATGAAGAAAACACTAAGGCTTTCGAATCCACCCTAGACCGTTGTAGATTATCTTAGTTTAATTAATTTTAAAGTTCTCTTTTTATTGCGAGTAGCATGAGGGAAAGACAACCCTTGCTTGCTCGAAGATGTGTGCGTGTAATTCTTAAACAATTCTAACAATCGTATTAATCGAATTTCAGCAAATAAATATAAACCCCTAGCAAAAATTGTCTTTTTACAGCACAACTTCTCACAGGTTTAAATAAACTTTAGAACTGATGCCTTGATATCAACAGAAACTTAATCCAACAATTGACTAGTCTAGACATGGATCAAACATGCAGGATATAATCATTGATAGAATTTCTATAGAAATCAGAGAATTCAATTAATTATTTACTGTAAAACTTAAGTCAGAGAACAATAACCCAATTAAACATAGAAAAACCTACGCAAGTTTAGGGCTTCATCTAAGCCCTAGCTTGGAATTTAGCTAGACATGATAACTTGCAACACAAAAATAAAAGAAGAATAAATCATCGACAAAACTGTAATCCCGCTTTGATATCTTTTTCTCCACTTCGTCTGCTGCTCTTGGCTCCAATTTGTGCTCCCCCAAGATATCCTCCCCTTGGTTTTTACTGGTATATATAGAGGTTTGGTTATGGCAATGTTTGATTTGGAATGGAATTAGAAAACTTTTGATTTGGTCACGAGAGTTTCGGATTCGATCAGTTTGAGTGGAAGTCGGTCTCTGTTGGAAAGAAAATAAGGGGTTGGTTCAATGACCTGGTGGTATGCGAATTCATGGAAGGATTGATAGATTGGCTTCTTTAGTTTTGGAAGCTTGGGCGCGTGTTCTATTTGGTCGGCCAGAATTTGAGGGGTTTTGGGTCTGTTCGTGAATTGGAAATGGAGAAGGAACTAATGTTCTGATCCGGTGGTCCAGTAGGTAGGATAGAGTTGGGCTTTAGTTTTAGTTGGGTGCACATGGTCCGGTCTTTAATTCTTGGTCCACCCCCTTGCTGGTCATGTGACTACTTAAGCTCATGGGCCAGAACTAATTTCGGCCCATAATCCAAACAAACAGATCCACGCCTTTGCTCATGAAGGATCTTATAAAAATCAAGCTTCCACTCTTTGCTAGTTGTCCGTGCCCACAAATACTCAACCAAATGAAAATCGTGGACCTGAGTTTCCAGCTAGGGAACAAAGTAGCTGAAACATTTCCTGCAACACTTTAATTCGAACTCGGATCTTTTATTAACATCCTTGGCATATTAACACTAAGTTTTACAAAACCAATAAATACCCAATAATAAAATTATTCAATAATATAAATAGCAAAGTTAATGTAAATATGGGTGTCAAAATGTAATAATTATGAACTTATCAGTAATTCCTCATGTCTTAATGATATTGTTCCCCTTTCTAATCTTTGCATTCCATGTCTTGATTCTAGTTGTGATTCCATGGTGAATGAGTCTCATGAGAAACTTCTGGAGATTTATCTTGATTTGTTAATTAAAAATCAGTAGTTACTTGAGGAAAATGAGAAGTTGTCTGAGAGAATGCTATCTCTTGAGAGTGAAAACATTGTTTTGAGTTCTCACGCTAATGAGACGATGTGTATTGCTAATAAATTGAAAGCGGAGAATGAATCTCTCAGTGATATGAATAAATCTTTGGAAAGTGAGTTTGGCATGATTAAAAAAAGTCAAAAAGTTGTTGAAGCTTATTTTGATCTTTTACAGAAGAATTTTGACACCGATATGACATTTCAAAATCCATGTAATGGTGCTGAAAATTTGGATACGATCCCAACTGCTGGGGAGTGTTCCAGTGATCACGATAGTCTTATTAATTGTTCTAAGTCAGCTCCATCTTCTCTAGATAGTGTCCCAGCTACTGTCATTTCCACTACTCATATTGAACGTCCTAGGCCTCGCATTGTTTGTCATTATTGTGGTGGTCAGGGTCATATGAAATATCATTGTCAGGTTAGAAAAAGAGAATTTCAGTTGTGGTATAAATCTAATCCTCGTGTAAACCAGGGTAACTCTTTAAACCGGGTTCCACAATCGCGTGCTTCATATCATGACATTGCTAATTCTGTTATCATACATAGTCTATCTAATAGACCTATGAAATGTGATTATAATTTGCTTAGGAATCATGGTAAGAAAATGGGAGTGCAATATAAATAGACACAACCTAAACACTTTCCACCTAAGGTCCGTGTCGTTTGGGTACGGAAGGATGATTTGAAAGTGTTGTCGGATTTGCGAAAATCTGATGGCATTATCACTATTTGTTAAGTGCATTGTCTCATGTTCGCCTACAGTGCATTGTATTTGCATATCTTATTAGGTGATACATGGTATGTTTAAGTGTTGTTTTGCATAAGTTTGGGGGTGGCAATTTTTACATCACACGATCTTTTCTTGAGATTGGTATATTTGATTATTTGTGTGATATTGTATGCACTCATATGGTAGTGTTAATCCTAAGTTTGGGGGGTGTGAAGCATTCGTCTGCTAGAGACGTTAAATGTAGCGCTTATGGGAGGCAACCCATGTTTTTGTTATTGTTGAGTCTTTTGTGCACGTGTATCATGTATTCCACTCTAGCACTTTTTCTCCGCCTTGTTGGAGATGTATAACTCTATGGAATGAGACACGTGACACATTTTAGTCATTGTAGTAATTTGGTTCTTTATATATATTATCACTATTATATTTTTAGTAAGGTACTAATTTCTACAGGTGATTCAGAGATTTTATTTGTCATTTTTGGAAATATTGGTAACCTCTTTCCTTATTCTTTTACTCGCCCATGTCGTTATGTTTTCAATTGAGCATATATGTTAACATTGAGGACAATGTCTGTCACACCTCGAATTTCGACAAAATCGAAAAAACAATATTTGTTCCCGACTCTTCGATTTTTGAGGCGTGATGCACTCTCAACTTCCAAAAACCTATTATCAATTTGATTATTCCAATAATTTGAAACCAATAAAAAAACATTTTAAATAAACAAAAGTCCTCTTCATTACAAAAATTAACAAATATAATTAAGTTACAAATTTCCTTTCAACAACCCTTTAATTATAATTATAACTGAAAATACAAAATATTGTATCAACTGAAAATCTATTGCACCTCAAGAGAAAACAAAACATATTCTGTAATGAGACGCTAATGCAAACCACAAGCAGCAATCAACCTTCTTCAACACTAATCCTGTCAAGACTTATCGACTATGTTTATTTTATGAACACACCCGATAAGCAAACATGCAAATCGAGTCAGCATTATAAACAATGCTGGTATGAGTAACCCTAAAATACAAAACATACTTATACATATATATACACAATCAATAAGGCAGTTAGTTCATCTACCGAGGCGCCTTAACTTCCAATTCAATAATAATAAGACATTTAGTTCCTCTCCCGAGGCACCTTAGCTTCCAACCGTACTAGATCAACTACATCTAATAATAAAATAACAAAACTAACACTTACTCTATACTTACACTGGTGTAGGCCTGATCACAGAGTGGGTCACACCTGCATAAATAATCAATTTAACCCACCCTTCTGCAAAACCATTGTGAATGCAACATAAATTACAATAAAACAAACATATCATATACATAATTCTAATCATCTCATTGAACCAATAAGAACAATCTCAATGACCAATTTCACAACCACAATCAATCATTTATTATAGATTTAACATACATTTTGATATATCATCACAATTATTGTTTAGAGTTTCTTCAAGTGTCTCTAGAATCACGTTGTCTCTATGTTTTACCTAGTTTCCCTGGCTATCACAATTGCTTCCGAACGCTAAAAATGTACATCCACATGCCTCCCCTCACATAATGAACCACTTCGTGCGTAGTTACCTTAAGCGGGATATCGCATACCAGGTAACCCTCACACGAACGCCATTATGTGGGTACTGCCACTATTAGGCATAAAATATCGCGCGTCTCGTTCTAATTTTGCAAACGAGATAATCTAGCCACTATTCAGCTACGACTGTCCTACACAAGGGTCAATCAACATCTCACACACCCTACACAAGGGCTAAATCATATCACATATGCCCTACACAAATGCCAAATCACATGAGTTGTGGTAGCTAGGTTCTAGGATTTTTGTTAAGTAATTTATTCAGGTATTATACATTTGTATCTCATAACCATTTCACTTTATCACGTGCATGCCAATAAATTATTGCACTAAGCCACAATATTTAGAAATATTTCAATACATCTCATAACAACTTTCATTATTTCACGTGCCAAATAAATTATTGCACTAAGCCACAATCCCTTGGGAAATATCCACAAATATTATACTACCTCATAGTAGCATCTCACAGATATAATGATGGAGCATTTACATTTATTTCTCCAAAAATATTGCATTTAATATATATCATAACATATCATATCATTTAACAGAACAACAATTTCCACATACCATTGCTCCAAACGCACCACATAACATTTTTATAGCATTTTAGGAATACAAGAAATTGGACTATAGAGCTGCTTCAAAAATAAAATTACTTTTAAAGATCCGGAAGTATTATTTTTGGGTTTTAATACCATTTTGGTTATTTTCATTGCTAAAAGTCGTTATTTTTTAAAATGTTTTAGAATTTGGGGATATGACTCGAGACCGCCAGCGAAACTTCTTTTTTAAAAAAAAACCGTCTTCTCTTTTTACCCTTTAACTGTTTTTCATAGGGAAAAAAAAAAAAAAACTTAACATTTTAAAATGTAGATGCACCACATTATAAACTTATACATTTTAAAATGCAGATGCACCATGTTATAAATTTATATATTTTAAAATGTAGATGCACCACGTTATAAACTTATACATTTTAAAATGCATACACACCACGCATTTTAAAATGCAGATACAAAATATATTTGATTATTTATTTTGTGGGTTTGATTAACTACTATTAAATGCAACGTGTTGGTTTAGGGTTTAATGTTTAAAAATTTAGGATATAGGGGTTAGGGTTTAGGCTTAGGGTCTAGTTTATAGGGGTTAGGATTTAGTGTCTTAAGGTTTAGGGTTTGGGCTTAGGGTCTAGTTTATAAAGATTTTGGGTTTAGTGTCTAGTGGTTTGGGGTTTAGACTTAACAACTAGTGTCAAAGACCTCCACAAAATATTGGAGGCATAATATTTTTAGTTTTTTCATTATATGCATTTTTAAATGTAAAGGCAGGTGGTTATAAGTGAAATTTTTGTGTGATTCAAATTTTTGTTTTGCATCCCACTACGTTACTGGATAGATAGTCGTTATGCTTGTTTCCAAGTGAAGATATTTTCGTCTATTCGTGGTAAAGTTGGGTAACATGTGGTCAATTCCATATTCTGGTCAAATTGGAGTATTAAATTCTAAAAAAATTCAAGAGGAGTCTTAAGACTACTAAAATGCAGATGCACCATGTTATAAATTTATATATTTTAAAATGCAGATGCCCTTAATGGTATCAAAATCATCAACGTGTTAGATAAATGAGCTTGCTAATGTCCCTGCAGCACTTGGGAAGAAGATGGTCGCAGCCATGTACATTATAACTAGTTTTACAAAATCTCCCAATGCGTACATATCGCGTCTAATTAATGAGTTCTTTATTGCATCCACCACAACAGATTTCTGTGAGACTCCTTCCCCCTCAAAATTCCTCAAATAGAAATCACTCTTTGGCGCTCTGTATGTGTTCATTGGGAAAACTTGTACCATTTTTCCTTCTAGTGGTAGCTCAAACGTTAATGCAATATCTTTCTCTGATAGTTTCAAGAGTTTATCACCAATTCTAAAGGCATCTTCCTCATAAGAGTATGTTCCTATAACAGAGATATACTGCTTGCTGTTTTGGTCACGATAGAGTCCCTATCGAATCTTTTTTCGTAGAACAACATGAAGAAACTCCCAAAAGGTGTACCTCTAAATAAGTACAAGTGGTGCTCATTGATTTTGTCCCGGATCCCATTGATTAAGTCGTATAGTCCCTTGTGATTGCATCGATATTCTCCAAATGAGCTACTTTCCGTATCTTCTTTAACTGGTTTTGGAAACTCCTTCTGAACTTTATGTTTTGGATCATCTTCAAAATCTGAGTCAGAGTTTTCCCCATCTGCACTGCTAAAATGAAATACAAAATAAATTTGCATTTTGAAATGTATGACCAATTAAGTGATTTTACATTTTTAAATGTTGCCAGAGATTTCACATTTCAAAAAGTTGGCATACGCATTCCTAAAACAAATTGAAACCTTTATTTACTAATTACAATGTAAGTAATGCTTATAAACAATTCAATTCTTTTTTTCTTTTTTTTCACAATGACAGTTAATGCTAACCAATCAAATAAAAGTTTTATAAGGAAAGTGAGTGAAACATCTACGTTTTTTAAAATGTTTTTGAAAATATGAATTCTGATTTTGGAAATAAATGAGAAATTAATGGAAGATGCTAATTGGTATACGTTGAATTCACTAATTAATAAATTTCTATATATGATAATATTAAAATTTGTTAAAATTGGAAACAAATTTATTACATATGTTTTATCACGATTCGCAATTGACGTCTTCTTCATTTTTTATCTCTAACAAACTTAATTTTCTCGAGAATTTAGTTCTTTAAATTGAGTAACTTTTCATATCTAAATTTTTTGATTCAGTTTTTTTTTTTTGTGTGAAAATCAAAATTTTGTTTTGCATCCCACTATTGGGTAGTTAGTCGGTTCTACTGGTTTATAAGTGAGGATATTTTCGTCTATTCATGGTAAAATTGGATAACAGGTGTCAGTTCTATATTCTGGTCAAATCGGGGTATTAAATTCTAAAAAAATTTAAGAGGAGTATTAGGACTACTAAATATTTATAACTAACTCCTCTAGAATAATTTTCTGTTTAGGAATATTATGTCTCCTAAAATTTCAATCTCGTCATGTGTCAAAAGTTGCACAATATTAACGTCAAATCTTTATTAGATAATGACAACCAAATTTATACAAGCTTCCACAACATTCTACCATTGGATTAGTCCATAAAATTTAATATTTAAAAAATAATAAACAAAGTCAATGGTCAACAGTCAAAGGGTTGACTGGTCAACAGGTTAAGCCCAATAGTCCCAAACCGGTATTCATCCAAACAGGTCCTAACCCAAACCCATATTTAAAACAGTTTAACCCATTGTCCTAACCCAATTAGCCAAAACCAAGCCCAAAATCATGGCCCAAAAGTCTAAACAACTTAAAGACTCAAACTGACCCATTTTAAGTCATATGGACCCAGCCCAAACAAAATAGAAATATGTCCCAAAGAACTAATAGGTTTCGGCCCAAAAGAGCAAACTAACTTTGTTCCGGCCCAAAGCCCAACTAAGAGGTCGTCTTTCTCACCAGCAGCTCTCCTCCACCACCAGCCAGCACGAGTTCCACCCACCGGCACTCCAAAACTAACCGAAACAGTTCGGTTTTGAACCCCAAGGAAAACCTAACCTCTAGACATAACCAAAACTCGATTCCCATCACATCCTAAAATCCCGAGTTCTACTCCATTACTACCCTACTCAAAGCTTCCACCGATTAGCCACCATCACACACCCAACTCTGGCCACCATAAACCCATCGATTTTAATCTAGATAAAAAACCCTACAACTCTAATTAAACCAAAAACAATCAAATAGATTTTCCCCAAAACTCTCCATCGACGCCATTAACACCTTCTTCAACCTTCAACAGCACCCACCCAATCAACCAACAACCAACATCAACATTATAAACATAATAAAAGTTCAAACAATATATAGGGACAATTTCTTTGTTCTCTGGGCTTGCGCAGCCATTAACACCCCATAAGCTTCAACCAATAAATTTCCAGAGTTTCAGTAATTAAGCAAATTAATATAATGACATCTAACCAGTTTAACAATTCGACAAGATGAGAAAAATAACGACAGAGGAAAAGCTGAACAAAAACTGAGTGGAAAACTTTGACAGTAGAGCTTTTTCTTCATACCCGTAAAACTCTAGGTTCGGTGAAATAGAAAAACATAACTACTCACCTCTTGTATCGCGAAAAAGTATATAGAATATGGCGCAGATAATCTGATCCCAAGCTAGCTAAAAGATGCACAATCCGCGTTGTCTCCGTTCTTCTTTGTTTTAGCTGTTTAGTTCTAAAAACTTATTTTTCTGAAAACCCTTAATTTATGATAAATCCTTCCATTCTAAAGAATTTATATTATGCTTAACATTTTAGAAACTTCCTATTTTACCAAATATCTCTATTCCTAACTATAAAATATTTTTCTCTATTATAAGTACTATATTTATTATATATCTTATATTAATATATCTTTTGAAAACTTTCCAAATATTAAAAATCTCTACACAAAAATTCAAAATTCAAAATACTAATTTTCCTTCATTTCTCTTTTTATCAAAACGTCAAGCCCACATTTACTAACACGTTGACCAGGAAATAAATATCAAATTCCGAAATGCTAAATATTGTTACAAAATAATGGAAAATAATTAGGGTCTTACAATGTCTATGATAGGTTAGGGGTGGGAACAAAAGCTTTTGTTTTGCGAAAAATAAAATTTTATAGCATTGTATGATAAATGGTGATTTTCAAGGAATTTAAGAAGTTAAGAGTCACTTTTGAAGTTGTTGTTGCTTAGACTATTTTCTACTTCTAGAAATAGATTTTGTTGATGAAAGTCCAAGCCAAAGTGGAATTTTCACTATTAGCCAATTGATACATGTTAAGTTGAAGAGTAACTTAACGTCCTAGTGAACTAAAAGATCGAGGAATATATAGACTTAACCCGTGAGACTTGAACCTGTCAATTCTAATTTCTTGGAGCGTCTTTATGTAAATTCTGAGTCCAAGTTGACTCAATCATTCTTCCGAAGTTAAATTTGTTGTATAGTTTCATTATTCTTGTTTTAGTCGATCACGAAGTGGCATCAACTGGGGAGATAGCCATTAGGTCTTGTAGTCTACTTGAAGTGGAGTATCATACTGATACGTCATGTAGTTAACCAATTAGCCTTTATCTATACCACCTAGTAGGGTCATCATGTTAACCCCTTTTGAGCCCTATATTATTAAGCCTTTTCTTCTTAAACCAATTATCCTTAACCCAACTCCAGATAAGGAGTGTAAACCCATATTATTAGCCTTACCTATATTTCTGAGGATTTCTAATGACTAAGGAGAAAGCTAGAAGAAAGAGGATTCAGAAGGAAAATTTACTAAAGTCAAATGAAGAAAATCATTCCTTTTGCTCAAAGTGATTCAATAGAAAAAGAAAAAAAAGAAAGAAATATATATAAAAAAAAAAAAAAGAAAAAGAAAGAGAAATCATTGAGTAGAAGTAGTGAGAAAGTCAAGTAACGTGGTCTACAAAGTGAAGAAATTTTCCAAGAAGGTCAAGTACAAGAAAAGTCTTTAGTATATTCTCAGAAATTTTTGAATCCTTTTACCCTTTTCTTGTTAACCTATCCTAAACCCCGTCTTAATACCCAGACTTATCACAAAAGTATGATATGAAGTGTAGAATAGGTGAGAGGATGCTAAAGTGAAGGACCCGACACTTCACATGTGATTGACATTCTTTCCATGAGACTAATTTGTTTTTGAAATTTCATAAGTCCGTCTTTCTGGCCAAAAGTATGTGGGATGTTCTATTATTTTACTCATTCCCCTGCATATAGAGATAAAATTGAAAACTTATCTAAGAGAGAGACTTTCTTGTGAGTGTATGAATGGTGAGGATTGAAGTTGATATGTTCATTAGATAGCAAGTTGTGAATTCCATTACTTGGATATGAGCTTATATTAGTTTGGCTAAACACACACACACGCTTTGGTTTGGAATAGTAGTCAATCTTTTCTATCCTTGGAAGTAGTGATGAGTCTTGTTGATAATGATGTAACTGTGATAATTGATAATTATTGAACTTGTTTGTCGTTTGGCAAAAAACTTTTATCTCTGAGAAAATTATATCATCATTGGTTATGCTATGTTAATGTTTGTGGGTACCATTTCTAAAAACCCTCACGATACTAAACTCGTCCACTAGGGGTAACCTAGGGGTTTAAAAGCTTGTTACACATGCTAAGTGTAATTTTGATTCCAACGAAAGTGAGTTAGGATTTTTGTTTTTCTTATTAGTTTAATTTTAGTTTTGCTCGAGGACTAGCAAAATATAGGTTTGGGGGTATTTGATAAGCATCTAATTGTTACATATTTATACCCAATTCTATATGAGTTAGTTTATTTATGTTATATATTTTTCTATTGATTAGCGTGTTTCATTGGTTTTTGCAGAAATTGACTTGAATACGAGAAAGTGCTGAAAAGGACTGGAAGTTAATCGAAGTTGAGAATTGACTGTTGAAAAGTAGGGGTGTCCGCCCTTTCTTTTCTAGCGCCTGAGCAAGACCATGGGTTAAAGACAAGAACCAAGACATAAAGACTGGACCAAACCAGTTAGTAACTAATGGTTGTACTGGTTCGAGTCCACCTGAGATGCACCGTAGCAACACATATATTTCTCTCCCATTTCTCATGAATAGGAGTACCGAATAGAGAATAAAACATCCCGATAATTCCGGTGATGGAATTGGAATACCGAATGAAACCAAACCATCTGTCTACCAATCCATACATCCAATCCCACCTGATCACAGACTATCATTCTCTTTTGGGAAACAGAATCTCAATAACACAGCAACTAGTTATTCTCCGAATGGATCGAAACCAAAACACTATCACCGAATTAGAGAATTTCCATTCTAATAATTAAAACTCGATTGTATGCCCTAATAAGAGGGATATAAAAGTGCTAGAGTGGAAGGGCGATAGGGGATCGATCGGTTGACGAATTAGAGTGAAAGATTGGAGAACCGAAAATTAGAGCTGATCGACAGAACAGAAATACAAAGAAGGAAGAAGAGTACCTCACCGTCAACATGAGTTCTCCTAACCTTTTCTTTATTTTGAGTTCAATTATTATGTGTTACTAAACTATTAACTAGGGCTGAGATGAAGCCCTAGCCTTGATGTAATTATTTTGAGATTGGGTTTTTATAGTTATAATTATATTTAACTGTCAGTCTTCTTTCGTTGCATTCTCGATTAATAGTTGTTCTGTTCTTGCACCTTGTATGTCAAGCATCCTAGGTAGTGTGAACTGATTAACTACTAATCATAGCTTGATTTCTATTGTGAATATCAAATTTAGATATTAGTTGTGCCGTTAAAAGACAATTAATCTTTTAAGCTTGATCTCTAGTGCTAAATTTCGGATGATGTTTTTACGTAATAGTTTTGTCACAATAAAATCTCGAGAAAACACTGAAATCTCATTAGGATGTTTCTCATATTAATTTGAAACATTGAAACCCAGTTCTAAAGTATTTATTGAAAGGTCTAGGGTGGATTCTGAAGTCCTAGTCCCACTCTAATCATCTGAACTAAATTCTTTAGTTAATTGCTTTTGTAGCTATTAGTTCAATTAAATAGCTTTAGTTATTAGTAATTTCAAATTCCATCAAATAACATTGTTCGAATTAGATTAGGTAATATTTTAGTATTCAATTGTCCATAAGTAGCAATCCCTATGGAATCGACCCGTTTGCCGCAACTATTTTCAACGATAGTTGTGCGATTGCGGTTTAATTATAGGGTTTAATTAGTCTATTTATTTAGGTCGGTTAATTCTCTATTACCTACTTTTGCCATTTACAGATTTGCCCTCATCCATTCTAAACTAGACACCTCACCCTTTTTACTTTTGCTTTTTGGTGCCTTCTTGACCAAGATAGGTTTAGGGATAAGTCTTCATAATTTGAAATAAAGGCCTCCATCTTTGGTGTTATGAATTGAGGACTTTGACTATTGACTTTGACCGGTTGACTTGACTTTTCAGCACTTTTCCATAGCAGCTACTGGTCTTCATAATAAGTGTGATTAATACTTCTTTTGGTGCTAAGACGCAACTTTTATGATAAGTGGTATGAAATACTCCTTAACCTGAAAAAAGTAGTAAAAGCTATGAGTTGTCTTTTCGTTAAGCGTAAGAGGGACTGTAATGTAGCAATATACGGGTAATAAAATGCACATTTGGGAGCTGATCACAGTCCCTTCGAAAAATGCCCACATGGATCGACAATCCCTTCTAAAACTGTCACACCCACATGGGTCGACAATCCCCACTAAAACTGTCAAACTTTTCACGTAGGCTTCAACACTAAACAAGTCTTACAACGATTCCTCAGAGACACAATCGTCCCCCACATGATAAGACTATCACAGTCCCCATTCTCACAATAAGTATTACAACGACTTCTCAATGACTCAATCGTTCCCCACAAGATAGACTATCACAGTCTCAATTCTTACAATAAGTCTTACAACAACTTCTCAGTGACTCAATCGTTCCCTACAAGATATACTATCACAGTCTCAATTCTCATAATAAGTCTTACAATGACTCCTAAGGGACTCAATCGTCCCTCACAAGATAGTCTATCACAGTCTCGATTCTCACAATAAGTCTTACAACGACTTCTCGGGACTCAATCATTCCCCATAAAGTAGACTATCATAGTTTCAATTTTTATAATAAGTCTTCCAACGACTTCTCCAAGACTACTCAAGAGAATCACTCCTTCTCAAATCAAGACTACCCTTAAAGTCTCAACAAGTAAGACTCACCAGGCTCACTATTCTCACTATTTACAATAAGTTTTACAATGACTTCTCCAAGATTACATTCATTCTCACCCAAGAGAATCATTCCTTCTCCATCAAGACAAGACCTACAGCCTCAACAAGAATCATTCATTTACACATGCCATTCGGTAGGTTTAGTCAAATACGACTTGCGACCAAGCCTAAATACTGAGGGTTGTTTCCCCATCCTTTTACATCTGTCCAGTCGAACCAATCGACCAGCTATTGTAGACTCGAGATTACCCTACAAATTCAACAAATACTCAATAACAACAACAACAACAACAACAACAACAATAACATACAACAAGTCATATGCAGTGTGCTAGCTACATTGGACGTACAACTACATCAATCACATGCAACCAAAGATTCTTTCGCAACAGAATAAAAGGCAAAGACATACTTCCATTATATTCATAATATCATACATTCTCATATTACAATTCTCATATTACATGAGTACAAGTTATTCTCTCATATTAAAATTCTTAGATTACATGATGACAAGTCACTCCTTCACTATCTACATACATGAGTACCTCGCTTTTTGTAACCGTCACATCACGTGCCTTCAGTTATCTATTTTTTTCTCATCAACACATCATTTTCAATGACATGCTAACGAGAGAGGGCTTTGTAAGGGACATCCCACTAGTCACGTGATGTGCACGAGGCTCACATGCATGCAATGACTCTCCCAATATATGAGTGCCCATCACACTTGCAAACAACTCCAAGCACTCATTATATCAGAAGACTCACATACTCAACATCTCAGTGACTCGTGATGTCATCACATGCCACTGTCATCATTACTAACTTTATCTTTAAGCCCATTTTCCGCCGTAATACATGCATCATTACAGCCATCCACCATCATTACACCCTATGCCAACTCAGATAAACCTAAACGCCTACTATAAACGTGCTTTCCATAGACACATGCCTCTCATCTCGACCGCACACCCATACTCATCAGTACACGTGTCACATCAGATGTACACTCTCAATGACTATAAAAGACACCCTCTAAGTGCTATGTGTGGCTTGATTCCAGTCTCACTTAAATAGTGTTGGATACGTATGTATCTTCTTACTCATGAAGATCATCCATTAACACCAAACAAAACCGTCCCCTCTTTATTATTCTAATTTAAGAGCTAAGAGCTAAGTCTTAATCTTTTGTGTAAATTTAGACATTTACATTAAGAACTAAAGATACTTGTGGCTTATTATATGTTGATTATGTTCACTCAATGTCTAATAACACCGCAATTTTAGCACCGGACTCAATCGAGTATAACTTGCCAACAACTACAGAAAGTATATCATCCAAATGAGATCGGTCAAAAGAACCCCAAGTTAGATTCTTCACAAATTAATACTTTATTTTGTTATTCTTCTTATTTGCTTAACTATAATTAATTTGATGCTGAAGAGAAGATTGATACTTATCAAATTGAAAAATATGAAAAAGAAAGAATAGAGGGAACATGAAAAGGGAAGTAGAGACTAGACATGAGAAATGTAAAGTATTTGTGCCTTTAGGGCAGTTAGCAGGGGAGAGAGAAAAGAGAGATAACAAAAAGGAAAGCTAGAAATCACGTGCTTTCTAATGGCCATGCCAGTGTGTTTCTACATTTGGTTCAAATTTTGTGTTGCTGTAGAAAAATTGGAGTGAGAATGAAGAATACATAATAGAAGAAAGAAGAGGAGATGGAAGTTACCTTATCTTCTCCAGCGGTTTAAGGAAAGTGAACACCTAGTTTTATTTTATTTTATTTTTTCAGAATGCAAGTTGATAATTGTAATACCTTTAGAAGGAAAGAACTCAAAATTTACGGAGCATGATCTGCCTACAAATTCCATTTTTGTCTCCTCTTCTCGTCATTCTGTTTCGTTTATATTTATAGAACTTCATGTGGTTTTAATCTTTTGGCCCACGTCGCTATGTTTGGGCTCAGCCACATCGCTATGAATTAGTACAACCACTGTTGTATTGTTGGAATTCCATGTCAAGACAACAGTGGTTGTACTAATTGTGAAGGTTGTACCAGACTATGTAACAGTGCTCAATGCCAGTTTATACCCCTACCCGAAGTGCAACCCGCTGAAGCAAGTTGCGACAAGGATAATGACTGTAAGGCTCAATGTAGTGGCCACTATGGAAACTGTCTTAATGGTAAATGTTTTTGTCAGCAGTAAGAGCTTAAATGGCCATTAGAAAATTGATTTTGCTAGATTAAAATTTCTATTTAGATCATTGTATGGTCATTTTGGTTAATAAACAAAAGGCTTTGATAAACTTTTATGTTTAGATCATTATATTTTTATTTTGGGTCATGAATGATCCTTCATAGCAAATGATTCATAAAAACTGGAGTATAGTATGAATATGCTACTAACTTACTATCTTGAATGTCGACTTAGAGCATCACCAACGCATTCCTAAAACCATTGCCATGTGATAATATACCAATTATTTTGAGAATTTGAATTGGACCCCAATGCATTGTGAAAACCATTTGTATCTACCACGCATTGTTAGGACGATCATAACTAAAATACGTTGAAATTTAGTAATGAATGGGAGAATAAAATCAATTTGAAAAACAAAATAGATTGGGATAACACAAGTTATATTGTCGTCCCATTTATAGAATGAGAATAAAATGAATATTGCGTTGGCGCTTAACATAGCAATGATGTTGTTTGGGGGACAAAATATTTGTATTTCAACCTAAAAACATTGTAGGTGATAATAAAAAAAAGTAGTGATATATAGAAATGGCCTAGGGTACATTTGTTGAAGACTCTCAATACCAATATAGAGATCAGATTCTCTCTCCGCCCAAGTGTAATTGTTCGCTCCTATACCTTAAGAAAAATAATTGACCCATATGTAAGGGGGGTAAGGAATTTTAGAAAACAAAATATCATTTTTAACAAAAAGTTAAAAACTTAAAAAAAAAATAAGTTGCCACAACATAAAAAGCAAGTCTTTGTCACCTCTTCTCCCACCCTTTCTCCAGTTTCCATTCTTTTTATTCTACTATTTGTTTGTTAGCTCGTTATATTATTATAGGGAGTAACTCTCAAGGACAAATAGGACGAAAAAGTCACTCAACACCACATTTTTTCTTAATCACTCACAAGGACCGGGTAGATGAAAGGTCAAGTATACCCTTGACACGAAATAAAAAATAGCTCAGATAGATAAAATGTCAAGTATACCCTTGATGCAAAATATCAAACGGCCTGGCCCAATCGGAACGACCCGGTGTATATAGTATGAACAATCACTGTTCATACCTCAACATAATGTATGATCAATACGTACACCTATTGGAGTATGAACAATCATTATTCATACTTATTTGGGGTATATATATGAACAATCACTGTTCATACATCAACATTGTTCGTACATTAACATGAGCTACGAATAATGAATGCTCGTATGAACAATACCTATTTGGGTATGAACAATATAATTAATCATTGTTCATACATCAACATAAGTTATGAACTATCATTTTTTATACGTTAACACAATGTATAATTATTAAGAACACCTATTGAAGTATGAACAATCCTATTAGTGTTCAAACATCAATATAGTGTATGAGGTATGTGTGTGTACCATACATTATATTTCCAGTCTAAAGTGTACTCGAACCATGGACCGGATATGGGCCCAGCAGCGGACCAGTCCAGTGGCTGTCCAAATAAACACTTTCGGATTGTTCGGTCTTCGAATCCATCAAAGTTCAGAATAGGTCCAGGGCCCATCCGAGTGGCCCAGATCCATGGATCCAATCCGTTCAGATGATTATGATCCAATAATCCGATCTGCGGAAGCTAAAAATCCTAGTGCAATCCGATAAGATCTTGCGCAAGGATAGAATGAAATCTTGGGGAATGATCCTATTTTAGATAGGATCATACTAGGATTCATCAAGAACGACAATCTCCGAGAATCCCTTTCTTGGCCGCCAAGGCAGGGGATTGCTATATATACGGAGGCTTCTGCATCCTCCAGAACTACATAAAAAAAAGACTTGATCCCGGATTCCTCACTGGATACGTAGGCAACCAGAACATTGGTGCAGTCTCTCTTCCTCAAAATTCCCAATCCCCCCATCTCTTTCAAGCTGTTGGAAGCACCATCACATCGGGAGTGTTGGGTTAACGTTTTGCCCCGACAGTATATTAATATATTTGGGTATGAACAATCACCAAATTTCACTACTTTATAAATATAACACAGAGAGGTAAAATTGGTATTAAAAAAAAATGAAAATTTCTATGCTTTATATATATATATAATAACATGGAAGGGTGAAACTGACATTTAAAAAAAAAAGTAAAAAGGCTGCCTTATTTTGTCCTTGAGGGTTACTAAAATTGAAATCATGGGTTTGTGGGTTACTTAATGCTGGAATTTGTCCTTGTGAGTTACTAAAAAAAATGGTGTTCTCTAGAGTTGTTTTGGCCCAAAATTGGTCCTCACGACTATTTTCTTGTTCTTATTATGAACATCAGATTTGCATGCTAGTTGTTTATTCCAAGTAAAAAACCTTATACAACTATACAAGAATAGGGGATTAACATACTCATTGGGTCATTTGTACCAGCCATAGTACAAAATATCAGGATATGGCAAAATATCGACTTCTGATTTATGGATATGTATCGTGGATATATCCCCCTGTGTGGGGATATATTACATTGGGGCATCTGCAAATATCGTGGATATATCGAGATATATCGATAAATATCAATAAATATCGACAAATATCCACAGACTATGTGCGGGTATTTCTGACTGCAAATATCGTGGATATATTGTGATATATCGACAAATATCGACAAATGTCAACAAATATTGATAAATATCTATATTTTCTTTGAATGTGGTCATTGTAAAGGTTGAATTTGATCAGTCCTTACTAGTGTGAATAATGGGGAAGATTGTGATGGGTCGAGTTTTGACTGAGCTCGCTTTGGGACGAGCTGCCTACATATCAAGTTTTTGTGATGAACTTGAGTCAGACGTAGTTCCTCTCCTCTGTTTTATAGGTAAGTACCCAATGTTTCCCCCCTTTCCTCTGTCAGCTCAGGTCCCTGTCTTGATGAGAATAAATTAGCTTTTAGACAGTGTATTCATGAGCCCGACTGATGCTACGACTTTAACTAACACAACTACGTTGAGCGTTACTACCCGTTGCGTGCATGTGCCAGGTTGTCACCTCGTTCAGGACGAGGTGTTATGTTCATAACGACCGTCATGAGTCCTGGAGGTTGTCACCTGCTCCGGACGAGGTGTTATGTTGTAACGATCTTCCATGAGTTTTCCTAATTTGTGTTGGACACGTGCATAATATATATAAATATATTATTCCCTCACAGTCGTACTTTTAATATAAATTACTCTATAATGCTCAAAAATACACCTCAGAATTCCTACATATTACATTGACTTTTCATTTTTAACAATGAATCTTGAATTTTTTTCTACATATTACAATACTTGTTGCACTTGCACTGAGCTTTCAATCGTATAACGCATCTATTAGATCTTCTGTTGTGATTGAATCCATGATGAGAGCGTGAAGGCCTGCAACCCTGATGTCCATAGATGCCTCACCTATAGAGTCTATCCAACACTCTAACATCTTCAGGAGACGACCAACACAACTCCAATCCACTTCATCAGTTGTCAATAGGACGTGTTCAATTACATCACTTGCCAAAACCATGCTCCCACTAGTATCCTCCCCATCACTACCATAAACCGCATCCATCATCTTGATCAGGCAATCTACAACATATTGCAGCCCTTTGGTTGAAGCCAGGATTTTACATCCTTCAATGGAGGTTGTTATTTGGGACAATAGGGGAAGCATAAATAAAACAGAATAGAATGGTCTTGGTTCATCCTCACCCTTGATGGAAAGAAGGTACTCGAGAAGATCCAGAGCCTTTAGCATGCAGGCAAAAGGTGATTCCGCCAAGTACTTCCCAACAAACAACACTGAATCAAGAAGATCCTCTCCTTTTCTATAATCATGATCCTTTGCCTCTTGCAAGAACTCTAGAACCTTACCCATCGTCTCGTTCGGACCATTGACCATCATTATTCCCATGCTTTTATCAATATAACTCTCATTGATTTCAGAGACGTTTTCTGCTGAGACCGATTTCATCATCTTTTCTGCTGAGACTGATTTCATAATCTTTTCTGCTGAGACTGATTTCATCATCTTTTCTTATGATGATTTCTTCACGTATGAATCTTCAGCACAGATGCACGCACACAAGAATAACTAGCCCTAGAATTTCCAGAGAGATAATAGATAAGAGATAAGAGAATAATAAAACAATCAAACAATAAAACAGTTACTGAATACCAAAGTCACGTGGCATCTACAATTATTACAAAACTTAGGACGTGATACAGACCAACTAAGCAAAACCCAAGCTACACAGAGACGGAAAAATCCTACAAAAATTTCAGCAGAGTTTCCTCTGTATTTTCGACATTTCATAAACTTAAATCCTGTCATAACTTGGAAATCCAATAAAACTACACCTAACTACTAAAAGATATACTGATTCGTAGAACCGGCTACTTAACCATCTCGACTAGTGCCAGTTAAGTCAAGTAACCAACCCTCGAATCAAATATCGACAAATTCAAGCCAACTAAAGGAAGGAACAGCTTGGTTCAGCTCACCTCAGGGCTCAAAGTAGAGGAATAAAATTTCAAAATTGTTATGACTTTCTACTTATACTGATTTCCACAATTCCAAACGCATATGAAATGAAAAACTAGCTAGATTAAGAATTGAAGAAAGAAAGTCAAATAAGTGAATAACATATGTGAGCTGGAAAGGTAATTCTTTCAAGACAAGCTATAGATTTTAAGAAACAAACCTATAGATTTCAAGACAGCTACTCTTAGAAGTTAAAATAAGGTTGATAAGCTAATAGAATCCTTAAGGGATAAGCAAGTAACAGGGGCATCAATCAAGAGCAACAGTACTTGTGCAGTACTAAAATCAAAATAACTACAAATTATAAGACCTTTGGTTACAGGTTGTGAATAGAGTCATAATTACACAACGAGTAAGCATCTTCACTCACCTCTTAGCTCGAGAGTGGTTATAAATGAAAGACGTGATAAAGAACTCACAAAACAGAGCGATATTTTGTACAATTACAACTAATCCATAGACATAAAGATCTGAGTGGCTCACCAAAAACATAACAATTACAACTAATCCATACACATAAAGAACTTACAAAACAGAGCGATATTTTGTACTATGACTCAAACTTTATTCAAAACCAACAGAGAGGATGACACTCCAAACCATTAAACATGATAAAAAACCGACATCCAATACAAAAAACACTTTAACTTTATTCCAAACCAATAGAGTCTGACACTTCAAACCATTACAAAGAATACTACTGCCAGAATGATTTGCGACCTTCTTGTATGCCTTTGACACAATGTAATGCAGATTCAAAAAGAAAATCATTACAATACTGGTTCCAAGTGAGGGTTTGGCCGAACCAATTCTTAAAGCTTTTCACGTACAAGTCATACACTGACTGATCCAAGTTCTTGCCACATAATTGAAGGCAACCAATAATCGGATACCGAGTTTCCTCAACAATGGGTCGACTCGGAGGTTTTCACGTACAAGTCATATGCTGACTGATCCCGTTGTGACCCAACACCACCACTAATGGAAACTATCAAAATCTGGAGGACCACCACCACCTACTCGACTCGAACCACTGCCATTTCCATGATCACCACCACCTCCTCGACTTTGACCACTAGCACGAACCTGAGCATGATCATCATCAAAACAAGGAGGACCACCACCACCTACTCGACTCGGACCACTACTATCTCCATGGTCACCACCCCTCCTCGACTTGGACCACTGGCACGAACCTGAGCATGATCATCATCAAAACTAGGAGGACCACCACCACCACCTACTCGACTCAGACCACTACCATCTCCACCACCACCACCACCTCCTCGACTATGACCACTGGCACGAACTTGAGTATGATCATCATCATCACTATCGTTATCGTCATCAACAACATTGTAAGTATTATCGTGATCACCATCACTAGGCATTCTCCATGCATCAGGATCATAATATGTTTCACCATCAAGTTGAGTGTCATTGGGAGATTGAGCTGCTTCAAAGTTATCCTCAGGATTGGGATTCGGAACAGGTTCCCCATTTCCATCTATTGGCACACCAGATTGCTCTACAATGTATGAATTAGGACGACCGCTTTCATCTAATAATGCCTCAGGGGTTCTCTCTCTGTCATCGATCCAATAAAAAATAGGACAGTCTGAGTCATTATCGACTGGGTACAATGATGTGAGGTCCCAGATCTTCTTCTCTTCTTCGAATTGGTTCTTTAGTTGGACATGCTTGCTTTTCAATCGAAGGTTGTAGTGGACAAAGACTCGATCGTCCAGTGACTCGGTTATCAAGTTATAACGTTTCGTTGAGTGTATGAATCCAAACGTGCTCCAATTCTTCTCACATCTAGATGATGAGGTAGTTTGTGAGAGGATCCGTATAGCTAACGTTTTCAAGTGGTCGACATAACTGTCTTCAACATTCATCCACCAATCAGCTGCGTCAATGACAAACAATGTAGACCATATTATATAATTTTGTATGGACTAAAACTAAAATAGGTCAGTTACAAGTTCGTAGTGGGTTAACAATGAAACTAACCCGGCATGACTTTGGTTATTCCATATACAAGAATTGGCGCAGAGAATACCCCAGAAGCTTCTTGATAAGCTTTACATTCATTTAAGCAAGCCAATTGATCTGATAGGTTTGGGATCAATTGGTTAATGACTATCTGCATTGCTGAGAGGAACTCCCCATTGTATACAATATTTTCACTATCAGGGCCGTAAATTACGGCAGGATTAAGGTAGTGTGCTACAAGCAAATTTGCAGCATATTAGCTTACATTAGCTTACAACAGTTATGGTACAATTAAATAAACCTCGAGTTAACAAATATATTACCAGCTTTGTGTAATGGCTGCCCCAATTGGTTGTTCCACCTCCTCTTAATGATTGCAACAATCCATTCAGGCGAGCGAATCTTCCTCCGAACTTGCTTAATTGTTATTTCTACCCATCTATGTAAAAATGGCATGGTCGGTTTATCATCCCTATCCACCTTTCGCAATAAAACCACAATGGGTTCTAATACAGCTACAATCCCTTTCACATTCTGCCAAAATTCTCGGTCGTTTATAATATCCTGGACCATCATTATTTGGACCGTAGGATTATCATTCTTGATTTTAAGATATCCTTCGGAAGTAAACATTGATCGGAGCTTGTTCTTTTTCTTCAGCAAACTTTTCAATGCCATGTAATTACTGGCAAATCTAGTTGGACCAGCTCGGACTAAGTCTCCACCACACACTTCCCACATAATTAAGGGAAACAACTCGAGAGTGGTTATAAATGAAAGATGTGATATCCTTCGCCTGATCAAGGATTTCTTTCATCGACGGGGCTCGAGAAAATTCTTTCAAGATAAGGTCTATAGAATGAGCCGCACATGGGGTCCAGAAAAGGTTATACCCTATTGTACATGAAGTAGTTTAGTAAACAGTTCATACAAAAACCCTATTTGCAAAAGGAATCTAAAATGAGAGAATAAAACTTATTTGTAAGTATACTATTTTCTCTTGCAAGCATCTCTCCAGCTTTCTTAAAATTCTCCCCGTTGTCTGTTACAATCTGAATAACATTCTCCTTGCCAACCTTGTCAACAACACGTCTCATGTGTTTCAGTAAGTGGCGGTGATCTTTCATGTGTTTCAATAGACCAACGGACGAATCAAAAGTCATGAGCCCATCACAATACACCATGAAATTCATCAAGCACTGTCGCGTTAGACTAGTCCAGGAATCACACATAACAGTGACACCATATGTAGACCATTTTATTTTCATATGGTCAATATACAATTTGCACTCTGCCTTAAGCTTCTGTAACTTTGAATTTAGTAGTTGATAGGTTGAAGGAGGGGTCACTCCAAGACCAGCACGACATGCCTCATCGAACATCGGCTTGTAATACGGGTTGTTGGCCACTGCATTTGGAGACAAGTTTCCCCACAGTACAAATCTAGCCACAACTGTTCTAAACACCCCGACTTTTTGAGTTCTGGGTTGGCGTCATCACGGTGGACCGGATGGTTGATTAACATCAGGCCTTCTCGGCGAATCAACATCAATAAGCTCGGGATGCCTAGTGCTCTTCGAACGGGAGAAGAAAGACATAAGACCTTTGCCTTTGTGAGAGCTTGTGCTTGGAACATTGGAGTTCTCTCTGGTTGGACCCCTCCTATCCCACGAGCCCGTCTCGCAGAACCTCGGTACTCATCTCTAGATTGTTGTCGAGCCATCTCGAACTTGTTGTCATCCTCGTCTGAGTCTTCTCCAGGAGGGTGTGCATGCATGACAGCTCTATAATGTTCTTGAACTATGTTTTTTCCATTTCTCTTCTAAATTCTGGACTCAATTATTTGTCGGAACATGTCCCGAATTTCCTTTCCACACTTCAAACATTTCTCAACATTTTTGTTCCCTCCGCCAAGATGTACTTTCAGCCTTGTAATGCCACCTCCAGCTAAAATCTTATCACAGTATTTGCACTGTGCCCCGTTTTTATTTCCAGGGATTCGGATAGCGTGGTCCCACCCGATATCAAATCCCTTTGGCATTTATATCCTCATTTATCACAAACTAGAATAATTTAATATATACATCAAACCAAAACATAATTAAATTTGATGATTTCTATTTAAAAATACATGGATCAAGTACATGGTTCTATAACTCAAATTCCAATGTTGCCTTAAGCGTGGTAATTTGCGCTTTTCTACATTTAATTCTAATAGTCAAACATCCAAATATTAACAATATCAAACAATTACAATCAAGTTTGAAACCGACATCCGGGCTTGTGATCAGAATTAACCAATCTTTAAACAAGTAGGAACTCTCGGATCACCCGTAGGTGCACCGATATTCACGGAACCAAATTGTACTTTGAGTGATATCAAGAATATTCCAATGCTAAGCTGTGTTCTTTTATTGATATTCCAATGTTGCCTTAAGCGTATTTTGACAAAGTTTCGCTTTGTTTTTTCCTATATCTAATTCTAATATTCATGCCTCAACCAATGTTTGATCATATCTTCCCTGCTTATTTCCTAGTGTTGGTCTAAAGTATTTGTATTGTTGTCAACTTGCAAGATTATATTTTGGGGAATGATTTAGAAAAAGCGGTATAAATCATTTAGACAATTTTTTACATTGCATTATATTTTTAACACTAACTTGCTTGTTTACAAAACAAAAGAGCTAAAAATATTTTGACAAAGTTTTTCCTTTGGTTTATTCAACTTTTTGACCACATGGTATTATGCCTACGCCCATCAACTAAAAATACTTTCATATAGTAAATGGTTTCTGTCTTCTCTGATTTTGAAAAATAAAAAAAAAACGGTGTCAACAACAACAACAACAACAACACAAAAGACAAACATAAATTCTATAACTATGGTAGGGTTAGGGAATGGTGACTTTGAGGGATTCATCCATAGAATCTTCGTTGAATACCAAGTTAAATTACATTAGCCATTCAAATTAATTTAAAGTCAAAATAAAATAAAATATAAAAAACATATAACTTGCACACTTGATAATTAAACCAAGAATAAATCCTAACACTACCTAATATACAAACCAAATGACTTTACCATGGCACACAACCAAAACATATCCCTTATATGCATACAAACACCCACAATTTCAGTTGTTGCAAAAAAAACAAGCAACAAATAAAACTAGTATACGAAATGGGTATAAGTTTTACCTCAAGAGAATCAGAAGCCAACTCCACTACTACAAATCAAACTCCACTACTGCACCAACAATGAACAGGTTATTTGAAATATTCTTACTAATAAATGCTCGACTTTCTTACTCATAATACTAGAAAAATTGATATTTGTTGGAAAAAAAAAACACGATGTACCTAGTGTGCAACAACCAAAAGTGGAGAAGAACAAACCACTGAGACAACACGACATACCTAGAGTGCAACAACTAAGTTTTTAGCTATGCTTATGCTGCAAAATAGAAAAACAAGCAACCACTGAGAACATACTTGTATTGCTGAAATTTTTAAATTGTTGTAGAACATAATTGCTGAAATTTTTAAAACCAATTGCTTTAAGGCTTCAGTAAAATTTTCATCTCAATTACTATAATATGTTCACATCTACCCCTTTGGATGTAGGTTGGTACATATAAGTTCATGGAAGAGTTTACTTTACCCTCAAAGACAAGGACCAAAGATGGGTACAATCCTCTTCTAGATGACTTCAAGAATACAAAATATCTTATGATATACATAACTCAAATATAAAACCACCACTTAACATCACATTCTAAAAAAAATTCGGAAGAGTTTCCTTTGTATTTTCAACATTTCATAAATTTAAAACCTGTTATAACTTGAAAATCATATAATATACTTCCATAACATATATTAAAACCTCATACCTCGTAAACCCAAGTACCCAACTACTAAAATATATATTAATTCGTAGAACCAGTACTTAACCATCTCGACCAACGCTAGTTAAGTCAAGTAACCAATCCTCGAATCAAAAGAATACTATAAATTATATATAAGAATTAAAATGAAAACAACATATACATCATTTCCACTTATATCATTGTTATACACCTCTATTAGTTCCAACCAGAGATACCACACTTCGTATATATATACACCACACCTTCACACTACTCATATGTTGAACTCAAAGTTCAAACCTCAGCCCCGTGTTGCCCTTTCAAATTCAAAAATTCCAGAATTTCATTCGCAAATGGCGACCAAACTGTTATCCACAACTTGGGGAACCATGCAAGGCAAGGCGGGATTTACTAAAATATCTAGAGATGATTTTATAGGGCCCTTATATGACAGATCGAAGTTTCAGGTGAAAGTGAAGGTTCGGACTCTAGTCTCGGCCTACGTCTCCCTCTCGGTAGCTTCAACTCTAGGCGAGGAATTCGAAGAAAGGGACTTTGCCTACGATGTGTATTGTATGCTTGTCATTTTTGATTAGGCGACCTCTCTGCCTGAGGGAACTAGCAATAGAAATAGAAGTGGGGGTTGGACATCTGAGTCAACAACTTCTTTATTCATATGAGTTCCAACAACTCCTTAACTAATATAAAAGGAACATAACTAGTTCTATTATCTTAACAAGATTTTAGTACTGGACTGCTAACTATATGATTGTGTGACTGAATTAAGTTGTTATTAATTGGCAATGTTTGCAATCTGCTTAACAGTACGTACGTTAGTTCATTCTATAGGCAATTCGTTTTTATTACAATCCATAAATAGTTTTCCCGTAGTCCAAAACCAATAGTAAGCTTATTAACCAATCTATGCAAATTAATGAATAAAAATGCATAGCATTCTTCTTTTAAATGATCTAATAGACTAATACATAATGGGTAGAAGTTTTACCTCAAGAGAATCAGAAGCCAACTCCCCCAAGAGAATCAGAAGCCAACTCCACTACTACAAATCAATGTATGAAATAGTAACCTGAAACGGATAAATGTACAAAGTGTTACTCAATTTCTATTTTCATTACAAGCAAAAACAAAGATAGGGTCATATATTAACTGTGAATTGATCTAGGACCAAAGGGATAACAGAATCTTGACAAGCTCCTCAATAACCCATGCTCTTGTTGTTGAACTTATTATTAGAGAAATGAATATTAAACTGGTAGGTCTATCCACAAAGTTTGAAGACAATGCACGTAACATAATAGCAGCAATTAAAATTGGTAGAATCCTATACATAGTAGCTCCTTAAAACAAGATTGTGACATCATTGGGAGCACCGAATGAGGAATAAATAACTCTTAAAAAGGAAGGATCTCTGATTTCAAGATCTATAGGCCATGAGGGTGTTATAAAAGTTATGTTGGTAATGTTTTGGCTGCGTACAATGATGGGTCCTTCACTAACTTGTTTATGACAGAGTTAAGATGTTAGCCATTCTTAAAGGCTCAAAACAGCAACCATGATGCAGACAAATTATCTGGTGGTGCAGTCGTGCAGACTGACTTGTTGCAAGCTAAACGGTGTAAAGGCACACAAATTAATCAGGTGATCAACACACTTGACGGTTTTGAAATCACTCATATCTACAGACAAGCTAACAACCTAACATGGTGGCTGATGCACTAACATATATACATGCTCGAGCGAGGACAACCTAATGGTGTTTGCATCTCCTTTCTCAAATGAAATTGTAATTCGTCTTAGAAATTATGCCTAAGGCATAATGTATATTTTAGATAAACTTAATAAACCAAACTTGCGTTTTGCAAAAAAATAAATAAAGAAACAAGCAACAGACTGGAAAATAGTGCTCAAACTCAATATATCACAACTCAAAATAAGGTTGTTTAGAAAATAGCATTACTTGAAATTTATAGGGGAAAAGACTCCAACCCAGTCCTCATTAGATGCATTACAGTATTCAAGTTCCACATTTACCCACCTTGTATTTTCACCCTGCAAGCAATATATACAAGCAAAACCAAATACTAGTTTAACAATTTTGTATAATCCAATGGTGAAAAGAAAACAGAATAACTATCTTTACCTTGGAGCCAAGAACACGCGGTGATGCTTTAATAGAAGCAGAGTCCTGAAGCAAGAAAGTTGCTTTATGGATTGCTATTTTAGACAAAGGTTGTTCTCCACCACCTTCATTGCGATCATGAGAAGCAGCAACTTGAAACAGAACATAATAAGAATCAAGAATAAAAAATAGTATTATTAGTAACTTAAACTTGAATAAATACAAGCTCTCCATCTCTTTGTAATAAACTGAACAAGAGACGAGCAATAATAAGTGGGAGAAGTTCTATCACAGAGAAGCTGGCATCGCTTTATCCTTCTTACCTTCTTAAAAGAAAGTGCAAATCCTTCCCCTTTTTTCTTCTGTCTGTGGGTCGAAGCTCTGTCAAAGAACCTATTTTGATTCAATCAACAACCGATTCACTTACAGGAGTTAATATACCCATCAAAATTCGTGGGTTGGCAATCTCGCGTGGGAGAGGGTAGGAGTAGCCTTTTCTTATTTTCTTCGTCGGTTTGCAATCACCAACACCAATTATCTCCAACAACATCAACAACAAAACATATCGTCGAAATATCAGCGATATATCAACAAATATCGTCGATATTTGCACTGGTATTTATCCAAATTAGTATCGCGACATTTATTTATCTTTCTATGAAATCTTGATATATATCGCGATATTTTGTACTATGGTACCAGCCACCTAGGAGTAGTAATGATGGCAATGATCTTTTGAGTTATGTTATAAGTCAAAATTTTGACAAAAGTTCGCATGGTAAGTATAATAATAGCTTAAGGGGTCGTTTGGCAATAAGTAAAAATAATTATGTTTTTAATCAATTCTAACACAAATAGTTTTTAGATAAGCATTTATGGAAGAAATGATAGCAAACAATCAAATGCAAATCAATTATTGATTTAATAGGTAAACCAAAAATGGAAAGAGAAATTATCAAAAACCAAAAATAATAAAAATATGGCAACTCATTTCAAAAGGAAAGCTCCATAATTTTTGTTTCTCATTCTTTAAGTTTTTTTTTTTTTTAATGGATTATCTCATTTTGAGAATGAGATAATGGTTTCTAAAATTTTTTACCAAACAATTTTTTTTATATCCAAAATCAATTATGGAATTCGTAATACAATTAATATTTGTCATATAATGGATTATCATAATGATTGCCAAACGTCCCCTAACAGTATGATGGTAAAAAAACCGTTAACTCATGATGAAGAGTATATAGAAACCGGAGAAGAGTTGGAAGAAGGAAAGGAAGAAGATGGAGGAAAAGAGGAAATGATTAGTTGGACACTATTCGGTTATGACAACTTCCTTTTTATTTATTTATTTATTAAGTGTCTATGTTTTCTAAATTTCCTTAACCCCCTTTTGTTTTGATCCGTTATTATAAATGGGATCCCATTATAAATTTCCTTAAGGTGTAGGAGCCTTGCAATTACACCCGGGCAGAGAAGATAATCCGATCTCTAGAATATATATTTTCTATGAAGGTAGGGCCGCTTATAATGCTCTGTAATAAAACCATGGAATGGAAGGGAGAAATAGATAAGCAATTCGACTTTACAATGTTTTCAAGTTTTTATGTCAAGAGTTTCATTGCAATGTTATTGTTGTAACAAATTTGACCAAAAAAATTGTCCACACAAAAGTTAACATCTACTACTTGAGAAATTTATTCCATGACATTTGATTTAGTAAGGTCTTGCTCCAATGTAGTTCCCTGGGGGATAATACTCACATGTGATGAAAGTATCACCATTGTTACAAATTATTTGTGCACAACCAACGTGCTCAGTGGTGAGCCATACAACTTGTGTATAATGTGTGCACTCTTTGCCTGAACAAGTATTGTTCTCATAATTGTACCATTTCTTCTCATTCACCCAAGCATCAACGACATTCTTAGCACTCCAACCAAGACCTTGTCCCCAAAGTAGGTTCTCTCCAAAACCATAGCCAGGGGAATGAATTAGTTTGCAATCTTGACGTCTCTCATTTGAATAAACTCTGGCATACCTGGCTAATAAGGGTTCATATTCAAGAGGGGGTACACCAACTATTTCTCTAGCACTGTTGTGACCGTCCATGACTTGGATTATGAACTCAGTTCTATTGAGGTTGGCATGGCTAGTTTGTAATAAGCAAAAGCAAGATAGAAATATTGATAATGAGACGATGTGTAGGAATTGAGAATATGAAGCCATTTTTCGAGATTTCCTGTATGTCCTTTTTCTTGTGTTTTCGCTTTGAGGTAGTCAGGGTGCATTTTTATACCATTTCAGAAATTTGTCTTAGTTTACAAGTAAGTGAAGGCGGCTAATGATCCTGATAGTCTGATACTATACATGGAATGTCATTTGATTGTTTATAGAACAAATACCAAATTATTGTTGACTCGAAGTCAATTTTCTCATCCTTCACTCCAGCAAATTGAATATCTAGCTACCTTAATGCTTGTCTCCCTAATTTGTACTTAAAAATGAAATGAATTTCATTTCCCTCCCTCACTTAATATTAGATGGTAACTAATAACTTAATGAACACCATAAATCAGAGTGTTAATTTAATTCTATGATCTTTTGATTCAAGAACTTTTCTTTATTCTCAACTTCTTATGCACTTAAGTAACATTTGGGACTGATTTCTTATCCTTAAGATGCTTGAATTCAAGAATAATGTAAGTACCCTCCGTTCTCAAACATATCACTACAGCACACTTGTCCACACCCCAGGTCGTATATTCACAACTCGTACCACGCCACCAATACGTAACAATGACCCAGACTCAGGTCGTCCCAAATATCAAACACTGCCATATATGGAAGAAAATGATCTACTGTGATCCTGAAGCTCAGTCAACGCACCAATCAAGGAGACATTTACTTTGTAACATCAGAAGTAATGGCGAATCATCAAAATAGCACAAAATATGGATCTACACTTGATAACGGCCTAGAGCAAATAAGGAAAGTCAGCTCAAACGTCTATAAGTAGAGATAGATGAACTACGCAAGGCTTTTTTCAAGTTTACCCAAGGAACTTGATACGTAGGCAACTCTTATCTCAAGCAAGAGTGTAACCATTCCCTATCAACCTCAACATCAGGTCGTAGATACAAATCCACACCTCTATATTGGCGCCATCTGCCGGTTTGTTTCTTTGAGAAAACACCCACACTATTTTCTCAAGCCCACAAAGCTGGTTAGAAAACCACCATGGAAGCACAACTACAAGCTCTAGTAGATCAAGTCAAGTTCCTCAATGAGTCATTCACTACGCTCCAGCAAGAGAACCAAGCTATGCGTGAGTAAACCACTTCCAACACTAACAACGTGAATCCAGACGCCATCGACAACAATGCGGTCACAACCCTCACAACAACCACTAATCAAAGCCTCAATGACCTCACCCACCGACTAGACAAAACAAAGGAAAAAGCCAACGCAACCCAGATTGTTTAGAAGATGCTCCAGTCATACAAGGCATCACCATTCACCACAGAAGTCAGGGACAAGCAGTCTTCCACTGATTTTATCCAACCAAAGTTCCCATTGTACGTCGGTAGCTCGTGTCCAGGCCAGCACATAGCTCGTTTCAACCAAATCCTAGCACTTTACAGCACTCCAGGCTATGACAACCTAAAGTGCAAACTCTTTCCAACCAGCTTGAAGGACGGAGCATTAGACTGGTTCTACACGCTCACTCTTGATTCAATCAACAACTTCGACAAGCTGGCCGAGATGTTCGCAGCAGAGTTCGTCCACAATAGAAAGAAACAAGCTAACCTAGACTATTTGTTCCAACTGAATCAAGCACATGGCGAAACTATTTGCGTTTTCCTAGGACGGTTCAAAAAGGAACTCCTATCAATGGAGCCAGGCCTTAAGGACAGCTTTGCAATTTCTACATTCACCAATGCCCTTGATAATCGTAAAAATAATAGAATCCTAAATATTAATGTTAACAACACTAACACGTAATCCTACCGTTCTTACGTTTAAATCAATTCTTCTTACTCTCAAAACATATCATGCAATATAATGAGTAAGGATTCGTTCCACTCTTAACTCTCTAGACTTAAATCGAATTCAACTAATCAAACCCAAAAGGAACAATGGTGAGAGTAATGATTTAATGTGAAATTTCTATACTTCCATTCTCAATACAAGAACAATAATAACAATAAGACATAATTAAATTAAACTGAAATTAAAAATAATTTAGAACTAAGATTGTGAATAACTAATTATGAATTTAAGACAACTAAATCTAAATAAGAATTTAAGCAATAATCTAAATTGAAATGAAGAACTAATACTTTATTCAAAAAACTAAAATATGATTCTAAACTAACTAATTGAATGAATGTAAAAAAACTAGATCTAGATCTAAAAACTAATCTAGATCTATCTTTTTCTAACCCTAAACTCCATTAACATTAGCTTCCTAACCTAACTGCCATTAACAAAGAGTCAAGCTTTTGTTTTTATACTTTCAGATCCAAAAATCGTGCATGGGCTTGGAGCCATGTTTTGGGCCGGAAAATCGGGCCCAAAACCCAATTTCTTTAGTCTAAAATGGGCTCTTCAGTTGCAGTTGGCTTCGACAGATGTTTCGTCCACTTCTGCTCCTCTGATTGGGCCAAGGATTAGACCATTGGAAATCTCTTTCCGAGCCGGTCGTTTTGACATAAGATACTCCCAATTCTGAGGTCTGAGTCCAAAGATACGGCCTTCGGAAGTTCTGCTGACTTGTGCACTATTTCTGCCCGTGTTAACTTTTCAGCTTTTGACCGAGCTTTACAAGGCTTTGTCTCCTTGAATCTTGGCCTTTATTCACAGAACTCCTTAGCAACCGACCTTTGCTCTTTTATCTCACTAAAGTGGCACATTTCTGCACATAATAGACTTTGAAGCCTGAAATGCATAAAAACACGTAATCAGTATTAACTCTTAATTATTACTCACATAATTGGTCTAAAAATATGATTGTTAAGGGGTTAAAACTATAGTTTTGGGCTCTTATCAGCCTTCCTAGATGACTTTGACCTAGTAGGGTCACTTATGCACAACAAGCCAGGATGCCTAGATGACCTATACCACAGAGTCGACAAGTACATGAAATACGAAGAATGGATGGCCCATCACAAAGGCAAAGAAGTCCTCGCAGTAAGCGACAAGCGGGGACCCAAAGAAAGCAACTAGTACTAAGGCAACAACAACAAGGGCATCAACTCCAACAAGCCCTCGTATACCAAAAGAGAATTCTCCAACTTCTCCAGGACGCCAAGCCAAATCCTGAAGAAGATATATACAACACCTTATTTCAAGCCAAACATCAACAAGGTGATATCAATACCAAGACGTCCATACTGCCACTTTCACAAACTCCACCACCATATATGACACCGATGAATGTTGGAGCCTCAAGCACTACCTCAAAGACTTAGTTGAAGAGGGAAACCTGAAAGAGTTCCTACCAAAAGGCGACCTCAGGCATAAACTGAATGCCAACCGCAACAGAAGCAGGAGTCGTAGCCATAAACAGCCTGCTCACAGAAGGAGCAGAAGCAGAACAACCCGATGATCTAAATCCACAGGTCGGTCAAGACACAACAAGAGACAGCACTTCTCCGATCATGACAAGAAAAAGGTAATCCACATGATTACAAACACCTCCAACAACGAGACCTCAGGTCGTGAAAAGCGCAGGCGCGTAGGAGCATTGCAATAAATATACCACCTCTCCCACAAAGCTGAAGTGATCACTCTTACCAGCTCTTAAGCTACCACCGCCATAACATTCACCGAGGAAGATCTTGACAAGGTGTGCCTACCCCATAATGATGCTTTGGTAGTGCACGTCAAAATTAACGGATAGACAATCAAACGGGTCCTAATCGATCCAGGCAGCTCCTGCGACATCCTCTTCAACCAAACCTACAAGGAGATGCACCTGCCAGACTTGGTGATGATAGAGTCAAATGCACCACTCTACGAGTTCAATGGAGACCGCACAGATGCCATTAGAGACGTCATCCTACCAGTCTCCATTGGAGAAAAAGAGGACATGGTCAAGACCTCAACACACTTCAGTGTGATTGATGTCAAGTCGTCATACATGGCCATCTCAGGACCCAGGTGGATTCACAAGATCCAAGAAGTTCCATCAACCTTACACCAAGTCCTGCGGTTCCCCGAACCCCGAGGCATCATGGAGCTCAGAAGCAACCAACTAGAAGCTCATCGATGCAATCAAGTCAGCGCAACACCCAAGGACAAAGCTCAGGTGGTACAGACAAAAAACATCCCAAAACACAAGATCCTCAACCTTCTAGCCCTCCAGCATCAGCAACAAACAAGCTCAAGGAAAAACAAGCACAAATAGAACCTGGAGAGAAAGTCAATTTGGGCACAAATGATGACCCGAAATATGTTTATGTAGGGGTTGATTTAGACCCCAAGCTCAAGGAGTAACTTGTCAATTTTCTATCTCTCAATAAAGATGTTTTTGCTTGGTCGTATATCGATATGCCAGGAATTGACCTTTAGGTCGCTTACCACAAATTAAATGTAGATCCAATTATAAAGACTATCAAACAACGACCTAGGAAACTAGCACTCAAATTTCAAAAAGCCATCAATGAAGAGATAGAAAAGCTCAAAAATGTTGGATTCATCAGAGAGGTCGAGTACTCGACCTGGTTAGCTAACATTGTAACTGTTCCTAAGAAAAATGGCCAGGTAGGAATCTTCATATACTTCACCAACATCAACAAGCATTGCCCAAAGGATAGTTTCCCCCCCACCCAGGATTGACATACTGGTAGATCAAACTTGCGGACATGAACTTCTATCATTTATGGACGCATATAGCGGATACAATCAGATACTATTTGCAGAAGAAAACCAGGAAAAAATGTCCTTCATAACCGAGCAAGGAACGTTCTGCTACAATGTCCTACCATTCGGCTTGAAGAATGCTGGTGCGACCTACAAGAGACTTGTCACCAAAATGTTAAAATACTTGCTGGGTGACACCATGGAAGTCTACATAGATAACATGGTAGTCAAAAGTGCAAAGGCTGGAGATCACATTTCTCACCTGCAAGAAGCCTTCGAAAGATTACGCCAAAACAAGATGAAGCTCAACCCAGCAAAGTGTGTATTTAGGGTAGCCTCAGGGAAATTCTTGGGATACCTCATTTCACAAAGACGCATTGGAGCAAACCCAGAACAAATACGAGCTCTCCTTGAAATGCCAAAACCAACTTCCAAACAACAAATTCACAAGCTATCTGACATGGTTTCAGCCCTCAACAGATTCATCTCACGTGCATCTGACAAATGCAGACCATTCCTACAAATACTAAAGAAGGGCGCAACATTCACATGGACAAATGAATGCCACGAAGCTTTCAAGGACCTGAAGGCTTACCTATCAACTCCGCCCGTCCTGTCCAAACCAAATGAAGGAGAAACACTGGGTTTTACCTTGCGACTACTGACTTTGCCATAAGCTCGGTCCTCTTTCACGAAAGCAAGGGAATAAAAAAACCATTATATTTCACCAGCAAGACATTGGCAGATTTAGAAAAGCATTACTCTCCAATTGAGAAAACAATGTTATCTTTGTTATACTCTACTCGCAAATTTCGACCTTATTTCCAGGCTCACAACATCAAGGTCATAACAGATGTACCCATCAAGCAGGTTTTGAGTTCTAACAACAAAATAGCCCGCATGGCCAAATGAGCTGAAGAACTCGGAGAACAACACATCAAATTTTTTCCCCATAACATCTCGTAAAGGTCAAGTCGTTTGCTGATTTCCTTGCTGACTTTCCCATCGAAGATGTCAACTGGGAATCCGAGCCCATTACTTCACTCTATCAACCAACCACCCCAGACACATAGCACCTCTACATAGATGGAGCGAGCAACAACAATAGTAGTGGACTGGGGGCTGTGTTAACTTCACCAGAAGGAACCCAGCTACAAAAGTCAATCAAGATTGATTTCGTAACATCCAACAACGAAGGGGAATATGAAGCATTAATCACAGGCCTCCGCATGGCACAACAACTACAAGTCTGAAAGCTCAAAGCTTACAGTGACTCACAACTAATCGTCAAACAGATCACCAAAGAGTATGTGATAAACGGAGCAAACCTAGCCAAGTACGCCCAGGTCGTTAATGATATCATCAGCTCGTTCACAATATTCTCCTTGGAACATATTCCTCGAGAAGATAATAGACATGCAGACAGCCTGGCTTTTTTGGCCTCGAAAACCCAAGATGCATGTCCCAGCACAGTCTACATTGACATCCTAGAGAGGCCGGAAAGCGTCAACAGCCTCACGGAGTTCCAGCCCTCAACCGAAGAAAAAGTCACTCAATCTTGGATAGGCCCATTCTTGAAATTTATCTTACATGGCGAGCTCCCATCATAACCAAGGAATGCTCGTGCCATACAATTTTGAGCTCCCAGATACACCGTGGTCAATGGACAATTGTTCGCAAATCCATAGGAGGACCCCACCTAAGGTGCATAACTCCACGAGAAGGCCAACTCATCTTCGACGAAATTCACAAAGGCGAATGTGGCAACCATGCAGGAGCAAGATCTCTGGCTCACAAAGCAATCGCCCAAGGGTATTATTGGTCAGGCATGCACATCGAGGCAAAGAAGTATGTTCTCAAATGCCACTAATGTCAAACATTTGGCCACAACCACCTAAGTCCAACATGGGAGTTGATCAACATTGCCAGCCCGTGGCCTTTTCATATGTGGGGACTAGACATCATGGGACCATTTATCATACAAAAGAAAACAAGACTCAAATACATCCTTGCAGCCACAGATTACTTCACCAAATGGGTGGAGGCAATCCCACTTGTTCAAGTCAAGAAAGTCAACATCATCAACTTCATATGGACCAATATCATCACAAGATTTGGTCTACCCCACACCCTCATCATGGACAACGAAACCCAATTTGCTGGCACACAAGTCAAGGCATTCCTACAAAAATGGTGCATCACTCAAGCATTTTCTACACCTAGATATGCAAAAGCAATTGCCAAGCAGATGCCACAAACAAATCCATCAAAGAAAATCTCCAAAAGAAGTTGGAAAGCAAGAAAAGCCAATGGCCAGAACAACTCGAGAACATTTTATGGGCATACAAAATAACAGGCAGAGCCAGTACCAACGAGTCTCCTTTCACACTTTGCTTCGGAACAGAAGCAGTCATACCATCAAAACTTACAATCACAACCACACGTTTTGACATCGTGGAATCAAGAGAAAATAACAACATCTTAGTTAAAGAAGTCGACCTCCTAGAGGAGCGAAGGGAAACAGTTGTAATATCCTTAGCTCAATACCACCAAACAATCCAATGATCTTACAACAAGAAGGTCGTCCTAAGATCTTTCCAAGCTGGTGACCTAGTCCTCAAAAAGACCTTAGCACCAGCCAAGCTTGACCCGACTTGGGAAGGCCCATCCATAGTTCACAGAGTTGTTGGAAATGGAGCTTACTGGATCAAAACTCAGCTCGGTGATATGCTTCTCTGACCTTGGAATACAACTCTAGTCAAGCATTTTTACTAATAATATGTCTCCAGATGTATCAATCAAATGAATAAAATTTCATCAGCATTTCGCGTATAAGTATTATCTTTGCATTACATGAATACCACACATCTTACACTCGCTACCCGATCTGGGAAATCAAAGTAACCGACCTAGCACCAACGCCAGGGTTAAGCACGACTCAACTATAATTATCACACAATGGTTAATTATCAATCAAATTCAATCCACGGTCCCCCCAAAAGGACCACAAATCAACTTAACACCAACACCAGGGTATTAAACATGATTCAATTGTAATTGCCATGCAAAGGCTAATTATCAGTTAAATACAATCCAAGGTACCCCCAAAAGGACCACATGTCAACTTAAAGCCTTTTAAAGAGTTAAGTTTGACTCAACTATAATTACCACCCAAAGGCTAATTATCAATCAACAGTCAATAAGAAGTTCCATCAAAAGAAACCACTCAATCAATACACACACCTAAGGACACGAAGCAACCTAGGTGCCAACTACGCGCATCTATCAGGTCGTACACAAACACCTACGACCTACAAGAATTAGACGACCTACCAAGGTACGACAGGGCATCGAATCTACTACTATGCAGCACAGGTCGTCAAATAACAAAACAAAAAGCTGGAGGAACAATCACATTCATACAAAATTCAAGGACAATCTAAATTCAAAACAAGTAAGTAATTTAAATATTTTTACTTATTACAAATTCGGTTAGATGCTAGAGGCCCCCAGGTTATCTTGGGAAAACGACTTCAGCATCCCTATAAAAAATAGAAGTATCAGTATCAACAACAAAAGAGAATATAGTTCAAAAAACTTCATCCAACATCAAATCAAATTACAAGAAGAACAAGATCAGTTGACACAAGGAAGATTATCCACATTCAAGGGGTCCAGTTGGCAGCCATTTTCACCAACAGGGTCACTAGTCGGATCACCACTTGCATTCAAAGACGGTGGCATGATCTTGATTGAAAGCGGCAACAGGAGCAAACACCGTGTCGGTTGGTAGATCAGATTGTCTACTAGCATCTACAACAACACTTTCTATAGTTACTGTTGCATCCCCACTTTCAACAGACCTTTTGAGGGTTTTGTACTTACGTTCTAGTTCCAAATAATCATCCACCAGAATGTAGACATCCCCACTCTCTACCAGATCGACCAGGTCGTTGTATTCATTCTGAGCTTTTTCAGTAATGGCTTGCGATTGTTTGCTCTCAGCAATCTAATGTGCTACCTCCACCCTTAAAGCATCAAGAGACAGCTGCAATAAGGCCACCTTCCCAGCCAAATCCCCGACCTGATCCCTCAGCCCCACCACTGTAGCATGTTCAACCTCTTGCACAGCCAACAACTTGTCATAAGCCTCGGCAACTTCTAGCTCCTTCTTGTATAGGTCGGAGATAGTTTCCATCTTTCTCAGCTTCTTGTACATTGCCAGAATCTGACAAACCATCAAAATAAGTCAGGAGTCAACATCACAAAGCATAAAACAAAAACTTAGATCGAAAGGACATTTACAAAGCACAACGAGCGATCCATGTCTTTCAGGTTCGCCTCAAAGTCCTTCCCAAACTCCAGCTAATGCCTATCTCTATCCAGGGCAATACTCTCCAGTAGCCCATACACAACTAGTGAAGACTTGAAACTACAGTCCCTATTCTTCACCAGCCACGTTAACCCACTCACGGGGTCATAATAGGTGACCGTTCTATCCAGAATGTCAGAATCACCAGGCTTGTCACCTGGGATAGCACTCCCAGACCCCTTACACTTTTGGGCAGTTGGCTTAATCTCACTAGCCTACTTCTTGCCCCTAGAATCAGCCACCCCCACATCCACCGCCAGCTCCTTCAAGTTCATCCTTTTCAAAGGAGCCCAACCTGATAAAGAACGACCTTCCACTACAACAGGTCGTTCCTCAGACTCAGTTCGGGCCCTCTTCTCCCCATCAGACTCATCGACCTCAACTCACCTCTTCAGTTGAGGCCTACGAAAGGGAGCGAGAGCATCACCACTTCCCCCAGCACTCCCACCTCCACGACCAGCCCTATCACTTTCACCCCCCTTAGGTCGTCTAGACACAGGATGGCTACCAGAGCCTCCTCCAGCTGTTCTCACTCCAGAAACAAGTACCCGCCTTTGATCCTCTCTTTCCATCTCAGTATCCGAGCTAGAATAAGAGATGTCAAAGACTAGCTTTCGGCCTTTTTCTTCTGCTCAGCTTTCTTCAAGTTTAGCACCACCTCATCTTTTGAAGTAGTGTGCAACCTCCTCTAACAAGGACGCTTTTTCTTCCCAACTCAGCCTCGTAAACTTTTCTATAGCCCCGGTACTCGTACGCCCATGAATAACAATCTCTGCAAAAACAAAATAAAGTGGTCAGAATGTTCAAAATATCAACTACCATACATACACTACGACCTATAACATAACGACCTACCATCCCACTTTATAGTACGATTATCCAACTCCCAGTCAGAAGGACTGTAATTACCCACAACCAGTAAAGGCATATGCCTCAATCCTCCTTACTCACACCCACAATCACAGCAGATTTCCCTTTCACCACCTGCAAGCTGAAATTCATAGCAGACGATCTTTTCACAGAAAAATGTTCAAGCACAACTGATAAACAGATGTTGTAACCCCTCTCATTCAACAAATCCAACACATGAAAAACCCTCCAACTATTTCCCACGAACTGACAAGGAGCTTTTCCACAAAAGTTCAAAACCTTTGCAGTCAGACGGGAGAACGACAACCTCATCCCATCCTTCAATTGACTATAACAAACCGCAACACCCCTATCCCGAGGAACGTAATCCAATCCAAACGCATTCCTCTCTCCACCCAGGTTGTATACAGTCAGATCGGAGTCCACCCAACCAAACTCCTCCCTCAAAGCAGCAGTACAATCTAACGACCTGGGTACCGCCTCCTCAACCATCGTCTCCAGTAAGGAAGACGATGACACCTCACCTCCACTACGAGCCCTAACATCATCATCTTCATCACTCAGAGTTCTCTCTCCACTGATCTAACTCAACTTCTCCACTCAAACTATCACTAGTAATCGACATTACAAAAGCAAAAAGGAACCAAAAGATCAAATTTTTTAGATTGAAAGAGATACACCTAAAGACGAAAAGTCGAAAAGATTTTGCTTTTCTTTTTTCTCTGCTTTTTTTTTCTTTTTTGTTGATATAGTGAAGAAATGAAAGACCGCCAGACCCTAAACCTTTCAGCTGCACAAACCTCAAAAAAGGCAAAACGTTTTGCCTTTCTCACAAAACACTATCATAATCTCGCCCACAAACTGCCGCGATTTGGGCCCATGGGTCAGATCCAACAGTTCCGGCACATTTTCCAAACTTCTTCAAACAAAACCAGCTGTGTGACACGTGTTGAAAGCTTTATTTTATTTTTTCTTTTCACACCATAGCTGTCCAAAAAATAAATAAAATAAAGGGGGATGTACGTGTAAGTACTCTTCGTTCTCAAACATATCACTACAACACACGTGTCCACACCCCAGGTAGTATATTCATAGCTCGTACCACGCCACCAGGACGTACAGGTCGTCCTAAATATCAAACACTGCCATATATGGAAGCAAATGATCTATTGCGATCCTGAAGCTCAGTCAACACACCAATTAAGGAGACATTTACTTTGTAACATCAGAAGTAATGACGAATCATCATGATAGCACAAAATATGGATCTACACTTGACAACGGCCTGGAACAAATAAGGAAAGTCAGCTCAAACATCTATAAGTAGAGAGAGATGAACTACATAAGGCTTGATTCAAGTTTACCCAAAAAACTTGATACGTAGGCAACTCTTATCCCAAACAAGAGTGCAACAATTCCTATCAACCTCAACATCAGGTCGTAGATACAAATCCACACCTTTACAAATAATATTGTGTACAATGGCAGCCAGAAAATGTGCAGAAGATTTGTGGGGATTGGATGGCTATACAAAACTAGAGTATAATCTCACTTTCGTTATGAATTTCAACGTCCATGCTTTATGGTATGTGTTTAGAATGCCTTGTGTTAAGTTTCAGAGCTTTGACAAACTTGATCATATATGAGTTAAATATCAAAACATTATGTTATTGTTTTTTCTTTGCATCATTGGCCATCATAATTATGGGAAACTTTACACCACAACATTCGTTTTTCTTTTTTATTACCATTTGGCTTAAATGGATATAACTATTTTTTGGGTCTAAGATGAATTAGTTCGGACTTCAGACACATCAAATTATTAGAGTTATGATAAATAATCATTGCCAACAACACTATTACCAAAATTTCAACATCAAGTTGTGCCAAAAATTCCAAAGAATAACCCAAATTTGTTTGAACCGGCCATAAATTCTTGCACAAAATCTTGGCAAATTTTGAAATTAAAGGTGTAGACTCGTTTACATTTTTTATCAGGTAAAATAATGACAAATCGATTTACGTTGATTATGCGCCCCATCGACAACCCACAGAGTGGCCAAAGAACTATGACGTAGTGAGCACACACCTTAAGCGTTAAGGTTGAAAGGTGAAAAACTCAAAAAAAAAAGCTAAACTATAGAAAGGAGAACACATATTAATACAGGTTAAGAACTATGTGATGCACGTGATTAAAAACCTGATTGGAGAGAACTATATGGTTCCAGTTTTCAGGATAGCAGCAGCATTCAAATTGTTGAATGTTGAAACCCGCTAAAAAAATTGAGTGATAGCTAGGGCATATGAAAGTACTAACTTCAAGTTTTAGACAAATATAATTAATTAACGAAAGCAGTCGGAGATGTAGCCCAAAACTTGCTCATGACGTGGACTTCGTCCTGCTGTTACGGCTTGGTTAATCAGGGTTCGAATCCTTGCATCTCTATTTTATTTATTTACTAGATTTTGGACCCGGGCATACGCCCGGGATCTATTAAATATTTTGTGTGCTGAAAAGGCTTTATAAAATGTCTCACACAAATTTTCGAATCAGAATATATTTTTATTGAAAATAAATCGAAATATGTTAATGAGCAGCGATTATGGTGCATAAGTACTTAGAAATTAAGAGATCAAATTGAGATAGCATCTTCACTTTATGGTTTAGAATATTAATCCATAATTTTCAAATAAAATTATCTTAAACTCGATCTAGCTTGTATAATAGTTTTTTAGATTTATGGTGATTTAGCAGCAAATTTTGAATCAAAATATATTTTTATTGAAAATAAACCGAAATCGTTAATGAGCAGCGATTATGGTGCATAAGTACTTGGAAACTAAGGGATCAAATTGAGATAGCCGAAAGCAAATGATTATGGTGTATAAGTACTTGGAAACTAAGGGATCAAATTGAGATAGCCTCTTCACTTTGTGGTTTAGGATATTAATCCGTAATTTTCAAATAGAATTATCTTTTTCGATCTAGCTTGTATAATAGTTTTATTAGATTTATGGTGATTTAACGGTAAATCATCACCGCTTTTTTTTTACGTACTAATGTGTACAAATCACTAAAATAGATTGATTGTTTCCATATCCTCAAAGAATACACCACTCTCACTTGAAAAGATTTATCACATGAACGTGTCCTTTTAACGGGTGCCGTTATATTAAATTATTCTAAAAAATATTAGCAACTATGCATAGCTATGAGATATGAAAATTATATTAATTACTCAATTAAATTTCTTGCACCATTCTTTATAAAAAAGGAAGCATCAAACTTTGATAAAACTCATCGACTTCTTTTCATTGTTAGTTTTAACGGTAGAAGTTTGATTGAAGTTTTTGAGAATGTCCAATTTGGTGAAGATAATATTTAAGCTACTTGAATAGCAAGGCATTCCCAATCACAATAAAAAGAAGTATGATAAACATTACTTTAAAATGCAAAACTATATTTGTCGAGACATTTATTCCCCTACATATAATACAAATATATTTTAGGGTTATTAGTTGAATGCATTTGCATCAAGTTTATGATTTTTCATTAATTATTCTTTGAGGTTAGTTTAATATAGTACGTTGCATCCAGTTTCCAAATTCCCATTAATTATTCTTTGAGGTTAGTTCAATGCAGTCGCATCAAGTTTCCGATTTCCCATCAATTATTATTTAAGGTTAGTTCAGTGCAATTGCATCCATTTTATGATATCACGTTACTTATTCATTAAGGTTAATTCAGTACAGTTGCATCCAGTTTTTTATGTTTCGTTAATTAGTATTTGAGATTAGTTTATTGAATTTGCATCCAGGTTCTAATCTCTCGTTAATTAATCTTTGAGGTTAGTTCAATACATCTGCATCCAATTTCTGATTTCATGTTAATTGTTTTTCTAGGTTAGTTCGATAGTTTACAATTTCTATATAGTTTGCATACATGTAAGAGTCTGTTTTTTTAAACTCACTTTCATTTTGGGTTTCTAATTACTCGTAATTACTCATGTGAGAAGGCTAAAAACCGACATTTATGCTTTTAGGTCAGTGGCGATGCAGGTTACATTCGACTTTCGATTTTCAGTTAACTATTTTTTTGAGGATATTTCAATGCATTTGCATCCAATTTCTGATTTCCCATTAATTAATATCTTATTTTAGTTTAATGCAATTGCATCTAGTTTTTGGTTTTTTGTTAATTATTCTTTGAGGTTAGTTCAATGCAGTTGCATCCAATTTCCGAATTTATGTTAATTGTTCTTTGAGGTTAGTTCAATACATTTGTATCAAGTTTTCGATTTCCGTTAATTATTTTTGAGGTTAGTTCAATGCGGTTACATCACATTTATAATTTCCCAATAATTATTCATTTAGGTTAGTTAGGTGTAGTTTCTTCCATTTTCAATGTTTAGTTAATTAGTTTTTGAGATTAGTTCATTGCATTTGGATCTAGTTTTCGATTTCCGTCAATAACTCTTTAAGGTTAGTTCAATACATATGCATCTAGTCTACGATTATTTATGCTTTGAAGTTAGTTCGATGCAATTATATCCGGTTTGATTTCCGTTAATTATTTTTGAGATTATTTCAATGCATTTGCATTTAGTTTCGATTTCCCACCAATTATTCTATGAGGTTAGTTTAATGCGGTTGCATTGGTTTTTATTTTATGTTAATTATTTTTGAGTTTAGTTCAATGTATTTGCATTCGGTTTCGATTTCTCGACCTATTAATTATTATCGAGGTTTGTTTGATGTATTTGCATACCGTTTCCGATTTCTCATTAAATATTTTTCAAGGATTTGTATACAATTTCTAATTTCCCTTTAGTTATTATCGGCGTTAGTTTAATGCAATTGCACCCAGTTTTCAATTTCTAGTTAATTACTTTTTAGTTTAGTTTATTGCATTTGCATAAAATTTCCAATTTCCGTTAATTACTCTTTGAGCTCGGTTATGCATTTGAATCAATTTCCAATTCGATTTCCTTTTAATTATCCAATGTGGTGTATAATACCAAGATCCATTAAGTGTCCTTTGCAAACATGACATAAAAAGTCAATTATGTTTGATTTACTATGTGGGATCATTGAAGATTACCGGTTTGATTTCCCATTAATTATTCTTTAAATTATGCATGACTTACTATGTAGAATCTTCAAAGATTATCTACTTAACGGGTGTTGTTATATTAATTATTTTGAAAAATATTTGTAAATATACAAAACTTTTATATATTAATATTATCGTTTTCAACCAAATTTCTTATTGAAAACCTTATTCTCCATAAAAAAAAATAACTCATGTACCTTTAATAAAACCCTTCAACTTCATTTTGTTGTTTAATAATAGAAGTTTGATTGAAGTTTTGTGAGATTGCCTAATAAGGTGAAGTTTATATATATTGTAGCTACTTGAATAGCAAAGAGTTCCCAATCATACGGGAAGAGATAAGATAAACATCATTTTAAATGCAAAACTATACTTTACGAGACATTCCCACAATATATAACCCAACTATTTTTGAGGTTAGTTTAATGTATTTGTATCCGGTTTCTGATTTTCAGTTATTTATATTTTGAGGTTAGTTCAATCTGATTACATCCAATTTCCAATTCGTTATTTTTTTTTTTTGAGAAATTCAATCTTTTTGCATCGATTTTCGTTAATTATTCTTTTGATTAGTTCAATACATTTGCATCTAATTTCCAATTCCCTGTTAATTATTCTTTGAGGTCGGGTTCAATACATTTGCATTGATTTTCCATTAATTATTACGTGAGATTAGTTTAATGCATTTGCATCCAGTTTTCGAAATTTTTATTATTTGATAAAGTTACATTTGCATCTAGTTTCGATTTCTCATTAATTATTGTTTGAGATTAGTTCAATGAATTTGCATCCAGTTTCCTATTTACCATTAATTATTTCTTGAGGTTAGTTCAATGCATTTGCAACCAGTTTATTTTTTGAGATTAGTTTGCATTTCCATCCGGTTTCCGATTTCCCATTAATTATTTTTAATATTAGTTCCACATTTGCATCATGTTTCCAATTAATAATTAATTTTTCTTTGATGTTAATTCAATGCAATTGCATCCGGTTTCGATTTTCTATTAATTTAATCTTTGAGGGTTAGCTCAATGCATTTGCATCCGATTTCGATTTGCCGACAATTATTTTTACATTAGTTTGATGTATTTGCATCTAAGTTTTGATTTTCCGTTAATTATTCTTTGAGGTTAGTTTAATACGGTTGTATCCATATATATTCCAATTTTCTATTAATTACTTTTTAAGATTAGTTTAATGTTTGCATTTGCATTGATTCGATTTTCCGTTAAATACTATTTGAGGTTAGTTCGATACATTGCATCCAGTTTTAGGTTCTCCATTAATTGTTTTTACGTTAGTTTCATTCAAGATATATATATTTTAAAATATTTGTCATTATTGCTTTGCGTTTTTTTTTTTTTTTTTTTTTTTTTTTTTTTTTTTTTTTTCTATTATATATTTTGTGATGTTATTTTTTGTATAATTGTTTTTAACTATGTTTTGAGGTCATGTTAAGGATATAGAAAAATCGGTGTTTTATCATAGACACTAAAATTGTATGATTTGTAGTAAGGAATTAGTTTATACAAATTACATATTTTTAGCAATTTTTTTATTTGATCAAATATATAAGAATTGGAACACTAAAAAGTGTTTGATTGAATAGAAAATTACTTTTACAAATCACCCTTTTTTTAGCAATTTTTAAAAATATTTGTCATTATTGCTTTGCCGTTATTTTTTTTTTTTTTCATTTTCTATTATATATTTTGTGATGTTATTTTTTGCATAATTGTTTTTAACTATGTTTTGAGGCGTGTTAAGAATATATTTGAAATAAGTGGTGTTTTATCATTAGACACTAAAATTGTATGATTTGTAATAAGGAATTTTACAAATTACCTATTTTTTTTATTTGATCAAATATATAAGAATTAGAACACTAAAAGTGTTTGATTAATAAGCCCAAAAACCTACATTTTTTTTATTTGATCAAATATGTAACGTGGACTTCCAAATATAATAATTAGAAAATGTTACGGCTCTCCTAAGAGGTTTAATCAGGAAAAGATTATCATATTATATCCTTGAAAAAATCTCTATTTTATAGGGAGAGAAAATTTATTTCTCTGTTTTTTATTAGTAGATTTATTTATTTTTTATTATTATTATTTTTTTTTTTGTTCTCAACAAATCTTCAGTATTCCCTAATGGGCTATGGCTCAATCCTAAGAGTACTAACAAACCTCTAGTCTGCATATTGATGGACAACCTTCCCAACTTTGTCATTATGCGTGTATTGTTAACTTGCTCAAGTTTTTAAATGTAGGAGATTTTTGTTAGGTGAAGGTGTTAACTTGCTCAAGTTTTTAAATGTAGGAGATTTTTGTTAGGTGAAGGTATTCTGATATGGCCCGTATTAATCAATAGTCAGTCAGGACTCAGGTATAATCCGAAGTAAGCGACAAGAGGAACGGCTGGGTTGCTTGATGTTGACGAATGAAATCAGTGGCATATCCATAACATGTGCACCTTTAGAGCACCATCTAGAACTCTTGATTAGATTAAGAAACAAATTTATTGTGAATGGGGCAACATGATAGCCGCCTTTATTGCATCTCACACAATTTACACCAAAGAATGCATGCTCATCAAAGATTTATCCAATACCATAGTCAAGAAGTATATAGGCATACATAACCACAGCTTAAAATGGCAAACAAGCAATCTAGTCTAGTTAATTACATTAGACAAAATCTTTGGAACAAAGCAAAAATGCTCTTTAAGAGGGGTTCGAATCAATTTTCAAGTCATCTCTATCCGATCAAAAGCAGAATACCAAACATGGCTATATTTACACTTATCAAGTCCATTATTTTCTTATCTCTATCAGTAACATTTTTCAGTTCGACATGCCTTGCCAGTGCAGCTCTTAACAAAACCGAGATGATCAAAGAGATGCTAGAGGGCCACAACAGTGCTAGAAAAGACTGCAAATTAATTCACTACCTAGGCTACGGCTTTTGTGAAAATTTGTTCTGGGGACAAGGAAAAAAATGGAGTCCCATCCCATGGATGCCGTTATTGCTTGGGTGGATGAGAAGAAATGGTACAATTATGGTACCAATACTTGTTCAGGCAAAGAATGTACACATTATACACAAATTGTTTGGAGCACGACTGAACGTGTTGGGTGCGCAAAGATAATTTGCGACAGTGGCGACTCATATATTACATTGGTGTAAGGCCTTATTGAACAACATTGGAAATCCTTTTTTGTTCTTCTTTCGTTGCAGACGTCTACTGAAACTATGAAATTGGGCCTTAGAAGGCCCAAATGTATGGGCTGGGCCCAGTGCATTTTATTCACGATACCGAACAATTGTAAACACTGAAAAACATGATGTCCCAGTGCCAATGTTTTGAAAACCAAACCAGTAATCAAACCGATTTTTTGTTAAAATGGTTCAACCAGGTTCAACTATGGTTCGACTCGGTCAGACCGATTAATGTTTATTTAGCAATTTTTTTAATAATTACAATAATAAAATGAATAAATACATATTTTAATTCAATATTAATTGGTATTATATATCAAAATAAATTTCTTATACAAGAAATACATAGTTGGTTTGGAGTTTGGATTATCTTGTTTAGGTGTTAGGTTCAACTCCCCACATTATCAATTTTTCAAAAAAAAAAACAAAAAAAAAAATTATATAAGGGTGATCCGGTTTAAAGCTGAACCGGTTCAACCGGTTCGTCGGTTCAACCGAGAGTCCAACTATAAACTCAAGTTTTAACTAAACCGAACCGAAAATTTACGGTTCGGTCGAACTCCGGTTCAACCACCAGTCCGGTCCGGTTTTCTAAACACTGCCCAGTGCATCCCTGCTTCTTATTAAAACTTAGAAAATAGAAATGTTAATCTTATCTTCGTCTAGCAGTCAAGCTTATGAAACTTTATTCTCAAGAAACACATGCAACAGCCTTTACTAGTTAAAATTGTTTTCATAGAAATGACTTGTCAGTTATTGTTCGTGTTTTAAATATATTTGCGTGTGCATCTTTAGTAATTAAGTTGTTCCCTGAAGAGAAACCTAAAATACTTTAACCGGAAAATGATTTCATTGGAACTGTATATATACACAAGTAAACTATCTATACTAGTATTCTGGGCACGCTCGATGAGGGTGAAACCTATTCTGACACGTGCGATGTACTTGTTGTTTTTCACATTTATTTTATGCTATCTATCCTATCTGAAACCGAAATCAATCATTACAAATTTTAAATTCCAAAATTCAAATTTGAATCGATCATTACAAATTTTAATTCCGTCCTAATTTGTTGCTCTAGATGTAAGGAGGTCTCACTAACCATAATTAGCAATTCGGCGAATTATTTGCGAATTATTCGTTTAATTCGAAAAACGTTTAAAAATGTCATATTTTTCAATGATACGGAATAATTAATTAATTCGGCAAAAAATCATTAATTCGCGAATTATTCGTATTGTCACTATAAGTTTGCTGAGTATGTTGTCAAATTTTATCGTATTTTTTTATTTTTAGTTTCGTATTATGCTTGAATTACTTATGAACCCGAACTTTTGCCGTTTCCGTTTTTTTTAATTCGAATTAAAGAAAAGAATTCTTATTGAAACTCGAATTTTATTAGAATATTTTCCACATCGAATTTTTGCCGTATTACGAATTGCTAACTATTTACTAACCCACTAATGTAGACTAAATATGTTAAATTTGTCGGGATAAAAAAAAAATAATAATAAAAAAAAAGTAATTTCTGAAAATTTGTCTGGAATTTCTGATGAAATTGTTGAAATTTTGGATGGCATAGGTTGTAATAATAGTGTGAAATTCGAATTGAAAAAACGAATTCTTATCGAAACTCAAATTTTATTAGAATATTTTCCACATCAAATTTTTGCCGTATTACGAATTGCTAACTATGCTACTAACCCACTAATGTAGACTAAATATGTTAAATTTGTTGGGATAAAAAAATAATAATAATAAAAAAAAAAAAAGAGTAATTTCTGAAAATTTGTCTGGAATTTTTGATGAAATTGTTGAAAATTTGGATGGCATAGGTTGTAATAATAGTGTGAAAATTTGTCCGGAATTTCAAAATTTCGGATGGCATGGGATATGAAAACTGGAAAAACGAAAAAACAAACTATGAATTCTACTGTAACTGGGGCGCGTTCTTTAAAGGAGAGAAGAAGAGATATTCAAGTTTACCCTGGATGCTCTTTCCAGTAGACACTGACAAATACCACTTATGCCGCCTACCTGAAGAATTGATTCATACCTGATGAACATTTCTTTCGTTTGTAATTTACACAAAAGCTTCCAAGAACCAGACTTCACCCCACCCTTCCTTCGTATTGTACCTGATAGCCTCTGCATCACTTTCTTTTTGCTTTATGTGCGATGCTTCCCCAGAGCGTTCATGATCCTGACGAAGATTATGAATGAACTAACCATAAGATGCAACAAATTTGCAACTATCGGTGTATAGGACCCAAGCAGTTCAGAGATGTCATTACCTTTAGAGCTTCCATTTGATTTTATTACTCACCACCTGTTCAGGGATTTGAACCAGTGTCAATTGTTTCTCTTTGCAATTCAAGCAAGCCCCTCGGCTATGGTTCACTGTTCACCTGTTGAAAATGGATACCTGAATGTACAAGGTTTCCACATATATTGCTGTAGCTAAAGCTGCTCCTTGATTGTCTTGGAGTTCTTGACTTTCATTTTGCGGGAGCCATTGTTTTAGTAGGTTTGGCTCCTGCGTTTGACTAGACATATATCATTGCATTGTTTCAGGCAAATCAACAGTCCAAACACTCCGAGAAGGTACCCTGGAGTGCCACATCCATGTCCATGTCTCCCATTCAAAGATATTCACCTTGGAATAAGAAGACAAAAAACAAATCTCCTCAGAATGGAAGAAATTAATTTTTATATGAAATGTATACGACTGCGCAATCGTGATTCATAAAAGAAAGCCAACGTTTTGAATGCACATCTCAAATGTCTTACTTACGGTGTGCCAAGAGACTACAGATATCTTGACCAATGCAAGTCAAATAAATTGAAAGCTATTAAGAAGATCTCTTTGTGGAAGCGAAGATGAACTGTTTAGACCTTTAGTTCTCTGCATCTAACTTGAAAGGGTCTTTGCAACTGTCAGGTTGAGATTATGCAATTCTGCCACGTTAAGATTTTCATTTAGTTGCCAATTCATGTGGCTTGTACGTTACTCCAGTTCTTCAGTCATCATCAGTGGCGGAGCTAGGAAAGTAAGTGAGGGTGAGCCAGCCAAACAAAAACCAAGCATACAAAAAAAATAAAAATAAAAAAACATATATTATATATACTAATATATTAGAAAAAAAAAAATCAAATCTAAACAAATACTTGTTCATAGTTGTCCTCGGCGGCCTTCTTTTTCGTCATCCTTCTTCATCTTCTGGAAGCGTTCTAAGATCAATTCAGTATCAATGTTATCAAAAACTTCTTTTTCAATGTATGTTATTAAACAATCATTCAACCGCTCATTAGCCATCCGATTCTTGTGAGACGATTCTTTATGATATTCATAGCAGAAAATGCCCTCTCTACGATGGCGAGTAAGCAGGTAAAATCAGTAGCCAACCAACTTAATCAACAAATAAACAAGTGGGTACACAATGTCTTTCTTCGTCTCAACCATTTTTGGCTAGGCCGCTAATTCCATTTACTTCACCAAACTTAGTATCGAACGCACATCAATGATATAATTCTCAAGCTAATCCGCTAATTCCATCCGATCTATCTCGAAAAATCATCGGGATAAAGTCGAAAGCAAAAGCGGATCAACTTTTGCTTATCAAAAGCAACAAACGATTCACTAGGATCAAGATACGCATATACAAACAAGTAATTTGTGTTTGCTTCATTAAACCCGTCGTTTAACTCTTGAATTTGCAAATCAATACGTTGATAGAATAATCCAACACGATAGTAATGTAAATTGGTGTTTCCTTCGCTCTTCGTCGAGACCTCCCCCTCGAGCCATATACCTCTCTTCCATATTTGGAACAACTACATCATGTTTGACACATAGTGAAGAAACTTGATCAAGAGACTATCCCACCCATCATCTCTCATCACTGTAAAGCGTACCTTTGTTATTTTAACAAGAGCCATAGCATTGACAATGTCTTGGTCTTCACGTTGCAAAGCCTTTGACAAATCATTGTTAATTCCTAGTATCGCTTTCATCAAATGCAAATTGAAGATAAATTCAAAAGATCTGACTGAATCTAATAATCCGTAAGCCTCGACTCTTTGTTCCGAAGCTTGAACCATTTTCCGCTACATTATCGAAAGCACATCAACCATGAACCATAAGTGGTTATCATGCCAAGAAGTGTATAATAGTGTGAGCCCCATCGAAAGTGTCACCGGATCGTTTAAGACTAGTCTCTTGATTCAACCCTTTGCCACTTGAAATTTCTCCACTTTGTAACGCAGCAACAACTTTAGCCTTCATTGCATCGTAAGAACATATCCCGTCGCTACATGATGCTCCAACAGTATTTACCACATTAGAGAATACTAAAAAGGTTAGCGATTGACTCATGGTTCTTTGCAGCTGCGCTACAAGGGCTAACCAAGGCGATGGGCAAAACAATGAACATAAAATGCGGACTCATTCTCCTTTATTACAAGTGCTTTTAGGCCATTCAAATCACCTTGCATATTCTTTGGCCCCATCATACCCTTGTCCACGCAGCCTAGATATGCTCAACCCATGCTTGGAGAACAACTCATTGATTGCCTTTTTAAGTGTTAATGCACTAGTTTCCTTAACATGCACAACTCCAAAAATCTCTCAATCACTTAACCTTTCTTATCGACATAGCGCAAAAAATAAGCGCCATTTGCTCCTTAATTGATATATCACGTGCTTCATCAACTAAAATAGCAAACAATGAATTTCCATAATCTTTTAGAATAGCATTTGTAGTTTCCACAAAGAAATTTAATTTACAATATCTTTTTGGATATCGGCGATGTCAATTTCCGATTTTAGAAGCATTATCAAGAACTTTCTTAATGACTTCGTTATGATCTTTTCGAAACCGTATAAGTTCAAGAAAATTACCTTTATTGATCGACTCATCTGATTCATCATGACCACGAAAAAGCTAAACCTTGTCTCAAAAGAAACCTAATGCAATCGGTGATTGCGGTTAGGTGTATTCGATAATCCCTTCGAACTTGGTCGATTGTGCGTGAAGAAATGTCTCGATATGTTGCTCTTGATTTAACAAAGCTTGTGCTGCTATATAAGCAATATTATGAGCACTATTTGGTCCTCCAACGTGCTCCTTTAATTTGGTTTTTCTTTCCCAATTAGTAAACCCCCGTGAGAAAAAAACATCCCCACCTCCTTGTGCCCCTTATTAGGTTTAAAGAGATAACAATATAGACAAAATCACGGCATCCTCGTGAATACTATATTCCAACCAACTAAACTCCTCATACCACTCTTCCCGAAAGCGCCGGATTCTCTTGCCTCTTGTTCTTGGAGGAAAAGCATGATTAGGCCGGCAAAAGGACCCCTAAGCAAATATGCTCTTCTCAATCGAAGTCTTGATCATTAGGATGATAATGTGAAATCTTTTTTCTCAGTCGGGTGGTCTCCCGAAGACTAGACAAGTCAAGTTCTTCACGATTTTTTCACGATGAACCCGCTTTGGCGTGGGTTGTTCAACACCACCATCCTCAATTTCTTGGTGACGGCTTTTTGAGGAGGATCCTACTTCAACACCGGCAAATGATTTGTTTTATTAGGTGGTTGAGTAGGTTGAGTAGGCAACGACTTTCCTTTGATCAAATATTTTAACATATCTGTTTAAATAATTAAAATAAACCATTAATCAACTGAATTGAAATTGCACTAATTAAAATAAACTACCAATGTTATTGTGATATTCAAAAAATAAAATTAAATAAAAATATGTGGTTTAATAAATTCACAAAAAGAATACAAAAAAAAAAAAAAACATGATTTAGGAATCAATTTAATATGAAAAGACAAAAAATAAGATAGAAAATTTAATAATATTAGACTTACCTATAAAACTTTAGAAATTATAGATAGCTAATTAGAATAAAAGAAAGAAAGGTGAAACTATGGAAAAGTGGGATATCTGTGGGTTTTGCTCAAATTTTTGATAAAGAGTCAAACTGGTTTGTTTCGTTGCTTGGTTTCGGTTTTTGTTTGGTTTCGGTTTGTGTGTCTGCTTTTTATTATGTCTTTTGTCGGTTATGGGGTATGGGTTTTTAGTTAGACTTCGAAGCCAACACTGTTAAGTGTTTACCCAATTACTTTAGTACTTTATAACTTTAGTACTTTACTTTATATAGACACGTGGTTATACTGTTCACTTAGTACTTTCCTTTATACAGACACACGGTTATATTGTTTACTGTTGGAGTTTTTTTCGGATATGGTTTTTTGGTTTTTGCGAAGATGTGAATAGTAAAAAAAAAATTGTTTGCGAAAGTTGAGGGTGAGCCAGGGCGTACCCTGGGCCCCCTGGCTCCGCCACTGGTCATCATCTGCATTGTAACACAGTCAAAAGAAAGTATCGGACGTTTTGCAAGTTGGACCAAGTATCCAACTACTTACTGATACAGCAGAAAGAGTCAAGTTGTTCCTCTGGAAAGCTGTCACAAACAGTCTTCCCACAAGGGAGAACTTGAGGAATAGGACTTACTAACTCCGCAACTTGCTTGCATGCGCTGCAATAACCAGGTGGAATCTACTTCTCATGCACTTTTCCATTGCAATATGCTACGACAGATTTGGTATGCTTCTAAACTTTTCATTATAACAGACCACTGGAACCAAACTGATTCAATCAGTACTATTATTAGTACTATTTGCTCTAACCTACAAGATAAAACCATTTTAAAGAACACTATAAATAATTTCGCCACTACTATGTTTTCCATTTGGATTAGTAGAAATGACATTGTTCTCAACCAAAAACATACAAATGTTTTCAACATTATACATAGAGCTATAACTTTCATTACAAACAATGAAAAACTTTTCTCCAAAAATAACCATTTACACATGTGGCCACAAATAAACAACAATTGGCACTACCTCACCACAGATGCCTCTTGGGATTCTAACACAAACCAAGTAGGAATAGGTTTTTCCTTATGGAAAAACTTTGGTTACTATATTGGTGCAGGACACAGTAAAGACACGGCCTCTGACCCAGAAGAGGCAGAGGCACAAGCTATCCGAGGAGGACTAGACTTGACTAGGCGATTGGAGATCCGATGTCTCGCTGCTTTGATGGACTGCAAAAACTTAGCCGAAATTTTGCAACACAGGGGAACAAGTTTATCTTGAGGAGCTACCTCAGTAGCACATGATATTTATGCTTGTACTTCACTTTGAATGCCTGTACTTTTCACTTTATCCGTAGGGATTCTAATTTTGTTGCTCATGCTCTGGCTAGAAGGGGTAAGCGAGCTCCTCCTAGTTTGAATCTTGCTACGGCAAGATCTCTGATTCAGATATGTGTGGATGATGTAAACTCTGTAGGAAGCTCTTCCTAAATTTCGGAAGTGCCTTCCGTTTATATATATAGTCCTTCTCTAAAAAGTAGTTACTTAAGTTAACTTAAAATAAGTACATAGGTAAAATTTCACCTATAAAATGAATTCAAACTTTTTTTTGTGTGGTTATGAAGCACTCACCATAAAGATCATCTCCACAAAATTTCATCTCATTTGGAAACCTCTAACATAGATAAAAATTGTTGTAATATTTAAGAATAAATCTAACGGTCTAGAAATTTGCAATAATTTTTGTCAATGTTGGAGGTTTCCAAATGAGTTGAAATTTTATGGAGATGATCTTTATAGTGAGTATATCATATCCACAAAACATTGAGGTTAAATTCATTTTCTAGGTAAAATTTTACCAATGTACTTATTTTAAGTTAACTTAAGTAGCTACTTTTTAGAGAATTATATATATATATATACTTAAGTTAACTTAAAATAAGTATGTAAGTAAAACTTCACCTAGAAAATGAATTGAACCCTAATTGTTTGTGGATATGATATACTCAACATTAAGATCATCTCCACAAAATTTCAGCTCATTTGGAAACCTCTAACATTGGCAAAAAATGATTGCAAAAACTCGACATTTCTGGACCATTAGATTTTTTTTAAAAGATAACAACAATTTTTATCTATGTTAGAAGTTTCCAAATGAGTTGAAGTTTTGTGGAGATTATCTTTATGATGAGTGTTTCATAACCACAAAAAATTAGGGTTGAATTTATTTTGTAGGTGAAGTTTTACTTACGTACTTATTTTAGAAGCAACCTTCTAGGGGAATTGTTGTTAGACATACTTTCTTGGTTGCCTATTAAATATCTTCTACGCTTCAGGTGCATCAGCAAATCTTGGCTACGTTTACTTACTACTGACCTCCATTTCGCCAAATTGCACCTGGACTATTCACTTGTAACCAACACCAACCCTGGTATACTTGCAGTGGAGTCAAACAACACTGACACAAAGATCAAATTTCACTTTGCATTAGATTTTACAGCATGTGATAATTTAATACACTTTGAAGTACCATTTTGTCTAGATACTAAGTCCTACATTGTTAAGAGTATATATACATTTCAATACGTGAAAGAACAAAGTCCTTGGTTGAGTAGTTACCTAACAAAGTCCAACCAGCCGCCCAATGCCTAATGAAATGATGTAATTTTTTCCATGTTGTACTCTTCTATATTTCTCTATTTAATTCATTAATTTGTTTGTTTATTTTTTATACCAGAAATGACTTTGAATGGAGCCTCTGGTGTTCTCGATACAGTACTAGTAGATTCTTCATCTCCAATTGAAACCACAGAAAAAGTCATACAATTGTTAGAAGCGTCGTATGTAGGGATGTCGTTTAACAGTTTCGAGGAAGCAAAAAATTACTACAAAGATTACGATCGACAACAGGGATTTGAGACACGTGTCAGGAGTGCAGATAAAAGACAATCACATGTGGAGGTACCTTCTAGTTGTCGCTTGGTATGTTCATGTGAGGGGATCCATAACAAGAAAGAAGATGTGTCTAGTGGAGTGTCAGGAACATCAAGAAACACTTCGACCATTAGGTGTGCCTATAAAGCAAGAATGAGATTGGGAAAGAAAAAAATGGAAAATATATACAAAGTAACATTGGTTGAAAACAACCATAGCCATGGCCTGGTTTCTCCTTGCAAGAGGGGTTCAATGAGAGCGAATAAATCTATGCCAGAAGCAGCAAAGAACTTGACAGAGATTTTTAATGATGAGGGGTTTACCAGTGGGAAAAGTTGCATCAATTTTCCCTAGGTGATGCAATTGGGCTTACTTCAAAGATGGGTCAAAACTATTTTGCCACAAGAAAGAAACCAAAAGAAAATGATGTGACAGCTGTACTTGATTACTTTAAGCAAAAGAGCGTAGAAAATCCTCAATTCTACTACGTTGTTCAACTGGATCCTAATGCCACTGCAGTTAATTTTTTTTTGGATAGAAGGAGGTTCTCGGGTTCAGTACGAGTACTTTGGAGATGTTGTATCTTTCGATACTACTTACCGAACTAATATTTATAAAATGCCTTTTGCCCCTTTTACTGGTGTCAACCACCATTTGCAATCCATTCAATTTGGTTGTTCATTATTGCTTGATGAAACTGAGGAAACATTTGTGTGGTTATTTCAGACATGACTTGTTGCTATGGGTGGTCTCCCTCTAACTTCGATTCTCACTGATCAAGATAGGGCGATGACTGCAGGGATTGCTAAGGTATTCCCTTCTACATGACATCGTCATTGTTTTTGGTATGTTTCTAATAAATTTTCAGAGAAGTTGGGCCATGTCTACCATAAAAACAACACTTTTGCTACAGAGTTGAGCTCCATTCTTAAATCCTATAGGATAGATGATTTTGAAAGCAAGTGGCCTGCACTGATGTCAAAGTATAGTTTGGTGGAGCATAGTTGGTTGAAGGAAATGTATGAGTTAAGAAGAAATTAGGTTCGAGTTTATGACTAATTAGACACCTTCTTTGCTTGAATGAACACATTGGACGAAGTGAATCAATGAACTCTTATTATGATAACTTTGTTAGTTCGATGACTACTCTCATGCAGTTTGTCCATAGTAACGAAAGATGTTTGGGATTGATTGCCAAGCATGAAAGAGACTTTGATTACAACACTGAACATAAATGTCGCAATGTGGGTAGAAATGAATTCCTTTTGAAGCATGCTAGCAAAGTGTACACAGTTAATGTTTTTAATAAATTTAAGTCTCAGGTGGAAAAAGCAAGAAACCACTATAAAGTTGTTGAAGAGCAGATTGACAACAATGGAACTGGAATTTATTTCTTGAAATCAAGAAGCCTCATAATACCAAGAAAGCCTGGTGGCTGAGTGTGAATTTAAGTATTTCAAGTTTATAGGTATACATTGCGCTCATCTTTTGAAGATTTTTCTGCGGTATGACGTTGAAGAGATTCCAGCTCATTTTATTTTGAGAGGTGGACGCAAAAGGCAAACACTTACAGGGTCGTGTTTGATGGTGGATTAATGACTAGTCATGGAAACCAAGAGGCTTTAAGAGTTTCCCATTGCATTAAGGTTGCTACTCAGTTGGCATATGATGCAGCAACTAATGTTGAGAGTTACGCATTTTTCATAGAGAAAATGAGTGAATTGTCAATCGGAGTTGCCAAGTGCAAGAAAACTCTCACTGAAGGACCTACTAAAGAAGGAGCTATTAAAGAGGTGGCTTCAACTAATGAGAAGCGCAAAGTTGATGTAGAGGAGGTAATTTATCATCACTTGCTTTTACTGTGATTAAATTTATTTTTAAGTTTAATTAACCCCTTAACCTTTGATTCACATGTTTTAATTTTTAACCCCAATATTTCTTAAACAAAAGGGAGAAATAAGAGAATAAAGTTTAGCAGGGAGATAGCCCAAGAAGAAAATAATGGAAGGTTCTGTAAATCATACCAAAAGATTGCAAAACACGACTCAAGAAATTGTCCATAGAAGATTAAAAATGTAAGAACATGTATTATAGTAAATTTAATTTTGCATACCTTTTTTTCCAATTTTAACATGTCTTTTACTTGTAGGCTACTTCTAACAAGCAACACGATTAATTAGGAGTGGGAAGAGATAATGCTAAATTTGATAGCGGTTGTGCTGAAATTTGATAGCAGGTGTGCTGAATGGTTTTTTGCATGGAGAGGATGCTGAGCAATAAGAAACGACTTATGCCTTCAAAGAACTACTGTTATTGATTTATTTATTATTGTATTCTTTTAGGTGCTGAATCATTCAATCTTTTTTTCTATTCCTTTTGTTATTGGGAAACAATGTGGTAGCTATTAATGGAATTCGTAATTTTGGTAGACAAAATATGGTAATTGTTCCTCACTGATGTACAAATAACTCTGACACGTTCCTTGTTGATGGAATTTGGAGTTTGAAATTTTGGCAAACAATGTGGTAGACAAACATCACTTGTACAGCTCTCATCGAATATATATGACGTTTTTTTGCCATATATAGAAGAATCACCCTTAATCACTCAAGCACACAAGGCTTTCTTGCCATGCTACTCTTTTCCCTCTCAAAATTTTAAGTATTAACACGCATGCATGCTTTTCTTTTTCCTCTCAAAAGCTGTTACGGCTGTTTTTTAAGTGTTATCCTTGTAGAAGACAATGAAATTGCAGCCATATACTAATTAAGAGTCAAATATCTTTACAGAGATGTCTAGATGAAAAAATAATGAATTAGTGAAACCATTGTTTTCTCAAATATTGATATCTAAACTAGATTTTTGGACCCGTTCACAAACGGGACCGTTTTTATATAATTTTTTTTTTCCATTTTATTATTATGTATCAAAAATCTTACTTCCAAACTATATTGAAACTCAGACAGTAAATTAATTGATCAAAGTTCCCATCGCCAATAATTTGTTAGACTAAAAGGCTATTTTTTGTATCAATGGGCAGTGTAGATCAGTTATGTAACTTAATATACACTTTACTAAGCATTGAACGGGTGCCGTTTTACTTAATTTATGTAAGGGAAGAAAAAATTAGTAAATACTTTTTATTGTAAAAAATGTGAAGTGAACAGGTTCCACTATAAAATCATTTCAACAGTTAAATTTTCAATTTAATGACTTTTCCAATTTGAATGTGTGTGTGAGAGAAAACCTTTATAATTTCCTCAGAAAAGTATAGACATAGATCCGTGAAATTTCCTATGAAAAGACTCGTATAAACATATTAACACATACAACACATTTATAATTTGCTTGTGGGTGTATAAGTAAGTTTTTTTGGTTTTGGATGCATTTAGTTACTACTCCCTTGGAACTGCCTGTGTTTTGGTACGTTCTGTTTTTGGCATGAAGACCCAATTATTTAGTCTCTATAACACCCCGTTTTTTTTATTTAATATTTTCCTAGTACAATAAATAATAATAAAAATAAAAATAATAAGAATAGATAAAATAAAATAAAAAGGATCAAGATTAGTGGGGATAGGAAAGGTAAAGAGATAAACATTCATTCCTGTTTTCGGGGGTTTTCAAAAAAAAAAGTGAAACATGATGTTCACCTTTTGAGTATGTTAGAGATTTGATTCTCTAATTTTACAAAGTGCGAATACAATGATTTTTCCTTACTCATGATATTCGTGTGCATAGTTTTGAGTAGAGATTTTGAACCAACCTAAGTCTAAGACAACTTACAACTTGGTTTTGCTCTTTTAGGAAACTAGTGAGTAAGTTTTAAGCTATGATTGAATTGATACTAACTACTTGGTTTCTTTTAATGCAAAAAATGAAAACTTTAAGTTACGTAAACATGCAACTAAAACAAAGATAAAAATTGACTTCTAGATAGGTATGGAGAGTTAGTTCTCCTCATGTGAAGATAACCTCTATTGTATGATTCTAGGTTCTTGCATCTTAATCTTCCTAGAACTCATAGACAAGTCCTAATAAAGATTAACTTGATCCCTAACACTATGACTCATCTCTAAGATCATATTGCTAGCATATAGAACAAAAGCAATGACTTATCTCTAAGATCATCACCTTGATTCCTAACTAGACTCTACACCAACTACCATTTTGGGATAGGATGTAGGTCTAGTTATTCTTCCTAAACAACTTACTAAAATCACATCACAAAGGTTATCCCTCACATGAGCATCATTAATCCCCCACAAAGGGATGGTTTTAGCTCATGATCCTAGGGAAAAAAAATGAAAGATGCAAAATAGATATGTATATGAGAAGAGAAAGAAGAAGAAGAATAATAGAAGAACTTACTTACATTAAGACGTTTAGATTTTATTTAGAACAAGAACACAAAGGTTTCTACCATTAAAACTATTACAAGCATTTTCATAAAAAAAACTAAAAAAAACTAAAACTAAAACTAACTAAGGAACTAAAAAAAAAAACAATGAATGATAAAGGAAAAGAAGTCAAGGGAATAAATGGAGTGCATCCCCCCTTGTTTTGTTTTTTCCTTCCTTTCTAGAATTCTCCCCCTTATCCCACGTGAAAACACACACGCACACATTTAATTCACTTTTATCCACCACATTAAAACAAAGTGACACCTTTTTTTTTTTTCACTATTAACACCTAATCTTATTAATTACATGCAAGGTGTCAATTTTGCACCAATAATTTGGCACTTTTGTCTTGACATGCTTCATGATTGATGACTCATCTCTTCTTGTGGGCCCAAAAGGTGGGTCCATGTGCTATGTCCATTGGTGGGTCCGGACGTCGATTTCTGTAATTTCTGGCCTAAGGTAGAGCTAGTCGTGTTGATCATCTGGGCAGCCTACTTGCTGAAATCGGAGTCCAGGTTATGAGCTTCAAAAGTTTACGCTTTCCTTTACATAGTCCCGTTCTGACTCGATTCTGTCATGTTTGAGTCCCCTGCTTTAATCCGTCTTTGTTTAGCTTCACATGGCTGATTTGGAAGAATTCATATATACATCGTTCCCCGTGCTTTAATGCAGGTTTAACCAATATTTTCATGTTTACTGTGAAGACCTATAAAAGTATGAAAATATACTCATTTTATGATTATTAAACACAAAATTAACCAAATTTATATGTCTCAATGGGGTTTAATATTACAGTTTTGGGTGCTTATCACACTACCCCCAAATAGCAAATTGCTTGTCCTCAAGCAAAGAAGAGACACTAAAACAGATAAGTGACCAAAAATGTGTAGTCATAACTAATTCTCGTTTCACTGAGTGTGGTTGCATTGACCATATGCAACAAGGCCTTAAACCACTAGGAATTTCCTAGTGGACGAGTTATAGCCTCGTGAGAGTTTTCCAGAGAAGATACTCACAAACTTTATTTATATTACAACGACTCAGTGACAAAAACTCGTTTCCTAAATTAATCTCAGATATCCATACATCTCCTTAGCAGGGAACAAGGATTGATTTCTTTGAAACTCAAGTTAATATGCATTCAATAATTAAAACATCTACATATGATCATGCATACAGTGAACTCTTCATTGAAATGTACAAGCAAGGCTCTTTATGGATCCTTTGGATATCGTCCCTAAATGGGTTCTCATAGGTATGTGTCGAAACATAAATTTGCTCATAATTTTTCCACTCGGGTTTTGCTAACTCCAGTGTGTAGTTGCACACGTTTCCTCATATCTCAATGACAGTCAAAGGAGCCGAGGTCAATCAATCACGTCTACTACTTATTATCACACCTTCCTACTCCTAATTGAGCTAGAGGTCTTTATTAGGTATTATGGGGCTTAGGTGATTGTGTAGAAGAAAATGGAAATGGATAATCAAAATTGACGAGTATGAGAGAATAGAGTCTTCAAGATATTTACACTAGAGAAATCATTGTTTTCTTTCCTGCTTCTAACTGAGTTTCCCAACCTTGCTCTTAAACCTCTGGATACTGATGATGATTTTTTTTTTTTTTAAGCAAGTAACTAACTTTTATTTGGGACAAGTCTTTCTTTTTATTTTTCTACATTTCATTCTATTTCTCATACTCCTCATTTGGGTAGGCTTAATTTATTTAGGGTTACTAGACGGGTAAGGGATTTTTGGTGAAAATGAAAGGTTCAGTAGATTGACTAGCGGTAAAAATTTTAACATGTATGAATTTTTGGCTATGTTGATCTAAAGATGGCCTAAGTTTTCACCTAGGGTTCGGATGGTGATCAAGTAAGTAGACGCGTGATTTTCTCTATTCGGAAAAACTACTCATCTATGTCATTACTCACATATCACACATATCGAGGCTTTTTGGTTAGATTCTCACAGGATTGATCATTTAAGTAACTAACCGTGGGTTCCAGAAACTTACTACTATGTACAATCGATGATACTTAGTGCATGAATGTTCATGAAAAGATGTATAAACTATTGCATACGTATTATCCTAAGTTTCTTAAAAACAAATCCTAATTCGGATACTAATGTGAGATTTCTAGACAATTTTCATCATTGAAAATGAAACAAGACTTTGTCACTAAGTACAATTATTAACAAGAAAATAAAAACTATATACATGCTACAATTTGTCTAATTTTTGCTATAGGTTTAAAGCACCCCCAAATAGAATGATGCTTAGTCCTCGAAGTATCAATAGATAAAGAATGAAATTACCTGAGAATCGTGAGCAAAATTATGGCTAGATTGCTGGAACACAAAGTTTGGATAACCTAATATATTATACATAAATAAACAAAGAAAAATAGTAGCACACGAAACATAACTATTTACAGTTAGATATATGTACAATGGCATGCTCAAATTTACCATCCAACAGGATGTGTTGGTCTGGCGTCCTCTAAAATGAAATGCATTTCCTTAGCATTGCGCCAAAAGATAATAGTCTGCCAAATTTTGCCCATTCTTTGTTTCCAGATTTGTTCAAATGTGTCATCATTTTTTCATCCTTTGGGTAACAACGACCATGCCTCAGGTACCGAGCGGGACGTTTCCATTGCCTAAACCTTAATGAATGAATGATTTTATTTGCTGGGCACATAGAATCTACCTTGACCCAGTCATGAAAAGTAGCTGAAAACTGTGGGAAATGTGTCATCATAATACGGCATGCAGTTACTGGTAACAGTATATACTAATCCTGAACAGTGCGAGCTCGTTTCAGATTGGAGATGACACAGTTTAAGATATCAAAGAATGTATGACCTTGAGCAAGTGCAATAAATATTATGTAGGCGGCATCATTGGCAGTAGAAAAATGCCAATCTCCCATGATGTTTAGTAGGATAAACAACATCGCATTCCCCACGTTCATTGTCATGCTTGCTAAGGGAATGGTGATATTTGGTCATCTACCAGGTCCAGGTCTTTCTTCTTTAATTGCAAGGCCATCACCGTATGTTTTGCGAAAAGTAGGCCATGAAAAGGAATGCGTAGAGTTTTGAAAGATGTATGGCCATGTTGATGCCGGCTCGCGATAGGGAAGATCTAAAGTTAGGGCAAGCATTGGCTCAGAAAAGATATGATGTGTTCCACCAACCTGGATTGTGAATCCGTCTAAGAAGAAGCCGTGCGCAACGTTGAATGTTGGTGTGTCCCCCATATTTGCATAAGAGTATGCAGCCAAACTTGGAGAATAAGTTTGGTCATGTTGAAGAACTAGGGAAAACCACCCAATGTTAGTTATGTAGTCACAGAAGAGATAACCATAAGTATTGGAATCCATCATAGACTGAAAGGATTGCTCATGAATGAGTTTCAGAGGTGTCATGTTGGATGAAGATGCCATGTTGGATGAATATGCCATGTTGGATGAAGTAAAGAAATGGGTAAGGATAAAGGCAAACTGGATGGATAAATGAGTATGGAAGAAAATAGACCCTCCTATAATGACATTAAAAATCACATGTTAAAATTTTTCTTGTCATAACGTGAATTATGACAATTCTACTAGGCATTTCTTACAAAAGAAGACACAAAGATAACAACAAAATTCATAATATGACGAAAAACGTAATGATATATTCGATTATTTATTTATTGACTTATTATTATTATTTTATTTTTATTCAGTCATAAATCATGGATTATTATGATGATTCTGGAAACGCATATCGTGCACCACACTGTTTAGTTCTTCAATTTGTTGGCTGAGCTGCATCTGAATGTCCCCTTGGCTGGCAGAGAGTGTAGTTTGATTCTCCATTAGGAGAGCGTGATTTTGCAAGGACTGAGAATGATTTTCCAAGATTTCCTCCTGTTCAACATCATGCATTGCTTGACGTTCTTGGAAATCCTTAAGAGTTTTAATGATTATTTCCTGACGAGCGTGTAGTTCCCACATGCCTTGATGAAGAAATTGAATGCCTTCCATGGGATTAAAAATGTTTAGCATGGCATGTTCATCAAAGAAATGTTCAGAGTTTGAACTTGGGTCGTTCTGTTCATCTGTCAGAGTATCAGGAGTCCAAAAACCAACGGAGTAGTTTGTATGGAGTACACTAATATTTGCTCTTTGAAGGGGTGTCTCTGGAGAAATTACTGGATAACCCCAACACATCATAATTTTCGTGACTAAAGTAAGTAGAGGTGCTAACCTTCTTGTTTTCCTTGTGATCGCGTTCCAGAGGTGTTGGATTAGACAAAAATCATCCCTTTGAGTCTGCAAAATCCAAAGTAGGTGAAGTTGAGGCTTTGTGACTTCTGATTGGTGTGATATACCTACCACATTGTGTCCCAACCAGTGGAGCACAACTCGTTGATTCTGTTTCAAAGAGCGTTGAAGAACAACGTGATGTCTATTTCCGACTTCGCCACGAGATACGGTAGCTCGTAGTAAAGTTTTGATGGAATCAAATGTTGACTCTGGAAAAAGGAACTCTTGGGTATTCATTGGAATTTAAAGTATGTCGGAGATAATTTCCCTAGTCAATTCAAATCGTTGTCCATAGGCATTGAAATAGAATTTTCTATTTTCAGGTCTGCTAAATTGGTAGAACATCAAAACCAATTCTCGGGAATAACCAGTTGTTGAATGATATAGAAGAGGCATCCATCCTCGACGTAAAATTTTTGTGTCAAAATAAGGAGAAAACCGGCCATCATCAAAAAAATTCAGGTAGTCTTTCTCAGGCATTATTTTTCTTGGGTGATCCATTTGGAAGTATTACGGAGGGAAGGATAGTGAAGAATGCTTGAAATGAGAATGGCTAGAAAGAAGGGATTTATAGCCTGATATACGTAAAATTGAATAATTTACCTACGAAATGAACGATGAAACTCAAAACGCAAGTGAAATTAAACTTAATTACACGTTGCTATCAAAAATTTCTATACTCTTAATTTTATCGAAATAGAGTGGAGTAAAAAGTTCGTTCCACTCTTAGTTCTTTAGCATTCAAGTTTCCTAGATTGACTAATCTATTCAAAGTCTAATGAGAGCAATGGTGGGAATTATACTATAATGTGAATTAAAACTAGACGTAATATAAAGATTATAACTTTATTAAATTTAACTAACAATAATTGAATTCTAAATTAATAACTAAGAATTGAATAAGCACAACTGAAATTAGATCTAACAATTTTAAATGACAAAATCGAAATGAAAAAGAAATAACTATTTTTCAATGAAGAACTATGATTCAAAGAATTAATCTAAAACAATGTATGAAGCTAATTAATTTAACTAATTTAATTCAAAAACTAGATCTACAAGCTATTTTAATGGCTACTTTTCTATCTAAGTTATCTAACTATATCTTTCTTAAGAGCTAAGTCTTGTTTTATGTAAAGGAGGATACCAGATCCACAATTTCGTGCATGGGCTGAGGAGCCATGTTTTGGGCCGGAAAATCGAGCCCAAAGCCCAATTTCTTCAGTCCACAAAGCCCGTTTCAGCTGGCTTTGACTTCAGTAGACTTTTCGTCCACTTTTACTCCTCTGATTGGGTCAAGGTTTGGACCATTGGAAAGCTCTTTCTGAGCGGTCGGTTTGACATAAGGTAGACCCAAATCTGAGGCTTGAGTTCAAAGATATGGTCTTTGGAAGTTCTGCTAACTTGTGCACTGTTTCTGCCCGTGTTGACTTTTCAGCTTTTGACCGGGCTTCATAAAAGCTTTGTCTCCTTGAACCTTGGCCTTTATCATAGAACTTCTTAGCAACCAACCCTTTGCTCCTTTATATCGCCAAAGTGGCACATTTCTGCACATAATTGAGTTCCATGCCTGAAATACATAAAAACACGTAATTAACTTTAACTCTTATTTATTACTCGCATAATTGGTCTAAAAGTAGTATTATTAAGGGGTTAAAACTACAGTTTTGGGCTCTTATCAAACCACCCCCAAATAGCAATTTGCTCGTCCTCAAGCAAATATGAGAAATTAGTATAAGTGACCAAAAATGGAGTTCTAACTAATCTCGTTTCGCAAAGTGCGATTGCATTGACCATATGCAACAAAGCCTTAAACTACTAGGAATTCCCTAGTGGACGAGTTATAGCCTCATGAGAGTTTTCTAGTGAAGGTACTCACAAACTTCATCTATACTACAACGACTCTGAAATAAAACTATTGTTTCCTTATCTATGTCTCAATTATCTATACATCTCACTAGCAATGAATACAGAATAATCAAGTCGGAACCTAATCTAATATATGCATAATAATCTATCATCTATGAATAAACATATTTACAATGAGTAATACTATGAGATGAACTAGCAGGTCCGTTTATGAAAACTCGGAATAGCGTCCTTAAGTAGGTCCTCACATAAATGTCAAGACAAAAACCACTCTGATTTTTCCGCTCAAGTTTCGCTACTCCAGTGTGCAGTGGGCACACTTTACCTTACAAACTCAATGACACACAAAGAAGCCGGAGTCGATCAAACACATCTGCCACTTACTATCACACTATCCTATTCCTAATTGAGCTAGAGGTCTTTATTAGGTCGTTGCAGGGATTAGGAGATGGTTTAAGAAGGAAGGAAATGGATATTCAAAGAGAACAAGTCTAAGATAATAGAGTCTTCATATTATGTAACTAGAGAAAACCTTATTTTTTACTTTTGCTTCTACACTTTGTTTCCATCCTTAGCCATTTTTTTTTTCTCTTTTTCTTTGGCTTTTGACTCCTTGATTCTATTTTTGGAGTTCTAACTTTTTTTTTTTTTTTTTTTTTTTTTTTTTTTTTAAATTTGGATGGAAACTTACTTTTCTCTTCTGAAGCGACTAACAAGTTCTTGATTTCAAAGGTTATTCTCTTTTCTATTCTTCATCTCTATTCTCAAACTTATTCAAAGAATTGGGTAGGTTAATTTTTTGTTTTGTTTTGTAACAGGGTAAAGGATTTGTGGTTTATGAAAGGCTAAAGAAAGGCTCAGAGGGGCGACTAGCGGAAAATAATTCATAGGTTAGAATTTCTGGCTATATCGATCCAAAGAGGGCCTAAATTCTCAGCTTAGGATATGGTATAGTGATCTAGCAAGTGGACGTGTGATTTCTCTATCCGATTTTACTGCTCCCTTGTGTCATTTCTCAAATGTGTCACTCATATAAGGCTTTAGGCTATATTCTCAAAGGATTTGTAGAATAAGTACTCTAGCCTAGATTTCAGAAACTTACTACCAACAATCATAGATACTCATGTAACATATTTATAGATAGATGCAAGGATTATTACCTACATATTAGCCTAAGTTTCTAAAAATTATTCTAATGCAAAAGCTATGTGAGACTTCTAGATTATTGAGAGCATAGAAGAAAAAAACAATACCAATGTTCATAAGTGTATAACATACTTTTTATTTATATTTTTAAAATTTTTGAATTTTTTAGCTAGAAAACAAGTGCATATTATATATATCTATATCCTAACAGATGTCTTAATTACACGTGTTTCTATGCCCCCACCCCAAACAAGAAGCATGCTTTGTCATCAAAGTATTTTAAATAAAGAGGGTAGGAAAATACCATTGAAATGCATGAAATTCCAGAACATTTGCAAAACAAGGTTATAACATACTAATATAGAAAAGAAAACTGACGCAACTCTATAAGAGTTCCACCCAGTATGGGGTTAATGAGAAATAGATTGCTTGAGACATAAGCAGACACTAACTGAAATAAAAACTTACCTGCACTCCCGTTTAAACATGGTCCTCCTCATTTCCTTCTTCAAAGAGATGAGGTTCTTTCGCATCCTGCCATGCCATGATAACTTGCCAAGCCCGACGCTGTGTGTCATCAACTTGTGCTAACCTTTCTAGTGTTACTATGTCTGATGGGGTGTAAGGAGCAACCAAATGAGGTTGCACCTGCCATCCCGGCCAAGTCATTACTCGAAATGAGCGAACCACCCAATTGGTGGGTCTCATGACTTCAACCCTTTTCCAATCCGTGAACTGGGTACATAATTCTGGTAGACAACTACGCAGGATGCGGCAAACCAAAACAGGCATAAGAAGATACTTATGGCGCATGCTTTGGGCTCTCTTAAGACTAGCCACTAATACTCGGGGAATGTCATATCGGTGACGTCCCTCAGGTAAAGCAAGAAAAACGTCACCAGCGATACTATTTGCAGAAGTAAACTGAAACTCCCCTAGAATATTCATGAGGATGAATAACATGGTGGTGCCTACATTTAGGGACAGGCTACCAAGGGCTATGTTGTAATGCCCTTGGTCTATTATACGAAATACCCCTCCCCCATAATACTCATGGAAATATGTATAGTCATAGAGGTATGAATTATCGGTCATATATCCCCATGTGTGAATAGGATCAAGTATTGGTATTCCCGAAACTAATGTTACCACATACTTATTGAATTCTAGGGGTGTGTCATCAACCGTGACGGAGAATTCTTGTTCTCCATTCTGGTTACAATAAAACTTAACATTATTGTAGAAAAATTCAGTAAGCTTAGGTGAATACGAGTCGTCTTCACTTACTAGAAGATGCATCCATCCGAACTGCGTGATCCTCTCGCGAAACCAATGTCCATAAGACTCGCTCCCCAACAAGTGTTCGAAAGACTGCTCCGGTATTACTATAGGAGAAGTCATCACAAAACTACTCTCTAGAACAGCTGCAACTATCCCAAAACAACCCTCGTAAAACTTGAAATTTTTGGTGCCCATTAGGGTCTAGGCCAGTGCTCCAATGTATGCAGGATGGCGCGGGTGCGCTCATTGAGTTTCAAATTCCGTGCACTTGGGCACGTGGTGCGCTCACTTTTAACTGGGATGGGCACGGGTGCGCCGGGATGAAAACTGGAATTCCAGGTGTTTTTGTAGCAGGTCGACTCAGGGTAGAATTCCTCCGGCAAAGGTCTTGAGGATGCGGTGGCGTTCCATCAAGTAGCGCTTCGAGGAGCTGTGAGGCCTAAGTGCGAAGGAAAAATAAGGTAAAGTGGGATTGAAACGTGTGAAATGATTGTGAGATGTAGTTGGGGTTGTGAATGTAGAATGAATGCAGTTTTTATAAGATTTAAGTTGCTAAAACGAATCAGGAAGTTACCCAAAAAGTTTTAAGGCAATTGCCCGAAATAATAAAATTTCCAAAACCGAAAATGGAAACAACCCATATTCTCTATTCCAAAACAAACCTAATATATTTTAGGTTGAATTTAGGTTAGATATTGTCTAATTTATCGAGATTTCATCCTAACACAATATCTATTTATAGCGATGCCCATATCGACAATATTTTCAACCCTCACTCCAAAACAACTTCTGAAAATAGATGATTATATAACGAATTATGTTAGGCTAAATAATACCACCCCCAAACAATTCGGGATGGTGGGATTATTGATAAGAACAACGCATAATTCGAAATTAACCAACTTATATTAAAATTGAAGTCCAAATAACATACGACAACCAAAATTCAAATTTAATTACTGAACTAATCTTTTTACATCTGTACTAAATAAAAACAAACACAATAAAACAAATCAACTCATTAGATCCCTAAACCACTCACTGCTAGTAATGGAATACGCTCGAGAAGCAGATAGCCCTTGGGCTTCCGATGGGCCAGAGCCATCCGTCTTGCGGCGACGACGCTCGTGCCTCACAGACTGCTCCTCCGAAGAAGAACCACCCTGGGGTGGAAAGCGTGCAAGCATGTCGTCTTTAACTGGTCTTTGAAAGCATCCATCTCACCGCGTGTTGTTCCATCGCCATCATCGCTACCGGGCACGAAGTCTCGGTTATAATGCATGGTAGCCTGTCGAGTTCGGAGGTCTTCACAAATAGTATTGAGAGAACGCATGCCACAGTGAATCACAGCCATGCGTTCTGCATCCGACCTACATCTCTCCAAGGCATCGGCATCAAAACATGCTGTGTCATCCTCATCCTCCGAGTCACTCTCCTCGACTATCCTCTCTTCAGGCAACCTCCAAATTCTCTGGATACACTCCGTATAAATATGATGATTTCGGTGCTCCTTCAAGCAAATCCTATCAGACCTCGAAGTTGCTCTCAAGGTTATCATGATCTTCGTTATCAAAACAAGGAGAGGTGCAATACTCTTTCCAACTCCCATAATCATGTTACGCAAAAACTCCAAAATACAGAACTCATACTTCTGCTCCTGGAGTATCCATAGAACGTGAAGGCAGTTCAGGCTGATATCACTGACTTTCTCCTTCCCTATGACATTCCTACCAATCCACTGAGCTACACCCAGCTGGTTGGTTCGGAGAGACGACTGGCGAACACAATGCGAGCTCGCATTGTAGTTCCCTTCCGCAACAATCGCATTCATCAAAGGTTCTATAGCAGTAAACTGGGAATCCTATAATGTGGCATCGAGATGGTGTCTAGGTGGAATGCCTAAAATCTCAGCTAACAACCCAGTAGTAACCTCTCTCCTCCTCCCAGCCACCTTAACAAAAATTCGATCCCCATTCAACTCCCTCGTCCTATAAAACTCTCGGACCAAATCTTCGTGGCAAAAATCATCTGTCGAGTACCACAAACCACTCCAGTCTCTCCTAACCATCTCGTCACCGTAAAATGGAGCGAAGTGGTTGCCAGTAAAAGCGTGCTCCGACAATATCCGACGTCTTTGAGCCATTGGAGTTTTTATAAGATGTGTGGGTTTGAATAAGGTAGGGGACTTGTTTTGAAACACCCTAACTAAAAATAATGGCAGGAGGCACGGTGGTGGTGGTGGCAGTCGATATTTTTGAATTTTTGGTGGTGTTTGGTTGTTTAAGTTGGTGGAGGTGGTGGTGGTTGTAGTTAGGAGGAGATTTGGGGTGGGTTTTAACTTTGGGCGTGGGTGTATTTAGATTTCTTTTTTATTTTTTATTTTTTTTTAGGTTAGGTTTTTGAAGCTTTGAAATTTGGTAATGGCGGTTTGAAGAATGGAATCGCGACTATTGGTGTGAAGGAAAGAGATGCACGTGTGTTGCACGTGCGTGCGAAGTTGGGCCCAAGCCTACTTGATTTTCGGATTTTGATTTTTCGATATTTCGTGCAACTTCAAATTTAATTTGCCGCTTCGTTACCGGGCCGATTTTTGTGAATGAGGTATGGAAATGATCAGGAGAGAATTTCCAATCCAATGATCCATAAAACGCTCTAGTCCGACCATTGGTGACATATAAGAAGATTGAAAATATCTTGAAGTGCGTGCATGATGTAAGTTATGCGAACAAATGAAATCTAATTTCATAGATAATGTCAACCCGAATTGTAATACAATTAAACGGTGTAACCAACACAACTGGAGAGTTGAATAATCTAAGATGGTACAAACACCCCACCCCCAAACAAATTTTAGCCACAGAGTTGAGAAAATTTGTTTTAAAAAGTGGGTCTTTTAAAGTCAGATTCCTGAGACTTCTTAACTTACTATGTGTGTGATTTTAAAATAATTTTATTTTTTTATTTTTTCTGAATAAAATTTAATATAAGAAAACAAGAAAGTATTAAATGCATAATTCACACCATAGAGGGACATGACTCAAAAACCGAGAAAACATGCAAGAGTGGAAAACGTGACTTATGTTAAACGTGGACTTAGGATCCGGTACTTACAGCCACACACTCCATAGGGAGGGCCCGGTTACCTTAATGGTACACTTACCAATATATAGAAATGAAAGGAAGTACACCAATGAAAAAGGTCAGTCCTCATAGACAGGATCCTATAAAAAGACTTCCTCTACATCAGGGGACAATAGCTCGTGAAAATGTTTCAACCGTTGGCCATTTACTTGAAAGGTACTATTGTCATTGGGATTTACCAAGGTGATTGCCCTGTAAGGGATCACTTCAGTAACCAGAAAAGGACCAGTCCAACGGGTTTTTAATTTCCCTGGAAAAATATGTAGACGGGAATTGTAAAGTAAGACCTTTTGACCTACCACAAACTCTTTGCGCAAAATTTGTTTATCATGAACACATTTCATGTTAGCTTTATAATCCTTTGCGAGGTCATAAGAATCGCTATGGATTTCTTCAAGTTCATTCAATTGCAACTTGCGCTTGACACCCGCCTCATCAAAATTGAAGTTAAGGCTTTTTATAGCCTATATAGCACGATGCTCCACTTCGACGGGCAAATGACAAGGTTTCCCAAATACAAGTCTAAAGGGAGACATACCTATAGGAGTTTTGAAAGCAATCCTATATGCCCATAAGGCATCGGATAGACGCTTTGACTGGATCTTTTCCTATCGGGATTTTAGGTTGTTTCTAAGATCTTTTTGATTTCCCTATTAGAAACTTCTACTTGTCCGCTAGTTTGTGGATGATAATGGAGTTGCTACCTTATGTAACTCCATATTTCTTCATAAGAGATACAACAACTCTGTTGCAAAAATGTGTTCCACCATCACTAATGATGGCCTTGGGAATGCCAAATCGACAGAAAATATGCTCTTTAACAAAAAACACAACTGTCTTATGGTCATTGCTACGGCAAGCCATGGCCTCTATCCATTTAGACACGTAGTCCACGACAACTAGAATATAGATGAAGCCGTGGGAAACTAGAAAGGAACCCATGAAATCAATGCCCCATACGTCAAAAATTTCTACCACCATGATTGGATTCAATGGCATCATATTATGCTTCGTGATTCGCCCAAGTTGTTGGCAACGAATGCACACCTTGCAATGCACTTGGGCATCTTTAAAGAGAGTAGGCCAATAAAACCCACATTGTAGAATTTTAGCAGCTGTTTTCATACCATTGAAATGACCACCACACTCTTTTTCATGGCAGAATGAGAGAACCTCATTATATTCCCACTAGGGAATACAATGACGAATAATCTGATCCGTACAATACTTAAAAAGGTAGGGCTCATCCCAGTAGTATAGCTTAACTCTGGCCAAGAACTTCTTATGTTCATTTCTTGACCAATCATAAGGAATAGCATCATCCACTAAATAATTCACGATGTCAGCATACCATAGTGTAGAAAAAATAGCATATAAATACTCATCAAGAAAAGAGTCGGGTATGGACTCCGAATCATTATCATCGTCGTTTGTCAGTCTAGATAAGTGGTCGGCAACTACATTTTCGACCCCTCTTTTGTCCTTTATTTCTAAGGTGAACTCTTGTAGGAGGAGAATCCGTCAGATTAATCTCTACTTAGCATCCTTCTTTGCGAGAAGGTACCTAAGGGCTGCATGGTCGGTGTAAACTAGGGTCTTAGAACCAACCAAATAAGGACGAAACTTATCTAAAGCATAAACGACAGCTAATAATTCTTTTTCAGTAGTTGTATAATTCCTTTGAGCATCGTTTAGAGTTTTACTAGCATAATAAATAACATTGGATTTATTATCAAGTTTCTGTCCTAAGACAACACCAACTGCATAATCACTAGCATCACATATGAGTTTGAAAGGTTTAGACCAATCGGGAGGCTGTATAATGGGTGCAGAAGTTAAGGCGGCTTTTAAAGTTTCAAAAGCCTGTTTACAGTTAAAATTAAAATCAAAGATGGCATCCTTTAAAAGCATATTAGTTATCGGCCTAGCTATTTTCGAAAAATCTTTGATAAAGCGCCTATAAAAACCTGCATGGCCTAGAAATGCTATAATATCACGGACAGTCCATGGTATAGGTAGAGTTGCTATCTTATCTAGTTTGGCCTTATCAACTTCTATGCCATCACTAGATACAATGTGACCTAGTACTATGCCCTTTTTTACCATGAAATGACATTTTTCCCAATTTAAAACTAGGCTCTTCTCTTCACACCATGTCAAAACCTTAGATAGATTAGACAGGCAGTCAGTGAAAGAGTCTCCATAGATAGAAAAATCATCCATGAATACTTCCATGAAACACTCTACCATGTCACTAAATATATAAAGCATACACCGCTGGAAGGTACTAGGAGCATTACAAAGGCCAAAAGGCATTCGTTTATAGGCGTATGTTCCAAAAGGACATGTAAATGTAGTCTTTTCTTGGTCATCAATATCAATAATAATTTGGAAATAGCCAGAGTAGCCATCCAAAAAACAGTAAAAAACATGACCAACTAGACGTTCTAGCATCTGATCTATAAAGGGTAATGGAAAATGATCCTTTCGTGTCATGGCATTTAAACGTTTGTAATCAATACAGATCCTCCATTTCATAGGATCATGTGTGGCAACATCCTTGGCATTACGTACCATTGTAATCCCTGATTTCTTTGGAACTACATGAATGGGACTGACCCATTCGCTATCAGAGATTGGGTATATGATACCTGCATCAAGTAACCGTAAGACTTCTTCCTTGACCACTTCTTTCATGGCCGGGTTCAAACGACGCTGAGGTTCACGAGAAGTCTTTGCGTTATCCTCCAAATGGATACGGTGAGTGCACACATTAGGGTCAATTCCCTTAATATCGCTAGGGACCAACCAAATCGCGAGAACGATGTTCCTTAATCACCCCGATTAAACATGTCTCTTCCTCCTTAGATAATAGAGAAGATATAATTACCGGATGGCTACCATCCGGATCAAGTTGAATATATTTTAACTTTCGAGGAAGAGGTTTAAGCACCGGGTGGTTGGTATCTTCGATAAAAGCTTCGGGTGTCCTCATCTTGAGTAATGAATACTTGCTTAGGCAGCAGGTCTTCAAACTTGTATATGGAGCAACCGAAAGGTTCTACGATTTGTGTAAACTTCGAAGATGGTGTTGACTTCTTGTACGTAGGAGTCATCAACAAAATCTGAACTTCCAAAAAAAGGAATTTATGCATATGGTTTTCTGGGAAAGTGTTATTAAAGTAATCTTGCGCTAAGCTCTTGATCATGCTAATCTCTCCATCTATAGATGAATCTGGTAACTGTTTCATCATTTTAAAAACATTTACCTCAACCGAAAAATGGCCAAAAGACAAGGACATCGAACCATTTTGGCAGTTTATAAGCGCGTTGGCAATTGCCAAAAATGGATGCCCTAAGATGATCGGAACAGAGTCATTAACGACTTCTGTATCGAGGATAACAAAATCAGCAGGATAGTAGAAATCATGGACCTTAACTAGCACATTTTCAACCACACCCTTAGGATACTTAATAGACCTATCCGCTAATTACAACGTTATTTGAGTAGGTTGCATCTCTTGTAGACCTATTTGTTTGTATAAATAATACGGGAGTAAGTTGACACTTGCCCCCAGGTCTAATAAAGCGGTGGTCGTGTGAGAATCTCCTAAGGTGCATTGTACAGTAGGACGACCAGGGTCCTTGTACTTCACAATTCCATTATGTTCTGTTAAAGTTGGAAATTGTTCAGTTAGAAAGGCGTCTTTAAGAATATTTGTCCTATGCCTAGTAGTGCACAACTCCTTAAGAAACTTAGCGTGGTGAGGTAATTTTTTAATTGCTTCGAGAAAGGGTAGGTTAATCGTTAGATTCTTGAATACTTCCCTAATCTCGTCAAAGTTTGTACCTCTGTTTAACATAGCTAATTTCTAGGGAAACGGTGGTGTCTCTCTATGCTTAGCGTATAGTTCAACTGGATGTCTAACCTTTGCTTTTTGTTTCTTAGGTTGTGGTTTAACTGGTACCTCTACAGGGGTAGGCTCTTCAATTTCCATTTCGGTATCTAGTTCAATCTCCTGTGTAGGGACTACTTGTTGGGTAACTATAGGCATAGTTACATTGTTGTCAACCATTCTACCAGAACGGAGAGTGGTGATGGCATTTAGCTCACCTACATTTATATTTTCCGTACTAATATTACTGTTCACCTCAAAGGTTGTGTTTGGTGTTTTAGGATTAGGTATTGCTTGTCCTGGAAACACACCTTTGGGTTGTACTTTCTCTTGAGCTAGCTGCTATAAGGAAAGTTGGATGGCTTGCAAAATCTGTTGTTGAGATTGCATAAAGGTATCGAAACGATCCGGTTATGGAAGAGTGTTAGCTATAGGTTGTGTGACAAGAACTATGTCACGTTGATTATTTATGGGTGGGTTGTGATAGTTATTATTATTAATTGGAATGATACCTCGATTTGCATTATAATTATTATTGTTATTATTATTATAATTACCTGACCTTGTGCTTGACCTTGTCGTGGTTGCACTTGGTTATTATAATTATTATAATTACCCTGACCTTGTCCTTGTCGTGGTGGTGGTTGGTTATAATTGTTTTCTTGCCTAACATTTTGATTATTAAATTCTGGAGTTGTTACTTGTTGATTATTTCTCCAACTAAAGTTGGGGTGTTGTCTCCAAAGGGCGTTAGGAATAGGATAACTATTAATTGAGCAAATGTTATCTTGTTGTAATGTTTGTTGTTCGTAAACGAAAGGACAATAGGAGTCGGGGTGCTCTAGACTCAAACAGAAATTACATGGATTGGAGTTGACATTCATGACGGGATAGTTTTTGTTTTGTTGAGAAATAGCCTCTACTTTTTAGTTAGAGATTCGATTAAATTTTTAAGTTTCGGATCGGGTTTCATCTCAAACATACCGGTGGCTTTTAGTTGTAGAAGAACTAAGCGGAACGGGAGATATCATCACTAACCCCCCAATTATTATTCCTCTTAGTCTGATCTTCTAAAAATTTATAAGCCTCTGAGGCTCCTTTACTTAAGAAACTACCTTCATTCATTATGTCAAGGACTTCTTTATGGTGGTGTAGAAGTCCTTTGAAAAAGGCACGAACTAACATGTCTTTCACGAGGTTATGGTGTGGACACTCTATAAGTAGATCGGTGAAACGATTCCAAGCCTCTGAAAATGATTCATGAGGATTCTGTCGAAAGAACTGAATCTTGGAAAGCATTTCATCTATCTTCAGTGGTGGGTAAAAATGTTTCATGAATAGTTGAACAAGTTTAGCCCACGAGTCCACAGAATTAGACGCTTGGGCAATTAACCAAGACGCCGCCTTATCGGCTAAGGTGAAGGGAAATACCCTTAGTTTAATTTGTTCAGCACCTACCGTAGGATGGTGGAATGTAGTAAGGACTTGGTCAATCCAACGCATGTGCTGATAGGGCTTTTCATGGTCTAACCCATGAAAAATGGGTAACAAATTAAATATATTTGGGAGGATAGAACGATGCAAGATTTAGGGCTATCGCTCAAGGCTTTGTAAAAGTCAAAGAGAGGAGACTCTCTTTCTTCAGCCATTACTTCAAGTGGTGTGTGTGGTATGCTAGCTAGAGGTGTAGTGAGTGGTATACTAGAAAGACTTGTTTGTTGCCGTTGTCGGTTAATTACGTTAGGTGTGTTTTTCTTCGGCCCGACCTTAATCTCATGTAAGGCTAAGACCAATATTAATGAAACACAACAACACTCCAAACAATCCTGATATGCTAGTATGAACCTTTAACAGAAGATGCGAGGTGTGGAAGAAAAGAGTACATGAAAGCCTTCTTGCTTTGCTTATGAATAACGTCTTGTTTACGCGTGCTCGGTGTATATAACAAGTTAGAACACTGAAAACTTTGAAGAAATGGAAGTTCGAAACAAACCTGTGGAAATCGGGGGCTTTCAGCAGGGCGGGTGTGTGGAATAATATGCCTAAGCGGTAGCTCAAGTAAAAGGTAGGATTCAGCGAAGGGCGGTCAAGCGCCCAAGTTGGCCTTGGTAGGGCGCGCAGGTGGCGCTCAGCCAAAGGGTGGGATTCCAGGCGTGTGGGTGCAGGGTGCGCTCCACTTTGGCTTGCCCAAGGCGTAGGTGCGCTCCGAGTAATTTTTCGTGGAAACTTGCAAAGCTGAAACAGACAACCACAGTGAGAATCCAAACAAGGGTGGGTAGGTTATGGGACTTTGAAAAACTATCAAGTCTACAGAAAACAATACTAAAGAGTACTAAGATGCCATCAGCGCCATTTGATATACGTAAAATTGAATAATTTACCTACGAAATAAACGATGAAACTCAAAACGCAAGTGAAACTAAACTTAATTATGTGTTGCTATCAAAGATTTCTATACTCTCAATTCTATCGAAATAGAGTGGAGTAAAAAGTTCGTTCCACTCTTAGTTCTTTAGCATTCAAGTTTCCTAGATTGACTAATATATTCAAAGTCTAATGAGAGCAATGGTGAGAATTATACTACGATGTGAATTAAAACTAGACGTAATATAAAGATTATAACTTTATTAAATTTAACTAACAATAATTGAATTCTAAATTAATAACTAAGAATTGAATAACCACAACTGAAATTAGATCTAACAATATTAAATGACAAAATCAAAATGAACAAGAAATAACTATTTTATTTATCTAATCAATGAAGAACTATGATTCAAATAATTAATCTAAAACAATGTATGAAACTAATTAATTTAACTAATTTAATTCAAAAACTAGATCTACAAGCTATTTTAATGGCTACTTTTCTATCTAAGCTATCTAACTATATCTTTCTTAAGAGCTAAGTCTTGTTTTATGTAAAGGAGGAGACCAAATCCACAATTTTGCGCATGGGCTGAGGAGCCATGTTTTGGGCCGGAAAATCGAGCCCAAAGCCCAATTTCTTCAGTCCACAGAGCCCATTTCAGCTGGCTTTGACTTCAGCAGACTTTTGTCTACTTATGCTCCTCTGATTGGGTCAAGGCTTGGACCATTGGAAAACTCTTTCCGAGCCGGTCATTTTGACATAAGGTAGGCCCAAATCCGAGGCTTGAGTCCAAAGATATGGTCTTCGGAAGTTCTGCTGACTTGTGCACTGTTTCTGTCCGCGTTGACTTTTCAGCTTTTGACCGAGTTTCATAAAGTCTTTGTCTCCTTGAACCTTGGCCTTTATCACAGAACTTCTTAGCAACCAACCCTCTACTCCTTTATATTGCCAAAGTGGCACATTTCTGCACATAATTGAGTTCCATGCCTAAAATACATAAAAATACGTAATTAGCATTAACTCTTATTTATTACTCGCATAATTGGTCTAAAAGTAGTATTATTAAGAGGTTAAAACTATAGTTTTGGGCTCTTATCATAGCCAATCTATGAGTCTGTACCAATCAGGATTCCAAGTGTAGTTAAATCCAGAATTAATATGCGAAAACACAAGTGACTCATGTGTTGTTATGACACACAATTATGTACAAAAACTATGGGTATTCATAGTATCTCTTTTCATGTTAGATGTCCAACAACAATTAATGAGGTATTAAAATGATAGAAAGTATGAAAGAAGGTTTCACAGGGCAGTTAGACCTACACTTAATTTCAGAATTGATGATCATACCTTAATAAAGGAAGCTGGATATAATTATCGAGCTACGTGCATGACAAGTGTTAGGCGTACCGTGTAGCGTGCACGATCTATTCTGAAAACAATAAGTTGAGATTGAATTATTTTGGTGAGTTATAGATTTTTCTTCTTTGTTATGGTTTTGACCGTTGCTTTATTTATTATTTATTTATTTTATTATTTTATTATTTATTATTTTTATTATTTTTTATTTTTTAGAAGAAAATTAGATTTTTATTTATTTACAAATTTTATATACAAATGTACAAGTCGAGAGGAACGTGTTAATAACACCGGCAGTCCAGAAAAAACACCACAAACAACTAAATCAGGCAACTTTCATGTCAACTGGGGTGAACCCAATCCAGCCAGACTGTGGCTTAACCTTTATGCTTTGGGGGACTAGGGTTCAGGACGGTACCATCCCTGACCAATGTGCAATGGTCTAGTAATAATATTACCTTTAGTACATATGGTATAGTCTCAAACCTCCCCAAAATATAGTCACATAGAAAACTGCTCGGGGTTGGCCTGGTGGAATCCATTGCCTGTACGAACTAGGAAATGTCCGATGTTGCATATCATGACTCTCTTTGGGCACCATGCTTAGTGCTAAGGGAAAGATAAAAAACACGAGTATACACATGTTGAGTCTTTTAAGGTTAGACCCTCAAGACGAATGTGAGTCTTTTAACACCAGATCCTCAAGACGACTGTGAGTCTTTTAACGTCAGATCCTCAAGACGAATCCCAACCTGTGGGAGCAATGGGGCAATGACGAAGTTTATCCTGCTGAGCTAGTGTCAGACAAAAATATACCTTATACCGGCTCATATCGGATAGTAATTCAAAACCTGGACAGAAAGGTGTTTGACAATTCATACACCACCCCATCCTTTTCGCACGTCATTTTCGAGCAAAAGTACTACGACCATTACCTATTCGAAATGGGTGAGATTTACACCAAATGATTAGCTGAAGTTCGCGAGGAAGAGAATAGAAAAGGGAAGAGAAAGAAGGAGGGGAAATTTTGGGTACCCATTGTTTACCAGAAGGCACGTTTGCTCGATTAACAGAAGACATTTATACTCAGTTCTGATTAGAGTTTTTGTGGACTAAGGTTCCGGCACTTGCAACCACACACTCTAGGAATTTTTTAGAAAAGAAAATAGAAAAGAGCCCGCTACCCTAATGGCGTACTTTCCCTGTTTAAATCCCATGGAAGGAAGTACACCAGCGAATCTATTAGTCTGGGTAGACTGGATCTTGGAAAAGAGTCTTTTCGACATCTGGAGAGCGCAACTCATGATAATGTTTTAGACGTTGGCCATTTACTTGAAATTCGCTGTAATCGTTTAAATTTTTCAAAGATATAGCCCCATAAGGGGTGACAGTAGAGACAGTGAAAGGACCAGACCATCGAGTTTTTAATTATCCTGGAAAAATGTGTAATCTTGAGTTGTACAACAAAACTTTTTGACCAACTTTGAAATATTTTCTTAATATGTGCTTGTCATACACTCTTTTCATGTTGGCTTTATAAGACTTCGAGAGATCATAGACATCACTCCAAATTTCCTCAAGCTCATTTAACTGCAATTTTCTATTTGCGCCTGCCGCATTAGTATTATAATTGAGGCTTTTGATGGCCCATAGAGCACGATGCTCAAGTTCAACCGGCAAATGACAAGGTTTTCCAAAAATGAGGCGATAAGGAGACATCCCTATAAGTGTCTTAAAAGCTGTTCTATATGCCCACAAGACATTAGATAATCTTAGAGACCAGTCTTTTCTAGATGGATTAACTGTCTTTTCTAAAATTGATTTGATCTCTCTATTAGAGACTTCTACTTGGCCACTAGTCTGAGGATGATATGGAGTTGCCACTTTGTGCATGACTTCATATTTCTTTACTAATGATTCAAAATTTTCTTACAGAAATGTTTTCCCCCATCATTAATTATAGCTTTGGGAACACCAAATCGAGAGAAAATATTTTCCTCTATGAACAAAACGACCGTTTTATGATCATTAGCACGACATGCCAATGCCTCAATCCATTTTGGCACGTAGTCAACAGCTACCAGTATGTATAGGAAGCCATGAGAATTTGGAAAGGGACCCATGAAATCGATGCCCCATACATCAAAGATTTCCACAATTAAAATGGGATTTAAGGGCATCATATTGTGTTGAGTAATGTGTCCTAGCTGTTGGCAGAGGTTGCATGCTTTGCAATGCTCATGTGCATCTCGAAACAGTGTTGGCCAATAAAATCCACATTGTAGAACCTTGGCCGCTGTTTTCTTTCCACTAAAATGACCACCACAAGATTGTTCATGGCAGAAAGATAACACGTCATTGTGTTTCCTGTCGGGAATGCAACAGCTGATTAGTTGGTCAGAACAATACTTGAAGAGGTAAGGATTATCCCAGAAATAAAATTTGACAGTGGATAAGAACTTTTTTCGGTCATTACCAGACCAAGATGAAGGAACTTCCTCGGTAACTAGGTAATTTACTATATAAGCGTACCAAGGAGACGAAAAGACATAATACAAGTGTTCATCGGGAAAGGAATCACAAATGGGTTCTGTATCATTATCGACCTCACCGACAAGTCGTGATAAATGGTCCGCAACCACATTTTCGCAACCTTTTTTATCTCTAATTTCTAGAGTAAATTCTTGCAAGAGGAGTATCCAGCGGATCAGCCTCTGTTTGGCATCTTTCTTTGCTAAGAGATAACGGAGCACCTCATGGTCAGTATAGACTATTGTGGAAGAACCAACTAGGTAAGGACGAAACTTATCCAAGGCATATACAACGGCGAGAAACTCTTTCTCAGTGGTGGTATAGTTACGTTGAGCCTCATTAAGGGTTTTACTCGCGTAGTAAATGACAATTGGCTTATCTTCTCGGCGTTGCCCTAGTACAGCTTCAATAGCATAGTCGCTCGCGTCACACATTAATTCAAAAGGTTTAGAACAATCAGGTGGTTGAATTATGGGAGCAGTAGTTAGGGCGGATTTTAAGGTCTCAAAAGCTTGTTTGCAATTGAAAGTGAAGTCAAAAGCGGCATCTTTAAGCAGGAGATTGGTTAAAGGTCAAGCAATCTTTGAGAAATCTTGAATAAATCTCCTATAGAAACCTACTTGTCCTAAAAATACGTGAATGTCGCGAACTATTTTTGGTATAGGAAGTGAAGCAATTTTTTCAATCTTAGCTTTATTGACTTCGATTCCGTCCTTTGAAACAATATGTCCTAGAACTATTCTTTTTGTAACCATGAAATGACATTTTTCCCAATTAAGAATGAGGTTTTTCTCTTCACAACGTGTGAAAACCTTTTCCAGATTGGACAAACAGTTATCGAAAGAATCACCATATATTGAGAAGTCGTCCATGAATACTTCCATAAAACGTTCAACCATATCACTGAAAATGTGAAGCATGTAGCGTTGGAAAGTACCAGGTGCATTGCAAAGACCGAAAGGCATTTGTTTATATGCAAATGTACCAAATGGACAGGTGAACGTGGTCTTTTCTTGATCAGTAGGATCTATGACTATTTGAAAATATCTTGAATAACTGATAAGAGCCTAAAACTGTAGTTTTAACCCCTTAACAATAATATTTTTAGACCAATTATGTGAGCAATAAATAAGAGTTAATGTTGACACGTTTTTATGTATTTCAGGCATTGGAGTCGATTATGTGCAGAAATGTGTCACTTTTGCGAGATAAAGGAGCAAGGGTTGGTTGCTAAGAAGTTCTGTGATTAAAGGCCAAGATTCAAGGAGAAAAAGCCTTTTTAAATCCCGGTCAAAGTTGAAAAGTCAAAGTTAACGCGGGCAGAAATAGTGCACAAAAGTTAGTAGAACTTCCGAAGACTGTATCTTTGGACTCAGACCTTGAATTGGGCCTACCTTATGTCAAAACGACCGTCTTGGAAAGCGCTTTCTAATGGTCAAAACTTTGACCTAATCAGAGGAGCAAAAGTGGATAAAAAGTCTATTGAAGAAAAATCCATCTGAAAAAACCTCTGTGGACTGAAGAATTTAGGTTTTGGGCTCGATTTTCCAGCCCAAAACATGGCTCCTCAGCCCATGCACGAAAAAGTGGATCTTGTCTCCTCCATTTCAAGACACAAAACTTAACTCTTAAGCATTCTAGTTTTAAGGTATTCATTAGCCAAGAATTTTAGATCTAGTTTTAGACTCCATTAATTAGTTTCAATAGCTTGTTTTAGATCTAGTTTTTACTTTGCAATAGATTAGTTAGAACAAGTAGATTATTATTTGAGAATCAATTTTAGTTTTACAATAAAGTATTAGTTTTTAATTCCAATTTAGTTTAGTTTTTAAATTCTTATTTAGTTTTAGTATTGTTAAATTCATTTCTTAGTTGTTAATAATTTCTTAGTGTTAATTTAGTTTTGAATTCTTGATTAGTTCAAGTTAGTAAAGTTAGAATCTTTATATTATGTCTTGTTCAAATTCAATTAGAAATGATAGTTTAATGACTCAAAGCTAAACCTCCATTAGAGGGGTTTGATGAAGCCTTGATGAAAACTTGATTTTTGCTAGCTTAGAAATCGTCGTGATGATCTATTCAATTCTAGAAAGTAATTAGTTCACCATGAGAATGGGTTTGATTGCTTCACATGCTAGTTATTATTTGGTAGAGATTGTCATGAATAATTAGGGATTAGAAATATTATTTTGTTATGCGAAAACATTGAAATTTGGATCACGACGAATCTTCGCTAGTCAATTAAGTCGAGTTAAGGTGGAATCAATCCCCCCTAATGCCTTATCATATAGTCAAGTTTAGTATTCCGTAGTCGAATTATCATATCTTGTTAGTATAATTTCCATCATTACTCTCATTAACTTTGGATAGACCGATAATCTTAGAAAACATTAAATTCTAAAGAACTAGGAGTGGAACGAATCTTCTACTCCAACTCTATTGCGATAGCATTCGAGAGTAGAAAACTTTAATAATTAGCAGATATTAGTTTTAGTTTTACTTGCGTTTGAGTCTCGTTAATTATTCGTGGGTAAAACTATTGTTTTACTGATTATCAATAACCATCAAGAAAACAGTAATATGCATGACTGGCTAACCGTTCAAGCATTTGATCGATGAAGGGAAGTGGAAAGTGGTCTTTACGAGTGACGGCATTAAGTTTGCGATAATCGATGCATATTCTCCATTTTATTGGAATACGAGCGGAGATGCATTCATCTTTATCTTTGCGCACAACTATAATGCCAGATTTCTTTGGAACAACATGTCCTAGACTCACCCAAACGCTATCGGAGATAGGATAGATAACACCCGCATCGAGTAATCTTAAAACTTTCTCCCGTACTCAGATCCTTCATGGTGGGGTTTAGACGACGTTGCGGCTCATGCGACGTCTTAGCATTTTCTTCTAGATGTATGCGATGGGTGCATACACTAGGGTCAATGCCCTTAATGTCATCAAGAGACCATCCAATAGCAGAATGGTGTTGTTTAATGACATTAATTAAACAAGAATTCTGATTGTCAGTCAATTGTGAAGAAATGATAACTAGGTGACAACCATCTGGATCAAGATGTACGTATTTTAATTCCGAAGGAAGAGGTTTTAAGTCAGGGGTGGGTGGAGTGGGTATCAAAGATTCTTGAGGAAAGTCTTCTTCCATGGAGAAAATAGATTTATGATCGTCCAAGTCACTGGATATCACGGTAGTAGCGTCAAATAGTGGTATTGACTCTAATAACGTGTTTACTTCCTGTGTATAATCATCGATGTCAAATTCAGATTCGCAAAGGAAAGAAATTATTGTGCTTCATTGTCAAGAAAAGAGTTTGTTAAATACTCGTGCACAAGGCTGTCAACCATGTTCACTTCACCATCAATGTTAGGCTCTGGAATTTGTTTCATCAACTTGAACACATTCACCTCGACCGAAAGATTTCTGAAGGACATGGTCATGGAACCATCCCTACAGTTAATGAGAGCATTAGCAGTTGCTAGGAACGGACGTCCTAAGATGATAGGAATGGAATTACATGCAACTTCTGTATCCAAAATAACAAAGTCTACAAGATAGTAAAAGTCTTGGACTTTTACAAGGACGTTTTCCACAATTTCTTTTGCATACTTAATGGAACGATCGGCAAATTGTAGAGTCATGGTGGTAGGTTTAAGCTCATGAAGACCTAATTGTTTAAATAAGTAATATGGAAGTAAGTTCACACTAGCTCCTAGGTCTAGTAGCGCAGTAGCCATATATTTGTCACCTAAGGTGCATGGAACTGTTGGTCTACCAGAGTCCTTGTATTTGACTATACCATTGTGTTCGGTGATGGATGAAAATTGTTCGGTAAGGAACGTTTGTTGAGGAACATTAGTTCTCTTTTTTATGGTGCACATATCTTTCAGAAATTTTGCATGTTTTGGTAATAGCTTTAGTGCATCGAGAAAAGGTAAGTTGATTGTCAAATTCTGAAAAGTTTCTCGAATTTCATCAAAATTCTCATCAGGTTTATTCTTTGCTGCCGCAGGGAAACGGTGCCTTAGGGCGGAATTTGGCAAAGGGGTCCACTTGCTTGTTTCCTAATTTCTGAGATGTTGACTTTGTTGGATTTGGTGAATCCTCCGTAGGTTCATTATTGGAAATAGATTCATTGGAACCTTTAGATACCTTTGGTTGATCATCTGGCATATGTATTTGATTGTCTATAGTTTTTCCAGATCGAAGAGTAGTCATGGCGTGCACCTCACCTTGGTTTGGAGTACTTGTACCAGGTGCATTGGTAAGTTCAAAGGCAATGTTTGTTGGCTTAGGGTTTGGAACTGCTTGTCTAGGAAACACGCCTTTCTGACTCTTTTCTTGCGCCAATTGTTGAAGTGATTGTTGGATAGATGTTAAAATTTAAGATTGTTGGTTCATGTAAGCTAAGAAAGTCTCACTTGTCCTATCTCAGAACGAAAGTGGGCAGGTTGTGCAAATGTACTAGTTCACGATTATTGCTGAGAAGTTGTTGATTATAGCTGGGATTTGGATTGCCTGGAACAAGGCTGCGGTTGGTTTGATAGTTAGCATTGGAATTATTTTGAAATTGATTTTGACTTTGTTGGTATTGCTGATTATTTCCTTGGAGGTATGGAATAAAGTTGTTGGGTGGTCGAATAGGTGGATTAGTGAAACCTAGAGGAGCCATCTGTGGTGGAGGTAGGCACCAAGCGAAATTCGGATGTTGTCTCCAAGGTGCATTAGGAATGTTGAATGCACATGCCTCTTCTGATAGTTGAGAAGGGGAGGCATATAATAAAGGACAATAAGCATTAGGATGTTCAGGACTGAGACAAAGAACACATGGGGATGTGTCAACGTTCATGACCTATTTTGGGAGTTGATCGTTTACTTGAACTGCAAGGGCATCTACTTTTTTAGTGAGGGATTCTATCAAATTTTTTAATTCGGGATTGGGTTTTACCTCAAAAATAGATGTAGCTTTTGTAATAGTATCCTTAGATGACCTAGACAACTCAGTGTTACCCCAGTGGGTACCTCGTTTTGCTTGTCTGTTAAGAAAATTATATGCTTCAGTCGCTCCTTTGTCCATGAAGCAACCGCCGTTCATTATATCAAGTGTTTCTTTTTGATGATCGAAAAGTCCATTAAAGAATGAACGAACAAGAATAGCAATATCTAGCTGATGATAAGGACATTCTAATAGAAGATCAGTAAATCGATTACATGCTTCCGTAAAGGATTCATGAGGATTTTGACAAAAGAATTGAATTTTCTGAAGCATTTCAGTAGTTTTCTTTTGAGTGTAAAATTGTAGCATGAAAGCTTGTATAAGTTTATTCCATGTGTCTATGGATTGTGGTGGTTGGCCTGCTAGCCAAAGTAACGCTTTATTAGCTAAAGTGAAAGGAAACAACATAAGCAAGAGTAGTTCGGTAGAGACAGCGGGGTGATGAAATGTTGTGGCTACTTGTTGAATCCTATGAAGGTGATTGTACGGTTTCTCATGATCTAATCCATGATAAACAGGTAACAATCCAAAAACGTTAGGCGGGATTCTAAAATCGCCGTTAATATCTTCGAGTTTGATACAGGAAGAAGGTCCTTCCTCAGAATGCAAGATAGAAGTCCGGCGGGGCTTCTCGGTTAGTGGAGGATCGCCGGCCATAATAACGGGTTAATGGCGACAAAGGATCTTGATGAAGGTGATTAACAGAAGAAGAACAATTTTTAGGTGAGAACTTATGCAATTGCCTACCGTATTTTTTTCGACGATAGGTATGTTCAAATTATTTAGTGGAACCAGACCGTAATCTCATGCAAGCATAAAATTAGATCTAATTGACAGAAGGAACTTATTATTACTTGAATTTTATGATTCTCTTGAAGTATTATAGTTGAACAACGTAGGCCTAAGCTGCTGCTAACATAGCAGTGAAGCTAGGAATATGTGTGCATAAACCAACAGTCAGGTCACAAGAGAGATATGAGGGAGGCTTTCCGTGCAAGCACGATTCTAATTAAGTAACCTCAATCTTTCAAGTATCCTAGACACCGTTGGAATATGATTAAGAGTTATGGAATTAAAATTTATGCAAGGTTTTACTTTTTTTTTTTTTTTTTTACCTTAAAATTTATGCAAGGGAGAAAGTATAATCATGCAAATACGAGCTACTCATACATTACTAGATACACAGAGCATGTGAAGATATTTCTATTCATAATGATATAGCAATAATCTAATAGGCAAGGTTGTATCATCAATAAATACTTCGATACGTACAAGCAAATACACATCAGTAATACGTATATGTAGGCAAATAGGTAGATATATATTTCATATATGTATATCTACACTAACAGGTAAATTGTAATCACTCATATGTATCTAGATACATTAGCATGCGAAGATACTATACATACGCGGATAGATATGACAATTCAAAAACGTAAACTAAACATGCAACGTATTATACATAAACTAAAATACGACTCTTGTATTGCATAATAATTCGATTTTGGCAATACTCATTGAGATTGCGAGTGTCATATAGAGAGCAACTTCACCCGTAGGGGTTTAGAACAACTTACCCAACTCAGATTTTAACCCTCGTTGGAATGTTCTCCTCTTTTTGACAAAATCGACTTATTAAACAAGACCGTATAATTATACGTAGAGAAATACTAAACATGCAACAATAGACACTTATACGTATAAATAGATATAACCATGCAAAACAGTACCATTTGTATGTATATATATATTAATATTAATTCATACCCACTTAATCGATATATATATATATATATATATATATATATATATATATATATATATATATATATATATATAGGTTTATATATTTACAGGTGTATTAATATGATTTCATGCATATTTCTAGCCTAATACGTAAATAATAATCCATAAACTAGTACATAATAACTACATACATGATATTCATGCAAAAACAGTATAAAATTTGGAACCTGTAGCGTCCCGTAAGTCCGCCAAAGAAATAAAACAGTCGTTTCAACCCGTAGACGTCCTTAATCCCAGAAGATATTTGAAGTATTTGTTACAGGTACAGAGAGTTAGGCCTGGTAATGGAACAAGATTTCACAGTGGATGCTGGAGATGAAACAGGAGTACCAACAGAGACTAAACACTTTCAAGACGCTGAAGTTCAACCAAATGGACAGCGTGTCCATTATCAAGCAAGACGCTGCCAGGAGTCTTCCGCAATCAGCCCAAATTTTCACAACAATCTTATATTAGTGTATAGATTATGTTCCAGGTTCTAACTTTTTGTTCCTGTAAGTGCAACCAAAAATTCAAACTTTGATCAGTAGCAAAACACGGAAAATTTTAAAAAAAAACGAATGAAAATCGATGGATAGGAATGAGAGTGGGGGTTTCCCCTTTGAGCAATTCCAGCTTGTAATGGAAGGTCTTTTGGTCCTTAAGATGGCAGCGGTGCCATTTTGATGTTCACCTTTTGAGTATGTTAGAGATTTGATTCTCTAATTTGATAAAGTGCGAATACAAAGATTTTTCCTTACTCACGATATTTGTGTGCATAGTTTTGAGTAGGGATTTCAAACCAACCTAAGTCTAAGACAACTTACAACTTGGTTTTGCTCTTTTAGGAAACTAGTGAGTAAGTTTTAAGCAATGGTTGAATTGATACTAACTACTTGGTTTCTTTTAATGCAAAAAATGAAAACTTTAAGTTACGTAAACATGCAACTAAAACAAAGATAAAAATTGACTTCTAGATAGGTGTGGAGAGTTAGTTCTCCTCATGTGAAGATAACCTCTATTGTATGATTCTAGGTTCTTGCATCTTAATCTTCCTAGAACTCATAGACAAGTCCTAATGAAGATTAACTTGATCCCTAACACTATGACTCATCTCTAAGATCATATTGCTAGCATGTAGAACCAAAGCAATGACTTATCTCTAAGATCATCACCTTGATTCCTAACTAGACTCTACACCAACTACCATTTTGGGATAGGATGTAGGTCTAATTATTCTTCATAAACAACTTACTAAAATCACATCACAAAGGTTATCTCTCACATGAGCATCATTAACCCCCCACAAAGGGAAGATTTTAGCTCATGATCCTAGGGAAAAAAAATGAAAGATGCAAAATAGATATGTATATAAGAAGAGGAAGAAGAAGAAGAAGAATAGAAGAACTTACTTGCATTAAGAAGTTTAGATTTTATTTAGAATAAGAACACAAAGGTTTCTACCATTAAAACTATTACAAGTTTATTTATAAAAACTAAAAAGTAAAAAGTAAAACTAAAACTAACTAAGGAGCTAAAAAAAACAATGAATGATAAAGGAAAATAAGTCAAGGGAGTAAATGGAGTGCATCCCCCCTTGTTTTGTTTTTTCCTTCCTTTCTAGAATTTTCCCCTCATCCCACGTGAAAACACACACACACACATTTAATTTACTTTTATCCACCACATTAAAACAAAGTGACACCTTGCTTTTTTTCACTATTAACACCTAATCTTATTAATTACATGCAAGGTGTCAATTTTGTACCAATAATTTGGCAGTTTTGTCTTGACTTGCTCCATGATTGATGACTTATCTCTTCTTGTGGGCCCGAAAGGTGGGTCAATATGCTATGTCCATTAGTGGGTCCAAACGTCCATTAGAGCTAGTCATGCTGATCATCTGGGCAACTTACTTGAAATCAAAGTCCAGGTTAACGAGATATGAGCTCCAAAAGTTTACGCTTTCCTTTACATAGTCCCGTTCTGACTCGATTCTGTCATTTTTGAGTCCCCGGCTTTGATCCGTCTTTGTTTAACTTCACATGGCTGATTTGGAAAAATTCATATATACATCGTTCCCCATGCTTTAACGCAGATTTAACCAATATTTTCATGTTTACTGCGAAGACCTGCAAAAGTACGAAAATATATTTATTTCATGATTATTAAACACATAATTAACCAAATTTATATGTCTCAATGGGGTTTAATATTACAGTTTTGGGTGCTTATCAAAACACGTAAAAGAGTTTACATGGAAAGTTTTTTTTTACACAAAAAAAAAAAAGATTTACTGAGAGAGGAAAAAGAAGGCTTCTCTGGAGATACTGATAGAGCGTATAACCGGTGAGTAGATATTTTATTATCATTCACTGAACTATTGGATTTTTACGTGGCTTATAGCCTATTTAAACTTCTGTCAAAAATATATGTTTTTCCATTCTGTTCTACTTATTCTCGAACTATTCTGCGTACTGTTGAAACCAAGCTATATTGATAAACAGATTTGACTACTAATCATTTTTTTTAATTAGTTATACATTGTTGATATAAACTATTATTATTAGAGTTGTTGATTTGGAGGTTTAAATGTTTGAATGGGTTGATTTTTATTTGATTGTATTGGATTGGATTGTATTGTTTGAACTGCCGAGTGAATATATGGGTTGTTGTGTTTTAAGTGAGTGTTTGGTTGTTTAAATTTCTTGGTTGTTGTTGTCAAGTGAAGGGTAGATGTTGGTGGTTGGTTTGGGTACGGTGGAAGCTTTGGGCAGGACAGTAATGGAGTCGGGATCGGTTTTTGGCAACTGAGGGGAATCGAGTTTTGTGATATCAAGATGTTGGGTTTTTGTAGCGGTTCAAAACCAAACTGTTTCGATGGTGGTGAGTGAGAGTGGTGGTGGTTGTTTTGATGGAGGTGGTGCGCTGGTGAGGAAGAAGAAGAGACCAGCGACTCTGTTCTTTTAGTTGGGCTTAGGCTTGGGCCGAATTTAAATGGTGGGCTTGAGTTGTTTTATAAACTTGTGGGCTTAAGTAGTTTATGGTTTTGGACCTTGAGTTGTTGGGCTGGTTTCTATTATTGTTGTGGGCCGGGTCCTTTTTATTTTAAGTAGACCGGATTCTATTAATTTAGATGAGTTTTAGGTTAGAGTTTGTTTTTAAGCCAAATTTGTGCCTGGTTTGGAATCGAGTTTTCACCTAGTTAGGGTCAGATTCAAACTCTTGCCTAAAACATGAAAAAGTTAGTTTTCTGAGTCTTCTTTCCAACCCAATTGGCCTTGTCGCATTCCGAGGTCTGTGGTGGTAGATATGATGTCTGGAAGTTTAGTTAACAGAAACCAGTGCGTCAGAAATCAGTTTCTGCACACTGTGTTCAAGTCCAGTTTTAAAATAGTTAGGGTGAAAGTTAGAATTTTTATAAAACATAAAAGAGTAAGATATAGAAGTCTTATTTCTATTCCAATTGGCCTCATTGCATTATAAGGCATGTGGAATTAATTATGGCATCTGGAAGTTTGATTGACAGAAAATAGTGCGTCAGAAATCAGTTTCTGTGCACTGTGTTCGAGCCTAGGTTTGACACATTTAGAATGAGATTGAGTTTTTTTGTAAAATATAAGAAAGTTTTGTAAAATATAAGAAAGTAAGTTCTATGTGTTACCTTTTAAACGCAAAAAGCCTCGATGTATTTGGACACCTGTGGAAAGCGTTGTGTCATTCAGAAGATAGTTCCGTTAGAAATCTAGTTTGCTAAAAATTAGGATTTTTACTAACTTTGAACTATTATTACTCCGAGATAGAATGACATTGGGACTTCGAGTTCTACATAAAAAATTAAGTATACCTATCCTAGTTTTCAAATAATCAAGTGGGGTATCATTTGGATGGTTATAGGAAATGTTATTGTTTTGGCAAGTTAACTAGATAACCTACCATGTTTTCTTTTTAGGGGAGCTCTAGTTAATTTTTCTTATTGTAATAAGATAAATGATTTTACTTAGACATACGAGTGTCTTGAATCTTGATTGCTTAATTTTAAATTTGTATTATATTCCAAGTACAATTGTTGCATATACACTAAATATTAATATAGATTTATGTTATCTCACGTGACATGTTACATTAAAGTTTGTGTTTATATATATATATATAATTGAGGAATGAAAGGAAATGAAGTGTGCAACCCCAAAACATAAATTCTTATTGTTCTTTGACTTTGACTATGTGGCTGATAAGAACTACGAAGGCTTGATTCCAATCTTGAAAGATTTGGATACGTAGGCAACTTTGAGCAAAAGTGCAGCCACTACACTATACTATATTATATATTAATTATTAGTTATTAGTTATTGTAATAACTATATGTGAACAATGTTAGTACTTAATTATGTACGTGATTATGGTTGTTTAAAATGTATTCATAAGATATTTAACTAATGCATTATTCTTGATTGAATATTTTGATATCTATGATTTATATAATTGATAATGAGGTGAGTTGATTAGTTATTGTGTTTGGAATCTTTAGTAATAAATTATTGTTTGAGATGATGTTTGTTTTGTAATGAAAATATTATAATAAATGAAAACTCTTGAGTGTTAAAATTTGGTGTAAAAGTGTCTGGTGAAAATTTAATGTGTCGCCCACATCTTTAGATCTCTCCACTCCTCTTTGATGAAAAGAAATGTTTATGACTAATGATGTCATGTGAAAAGCCGCCTTAAAGAGGAACTAATTAAGGCATTCACCTTGCGGGTGGACTGTATTCCTTAAGTGTATGGGAATGTAGGTATGGGTATTTCTTGAATGTAGCGGGAATGACCCAAGGTATGTATTCATTGAATGTGTCATGAATGCCCTGTTATTGTTATGATGAGTATTCCTTGAATGTGGCGGGAATGACCCAATAAAGTATTCATTGAATGTGCCATGAATGACCTGATATTTTGTTATGCCCAAAAGAGGCTTTGTGTATGTGTATGGAAAGCCCAGAGATGACTGTGACTCACAAGTTACGAGTTTAGAAGATGAAAATATGTTTCCTGGAGGCGATATCCCCGCTTGGGACATATGTCTTGTAGTGGTACTCAGTGTGAGTGAGGCACACGGATATGTGTAATTTGGCAAATGTGTGTAGTGCAAATCGTGGAGTACGAACTAAAGGTTGGGCTGTGTCTTTTAATAAATGAGTCAATGAGATAATTAATAAGCAAAGTAAAATATTGATTTTACGTGTGATGGAGCTATTGCATATGATGTATATGATTTCTTATGAGAAATGTTTATGTGGTTTGTGTGAGTTGATACTCATGAGGGATGAATGTACTCCCTGGTTGTGACTTTTTCCTCGTTCTCATAAGTAGACGAGTGATATTAAAGTAAAATATTGATATTACATGTGACTGAGTTATTGCATATGAATATTTATGTATTATGATGTACATGATTTCTTACAAGAAATTGTATACGTGGTTTGTGTGAGTTGATACTCACGAGGGATGAATGTACTCCATAGTTGTGATATAGTTCCTCGTTCTCATCAATAAATGAGTGGTTTTTAAGAAAAATATTGGCTTTAAGTATGAGTGAGTTGTTGGATATGATTGGTGATATATTATGATATAATGGATATAATTTCTTACGAAAGAATGTGAATATGGTTAGCGTGATATGATGGATATGGTGGTATGACATGAATGTTAATATTGACGATATATTATGCGAGATTATATATACCCATGATGATTGCAGTGAGAGTGAAATAGATGCATACTATAAATGATTACGTTTGGGAAATCTAACTTTGTTTTGCAGGAGGGTAGGACTTATTAACTTTTTATGCAGAGACGTTGTCCTATCCTAAGACGACGTGCTGGCTTAAAGGTAAAGTGTATCAAACTCATATTTAAATAAGTTATCATATGTGTATGTAATAAGTTGAATGTAAGTGGAAATTATATTATGAGTTATTTTGGAAAGTGAGCATGATGAATACTGTTATCTGAGATTTCTTAGAAATGTATATTGGGGGTTGAAATTTTACTTGGGAAGAAACTGCATGCCGTTTTGAGAATACGGAACTAACTTGTCTTCCAAGTTGAAATGATTGAATAGTATATTTCTTTATTCAAAAGATATGAACGTATTACTATTTTATATTTAGTCTTACTTATACCAGCAAATTCAATTTGCTGACCCATGTTTGCTTTGTTTTGCAACGTGGGTGTGTTCTTGGAAACATAGATGGTGGAGTGCAGTGGATGAGGACACGTGATTTGGAGTTGCTCTTGGAGTCTTCTGGTTTAAGTTTTTCTGAAGTGTACGGTTTTGTTTTGAGACAGATGTAATAGAGTTGGTTAGTTTCTTTGTAGTTTAATAATGTGATGAAGAGTTGTTCCTTTTAGTTTTCTTTTGATTTCAGTTTTTTTTTTATATCGTGTTTGATAACAGGGTATTGGGTTTTGTTTCACCCCGGGTTTCCAGATGATTGAATATCATTGTTTTAAATATTGTCTGGGAAATTTGGGGTGTGACAGTCTCTTTATCAAGTCAACCTTGTAAAGATGGAGCTTCATGTTAGAGCTTCACATCATCTTTAAATTCCATCAAACGGGGTTTCACATTCCTCATTCAATATGTATTTAAAAAATAAAATAAAATAAAACAAATCAAAAGTTTATTAAAATCTATATTTCAATCTTAGAAGAACTTGCAAGTAAAATCATGCGACAACACCCCAAATCCACACTTTCTCAGTTAACTAATAATTGAACAAACACAATAACCCAATATCAGTAGCATCAAACATTGCAAATAGATTTCTTTGATGTTACCCATCCAAAATGATATTTAACAAATTGTCGTAATGATAGATATATACCTACACGTAAAAATCATTGGTTGTTTATTAAGAAATGACTAAAATAAGCTATTCATGGACTAAAATAGTAATAGTAATACTAAAAATGTCTAGTTACTTGACACACGATTGTAAAATAAAAATAATTTAAATGTTAGGTAGATAACATTCAACCAAATACACTGATAGCCCAGTCCTTGTACGTATTAGTTGAGAATTGAGATAAGGGTAGTAGCCAAACACGGTTATGCCAGCCCATGCACACATTTCCCAAGAGTAAGAAATCACTTGTCATCATAACAGAATAAAGTAGTGTTTAGGGATGACTGGATGAGAAGGTCGCTCAACTCACTCCACAGCTGAATTAGAAAACAAACTTGGTCTTCAATGCACTTCTGATGTAATCAACCTGCAGACGACGTCAAAGGTAAGCAAACTACATGATAAAAAGAAATTATACACATAATTCAATACCTACTTCATATGTTAATGGACTTGAACAAAATTCCAGCAAAACAGAGTGTACTATTAGCACAATACACCTTTATAAAGATTAAGTTTAATGGATCTAATAATTAGTTAAAACTTATGCCCAATAACAATTCCATAAAAAGAAAACATGTTTCAAAAGGATATTGAAGCGCCTAACAGCAACATGAGAAGGAGTTTATAAAGGATTGCTAGAGTTTTGGCAATACAATTCTCCAAGATATTGTAATGATTTTCGGTTAGTCTTGCTTTCTTTCATAAGAATTGTCATGAAGATAACATAATTAATATTTTAATAGAAAAAAAAAAGATAAATGCTCAGGGCGCAACACGTGTTTTTACAAATTAGTAGCAAGAATGTAGCCCGATTTGTAAGCAGTTACTGGGGTAGTTGGTCAGGTGAAGTTGACCAAGACAATTATGCTTAGCCGGATTTTTTGGATGATCTACCACGTAGTGATGATACATATACATTACGTTATTATTGACACTGCTTCTTGATGGTTAAGGCTCAAAGATATAGGCATATAAGGTCTTTGCATCACCTTGAATAAAAAATAATGTCACACATACGCACATAAAAAATCAAAATCCCTTAATAATAAAATACTTGTATAGATGAAAAAATCCCGATTAAAGAATAAAATATCTCATCCTCACTTGGCATGCAAAGAAACAACAACAAAGAGAATAGTAGATTACATGCATGAGTAAATAAACCTATATTATTGCAATGTCGTTGGCATATATTCAGGGTTTAACTAAGTTAGGGCCCTTGCTTGGATACACTAAGACAAAAACATTCAGAACTTCAGACTTGGAAGCCTTAAGCCCAAGACACACTAAGTTACCATTTCATACAAACATAATAAAATCACTACTTCAAACAACCCAAAGACAATAAACAAAGTGAAAAAAGAGCCGTTTAAATATCAATATATAAGTTGTTCATTCTACATGTCGAGTACACTCCCAAAAAATAGATTTGAGATTTGATCAGTTTCCCTCATATCAAAAGTGCGTAATTAGTCACACCACACACTTACGATACAATCATCAAATCTTTTATAAAAAACCAAATTTGGTCTCAACGAAGTTCAAACCATAAAGAAACAATCAATCTAAATGCACCATTAGACACCACAACTCCTCATTTTATATTATATATTTTTTCTACTTTTCATAAACCAATTTGAAAGATACTAACATTGTCTATGAGTGTAAAAAAAAGTAAACCATCTACTAAAATTTTAATCCATATACCAAAGATTAACCATGAAGAACACAATCAAACAAAACAATTTAAAACCCCAAAAATCTAAGAAGTCATTAAGCAATCAAGAACAATATGCTAGAACAGTACCTTGAAAAAAGAAAATGCTCTATGGAGTCGTGAAGAAGATGCACAACCAAAAGAAGATGTAGATCGAATAAAATGTGGTCGTGTAGAAGACAACACCTCTTAGAGAACATATTGGCGGTGCTTGAATTTGAGGAGTTGACGTACTGTTGACTTGACATTAGGGTATAAGAAACCTAAGGGAATGACCAATGCCTATAGTTATTCATGTTACCTTCTTGATTAAATTGAAGCACAGACAAATCTTTGTTAGCTTTATCTCATCTCTTCACCAATTGGTTCAACAATTATATTTACCACGCCATGCAAAACAACCTAAAAATAGAATGAAAACCATTTGAGTACACATACTGAACCAAATGTAACTACCACTCAACACATAAGTAGTTTTTCAGTGTTGCTTTAGTGGTGGTGAAAGCTTCTCATATTTAAAGTTTAAACATATAAGTCATCAGCATAACAAGTGCACATCAATTTTTATATTCTGTAAAAAAAAAAGTCAAAAAAACTTCACAAACACTCTAAAATCCCTACATTCTCTTTCATATATGAATTTATTACACGGAAAAATTTGTAATCCCATGAACCATCAGTGCTAATCCCTCAATTGATTCACTTTCCATGAATTGTTTAAATGTTGTCAATAATCTAAGCAAATAATCGCCAACCATAATATTGAGTTGGTATGTATTTTAGAATTTAGAACTATTTATTTCTATTTGAAAAGTGGGGCAAATAGAGAAGGAGGTCATACCATTGTTAATCACTGATTATTTCTTAACAATTCTGGCAGCTCTTGTACGAATGCATAACTACTTTGATTTAATCCTTAGATGATTTTACTTGTATAACACATATAAAATCACTAACTTTTAATCGTTATTTACATATGAGTTCATCAGTGATTGGCTTATATAGGTTGTGCACGTCTCCTGCCTACTAGGCGATTTTACGGGATCAAAACACACTAACGGCCACTGCACCTTGCTTAGTGAATTTTCACTCGTGTGAACGTTTCTCGAGTCAATGAAAAGTTATTTACTATGAAAACTACCACTATTATATAGGGTTTGGTTAAGGCATGAAGCCACCTTTTGGTCGGAAGAGTTAATTGGTTACCACATCTGATAATTTATTCCTCATTATGGATTAACTAAACACTTAGAACAAAGCCAAAAAACATCTAGCTGAATACATCACACACCATACCTACAAATGGTGTGAACACCCAACTTGATGGAGTATACTCTAACACTAAATTTTCACTACCCATCTATTTTGCTTTCAATGATAAGCAATGACCTTTCATATAAAAAAAAAAAAAAAAAAAAAAAAAAAAAAAACCACACCCAGTATGACTCGAACCCACAATCACCTACTTGCTCCCTTTTCTTATGCATATGTTTCTTCCATGACTTCGTTTCTTCTATATGTTCTTATCATGGCTCCACCTGAATGTTGAAAGGAAATGTTTGTTAGTATCTATGCCCAAAGACGCTACTGCCTTAGTGCCTTGGTCTTTCTGCTATAAAGTGTGTGTGGAACCAAAAGAGTGATATTCTTTAAAACATATGATCTCTTTAAAATTAACTATTTTCTTTAAGAGGAGCAACAGTCAAATCTTTAATTTGAGTGGCTGTTTTAGCGGTAAAAAGACAATTATCGCATTGAATAATTCATATGAGCAAGGTGGTACCAAAAGAAGAATAAAAAAATATATATAAGAATACTGAAGAGCAGCTTTTTATTTGGAAAATTACTAACCTGTAGAACAACTTCTCTAATTGACTTTGGTGCAAGAAGAGGACCAGTAAGGAGGGTAGTGCTGACGCAGCCACCAGAAGACAGAGCTCCCTGTTGCGTTCCCTAAACAACAAACCATTGTCCTTCAACACAATCGGTCACATACCAAAACTTCAGATTTTTTTCGATATATATATATATATATATATATATATATATATATATATATATATATATATATATATTTTTTTTTTTATTAAATTTCTACATTATAAAATGAGTCACGAAGAGGGAATTCAAAGTCTAACACCATAGGTAAAATCAACAAAGAAAAATCAATAAGGTTATACAACATATACTTGGCATAAAATTTAGAATCGTTCTTCTAATATAGTTTTTACCTGCAGAGGAAAAGCACTGAAAAAACCAGCACCACTTTCCAACACATACGGCTTGGGTTCTCCAATTGGATCATATATTATAACAACCACATCCAGATCGGAGATGCAAAGTATCCTGACAAATTTAACACGCACACACACAAATAGAGCCATTATACAGAAATATCATGTCCATCGTTTTGTAAAATACTCTAATCCAAATGGATACTCAATAATTTGATTTGTAATGGAAATGTACTATAAAAATGCTTCAGACGTTTAATTTACTTCGAGTATACAACAACAATTAAGTTCAAGAATAATTTGAATTCTGATACAATTTATGGTATAAAAGTTCAAACATACCACAAAATGATTTTATTTTTGTCACATTTTGTCTAAAAAACTACATCTTCCATTAAAAGAAGTTCAAAAGTTATTGAGCCTACTTGCTCAAAAATCCCAACCTATTTGTTTTCCTCTAACTATATTACCGTAAACATAGATGAGAAACATTATTTACCACGTTAGTTGTGCTAGTAAAATAATGCAATTTTTTTTCCTTAGCAGTCGTGTGCTAGAGTACTTTTGGTCATATATGTCGAAGCCTCAACATTGAGCCTCCTTGTATGACGTTTCCGTAAGATGAAAACGTGAACAACTCAATCCAAACTCTTAAGAAGACCTCTTCAGCATCACACCCACACCAAATATTTTTCTTGTCTAAAAGTCCATAAGTGTTTCACTAAAGTGAAGTTGGAGAGATCAAAGGTGCAGGAAGTTTAGAACAAATATACTAATTATATTGTGAAACTCGAAGTATTAAGTCCAATTGCTCAATCAAGTGTGAAACACTCGAATCAATTATTCCTATGGGAAGGTTTCCCTAGACTTGCACTATATATAGTTATGTGGAAACCTTACAGAGGCATTAGAGCAAGATGGAATGGAATTGGAGATTTGTTTAATCAACGGTATTTTGGAATATTTTATCCGTCATTATTACAGTTACCATGACTACAATAAAGTTACCAATGCATTCTTATACATCTATAATGTTGAACATGAGCTAGTTTCTGAAGGGTGAAACTGCATAATGTATACTTACCAATGCATACTTGTATAAGTGCTACTATGCTTGGTGTGTGTAAACCCACTCATAATGCAATGAAACACCCAAATATAAATAATTAATGCCATGAAACTACAATATTTTTTACCTCAAAATACAACTGTAAGGAGACGTTCAAACTTTAGACAGTAGCCAAATAGTTAGTACTACTAATATCATTTGAACACATTTTTTCATCTAACAGATTAAGACGTGTCTATTTAACAATCATCATGACTATAAAGTATTCAATCTCAAATTTACAAAACTGTCAAACCCATTTCACATGAAAAACTATAAACCCATTTCATTGCATCATGATCAATAGGTATATAAATCCAAATTGGACACGGCCCATATCCTAATTTTTGTTACTCAACAGATTCCTGGATTACGTAAACTTTTTTCAAAGAAATATTCAGGGAATTGAAAAGATATCATAGAGATAATAACTAAACCCTACAATGTTTGGTACAACAGAGACTCAAAATATTTAAGTCAACAAAAATTGTGGAAATTCTACTTGTATTGTACCACAATAAATCATATTATATCAAAGTTCTGAAAAACATAAGTTTGTAAAATATATTATACCAAAAATAAATATTCAATGATCTTAATGATAATATCTTTGATAAGGATTATGTCAAGTTGACTGAAATTGTTTCATTACTCAAAAAAAAAAAAAAAAAACAAAAACAAAAACAAAAACAAAAACAAAACAAAAAAAAAAACAACCAATATAAAATATTGAATAAGCAAGAAAATAAAAATAAACGCAATGAAAAACACAATCAACAAAATGATATTGAAAAGGCAGACCATGTAAAATTAAACAACAAATTTTCAATAGAAGTTATAAATATTTTGGTATGTGTCTCCACTGGTACTTGCTCCATTGAGTATTTGAAAGACATAACCAAGACGCTGTAATAATGTCCTAATCAAGATACTACTCAAATCACAGACATAAAATCAATATAATTAATTTCTAATGAAAGAAATGAGATTATACCTGCAAACAAGGAGGCCACCGAGAAGCTTATATATCGAAGAGACTCAGCTTGAGCAATAGCGCAAAGACCTCTATTGTTAACCTTCTCAGCATAAAGCTCAACACTATTTTTAGGAAACTTGAACATTTTCTGAACGACAAATGTCAGTTCCCTAATCCTCCTCCCTTCACATTTAATAAACCAAATAACCAAATAAGCAAAATATAAATATCGGGAAAAAATGAGATTTTTATTTTAACTTAATTTACCGAGATCGTTTTGGGTACGGGTGGCATGGATGATGATTTCAGTACACAAGGGAGTCACCATCTTCAGCAAGTTCTCTTGTCAATACTTCGTTCAGTTCATCGAAAAATACTCTGTCATTCACAAACTGTTAACCCACAATGAACACATTAGAATATATATATATATATATAATATTAGATCTAGTAAGAGAATGGGAAGAGAGGGAATACACCTTTCTTTCTTTTATTTGCTCATCTGGGTCGCCATGATTGGGGGATGAGATTTAGTGGTGGTGAAAGAGAGAAGACTGGTTTGCGGGTCATCAGGAGCTTATGAGCAATGCAAGATGCATTGGCATGAAGTTGTCCATATGTCCTGTGGCATCATACTTCCGCTCTTTTGCTAATCCAAGTATAAATAGTTTTTCCCTAAGTGACTCGATCTATGAGTCCCCCAATGCTTTAAATAGCCATCAAGGGTAGATAGATCAGGAAATTCTAATCCTGGGAACTCCTCTAATATCCGAGGACTGCAAACTGAATGAAGCGGTAACAATCTCTGCAGAAACATACGTTTCACAAAAATTATAACAATCGCTTTGTAGAGTATGCATGTCATAAATCAGTTTGAAAAGCAATTATCTTCAAAATTACCTTTACATAAGGAAAAACATGCAACGCAATGGCTTGCAAGCTAGGGCCATGGCATAAGATGAGTTTCTCTCTGTGAGCTCAAATGCCATTAAACTGCCTACATAATAATTGTTATTGAGACCTTGAAGTTCAGATTCCAAGTTTTCATAAAACCCGAGCTTCATATATGTATTGGAGTCGTTAGTATCTCTAAGTTAGTAATGTTGGACAAAAAGTAAATTATTGAGCATACCTTAACTGTTAACATGAGGAAAATACTTAAAACGTTGTTGTAAAACAACTGATTTCACTTCTGCTCCCATTTTGTTTACCACATCAATTGCAACCTTTGTCATCGTTGGTCCTCTGATATCCTCGGAGTTTCCATAAGACCAGAATAGAAAAATATATGTGTCTTCATAGAATTTTTGCATTGCAACTGGATGACCAATAGTTTTGGGATCCTCCATGAAATTCCCGAAGTAATAGAACCCCTTAGGGATATGCTCCATACCCTTAATCTTTAAAGCAGTTGTATAGTAATCGATAGACTGCACTTTACTAAACAACTCCACTTCGAGCTCGGTCATACCTATGACTTCCGTCTTGATTGCTGCAGGAAGAAAATTGCGTGAGGACGGACTTTTGAAAGTTACTAAGATGGAAAATAAAACCACTATGAAACAGTTGAAGTTGACATTTTGGTGCACCTGCTGAAGTTGAAGAAGGAGATTTGTAAGTTTTTCCACTGTTGAAAGGAAAAGCGCCTGAGATTATGACTTTTTCAAATTCCAAAATTCATTTTCCTCCCTCACTGTTATTGACATCAATGGTAATGCCAGAAGAGTTGCATGTGATTGTCGAACTTGATCTTTGCAATGGACTTCTATTGGCAAAGATTGACTGATCGTATGCCAAACACTCATATATCCTATTCTAAAACGCCTAATCTTTCCTGCCATAAAAGTGCGGATAAATTCATGTATATAAGCATATGGCATGTCTTCGACAAAGCCATATCTGGACAATGTATATCCATAAGCCACCACTTTGGGGACAGATTTGAGTCCATGAGACTCGAGAGGAGTTGTGTCAGATGCTATTTCAATTCACTTACTGCATGTACCCCAATTCAATTTGAGTTCTTTGTCTCTTCTTGCAAAGATGAACTAAATCTTTAACATTTGAGTTGCCAACTCTGACAAACTAATCAAATAGTTGTTTCTAACTAAAACTAACTAATAAGTGCTCAAAAAGTGCAATTTAACCCTCGATTATGCCTCTTGTTTAGCCATCTTAGTGGACTAATAATGTTTGTAAGTTATGTTTTAAGATTTACAGGTGAAAAAGAGAGTTTTGTAGAATATTAGAGAAAAAGGGGTAAAATGGAGCAATTCGGAGCATTAAGGATCACATGGGAAACCCGTGGACAATCATGGAGAAGGCCAAGGAATTGAAGCTATTAAAGATGCGACTTGGACCTATTTTAAAGCCTATTTGGAAGCCCAAGGCCAAAGGATTCATTGCTTGAACCAAAGCCCGCAAAAGAGGATAAAAGGATAGAGCAGAAGAGACAAAATAGACTTACGCGTCTGGGACGCATGGAATGAGCGTCCAGACGCATTGATCAAGTCTGGGACACATGAATAGTGCGTCTAGACGCATGAATCGACACTGTAGCCAATTCCTTCTCAGTTTTGGAGACGAAGTTGGACTCTGAAAGAAGTCTATTTGTATTAGGAAACAAAGGACGGTTTGGAATGCTTCTAGAGCTCATTGTAACCCCTATAAATAGAGGACCTAAGTGCCTCATGTAAATGGCCAATTCACTTATATTCTTGTCTCCAGAACTTAAGGCAGAGAGAGATTAATAATAAAAGATCAGTTTTAACTAGCTGAGTCTTAATATATTAGTCTTTCTAGTCTTATGTTCTTCGACTCTTCTTCTTCTCGTTCTTCGTGCTCTTCCTTCTATATGGAAGGCTAATCTTCTCTTTCAAGGGAGGAGATGAAGCCAGTGCTTAAGGTTTAATGATTCTTCTGGTTCATGATGTTCTTCAATCAGGTTAGTTCTTTATGTTTTTAGTTATTAGTTCTATTGCCCACATCAGGGGATGGAAGTATAGATTAAGGTTTTTATTTATTACAATTGAATATCATGCTAGTTTAGGGTTTTATTTATTGCAATTTAATATTTGCTAGTAACATGCTTTTATTTATTGCAATTGAATATAATGCTAGAATAGAGTTTTATTTATTGTAATTGAATATTATACTATTATTCTCTACTTTTCTTCTAATTGTGTAGTGTTTTAGAGTAAGGGAAGTATTCCTTGTGTTTGCCTTAGATGGTGATTCATTGAATAGCTGCCTAAGCTCACATAAAAGGAAAGAAGATATTAGTAACATGAACATAGGAACAACCTTAAGTAGAGTTAATTGTTTAACGATGTTTCACCTAAAAGGCATCGACACTCATTTCGATGCCCGTTTGTAGTCTACTTGGAGAACAACATGAAGCAAAAAGTCATTGAATCAAAAGCATTGGTGGATTTGAATCTCTTGAATCTATCTCTCTCATATTCTCTCCCTATTTCCAATTCTTAGCTTTAGTATAAGTTTAGTTAGTTTAGTTTAGTTTAGCATTAGAATCTAAAATATCTACAATTATAGTTTTTAATCCCTCAAACCCCCTTTCCAGTCCTATCCTTCATATAAACATACACTTAAAAGTGGAACGATACCCTACTCATCCTTTACTTATTGAGGGATAATTAGGTTTTGATACGCTTCTTTTTGTTCAACGACCATCATCTATCTACATCATCCATATACCACCATCTACACACAAAAAGGAGCGAAGGTCACTAACCTGGAGTTTTAAGGTCATAGGAATTACGGACACATAATCATCTGCCACTTATTTCATGTCCTGAAACTTTCCTGTAGTTTCAATGAGTGCGAACTTGTGAAATCCAACTCTTCGAATTTTGCAACTTCCTGTAAAAAGATATGGTATCCACAATATGAGAATTTTGCATAGAAAATGTCAATTGATACAAAGACATTGGTTTCAAAATATTGCATACCTTCTATGTCAACTGATTCACACATGCCTCCAACTGTGTGATATTTCTCGAGCACGGTTATGTTTTTGTAATCGAGCTTAACCAGTGCATAAAGCGACGATAAGCGCTTGGGCTGCCTCCTACTTTGGCGATTCTTGTATCCACTGGAAAACAAGGATGTGGCTTGGAGAACTGATCCTCTATAGATTTGCCAATGTCCATGTTTTATGTTATTTAAAGCTTTCGCGGCAATGTAACACGCTTGCATCAAACAACAACATCAACCCTATCATTCTCATAGCTTAGTACCCTAAATTTGATCATCTCATATGCTCGTATGTAACTAAAAGTACGCCAAAGTGGTGAATCCCAAAACTATTTCAGGTTTTTATTTGATAGACCAATTTTATCTTCTGGGCAAAACCTCTATATGGATAAAGATATATTTTGAATGAGAAAACCAACTAAAAAAAAAGACGAAGCGTCTCCAAACGAGAATTAAACAAATAGAGTAACATCTTCAAAGTTAATGGCATAACTCATGAAGAGAAGCAAAATGAGAAACAGAGAGAAAAACAAAATTTTTACGTTGGTATCTAAGCTTCTATGATGACAATTATTCAGTAAATGTATTACAAATGTATTAGTATATTAGTATATACAGATTTATATTACTAACACAACCGCAGTTTTGGCAAATCATAAATTATCAACCTAAAAAGTAATTAATTTTTACTTAATGTAAAGTATAAATCTGTTTAAGTAGGTTGTCTAGCAATTAAAGAATCACTTTCAATACTAATGGTTTATTCAGCTTTTAAATCACTTTAATTTAATTTGTCCATGTTGAATCTAGCAATTAGAGCATTCCCAATGCAAGTCACTATGATGGGAAATTGAGAGTTTTCACCTTTGAATACCGAAAAACCCTTGCCCAATGCAAGGGTGACAAAGTCAGTGACTTATAACTAAGTCACAACGAGGGTAGTACATGCTATTGAGATTTTCACTGAGTTGTGAGATTCAGATGAAATATTTTATTCCATTTCGTGTGTTTTTTTTAAATTTGTTCGGTTTTTTTCTCTGGACAGAATGTTGAATCCCACGTGTTTTTTTGACTTTTTTTTTGTTTTTTTTTAAACTTCAGATGGGATGTTTTATTCCGTCCAGCCCGTTTTTTCGATTTTTACATTCAGACGGAATCAAACATTCCGTCCGAGGTTTAAAGTCACCTCTACATTTGGTAACATTTTATTGTTTTTCACCACAAAGGTAGCAAAGAAGGAAAATAGTCATACGTGGAGGTGAAAAACAATTGTTTGCATTGGGAATGCTCTTAAAGAATCACTTTTAACTCGAAGAGAATGTTCTTGTTTGGATCTCATTTTTTCAAAAAATCAATTTTTCTCAAAAAGTATTTTTTTGAAAAAATATTTATTCTAAAAACAATTTTTAAATAAACAAATTTGGTTGAGATTTTTTCTTAAAAACTATTTTATCAAACTCGTAAATTTCATGATATTTCTCGAAATATCTTAGCATATCTCGACATTTTTCACTATAATGGGCAATCCTAGGAGTGTAAAAAAAAACCGTTGACCCATCATCCGGTAGGGCACCCGGTCTTCGCCCACCACCCAAACCCGCACCAACTCGAAAATAGACCCGCCCAGCCCCGCCACCGTTTTTACGCGGTCGGGCTATGGGTGTAGGTTCTATCTTCAAACCCAACCCGTCAAGCCGCCCGACCCGTACCATGTAAAAAACCGTTGACCCAACCCCGCTGACCAGCACAATTTCAAGACCCAAGTATAATATTTTTGTATTTTGTTTATATTTTCTTTTAAATTTTGTAGAAATTTGGGAGATATGAACACAAACTTATGAGTTCAACATCAATTTCAAATATTCAAGTTTGAACATTGGGCAAATATCAAAAGTTCAAATTCAATTTTCGAATTTTGGAGAAGACAGATTATTCATCCTTGTATTAATTTCGAATTCTTATACTTTATATTTTATTGTTTTGTACCATAGATCGTCGCTCCCATCTTCACTTTATCATGCTATGGAAAATAATCAATTTACAAATAGTAAATCATGAGAAAAAAGTTTCAAATTTGTAGATATGGTTTTGGGTTCAAGTTCAAGTTTTTTTTTATTTTTGTTTATTTTTTATTGATTGATTTCATTTTTTTCTCTATCTTGTGAATTGGAAATATATTACTTGCAGAATTTGAAAGTTTTTTTTTGGTGAAATTGGATTAAAATGATAATTTCCACCGACCCGAATGACCCGCCCCGTAAGCTGACCCAACAGGCCGGGTGATGGTACTAAGAATATGACACTTCAACCCGCCCCGCCCCGCCCATCGGGGACCACTGGATTTGTATCCCTAGACCTGCCCCGACCCGACCCATCACTATTTGACCCACCCCGCCCCGTATTTAGGGGCAGGGGTCGAGTCAGGTCGGGCAGAGATCAGGTCAGGTTTGGGAACCCGACCCGAATCTGAATTATTCGGATTCAGGTCGGGTCGAATTCGGATCAAGCCCGACCCGATTCCCTGCCCTACCCATATTACACCCCTAGGCAATCTATATGCCTTTAGAGCTAGATGAGAAAGTAAAAAGAAAAAACTGTTTTTTAACTTGAAAAACAAGTCTTTGATATTTATCGTAAAACATGTTTTTAAACCAATAAATATTTTTTTTGGGTGAAAAACAATTTTCTACAAAAATAAAGACCAAACATGTTTATTTAAAAAACAAAACATTTTTTTACTAATAAATATTTATTGACAATAAATAAATATTATCCAAACACCCCCTTATGTTTTATTTCAAAACTCTCGAAACTAATAGGCCCAATAACAATTGGGCTCATTTCTTGGGCCTCCATGTTCGTAATATCTCCTCTCCAGATTTTAATCGGGTAATGTTAGGTGGTCAGTGGTCTATTTCATTTAACTGATTTCGCCTTGAGCTAGAAGAATATCTAAATCACTCCATGTTAAGTTCACCATTTACGGGATGAGAACCTAGACTTCATGCTGTTTCACAGGCTTCTTCTTCATCACCGAATACGGAAGAATTCCACAAACAGTAATCATGTTTACCACTTTACCCTCTGTCGCTTACTGCATTTTCCTTACTGGCAACTGGCAAGTTAACAAACTAGTTAGGCAAGAGGCAAAAAAAGAGACTCATAGCGCACTTGAACTCAGCTCAAAATAAGAGAGAGATTGAGAGAGATTAACTGAACTTTGTATGACTACTAAATAGAGAACAAAAGCCAGACATGGTCAGTTCTGTTGTTCACAATAAAGAAACCATCTGACATTATGACTAAGATCATAAATTTGACCTACAGTCAGCTGCAAAGGATCACACTATAAAACTTCAAGTGCAGAAGTTACATAAAAACGGGACAAATTGTCACAAAATTTTGAATTTTTTTCCACAAAAAATAAATAAAAAGAAAGAAACAGATCTCCAGTAGACTTCCACACTTGGGAGTTCCAAGTTTAGCGTGACCAGATGGTTTTCTTGGTCTTCCGTTGTTCATCTACCAACTTCCTGCAACATTAATGCTAGCGTAAGTAGTATATCAAATTGCATAAATGCAGTTGGACACGAAATACGCAGCAAACAATAACACAAAGTAATCAGCTCTCTATTTCATTCAGTAGGAAAGGAATAACTAGATATGTAAGTTTACCGTTGACGCTCATGAAACTCTGTCGCAACATCACAGCCTCTATAAGATTCTAAAACCTTTCTTATATCTTGAGGTCTTCTGTAGGCAAGAACTACAATAAAACCCAAAACAATAAAAGAGCCTTTATTGTCCAAGGAAATTCAACTACTATGAGAGAAACTCATTCTATTGACTGTGAGAGAAGTACTTACATTCAAGAAACGGAACTAGATCCAGCAATGCTGTATCACCTTCTTCAAGCTTCCAAGGCTTAATCTCAAGACAATTGTCCAGCTGAAGGGCAGTTTCAAGTGCATGCCCACTAACATAGATAACCTTTGCAGGATCCCTGTTCAGCTTTGACAAGTCCTGCAACCAGAAACATGCTTGCTCAAAGAATATAATTTGTAGTAAGAACGAATCAAATATCGTATGCCATCAGTGGATTAAGATAAATTCAGATTTAAAAAAAATAAATAATAGGTAATGATTACTGCATCATGCCATACATGATCTTGTCGTATCTCATGTCCTAAGTAAGATGGAGAGTTCTAATATCTAAAATAAACATACTTTAGCTAGGAGACAAGACTGTCATTGTAAAGGGAATAAAAGGAAACTAGGGTTTCTTTTTTGTCATGAGATAATAACAAATGAGTGACCGACCCTATGAGACAACGCCAAAGAAAACACAAAGCTGAATGTACATACATTGAGGAAGCTTTTCATTTTAGGTTTTAAATTGAAATATCCAGCTCAACCAGAAAAGCTTACATATAGCGGGTAACACATTTAACATTTTGAGCTATGGAGAGGAGGATGATTATTATTGTTCAGAGCCACTAGAACTGCATTAATGAAATTATTATTTCAACAATGAATGACAACCAATAGAGTACACGTCTTTCCAGAATGTTTGTTTAGTGAACTTTAATTAAAAAAAAATGAATAAAAATCCGCCAAATATTTTATGCCATCACAGAAACATATACTTCAGAAAGGAATATATAAAGATGATAGGGTAGGGCAATTCATTAATTTGTATATGTAAAATAGAAAGCCACTAACCTTGTAATGCTTTCCATTCTGATATTTTGTAGCAGTCCTTCCTAGCCTATAAGTAATAGTTCCCTTCTGATTTAGCCGCTCACAAATAGGATCAACAAACTACAAGCCACATAAACAAATGCTTAACAAACGTGACAAAATGTTAGCAAGATGGGAGTCGAAAAAGAAACTACCATGCCTTCCTGCTGATCTGAAAAGACAACGATTTCATAAAACTGAGCAAGCCTTTCCAAGAAAGCATCGACTCCTGGTCTTTTGAAGGTTCACGCCAGCCTCTTTCCCGCTGTCATAGGAACAAATTAAGGTATATCAGGTGACAAACAAATATCAAACAATTCCTCGCACAACACATACACATCTAGTATGCATGGAAGGGCAGTGTGGATCTCTCCATTGTCCATGCCATAAGTTGGGGTCAGTCGACCAAGGTTAGGAAAGTTTAACAGTCAATAAACCCACTATACCATGGGCCCAAACTCCCAATCAAGATAGAACAAGTCTGGTTAGGACTGTAAGCCTGTAATGAATTAAATGGGCTCTTTAAAGAGATTATCAAGCGAAAAAATTGGTCCATCAAATAGCATCCTGAGTAAAGTAAGTCATGACAATAACAGCAACAAGAACAATAAAGCAAGATGAAGATACACTAACTGCAAAAGGTCCTTTTCTATTGTATTGTAGGCTACCACGAGAGAGGGAACTTACTTTCCAATCAGAGTATATAAGAGTCTCATTCAGATCCACAACAAGTGTCATGACACCAAGACCCTTTAACTCAGGAGCCAAATCTGGAAGAAGCTTGTCAGAATATGGTTCTGTGTATTCCTACAGCAAAATGATAAATGAATGATAAAGGAGGTGAGGAACATAACATAACAATCTTTCTTAGCAAAACATACAGTTGGAGAAGCAATACATACCCGAATTTTGCCCTCAATTGACCTTCTAAGTTCCAAATATATATCTATGCATTTAGCAGGCACTGGAAATCAGAGAGAGAGAGTTACTGATGGTTGAAAGAAAACAATGAAACATGCAGAACAAGTGGAACACTTTCTGAAAGTAACAGGAAATTCATGAAGATGAAATGAACATTAGTTATATTATTTGTTTTAGATTAATCCTCTTAGGTGACTAAACCATGCAAAAGGATCAAAATGAGATATAAACATCAGCATGCAAGTTGGCACATTAGACAAGAAGAGGCAATATGAGCTTCGAGGTCATAAAAGTGTTCTGTCTCTACCAATGAAACAATAACCATCTTGTGACCATTCAAGGTAAAAGACTGACCACTAACCAACTCTGTAATATACAGGAGTACCTCTACTAACATGAGAGTTCCAGCCTTCCAGGATTAAAATCCTACTCATCATTATATCAAATTAATCGGCCCAACATTCTGTATTGCACCACAACATTTAAAGCAGCCACTAAATTATATAATATATAACAGAAAGGTTTCACAATTATTCGATTTAAAAATTGATCAACAAGACCAGGATTAGTCTTTTTATGAAAAGTCGGATCATCTGCACATCGCTAACAGAAGGTTAAACCTCTGCGCAATTAGTGATGGTGCATTTTCCATACTGGTTGACGTTGCATGACAACCAAAGTGGTATGTTCAAGCGAAAAGAGGTTTAACCTCCTCTACAAGGAGCAGATGATCTTATTTCTTCTGTGAATGCATCTAAGTCAAACACATTCCACATTAACTACAATCAAAATGCACACAAAGGATGGAGGGGAAAGTTCTATGGAAGTACCAAGTTACTGAACCTCCTTACAGCCTGTTTGATACCCATTATAGGGTAACCTGTGACAGTATAAGAGACCGATAGTGTTGTTTCTTGTTTGGTCCGATATGGTGAGGAGGATAACCGGGTGATATTAGAGAGGCTCTTGATGGCGACATATTCCCAAGGCAATAGTGTGGGGGATTTGGTTGGAATGCAATCAGAGAGTGTTTGAGAACAAGGAAAAGGATATACACAAGATTTTGGTGGATATTAAAAAGCTATTGTATAATTGGCCAAGGAATGTGTCAATCTTTAGGGAGTTGAGGTTTCTTGATTTTATTTGTAATTGGGATACACTAGTGTTGTAATTTTGCTTTTGGGAGTCTTGTGGGGAAGTAGTTAACTACTCTTAATTTCTCGCTAAGGGATAACTATCTTGTTTGTAACACTCTTATTATTATTGGAATGAAATTTAACTTTTACGGATCAAGAAAATAAAAAGGTTTGCAAAAGATCTCTTTGGAGAGCATGGATTCCGCTATTCACATTACAAAATAAATAGATATCGACAGAAAGCAAGAAACAAGAGCATACATAAGAAAATAAGAAACGGTCTATGGGCTTCTTCTTCTACACCATCTCCATTCCCATCTGGACTGGCTTCTTCTTCTTCACTGTCTCCATTCCGATCTCGACTGACCATCGCAAATATTTGCCACTTACTTCATTCTAAGTTCTAACCCCCACCATCTTCTCTCTACACTTTTATGTATTTGGAAAATCAGAAAACCAAAGCATTATCAACAAACAGAATTTGGGTATTCAAAGAAGAACCATCTTCACAATTTCCTCCCTTTTATACTTTCAATCTTCTCTCTATCTTCACAATCTAGTGGAGTGATTTTGAATTATCAGTTTTTTTTTTGTTGGACTTCAAGTAATGGGTAGTATTTTAATCCTTCCATCAGATTTTTGTTGAAATTATGTTGAATTGAAGTTTGGTAGTCATTTTGAAGTTACTGATTCAGGTTTTGTTTCGGTTGATTTGTGGTTTTTTTTTTTGGAAAATTTAATGTGATTTTCATTCCATTTGGAGAATTGATAAAAAAGAAAAGAAAAAAAAAAGGAGAACAATACCAGACAAACCCTCTAATAAACCTGAGGGGCCAAACAGTCTCTAGACTGATCACATTTGGGGTATGCACCACTAATTTTACATAGCCTAAACATGGTAAGGTACTACAGAGTTTCAGGAGGCCAAACAGAGCCTTAAGTGTACTTGAAATCACGAATTGAAAGTAATTAACAAAATAAAAGTTAAGTTTCACCTATCATAGCGGCCGGATAAAGCAATGCCTGAAATTTCTGTTTAAGATAAGAACAACACAAATTACACTTTTGTTTAACAATATAGTGATAAAACATAATGATACTATAAAGGACTGTTATATTGTAATTAGAATTTTCAGAGGCGAGTAAACTTTAATGCTTTCTTTAGTTATTAGAGAAGCCTTGCGGATATTGCTCGGCCATAACTATACTTTGCTTCTAGGTTGCACAATCAACACGGTGAAAAAGTAATACATAAATCTTTCAGATGAGTTTTTTACGATAAAAGATTGTGCATGGTACATCAGCCATTCTAGATACGTGCAGATAATAGAGATAAATTTAATCTACGACTAACATAAGCAACGTAGCTAAGATACGGAACTAAGTAGGCATCCTTTAGCCCACTCATTCTTTATCATCCCACCTGTTGCTCTCTTACCAAGGTCTTGCTTTTGGTATTTGACCACAAATGGATGATTTTCTCCTTTTCTAGTGCAGAAAACAATTTGCAAAGGTCAATAGGACATCAGGTGGTTTAACAGATATATATTACATGTGAGAGGAGTGTAATCCTTATTCCTTACAACCACAAACCTTAAGAGACTATCAACACAAACCAATACCAAAGAGCAAAAGTTAACTTTCAGGTCACAAATTTCAAGCACCTGATTTAAAGTGATTTCTCCCAAAGTTTATAGGATCACTCAACCGAGCAGGAAGCTAATATTTCCATTCATGTGATTTCTCCCAAAGTTTGACCTCAGCAATGCCAATAACGTCATTTGGAAATCACTCCACTGAAGTTCATAATTATGAAAGAGTACACCAACCTTTCCTGAGTAAGCCAACAGACTCAATGGCTCCTCCAATCTAAGTTTCCATTTAGACAAAAATACTTGGTAGACAATGCCAGAAACAGTCCCAACCAAGTATAATTTCAAAAATACCATCACATACTATTAAGATTTAACTAATTCAATGGTATGTTTGATACACGGAATACTACAACAAAATTTAGAGTTAATCTAAGAAGCAATGGGAAAAGAGGAGTCCAATCATAGAGAATCTTTCCCTATGGATCTGTCCAGATCAACCCCCATCTTACAAAAACTTCCACCAAATTTTTTTTTTTTTTCTGAAACTCTCCATTAAATTTGATTACATGAAGAGCAATCAAACACACACCTAAAGGAAAGTAAACAGCTTAAGAGACTTACCTCGAGAGAAGAAGCATCTTTGTTTTTCTTCTGCTTGAGAGAATTACTGAATATCCTTGGTGATTGAATCCACTTCATCCATGAGAGTAAGCTAAGAATGCAAACAATGTGACAAGTCAAAAATAAAAAAATCAATAAATAAGAATAAGACAAATTTAAGTAACGAAAATCATATATTTTCCAAGACCTAATAGTGAATTACATATCGGCCCTCAGTGGAACAATTGAGTAAAACTACATTCGTATAAGTGAAAGGAAATACCGTAGGTCTGGTAAGCGACGGTTCCAGAGAGTCCAGCAAGAGTAGCGTAAGCTCCGTATTTGAGATAATTCCAAGAATTCATTTTGGTGGTCCCATCTGAACGTGGTGGTTGTGGTTGTTGGTCTTTGGGAAGACTCGTTGTTGTTGATTGAGTGCACAAGTATCGATTATTATTTGAAGAAGAAGAAGAAAAGGAGATGGGTTTTTTGTGTTTGCAGAGGTACAACACCAGACGACGATACATTTTTCTGTTTCGAAATGGGAGAGAAGGGTTTTAACTTTTAAGGGTTTAAGGCCTCTTCCTCTTTTCTCTTCTGTTTTAGTTTTATACAAGTGAAACAAATTATTGATGTAAACGGATAACCAACCTGGAAAATTAAACCTTCAAACTTTTCTTCTGTAGTAGTAATTACAGCTTCAAATCAACCTGTAAAAAAAAAGATAACCTATTTAAAAAAATAAACCAAAGAGAATCAAAAGCCCGAAAAAAAGAATAAACCAACCTGAAATAAAATTAAACCAACCTTTCCAAAGAGTAATGAATGGGTTATCGAGATCGAGAGAGAGAGAAATCCTCAGTTTATAGCAATGGTTGTCGGTGGAAATGGGGTGGCGATGGTTGAATGGCAAGTCAGAGAAAAATAAAGTGTTTCAGGGTTTCTCTTTTTAGTTTTTGCAGTGTTTAGTTCGAGCGCCAACATTAAAAATAGGCCCGCCCAATACAAAGCCCTTTGCAACCCCACTCTCGTCGTAGCAAAGGCTACTAAATTAAATAGTCATTCTTTAGGTGTCTGTTTTTTTGCTTAGGGCAATGCAGTGCTTTTTTCAAGGTGTGTTTTCTCATAAGCTTTCAGTTGATGTGAAACTGGTGTGGTGGAAGTGTGTTTAGAAGGTATTCTTTTTTATTTAAAAACTTGAAATACTAAAAAAAGTCGTGGGGGTTAGAAATGGATTTGAAATCTTTACGGGCTATATTTACCAGTGTTATCTTTCGGGATGATAACTTCATATAGGGTTTGCATTGGGAAGGCCAGGTTTGACATTGTCCCTCAAATTTAAAGATAGAGAGGCTTATATTGGTTTTAGAAGGTATTCTTAAAGGAAGATTTGCTACCGGTGTTACTTCTGTTTTGTTTTGTATTTTACTTATATGCTTTGTTAGGGCACCGGAAAGATTTTGAGCTTTATTTCAACATTCTTGTAGAGTTTGTCTGACTGATCTTTATACATCTTTAGCAAAAAAAAAAAAAAAATCTTTATACATTTTCTTTTTAATATTTTGATTACACTGAAAGTCTCTTTCTTTCTGCGCATCCTTGATATGGATAGGAATCCGAGGTTTTGTATTTGCGGAGTAAGAGCATCTTTAGGAGAGATACTTTCCTAGTATCAAACACCAAATTTTTTCATTTTCAGGAGAGTCACATGTTGATGAAAACACCAAACCAAACACCAAATCAACCAAAATTTGGTTCCAGCTTTGGTGCTGTATCAAATCTCTCACGCGGTCCGCGTGGCTATTCTAACACCTCATGGGCTTGGGTTAAACAGTGGGCTTCAATCACGCGGCTTCGCGAAAACCGCGCGAGAGATTGGGAAAGAAAATAAAGAAGAAAGTTGATGTACGACACATCACGCGGTTTTTGGAAAACCATGTGGGCTTGGACTTTTAAGATGGGCTTCAATGGCGCAATTTTAAGAAAGCCGTGTGGGCTATATGGCACAGATTATCCAAAATCGCGTCATTTTATGTCGAATATTTGATGTTTCTCCTGAAGTTGGTTGGTGTTTTTTTTGTTTGATGTTTGGTTTGGTTAAAAAATTTGGTTTTTTTTTTGTTTCTCCCCTAAAGATGCTCTGAGTTCAAGAAATAATAGGCGTATTTGTCTTAGAGCATCATCAACGCATTGTTAAAATCGATTTCTAATGTGACAGTTGACAAAAAAATTAGCAATTTTCATCCCCAACGCACTGTCAAAATTTGATTTCTATTCTAACAATTCTCAAATTCCAGACCAAATTAGTGAGAATTATAGAAATAAGCTGCACGGGACAAGTTGTCTAGATCAATGATCAGGATGAAACAAGTTTTGCCATCCAACATTTTTTCTTTTTTTTTTAATAAAAAATTAAAACGGAGATGGGACAACTTTTTTTTTTCTTTTTTCCTTTTCAACAGGGATGGGACAACTTTTGTTGTTTAAAACAAATTTAATTTGGAAAGGGACAACTTTTCCCATCCGAAATAAAAACCCTAAATTTTGCCCAAACGGCGTCAGTGCTTGACTTGTTTTTAGGGATTTTGATGGACTAAAAATATTGAGGTGTCACAAAAAAATATAGAAACACGTTGATGATGCTCTTATGGGTCTTTTGTTTGGAAATAGGATGCAACTAATGGAGGATAGTATGATTCTTCGAGGGAGGATCGTCGTGACTTACCATCCTTTTCAACTCGGAATGGGGATAGGCGCATTTATTATTATTATTATTATTTATTTTATTATTAAATAGCCTTAAGAAATTTAATCAATCTGGATGTTTACTTGTTTAAGCCGTTGTCTATTGTGGATAATTTTTACTTGTTTAACCCATTGTCTATTCATGTTGAAATTATCATTCTCAAAGTATATTGAAATACTAAAATAGCTCTTTTGACAGCTTTTACTGAACTGAAAAACTTGTGGAAGTGGGTTCTGAGCAGTTGATGGCTTTGAGATGTCTATTTGGTTTGGTGATTTAATCGAGCACTCATCAAATTGCATTGGGCAACCTCTGGCCCAAGCCTGACAACTAAGTCCAACAACAATAGCCCAATACACCCCCCTACCTCAACGCATACTAGCTACCATTTTTTTCAAACCTTTTGTAGCCGGTATCATCTCTCTCGCGAGACTGAACCCAAAAAAAAAAGGAAAAACTTCGAGTTTTCTGTCGTGTTCATACTTCGAGTGTTGAGTTGTGAATCAACAATGGGAATTGAAGTTGGCGACTTCACCCAATTCGAATCGTGTCCCGTCCCGTTTGAGTATATACTCAAACTTGGTTGGGTTGATTAAACTTGATTAGATTGATTAAATTTGATTGGGTGGAAGATTGGGTTGATTAATCTTGATTGGGGTGGAAAATTAAGTTGATTAAATTTGATGATTTCAAACTTGATGTTTTTTGGGAGTTTGGGTGGAAGATTGGGTTGATTAAACTTGAGTTCGAGTTTGCCCAAGCTTGATGAAGTCGTTTTCGAGTTTGAGTTCGAGTTTGGGTTGATTAAGTGGAAGTTGATTTTTAAAATGAACATCGTGACAAAACAAACTGAATTTTTTAAGTCCAAACGACTCAGCCATGTCGTCCAAGAGAGTCCCCAAATGACCCCTCCATGTTGTCCTGGAGACTACCCAAACGACCCTGCCATATCGTCTAGAGTTTTGTCTCAAACGATATGCGCAGACCACTTGAGTATACACTCAAACTATATTGTGAGTTCATTTGAGTGTACGCTCAAACTACATGGTGAGGTCGTTTGAGTGTACATTCAAACTACACGACGAGATCGTTTGAGTGTACGCTTACACGGTCTCGCTATGTCATTTGAGTGTATGTCAAACGACATACACTCAAATGACATGGCGAGACCGTTTGAGCGTACACTCAAACGACCCGAGGGGTTCGTTATGGCGAGACCGATTGGATTGGTTGTTGGGCTTAGGCTTTGATGGCAAACTTGTAATATGGCAAATTTGTAATATTATTTTTTGTGGGTTGCCCAATCCAATTTGATAAGTGCCCAATACAGGACCCTTTTTTTTTCTTTAAGATTGAAAAACTGAAAAACGAGTGGCAGAGATCTATGAGCATTGAAGAAAGGCTCTAGGAATAGTCAGGGACTAGATTTTGGATTGGACATACGCCCGGGATCTATTAAATATTTTGTGTGCTGAAAAGGCTTTACAAAATGTCTCACACAAATTTTGAATCAGAATATATTTTTATTGAAAGTAAACCAAAATATGTTAATGAGCAGCGATTATGGTGCATAAGTACTTGGAAATAACTAAGGGATCAAATTGAGATAGTCTCTTCACTTTGTGGTTTAGGATATTAATCTATAAGGTGCATAAGTACTTGGAAGTAACTAAGGGATCAAATTGAGATAGTCTCTTCACTTTGTGGTTTAGGATATTAATATATAATTTTCAAATAGAATTATCTTAAACTCGATCTAGCTTGTATAATAGTTTTCTTAGATTTATGGTGATTTAGTGGCAAATTTTGAATCGAATATATTTTTTATTGAAAATAAACCGAAATAACGTTAATGGAGCAGTGATTATGGTGCATAAGTACTTGGAAACTAAGAGATCAAATTGAGATAGCCTCTTCACTTTGTGGTTTAGGATATTAATCCATAATTTTCAAATAGAATTATTTGAAACTCGATCTAGCTTGTATAATAGTTTTCTTAGATTTATGGTGATTTAGCGGCAAATTTTCGAATCAAAATATATTTTTATTGAAAATAAACCGAAATACGTTAATGAACACCAATTATGGTGCATAAGTACTTGGAAACTAAGGGATCAAATTGAGATAGCCTATTCACTTTGTGGTTTAGGATATTAATCCTTACTTTTCAAATGAAATTATCTTAAACCCAATCTAGCTTGTATAATAGTTTTACAAGTTTTTGAACCCATCCTATGAACGGGTGCCGTTATATTAAATTGTTCTAAACAAATATTTGCAACAATGTAAAGCTATGAGATATTAATATTGTGTTGATCACTTATCCAAATTTCTTTGCAACGTGAAAACCCCCACTCTCCATAAAAGAAAGAACCCACCCTTTCTCGGTAAAACTCTCCTATTTTTTTTTCTATTGTTTAATAACATAAATTTGATTGAAGTTTTGTGATAATGCCCAATGTGGCTTAAGACCATATTGAAGCTATTTGAATAGCAAGACATTTCCAATCATACAATCCAGTTTTAAATTTTCCGTTAATAATTATTTGAGGTTAGTTCAATGTAGTTGCATCATGTTTCTGATTTCTCATTAATTATTCTTTGAGGTCAATTCAATGTATTTACATCCAATTTCCGATTTCTCGCTAATTAATTTTTGATGTTTGTTCAATGCATTTGCATCCAGTTTTCAATTTCCCATTAATTATTCTTTGAGGTTAGTTCAATGCATTTGCATCCAGTTTTATTCTTTACAGTCAGTTCAAAGCATTTGCATCCAGTTTCCGACTTCCCGTTAGTTATTTTTTTAGGTTAGTTCAATGCAGTTGCATGCAGTTTCCGATTTCCCATTAATCATTCTTTGAGGTTAGGTTAGTTCAATGCATTAACATCCAATTTTCGATATCCCGCTAATTATTCTTTGATGTTAGCTCAATGTAGTTGCATCCAGTTTCTAATTTCCCATTAATCATTCTTTGAGATTAGTTTAATGCATTTGCATCTGATTTCCCATTAACTATTATTTGAGGTTAGTTTAATGTAGTTGCATACAATTTCGATTTCCGTTAATCATTTTTTAAGGTTAGTGCAATGCATTTTCATCAAGTTTTCAATTTCATACTAATTATTTTGAGGTTAGTTCAATTCCAATTTTTCATTAAATATTATTTGAGGTTAGTTCAATGCATTTGCATATATCCAGGTTCCATTATTCTTTGAGGTTAGTTTAAAACATTTGCATCTAGTTTCATATTTCTTGTTAATTATTCTTTGAGCAAAGGTTAGTTCAATGCGGTTGTATCCGTTTCGAATTCCCATTAATTATTTTTTGAGGTTAGTTCAATGCATTTGCATCCATTTTTTTATTTCTCGCTAATTATTCTTTGAGGTTAGTTCAATGCATTTGCATCTAGTTTGATTTCCGTTAATTATTCTTTGAGGTTAGTTTAATGCAGTTGCACCCAATTTTGCATCCAGTTATCGATTTCTGTTAATCATTCTTTGAGATTATTTTAAGGGTGATCTTGGACACACCCATAAAAACACTCCCATACGGCCATACCCCAACTTTAAAATAAATAAATAAAATTGTTTTAGACATATTTTGGTTCCTAAATTACCCTTTTTTCATTAGGCCTACCCCAAGACAAATTGTTCATTCCGATTTGGACATTTCCTACTAATGTATTTGGGCGTATGCAATAATGATGATGGTATCGTAAAAGTTTTGGTGAATCGGTTGTTGGGAAAATTGATTCTAACTTAGTTGGTCGGATGTATTGCCATCATTTATTTCCAAAAGCTCAAACCCATGCATTAGATGATAATGAAAAAGAGAAGTTAGAAGAATCAAGTTTAGAGGATGTTACTGTTACCAAAAGTACATGACTGGATTTCATGTGATAATGTCTAACTCAATCATTAGTGGTATCTGGTCACTATGCTATTATCCGTATCTTTTCACTACAATGGCTCATGTACCTGTATCTTTTCATGTGTCTATGCTCTCTATACACTATATATGATTCATTGCATTACCTTTCCATTTTATTTAACTGCTTTAATTCACTTACACATGCCGCCAATATATGTTTTTTGGGACTCCATTTGCTAGTTATATGGATAGCAAGTCTATTAGATAAACAGTGAAAACTGTTTTTTGTGGGAAGTGCACATACTTGTACTTTGCAATTTCCAATCATTTAATGGTTGTCTTTCATGATCTTGATTCTTGGCCTATCATCGACCCAAATTGAGCTGCCGATCACCATCTTTTGCGTCTGAAGAAAGAAGTGATATCTGAATTTCATACAATACTAACCAATTGTCTGTGTTGTGTAAAAGTTTTGGAATGTGTTTTGTGTCCAGTGCTAAGCGGAGGGGAAAAGAAGATTGCTGAAAAAAATATTGAATACTGTATTGTTGTTTTTGTTTTTGTTTTGTTATTTTTTTTGCCCCTATTGAAAATACCCTAAATTAATTTAGGAGATATTATTAGATTGAGGCGGTTATTGGGGTATGGCAAAAACTTTAGTTAGTTATGGGGTATGGGAGTGCTTTTATGGGTGTGTCCAAGATTGATAACTATAAAATGAGTAGTCTACCTACGAAATGAACTATGACTTCACAACGTAAGTAAACTAGAACTACTCTTTTACGTGGTTGATTATCAAAGCTTTTACTCTCAATGCGAATTGCACTAAATGGAGTACGAAGTTCGTTCCACTCCTAGTTCCCTAGCATGGATTGTTTTCTAAGTCTAACTAGTCGCTCTTAAGTCAATGAGAGATTTATGAAATATTATACTACGATACTTAATTAAGATGATTACTATAAATTAACCACAAATGCTATGGAAATACTATTGTTTGACTCTAGATAAAGGAATTAGAGGGGAATTGAATCCACCTCGAATCCAACTTAATGACCTAGTACAGATTGTGGTATCTCGATTCTTACGTTTTCCGGCAAAAATTCGAAGTCTAATCCCTAGTGTTCATGGCATTTCTACCAAGTACTAACTAGCATGTGAGGTCGCCCACCCATTCTCATGGCTAAAAACACGACCTTCAGAGTGGAATAGATGCTAAAACGTTTCTATACTAAACAACTAAGTTTTCATCAAGGCTTCATCAACCCCTCTAATGGAGGTTTAGCCTTGAATCATCAATCTAACATTTCCCATTGAATCTAAACTAAACATAATGTAAGAAATTTAGATTTACTTAATTTGAACAATAATGAATCTAACTTAATGGCTGGAATGAAATAGGAACAAGAATTGAAATTAGATCTAGACTGGAAATGACAAAATTCAAACTTGATAAAAATACTACTTTATTTATCTAATCAATCAAGAACAATGATTCAGAGATTTAATCTAAAACAAGAATTTAAATGGAACTAAAACTTAATTTAATTAATAAAACTAGATCTAGAATTCTATATCTTAATTTAGGTCTAACTAGCTACCATTAACAAAGAGCTAAGCTTTTGTTTTTATACATTCAGATCCAAAAATCGTGCATGGGCTTGGAGCCATGTTTTGGGGCCGAGAATCGGCCCAAAACCAGTCATTTCCAGTCAAAAAGGCCTCTTCAGCTGCAGTTGGCTTCCACAGACTTTTTTCCACTTCTGCTCCTCTGATGGGGTCAAGGCTTGGACCATTGGAAAGCTCTTTCCGAGCTGGTCGTTTTGACATAAGGTAGGTCCAATTCAGGTCCGAGTCCAAAGATATGGCATTCGGAAGTTCTGGCGGGATTTGGTTCCTTTATCTCGCTAAAGTGGCACATTTCGCACATAATGGACTTTGAAGCCCGAAATGCATAAAACACGTAATCAGTATTAACTCTTACTTATTATTCACATAATTGGTCTAACAAGATGATTATTAATGGGTTAAAACTACAGTTTTGGGCTCTTATCAAACCACCCCAAAACAAACATTTTGCTTGTCCTCAAGCAAAGATGAGAAATTAGAATAAGTGACCAAAATGGAGTTCTATCTACTCTTCGTTCAGCTGAGTGAGATTGCATTGACCATATGCAACAAGGCCTTAAACCACTAGGAATTCCCTAGTGGACGAGTTATAGCCTCGTGAGAGTTTTCCGATGAAGGTACTCACAAACTTCATCTATACTACAACGACTAAGAAATAAAACTATTGTTTTCTCATTCATGTCTCAACTATCTATCGTCTCACTAGCAAATACATAAGAATAACCCAAATGGAACCCTAAGCTAATATATGCATAATAATCAATCATCTAAAATAAACATATAACAATGAGTAATACTATGAAATGTAATAGCGGGCCCGTTTCTGAAAACTTCGGAATAAGCGTCCTTAAGTAGGTCCTCACATAAATGTCAAGACAAAACCACTCTGATTTTTCCACTCAAGTTTAAGCTACTCCAGTTAATGCGGTGGGCACACTTTACCTTACAATCTCAATGACAACAAGGAAGCCGGGTCGTCGATCAAACACATCGCCACTTACTATCCCACTAACCTATTCCTAATTGAGCTAGAGGTCTTTATTAGGTGTTGAGGGATTAGGAGATGGTTTAAGAAGGAAGGAAATGGATATTCAAAAGGACAAGTCTGAGATAATAGAGTCTTCATATTATGTAACTAGAGAAAACCTTGTTATTTACTTTTGCTTCTACACTTTGTTTCCATCCTTAGCCATATTTTTTTTTTTTTTTCTTTGGCTTTTGACTCTTTTTTATTCTTTTTTTTTTTGGAGTTTTTTTTTTTTTTTTTTTTTTTCTTTTCTTTGGATGGAAACTTCTTTTCTTTATTTTTCGGAAGCAATTAACTAACTTTTTGTTTACACGTGTTTTTCTTTTCTTCTTTCTTCACTCATTCTATTCTCGGACTTATTCTAGATTGGGGTAGGTTGATTTATTATTATTTTTTTTTTTGTTTTGTTTTGTAACAGGGTAAAGGAATTGTGGTTTATGGAAGGCTAAAGAAAGGCTCAGAGGGGCGACTAGCGGACAATAATTCATAGGTTTGAATTTCTGGCTATATCGATCCAAAGAGGGCCTAAATTCTCGCTTAGGATATGGTTTAGTGATCAAGCAAGTGGACGTGTGATTTCTCTATCCGGATTTTACTTCTCCCTTGTGTCATTTCTCAAATGTTTCACTCATATAAGGCTTTAGGCTATATTCTCACAGGATTTGTAGAATAAGTACTCTAGCCTAGATTTCAGAAACTTACTGCCAAACAATCATAGATACTCATGTAATATATTTATAGATAGATGCAAAGATTATTACCTACATATTAACCTAAGTTCCTAACTATTATTCTGATGCAAAAGCTACGTGAGACTTCTAGATTGTTAAGAGCATAGAGAAAGAAAACAATACCAATATTCCTAAGTGTATAGCATACTTTTTTATTTTTATTTTTTTTTTTTTTTTTTTTTGAAATTTTAACTAGAAAACAAGTGCATATTATACCTATCTATATCCTAACAGATGTCTTAATTACACGTGTTTCTATGCCCCCAAAAACAAGAAGCATGCTTTGTCCTCAAAGCATTTAAATAAAGAGGGTAGGAAAATATCATTGAAAGCGTGAAATTCGGGAACATCCGCAAAACAAGGTTAAAACATACAAATATAGTAATAAAAAATCTTGACGAACTCTATAAGAGTTCCACCCATTATGGGGTTAATGTAATTAAATTGCTTGGGACATAAGCGGACACTAACTTAACTAAAACTTACACCGCACTCCCCAAAGATCTACTCCTCATCCTCCTTCTATATGAGGTTCTTTCAAGATCTTGCCATGCCATAACAACTTGCCGCTTCCGGGTGGGTGTATCATCAACTAGTGCTAACCTCTCTAGTGTTATTTGGTCCGATGGGGTGTAAGGGCAACCAAATGTGGTTGCACCTGCCATCCCGACCAAGTCATGGCTGGAATGAATGATCTTACCACGATTGGTGGGTCTCATGATTTCGACCCTTTCCCAATCATTATGCGGTATCGCGGTGAGAATCACGGGGTAGGCAAAGCAAGCATAAGGTAGTGACAAAACCAAGACAGGCATAAGAAGGTACTTATGCCTCAAGGAATGGCCTCGCAGCGGTAGCAACTAAAACTTCGGGGAATGTCATACCGACGACGTCCCTCGGCTAAAAGCAAAGGAAAACGTCACCGGCGATATTATTGGCGTAGTAAACCGCCGTTCCTAGAATGTTCATCATGATGAACAACATGGTTAATGCCTACATTCACCGATAGGCTACTTTCGTATGATGTTATATTGGTCTTGGTCCATGATCTTAAACACCCTCCCCATAATACTCATGGAAATAGGCATATTCATATAGGTATGAGTTATCTCGTCATATATCCCCACGTGTGCATAGTGGTCGTAATGGCAATCCGAAACCAAAGCTATCAAGTGCTACTTGAATTCCATAGTCGTACCATCAAAAGCAAGGGAAAATTTTTGTTCTCCTTCTTGGGTACAAAAGAAAGTAATATTATTATAGAAGAATTCAGGTTAGCTTAGGTGAAAAAGAGTCGTCATCACTTACGACGGAAGATGCCGCCATCCTAATCGCGACGATCCGGCCATGAACGATGCTCCATAGGTATCGGTTCCCATCAAGTCTTCAAATGACTGTTCGGGGAATCACTATAGGAGGTGTCATCTTAAAACTACTCAGAGAACAAAAAGGAAAACCTGGAAGAAACCTCGAAAAATTTGAATTTCCGTGCGGCTATCGGAGGAGGCGCTGGCGGCGTTGATAGAGAGCGAAGTCGCTCTTAGGTTTTGAAATTACGGTGTTTTAGCTGGTCGCTTACTTTAAGCTGGCGCCATTTCGATTTTTTCGATTTACATTCGATTTCGTGTTTTGAGCTGGTCGGCTCTACTTGGCGCTGGCGCTCTAGGGATTTTTCGATTTAAAGGTAATAGGGCGAAGTCGCTTCGCTTGGGCCGGAAGGCCAGAGGTGCAGAAAGTGAGTTTCTAAGAAAAACAAGAAAAAGGTTGGAGTGAAAAGTGAAAGATGATTATGGTGTGTAGTGTGGGTTGTGAGTGTAGTATGATGGAAGTTTAAATAGGTTCGGGTTTCCAAAGCGAATCGGCAAATTGCCAAATTGTTTTAAGGCAATTTCCGGAAATAGAAAAACGCCAAACCGAAACCGAAACTAACCATAGTTTTGATTTCCTAACAACCCCGGTATCTAAACTCTCCTACATATCATGCTACCACTATTTTCAACTTTTACTCCAAGACAACCTTACTTAAAGATGATCAAAATAAACTATATTAAAATAATATGAAATCCAAGCAATCTAAAACAAACAACTTAATATTTAAATCTAACTCTTTGAAATAAAATTCCACTAACAAAACAATAAAACGATGAAATAACAGGACACAACCGATGGTGAACACCCCAGTGTGAAGAAGATGGTCCCCGAGATGGAGATGGCTCGTGGTGATGAATGGCTTGAGCCATCCGCCTCAAGGGCGACGACGCCATGCCTCTCGGACTTCCGAGACGGACTCATCCACGAAGTGGCATGCGCCGTAGCATCTCTATCTGAACAAGCAAAGCCGTGCTTCCATCTCGATCTTGAAAAGCACGATACCGGGCTTGGTGATTCTTGTGGATAACCTCCAAGTCGGACAAGATATCTTCTCGACCCTTTTCGAGCATTTCAACTCGTCGAAGGTTCGTTTGCTTATTTCGAAGTACAATTTGTCTATGTCTAATATCTTCACGATCACGATAATCGCGATCGCAAACCGGTTTGCAATATTATCATTCGTTCTAAATTAGAAGTATGACTATCAAAATTATCCTCAACCAACCATGTCATATCTTCCCTACATTATCCGACTCAACTTCCTTCTCTGCGGACAACGGCCAAGTCTTTTGGATGCATTCCTTATAAATACTTGCATTAGAAGGCAATTTGATCTTAATAGGAGCAGATCTAGCGGCGGCTCTAAATGAGAGCATAATCTTAGTGATCAATACGGGAAGAGGCCGGGCTCTTTCCCCTCCTCTAATCACATCAAAATTAAATCAAGGATGCAGAAATTATACTCCTTCGTTTTGCAAATTCGAGAGCGAACGCGTACATGAAGTCCGATGTCGCCGACTTTGTCTTTCCCGAGGGCGTTCTTACCAATCCACCGGCGGCGGCCGATTGATTCTTGGTCGAAATCGTCTTAACGCGCAATGAGATATCGTATTGTATTCACCCTCTATGACAGTATCTTTCATCAAAACAGAACTGCAGCGATATCTTGGGATTCACGAATGGTAAACCGTATCTAGGTTGGTTACTGGGGGTGATTCCTAATAGCTCGACCAACAACCGCCTTCGTAACTTCCCTCCGCGTTCTGCTATCCTAATGAAAATCCTATTTCCCTCCACTTCGTTTCTTATAAAACTGTTCTACCAAATCATAGTGATAGAAATCCTCCTCACGAATACCACATTCCGTTCAATTTCTCTTAAACATCTCCGGGTCATAAAATGGTAACTGAAATCGGCAAAGCGCGTTTTTTTCAAGAGAATTCTACGTCGAAAAGCGCCATTGAAGTTTGAACTAATTTGGGGTTTGTAGATGGTGGTGGATTCGAGTTTGATGAAAACTAACTAAACCAACAGTGGTGGTTATGGTAGGTTGGCAGGTTCAAAAACTGAATTGGTGGGTGGTTTCTTGGTGGAAGCGGTTGGATTGTGTGGAAGATTGGTGTTTCACAATGGGCGTGGGTGGTCTTCTTATTGTGATGTATTCTATTTTTATTATATATATTTTTTTATTTTGGTTGATAGGGTTTGGATTTAAATTTGTGTCAAGTGGCTGGAGAAGATGAAGGTCGCGATTTGTTTTTGGAAGGTGGCTGGTGTTGCTGTTGGTGAGTGAGTTGGCCCAAGCCCAATTGTATTTTTCGACTTTCCTCGTCGATTTTAGCTCAATTTCAAACTAGATTTCCCGCTTCGTTATCGGTCCGATTCTTTCGAATGAGATATGGAAATGATCAGGAGAGAATTTCCAATCCAATGATCCATAAACTACTCTATTCCGACCGGGGGTGACTAATAAGATAGTGGAAAATGCCTCGTAGTGCATGCATGGCGTAAGTTATCGCGAACTAATGAACACTAAATTAGATGGCGTCAACCCCAATGAACTATACTAATGGACCTAAACAACACAACTAGAAAGTTCGAAAGCAATCTGGATGGAAAGACTGATTTCCCACCCCAAACAAATTTTTAAACACAAAATTTGTTTACAACGGGTCGCTTTAAAGTCGATTCCCAAGACTTGTTGGATTGCTATGTCTATGATTTTTAAGAATTTTAATTTATTTTATTTGTTTATTATGAGAAACACGAAAAACAATAAATACATAATTCACTCCATAGAGGAACATGACTCAAAAAATCGAGAAAACATGCGAAAGTGGAAAAACGTGAATTATGTGAACTGTGGACTTAGGATCCGGTGACTTATAGCCACACACTCCATAGGGAGGGCGGTTACTGAATGGTGTACTTATCAAGTATATGGAAATGAAAGTAAGTACACCAAATGACAAGGTCAGTCCTCATAGACAATCGTGAAAAGGACTTCCTCCACATCGGGGACAAAAGTTCGTGAAAATGTTTTAACCGTTGACCATTAACTTGAAAGATACCGTTGTCCTTGGGATTTACCAAGGTAATTGCCCCGTAAGGGGTGACTTCAAGAACGAAAAGGACCGCACCAACGGGTTTTAGTTTCCCAGGAAAATATGTAGACGGGAGTTGTAAAGCAAAACCTTTTGTCCGACCACAAACTCTTTACGCGAAGATATGCTTATCATGAACACGTTTCATGTTGGCTTTATAATCCTTCTTGAGATCGTAAGAATCGCTTCACGGATTTCTTCAAGCTCATTTAATTGTAACTGCGTTTGGCCTTCGCCTCATCAATATTGAAGTTAAGGCTTTTTATAGCCCACGCAGAGCCGCGGTGCTCTAATTGGCGGGCAAATGACATGGTTTCCCAAATACAAGTCTAAAAGGGAGACATACCCATAGGAGTTTTGAAAGCAGTTCTATATGCCCATAAGGCATCCGATAGACGCCCGACCGGTCTTTCCTATCGGGGGTTTCTTGTTGTTTCTAAAATCTTTTTGATTTCCCTATTAGAAACTTCTACTTGTCCGCTAGTTTGTGGATGATAAGGAGTTGCTATTTTGTGTGTAACTCCGTACTTTTTAACTAGGGATGCAACAACTCATTTGCAAAAATGTGTTCCACCATCACTAATGATGGCTTTAGGAATGCCAAACCGACAGAAAAAATATATTCTTTAATAAAAAAATACAACGGTCTTATGGTCATTACTCACGGCAAGCTAGGGCCTCTATCCATTTAGACACATAGTCCCGGCAACTAGAATATAAATATAACCGTGGGAAACAGGGAAAGGGCCCATGAAATCAATACCCCAAACATCAAAAAATTTCTACTATTAAGATTGGATTTAATGGCATCATATTACGCCAGTGATTAAGCCCAAGTTGTTGGCAATCGAATACACGCCTTGCAATGCACTTGGGCATCCTTAAAAAGGGTAGGCCAATAAAATCCACATTGAAGAACTTTAGCGGCTGTTTTCATTCCACTAAAGTGGCCACCACACTCTTTGTCATGGCGTAACGATAGAACTTCATTATATTCCTAATCGGGAATGCAACGCGACCTAATAATCTGATCCGCGCACAATACTTAAAAGGTAGGGCTCATCCCAAAGAGTATAACTTGACTCGCCAAGAACTTCTTTACGCGTTCATTTCTTGACCAATTATAAGGCATAACATCAGCCGCTAAATAATTTACGATGTCCGTGATACCATGGTGATGAAAAAAAATAGCATACAGATGCTCATCGGGGAAAAGAGTCGGTATGGACTCGGAATCACTACTATCGTCATTTGTAAGTCTAGATAAGTGGTCGGCAACCACGTTTTGACCCTCTTTTGTCCTTTATTTCTAATGTGAATTCTTGAGGGAGAAGAATCCATCGGATTAATCTCGCTTAGCATCCTTCTTTGCAAGAAGGTACCTGGCGGCAGTGCATGGTCCGTGTAAACTAAAGTTTTAGAACCAACCAAATAAGGACTAAACTTATCTAAAGCATAAATGACAGCTAAGAATTCTTTTTCAAGAGTAGTTGTATAATTCCGTTGGCGCCGTTTAATGTTTTACTAGCATAATAAATAACCGTGGACTTATTATCTATTTTACGTCCCAAGACAAAGACCAACCGCATAGTCACTAGCATCACACATGAGTTCAAAAGGTTTAGACCAATCGAGGCTGTATAATAGGTGCGATGGTTAGGGCGGCTTTTAAGGTTTCAAAAGCCTTTTTTACAGATTAAAATTAAAATCAAAGATTGCATCCTTCAAAAGCAAGTTAGTTAAAGGCCTAGCTATTTTAGAAAAATCTTTAATGAACGCCTATAAAACCCTCGCGATGGCCTAGAAAGGTTCTAATCTCACCGGACGGTCCGTGGTTTTAGGTGGTTAAGCTATCTTATCTAGTTTGGCTTTATCTGCCGATGCCATCACTAGATACAATATGACCTAGTCTTATGCCCTTTTGACCATGAAATGACACTTTTCCCAATTTAAAAGCGAGGCTCTTTTCTTCACACGTGTCAAAACCTTAGAATGGTTAGACAAACAAATCGCGGAAGGAGTCTCCATAGATAGAAAAATCGTCCATGAAAACTTCCATAAAGCTCTACCATGTCACTAAATATATGAAGCATACAATCATTTGGAAGGTACGGGGAGCATTACAAAGGCCAAAAGGCATTCGTTTATAGGCATATGTTAGAAGGGACATGTGAAGGTTGTCTTTTCTTGGTCATCAATATCAATAATAATCTGAAAATAGCCAGAGTAGCCATCCAGAAACAATAAAGGCATGACCATTCAGACGTTCTAGCATCCGATCTATAAATGGTAAGGGAAAGTGGTCCTTTTTGGTGTCATAGCATTTAAACGCCCTGTAATCAATACAGATTCTCCATTTCATAGGACCTTGAGTGACAACATAGTCACCCTTCCCGTTACGCACCATGGTAATTCCCGATTTCTTAGGAACTACATGAATGGGACTTACCCATTCGCTATCGAGATTGGGTATATAATACCGCGATCGAGTAATCGCAAGACTTCTTCCCTAACCACCTCTTTCATGGCGAGGGTTCAAGTTGACCGAGGTTCATGAGAAGTCTTCGCGTTATCCTCCAAATGGATACGATGAGTGCGGACATTAGGGTCAATGCCCTTAATGTCAGCTAAGGACCAACCAATCGCAGACCGATGTTCCCCTAATCACCCTTATTAAAGATGTCTCTTCATCTCTAGTTAACAGAGAAGATATAATTATCGGGTGACTACCATCGGATCAAGTTGAATATATTTTAACTCGGGGAAGAGGTTTAAGACGGTGTGGGCCGGAATGTCCGTTGATGTTTCATAAGTGTCCTTATCTTTGTGAATGAAAACTTGCTTAGGTAGCAAGTCTTCATACTCAGTATATGGAGCAACCGGCGGTCTACAATTGGTGTGGATTCGGGGATGGTGTTGACCTCCTCTAAGTAGGAGTCATTCACAAAATCAGAAGTTCCAAAAAGAAAGGAATTTGTACATATTGTTTTCAGGAAACGTGTTGTTAAAATAATCTTGAGCTAAACTCTCGATCATGCTAACCTCCCCATCTATAGCGCGAATCGGTAACTTGTTTCATCATTTTAAAACATTTACCTCGACGAGAAAAGATGGCCAAAAGATAAGGACATCTTTCCATCGCGACAATTTATAAAGCGCATTGGCGGCCAAGAAGGGGCGCCCTAAGATGATTGGTACGAGTCATTAGCGACTTCGTATCGAGGATAACAAAATCAGCGGGATAGTAGAAATCCACGAACCTTAACAAGCACGTTTTCCACTACACCTTTAGGATACTTTTTAATTGACTGTCGCTAATTGCAACGTTATTTTTGTAGGTTGCATTTCTGGCGTGAACCTATTTGTTTATACAAGTAATGGGGAGTAAGTTAACACACTTCGCCGTGTCTAATAAAGCGTCGTCGTGGTAGGAATCTCCTAAGGTGCATTTTGAATAGGGGCGACCGTGGGTCCTTGTACTTAACAATTCCATTATTTTTAGGATAAAGTTGGGAATTGTTCAGTTAAAAAGCGTCTTTGGGTATGTTCGCTTACGCTTAGTAAGTAGTGCACAACTCTTTAAGAAACTTAGCGTGGTTAGGAAGCTTTTTTAATAGCCGAGAAAAGGGAGGTTTATCGTTAGATTCTTGGCGTTCCTAATTTCCTCAAAGTTTGTATCCCTAGTTAGCATGGCTAATTTTTGAGGGAACGGTGGTTTAGCTATATATTTTCGCGATATGGCTCTACTTGGTCGCGGTAACCTTGGCTTTGGGTTTCTTTGGTTGTGATTTAACGGGTACCTCTACCGTGGTAGGCTCCTCGGTTTCTATTAGGTATCTAGTTCGATATCGGTGTAGGGAGTCTTGATGGGGTAACTATAATTTAGTTACTTTGTTATCAACCACTCTTCGTAGCGGAGAGTGGTGATGGCATTTAGGTCACCTACGATTGTAGTTTCTCGTACTAGAATTACCGTTTACCTCAAATTTGTGTTTTTGTTTTAGGGTTTGGTATCGCTTGACACGAAAACCGCCTTTGGTTGGCTTTCTCTTGGGCTAACCGTTGTATGCCCCGATTTATGGATTGTAAGATCTGTTGGTTTGATTGAGTCATTGTTTGGAAAAGTTGTTGGGTAAACCCGTATAAAGGCGTCGATCACGATCCGGGGTTGTGTAGGTGTAGTAGTCACGCGGGTGGTGCGACCGAACTATCTCTCGTTGATTATTTATGGGTGGGTTGTGATAGTTAGTATTATTAACGGAACGATACCTCTATTGGTATTATAATTATTATAATTATTCCGACCTTGTGCTTGACCTTGTGTCGGTTCGCTTTTGGTTGTTATAATTATTATAATTCCCTTGACCTTGTCCTTGTCTAGGTGGACCTTGGTTATAATTGTTTGCTTGCCTAACGTTTTGATTATTATTATACCTGGAGGCGTTATTTGTTGATTATTTCTCCTGAAGTTGGGATGTTGTCTCAAAGGCGTTAGGAATAGGATAGTTATTAATAGAGTAAACATTATCTTGCTCGGTGGTTGTTGTTCATAAGCTAGAGGACAATAATTGTCGGGGTGCTCCTCGGACTCAAACAGAAATTACATGGGTTGGAGTTTACATTCATGACGGGGATAGGCTTTTGTTGAACGTAAATAGCCTCTACTTTTTAGTTAGAGATTCGAAAGTAAATTTTAAGTTCGGATCGGTTTTATTCTCAAACATACCGGCGCCTTCGTTGAAGAAGAACTAGCGGGCCGGGGATATCATCACTCCCAATTATTATTCCGTTTCGTTTGGTCTTCTAAAATTTGTAAGCCTCCGAGGCTCCTTTACTTAGGAAACTACCCCATTCATTATGTCAAGGACTTCTTTATGGTGATGTTGAAGTCCTTTGAAAAAGCGAACTAACGTGTCTTTTGCTAGGTTATGGTGTGGACACTTTATAAGGAGATCGGTGAAAGCGATTCCATGCCTCGAGAAAATGATTCATGAGGGGTCTGGCTGGAAAAAATGAATCTTGGAAAGCATTTCATCCGTCTTTAGGGGGTGGGTAAAAATGTTCCATAAACGGTGAACAAGTTTTTAGCACGAAGTCCCGAAAATTTTTGGGCAGTTAACCAAGACGCCGCCTTATCGGCTAATGTGAAAGGGAATACCTTTAATTTAATGCTGTTCCGTACCAACCGTGGGATGGTGGAATGTTGTAAGGACTTGTTCAATCCTACGAATGGCGATAAGGTTTTTTCATGGTCTAACCCATGAAAAACGGGTAACAAATTAAATATGTTTGGGGATTTGAAAATCCCCCTTTGGTCTGCTAGAGCGATGCAAGATTTAGGGCTATCATTTCAAAGCTTTATAGAAGTCGAGAGAGGAGTCTCTCTTTCTTCACCATTATGTCGTATGGTGTGTGTGATAGTAGCTAGAGGTGTCGTGGGTGGTGTACTAGATAGACTTGTTTGTTGCCGTGTAATTACGTTTGTTGTTTTGTTGACCGGACCTTAATCTCATGCAAGAGACTAAGTTACTTAACTAAACATGCAACAACTCCAAACAATTACGATATACTAGTAAAAACCTCTAACTAGAAATGCGAGGTATGGAAGAAAGGAATACCGATAGGCGTCCTTTGCTTAAGCTTTATGAATGGCGTCTTGTATGCGGCGTGTTGATGTATATAAGAGATTAGAACACCGAGAAACTTGACAACTCAAGTTCGAATCAAACTGTGGAAATCCACGAAATTTTAGCTAAGGCTTCGGCCGCAAAGTCGAGCTCTCGAGAACTTAGCAAGCTGGTCGGCGCTCTCTTTGGCGTGGGCGGCGCTTTGTTGTAAACGAATTTCGAGAAGATAGCTGGCGGCTCTCTTTGAGCGCTGGCCAGCTTCGATTAATTATTTTCTCGCTGAATTTTTCCAAAACTGAAAGCGGCAACCACGCGGTATGAATCAAACAAGGGTGGGTGGGTTTAATGGGACTTAAAATAACTACTTCTACAAAGAAAACAATGCTAAAGTGCAACTAAGATGGCAGCGCCCATTTTGATAATGATAAAATGAGTAGTCTACCTCACGAAATGAACTCGTGTCTTCACAACGTAAGTAAACTAGAACTACTCTTTTACGTGGTTGATTATCAAAGCTTCTACTCTCAATGCGAATTGCACTAAATGGAGTGCGAAGTTAAGTTCCACTCCTAGTTCCCTAGCATGGATTGTTTTCTAAGTCTAACTAGTAAGCTCTTAAGTCAATGAGAGCTTTACGAAATATTATACTACGATACTTAATTAAGATGATTACTAGAAATTAACCACAAAATGCTATGGAAATCTTGTTGTTTGACTCTAGATAAAGGAATTAGAGGGGAATTGAATCCACCTCGAATCCAACTTAATGACCTAGTACAGATTGTGGTATCTCGATTCTTACGTTTTCCGCGGAAGAATTCGAGTCTAATCCCTAGTGTTCATGGCATTTCTACCAAGTACTAACTAGCATGTGAGGAATTAAGCCCCCATTCTGCGAAAACACCGACCTTCTAGAGTGGAATAGATGCTAAAACGTTTCTATACTAAACAACTAAGTTTTCATCAAGGCTTCATCAACCCCTCTAATGGAGGTTTAGCCTTGAATCATCAATCTAACATTTCCCATTGAATCTAAACTAAACATAATGTAAGAAATTTAGATTTACTTAATTTGAACAATAATGAATCTAACTTAATGGTTGGAATGAAATAGGAACAAGAATTGAAATTAGATCTAGACTGGAAATGACAAAATTCAAACTTGATAAAAATACTACTTTATTTATCTAATCGATCAAGAACAATGATTGGAGATTTAATCTAAAAGAAACAAAATTTAAATGAAACTTTTTTCAAAAAGAAATATTCAGGGGAATTGAAAAGATATCATAGAGATAATAACTAAACCCTACAATGTTTGGTACAAATGAGACTCAAAATATTTAAGTCAACAAAAATTGTGGAAATTCTATTGTATTGTACCACAATAAATCATATTATATCCAAAGTTCTTGAACATAAGTTTGTAAAATATATTATACCAAAATAAATATTCAATGATCTTAATGATAATATCTTTGATAAGATTATGTCAAGTTGATCAAATTGTTTCATTACTCAAAAAAAAAAAAAACAAAACAAAACAAAACAAAAACAAAAAAAAAAAAAGCAACCAATATAAAATATTGAATAAGCAAGAAAAATAAAAATAAACGAATGAAAAACACAATCAACAAAATGATGATATTGAAAAGGCAGACCATGTAAAATTAAACAACAAATTTTCAATAGAAGTTATAAATATTTTGGTATGTGTCTCCACCGGTACTTGCTCCATTGAGTATTTGAAAGACATAACCAAGGCGTCAGAATAATGTCCTAATCAAGATACTACTCAAATCACGGACATAAAAATCAATATAATTAATTTCTAATGAAAGAATGAGATTATACCTGCAAACAAAGGGAGGCCACCGAAGCTTATATATCGAAGAGACGGCAAGGCAATGGCAAAGACCTCTATTGTTAACCTTCTCAAATAAAGCTCAACACTATTTTAGGAAACTTGAACATTTTCTCGAATCGACAAATGTCGGTTCTAATCCTCCTCCCCTTCTCACATTTAATAAACCAAATAACCAAATAAGCAAAAATATAAATATCGGGAAAAAATGAGATTTTTATTTTAACTTAATTTACGAGATCGTTTTGATACGGGTGGCACGGATGATGATTTCATACACAAGGGAGTCACCATCTTCAGACAAGTTCTCTTGTCAATACTTAGTTCGCTTCATCGAAAAATACTCATTCATTCACAAGCTGTTAACCCACAATGAACACATTAAAGTATATATATATATAATATTAGATCTAGTAAGAGAATGGGAAGAGAGGGAATACACCTTTTCTTTCTTTTATTTGCTCATCCGGTAGCCATGATTGGGGATGATTTAGTGGTGGTGAAAGAGAAGATGGTTTCTTGGTCATCGTGAGGAGCTTATGAGCAATGCAAGATGCATTGGCATGAAGTTGTCCATATGTCCCTGCGGGCATCATACTTCGCTCTTTAAGCTAATCCAAGTATAAATAGTTTTTCCCTTTAAGTGACTGATCTATGAGTCCCCCATGCTTTTAAATAGCCATCAAGGGTAGATAGATCGGAAATTCTAATCCACAGGAACTCCTCTAATATCCGAGGATCAAAAACCGAATGAAGCGGTAACAATCTACTAAAACATCACGCTTCACAAAAAATTATAACAATAAAACTTTTGTAGAGTATGCATGTCATAAATCAGTTTGAAAAGCAATTATCTTCAAAATTACCTTTACATAAGGAAAAACATGCAACTAGTCGGCTTGGTAGCTAGGCCATGGCATAAATGAGTTTCTCTCTTGTGAGCTCAAATGCCATTAAACCGCCTACATAATAATTGTTATTGAGACCTTGAAGTTCAGATTCCAAGTTTTCATAAAACCGAGCTTCATATATGTATTGGGAGTCGTTAGTATCTCTAAGTTAGTAATGTTGGACAAAAGTAAATTATTGAGCATACCTTAACTGTTAACATGAGGAAAATACTTAAAACGTTGTTGTAAAACAAATTTTCACTCTGCTCCCATTTTGTTTACCACATCAATTTGCAACCTTTGTCATCGGGTCCTCCCTCGATATCCTCGGAGTTTCCATAAGACTGCATAGAAAATATATGTGTCTTCATAGAATTTTTGCATTGCAACCGGATGACCAATAGTTTTGGGATCCTCCATGAAATTCCCCGGTAATAGAACCCCTTAGGGATATGCTCCATACCCTTAATCTTTAAAGCAGTTGTATAGTAATCGATAGATCGACTTTACTAAACAACTCCACTTCGAAAGCTTCGGTCATACCTATGACTTCGTCGCCTTGATTGCTGCGGAAGAAAAATTGCGTGGGAGGACTTTTTGAAAGTTACTAAGATGGAAAATAAAACCACTATGAAACAAATTGAAGTTGACATTTTGGTGCACTGCTGGGTTGAAGAAGGAGATTTGTAAGTTTTTCCAATCATTGAAAAGGAAAAAAACTCGAGATTATGACTTTTCAAATTCCAAAAATTCATTTTCCTCCCATCAAGTATTGACATCAATGGTAATGCCGTAAGAGTTGCATGTGATTGTCAACTTCAAGCTACGAATGGACTTCTATTGGCAAAGATTGACCGATCAGATGCCAAACACTCATATATCCTCTTCTAAACGCGCCTAATCTTTCCTGCCATAAAAGTGCGGATAAATTCATGTATATAAGCATATGGCATGTCTTCGACAAAGCCATATCCGACAATGTATATCCATAAGCCACCACTTTGGGGACGATTTGAGTCCATGAGACTTCGAGAGGAGTCAGGTCGGCGCTATTTCAATTCACTTTACCGCATGTACCCCCAATTCAATTTGAGTTCTTTGTCTCTTCTTGCAAAGATGAACTAAATCTTTAACATTTGAGTTGCCAACTCGACAAACTAATCAAATAGTTGTTTTAACTAAAACTAACTCGATAAGTTGCTCAAAAGTGCAATTTAACCTCGATTATGCCTCTTGTTTAGCCATCTTAGTGGACTAATAATGTTTGTAAGTTATGTTTTAAGATTTACAGGTGAAAAAGAGAGTTTTGTAGAATATTAGAGAAAAAGGGGTAAAATGGAGCAATTCGAACATTAAGGATCACATGGGAAACCCGTGGACAATCATGGAGAAGGCCAAGGAATTGGGCTATTAAAGATGCGACTTGGACCTATTTTAAAGCCTATTTGGAAGCCCAAGGCCAAAGGATTCGCTGCTGAACCAAAGCTCGCAAAAGAGGATAAAAGGATAGAAAGCGTAAGAGACAAAATAGACTTACGCTACGTCTGGGACGATGGATTGAGCGCCCGGACGCGCTGATCAAGTCCGACACATGAATAGTGCCTAGACGCATGAATCGCATTAATCAGAGCCAATTCGCTTCTCAGTTTTGGAGACGGTTGGACTCGAAAGAAGTCTATTTGTATTAGGAAACAAAGGACGGTTTGAATGCTTCTAGAGCTCATTGTAACCCCTATAAATAGAGGACCTAGGGTGCCTCATGTAAATGGCCAATTCACTTATATTCTTGTCTCTCGAACTTGAGAGATTAATAATAAAAAGATCAGGTTTAACTAGCTGAGTCTTAATATATTAGTCTTTCTAGTCTTATGTTCTTCACTCTTCTTCTTCTCGCTCTTCGTGCTCTTCCTTCTATATGGAAGGCTAATCTTCTCTTTCAAGGGAGGAGATGAAGCCAGTGCTTAAGGTTTAATGATTCTTCCGGTTCATGATGTTCTTCAATCAAGGTTAGTTCTTTTATGTTTTTAGTTATTAGTTCTATTGCCCACATCAGGGGATGGAAGTATAGATTAAGGTTTTTATTTATTACAATTGAATATCATGCTAGTTTAGGGTTTTATTTATTGCAATTTAATATTTGCTAGTAACATGCTTTTATTTATTGCAATTGAATATAATGCTAGAATAGAAGTTTTATTTATTGTAATTGAATATTATACTATTATTCTCTACTTTTTCTTCTAATTGTGTAGTGTTTTAGAGTAAGGGAAGTATTCCTTGTGTTTGCCTTTAGATGGTGATTCATTGAATAGCTGCCAAGCTCACATAAAAGGAAAAAGATATTAGTAACATGAACATAGGAACAACCTTAAGTAGAGTTAATTGTTTAACGATGTTTCACCCAAAAGGCATCGACACTTCGCTTCGATTGCCCGATTGTAGTCTACTTTGAGAACAACATGAAGCAAAAAGTCATTGAATCAAAAGCATTGGTGGATTTGAATCTCTTGAATCTATCTCTCATATTCTCTCCCTATTTCCAATTCTTAGCTTTAGTATAAGTTTAGTTTAGTTTAGTTTAGTTTAGCATTAGAATCTAAAATCTCTACAATTATAGTTTTAATCCCTCAAACCCCTTTCAAATCCTATCCTTCATATAAACATACACTTAAAAGTGGAATGATACCCTACTCATCCTTTACTTATCGAGGGATAATTAGGGTTTTGATAATGCTTCTTTTGTTCAACGCGACCATCATCTATCTACATCATCCATATACCACCATCTACACACAAAAGGAGCCAAGGTCACTAACCTGGAGTTTTAAGGTCATAGAATTACTGGACACATAATCATCCGCCACTTATTTCATGTCCCGAAACTTTCCTCAGAGTTTCAATGAGTGCGAACTTGTGAAATCCAACTCTTCTTAATTTTGCAACTTCCTCAAAAAGATATGGTATCCACAATATGAGAATTTTGCATAGAAAATGTCAATTGATACAAAGACATTGGTTTCAAAATATTGCATACCTTCTATGTCAATCGATTCACACATGCCTCCAACTGTGTGATATTTTTCGAAAATGGTTATGTTTTGTAATCGAGCTTAACCAGTGCATAGGCTGACGATAAGCCGCTTGGGCCTGCTCCTACTTTGGCGATTCTTGTATCCACTGGAAAACAAGGATGTGGCTTGGAGAACTGATCCTCTATAGATTTGCCAATGTCCATGTTTTATGTTATTTAAAGCTTCGTGCAACAGAACCTGCTTGCATCAAACAACAACATCAACCCTATCATTCTCATAGCTTAGTACCCTAAATTTGATCATCTCATATGCTCGTATGTAACTAAAAGTACGCCAAAGTGGTGAATCCCAAAACTATTTCAGGTTTTTATTTGATAGACCAATTTTATCTTCTGGGCAAAACCTCTATATGGATAAAGATATATTTTGAATGAGAAAACCAACTAAAAAAAAAGACGAAGTGTCTCCAAACGAGAATTAAACAAATAGAGTAACATCTTCAAAGTTAATGGCATAACTCATGAAGAGAAGCAAAATGAGAAACGAGAGAAAACAAAATTTTTACGTTGGTATCTAAGCTTCTATGATGACAATTATTCAAGAAATGTATTACAAATGTATTAGTATATTAGTATATACTGATTTATATTACTAACACAACCGCAGCTTTGGCAAATCATAAATTATCAACCTAAAAGTAATTAATTTTTTACTTAATGTAAAGTATAAATCTGTTTAAGTAGGTTGTCTAGCAATTAAAGAATCACTTTCAATACTAATGGTTTATTCAAATTTTAAATCACTTTAATTTAATTTGTCCATGTTGAATCTAGCAATTAGAGCATTCCCAATGCAAGTCACTATGATGGGAAATTGAGAGTTTTCACCTTTGAATACCGAAAAACCCTTGCCCAATGCAAGGGTGACAAAGTCAGTGACTTATAACTAAGTCACAACGAGGGTAGTACATGCTATTGAGATTTTCACTGAGTTGTGAGATTCAGATGAAATATTTTATTCCATTTCGTGTGTTTTTTTTAAATTTGTTCGGTTTTTTTCTCCGACGTAATGTTGAATCCTAATTTTTTTGACTTTTTTTTTGTTTTTTTTTAAACTTCAGACGGGATGTTTTATTCCGTCCAGCCCGTTTTTTCGATTTTTACATTCAGACGGAATCAAACATTCCGTCCGAGGTTTAAAGTCACCTCTACATTTGGTAACATTTTATTGTTTTTCACCACAAAGGTAGCAAAGAAGGAAAATAGTCATACGTGGAGGTGAAAAACAATTGTTTGCATTGGGAATGCTCTTAAAGAATCACTTTTAACTCGAAGAGAATGTTCTTGTTTGGATCTCATTTTTTCAAAAAATCAATTTTTCTCAAAAAGTATTTTTTTGAAAAAATATTTATTCTAAAAACAATTTTTAAATAAACAAATTTGGTTGAGATTTTTTCTTAAAAACTATTTTATCAAACTCGTAAATTTCATGATATTTCTCGAAATATCTTAGCATATCTCTACATTTTTCACTATAATGGGCAATCCTAGGAGTGTAAAAAAACCGTTGACCCATCATCCGGTAGGGCACCCGGTCTTCGCCACCACCCAAACCCCGCACCAACTTCGAAAAATAGACCCGCCACCAGCCCCGCCATCGTTTTTACGCGTCGGGCTATGGGTGTAGGTTCTATCTTCAAACCCAACCTGTCAAGCCTCGAATTGCATACCATGTAAAAACCGTTGACTCCAACCCCTGACCAAAGACAATTTCAAGACCCAAGTATAATATTTTTGTATTTTGTTTATATTTTCTTTTAAATTTTGTAGAAATTTGGGAGATATGAACACAAACTTATGAGTTCAACATCAATTTCAAATATTCAAGTTTGAACATTGGGCAAATATCAAAAGTTCAAATTCAATTTTCGAATTTTGGAGAAGACAGATTATTCATCCTTGTATTAATTTCGAATTCTTATACTTTATATTTTATTGTTTTGTACCATAGATCGTCGCTCCCATCTTCACTTTATCATGCTATGGAAAATAATCAATTTACAAAATAGTAAATCATGAGAAAAAGTTTCAAATTTGTAGATATGGTTTTGGGTTCAAGTTCAAGTTTTTTTTTTTTTGTTTATTTTTATTGATTGATTTCATTTTTTTTTTCTATCTTGTGAATTGGAAATATATTACTTGCAGAATTTGAAAGTTTTTTTTGGTGAAATTGGATTAAAATGATAATTTCCACCCGACCCAGAATGACCACTTCCGTAGTTTAACCCAACAGCCTGTGATGGTACTTAAGAATATGACACTTCAACCCGCCCCGCCCATCGGGGACCACCGGATTTGTATCCCTAGACACGCCTCGACCGACCCATCCCTATTTTTGACCCACCCCCCTGTATTTAGATTTAGGGGTCGAGTCAGTCCGGCAGAGATCAAAATCGGGTTTGGGAACCCGAACCAATCAATTATTCGATTCGTCGGGTCGAATTCGATCAAGCCCGACCCGATTCCTGCCCTACCCATATTACACCCGTAGGCAATCTATATGCCTTTAGAGCTAGATGAGAAAGTAAAAAGAAAAAACTGTTTTTTAACTTGAAAAACAAGTCTTTGATATTTATCGTAAAACATGTTTTTAAACCAATAAATATTTTTTTGGGTGAAAAACAATTTTCTACAAAAATAAAGACCAAACATGTTTATTTAAAAAACAAAACATTTTTTTACTAATAAATGTTTATTGACAATAAATAAATATTATCCAAACACCCCCTTATGTTTTATTTCAAAACTCTCGAAACTAATAGGCCCAATAACAATTGGGCTCATTTCTTGGGCCTCCATGTTCGTAATATCTCCTCTCCAGATTTTAATCGGGTAATGTTAGGTGGTCAGTGGTCTATTTCATTTAACTGATTTCGCCTTGAGCTAGAAGAATATCTAAATCACTCCATGTTAAGTTCACCATTTACGGGATGAGAACCTAGACTTCATGCTGTTTCACAGGCTTCTTCTTCATCACCGAATACGGAAGAATTCCACAAACAGTAATCATGTTTACCACTTTACCCTCTGTCGCTTACTGCATTTTCCTTACTGGCAACTGGCAAGTTAACAAACTAGTTAGGCAAGAGGCAAAAAAAGAGACTCATAGCGCACTTGAACTCAGCTCAAAATAAGAGAGAGATTGAGAGAGATTAACTGAACTTTGTATGACTACTAAATAGAGAACAAAAGCCAGACATGGTCAGTTCTGTTGTTCACAATAAAGAAACCATCTGACATTATGACTAAGATCATAAATTTGACCTACAGTCAGCTGCAAAGGATCACACTATAAAACTTCAAGTGCAGAAGTTACATAAAAACGGGACAAATTGTCACAAAATTTTGAATTTTTTTCCACAAAAAATAAATAAAAAGAAAGAAACAGATCTCCAGTAGACTTCCACACTTGGGAGTTCCAAGTTTAGCGTGACCAGATGGTTTTCTTGGTCTTCCGTTGTTCATCTACCAACTTCCTGCAACATTAATGCTAGCGTAAGTAGTATATCAAATTGCATAAATGCAGTTGGACAACAAATACGCAGCAAACAATAACACAAAGTAATCAGCTCTCTATTTCATTCAGTAGGAAAGGAATAACTAGATATGTAAGTTTACCGTTGACGCTCATGAAACTCTGTCGCAACATCACAGCCTCTATAAGATTCTAAAACCTTTCTTATATCTTGAGGTCTTCTGTAGGCAAGAACTACAATAAAACCCAAAACAATAAAAGAGCCTTTATTGTCCAAGGAAATTCAACTACTATGAGAGAAACTCATTCTATTGACTGTGAGAGAAGTACTTACATTCAAGAACGGAACTAGATCCAGCAATGCTGTATCACCTTCTTCAAGCTTCCAAGGCTTAATCTCAAGACAATTGTCCAGCTGAAGGGCAGTTTCAAGTGCATGCCCACTAACATAGATAACCTTTGCAGGATCCCTGTTCAGCTTTGACAAGTCCTGCAACCAGAAACATGCTTGCTCAAAGAATATAATTTGTAGTAAGAACGAATCAAATATCGTATGCCATCAGTGGATTAAGATAAATTCAGATTTAAAAAAAATAAATAATAGGTAATGATTACTGCATCATGCCATACATGATCTTGTCGTATCTCATGTCCTAAGTAAGATGGAGAGTTCTAATATCTAAAATAAACATACTTTAGCTAGGAGACAAGACTGTCATTGTAAAGGGAATAAAAGGAAACTAGGGTTTTTTTTGTCATGAGATAATAACAAATGAGTGACCGACCCTATGAGACAACGCCAAAGAAAACACAAAGCTGAATGTACATACATTGAGGAAGCTTTTCATTTTAGGTTTTAAATTGAAATATCCAGCTCAACCAGAAAAGCTTACATATAGCGGGTAACACATTTAACATTTTGAGCTATGGAGAGGAGGATGATTATTATTGTTCAGAGCCACTAGAACTGCATTAATGAAATTATTATTTCAACAATGAATGACAACCAATAGAGTACACGTCTTTCCAGAATGTTTGTTTAGTGAACTTTAATTAAAAAAATGAATAAAAATCCATGGAAATATTTTATGCCATCACAGAAACATATACTTCAGAAAGGAATATATAAAGATGATAGGGTAGGGCAATTCATTAATTTGTATATGTAAAATAGAAAGCCACTAACCTTGTAATGCTTTCCATTCTGATATTTTGTAGCAGTCCTTCCTAGCCTATAAGTAATAGTTCCCTTCTGATTTAGCCGCTCACAAATAGGATCAACAAACTACAAGCCACATAAACAAATGCTTAACAAACGTGACAAAATGTTAGCAAGATGGGAGTCGAAAAAGAAACTACCATGCCTTCCTGCTGATCTGAAAAGACAACGATTTCATAAAACTGAGCAAGCCTTTCCAAGAAAGCATCGACTCCTGGTCTTTTGAAGGTTCGCCAGCCTCTTTCCCGCTGTCATAGGAACAAATTAAGGTATATCAGGTGACAAACAAATATCAAACAATTCCTCGCACAACACATACACATCTAGTATGCATGGAAGGGCAGTGTGGATCTCTCCATTGTCCATGCCATAAGTTGGGGTCAGTCGACCAAGGTTAGGAAAGTTTAACAGTCAATAAACCCACTATACCATGGGCCCAAACTCCCAATCAAGATAGAACAAGTCTGGTTAGGACCGTAAGCCTGTAATGAATTAAATGGGCTCTTTAAAGAGATTATCAAGCGAAAAATTGGTCCATCAAATAGCATCCTGAGTAAAGTAAGTCATGACAATAACAGCAACAAGAACAATAAAGCAAGATGAAGATACACTAACTGCAAAAGGTCCTTTTCTATTGTATTGTAGGCTACCACGAGAGAGGGAACTTACTTTCCAATCAGAGTATATAAGAGTCTCATTCAGATCCACAACAAGTGTCATGACACCAAGACCCTTTAACTCAGGAGCCAAATCTGGAAGAAGCTTGTCAGAATATGGTTCTGTGTATTCCTACAGCAAAATGATAAATGAATGATAAAGGAGGTGAGGAACCGCATAACAATCTTTCTTAGCAAAACATACAGTTGGAGAAGCAATACATACCCGAATTTTGCCCTCAATTGACCTTCTAAGTTCCAAATATATATCTATGCATTTAGCAGGCACTGGAAATCAGAGAGAGAGTTACTGACGGTTGAAAGAAAACAATGAAACATGCAGAACAAGTGGAACACTTTCTGAAAGTAACAGGAAATTCATGAAGATGAAATGAACATTAGTTATATTATTTGTTTTAGATTAATCCTCTTAGGTGACTAAACCATGCAAAAGGATCAAAATGAGATATAAACATCAGCATGCAAGTTGGCACATTAGACAAGAAGAGGCAATATGAGCTTCGAGGTCATAAAAGTGTTCTGTCTCTACCAATGAAACAATAACCATCTTGTGACCATTCAAGGTAAAAGACTGACCACTAACCAACTCTGTAATATACAGGAGTACCTCTACTAACATGAGAGTTCCAGCCTTCCAGGATTAAAATCCTACTCATCATTATATCAAATTAATCGGCCCAACATTCTGTATTGCACCACAACATTTAAAGCAGCCACTAAATTATATAATATATAACAGAAAGGTTTCACAATTATTCGATTTAAAAATTGATCAACAAGACCAGGATTAGTCTTTTTATGAAAAGTCGGATCATCTGCACATCGCTAACAGAAGGTTAAACCTCTCTGCTAATTAGTGATGGTGCATTTTCCATACTGGTTGACGTTGCATGACAACCAAAGTGGTATGTTCAAGCGAAAAGAGGTTTAACCTCCTCTACAAGGAGCAGATGATCTTATTTCTTCTGTGAATGCATCTAAGTCAAACACATTCCACATTAACTACAATCAAAATGCACACAAAGGATGGAGGGGAAAGTTCTATGGAAGTACCAAGTTACTGAACCTCCTTACAGCCTGTTTGATACCCATTATAGGGTAACCTGTGACAGTATAAGAGACCGATAGTGTTGTTTCTTGTTTGGTCCGATATGGTGAGGAGGATAACCGGTGATATTAGAGAGGCTCTTGATGGCGACATATTCCCAAGGCAATAGTGTGGGGGATTTGGTTGGAATGCAATCAGAGAGTGTTTGAGAACAAGGAAAAGGATATACACAAGATTTTGGTGGATATTAAAAAGCTATTGTATAATTGGCCAAGGAATGTGTCAATCTTTAGGGAGTTGAGGTTTCTTGATTTTATTTGTAATTGGGATACACTAGTGTTGTAATTTTGCTTTTGGGAGTCTTGTGGGGAAGTAGTTAACTACTCTTAATTTCTCGCTAAGGGATAACTATCTTGTTTGTAACACTCTTATTATTATTGGAATGAAATTTAACTTTTACGGATCAAGAAAATAAAAAGGTTTGCAGTATCTCTTTGGAGAGCATGGATTCCGCTATTCACATTACAAAATAAATAGATATCGACAGAAAGCAAGAAACAAGAGCATACATAAGAAAATAAGAAACGGTCTATGGGCTTCTTCTTCTACACCATCTCCATTCCCATCTGGACTGGCTTCTTCTTCTTCAATCTCCATTCGATCTCGTGACCATCGCAAATATTTGCCACTTACTTCATTCTAAGTTCTAACCCCCACCATCTTCTCTACACTTTTATGTATTTGGAAAATCGAGAAAACCAAAGCATTATCAACAAAACGAATTTGGGTATTCAAAGAAGAACCATCTTCACAATTTCCTCCCTTTTATACTTTCAATCTTCTCTCTATCTTCACAATCTAGTGGAGTGATTTTGAATTATCAGTTTTTTGTTGGACTTCAAGTAATGGGTAGTATTTTAATCCTTCCATCAGATTTTTGTTGAAATTATGTTGAATTGAAGTTTGGTAGTCATTTTGAAGTTACTGATTCAGGTTTTGTTTCGTTGATTTGTGGTTTTTTTTTGGAAAATTTAATGTGATTTTCATTCCATTTGGAGAATTGATAAAAAGAAAAGAAAAAAAAAAAAAGGAGAACAATACCGGACAAACCCTCTAATAAACCTGAGGGGCCAAACAGTCTCTAGACTGATCACATTTGGGGTATGCACCACTAATTTTACATAGCCTAAACATGGTAAGGTACTACAGAGTTTCAGGAGGCCAAACAGAGCCTTAAGTGTACTTGAAATCCGCTTAATTGAAAGTAATTAACAAAATAAAAGTTAAGTTTCACCTATCATAGCGGCCGGATAAAGCAATGCCTGAAATTTCTGTTTAAGATAAGAACAACACAAATTACACTTTTGTTTAACAATATAGTGATAAAACATAATGATACTATAAAGGACTGTTATATTGTAATTAGAATTTTCAGAGGCTGAGTAAACTTTAATGCTTTCTTTAGTTATTAGAGAAGCCTTGCGGATATTGCTCGGCCATAACTATACTTTGCTTCTAGGTTGCACAATCAACACGGTGAAAAAGTAATACATAAATCTTTCAGATGAGTTTTTTACGATAAAAGATTGTGCATGGTACATCAGCCATTCTAGATAATGCAGATAATAGAGATAAATTTAATCTCACGACTAACATAAGCAACGTAGCTAAGATACGGAACTAAGTAGGCATCCTTTAGCCCACTCATTCTTTATCATCCCACCTGTTGCTCTCTTACCAAGGTCTTGCTTTTGGTATTTGACCACAAATGGATGATTTTCTCCTTTTCTAGTGCAGAAAACAATTTGCAAAGGTCAATAGGACATCAGGTGGTTTAATAGATATATATTACATGTGAGAGGAGTGTAATCCTTATTCCTTACAACCACAAACCTTAAGAGACTATCAACACAAACCAATACCAAAGAGCAAAAGTTAACTTTCAGGTCACAAATTTCAAGCACCTGATTTAAAGTGATTTCTCCCAAAGTTTATAGGATCACTCAACCGAGCAGGAAGCTAATATTTCCATTCATGTGATTTCTCCCAAAGTTTGACCTCAGCAATGCCAATAACGTCATTTGGAAATCACTCCACTGAAGTTCATAATTATGAAAGAGTACACCAACCTTTCCTGAGTAAGCCAACAGACTCAATGGCTCCTCCAATCTAAGTTTCCATTTAGACAAAAATACTTGGTAGACAATGCCAGAAACAGTCCCAACCAAGTATAATTTCAAAAATACCATCACATACTATTAAGATTTAACTAATTCAATGGTATGTTTGATACACGGAATACTACAACAAAATTTAGAGTTAATCTAAGAAGCAATGGGAAAAGAGGAGTCCAATCATAGAGAATCTTTCCCTATGGATCTGTCCAGATCAACCCCCCCATCTTACAAAAACTTCCACCAAATTTTTTTTTTCTGAAACTCTCCATTAAATTTGATTACATGAAGAGCAATCAAACACACACCTAAAGGAAAGTAAACAGCTTAAGAGACTTACCTCGAGAGAAGAAGCATCTTTGTTTTTCTTCTGCTTGAGAGAATTACGAATATCCTTGGTGATTGAATCCACTTCATCCGCAGAGTAAGCTAAGAATGCAAACAATGTGACAAGTCAAAAATAAAAAAATCAATAAATAAGAATAAGACAAATTTAAGTAACGAAAATCATATATTTTCCAAGACCTAATAGTGAATTACATATCGGCCCTCAGTGGAACAATTGAGTAAAACTACATTCGTATAAGTGAAAGGAAATACCGTAGGTCTGGTAAGCGACGGTTCCAGAGAGTCCAGCAAGAGTAGCGTAAGCTCCGTATTTGAGATAATTCCAAGAATTCATTTTGGTGGTCCCATCTGAACGTGGTGGTTGTGGTTGTTGGTCTTTGGGAAGACTCGTTGTTGTTGATTGAGTGCACAAGTATCGATTATTATTTGAAGAAGAAGAAGAAAAGGAGATGGGTTTTTTGTGTTTGCAGAGGTACAACACCAGACGACGATACATTTTTCTGTTTCGAAATGGGAGAGAAGGGTTTTAACTTTTAAGGGTTTAAGGCCTCTTCCTCTTTTCTCTTCTGTTTTAGTTTTATACAAGTGAAACAAATTATTGATGTAAACGGATAACCAACCTGGAAAATTAAACCTTCAAACTTTTCTTCTGTAGTAGTAATTACAGCTTCAAATCAACCTGTAAAAAAAAAGATAACCTATTTAAAAAAATAAACCAAAGAGAATCAAAAGCCCGAAAAAAAGAATAAACCAACCTGAAATAAAATTAAACCAACCTTTCCAAAGAGTAATGAATGGGTTATCGAGATCGAGAGAGAGAGAAATCCTCAGTTTATAGCAATGGTTGTCGGTGGAAATGGGGTGGCGATGGTTGAATGGCAAGTCAGAGAAAAATAAAGTGTTTCAGGGTTTCTCTTTTTAGTTTTTGCAGTGTTTAGTTCGAGCGCCAACATTAAAAATAGGCCCGCCCAATACAAAGCCCTTTGCAACCCCACTCTCGTCGTAGCAAAGGCTACTAAATTAAATAGTCATTCTTTAGGTGTCTGTTTTGCTGCGTGTTCTCACTTAGAAGGTATTCTTAAAGTCTAGAAGATTTGCTACCAGTGTTACTTCATGATAGTTTTGGGGAAGGCTGTTGTTTTGTATTTTACTTATATGCTTTGTTAGGGCACCGGAAAGATTTTGAGCTTTATTTCAACATTCTTGTAGAGTTTGTCTGACTGATCTTTATACATCTTTAGCAAAAAAAAAAAAAAAAATCTTTATACATTTTCTTTTTAATATTTTGATTACACTGAAAGTCTCTTTCTTTCTGCGCATCCTTGATATGGATAGGAATCCGAGGGTTTGTATTTTGGGATCTTTATACGGAGTAAGAGCATCTTTAGGGAGAATCCGATTTTGACTTTTAGGAGATTTCCTAGTATCAAACACCAAATTTTTTCATTTTCAGGAGAGTCACATGTTGATGAAAACACCAAACCAAACACCAAATCAACCAAAATTTGGTTCCAGCTTTGGTGCTGTATCAAATCTCTCACGCGGTAAAACCGCGTGGCTATTCTAACACCGCATGGGCTTGGGCTAAACAGTGGGCTTCAATCACGCGGCTTCGCGAAAACCGCACGAGAGATTGGGAAAGAAAATAAAGAAGAAAGTTGATGTACGACACATCGCGCGGTTTTTGGAAAACCATGTGGGCTTGGACTTTTAAGATGGGCTTCAATTGCGCAGTTTTAAGAAAGCCGTGTGGGCTATATGGCACAGATTATCCAAAATCGCGTCATTTTATGTCGAATATTTGATGTTTCTCCTGAAGTTGGTTGGTGTTTTTTTTGTTTGATGTTTGGTTTGGTTAAAAAATTTGGTTTTTTTTTTGTTTCTCCCCTAAAGATGCTCTGAGTTCAAGAAATAATAGGCGTATTTGTCTTAGAGCATCATCAACGCATTGTTAAAATCGATTTCTAATGTGACAGTTGACAAAAAAATTAGCAATTTTCATCCCCAACGCACTGTCAAAATTTGATTTCTATTCTAACAATTCTCAAATTCCAGACCAAATTAGTGAGAATTATAGAAATAAGCTGCACGGGACAAGTTGTCTCGTCCAACAGTGGGATGAAACAAGTTTTGCCATCCAACATTTTTTCTTTTTTTTTTAATAAAAAATTAAAACGGAGATGGGACAACTTTTTTTTTTCTTTTTTCCTTTTCAACAGGGATGGGACAACTTTTGTTGTTTAAAACAAATTTAATTTGGAAAGGGACAACTTTTCCCATCCGAAATAAAAACCCTAAATTTTGCCCAAACGGCGCCGATTTTGACTTGTTTTTAGGGATTTTGATGGACTAAAAATATTGAGGTGTCACAAAAAAATATAGAAACGCGTTGATGATGCTCTTATGGGTCTTTTGTTTGGAAATAGGATGCAACTAATGGAGGATAGTATGATTCTTCGAGGGAGGATCGTCGTGACTTACCATCCTTTTCAACTCGGAATGGGGATAGGCGCATTTATTATTATTATTATTATTTATTTTATTATTAAATAGCCTTAAGAAATTTAATCAATCTGGATGTTTACTTGTTTAAGCCGTTGTCTATTGTGGATAATTTTTACTTGTTTAACCCATTGTCTATTCATGTTGAAATTATCATTCTCAAAGTATATTGAAATACTAAAATAGCTCTTTTGACAGCTTTTACTGAACTGAAAAACTTGTGGAAGTGGGTTCTGAGCAGTTGATGGCTTTGAGATGTCTATTTGGTTTGGTGATTTAATCGAGCACTCATCAAATTGCATTGGGCAACCTCTGGCCCAAGCCTGACAACTAAGTCCAACAACAATAGCCCAATACACCCCCCTACCTCAACGCATACTAGCTACCATTTTTTTCAAACCTTTTGTAGCCGGTATCATCTCTCTCGCGAGACTGAACCCAAACCCAAAAAAAAGGAAAAACTTCGAGTTTTCTGTCGTGTTCATACTTCGAGTGTTGAGTTGTGAATCAACAATGGGAATTGAAGTTGGCGACTTCACCCAATTCGAATCGTGTCCCGTCCCGTTTGAGTATATACTCAAACTTGGTTGGGTTGATTAAACTTGATTAGATTGATTAAATTTGATTGGGTGGAAGATTGGGTTGATTAATCTTGATTGGGGTGGAAAATTAAGTTGATTAAATTTGATGATTTCAAACTTGATGTTTTTTGGGAGTTTAGGTGGAAGATTGGGTTGATTAAACTTGAGTTCGAGTTTGCCCAAGCTTGATGAAGTCGTTTTCGAGTTTGGGTTGATTAAGTGGAAGTTGATTTTTAAAATGAACATCGTGACAAAACAAACTGAATTTTTAAGTCCAAACGACTTCGACCATGTCGCCCAAGAGAGTCCCCAAATGACCCTCCATGTTGTCCCGAGACTACCCAAACGACCACGCCATATCGCTAGAGTTTTGTCTCAAACGATATCGCATGATTCACTTTTGAGTATACACTCAAACTATATTGTGAGGTCATTTGAGTGTATGCGCTCAAACTACATGGTGAGGTCGTTTGAGTGTACATTCAAACTACACGAGATCGTTTGAGTGTGCGGTTTATCGTCTCGCTATGTCATTTGAGTGTATGTCAAACGACATACACTCAAATGACATGGCGACCGTTTGAGCTATACTCAAAAGCGACCAGGGGTTCGTTATGGCGAGACCGATTGGATTGGTTGTTGGGCTTGGGCTTTGATGGCAAACTTGTAATATGGCAAATTTGTAATATTATTTTTTTTGTGGGTTGCCCAATCCAATTTGATAAGTGCCCAATCTGGGGACCCTTTTTTTTTTCTTTTAAGATTGAAAAACTGAAAACGAGTGGCGAGATCTATGAGCATTGAAGAAAGGCTCTAGGAATAGTCGGGGACTAGATTTTGGATTGGACATCATAGGGATCTATTAAATATTTTGTGTGCTTTGAAAAGGCTTTACAAAATGTCTCACACAAATTTTGAATCGAATATATTTTTATTGAAAGTAAACCAAAATATGTTAATGAGCAGCGATTATGGTGCTTAAGTACTTGGAAATAACTAAGGGATCAAATTGAGATATTCTCTTCACTTTGTGGTTTAGGATATTAATCTATAAGGTGCATAAGTACTTGGAAGTAACTAAGGGATCAAATTGAGATAGTCTCTTCACTTTGTGGTTTAGGATATTAATATATAATTTTCAAATAGAATTATCTTAAACTCGATCTAGCTTGTATAATAGTTTTCTTAGATTTATGGTGATTTAGTGGCAAATTTTCGAATCAGAATATATTTTTATTGAAAATAAACTGAAATACGTTAATGAGCAGTGATTATGGTGCATAAGTACTTGGAAACTAAGAGATCAAATTGAGATAGCCTCTTCACTTTGTGGTTTAGGATATTAATCCATAATTTTCAAATAGAATTATTTGAAACTCGATCTAGCTTGTATAATAGTTTTCTTAGATTTATGGTGATTTAGCGGCAAATTTTCGAATCAAAATATATTTTTATTGAAAATAAACCGAAATACGTTAATGAACACCAATTATGGTGCATAAGTACTTGGAAACTAAGGGATCAAATTGAGATAGCCTATTCACTTTGTGGTTTAGGATATTAATCCTTACTTTTCAAATGGAATTATCTTAAACTCAATCTAGCTTGTATAATAGTTTTACAAGTTTTTGAACCCATCCTATGAACGGGTGCCGTTATATTAAATTGTTCTAAACAAATATTTGCAACAATGTAAAGCTATGAGATATTAATATTGTGTTGATCACTTATCCAAATTTCTTGCAACGTGAAAACCCCCCACTCTCCATAAAAAGAAAGAACCCACCCTTTCTCGGTAAAACTCTCCTATTTTTTTTTCTATTGTTTAATAACATAAATTTGATTGAAGTTTTGTGATAATGCCCAATGTGGCGAAGACCATATTGAAGCTATTTGAATAGCAAGGCATTTCCAATCATACAATCCAGTTTTAAATTTTCCGTTAATAATTATTTGAGGTTAGTTCAATGTAGTTGCATCATGTTTCTGATTTCTCATTAATTATTCTTTGAGGTCAATTCAATGTATTTACATCCAATTTCCGATTTCTCGCTAATTAATTTTTGATGTTAGTTCAATGCATTTGCATCCAGTTTTATTCTTTACAGTCAGTTCAAAGCATTTGCATCCAGTTTCCGACTTCCCGTTAGTTATTTTTTTAGGTTAGTTCAATGCAGTTGCATGCAGTTTCCGATTTCCCATTAATCATTCTTTGAGGTTAGGTTAGCTCAATGCATTAACATCCAATTTTCGATATCCCGCTAATTATTCTTTGATGTTAGCTCAATGTAGTTGCATCCAGTTTCTAATTTCCCATTAATCATTCTTTGAGATTAGTTTAATGCATTTGCATCTGATTTCCCATTAACTATTATTTGAGGTTAGTTTAATGTAGTTGCATACAATTTCCGATTTCCCGTTAATCATTCTTTAAGGTTAGTGCAATGCATTTTCATCAAGTTTTCAATTTCATACTAATTATTTTGAGGTTAGTTCAATTCCAATTTTTCGTTAAATATTATTTGAGGTTAGTTCAATGCATTTGCATATATCCAGGTTCCATTATTCTTTGAGGTTAGTTTAAAACATTTGCATCTAGTTTCAGATTTCTTGTTAATTATTCTTTGAGCAGGTTAGTTCAATGCAGTTGTATCCAGTTTCCGAATTCCCATTAATTATTTTTTGAGGTTAGTTCAATGCATTTGCATCCATTTTTTTATTTCTCGCTAATTATTCTTTGAGGTTAGTTCAATGCATTTGCATCTAGTTTCAGATTTCCCGTTAATTATTCTTTAAGGTTAGTTTAATGCAGTTGCACCCAATTTTGCATCCAGTTATCGATTTTCTGTTAATCATTCTTTGAGATTATTTTAAGGGTGATCTTGGACACACCCATAAAAACACTCCCATACGGCCATACCCCAACTTTAAAATAAATAAATAAAATTGTTTTAGACATATTTTGGTTCCTAAATTACCCTTTTTTCATTAGGCCTACCCCAAGACAAATTGTTCATTCCGATTTGGACATTTCCTACTAATGTATTTGGGCGTATGCAATAATGATGATGGTACTGTAAAAGTTTTTGGTGAATCGGTTGTTGGGAAAATTGATTCTAACTTAGTTCAGTCAGATGTATTGCCATCATTTATTTCCAAAAGCTCTGAAACCCATGCATTAGATGATAATGAAAAAGAGAAGTTAGAAGAATCAAGTTTAGAGGATGTTACTGTTACCAAAAGTACATGACTGGATTTCATGTGATCATGTCTAACTCAATCATTAGTGGTATCTGGTCACTATGCTATTATCCGTATCTTTTCACTACAATGGCTCATGTACCTGTATCTTTTCATGTGTCTATGCTCTCTATACACTATATATGATTCATTGCATTACCTTTCCATTTTATTTAACTGCTTTAATTCACTTACACATGCCGCCAATATATGTTTTTTGGGACTCCATTTGCTAGTTATATGGATATAGCAAGTCTATTAGATAAACAGTGAAAACTGTTTTTTGTGGGAAGTGGCACATACTTGTACTTCGCAATTTCCAATCATTTAATGGGGTTGTCTTTCATGATCTTGATTCTTGGCCTATCATCGACCCAAATTGAGCTGCCGATCACCATCTTTTGCGTCTGAGGAAAGAAGTGATATCTGAATTTCATACAATACTAACCAATTGTCTGTGTTGTGTAAAAGTTTTGGAATGTGTTTTGTGTCCAGTGCTAAGCGGAGGGGAAAAGAAGATTGCTGAAAAAAATATTGAATACTGTATTGGTGTTTTTGTTTTTGTTTTGTTATTTTTTTTGCCCCTATTGAAAATACCCCAAATTAATTTAGGAGATATTATTAGATTGAGGCGGTTATTGGGGTATGGCAAAAACTTTAGTTAGTTATGGGGTATGGGAGTGCTTTTATGGGTGTGTCCAAGATCACCTTATTTTAATGCATTAATTATTTTATTAATTATTCTTTGAGGTTATTTCAATGCATTTGCATCAAATTTTCGATTTCCCATTAACTATTCTTTGAGATTTGTTCAATGCATCTGCATCCAGCTTTTAGTTTCCCGTTAATTATTTGGTGAGGTTAGCTCAATGTAGTTATATTCAGTTTTCAATTTCTCGTTAATTAATATTTGATACTACTTCATTTCATTTGCATCAAATATATGATTTCCCGTTAATTATTTTAGGTTAGTTCAATATAATGCATTTGCATCAAGTTTCCGATTTACAATTTTTTTTTTTTTTTTTAAGTTAATTATTCTTTGACTTAAGTTCAATGCAACACTGATATCCACTTTTACTACGTTAGAGATTGTCTCTCTAATTTGACAAAAGTGCAAATTCAAAATTTCCTTACTCACAAAATTTCGTGTTCATATAGTTGGAGTAAAGATTCGATCTAACCTAAAGTCTAGGACAACTACAACTTGGTTTTTACTCTTAGGGAACTAGTGAGTAAGTTTAAATACTAATACTAAGTTTCTTTTCTACACAAACATAAAAAAATTAAGTTTCAAGTGAATGCAACTAAACACAATACGATTTACTAAAAGAAAATATGGAGAGTTAATCCCCCTTATGTGAAGTTAACTTTTGTTGTTGATTTTAATAAGTTTATTTTATTCTTCCTAGAACTCATAGACAAGTCTAATAGAAGAAAACTTGATCCCTAACATGTATGGCTCATCTCTAAGCTCATACATGCTAGCAAGTGGAATCAAAGCAATGACTTATCTCTAAGCTCATCACTTTTATCCCTAACTAGACACTACACCAACTATCATTTTGGGATAGGGTGTAGGTCTAGTTGTTCTTCCTAAACAACCCACCAAACCAACAACAAAGATTTTTCCCTCATATGAGTTTGATTAACTCCCCAAAGGGAGGTTAGCTCATGATCCTTAGGATGAAGGATTACAAGTTAGAAAGTATAAAAAGAGAGAGAGAAAAAGGAAAAAGAAGACTAATTATCTAACTCACTTGCTTTTGATTTATTTTCAACTAGAAGAAAACCAAAGTTTCCTCCATTAAAACTATTACAAGCTTTTCTTACAAAACTAAAAACTAAATAATAAAAATGGCTAAGGAACTAAAATAATACAAGGTAAGGAAAAGAAGTCAAGGGAGTAAATGGAGTGTCCCCCCCCTTGTTTTGTTTTCTTCTCCATTTGAGAGACATCTTATTTCCTCCCATGTAAAACATCAAACCACATTTACTTCATTTTTATCCACCACATTAAAACAAAGTGACACCTTGCCTTTTTTTCACTATTAACACCTAATCTAATTAATTACATGCAAGGTGTCAACTTTGCACCAATAATTTGTCATTTTTGTCTTGACATGCTCCATGATTGATGACTCATCCAATCTTGTGGGCCCAAGATAGTGGGTCCTATGTGTGTAGTCCAGTGGCGGTCCGATCTTTGGGCAATTTTACAACTTCCCGCCTATGCGTAGAGTTCATCTCCCTGATTGTTTGAGCAGCTCATTTGTCGCATTCGGAATCCTGGTTCAAGAGGTAGGAGCTTCGGAAGTTTGATGCTTCTGTGCGAATTTGGAAGAATTCATATATATGTCGTTCCTCGTGCTTTATCGCAGGTTTAAACCATATTTCCATGTTTAATGTGAATACCTGCAAAAGTATGAAAACATATTTATTTCATGATTATTAAACACATAGTTAACCAAATTTATATGTCTCAACGGGGTTTCATAATACACTTTTGGGTGCTTATCACACTACCCCCAAAAACAAAGACTTTGCTTGTCCTCGAGCAAAGAAGAGACATTAAAACAGATAAGTGGCCAAAAAATATGTAGTCCTAACTAATTCTCGTTTAGCAGAGTCGCGGTTGCATTGACCATATGCAACAAGGCCTTAAACCACTAGGAATTCCCTAGTGGATGAGTTATAGCCTCGTGAGAGTTTTCGGAGAAGATACTCACAAACTTCATTTATACTACAACGACTTCGATGACGTAAACTTCGTTTCCTAAATTAATCTCGGATATCCATACATCTCCTTAGCAGGGAACGAGGATTGATTTCTTTGAAACTCAAGTTAATATGTATTCAATAATTAAAACATCTACATATGATCATGCATGCAGTGAACTTTTCATTGAAATGTACTAGCAGGGTTGTTTCTGAATCCTTTGGAGAGTGTACATAAATGGGTTCTCACAGGTATGTGTCAAAACACAATTTCACTCAAAAATTTTCCACTCAAGTTTTGTTAACTCCAGTGTGCAGTGGGCACACGTTTCCTCACATCTCAATGACAGTCAGAGGAGCCGATGTCGATCAATCATGTCTACTACTTATTATCACACCACCCCCTCCCTAATTGAGCTAGAGGTCTTTATTAGGTATTGTGGGGCTTAGGTGATAGTGTACAAGAAAATGGAAATGGATAATCAAAATTTACGAGTATGAGAGAATAGGGTCTTCATATATTTACACTAGAGAAATCCTTGTTTTCTTTCCTTCTTCTAACTGAGTTTTCCAACCTTGTTCTTAAGCCTCTAATGGATTTTTTTTTTTTTTTCTAGATGGCTTAAGAACATGATTCTATTTTTCTTTCCTTAAGCAAGGAACTGACTTTTATTTGGGACAAGTCTTTCTCTTTATTCTTTCCACATTTCATCATATTTCTCATACTCATCACTTAGGTAGGTTCTTTTATTTGGTTTAATAGACGGGTAAGGATTTTTTTTTTTTTTTTTTTTTTTTTGGTGAAAGTGAAATGTTTGATGAAAGGTTCAAAGGGAGTGACTAGCGGTAAAATTTGTAACAGTAAGAATTTTTAGCTATGTCAACCCAAAAGATGGCCTAAATTCTCTTTAGGGTTGGTGGTGATCAAGTAAGTAGATGCGTGATTTTCTCTAATCGGGAAAACTACTCCTCTGTGTCATCACACACAAATCACTCATGTCAAGGTTTTTGGTTAGATTCTCACATGATTTATAGTTTAAGTAACTAACCGTTGGTTCCAGAAACTTACTGAATCGATGATACTCAGTACATGAATGTTCATGAAAAGATGTATAAACTATTGCATACCTATCTTACGTTTCTTAAAAACAAATCCTAATTCGGATACTAATGTGAGATTTCTAGACAATTTTCATCATTGAAAAGGAAACAAGACTTTGTCACTAAGTACAATTATTAACATGAAAATAAAACTATATCACGAGTTACAATTTGCCTAATATTTGCTACTGAGGGTTAAAGCACCCCCCCAATGAAATGATGCTTAGTCCTCGAAGTATCAATAATTAATTAAAGAGAGAAAGTACCTGAGAACTGTGAGCAAAATTAGGGCTAGATTGCTGGAACAGAAATGTTGGAGAACATAATATATTATTCAGAAAAAATAATAAAATGTTCAATAGCACACTAAATATAGCACACGAAATAATGAAAAACAATAGCATATGAAACATGAAAAAACAATAGCACACCAAACATAAGGTTTAGCTAGATATATGTACAATGGCAAGCTCAAGTTTACCATCCAGCAGGATGTGAAGGTCTGGCGTCCTCTTTAAGGAAATGCATTTCCTTAGCATCGCGCCAAAAGATAATAGTCTGCCAAATTTCTGCCCATTCTTCATCTATAGATTTCTTCAAATGATTCTTCATATTTTCATCCTTCGGGTAACAACGAACATGCCTCAGGTACCGAGCGGGATGCTTCCATTGCCGAAACCTCAATGAACGAATGATTATGTTTGCCGGACACATAGAATCTACCTTGACCCAGTCATGAAAAGTAGCTGCAAACTGTGGGAAGTGTGTATTCATGATTCGGCAAGCGGTGACCGGTAAAAGTATATACTGATCCTGAAAAGTGCGAGCTCATTTCAAGTTGGAGATAGCACAACCTAAGATGTTAAATAATGTATGACCTTGAGCCAGTGCACTGAAGACGACGCAGGCAGCCTCATTGGCTGTAGAAAAATGCCAATCTCCCATAATGTTCAGGAGAACAAATAACATCGCAGTCCCCATGTTCATGGTCATGCTTGCTAATGGAATGGTGAGGTCACGCCATGGCACATGGCCATTCCCTTCTCGTTTAATCTCAAGACCATCACCATAAGAGTCGCGAAATGCTTGCCACTGAAAGGAACGGTAAGAATTATGATAGATGTAATGCCATGATGCAGTAGGTTCGTGGTATGGAAGATCCAAAGTTAGGGCAAGTTGTTGTTCAGAAAAGATGTGAGGTGTGTCACCAACTTGAATTGTGAACCCGTGTAAGTAGAAACCATGTGCATGGTTGAATGCTGGTGTGTCTTCCATATTAGCATAAAAGTATGCAGCCAAACTCGGAGAATAAGTTTGGTCATGTTGAAGAATTAGGGAAGACCACCCGATGTTTGTAATGTAGTCACGGAAAAGATGGTCATAGGTATTGAAATCTATCATAGACTGAAATGATTGCTCAGGAATGAGTTTGGGAGATACCATGTTTGATGAAGATGCCATAGTGGATGAAGTAAAGAAATAGGTAACGACAAAGGCAAACTTGATGGATAAATGAGTATGTAAGATAATAGACCCTCCTGTAAGCACATGTTAAATTATATTAGTCACAACGAAAATGATGACAATCCTATTAAGCATTTCATACAAAAGAAGACACAAAGGTAAGACAAAATTCATAATATGATGAAAAATGTAATAACATATACGATTATTTATTTATTGACTTAGTAATATTAGAAAATTATGGATTATTATGTTGATCTTGGAGACGCATATCGTGCACCAGACTGTTTAGTTCTTCCATTTGTTGGCCGAGCTGCATCTGAATGTCCCCTTGGCTGGCCGAGAATGTAGTTTGATTTTCCATAAGGAGAGCGTGATTCTCGCAAGGACCGAATGATTTTCCAAGATTTTCTCTGCTTTAACATCATGCTTTGCTTGACGTTCTTGGAAATCCTTAAGAGTTGTAATGATGATATTCTACGAGCGCGTGTAGTTCCCGCATGTCGTGATGAAGAAATTGAATGCCTTCCATAGGGTTAAAAAACTTTAGCATGGCATTTTCATCAAAGAAACGGTCAGGGTTTGAGCTTGGGTCGTTCTGTTCATCTGTCAGAGTATCAGGAGTCCAAAAACCAGTGGAGTAGTCTGTTTGGAGTACGCTAATATGTGCTCTTTGAAGTGGTGTTTATGGAGAAATGACTGGATAACCCCAACGCATCATAATTTGCGTGACTAAAGTGGGTAGAGGTAGAGGTGCTGACTTTCTTGTTTTCCTGGTGATCACGTTCCAGAGGTGTTGGATTAGACAAAAATCATCTCTTTAAGTTTGCAAAATCCAAAGTAGGTGAAGTTGAGTCTTTGTGACTTCTGATTGGTGAGATGTACCGATCACATTGTGTCCCAACCAGTGGAGCATGACTCGTTGATTCTGTTTCAAAGAGCGCTGAAGAACAACGTGATGTCTATTTCCCACTTCGCCATAAGATATGGTAGCTCTTAGTAAACTTTTGACAGAATCAAATGATGATTCTGGAAAAAGGAACTCCTGGGTATTAATTGGTATTTGAAGTATGTCGGAGATAATTTCCCTAGTCAATTCCAATCGTCGTCCATAAGCATTGAAGTAGAATTTTCCATTCTCAGGTTCTATAAATTGGTAGAACATCAAGACCAATTCTTGGGAATAACCAGCTGCTGAATGATATAGAAGAGGCGTCCATCCCCGACGTATTATTTCGGTGTCAAAATAAGGATAAAACCGGCCATCTTCTAAAACTTTTAGGTAGTCTTTCTCGGGCATTATTTTCCTTGGTTGATCCATTGGTGGTATTACTGAGGGAAGGATAGTGAGAATTGTTTGAATGATAATGGCTGAAAAAGAAGAGATTTATAGCCAATCTATGAGTCTGTACCAATCTGGATTTCAAGTGTAGTTAATGACCCATGTGATTATGAACAACAACAATGGGGATCCATAGTAAGTCTTGTTATGTTAGATTTCCAAACAATTAATGAGATGTTTAAATGTTAGAAAATACGGAGGAAAGTTTCACAGGGTAGTTAGACTTACACGTAATTTCATAAATGATTATCAGACGTCAGTAATAGTGATAAGAGCCCAAAACTGTAGTTTTAACCCTGTAACAGCCATACTTTTAGACCAATTATGTCAGTAATAATTAAGAGTTAATACTGATTACGTGTCTTTATGCATTTCAGGCTTCAAAGTCCATTATGTGCAGAAATGTGCCACTTTAGCGAGATAAAGGAGCAAAGGTCGGTTGCTAAGGAGTTCTGTGATTAAAGGCCAAGATTCAAGAAGACAAAGCCTTTCTAAAGCCGGTCAAAAGCTGAAAAGTCGACGCGGGCGTAAACAAAGACACAAAAGTCGTGAGAACTTCCGGGCGGCCGTCTCTTTGGACTCAGACCTCGGAATGGGGCCTACCTTATGTCAAAACGACCGGCTCGGAAAGAGCTTTCCAATGGTCTAAGCCTTGATCTAATCAGAGGAGCAGAAGTGGACGAAAAGTTTGTTGAAGCCAACTGCAGTTGAAGAGGCCTTTTGAATTTGAAAGAATTGGGTTTTGGGCACGATTCTCGGCCCAAAAACATGGCTCCAAGCCCATGCACGATTTTGGATCTGAACATATAAAAACCAAAGCTTAGCTCTTTGTTAATGGTAGATAGTGAATGGTAGCTAGTTAGACCTAAAACAATAGATAATTATAGATCTAGTTTTTATTTAATTAAATTAAGTTTAGTTTATATTCAATTCTTGTTTTAGATTAAACTCTTAGAATCATTATTCTTAATTAGTTTGATAAATAAAATAGCTATTTGTCAATTTCGATTCTTGTCATTTACAATTGTTTAGATCTAATTTCCCTTATTACGTAGATAGCTAGACTTAGATTAGTTAGATTATTAATTTAGTATTTGAATCATTGTTTTATTATTCATTAGATTAATAAAATAGTGTTCTCCATAAGTTAGTTTCATTTCCATTAATTGTTTGGTTTCAATTCGTAGATTCAAGTAATTTCCATTATTAGTTTAATTCAATTATTGCATTAGTAGTTTTGAATTGGGTTTAAACAAGCAAAGTTTCAACCTTTATATCATGTCTTGTTTGAATTCCATTGGGAATGATAAGCGTGATGATTCTCGGCTAAACCTCCATTGAGGGGTTGAGAAGCCTTAATGAAAGCTTGATTCGATTATCGTAGAAGTCGGCAAAATTCCTTTCCACTCTAGAAACGATTAGTTCACCATGAAAATGGGTTTAATCGTTCACATACTAGTTATAAATTGGTAGAAATGCCATGTGTAATTAGGGATTAGGAGTAACCATATTGTTCTGCGAAGCAGTTCAATTCGGATTACGATGATTAAGTGGATTAGTAGGATTAAGTCGAGTTAAGGTGGAATCAATCCCCCTCTAACTCCTTATCATAGAATCAACGTAGCATTCCCATAGTTGTTCTGATAGTCGACTAGTTGCATCTTGTGGGTAGTTGCATCGTAGTCAAGTTGCCACTTCGTAAATCTCTCATTAGACTTTAGAGTTAAGAGCACTTATACGTAGAGAACACAGCATGTGGAAGGACTAAGAGTGGAATGAACTTCCTACTCCACTATATCTCATAGGATTGAGAGTAGAATCTTTGATAAAATATAGACACGTAAGATAGTTTTAGTTTACTTACGTTTTGAGTTTCATTGTTCATTTCGTAGGTAAACTATCAATTTTATGTTTATCAAATGGCGCCGCTGCCATCTTAGTTTCACTTTCGCATTGTTTTTGTAGTACAAGTACTTTTCTTAAAGTCCCATTAAACCCACCCACCCTTATTTGATTCATACTGTGGTTTTCCGAGTCAGCGTTGGAAAGTTCCGCAAAAATATACACGGAGCGGCAAGCCTAACCGAAAGCACTGCTGCCAAAAAGATGTAACAACGAGCCACGAATAATCGCCCTAAAACACTGTCACTTCAAGTTACACGGAGCGCGACCGCGCCCTAAGTGAGCGCACCAGCGCCCTAAGCTAGAGTTTTCCTGATTTCTATAGTTTTGATTCGAATTTTGATTTTTCAAGTTTTTCAGTGTTCTAACTTGTTATATACAACAACACGCCAGAACAAGGCGCTATTCATAAAGCGAAGCAAGGGCGCAATCAGGTATTCCTTTCTTCCACACCTCGCTTCTCTCCGTTAGAGGTTTATACTAGTATATCGAGAATAGTTTGGAGTGTTGATGTGTTTTAGCTAAAATTGGTTTTAGCCTTGTATGAGATTAAGATCGGCCGAACAAAACACCACCGTAATTACACAACAACGTCAACAAACAAGTCTATCTAGTATACCACCCACTACACCTCTAGCTACTATTTCACACACACCACGACATAATGCCCGACGAAGGAGAGGCTCCTCTCTCGGACTTTTATAAAGCCTTGGCGATAGCCCCAAATCTTGCATCGTTCTAGCGGACCCAGTTGGGGATTTCGAATCCCCCAAATATTTTAATTTGTTACCCGTTTTTCATGGATTAGACCATGAAAAACCTTATCGGCTATCGTCGTAGGGGATTGAACAAGTCCTAACAACATTCCACCATCCTACGGTTGGTGCGGAACAAATTAAACTAAAGGTATTCCCTTTCACCTTAGCCGATAAAGGCGGCGTCTTGGTTAACTGCCCAAAGCGCCTAATTACTGTGACTTCGTGGGCTAAACTTGTTCAAATTGTTTATGGAACATTTTTACCCACCCCTAAAGACGGATGAGATGCTTTCCAAGATTCATTTCTTTCGACAAAATCCTCATGAATCATTTTCGAGAGGCTTGGAATCGTTCACCGATCTCCTTATAAAGTGTCCACATCATAACTTAGCGAAAAGACACGTTAGTTAGTGCCTTTTTCAAAGGACTTCTACACCACCATAAAGAAGTCCTAGACATAATGAATGGGGGTAGTTTCTTAAGCAAAAGAGCCTCCGAGGCTTATAAATTTTTAGAGGATCAAACTAAGCAAAATAACAACTGGGGGTAGTGATGATATCCACGCTCCGCTAGTTCATCAAATACATTAAGGCCACCGGATGTTTGAAATTAAACACGATCCCAAGCTTAAAACTCTAATCAATCACTCACTAAAAGGTAGAGGCCATTTCTGTTCAACAAAAGCCTATCCCCGTCATGAATGTAAATTCAAATCCATGTAGTTTCATTTGGAGCCACGAGCATCCCGACTTCCATCGCGTCCTATAGCCTATGAACAGGCTTGTTCCATTAATAGTGAACCTAACGCCCCTTGGAGACAAAATCCCAACTTCGGTTGGAGAAATAACCAACACGTACGTCACACCTCCAGGGTACAATAATCAATATGTTAGGCCAACGCATAGTTTTAACCAAGCTCCACCACGACAAGGACAGGGTCAGGGTAATTTTAATAATTATAACAACCAAGTGCAACCTCGACAAGGTCAAGGTAGTTATAATAATTATAATGCTAATAGAGGTATCGTTCCGGTAAATAATAATTATCAAAATCCACCCATAAATAATTCACGCGAAATAGTTCCAGTCACACCACCCGTGACTACTACACCCACACAACCGGATCGTCTTGACACCTTCATACAAGTGAGCCAAAAACTTTTCCAAACCATGGCTCAATCTAACCAACAGCTTCTACAATCCGTTAATAATTTAAGCCAACAGTTGGCCCAAGATAAATCCCAACCCAAAGGTGTGTTTTCAGGTCACGAAATACCTAATCCTAAAACAACAAACACAGCCTTTGAGGTAACCAATAATACTAGTAATGAATATGAAAATGTAAGTGAGCTAAAGGCCATCACCACTCTCCGTTCTGGCAGAGTGGTTGATAACAAAGTAACTATGCCTATAGTTACCCCACCAGTAGCCCCTACACCGCTATTTTACTAGATACCTAAAAAAAGAAACTGAAGAGCCTACCACTGTAGAGGTACCAGTTACAACACAACCTAAGAAACAGAAAGCCATGGTTAAACATCCAGGTGATACCATTGCTAAATATAGATAGAAACCACCGTTTCCACAAAAATTAGCCGTGTTAACTAGGGATACTAATTATGAGGAGATTAGGGACGTTTTCAAAAATCTAACTATAAACCTTTCCTTCCTCGAAGCTATTAAAAAGCTACCATACCATGCTAAGTTTCTTAAGGAGTTGTGTACTACTAGGCGTAAGACAAATATACCAAATGACGCCTTTTTAACAGAACAATTCCCAACTCTATCTGACCATAATGGAATTGTTAAGTACAAGGACCCTGGTCGTCCTACTATACAATGCACCTTAGGAGATTCCTATCTGACGACCCGCGTTATTAGACACGGGGGCTAGTGTTAACTTACTCCCCATTTTATTTGTATAGACAAATAGGCCTAGACGAAAATGCAACCCACTAAAATGACATTGCAATTAGGCTGATCGGTTTATTAAGTATCCTAAGGGTGTGGTTGAAAATGTTACGGTAAAATTCAGGATTTCTACTATCCGACTGATTTTGTCATCCTCGATCGATCAAGTCGTTAACGACTCTATCCCGATCATCTTAGGGCGTCCTTTCCTCGGCAATTGCCCAATGCGCTCATTAATTGCGCGATGGTTCTATGTCCATGTCTTTTGGCCATCTTGCTGTTGAAGTCAATGTTTTAAAACAAAGACCACGGTTACCCGATTAAGCCTATGGATGGAGAGGTTAGCATGATCGAGAGCTTTGCTTTCGAGATTATTTCAACAACACGCGTTCCTCGATAATCATATGCCCAAATTTCTTTCCTTTGGAAGTTCAGACTCCAACATTTTCATCCCTACACTAGTCGATACACATATTACTTGGATGAGGATGAGATAGATGACTTTCTCAAAGATGTAGAGGACTATCATAGTAACGTGGATATGACCAATCTAGATGAGGAATTCGATGAGTTTTTAGAGGAGGTGATGATTCACCCTATCAAGGACTACTTTGCACAACATCCACCTCGACTCCCTCCTTCCACCCTTTCAAAGGAATCTCGAGTTTGCACTTTCGATCCTTTTGTTTCTTCCGTGCTTCATAATTTTTTAAATCCACCTAGTAAACAAATACTTGAAAAGACAAACCATTTGACACCTTCATTTTCGGACTTGAGAGGCAGTCCCTACCTACACTATGAATGAGTTTTGTGCTAAACCCACATCTTCATTTTTTCCATACTTTCCTTCTACAACTTATCCATATCCACCATATTCTCCACAACCATTCACCTTCCCACACTTAGTTACTAGCACACCCTCTCGTTCAAAAATGAAAAAAAAGGTGCATGCTAGGTTACGTAATAGGGTTATCCGACTTCGCTTTCATTTCACTAGGTTGCATCATAGGAAATCTTGGTCCTTGATTGTGTTTGGATATGTTTTCTGTGATATTTATTTATGGAATGATCCACAACTATTTCGGTTGTTGATATATGATAAACTGCATGTTCATACATATGTTTAGATAAAGTCTCGAGTATCGACTATAAAAGCGACTCAACTTTTGTGTTTGGTGCATTTTCTTTCATTTCCATATATTGATGAGTGCACCATTAAGGTAATCGGGGCCTCCCCTACGGAGTGTGTGGCTGTAAGTACGGATCCTAAGTCCACGTTTAACATAATTCACGTTTTCCACTTTTGCATGTTTTCTCGGATTTTTGAGTCATGTTTCTTTATGGGGTGAATTATGTCTTTCTTGTTTATTGTTTTTCATTATAAAATATAAAAAATATATATAGGAAGTCTTTAGCGATGGGTCGGGGAATCGACTTTTTAAAAGACCATATATATAAAAATAAATTTTCTAAAAAGCTTTGTTGTAAAAAATTTGTTTGGGGTTCAAGTGTTAGTGTTTCCATCCTAGAATGTTTTATGTCCCATTAGAGTTGCTTAGGCGTTGAATTGTATTACGATTCGGGTTGACATAATCCATGAATTTAGAGTTCATCGTTAAGCATAACGCGTCGTCATGCACGACTTTGAGGCATTTTCCACTATCTTATATGTCATCCACGGTCGAAATAGAGTGTTTTATGGATCATTAGATTGGAAATTCTCTCCTGATCATTTCCATATCTCATTCACAAAAATCGGACCGGTAACGAAGCTGCAATTTTGATTTGAAGTTTCGCGAAAAATCGAAAAATTCCGAATTGGGCTTGGGCCCAACCATGCATCACCGGGCGGCCAAGACCCCACCTTTACCTTTCCCCAAACAGTCGTGTTCATCTTCCAAATCGCCATTAACGACCACCAAGCTCCAAACCTAAAAAAAAAAAAAAAAATTTAAAAAGAAACCTAATTAAACCCATGCCCACAATCAAATCAACTTCAAATCTTTTATAAATCCATCCACCACCACCTCCACCAAGTAGAAAAAAGCCAAAAACCACCAGAAATCTCAAAAATTGTGAATTGTCGCGCCACCACCACGGTTTGTTTCAGTCGGTCGACTCAAATTCCAACACCACATCCTTTTTAAACCCCCACTACATTCCAAACTCTAAAATGGCTCAACAATGTCGAATCTTGCCGGAGCAAGCATTTACTGGCTACCACTTCACGCCGTTTCACGGTGTGAAATGATCGATAGAGATTTGGAATAGCTTGTGGTACTTTCGACCGCCTTTTACCACGAAGACTTAGTCCGGCGGTTTTACAACACGAAGGAGGTGGAGGGACTAGAATTTTGTTATGGTGGTGAAGAGGAGGAAGGAAGTAACTCTTGGGTTGTTGGCTGAGATTCTAGGCATTTAAGCCTAGAATCCATCTGATGTCACGTTGCGAGGAGTCCCAATACAATGGGGGTAGAGCCATTGATGAGCGTCGCGATTACCGAAGGGAACTACAATCGCGAGATCGCGTTGTGTTTTGCCGAGCATCCCTCAAAACCAACCACCGGGCTGCGGCTCGATGGATTGGTCGAAACGATCTGGCAAGGAGAAGGTCGGCGACATCGGTCCGAACTGCCTCCACATTTTATGGATACTCCAGGAGCAGAAGTATGAGTTTTGTATCTTGGAGTTTTTGCTTAGCATGATTAGGGGAGTAGGGAAGGCTGTTGCACCTCTCCCCGTGTTGATAACCAAGATCATCTTTGAAGTTGAGGAAGCGACTCCGGCGTCGATAAGTCTTACATCACCCTGCACCGAAATCCTCGCATTTATAAGGAGTGTGTCCAACGAGTTTGGAGGTTGCCTGAGGATAGGATAGAGGACGAGGAGTATGGTGGAAATGAGAATGCCGAGGAGGATGGGGGAAATGAGATTGCCTCGGAGGATGAGGAGGACTTGACTTGTTTTGATCACGGATGCCACGGAGAGGTGTTGGTCGGATCACGAACGCGCATGGCCGTAATTCATCGTGGCATGCGTTCACTCAACACTATCTGCGAAGACCTCAGGACTCGACATGCTACTATCCATCATAACTTTGAGATCCGATCCCAGTGGAGGACGGCGGTGAAGGAACGGATGAGGGCGAGCTAGAAGCTTCGGCGCTAGTTTCGGGACGACATGCTTGCACGATTCCCACCTCACGGGGATTCGATTTCTGAGGACACACCATCGAGGCACGAGCGTCGTCGCCGAAAGACGAATGGTGCTTGCCCATCGGGAGCTCAGGAGCTATCTCCTGACCGTGTGCCCTCCGCTACCAGTACCGAAGTAGTTAGGGATAGTATCGTTTGATGTTTATTTGTAGTTTCATTATTGTTATTTATTTTAATGTAAGTTTAATTCCATAATTTGAATTTTGTAGTGAAATGTACTTCGAATGAAAATTTTAATATAATGAGGTTATTTTCATTGTGCGTGGTTGTTTAATATTGATCCCACCTTCCCAAATTGTTTGGGGGTGGTGTTATCTATTCCAACATGATTTTTATATGACCCTTGTTTTAGAATTTATTGTGGAGTCAAGGTGAAAATATGGCCGTTTAGGCAAATCTATGAATAAGTATATGAAATCTCGATTAAATAGGTAGATTCTATCCTAAATTCAACCTAAAAGATACTAGGTTTGTTTTAGAATCAAGGAAATGAGTTGTTTCCGTTTTCGGGTTTGGAAAGTTTAGGATTTCCGGAAACTGCCGTAAAAACCTTTTTGCAACTTCCCGATCCATTTTAGCAATTTTAAACCTATATAAACTTCATTCATTCTATACTCACAACTCACATTACACCTAACCTTCATCACTCACCTTTCACTCCCACGATTCCCACGTTTCATCTCAATTTCCGATCTTGACACCTCGGGCGCTTTTCAAGGCGCGCTCACCAATTTTTTCAGAATTTTTGTCGAGCGGCCTTTTCGCTTAAAGGTGAGTCGCGACCAGCTCAAACACTGGAATTCAAAATCTTGAGCGCTTTCATACGACTTTCGTGGACCAGAAAAATTCTAGTTTTCTGCGGGTAGTTTCCGGATCATTCGCAGCTATTCTAGAGCGTAATTTTGAGATGACATCTCCTACCTTGATACCGGAACAGTCTTTCGAAGATTTGTTCCAAAGCACTACTTATGGTGCTTGGTTTCGCGAGGCGATCACATACGTTGGTTGGGAACCGCTTATGGTATGATCTGATGCACTTTATTCTCCAACACTAGCATCTTATTTTTACGATAACTGCATTTTCTTTGAGAGACCAGATGGAGAACAAGTGTTCTCCATCAACATTGATAATGAACCAATGGAAATTACCAGGTTCTTGCTAGCATTTGTTCTTGGACTTGCTATGCCCGCTGAAATACAAGACCCATGGTGCTATTGGGTAGATAATATGTATGTCTACACTTACGAGTTTTTGCATGAGTCGTATGGCGGGCATTTTCCGTATCGAGGACCAAGGGGAATATAACGTCGCCTTTGGTAGCCTGTCCATGAACATAGGAACTGTTATGTTTTGGATCATGCTAAACATTTTAGGGGAATGGCATTTTTCTTCTGTGAATGAGGCCACTTGCAGCATCTTCCTTGCTTTAGCCACGGGACGTATGTGTCATGACCTTCCCCGAACCTTGATGTCTAGTTTAGCTCGATCCCATAGCATGAGGCATAAGTACCCTCTTATGCCTGTTCTAATTCCGTATTATGCTATGTTTCTTTCCTATTTTTTGTACATGTTTCACGGATTGGATTACGGTTACGAATTTATCGACCCACCAATAGTATTATTCGATCTTTTCGCATGCAATGACTTGGCAAGGGTGGAGGATACAACTTCATCGGGTTGCACCATACACCCCGTCGGACCAAGTGGCTCTTAATAGGTTAGCAATAATAGATGATAAATGGCGGGAAGCCCGGCAAATTATCATGGCATGGCGGACGCTGAAGGAACCTCACTTCTTTATAGAAGAAGAGGATGAGGAAGATGATGAGTAAAGCGGGAGATAAGGTAAGTTTTAATTCTAGTTAGTGTGCCTTATGTCCTAAGCAATTTCATTCTTGTTAACCCCATAATGGGTAGAACTTCATTATAGAGTTGAGTCAGTTTTATTTCCTATATTAGATGCGTTCTAACCTTGTTTTGCGGATGTTCCTAAATTTCCGCACGCGATTCAATGGTATTTTTCTACCCTCTTTATTTAAAATGCTTTGAGGACAAAACATGTTTCTTGTTGGGGGCATAGAAACACGTGTAATTAAGGCATCTGTTAGGATATAGATAGAGATAATATGCATTTGTTTTCTAGTTAAAATTTCAAAAATTCAAAAATATAAATAAATAAGTTCATGCTATACACTTAGGAATATTGGTATTGTTTTCCTTCTCTATGCTCTTAATAATCTAGAAGTCTCCGTAGATTTTGCATTAGAATAATTTTTAGAAACTTAGGTTAATATATAGGTAATAATCTTTGCATCTATCTATAAATATATTACATGAGTATCGATGATTGTTAGCGATAAAGTTTAAAATCTAGGCTAGAGTACTTATTCTACAAATCTGTGAGAATATAGCCTAAAGCCTTATATGAGGCGAAACATTTGAGAAATGACACAAAGGAGAAGTAAAATCCGGATAGAGAAATCACACGTCCACTTGCTGATCACTATACCATATCCTAAGCGAGAATTTAGGCCCTCTTTTGGATCGATATAGCTAGAAATTCAAACCTATAAATTATTTTCCGCTAGTCGCCCCTCTAAGCCTTTCTTTAGCCTTTCATAAACCACAAATCCTTTACCCTGTTACAAAACAAAACAAAATAAAAAATTCAACCTACCCAATTTAGATAAGTCTGAAAATAGAATGAGGAAGAAAGAAGAAGAGAAAAACTTGTGTAAACAAAAGTTAGTTAATTGCTTGAAAAAATAAAAAGAAAAGAAGTTTCCATCCAAAGAAAAAAAAAAAAAATAGAAATAAAATAAAAACTCCAAAAATAGAAAAAAAAAATGGAGTCAAAAGCCAAAGAAAAAAAAAAAAAAAATAAGGATGGAAACAAAGTATAGAAGAAAAAAAGAAATAATAAGGTTTTCTCTAAGTTACATAATATGAAGACTCTATTATCTCGGACTTGTCCTTTTTGAATATCCATTTCTTTCCTTCTTAAACCATCTCCTAATCCCATGACACCTAATAAAGACCTCTAGCTCAATTAGGAATAGGTTAGTGTGATAGTAAGTGGCAGATGTGTTTGATCGACTCGCTTTCCTTGTTGTCATTGAGATTGTAAGGTAAAGTGTGCCCACTGCATTACTCTGGAGTAAATGAACTTGAGTGAAAAAAAATTAGAGTGTTGTATCTTGACTATTATTGTGAGAACCTACTTAAGGACGCTATCCCTATTTCAGAAACTTGACCTGCTAGGCATTTCATAGTATTACTCATAGTATTTATATTTGTATCATAGATGATTGATTATTATGCATATATTAGCTTAGGTTTTCACTTGATTACTCTATATGTATTACTAGTGAGAGGTATAGTTAATTTAGATAATGAATAAGGAAACAATAGTTTTATTTCTTAGTCGTTGTAGTATAGAGGAAATTTGTGAGTACCTTCACTGGAAAACTCTCACGAGGCTATAACTTCGTCCACTAGGGAATTTCTAGTGGTTTAAGGCCTTGTTGCATATGGTCAATGTCCTTTCAAAAAAACGAGTAGATAGAACTCCATTTTTGGTCACTTATTCTAATTTCTCATCTTTGCTTGAGGACAAGCAAAATGCTGTTTGGGGTGGTTTGATAAGAGCCTAAAACTGTAGTTTTAACCCTGTAACAGCCATACTTTTAGACCAATTATGTGAGTAATAATTAAGAGTTATACGATTCGTGTTTTTATGCATTTCGGGCTTCAAAGTCCATTATGTGCAGAAAATGTGCCACTTTAGCAAGATAAAGGAGCAAAGGTCGGTTGCTAAGGAGTTCTGTGATTAAAGGCCAAGATTCAAGAAGACAAAGCCTTTCTAAAGCCCGGTCCAAAAGAAAAAAGTCGACGGGCCGTAAACAACACACAAAAGTCAGAGAACTTCCGAAGGCCGTCTCTTTGGACTCAGACCTCGGAATGGGGCCTACCTTATGTCAAAACGACCGGCTCGGAAAGAGCTTTCCAATGGTCTAAGCCTTGATCTAATCAGAGGAGCAGAAGTGGACGAAAAGTTTGTTGAAGCCAACTACAGCTGAAGAGGCCTTTTTGGACTGAAAGAATTGGGTTTTGGGCCTGATTCTCTGGCCCAAAACATGGCTCCAAGCCCATGCACAATTTTTAGATTTAAACATATAAAAACCAAAGCTTAGCTCTTTGTTTATGGTAGATAGTGAATGGTAGCTAGTTAGACCTAAAACAATAGATAATTATAGATCTAGTTTTTATTTAATTAAATTAAGTTTAGTTTATATTCAATTCTTGTTTTAGATTAAACTCTTAGAATCATTATTCTTAATTAGTTTGATAAATAAAATAGCTATTTGTCAATTTCGATTCTTGTCATTTACAATTGTTTAGATCTAATTTCCCTTATTACGTAGATAGCTAGACTTAGATTAGTTAGATTATTAATTTAGTATTTGAATCATTGTTTTATTATTCATTAGATTAATAAAATAGTGTTATCCATAAGTTAGTTTCATTTCCATTAATTGTTTAGTTTCAATTCATAGATTCAAGTAATTGCCATTATTAGTTTAATTCAATTATTGCATTAGTAGTTTTGAATTGAGTTTAAACAAGCAAAGTTTCAACCTTTATATCATGTCTTGTTTGAATTCCATTGGGAATGATAGCGTGATGATTCTCGGCTAAACCTCCATTGAGGGGGTTGAGAAGCCTTGATGAAAGCTTGATTCCGATATCGTAGAGTCGGCATAAATTCCTTTCCACTCTAGAAACGATTAGTTCACCATGAGAATGGGTTTAATCGTTCACATACTAGTTATAAATTGGTAGAAATGGCATGTGTAATTAGGGATTAGGAGTAACCATATTGTTCTGCGAAGCGATTCAATTCGGATTCTGACGATTAATTCGTCGTTAGTAGGATTAAGTCGAGTTAAGGTGGAATCAATCCCCCTTTAACTCCTTATCATAGAATCAACGTAGCATTCCCATAGTTGTTCTGATAGTCGATTAGTTGCATCTTGTGGGTAGTTGCATCGTAGTCAAGTTGCCACTTCGTAAATCTCTCATTAGACTTTAGAGTTAAGAGCACTTATAATGAGAGAACACAAAGCATCTTGGAAGGACTAAGAGTGGAACGAACTTCCTACTCCACTATATCTCATAGGATTGAGAGTAGAATCTTTGATAAAATATAGACACGTAAGATAGTTTTAGTTTACTTATGTTTTAAGTTTCATTGTTCATTTCGTAGGTAAACTATCAATTTTATGTTTATCAAATAGCATATGGATAGAATAGTCGAGTTGCATGTGTGACAAGTGTTATGCGTACCTTGTAGCGTGCGCGATTTTCTCTGAACAGCATGAGTATCAATTAATTAATTTGGTGAGTTTTGGATGGTCTTTCTTTGTTATGGTTTTTTTTTTTTTTTTTTTTTTTATTTTTTATTTTTTTATTATTTTTTTTTTTTAGAGAGGAAAAGACAACTAATATACATAAATAGTTAATAAAAAAAATTTCCATTTAATACGTAACCCGTACAAATATGTGAGAATTATTTAACACACCATACTAATATACAAAATGAAAGTCAGAAAAAGAGATGGTTACATAGAACTAGATGTTCTGGATCATGTTATGCATGAGTGACAAGAGAATAATGATAAACACTGTTATCATGAATACTGTGATAGCCCATTCGCGTTGCTCCTTTTCCCATCGCTCGATTGGATTCATTATGATCAAGAAAATGAGAATTTGTGTGTGAAGTGTGAAGAGTGAGAGAAAGGGATGAGTGAAGGTGGAAAAGGAGAGTTGTATTTATAATTAGATTTATGATCGTTGGGCTTCTGACCGTTTGGATCAGTCCGTTGGGTTCTGATCGTTGGGTTTTGAGAGTAGGCCCAATGCATCGAGGAACAAACTACTATATTAGAAAGTACAATAATTGCATAACATAAATAATTTCTCATTCAAACCGTCTGGAGATACAAAATTATGAGAAATCAACCGATATATAATATTTTTATCACAAGAAAACTAAAAATGCAATGCATAAGGGAAATAAATAGCTACTGGGAATCCTCCGGGTTAGCAGAAGATGAACCCGGGTTTCTACGTTAAAATTAACCACGACGAACTTCCGGGCTGAAATGACTTAGTCTGGAATGTGACCTATAGACTGTAGCAATTGATCTTGGAATTGCAGCTGATTTGCCATCATCATTCTCTGGAAATGGCCTTGGCGATTGCACATTTCTTGCTGGAAGTCATTTTGGGAAGTAAGCATCTCTTCCTGATGAAGAAACATCCTGCGCATACTAGTGTTCATGTGTCTCAAGGCTTCCATGGGAGTGTTAATTCGGCGCATGGTAGCCTCATTAAAATAGTCGGGTGGTGAAGGGGGAGGAGGAGGTACGTTATCACGCTCAATATCATCTCTAGCTACTGGGTCCCAGTGGTTCATAACACAAGTCTCGAAAATTCCAAAATTCTCAAAAGACCTTGTTGGAATGAAATGAGTAGCGGAGTGGAACCCTAAGTTAAGCATAAGCTGAGTAACAAGTATAGCAAGAGGAGCTGACCTGTTTTACGCGGTCGTAAGAATATGGCCCAGGAAATGGACCATACAGAAAGTGTTCTTCTTCTCCTGGAGGATCCATAGCAGGTGCAAGAATGTCTTATTCACGTCAGACGTCTTTGAAGTTCCAATGACGTTGTACGCCAGCCATTGAGTGACGGCTAGTTGGTTTTAGTTTCGGCGAGTCTTTGGTACCGCGATTCGAGCCATTATTGTACTCTCCCTCGAGAAGCGTGTCAAACATCGTAGTAGGATATTCTGACAACAACAGGGTCGAACTATCAGAGTTTATTGGAATCTGTGCTGTATTCGATATTAACTCCAGCGTGAGTTCACATTCCAACCCATCCGCCGTAATCCAAAATTCATCACCCCGGAAACCTCCATTGTTGTAAAATTTCAACACCAAATCTTTGGAATAAACAGCTGGAATTCGATGCAAGAGATATTCTCACTCTCTACTAGCAATTTCCTCATCGAAAAATGGATGAAACATCCCGAAATTGTAGAGATTTTCAAAATTTCTCTCAACTGTGATTCTCCTTCGTGCTGCCATAGTAAGATCTAGATGAATTTCTGAGGGTGGAAATTGCTAGGAGTGATGGAGGAGATGGTGCTAGGAGGAAGTTGGTTCGAATTGGTGGAGTTTAGCCCGCGTGCGCGGGTTGAATTCAGGTCTGTCTAGTCGCGTGTGCGAGGTGAGTGTGAGGGAGACCAAGATCCGGATTTTGAGGGGGAAGAAATGTGAGGGTTGGATGCGTGGGTGCCCCGCGTGTGGGTTTTTGTAAACGGGTTCGTGATTTTGGGTCAGGTCCAATTTTTGGCCCAAACCCAAACGAATTCCAGAAATTCCCCTTATGTCCCGAAGTGTTCCGAAATTTCAAACGTGGAATTTCGATTCGTTTTAACTCCAAATTGAAACAATGATATATCAAAACGATCGGCATTAAAAATGCCATTCACTGGAATATGACAAAATCACATTCAAACTTTTTTTTTATTTTTTTTTTTTTATTTTATTTTATTTTATTTTTTTTTTTTTTTTTTTTTTTTTTTGGTATTTATTTATTTACAATTTTTATATACAAATGTACAAGTCGAGAGGAACGTGTCAACAACACCGGCAGTCCAAATAAAACAACACATCACAACAGCTTAACTCAGGCAACTTTCATGTCGGCTCTGGGGCGAACCCAATCCAGCCAGACTATGGCTTAACCTTTATGTTTTGAGGGCTAGGGTTCAGGACGGTACCATCCCTGACCAATGTGCAATGGTCTAATAATAATATTACCCTTAGTACATATGGTATAGCCTCAAACTGCCCCTTGATACAGTCACATAGAAAACTGATCGAGGTTGGCCTGGTGGAATCCATTGCCCGCACGAACTAGGAATTGTCCGATGTTGCATATCACGACTCTCTTTAGGGCACCATGCTTGGTGCTAATAAAAAATGAGTATATACATGTTGAGTCTTTTTACGTCAGATCCTCAAGACGAATGTGAGTCTTTTAACGTCAGATCCTCAAGACGAATCCTAACCTGTGGGAACAACAGGACGACGATGAAATTTATCCTACTGAGTTGGTGTTAGACAATAATATACCTTATACCGGCTCATCTCGGATAAAACATTAAGACCTGGACAGAAAGGAGTTTGAAAGTTCATACACCACCCCATCCTTTTCGCCCGTCGCTTTCAAGCAAAAGTACTACGATCATTACCTATTCGAGATGGGTGAGATTTGGACCAAATGATGAGTTGGAGTTCGCGAGGAAGAGAATAGAAAAGGGAGGAGAAAGAAGGAGTTGAAATTTTTGGTACCCATTGTTTTCCAGGAGGCACGTTTGCTCGATTATCAGAAGACATTTATACTCAATTCTGAAGTAGAGTTTTTGTGGACTATGGTTCCGGCGCTTGCAACCACACACTCTAGGGATGTTTAGAAAAGAAAATAGAAGAGGGTCCGGCTACCCAAATAGCGTACTTTCTCTGTTTAAACACATGGAAAGAAGTACACCATCGAATCTATTAATCTATGTAGACTAGATCATTGAGAAGAGTCTCTTCAACATTTGGAGAGCGCAACTCATGATAATGTTTAAGGCGTTGGCCATTTACTTGAAATTCGCTGTCATCATTTACGTTTTTCAAAGAAATAGCCCCATAAGGGGTGACAGCAGAGATGGTGAAAGGACCAGACCATCGAGTTTTTAATTTTCCTAGAAAAATGTGTAATCTTGAGTTGTACAACAAAATTTTTTGACCCACTTTGAAATCTTTTCTCAACATGTGCTTGTCATGCACTCTTTTCATGTTGGCTTTATAGGATTTCGAGAGATCATAGGCATCACTCCGAATTTCCTCAAGCTCATTTAACTGCAATTTTCTCTTGGCGCTTTTTACATTAGTATTATAATTGAGGCTTTTGATGGCCCATAGAGCATGGTGCTCAAGTTCAACCGCGCGGATGACAAGGTTTTCCAAAAGCGAGGCGATAAGGAGACATCCCTATAGGTGTCTTAAAAGTCGTTCAGAGATGCCCACAAGGCATCGATAATTGTAGAGACCGATCTTTTCTAGATGGATTGACAGTTTTTCCAAAATGGATTTGATCTCTCTATTAGAGACTTCTACTTGACCAATCGGTTTGAGGATGATCTGGAGTTGCCACTTTGTGTGTGACTCCATATTTTTTACTAAAGATTCAAAATTTTATTACGAAAATATTTTCCCCATCACTAATTATAGCTTTTGGAACACCAAATCGAGAAAAAATTTTTCTTTTACTTAACAAAACGACCATTTTATGATCATTAGCACGACATGCCAATGCCTCAATCCATTTTGACACATAGTCAACTGCTACTAGAATGTATAGGAAGCCATGTGAATTTGGAAATGGACCCATGAAGTCGATGCCCCATACATCAAAGATTTCCACAATTAAAATGGGATTTAAGGGCATCATATTGTGTTGAGTAAAGCGTCCTAGCTGCTGGCAACGATTGCATGCTTTGCAATGCTCATGTGCATCTCTAAACAGTGTTGGCCAATAGAATCCACATTGTAGGACCTTGGCCGTAGTTTTCTTACCACTAAAATGACCACCACAAGATTGTTCATGACAGAAGGATAACACATCATTGTGTTCCCAATCGGGGATGCAACGGCAGATTAGTTGGTCGGAACAATACTTGAAGAGGTAGGGATCATCCCAAAAATAAAATTTCACAGTGGATAAGAACTTTTTTCGGTCATTCTGAGACCAAGATGAAGGGACTTCTTCGGTAACTAAGTAATTTACTATGTCGGTACCAAGGGGCGAAAAATAGAGTACAAGTGTTCATCTGGAAAGGAATCACAGATAGGTTCGGTATCAGTATCAACTTCACTGACAAGTCGTGATAAATGGTCTGCAACCACATTTTCGCAACCTTTTTTATCTCTAATTTCTAGAGTAAACTCTTGCAAAAGGAGAATCCATCGGATCAACCTTTGTTTTGCATCTTTTTTCGCTAATAGATAACGAAGTGCCGCATCGTCAGTGTAGACAATAGTAGGAGAACCCACTAGGTAAGGACGAAACTTATCCAAAGCATATACAAAGGCGAGAAACTCTTTCTCAGTGGTGGTATAGTTACGTTGAGCTTCATTAAGGATTTTACTCGCATAGTAAATGACAACCGGCTTATCTTCGGCGCTGCCCTAGTACGACTCTCAATAGCATAGTAAAACTTCGTGTCACATATTAATTCAAAAGGTTTAGACCAATCAGGTGGTTGAATTATGGGAGCGGTAGTTAATGCGGTTTTTAAAATCTCAAAGGCTTGTTTGCAATTGAAACTGAAGTAAAAAACGGCATCTTTAAGCAGGAGATTGGTTAAAAGTCGAGCAACCTTTGAGAAATCTTGAATAAATCACCTATAGAAACCTGCGTGTCCTAAGAATGCGCAAATGTCTCGAACTGATTTTGGTATAGGAAGTGAAGCAATTTTTTCTATCTTAGCTTTGTCGACTTCAATTCCGTCTTCTGAAACGATATGTCCTAAAACTATTCCTTTAGTAACCATGAAATGACATTTTTCCCAATTAAGAACAAGGTTTTTCTCTTCACAATGTGTAAAGACCTTTTCAATATTTGACAGACAGCTATCGAAAGAATCTCCATATATTGAGAAGTCGTCCATGAATACTTCTATAAAACGTTCAACCATATCACTAAAAATGTGAAGCATGCAGCGTTGGAAAGTACCAGGTGCATTGCAAAGGCCGAAAGGCATTCATCTATATGCAAATGTACCAAATGGACACATGAACGTGGTCTTTTCTTGATCGGTAGGGTCTATGACTATCTGAAAATAACCTGAATAACCATCAAGAAAACAGTAATATGCATGACCGGCTAAGCGTTCGAGCATTTGATCAATGAATGGAAGTGGAAAGTGATCCTTACGAGTGACGGCATTAAGTTTGCGATAGTCAATGCATATTAAGCCATTTCAATCGGATCTGAAATGAAATGCATTCATCTTTATCATTTTGCACAACTGTAATGCTAGATTTCTTGGGAACAACGTGTATTGGACTCACCCAAACACTATCAGAGATAGGGTAAATAATATCCGCATCGAGTAATTTTAAAACTTCCTCTCGTACCACATCTTTCATGGTAGGGTTTAGTCGACGTTGCGGTTCACGCGACGTTTTAACATTTTCTTCAAGGTGTATGCGATGGGTGCACACAGTAGGTTCAATGCCTTTAATGTCATCGAGGGACCATCCAATAGCAGAACGATGTTGTTGAATGACATTAATTAAACGAGCTTCTTGATCGTCAGTCAATTGTGAAGAAATGATAACTGGGTGATGACCATTTGGATCAAGCTGTACGTATTTTAATTCCGAAGGAAGAGGTTTTAAATCAGGGGTGGGCGGAGTGGGTATTAAAGATTCTTGAGGAAAGTCATCATCCATGCAGTAAACAGATTGATGTTCATCCAAGTTACTGGACATCACAGTCGTAGGGTCAAATAATGGTATTGACTCTAATAACTCATTTACTTCATGTGTATAATCATCGTCCTCAAACTCGGATTCGCTAAAGGAAAGAAATTGGTACACTTCATCTTCTGGAAAATAGTTTGTTAAATACTCTTGCGTAATGATGTCAACCTTGTTGACCTCACCATCAATGTCAGGCTCTGGAATTTGTTTCATCAACTTGAACATATTCACCTTGACCGATAGATTTCCGAAGGACATGGTCATTGAACCATCCCTACAGTTAATAAGAGCATTAGCAGTTGCTAGGAACGGACGTCCTAAGATGATAGGAATGGAATCACATGCAACTTCTGTATCCAAAATAACAAAGTCTACAGGATAGAAAAAGTTTTGGACTTTTACGAGGACATTTTCCACAATTCCTTTTGGATACTTTATGGAACGATCGGCTAACGATAGAGTCATGGTGGTAGGTTTGAGCTCATGAAGACCTAGTTGTTTAAATAAGTAATATGGAAGTAAGTTCACACTAGCTCCTAGGTCTAGAAGCGCAATAGCCGTATATTTGTCACCTAAGGTGCATGGAACCGTTGGTCTACCAGGGTCCTTGTATTTGACTATACCATTGTGTTCGGTGATGGATGGAAACTGTTCGGTGAGAAATGCTTGTTGAGGAACATTAGTTCTCCTTTTTGTGGTGCACATATCTTTCAGAAATTTTGCATGTTTTGGTAATAGTTTTAAGGCATCGAGAAAAGGTAAGTTGATTGTCAAATTTTTAAAAGTCTCGCGAATTTCAGCAAAATTTTCATCAGGTTTATTCTTTGCCAAGCGTGCAGGAAACGGTGCCTTAGGGGTCTACTTGCTTGTTTCCTACATTCGGAGTTGTTGACTTTGTTGGATCTGGGGAATCCTCTGTAGGTTCATTATTAGAAATAGATTCATTAGAACCTTCGGATTCCTTTGGTTGATTATCTGGCATACGTATTTGATTGTCTACTATTTTTCCAGATCGTAGAGTAGTGATTGCATGCACCTCACCTTGGTTGGGGGTGCTTGTACCAGGTGCATTGGTGAGTTCAAAGGCCATGTTTGCTGGTTTAGGGTTTGGAACTGCTTGTGCAGGAAACATGCCTTTCTGAGTCTTTTCTTGCACCAATTGTTGAAGTGATTGTTGGATAGACATTAAAATTTGAGACTGTTGGTTCATGTAAGCCAAGAAAGTCTCGTTTGTCCTATCTGTAACGAGTGGCGCAGGTTGTGCAACAGGTAGTAGTTCTCGACTATTGCTTAGAAGTTGCTGATTATAGTTGGTATCTGGATTAGCTGGAACAAGGCTGCGGTTGGTTTGATAATTAGCATTGGAATTATTTTGAAATTAACCTTGTTGGTATTGTTGATTATTTCCTTGGCGGTATGGAATAAAATTGTTGGTAGGTCGAACAGGTGCATTAGCGAAACCTGGAGGAGCCCCCATTTGTTGGTTATTTTGGCACCAAGAGAAATTCGGATGTTGTCTCCACAGTGCATTGGGAATGTTGAATGCACATGCCTCTTCCGATTATTGAGTAGGGGAAGCATATAACAAGGGACAATATGCATCAGGATGGTCAGGACTAAGACAAAGGACACATGGGGCGGTGTCAACGTTCATGACTGGTTTTGGTAGTTGATCGTTTACTTGAACTGCAAGGGCATCTACTTTTTTAGTTAGGGATTCTATCAAATTTTTTAATTCGGGATCGGGTTTTACCTCAAAAATAGATGTGGCCTTTGTAACATTATTGTCCTTTGATGACCTAGGCGACTTCGTGTTACCCGGTGTGTACTTTTTTTTGATTGTTTTCAAGAAAAGTATAAGCTTCATAAGCTCCTTTGTCCATGAAGCAACCTCCGTTCATTATATCAAGAGTTTCTTTTTTTGATGATCGGATAGACCATTAAAGAATGAACGAACAAGGACAGCTTTGTCTAGTTGGTGGTGAGGACATTATAACAAAAGATCAGTGAAACGACTCCATGCTTCCGAAAGGATTCATGAGGATTTTGACGAAAGAATTGAATTTTTTGAAGCATTTCAGTTGTTTTCTTCTGAGTGTAAAATTGAAGCATGAAAGCTTGAACTAATTTATTGCATGTGTCTATGGATTGTGGCTGTTGTCCTGCTAGTCAAATTGACACTTTCTCCGCTAAAGAGAATGGAAACAATTGAAGCAAGAGTTGTTCTTTAGAGACTTCTGGATGGTGAAATGTTGTGGCCACTTGTTGCAGCCTACGAAGATGATTGTAAGGTTTTTCGTGATCCAAACCATGATATATAGGTAACAAACTAAAAACGTTTGGCGGGATACGAAAATCACCGACAATGTCCTCAAGTTTGATACAGGAAGAAGGTCCTTCCTGTAATGCACTATAGAAGTCCGACAGGGGCTTCTCAGCTGGTGGAGGATCGTCGGCCATAACGACAGAAGTTAATGGTGACGAAGGATCGTGATAAAGGTAATTAACAGAAGAAGAACAATTTTTAGGTGAGAACTTACGCAATTGCTTATAATATTTTTTTCGACGATAGGTATGTTCAATTTCTTTAGTGGAACCAGACCTTAATCTCATGCAAGCATAAAATTAGATCTAATTTACAGAAGAAATTTAGTAGTACTCAAATTTTATTATTATCTTTAAGCATTAGAGTTGAATCAACGTAGGCCTTCTTTGCTAACATAGCAGTGAAGCTAGGAATACGTGTGCATAAATCAATAGCCAGGTCACAAAGAGATATGAGGGAGACTTTCCGTGCGAGTGATAAGAGCCCAAAACTGTAGTTTTAACCTTGTAACAGTCATACTTTTAGACCAATTATGTGAGTAATAATTAAGAGTTAACACCGATTCGTGTTTTATGCATTTCAGGCTTCAAAGTCCATTATGTGCAGAAATGTGCCACTTTAGCGAGATAAAGGAGCAAAGGTCGGTTACTAAGGAGTTCCGTGACTAAAGGCCAAGATTCAAGAAGACAAAGCCTTTCTAAAGCCCGATCAAAAGCTGAAAAGTCGACGCCGGGCGTAAAACATCACACAAGTCGTCGTGAGAACTTCCGAAGGCCGTATCTTTGGACTCAGACCTTGGAATGGGGCCTACCTTATGTCAAAACGACCGGCTCGGAAAGAGCTTTCCAATGGTTCAAGCCTTGACCCAATCAGAGGAGCAGAAGTGGACGAAAAGTCTATTGAAGCCAACTGCAGCTGAAGAGGCCTTTTTAGACTGAAAGAATTGGGTTTTGGGCCTGATTCTCTGGCCCAAAACATGGCTCCAAGCCCATGCACGATTTTTGGATCTAAAAGTATAAAAACAAAAGCTTAGCTCTTTGTTAATGGTAGCTAGTTAGACCTAAAACAATATAGATAATTCTAAATCTAGTTTTCAGTAGATTAATTAAGTTTTAGTTCCATTTTCAATTCTTGTTTTAGATTAATTCTTTGAATCATTGTTCTTGATTGAGTAGATAAATAAAATAGTTATTTTGTCAATTTTGATTTTTGTCATCTCGATTTATAGATCTAGTTTTAATTCTTGTCGATTATCATTTCGTAGTTTAAGTAGATTGAAACATTGTTTGTTAATTTAGTTAAGTTAGAATTTTAATATGATGTGTAGTTATAATTCAATGGGAAATGATGGTTTGATGACTCAAGGCTAAAACCTCCATTAGAGGGGTTGATGAAGCTTTGATGAAAACTTAGTGGTATAGTGTAGAAGCGTTGTAGAATCTATTCCACTCTAGAAGGTCGTGATTCACCATGAGAATGGGTGGACGACCTCACATCCTAGTTAGTATTTGGTAGAAATGCCAAGAACACTAGGGATTAGAACTCGAATTTCTTGCCGTAAGAACGTAAAAATCGAGATACAAGAATCTATGCTAGGTTATTAAGTTGGATTCGAGGTGGATTCAAGTCCCCTATAATCCTTTGAAAAGATTAAAAAACAATCATATTTCCATACCATTCGTAGTTAAATTCAACATAATCAATTTCATATTGTATCGTAGTATAACACCCCTCGTAAAACTCTCATTAGACTTAAGACCGACAAATTAGACTATAAAACATTCCATGCTAGAGAACTAGGAGTGGAACGAATTTGTTACTCCACTCTATTTCGATAGAATTGAAAGTAGAAACTTTGATAAATATAGACTCGTAATAAGTTTTAGTTTACTTACGTTTTGAGTTTCATCGTTCATTTCGTAGGTAAACTATCATTTTTATCGTTTATCAAATGGCGCCGCTGCCATCTTAGTTTCACTTTAGCATTGTTTTCATAGTATAATTAGTAATTTTTAAGTCCCATTTCACCCACCCACCCTTGTTTGATTCATACCGTGGTTTGTTCGTTTTCAAAGATTGAAAAGTTCCGCGAAAGATTACCGCGAGGGCGACCGTCGCCAAAAAGGCGCACCTGGCTAAACTGGAACCTTGAACGACGACCAGCTAAGCTATTGGAACATAGAGAAGCGACCAGCCCCATACCGGCGTGACCCGCTAAGTTACTAGAACACGGAGCGATCACGGCGTCAAAGCGAAGCGACCCGCTCTAAGCTGAAATTTGCGGGATTTCCACAGGTTTGTTTCAATTTCGATTTTTCAAGTTTTTCAGTGTTTTAACTTGTTATATACACTCGAACATGCGTAAACAAGGCGTTATTCATAAGCGAAGTAAGGGCCTTGTCATCGTATTCCTTTCTTCCACACCTCGCATCTCCGTTAGAGGTTTCTACTAGTATATCGAATTGTTTGGAGTGTTGCATGTTTAGTTAAGTTCGACTTAGTCTTGCATGAGATTAAGGTCCAGTCGAAGAAAACAACTAACGTAATTACACGCGCAACGTCAACAAACAAGTCTATCTAGTTTCCTACCCACTACACCTCTAGCTACTATTTCACACACACCACCGATATTATGGATGAAGAAAGAGAGACTCCTCTCTCGACTTTTATAAAGCCTTGGCGATAGCCCTAAATCTTGCATCGTTCTAGCGGACCGGTGGGGGATTTCCGATCCCCCAAATATATTTAATTTGTTACCCGCTTTTTCATGGTTTAGACCATGAAAAACCTTATCAGCACCTGCGTAGGATTGAACAAGTCCTTACAACATTCCACCATCCTACGGTTAGTGTGGAACAAATTAAATTGAGGGTATTCCCTTTCACCTTAGTTGATAAGGCGGCGTCTTGGTTAACGCCCAAGCGCTCTAATTGTGGACTTCGTGGGCCAAACTTGTTCAAATTTTATGGAACATTTTTACCCACCCCTAAAGACGGATGAAATGATTTCCAAGATTCACTTCTTTCGACAGAATCCTCATGAATCATTTTCAGAGGCTTGGAATCGTTTCACCGATCTCCTTATAGAGTGTCCACACCATCACCTAGCAAAAGACACGTTAGTTCGCGTGCTTTTTCAAAGGACTTCTACACCACCATAAAGAAGTCCTAGATATAATGAATGGGGTAGTTTCCTAAGTAAAGGAGCCTCGAGGCATATAAATTTTTGGAAGATCGGACTAAAGCGTAATAATAATTGGGGTAGTAGTGACGATTACTCCCGCTCCGCTAGTTCTTCTTCAACAGTTAAAGGCTACCAAGATGTTTGAGGTTAAATCAGATCCTCGAGCTTAAAACTCTAATTGAATCCCTCACAAAAAGGTAGAGACCATTTCAGTACAACAAAAGCCTATCCCCGTCATGAATGTAAATTCAAATCCATGTAGTTTTACGTTGGAGTCCCGAGCATCCCGACTCCAATCGGTCCTATATAACTATGAACATTCTTGTTCCATTAATAGTGAACCTAACGCCTTGGAGACAAAATCCCAACTTCGGTTGGAGAAATAACCAACAAGTCACACCTACAGTACAATAATCAATATGTTAGGCCAACGACGGTTATAACCAAGCTCCACCACAACAAGGGGCGGGATCGGGGTAATTATAATAATTATAACAACCAAGTGCAACCTCGACAAAGTCAAGCACAAGGTCAATGTAGTTATAATAATTATAATGCTAATAGAGGATATCGTTCGAAGAAATAATAACTATCACAATCTGCCCATAAATAATCAACGCGAGATAGTTCCAGTCACACCACCCGTGACTACTACACCCACACAACCGGATCGTCTTGACACCTTCATACAAGTGATCCAACAACTTTTCCAAACCATGGCTCAATCTAACCAACACATTCTACAATCTGTTAATAATTTAAACCAACAGTTAGCCCAAGAGAAAGCCCAACCAAAAGGTGTGTTTCCAGGCCAAGCGATACCCAACCCTAGAACAGCAAACACAGCCTTTGAGGTAGACGGTAATACTAGTACGGAAACTACATCCGTAGGTCAGCTAAATGCCATCACCACTCTCCGTTCTGGAAGAGTGGTTGATAACAAAGTAACTATGCCTATAGTTACCCCATCAATATTCTCCACACGGATATCGAACTAGATACCGAAATAGAAACTCAAGAACCTACCACCGTAGAGGTACCGGTTAAACCACAACCTAAGAAATAGAAAGCCAAGGTTACACATCAAGTCGAGCCATACGCTAAATATATAGAGCTTAAACCACCGTTCCCTCGAGAAATTAGCCATGCTAACCAGGGATACTAACTTTGAGGAGATTAGGAACGCGTTTTCAAAAATCTAATGATAAACCTTCCTTTTCTCGGTTATAAAAAGCTACCTAACCACGCTAAGTTTCTTAAGGAGTTGTGCACTACTAGGCGTAAGACCAACATACCTAAAGACGCCTTTCTAACTGAACAGTTCCCAACTTTATCCGAAAATAATGGAATTGTTAAGTACAAGGACCCTGGTCATCCTACTGTACAATGCACCTTAGGAGATTCTCACATGACGACCGCGCTACTAGACCTGGGGGCTAGTGTTAACTTACTCCCGTTTTATTTGTATAAACAAATAGGTCTAGAGGAGATGCAACCTACTAAAATGACATTGCAATTAGCTGATCGGTCTATTAAGTATCCTAAGGGTGTGGTTGAAAACGTGCTGGTTAAAGTCCAAAATTTTTACTACCCAGCCGACTTCGTTATCCTCGACACATAAGTCACTAACGACTCTGTACCTATCATTTTAGGGCGTCCCTTCTTGGCTACTGCCAACGCGCTCATAAACTGCCGCGATGGTTCGATGTCCTTGTCCTTTGGCCATCTTTCTGTTGAGGTAAATGTTTTCAAAACGAGGACACAGATATCGATTCATCTACAAATGGTGAGGTTAGCATGATCGAGAGCTTAGCTCAAGATTACTTCAAAAACATGTTTTCGGAGAAACAGATTAACAAATTCCTTTCCTCGGAAATTCCGACTTTAACAATGACTCCCTGGTAGTAGACGAAATCGAAGAAGAATTCCCGCAACTCTTTTGCACCGCTTCTTTACCATTTCGTGAGTCCCCCCTTGCCAACAACCATTCATCCCTTGATGCTATGACGGAAGATGAATTTTTCAATCTCTATCCCAGTGATCCTTTTGACCCACCTATTGAGGAATGTCTTGCATATATCAAGATTTCTGATGATATGGACTTGAGAGCTCTAGCTGAGAATCATTCACCTTCCATCACCAATATTCCCCACCCTCCACCCTTTCAAAGGAACCTCGAGTTTGCACTCGATCCTTTAGTTTCTCCTGTGCTTCATAATTTTTTAAATCCACCTAGTAAACAAATACTTCCCAAGGATAAACCACTTGACACCTTCATTTTCAGACTTGAGATACAGTCCTAAACTACACCATGAATGAGTTTTGTGCTAAACCCACATCCTCATTTTTTCCATGCTTTTCTCTAAAACTTATCCCAATCCACCATATCTTCCACAACCATTCACTTTTCCACACTTATTCACTAGAACACCCTCTCGTTCAAAGATGAAACATAAGGTGCATGCTTTCGGTTATGTTATAGGTCTATCCGACTTAAGCTTTCATTCCACTAGGCTGCGTCGTAGGAAATCTTGGTGCTTGATTGTGTTTGAATATGTTTTCTGTGATATTTATTTATGGAATGATCCACAACTATTTCGGTTGTTGATATATGATAAACTGCATATTCATACATATATTTAGATAAAGTCTCGAGTATCTGACTATAAACGACTCAATTTTTGTGTTTGGTGCATTTCCTTTCATTTCCATATATTGGTGAATGCACCATTCAGGTAACCGGCCCTCCCTATGGAGTGTGTGGTTGTAAGTATCGGATCCTAAGTCCACGGTTCACATAATTCATGTTTTCCACTCTTGCATGTTTTCTTGGTTTTTAGTCATGGTTCTCCATGGTGGGAATTATGTCCTTTACTGCTTATTGTTTTCCTTTATATTAAACCTAATTCATAAAAAGTAAAAAAAGTTTAAATCTATAAAAATAGTAATCTAGCAAGTCTCGAATCTGACCTTAAAAGACCCACGTTTTAAAACAAATTTTTACAAACCTGTTTTCAAAAATTTGTTTGGGGTGGGGTGTTGGTTTTTCCATTCTTGGTCACTCAAATTCCTATCCTTACCCCCACCTCGCTCCCTTGTAAAAAAAAAAAAAAACTGCTTCCCCGGAGTAGCGCTTTCAAGTTGACTTCAAGTAGACCAAAAATTTCCAGTTTTCTATGGGTTGTTCCCGGGTCATTTGCAGCTGTTCCAGAGCATAGTTTGAGATGACATCTCCTACAATAATACCGGAACAGTCTTTCGAAGATCTGTTCCCAAGCACTACTTATGGTGCTTGGACTCGCGAGGTGATCACACACGTAGGCTGGGAACCGCTTATGGTTCTTGCTAGCATTTGTTCTTGGACTTGCCATGCCCGCTGAAATACAAGACCCATGGTGCTATTGGGTAGATAATATGCATGTCCGGGAGATAAGGTAAGTTTTTAATTCCATTTAGTGTCTGCTTATGTCCCAAGCAATTTAAGCCTGTTAACCCCATAATGGGTGGAACTCTTATAGAGTTCGCGTCGCTTTATATTATTATGTTTTAACCTTGTTTTGCAGATGTTCCAGAATTTTACGCGTTTCCATGGTACTTTTCTACCCTCTTTATTTAAATGCTTTGAGGACAAAGCATGCTTCTTGTTTGGGGGTGGGCATAGAAATACGTGTAATTAAGGCATCTATTAGGATATAGATATGTATAATATGCACTTGTTTTCTAGTTAAAATTTCATAAATTGAAAAATATAAATAAATAAGTTATGCTATACACTTAGGAATATTGGTATTGTTTTCTTTTTCTATGCTATTAACAATCTAGAAGTCTCACGTAGCTTTTGCATTAGAATAATTTTTAGAAACTTAGGTTTATATGTAGGTAATAATCTTTGCATCTATCTATAAATATATTACATGAGTATATATGATTGTTAGCAGTAAGTTTCTGAAATCTAGGCTAGAGTACTTATTCTACAAATCCCGTGAGAATATAGCCTAAAGCCTTATAAGAGTGAAACATTTGAGAAATGACACAAGAGAGAAGTAAAATCCAGATAGAGAAATCACACGTCCACTTGTTTGATCACTAAACCATATCCTAAGCGAGAATTTAGGCCCTCTTTGGATCGATATAGCCAGAAATTCAAACCTATGAATTATTTTCCGCTAGTCGCCCCTCTGAGCCTTTCTTTAGCCTTTCATAAACCACAAATCCTTTACCCTGTTACAAAAACAAAACAAAATAAAAAAAAAAAAAAAAATCAACCTACCCAATTTAGAATAAGTCTGAGAATAGAATGAGGAAGAAAGAAGAAGAGAAAAACCTATGTAAACAAATATTAGTTAGTTGCTTCAGAAATAAAGAAAATAAGTTTCCATCCAAAGAAAAGAAAAATTAAAATAGAAATAAAATAAAAACTCCAAAAAATAGAATAAAAGGAGTCAAAAGCCAAAGAAAAAAAAATATGGCTAAGGATGGAAACAAAGTGTAGAAGCAAAAGTAAATAACAAGGTTTTCTCTAGTTACATAATATGAAGACTCTTTTATCTCAGACTTGTCCATTTTGAATATCCATTTCCTTCCTTCTTAAACCATCTCCTAATCCCCGAAACACCTAATAAAGACCTCTAGCTCAATTAGGAATAGGTTAGTGTGATAGTAAGTGGCAGATGTGTTTGATCGACTCCGGCTTCCTTGTGTGTCATTAAGATTGTAAGCAAAGTGTGCCCATCATCAAGACTAGAGTAGCTTAAACTTGAGTGGAAAAATCAGAGTGTTGTATCTTGACTATTATTGTGAGAACCTACTTAAGGACGCTTATTCCGAAGTTTCGAAAACGGACTGCTATTGCATTTCATAGTAGTACTCATTGTATATATATTTTATTGTAGATGATTGATTATTATGCATATATTTGCTTAGGTTTTGATTTGGTTATTCTTGTTCATAGCTAGTGAGAGGAATAGTTAATTTAGAGCATGAATAAGGAAACAATAGTTTTATTTCTTAGTCGTTGTAGTATAGATGAAGTTTGTGAGTACCTTCACTGAAAAACTCTCACGAGGGTTATAACTTCGTCCCACTAGGGGAATTCCTAGTGGTTTAAAGGCCTTGTTGCGATATGGTCAATGCAATCCCACTCAAATAAAAAGCGAGAGTAGTTAGAACTCCATTTTGGTCACTTATTCTAATTTCTCATCTTTGCTTGAGGACAAGCAAAATGCTGTTTGGGGTGGTTTGATAAGAGCCCAAAACTGTAGTTTTAACCCCAGTAACATCATACTTTTAGACCAATTATGTGAGTAATAATTAAGAGTTAACACTGATTACGTGTTTTTATGCATTTCAGGCTTCAAAGTCCATTATGTGCAGAAATATGCCACTTTAGCGAGATAAAGGAGCAAAGGTCGGTTACTAAGGAGTTCCGTGAGTAAAGGCCAAGATTCAAGAAGACAAACCCTTTCTAAAGCCCGATCAAAAGCTGAAAAGTCGACGCGGGCAGAAACAACACACAAGTCAGCAGAACTTCCAAAGGCCGTATCTTTGGACTCATACCTCGGAATGGGGCCTACCTTATGTCAAAACGACTGGCTCGGAAATCGTTTTCCAATGGTACAAGCCTTGACCCAATCAGAGGAGCAGAAGTGGACGAAAAGTCTGTTGAAGCCAACTGCAGCTGAAGAGGCCTTTTTAGACTGAAAGAATTTGGTTTTGGGCCTGATTCTCTGGCCCAAAACATGGCTCCAAGCCCATGCACGATTTTTGGTTCTGAAAGTATAAAAACAAAAGCTTAGCTCTTTGTTAATGGTAGCTAGTTAGACCTAAAACAATATAGATAATTCTAGATCTAGTTTTCAGTAGATTAATTAAGTTTTAGTTCCATTTTCAATTCTTGTTTTAGATTAAGTCTTTGAATCATTGTTCTTGATTGAGTAGATAAATAAAATAGTTATTTTGTCAATTTCGATTTTTGTCATCTCGATTTATAGATCTAGTTTTAATTCTTGTCGATTATCATTTCGTAGTTTAAGTAGATTGAAACATTGTTCGTTAATTTAGTTAAGTTAGAATTTTAATATGATGTGTATGGTAGTTATAATTCAATGGGAAATGATGGTTTGATGACTCAAGGCTAAAACCTCCATTAGAGGGGTTGATGAAGCTTTGATGAAAACTTAGTGGTATAGTGTAGAAGCGTTGTAGAATCTATTCCACTCTAGAAGGTCATGATTCGCCATGAGAATGGGTGGACGACCTCACATGCTAGTTAGTATTTGGTAGAAATGCCAAGAACACTAGGGATTAGAACTCGAATTTCTTGCCGTAAGAACGTAAGAATCGAGATACAAGAATCTATGCTAGGTTATTAAGTTGGATTCGAGGTGGATTCAAGTCCCCTCTAATCCTTTGAAAAGATTCAAAAACAATCATATTTCCATAGCATTCGTAGTTAAATTCAACATAATCAATTTCATATTGTATCTTAGTATAACACCCCTCGTAAAACTCTCATTAGACTTAAGACCGACAAATTAGACTATAAAACATTCCATGCTAGAGAACTAGGAGTGGAACGAATTTGTTACTCCACTCTATTTCGATAAAATTGAGAGTAGAAACTTTGATAAATATAGACTCGTAATAAGTTTTAGTTTACTTACGTTTTGAGTTTCATCGTTCATTTCGTAGGTAAACTATCATTTTTATCGTTTATCAGCGAGCACGGTTCTAATTAAGTAACCTCAATCTTTCAAGTTTCCTAGACACCGTTGGAATATGATTAAGATTTATGGAATTAAAATTTATGCAAAGTCGGTATTAATTTTAATTTAATTAATTAATTAATTTATTTATTTATTTATTTTTTTTTAAAGATTTATGCAAGGGTGAAAATACAAACATGCAAATACGATCTACTCATACAATACTAGGTGCAGTAGCATGTGAAGATACTCTACTCATACGTATAGCTATACGAATAGGCAAGCTTGTGTCATCGATAAATACTTCCATGTATATAGGCAAATATACATCAGTAATACGTATATGTACACTAATTTGTAAATCGATATTACGTAAACGTATATCAACAGTAACAAGCAAATTTGAATCACTCATATGTATCTAAATACATTAGCATGCGAATATAGTATACGTACACAGATAAATACGACAAAACTAAACATGCAAGGTATTATACAAAAACTAAAATACGACTCTTGTATTGCATAATAATTCAATTTGGACAATACTCATTGAGATTGTGAGTGTCCTATAGAGAGCAGCTTTACCCCGTAGGGTTTAGAAAAAACTTACCCAACTCAGATTTTAACCCTCGTTGGAATGTTCTCCTCTTTCTTGACAAAATGGACTTATTAGACAATACCGTATACGTATACGTAGAGCAATACTAAACATGCAATAATAGACACTTATACATATAAATATAGATAACCATGCAAAACAGTACCATTGGTATGTACATATACATTAATATGTAATTCATACCACTTAATCGCATATAAATATTTACGGGCGTATTAATATGATTCATGCATATTTCTAGCCTAAGACGTAAATAATAATCCATAAACTAATTTATAATAACTACGTACATGGCATTCATGCAACAAAATAAAAAAAAAATAGTAAAACTTTGGAACCTGTAGCTTCCCGCTAGTCTGCCAAAAAAAATGAAACAGACGTTTCAAATCGTCGACATTATTAATCTCAATAGAATAGTCGAATTTTTAGTTACAGGTCCAGAGAGTGAGGCCTGGATATGGATCAAGATAGATCAGGGGATTCTGGAGGTAAATTATGAGCACCAACAAAACAAATACACCCGCGGACGTGGGTTAAACCTGCGGACGCGTCTCCAATACTGCGCACGCGTGTCAATGATGTCACAATGAGTTCAACTTTGCACAGAACCCTTAGAATCGCCTGCATTGTACTTTTCCCAATCCTAACTTTCGGTATCTGGAAGTATAGAAAAAAAAAGGCAAATTGGCATATTTCACCCTCGAACTTGTCAAGTTTTACCACTTACCCCCCTAAAGTTCAGTTTAGGCAATTTTAACCCTGTACTTGTAAAACGTATCCACCTTCATATTTCCGGTACATTTCCGGCACCTGAAGAGTGACGTGGAATTATATTTTATGACGTGGAATTTCTAATTTTGCCACGTGTCAAATTCTAATTTTGCCACGTCAGAAAATATAATTCCACGTCACTTTTCAGGTGCCGGAAATGAACTGAAAAAATGGAGCTGGATACGTTTTACAAGTCCAGGGTTAAAATTGTCCGAAGTGAAGTTCAGGGGGGTAAGTGGTAAAACTTGACAAGTTCGAGGGTGAAAACTGCCTTTTTGCCAAAAAAAAATTTGAGACAGGTCAGTTCGTTTGGTTTTCGATGATGAAGAAATTTGAAAAAAATGGAAAAATAGGAAAAACAAGGGAGGATGAGAGGGGTGTTTCCCCTTGGAGTAAAGTCCAAACCGTAGCACTCGTCCTATGCCTTTAGAACAGCAGCGGCGCCATTTTGATATCCACTTTTACTACGTTAGAGATTGTCTCTCTAATTTGACAAAAGTGCAAATTTAAAGTTTCCTTACTCACAAAATTTCGTGTTTATATAGTTGGAGTAAAGATTCGATCTAACCTAAAGTCTAGGACAACTACAACTTGGTTTTTACTCTTAAGGAACTAGTGAGTAAGTTTAAATACTAATACTAGGTTTCTTTTCTACACAAACATAAAAAAATTAAGTTTCAAGTGAATGCAACTAAACACAATATGATTTACTAAAAGAAAATATGGAAGAGTTAATCCCCTCCATGTGAAGTTAACTTTTGTTGTTGATTTTAATAAGTTTATTTTATTCTTCCTAGAACTCATAGACAAGTCTAACAGAAGAAAACTTGATCCCTAACATGTATGGCTCATCTCTAAGCTCATACATGCTAGCAAGTTGAATCAAAGCAATAACTTATCTCTAAGCTCATCACTTTGATCCCTAAATAGACACTACACCAACTATCATTTTGGGATAGGGTGTAAGTCTAGTTGTTCTTCCTAAACAACCTACCAAACCAACAATAAAGATTTTTCCCTCACATGAGTTTGATTAACTCCCCAAGGGAAGTTAGCTCATGATCCTTGGGATGAAGGATTACAAGTTAGAAAGTATAAAAAGAGAGAGAAAAAAAGGAAAAAGAAGACTAATTATCTAACTCACTTGCTTTTGATTTATTTTCAACTAGAAGAAAACCAAAGTTTCCTCCATTAAAACTATTACAAGCTTTTCTTACAAAACTAAAAACTAAATAATAAAAATGGCTAAGGAACTAAAATAATACAAGGTAAGGAAAATAAGTCAAGGGAGTAAATGGAGTGTCCCCCCACTTGTTTTGTTTTCTTCTCCATTTGAGAGACATCTTATTTATTCCCATGTGAAACATCAAACCATATTTACTTCATTTTTATCCACCACATTAAAACAAAGTGACACCTTGCTTTTTTTTTTTCACTATTAACACCTAATCTAATTAATTACATGCAAGGTGTCAACTTTGCACCAATAATTTGTCATTTTTGTCTTAACATGCTCCATGATTGATGACTCATCCAATCTTGTGGGCCCGCATAGTGGGTCCTATGTGTAGTCCAGTGGCGGTCAGTATTAATTGATATTCTTAAAATTCATTTAATTAATCGCGGTTAATCAAAAAACCAAAATAACTTTGAAATTTCAAAAATAGGGAAACAAAAAATAAGAAATCGTGAAATAGAAAACCTCTCTTTCTCTCTCACATAGCCGCTACTACTCTCTTCCCAATTCTCATTAGGGTTTTCTTATCTTTTCTCTTACTGCTTTATTTGTCTTCAATAACAAACAAATACACTTTGAATTTCGAGAGGTGATATGAAATTAATTAATTAATAATAATGGCAGAAGATCTAGTTTTAGACACAGCAATTAGAGATTGGGTATTAATCCCACTCTCACTAGTCATGGTACTAATCGAAATGCTCCGTTACTTTGTCTCAAAACTCATGCGTTCTTCTTAGTTACCAACTGATCCCAAAATTGTCAAAGAAGGGTAATTTTTTATTTATTTTTATTTACTTCTTTCAATTTTGTTGTTATTAGTCTAAAGTTTTGATTTTTATTATTGTTTAACGCATGCATTGTTGTTAGGGCTTAGGAATTTAAGAGCTTCGCTAATTTTATACCATTAAGTCTTTTCAAATCGGAGAGCTTATTTCAAGAATTGAGGTTTGTTTTGTTTTTCTTATTTTTTCAGTATTTAGGATGAAACTGCAAATTAGACTTTAATTAGTGGGGGACTTTTGTTTTATTTTGGAGAATTTTCTAGGTTGGTTTTGGTATTATAATTTGTGATAAAGGATATGAGGGAATAAATCATGAACGAGTTGGCGATTAAATGTAGCTGAGCCATTGAGGCTATACACATTGTGAATATTTGGTGAAATCCACAATGGCTTAGATTTTCTTTGGGTTGGTAGATTTAATATTTAAAGAGACGATGAAGCGTTATAGTTTGACAGGAAAAACTTGTTGGGTTCTCTTATGTAAGAATAGTACATATCTCATTTTTTTTTTTTTTTTTTTTTTAGATGCTGTAATTATATATACTAGTATACTGCATGGCAGTGGAGAGTGAGCGGAGCTGCGGGGAGAGAGAGAGTTGGGTGAAGGAGAAAGGGTATTGGGGGCGAAGAAAAAATAAGAGAAAAGTTGAGGACGGACAGACAGAAACCAACCAATTTGGTTTTTGTCTGCATACCCTCTTCTGCCAAGATCATTCGCTCCTCTCACTCGATTATCCAAGATTACTACTATGAACTTACTTTTTAGTGGCCATAACACCTGTCTCATCATCCCCGTGGAGGTATTTGTCCAATTGTTGACCCAAAGGCATGAGTAACCTCCTGTATATTCCATCCTTAATCTTCAAGGTAGCTTTTAGTGTACAATGCGAGGGATGAGAACTGTTGGTATGATATGGTGGTGGGAAGTTGGTCATCCATTTAAGGAGGTAGGTTGTGGTAATGGTGGTGGTCCATATGAAGGTCTGTTTGGTATGATTTTATTGTCATTTTGGTGGCCCACAAAGTGGTGGTTGTGGAGAACAGTTGGGAAATCTGTTGTCCAGTAGTTGGGTTTAGTTGGCGGAGTCCTGGTAGTAGTGATTGTGGTAGTCATAGAGGAGGAGTTTGGAAAGCTGATGGTAAACTCATTGAATTTGGAAAATTGTTGGGTTTAACTGTCAAAATGGGACATGTGTATTTTTGTCTTATAAATATGAGTGCTTGTGTCTTACTTAGCGAGTTAATTGATGTTTGACCAACGGAAATTAAAAAAGTGGAAGGATGCACAAAAACGTGATTATCAGAAGTTTGGGAGGGGGAGGGAATTCAATCTACACACTGCTTTATTTTTGTACTTGGAAGGGAATTCATGATGCACACAAACTTCTCCTATACTACATTGGCTTTTATAGCTCTTGAACCTTAAGCGGTTACATTGAAGTTAACATAATCCTCCTGTGTTGTACATATCTGGTCTAAAATTAATAAAATAGATTATCTTTAGTGGTAGTGGATGTTATGGGGGATGTGACTCAGTACAAGCTAGATCATTAACATGCTTTGTGGGTTTTAAAAATTCTGTTTCCTTGTAATTGTCGGCAAAGGGTAGGTCTGTATATAAGTTTGATTGTAATGACTAATGAATTGAATTCTAAGTAACATTGATGACTATCGGGTATCGGTGTTTGACACGAATACGGAAGATACAACATGGTGACCTATATGAAGTAGGACACCAGGACAGCTAAATCAATCAATCTAAAAAAAAAAGAGATATTACTATTCTATAGCTACACAACTATTGCTTTGTTCACATTTCTTTTTCGTCGATGAAATAGGGTCTTGAGTTATTCTATCCGATCTTAGGTGATCTAGCTGCTGGCTATGCCCTTAACTATTGTTGTTATTTAATAATTATATCAATCTAGTATCTTCTATTGAAAATAATAACTCACCTATTTCTTGGCAGCTAGAAATTTTAAAGACACAAGGGAGAACACTTATGAATGAGGAGTAGGTTATTAGCAACCCCCCATTTTAACCACCACCTGTCCTATCCATAATGCACTAATTGAAGCACGAGACAGTCACCTTAGAAATAGATTACTTTCAAAGTGGCATATCATGGAGTTTTGACTATGCTACTTACATTGTTCCTAGTAGAATCTAAATATTTTTAGCTTTTTAAAATTTATTCTGCTTATGTTATTTCTATTTCTTTATAAATTTGATACATGATATGGAATGAAGGATCTATAATATCACCTTGATATATGTTTCTTTACACATTTGGAGCAAGTTCTATTATGTATAAGTAAATATGTATATATCACAGTTATATCATAAAATTCTACACATATGATAATTGTGTATTTATTCAACTTCAATCATTACTAATTGAACACAAGTTAATTAATTAACCATTACACATCATAGTTGCTCTTTATATGTACATCTTATTAATTTTTTCTGTAACAAGCAGAACCTATAGAAGAATATAAGGGAATTTTGAACTTTATCATCTTTCAAATTTAGCGAACTTGTTAATTATTAATACATTGGCCTAAGTCGGGATTATCAAATTTCATTATTTAAGCAGATACTTGATTCATCGTGCATTAACTTAATGGGGTTCTACCGTTCTACTGTAGTATCAAAGTAACATAATATTTCTTTGCTTTTCCTGGCACCAGCTTACCTCAAGACTTGTGTGTTGTGTCGCCTTAGTTCGTCACATTTTTTTGTTTTCTTTATTATCTCAAATATTCCTCGTTTAACATCTTAAACTGCATCGAAGCGTGAGTTCTAAGGTTTCTGTTAGTAATAATTTCTTGATGAGTCGGAGAGTGATTTTGTGTTCTGTAAATCAATGTAAGATATATGTTTGACATGTATGCATGATTTCCTAGTGCCATATTTTGTTAAAATCTCTTTTTTACTAGAGCATCCGTCATCATATTAATATTATTATTGTTGCAGTAGGCTGTATCGGCCATTCCTCCTGAGATTTCGTATGTTGTGTTATGCAGGAGAATGGCTCCATGTTCCCAAAGGGCAAGCTCAAAATGCACAGGCACAAATGTTCTTTGATCCTAACATGGCGATGGATATGATGAAGAAAAATCTCTCAATGATCATACCCCAGGTAATTCAATTTGTACTATCTTTAATTTTTATTTAGCCTTCTGTTTTCCCAATAGGGACAACCATTATTGTCTTATATTGTGGGTTTATTTTCAGACCCTTACTTTTGCGTGGGTCAACTTCTTCTTCTCAGGTTTTGTAGCAGGTATGCATCTATCCCACTGTTAAAACTTCTTAATTTGAAATTGATGTTAATCCTGCTTATATGATTAGCTTCCTTTTTTTTTTATATATATATATATGCTCTGTTAGGATGGACCTGCTCATTTGTTCGCGTTAGGCTTATATGATTAGCTTAATTTGTTCGCGTTAGGTTTATCTTCAGATTAAGGTTCCATTAAGCCATGGTGGTAAATGGTAAAGACCAGTAACTTTGTGCTAACTTTGATGTCATACCATAAGCTAGTCTAGCTCGATTAGCTATTGTCTTTATGCTTTGTCTAGTTCCATAATTAACTAAGTGACTAAAAGTCCCAACTAGAGCTATGGGTGTTAGGATCTATGTTGTTAGTTGTAGTGGACATATGAGACACTCATGGTCTGTGATGCTTGGTTGTTCCTATGAAATGTACATGGTAACTGGTAAGTTAAACCATCTAAGCACATGAGTTATTAATACACTGTCTAACTAATTGAGACAACGTAATTGACTTCGACACATTCCTTGAGTGCACAGGCACATAAGGTAATTATGTTTCATTCACAGCTTGCACTAAGTTAGTCATGGAATTAATATTTTACATATATTACGGTGCAATAGAGCACATGGCCCTTATTGTTCTTTATGATGTGCTATATTGACTTTACAAGGACATGTGGCTCGGCCACGTGTCTATCTCTTTGTAATTTATCATTATTTGTTGATTTTTAAGGTTTGGTTTTTCCTATAGGTGGACTGCTCGGCATCTTATTCGTATTGGGCAGGTGGAAGGGAAGTCTGTACTGTGTTTCAGGAATACAAAACAGGTAGGCAACTCTTTCTTACCTTTTTGTATCTACAATTTCTCTGTCCCATTTACCTCTGTGTTTGAAACTAATGCCTTGATGACTAGATGCTTCTAGTTGGGCGTCATGGTTAGAGAATCCATATGATTTGCTCTATATATTTTCATTGGACACAAGTTTTAGTTTGAAAGTTTGAATTTCACTTGGTACAAAGTAGGTCGACCTACTCTATACATTGTTATGTTTCCCTGCTTTTTAGTGTTCAGTTGGGTCCATGACTTGCTATTACATGTTGATGTAGGGCAATCTTTTTAGACATTCCTAGGTTTGTAAAAGTGATGCTTTTGTTTCTTAAAGTGTTTCAAAGCCTTCTTGAATTGCTAGATAGATAATTTTTATTGTGGTTCAATGTGTTGTGTAGGGTATAAGTTTGATGGAGGGAAAAACAAGAAAACCAAAAAAACAACTCCCTAATCAGATGATCATGCTGACATCAAGCTCCTCATTAAGGTAAAAACTTAAAATTCCACCATCCATTTTCTCATTTGTTCAACTTGTTACTTTCTTTAGGTGGATTTTCAAAATTTTAATTAATTACATGAGTTTAATTAGTATTATTGTATTTCTGAGTTCATTATTTGTTTTGTGAATTTTTAGGAATTAGATGGACTTTGTGGAACCTCACTGGCTAAAGATTTATAGTGAGTGAAGCCATCACTAATGCTTGGTATTGCAAAGATTTGGGATTGCTTGGAAAATTGTATCGAAATTTGTAACTCTTTGCTATTTGTAAATATGAATTTGTAACTCTTAGAAAATATTTTGAAGTTATACTATATATATGGTTCAACGAATATCCTACATATTTCAGCCTTTTACTTGGGCTTTCTATTATTTACTTGTAAGGTAATGGCGATATGGATAAATTCATATATGGAATTGAGATGTTTATTTCAATATAGAGCTAGTAGTGTCATTTTTTGCAGGTTAAGGGCGTCCCAATATAATGAAAAATATGAGAAATTATTTTTTTGTAGGGTTTAGCAAGAGGGGCATCTTTTTGCAGGTTTAGCTGGTTGCTACAAAATATGAGATTTTTTTTTTTTTTTTATTTACAGCCCATCAATAACGGTTCATAACCATTGCAAATTAAAAAGTGTTGCAAAGTTTTGTATGAAACTAGCATAACCAAGCGTTATAAATAATATTTGCAATGATTAATAACCGTTGGAAATTTCTGTTTGCAACGCTTATTAAGCTTTGCAAATATTTCCAACACTTTGTCCACGCCATTTTTGCAACGCTTAAAAAGCGTTGTGAAAATTATTAGCAACGGTTTTTTGCCATTGCAAATAGCCTGTTATGGTGTAGATTGTACCCAGTTTTCGATTTCTCGTTACTTTTCCAAGGTGGTGTGTAACACGTACTTCTATTGATCCTTCTGTAGTGTCTTTACAAATGTGACATATAAAAAGATTATACATGATTCACTATGTGTGATCATAAAAATTCTAATTGCGTTTTTTTTTTTTTAAAACAAAAAATGTAATTGAACGTTAAGAATATAACTACGAATCAACGTCATTAAATACTTTTGGTTTAATAGTTAAAATGTATAATTTTTAGAATATACATAGTTGTATTTTTCCTCAGAGTAGATATAATAAATCCACCAAATAGCAATGGTGAATTTTGTAAGTTTTAAGTAAAATCTAAACCAATTGAAATAGAGGACGTGGATCATGAGTTTACGTTAGGAATGCAACTCAAAATATTGGTATGGTAAAATAGTTTAGTCAACTCTAAAGCAAGGAAAATCCCAATTTCATTTTTGGTTTTGAATGCGTATGTGCAATAGTAACACAATGCACGTAGATAAACAACAGTAATTGTATAAGTTACTTACACCCATAAGATTAGCAATTTCTTTTGGTATTTGTTATTGATGGACCCCATATTGTGTTGGGCAGACAAAAAAAAAACAATTATTACAAGTGTCATTTGTCGCAAAAAGTCCCAAAAGACAATTATTACAAGTGTGCCATTGGTCCCAAAAAGTTGAATTCAAAAACCCCAAGCTTAAATGACCCGGCTAGGTCGTTCGTTGTGCAAACCAAACGGTCTGGTCACACCGTCTGGACTAAGTCCAAAACGATGTGGCCATGTCGTTTGGGATTTGGACTTAGAAAAAAACTTACCAGTGTGGTCACATCGTTTGGACTAAGTCCCAAACGACTTGGCCACACCGGTCAAGAGGCCAAAAAATAGAACTTTATATTTTTTCAAAGTTCAAATCCCAAACAGTGTGGCCATATCGTTGGGGACTTAGTCCAAACGGTGTGGCCATATCGTTGGGGATTTTTCTAAGTCCAAATCCCAAACGACATGGCCACATCGTTTTGGACTCAATCCAGACGGTGCGACCAGACCGTTTGGTTTGCACAACAAACGACCTAGCTGGGTCGTTTGAGCTTGGGGTTTTAGAATTTTCTCATTCAACCACTGTACACATGCATATTCAGCCCTAGTCACGTACATATTCAGCCATAGTGTTTAATGTTAGTGTTAGGAAATAGTTTTCATGGTTTAAGATTTAGAATGGTGGAAGAGAAGAGAAGAGAATAGACGAGAAGGGCTGAAAAGGGGAAATTCATGTTGGTTTGGGAGGTGCCCAACACAAAAAACTTTTGGGACCAATGTCACGCTTGTAATAATTGTTTTTTTTTGGACTTTTTGGGACCAATGACACACTTGTAATAATTGTTTTTTTGGGGTCAGCCCAACACAATATGGAGTCCATCACTAATAGGACTCTTTCTTTTCTATTGTCTCTTTTCTTGTTGTGGATCAATATAATGGGTCAATACTTAAAATAGATACCAAAACTGAAAAATATCAAATAATACATAATAAGCTTTAAATAAAGCTCTCAAGATCAACATCATATACATATATCAAAATGAAAAAGTACAATTTAAACATGCATGTTGGTGCCTTAAAGAATCAAACACTAAATGAATGATCTTTAGCTATTAGAAACAGTGAAGGTTTATATCTATTTCCTCTAATTTCATCATCGCCAATATTAACTACTAAAAATTTGCATAAATGTAGGAAATACATGGGAAACCAAAAGCACTACTTGAAGATTGAATTGAACCCTTGTGCTGAACTTTCATTTATTAGTAGTCGCATTCCTTGACTCGTAAGTTAAGAACGCATTTCCACTAATATCCTATATTAAAAAATGGTATGCGAGGCTATCGATTAATTATTTTGAAATAAACTTAGATTGGTTTACACAATATTGACATTCCAAAACTAAAATTCTAGAAAGCATTTCTCCCTTAGGAAATTTCCACAATTGAACTACTGTAAGGAATGCTTGATCGAATCGATAAGGATTTGCCCAACCCCCTCAACTCAGATTCTTGGATCCGTCCTTGGTTATGCACCACTTACCCAGAATTCTCACTTAAGAAGTTCATCTAAGGCATATATATCTAACTGAAAACTCACATAGAAAGTTTATATAACATAGAAGTCGAGTAAAATATACAAACGATAGTCCAAAAATTTCGTCGGAAGAAAACTACAATCGATGCAACTACATAAAATTCTTAATTTCTTACTACGTAAGTCACCATATAAACTTTGTATACTACATAAGCCCATATTATTAAGCTAAATTTTAAAACAATTTCAACTACAAATCAAGAGTACTCGACATTGTTATGAGTAGTCGTGTTGGCTCTTGCGGTTCAGTTTAACTTGAACCTAAGCCCATATCAAGTAGTAAATCAATAGTGGAGGCCGCAGGAAGAGGGTGATGGGAGCCTTAGAGCCCCCTTTCGACCAAAAGAAAACCTGCCAGTAAGGTTGTCCCAATGGTGTCAAATTCCTAAGAGGCCTTATAAGGTCCCTGGCCCAGGTGATGACACAGCTGGCTACCAAGTAGCAGGAGGAAGACTTTGTTGGGAAACCACGGGGGCATATAAGGTGGGTTTAGTGAAAGAAAAGGTCGGGACAGTGGCTGCTACCGCATTGACTTCGAAGATTTGGATATGTTAAGGCAAACCTTAACTTATATCATACTCAAATCCATTTTAAAGAACTGTAAGGCCATAGGTTTTTTTTTGGGTATAAACTCATGAAAGTAGCGCCTTCTGTGGGGATCGAACCCACGGCCACATGGTTAAAAGCCACGCGCTCTACCACTGAGCTAAGAAGGCTAGGTGTTAAAAATGACACGATTTCGAGGTCGCAAGGAAAGCAATAATCATCCCCAAGAACTTCAAAAATTTCTCCCTTTAACAAATTAGTCACATTAGCTAACATTTTCATCAACAAATTTCTAAAAAAACAAAACATAAAAACAATCCATAAAATAAGCCAATTACCTGTGTAAATTTTAGTGACAACACAAAATTCTTGAGGAGTTTCAAATGAATCATGCATTTCCATTATGTTATAGTGTTTCTGCTTCCCTGAAATCTCATGCTGCAACCTCCACATTCTCTGGGCACATTTCCATTTCCATCAGGATCGACATGCCCTGATCCATAATGCAACATTGTAGCTAAGTCGCCAGTACTGTTATCAACTAAATGTTTCCCATTGTGGTCTACTACATAAGACGTAGTTGTAGTGGGCAAATATTGTACCTAACACATGTTCATTTCGGTATTTTAAAACTCGAGATATTAGCATAAAGGCCAATATCTCGGTAAATCTCGTGGTTGTTTAAATTGAGTTGCAGGTAGAAGGCAGGAAAGGAGGAAGAAGGCCAAGGGACACGTGTCAAAGATTGATTGGGTCAAAGCCAAATCAGGACACTATATAAAGACTGGAAGATAAGAGAAAAGGATTTTCATTAGTTCATTGTCAGAAAAATCATTAGAAACAGGAGAGAGAAAGAGTGAGAAAACGAAATTGTAATTGTCTATTGCATATTAATAAAAACTTTGATTCAATTCATTAGATCTTTTTCATTCATTCAATTTAGTATTACATTTGTATGATCTGAGAACAATTGAGAGAAAGTGTTCTTGGACATCACGTTGGCGCCGTCTGTGATTCGTGAACAAGAAAATTTAGTATTTTCTTCTTTTGTGATCAAGAATCCGAAGTGTTTTCTTTGAATTTGAGTGAACGAAGTGTGAAGTGGATTATAATGGCTCCCAAGAAGAAAGCAAATAGCAAGTGAATGGATAATGATGATCAATCACGTACAAGGAATACAAGAACTTCTGTAAGTCGGAGATTTCAGGAGGAAAATAGTGAGGGTGAAGTTTCACTTCAAGAAGTATTGAAAAGATTGAAGGGGGTGGAAAGACAGAATGTTGTTTTACTTAAGGAGAACCAAGAGATGAAGAAGGGAGTTCCAAGTAATGCAGTAAGAGATCTTCATGAGGAAGAGGAAGAGGAGTGTAGTTCGAAGTTGGGTAGTCATTATACTGGAAAGGCATCAGCAAGAAAGGAAAAAGTTGTAGAAGTATCACCAATATCGGAAATTCCAATACCACAACCTATCACAAAGGAGATGATACAAGAAATGATGATAAAGCAACTGGGAAATCAAGGGCTCGAGAAGACTTCAACATCAATAAGAAAATTAGCGGATGATGTGAATAGAAATCCGGTACATCAAAGTATTGAGATGATGCCTGTTCCCCGAAGTTTAAATTGCCTAAGTTCGCACAATATGATGGGTCATCGGATCCGATAGACCATCTCTTCGCATACCGGCATCAGTTTTCAATATATAAGGGAACTGCATTTCTGGATTCATTGCTATGTAAATCTTTTTCTTCAGGTCTAAAGGGGAAGGCATTAAAGTGGTTATGTTCTTTACAAGAGGGATCAATATTAGGTTATAGGGAGATTGAAGAAAAATTCCTGACTAATTATGGGCATCAGCAGATGAAACCAAAGCAGATGTCCGCTTTGTTACAACTGAAACAAGGAAAGAAAGAGTCTCTGAAAGGTTTCTTATCGCGATTCAAGGCAGAAGCACAGTTGGTAGAACATTTGGATGAGTCTGAAATGACAGTAGTAATGGCATTTCAAACAGGGATTATTCTTGCGTCCGATATGCACAAGTATATGCTTCGAAAAGATATGAAGACTTTGAGAGAACTCTATGATAAAGCCGAGAAAGATGTACAAGTTGAAGAGGGGGTTCTATCGACTTTACTTCAACCTGTGTTACAAGTGTCGGAAGCAAGCAATTTAGCCAAAGAAGAGATCCATCATAAATCTGATAAGCGAAAGGTGAATGATTTTTATGCAAAAGCTGAAGGTCAACCTTCACAAAAGAAGAAGTTCGAAAGGTCATTAAGAGAGGAGTTGGATCCATCCAATTATATTGCGATTAATACTACATTGGAAGACATCTTGAGAAGGGTTAGGAAGGAGTCTTATTTCCAACATCCGACTCATAAGCCTCGGGAGGTAGAAGATAAACCTTTCTGTAATTTTCACAAGGTAAAGAATCATGAGACAAACAAATGTCTTCAATTGCTCAGGGAGGTAGATCGATTAATGAGATATGGAAAGTTCAGGGAGTTCAGAGCTAATGCCAGACCAGAGGTGGTGGCGGTGATGAATGATAAACCCTTAGGGGTGATTAATATGATATATAAGGGGTTTATCCCACAGAAAAAAATCATAAGGGATAAAATTCGAAAGATATCGATAGTCAAGGAGGTGTTGGAAGTAAATGTGGAGCCGATACCAGTAGATCCTGCACTCGTATTGGCAAGTACACTTCGAGCTATTTTTTGTTTGTACCTGACGATTTGTCAAAGGTAATGTTGCCTCATGATAATGCTCTATTGATTACGTTAAGAATATCAGGATATGATGTACAGAAGATTTTGGTTGATTGTGGTAGTTCTGTCAATATTCTATTTTGGAAAGCATATACATGCATCGGATTTGAGGAGTCCCATTTAAAAGAACCACAGTTTAATTTGTATGGTTTTAATGGAACCTCAACAAGACCAGCGGGGGAAATCAAGTTGCCAGTAAAAGCAGGTCCACAGACTATTATGACTAAGTTTATAGTCATAAAGCAACATTCAGATCATAATGCTATTATGGGAAGAAAGTGGATACATGCTATGAGAGCGTTCCGAGTACTTTTTATCAAGTTATCAGATTTCAGACAGTTTATGGGCCACATGAGATAAGAGGCGACCAGTCGAAATCCGAGAAGTGTAACTTTGTTACTGTGAAAGGTATGATGAAAGAGAAGAAAATAGAAACTGGGAGCATCTCGGAAGTTGCCAGATAGCAATTAATGAAAAGTTCATCTCCAAGGTCCAATAGTAAAAATAATCAGGAGGATGTTAGATTTACATCGGAGATAAAGATAGAGCCTGAGATAATCCTAAGTAAGACTATGGAAGAAGTGCAAAAGATCAATATCGAACAAGACAATGAAAGTTGCTTCACTTTCATTGGAACAGAGTTGAGTTCAGAAATCAAGAATGATTTAATTGAGTTTCTAAGAAAGAATAAAGATGTATTTGCTTGGTCGATGGCTGATCTTCCTGGTATCGATCCTTAGATATGCTCCCATAAATTAAATATGTGAGAAGGAGCAACTCCAGTTCATCAGCGTCATAGAAGGGTCAGGCCGATATACGCGCAAGCAGTACAAAATAAAATTTAGAAAATGTTAGAATGTGGAATCATCAAAGAGATCGATAATTCAGAATGGGTTGCAAACATTGTGGTGGTCCCGAAAAAGAATGGCAAGGTTCGGATATGTGTTGATTTCATAGATGTTAACAAATAATGCCCGAATTGAAGGACTAATATCCGATGCCAAGAATTGATGAACTGGTGGATAAAACAGCTTGGATTTGAATTGTTGAGTTTCTGCGATGGTCATTCCGGGTATTTTTAGATTGTTATGTCAATATTAGATCAATTGAAGACAGCATTTGTTGTTGAAGGGGGTCTTTATTGTTTCATTAGAATGCCATTCGGTTTGAAAAATGCAGGGGCGACATATCAACGATTGGTGGAAAAAATGTTCAAGCATTTGATTAAATATATTGTGGAAGTATATATAGATGATATGGTCATCAAATCAAAGAAGGCATCCAACCATGTTCAAGATTTGAATACGGTGTTCTAAATATTCTGACAGTTTAATATGAAGCTTAACCCTGAGAAATGTACTTTTGGGGTAAGTTCAGGGAAATTTCTCGGATATATCGTCACTAAGCGAGGAATTGATGTTAACCCGGATCAGATTTGAGCTATCCAACAGATGCCTTCACCCAGTACAAGGAAGCAAATTCAAAAGCTTATAGGCAGAATTACAACATTTAATAGGTTTATATCTCGAACTTCCGATAGATGTAAACCTTTATTCAAGTTGTTGAAAAAGAATACAAAGTTTGTATGGGGTAAGGAATGTGAACTCGCTTTCATGGAGTTAAAAAAGTATCTGCAAGAAGTACCAACTCTAATAAAACCAGAAGAAGGCGATATGTTGTTTTTATACCTTGTTGTCTCAGACTTCTCCATTAGTTCAGTACTCGTCAAAGTGGAAGATGGAGCTGAGCGACTTGTGTATTTTCAATCTAAAACAATGCTTGAAGCTGAAACTCGATACTCAATGTTAGAAAAATATGCATTAACTCTCCTATATTCTACTTAATGGTTAAAACTGTATTTTCAATCCCATTCAGTAGTAGTAATGACAAATCTTCCTTTGAAACAAACTTTAGCTAAGACAACTAAATCTGGGAGAATGACGAAGTGGTCAGTTCTTATTGATGAGTTTGGGATTGAGTATAAGAATAAAGTATCGAAGAAAAGCCAAGTTCTAGTTGATTTCTTAGCTGATTTTCCTACTAAAGATGAAGATTGGAAAGCCAAAGAAGAGAATCTTCTATTGATACAAGAGACTGATAATGCAATGGATGAGGATGATCCTTGGTTAGGTACAAATGGATGGTGGCTCTTTGTAGATGGATCATCAGGGCAAAAGGGATGCGGTATCGGCGCTGTGTTGATACCTCCAGAGAACCAAAGAATCGAGACAGCAATTACTTTAGGCTTTCACACCTCTAATAATGAAGCTGAATACGAGGCTCTAATAACAGGTTTGGAGATGGCTAAGTCATTAAATGTCAAAGACTTATCGGTTTTCAGTGATTCTCAGTTGGTGGTAAGCCAGATTAATGGAGGATATGCTACAAAATGCGATAACATGATAGATTATCTAAATTTGCTGAGGATGAAGTTCAAGGATTTTAGGAAGATTGTCTTTCAGCATCTCGATAGGGGAGAGAACCGACATACTGATGCATTGGCATATGTACCTGCAATGCTCGAAAAATGAGGAAGGGCGGTTGTTGCATATCGGTGTTCAGCAAATTCCGAGTATTAGTATAAGGCACATAGAGATAATGGAAATAGATACGTTGGGGGCGTCATGGTTGAACAATTATGTGTTGTTCTTATCGCAAGGAAGGTTGCTAGCAGATAAGAATGAGGCTAGAAGGATAAAAGGAGGAGCTGAAAGATATCTATTAATAGATGATCAACTATATATCGGAAAAATCCAGGAGGACCACATTTAAAATGTGTATCGGCAGACGAATCTCAGAAAATTATTACAGAAATGCATGAAGGAGAATGTGGCAATCATTCAGCAGGAAGATCATTGGCTAGTAAGATTGCAAGGCAGGGATACTTCTGGCCACAAATGCGGAGGGACTGTCTGCGATATACAAAAAAGTGTATTCAATGTCAGAAACATGGAGATGCCATTCATGTGCCAGCAGAGGAGTTACACTGTGTCTCAAACCCATGGCCGTTCGCTTTATGGGGGATGGACATTGTAGGTCCTCTAGTACCTAGAAAAGGGAAGAAAAGATTCATGTTAGCAGTAACTAAATACTTCACTAAGTGGGTAGAAGCAATAGCTTTGCAACATGTCAAAGAGCAGGACATCATCGGTTTTCTGTTCGAAAAGTGGTTTGCCGATATGGACTGCCATATGCTATTATATCAGATAATGGAGGTAAAGTGAAAGATTTTTAGAATCCTATAGGATTAAGCATTTTACATCGGCACCATACTACACTCAAGGAAATGGGCAAGCTGAAGCAACAAATAAGACCATTATGGATAACATCAAAAAGAAACTAAAGGATAAGAAAAGTTTATGGGTTGATGAGTTAAATAGTGTGTTGTGGGCATATAAAACAACTCCAAGAGTAGCAACGGGGGAATCGCCATTTACTTTAGCTTATGGTATGGAAGCCGTGACTCCAGCTGAGATGGTAGTAGCAACATCAAAGACAATGCTTGTAGAAAAAGGATTGAATGATCAGGGGATGGAGGCAGAAGTCTTAAATTTGGAAGAGAGAAGGGAGCAAGCAAGAATGAGGCTTGATTCTTATCACAGGTAGCTTAGAAAAGCATTTAATAAGAAAGTTAAAGAAAGAAATTTCCAAAAATGTGACCTAGTGCTGAAAGAGGTTACATAGGCGACAAAAGAAAAGGGAGCTGGGAAGTTATCGGCGAATTGGAGGGTCCATACATTGTCCACAAGGTGGGGGTAAATGGAGCATATTATCTAAAGAAAGCTAATGGTGAATTGCTAGCAAAACCTCAGAATATCAGTAATATGAAGGTATTCTATCAATAATGTATTTTTGTTCAAATTTTATGGGAAATTAACGTGTGTAACATGAATTTTCAATTAAATATAAATGGATTCAAGTTTCAAATTTCAATTTTCATATAATAATATATGGTGTTAGCATATGATAAAAAGTCCTGGTATCGATAGAAATATTGATATCAGGCATCTCGTTAGAAAGTCCTGATATCAGAAACAGTGGCGGATATCAGGCATAAAAAGTCCTGGTATAGGTAGAAATATTGATATCGGGCATATCGGCAAAAAGTCCTAATATCATAAACAGTGGCAGATATCAGGCATAAAAAGTCCTTATATTGACAATAATATTGATATCAGGCATATTGTCAAAAAGTTCTGATATCAGAAACAATGGCAGATATCAGGTGTAAGAAGTCCCGATGTCGATAGAAATATTGACATTAGGCGTAAGAAGTCCTGGTATCAACAGACATATGTTGGTATCAGGCATATTGTCAAAAGTCCTAGTATTGACATAAATGTTGATATTAGGCATAAGAGGTCCTGATATCAACACATGTTGGTATCGGGCATATTGTCAAAAAGTCCTAATATAAAAATAGGGGCAGATATCAGGCGTAAGAAAGTCCTGAGATTGGCAGAAATGTTGATTTCAGGCGAATTGTCAAAAAGTCCTAATATCAAAAACAGGGGTAGATATCAGGTGTAAGAAAGTCCTGAGATTGGCAGAAATGTTGATTTCAGGCGTGTTGTCAAAAAGTCTTGATATAAAAAACAAGGGGCAGATATCAGGCATGAGAAGATCATAGATATCAAGTAAGATATCCGCAAAGGAGGAGCCATTAAAGATCGTTTGATAATAAAGGTATGTGTTAATGCTTTAGATAGAATTACATTTTCTTTTTTATACAAGTCTTAGTATCGCCGATACTCTCTTTTTGGTTGAGGATATCAAAAATTATATTTTCTTTTTGATACAAGTCTTTGTATCGCCGATACTCTCTTTTTGGTTGAGGATATCGAAAATTACATTTTCTTTTTGATACAAGTCTTAGTATCATCGATACTCTCTTTTTGGTTGAGGATATCGAAAATTACATTTTCTTTTTGATACAAGTCTAAGTATCGCCGATACTCTCTTTTTGGTTGAAGATATCGAAAATTACATTTTCTTTTTGATACAAGTCTTAGTATCGCCGATACTCTCTTTTTGGTTGAGGATATCGAAAATTACATTTTCTTTTTGATACAAGTCTAAGTATCGCCGATACTCTCTTTTTGGTTGAAGATATCGAAAATTACATTTTCTTTTTGATACAAGTCTTAGTATTGCCGATACTCTCTTTTTGGTTGAGGATATCGAAAATTACATTTTCTTTTTGATACAAGTCTTAGTATCGCCGATACTCTCTTTTTGGTTGAGGATATCGAAAATTACATTTTCTTTTTGATACAAGTCTAAGTATCGCTGATACTCTCTTTTTGGTTGAAGATATCGAAAATTACATTTTCTTTTTGATACAAGTCTAAGTATCGCCGATACTCTCTTTTTGGTTAAGGATGTCGAAAATTACATTTTCTTTTTTGAGACAAGTCTAAGTGTCAGCGATACTCTTTCCATGTTGAGGATATTGACAAATTCAATTTTTGGTGGTTGAGAGTGCAAACAAGGGAAAAAATACAAATAATGGCAAAAGGTCATAACAAAAAACCAATGGAAGCTAGAATTTAGAGCAGTCATAAAGTATATCTTGTTCGGAAATTACAACTTTGGAGCAAAAAAGATGATAGTTTAAAGAGGATTGTTCAGAAGTGCATCAACATCAAATAAGGTAGCCTTAGTAGGTGGAGTAACGTCAGGTGGAAGTTGTGAAATGGTATCAGCCACAGTAGCTGTATCTCCATCTTCATCATCCAAAAGCATATTGTTCTCCATAAGGATGTTACGTGGAACAAAAGGCTTGCAGATATCCAACTTATCACCAAGGGAATTCACAGCTGCTATGACATTATTAAATTCAGCATCGGCAGCTTCAGAGTCTTCTGCACTTTTCTGTTTTTCGGTAGCAAAATCATCAAGCATCTTCTTCACGAGCTTGGAATGTTCAGCCTTTTTATCGGATAAAGTCTTCTTAGCTTTTTCGGATTGCAGCTTCATATCAACTTTCAGTTGATGGATTTCCTTCTGGAAGCTGCTATTTTCTTGAGTGACTTTATCAAATTCTAATTCCTGAGAGATCAGGGTTTGCCTAATGTGTCCGAGCTCACAGTCTTGCTTGTGAAGCAGATCGAATTGAGCCATGGCAAGTATTTTCGCCTATGAAAATATCAAAAACAGATAAGCACAAAATAAGAAGACGAAAGGGATATGAAAGGAAAAGAGACAAGGCATGAGTACCTTTTCCATATGATCATAAAACTCAATAAGGCGCTCAGTGGGATTGATGTTGAGAGCAACAATTTTGTCTTTGGGAAGAACACAGCTGCTAGCTAACGCAACACCTAGCTCATCTTTATGAGTATCTTCGAAAAGTGAGGCTGTCAAAGGGATTTTGCTATCATCAGTAATGCGAAACTCAGGTCTGAAGACTTCATTTGTATCAGTTGATGAGGCAGAATTAAGAGTTTGACCATCGGCAAGTCCACTCTCTCCCCAGGCAGGGGTGGTTTTTCTTTTCTTAGATTGATTAGTGGTAGTTGAGGGAGGGATGGAGGTTTTTGGCTGAGAAGAAGTAGGAGCAGTAGAAGTGCGCTTATCAGGGATGGAAGAAGGAGAAGAGGGTTTCTTAGTAGCGGGTGATGCTGATGTTTTCTTTTTCCCTAAGTATCGACCGACGTTGGCATTCATCGGCATTCGAGGAGCCATATCTGTATACAATAAAAGATGTTCATTAAATATATTTTGCAGTATCGGATATTCATAAAAGTCATGAACCTCTTCTTTAATCTCAGGAAAAAGAGTAGGAGTCATGGTACAATTGTCAGCTAAATAGTCATAGAAACTTTTGGGCAATTTAGGAGGCAAACCATGCATGGCAAAGGAAGACACAAAAAGGGAAGATCGTCAGAGGAATTGTTTAAAAGAGATTGAGGGGGAGTTAGCGACTGACCCATTTTTTGAAGAGCTCGATGTTTGAGTACATAAAGAGGTGCGTGATACTTCAAGCTATTGGGAAGAGGAACAGTGATTTTGGGATTCCCTTCTTTATCAGCACCAGTTTTAATATTGACAGTTTTTTCAGTCCCTTCCAGAAGTCTGAGCACTCTCTCGAATTTTCCACGAGCCTTGGCAAAATGAGGGAGAAGTACTGAAAAGACGTAAAGAAGAGTGATATCAGATATGGGATTCCCGAGATCTAAAGGACGAGATCTAATCAAAGGGAGGACATACCTGTGGTATTGAAGACTTGATGTTTCAAAGGAGGACTTGTTGGGCTATCGACACTTTCCCAAGGACCTATAACAACAATCAGATATTGGGTCCACTGTTTGTCGATATTACAGTTTTTTCTAAGAATACCCCTAATGTTTCGGTCGGTATGTTTTTTGGGATAAAAGTATCCGATAATCTTTTCACAAAATCTTTAGTGCATAAGAATATCGGATAGCCTAATACAGTCAGTGGCATATCTATCAGGAGAGAGGTGGATGCTATAATAATTACAGACAAACATTAGCCTCCAGAAGTTACCCGTACCCTGACCAAGGGAAATGTCCAAATAGTTCAGTACTTCACGATCAAGGGTGGATAAAGGAAATCTCAGTCCAATAGCGAGTTGGACAAAGTAACAATGATTCCTTTCTTGGTACCACTCTGACATTGAGTAAAAGTCCGAGTACCAGCATAATGTTGTAGATAAAGTGTGGAGGGAATCTCATAGGCGGTTTGAACTAAAGATAGGTTGGGTCATTTTATGAAAAAACTGGAAAGGTCCGTCGCTCCATCGGCTGGTGTCTTCTATAATGTCACGCTCAGATTCAGACTCAGTGGTTGCAAAAGGATAACATGGAACACCTTGTGCAACATAGGATAGGTCCCATGAAATCTGGGGCCAAGATTTATTGGTCGAGGTTGAAGCAAAATTTTGGCTGAAAGGTCTATCGTCAGAAACTATATCGTCAGAAAGGATGCCATCCGATATGGTATCTTTGGAAGAAAGACTAGCATCAGAGATGGTATCTTCACTGGCCATTGAAATGACTATACACAAAGAAGGAAGGACAAAGGTATTTTTAATATCAGCAATTCAATATTTATAAAGTTTTATTAGCTGCATGATATTTTAGTATCGGCAATATCGATATAAGAGTGGAATTATCGGAGATACCGAGGTATAGAGATATATCGGAATAAAGTAATATCGGAAATATTGTGATACATGCCGATAGTAAAGCCAGAACAAGCAAAAAGATAAAAACACTGTTATAAGTAAAAAGATTCAAACTTTTATAGGTTTAGGTAGTAATGTATGTCATTACATAAGCAGTAGCACACACGTACATGCAAAATTAAGGGATTCAGATGTAAACAATTAAAGTTAAAATAAAATATCGTATCTATTATTACTAAAGCAAGTACATCAATGCATGTGTTAGAAAGGTTAACAAAGTGCAGGGTGAAAGCGCATACCTTATAGGTTGCAAGATGGATGAATTCTGGAAAGATGAAGAAGAAGAAAATCAGAGCTTTTGTTAGAGGCGTACTGAAGAAGCTAAAGAGTGTTTGAGAAACGTACTAAAGAAGCTAAAGAGGTTTGAATTTATATTTTTTGAAATATTGGACCGGGTGGTTGTTTGGGCCCGATAGTTTTTATATCCGTCATTTGGTATAATTGCTTCTCGAAAAATTGAAATTTCAAAATTTCGAGAGGGGGCGATGTAGTGGTCAAATATCGTACCTAACACATGTTCATTTGGGTATTTTAAAACTCGAGATATTTGCATAAAGGCCAATATCTCGGTAAATCTCGTGGTTCTTTAAATTGAGTTGTAGGTAGAAGGCGGAAAGGAGGAAGAAGGACAAGGGACACATTTCAAAGATTGATTGGGTCAAAGCCAAATCAGGACACTATATAAAGACTGGAAGATAAGAGAAAAGGATTTTCATTAGTTCATTGTCAAAAAAATCATTAGAAATAGGAGAGAGAAAGAGTGAGAAAACGAAATTGTAATTGTCTATTGCATATTAATAAAAACTTCGATTCAATTCATTTGATCTTCTTCATTCATTCAATTCAATATTACATTTGTATGATCTGAGAACAATTGAGAGAAAGTGTTCTTGGACATCACAGTAGTCATCATTGCTGATTTGATTCTCGTTGGTGACCAATCTTGGTGTGTGGCTTTTAGCAATGCCACTACGCCTGAGATATGGGGAGGCTATGACACCAAAGCATTTATTGACAATTACCATTTACCAATAATACTTACAGCTATTGTTACACCCTCAATTCCATGGGGAACAATTGAAAGCTACCAAAGGCTTCTTGGCGGTGTTTATGCACAAACCAAATCCTCAAATTGGTGAACTCGCCAAGCATATATAGTATTCCAACTTTTCACTGAGAGAAGAACCTCTTAACTTCACTATTCACTTGAGCGATATTGAACTCTTAGAAATCTAACAAAAGAAAAAGGAAAAAGAAAATATATTGATAAAAAAAAAAGTGGTACCATGTTATGCGAAGATTGAAGGGTGCTACAAAGAAACGAATTAATCCAGCAAGTCGCCGCCAGCCAGTAGCAAAAGTGGAGTTTTTTGTTTTGCACGCTAGAACTCTATTTTGGAAGAGAGTTTTGGTTTTGTCCTCACTTTTCAAGTTTAGTTTGTGTCTTTCCTTACTTTCCTCATGTTTTCCCGTAATTAGTAATTAGCCACAGTGTTTCAATTTTTTTGGCAAGTGTGCCAATCAATTTAGGAAACATAGACCAAAACCAAGCCTATTAAGGGAGGGAACCTTCATTCTACTTGTATTACTTAATTACCGGTGTTCACTATATTAGCACAACTTCTATGATGAAGCGAAAAGCTTAATTAAATCAATCATATATTGTAATGACTCATGCGAAAGGGAAATAACCTGTAACAAATGGTCTTACGTAGTGCCGAATCAATCTTGTGTTCCAAGGCTTGACATTTTGCATCTACCACTAAGTTGCAATAGCAAAAACATGTCTTTGTTGTTGAATAAAGAAAGGGATCACCATAATTAAATAAAACTCACCTCATGTCTTTCGATTTTCTGATTTGGAACAACTGATTCTTTGTTAGGCCTGAGTTCAGTTTTAAAGAAGAAAACTAAGTCGTGTTGCCTCCTTAACGTGGTTTATACTGTTTATTGTACTAAAACATGAAGAATAAGGACCACCATTTTCTCGCTTTACCCCTTGAAGCCTTCACGCACAGTGGTAATGGAAGTAAGAGAAGCTAATCAGCTGATATTCCTTGACCATGTTAAGTGTACACCCATTGTTCATAACACCATCAAGCTCCATGTAGCTTTACATTAATCTTCATAGTTCGTCGTCGCACATAATCCTACAATCAAAGATCCAAGAGAATAGCTTGCCTTCAATTGCCATAAAATACCATGCCAAACTTTCCTATACCAGACAGTGACCAAAAACAAAAATCATACTTCAGCAATAATGACAAAACTTGCTTACGCTAAGGCCAATACCTAAAGCTTAGAAGTTATTCATCATCACAAAGGGTACCATCACTAAGGACAATACTGGATTACATGCCCCTTTGCATGGCCTTAAAAAGCAAGTAAAAGCATAGCGAGCAAAAGCATCATAGTACAACCACCAAATCAGAACTCACATCTTAAAGGAACTTTAACAAAAATATATACTCACCATCTCCTTGCTAATTGGAAAGATTGCTTGAACCCAAATGTTACTGCCAAAGACCCATTAACTTAAATATGTTGCAAGCAATACCAGACACCATCATATTAAACTAATACCCAGATGATGATAGTGCTGAAGACTCATCAGATGAATTTATAAGAAAATGGCACGTTTCCAATAGTCGTAAAGCATGAAAAATTTACTGATTACTTACCATTGAATCCCAAATGCAAAATAGATGGATCCATTGAAGATAGAAGATGAGTATAGAACAACATGTAAGGCTGGCTTAGGGGCTGAAAGACCCCAATATCAGAACAAACCTTAATCCCACAAAATCTTATTTTGATTTCCTAACGCAAAATAGAGATATACCTTAATGTGAAGAAGGCAGGAGCACAGGAGAGAGACGTGTGTTTTCTTCTCTTTATTTATTCAATATGAAGAAACAAATCATCACTTTTTAGCGAAGATGAAAAAAAAAACGTAAGAAATTGGTGCCACCAGCCTAAGCTGCTTGCTTTCCCTTAACTTGTCCACACTTCCATTTCCAACACAAAAAGACATAAGAACAATTATTAAGTAGATTAATCAATCTTCTTGATCGATAAATAATCATGCTACAAAAAATAAAAAAGAGCCACGATTAACCAAAATGTTGTCATAATAATAATAATCACCACATTTAGAGTGCAATTGCATCAAATAGCAGACTTATCCTACTACATCTAAATGCACTCACAAAAAGGATGCATTATACTGTAGTTAAATTGACATAAACTGAAGATCATATGTTCTAGTACTATTATTAACTCTATCTAATTTGAAATATTGAATTGTCATCACAATTTATTCCTTCTTTTCCCGGTAAACAGTGATTACCACTCCTCACTCAAGCAGTGAAGTAGCCGAACTGCTATAACCATCACTGCTGTTGCTGGAACTGGTTGCTTCGGTCCAGATCATGATTCTGAGAGTAGTGATCGAGAGCCTAATTCTGACGTGAGTGTGACCCTGACCTTCGTGATCCATGCCATAAGCAAGCAAGACCTTAAGCAAGCAAGATATATATATATATATATATATATATATATATATATATATATATATATATATATATATATATATATATATATATATATAAGCAAAGCAAGCGGTAGACATAGCAGCAAATCTTGTGTTAGATCAATACCCTGCAGTTGATCCATACGCTCCTTATTCTTGTCTAAAACGCGAGAACTCTTTGCCTCATTGGTGATTTTTATTTTAACCCTACAGGAATAACTCACTTGTGTAAAGCTAGTCTAAAGTAGATTTAGGATCAGGGTGGTGGGTGGGGTAGGAAGGTAGATGATAATAAAAAATTATTTATCCTATTCTGCTATACTTCGTTTCTACCGGCCTAATTTCTCCAGTTCATATCACCAACCATAGGTATGAGCATTTTTTTCAAAAATGCAAAGTTGACCATGTGCTATGAAATAATAGATTAAAGAAGAATGGAGTAAGAGAAAAAGTGCTTCGGCTAGGGTTTAAGGAATATTCTTACTCAGGATGCACTTTTCTTCTAGCACAATTAATTGTGACCATAAGCAAGAGATGTGGTATGCCGTATGCAGCATATGTATCTTGCACAACGTAATCTGCAACATATTTATACAATCCCCTCCTATCATTAACGCCAGAACCTCAAACCATAATATAATGCAAGCACTTACTTAAGGTTTTAACACAACACTTCAATATTCAAAGCACTTTAAAATAAAAGTAAAGAAAAAAAAAATTGGATTAAATCACAAAAGTAAAGAAGGGATATACCCGTATATACTCTATAGAGACATAGCGTACTCACATGTTTCCTACAATGTGATCACTTAAGCAAAAAAGGTGCCCCTACATCCAAAAAGTTACAAATACTATTAATCTCCACTTCGAGATTTATTCATTACTCTTGTAAGTCCACAGAAATAAGAGTAATGATTGGATTACAAAAAAAAAAAAACTTACCAATTTGGAGACGTTTAATTTACAAATTATGGCCAAAATCATAAGCCTTGGCTTTAGTGAATGGTGAAGAGTCATTCAACAGTAATAAAGGATTTTTTTCCAAGTTAAACTTATGAATCACAATAGTATTAAAACAAACAACCACAGAAACGTAAAGGTCTACCCATTCCATCACATAAGTTGAACTTACATAATGTGTTTCTTATTGCCATTGGCTAATAGTGTTTTCTACTTTCTCAATTGATGTTCTTCTCCATGACGCTTCCTGGTCCAAAATTTGAACTTGATATATTTTATCTAAGCAACCTGCACCCAATACCTTTGAACTCATCAACTAAATTCATTGCAATATCTTGCTTGGTGGTTATCCATTAGGCATCGGGGTACCTGATTATTCAAAGCAACATAATAGGTTAAACACCTTTGTACATGGCCAAAAAAATAACTCATGTAAATGTTTATATTTACATGGATTAAGTCCCATAAGTGGTTCTACTTACACATATATTCAAAGCATAACTTTTCTAAAAATAATCTCAATAAGAACTTAGAGACAAATTTAAAATATTGAAAATTATCATATGGGGAACATCATTCAGTATGTTGACTCAGTTCCAAGTGCATCTTATAATAAGCACAGAGACATGTTTGGTTATAACTCACGTTTGCTAAAGATCTTATAGTGTCAAATCTAGCTAAACTTCTTCGGATACTTGTAGAGTAAGTTAGGATAGCCTATTTTATGCAAAAGTTCCGGTCGACATATTGTTACCAAAGAAAACCTATGTCTAGTTAAAATGTGTTATAATTCCTACTTCAAGTCATGTATATAGTGAAGTTCATTACCTAGGAACCTTATATTTAGGGTAAAGTTCTGCGAGTTTAGCTGCAAAGTCACTCCAGTGGTTTATGACTTCGACACACAAGTGCCTTCCTGACACCGATAAATTTTCATATAGCAGAATTTGAGCAAGGGGCCATATCTTTGACATGAACAGGTCCAATGTAAAAATGCCCATACTCTTCGGTGGAACCTGTACCAGAAAGTAGTGATAAAAAACTAAACAATAATACCAGATACGATAGGCGGCATTAATTCGAATAACTTGCAATTGGTTACTCTTATCGATCTGGCCATTGCAATCACATGTAATAGATTAGAAGTTAAAACTACAATACGATACCTTCAAGAAGGAGAAGTAGCATTATCATGCTGGCATTAAGGAGTGGAGGAATAATAGGTCCCAAAAGCCGGGATGGATGACTACCACATCCAAACCTGTATCTTTGGCGAACTCCCATGCAACCTTCTCCGTAAACCCACTAAAATTAAAAACTAACAATAAAATCCTTGTTCAGTTCAATAGAATCACTTTTGAATAATTTTGGTAAATTAGAACCCATTAATTAGTGGGTAGTGATTTACCAAAATTTTCACATCCGAATCATATATGTTTCTTTCCTAACAACCTCTCAACCATTCTAAGTTTCTAATAACAATCCTGTAACAACGATCCATAAACACATATAAAAAGGATAATTGTATGTATAATTAGCACATTTGTTGATTATAAAAAAAAAAAAAAAAAAAAGAAAAGAAAAAGAATATAAATTGGATAGAGGACTCACAAAAACAAAAAAAATCAATAAAATTGGAAAAGAAAACTCATACCTTAAGACTGAAGTAGAAGAAAATTGGGGATTTGCTAGAGCATATTAGAAGAAAATAAGAAGTGTTACAGTCGGGGTGGGGAATCGATTGGCAAAGGTCTTTTGAGTTCAATGTGTGTGTGTGTGTGTGTGTGTGTGTGTGTGTGTGTGTGTGTGTGTTTTTTTTTTTTTTTTTTTTTTGTAAGAGAGTTTGGGGTTTTTGTTGGGGTTTACCTTTTCTCGTGAGTGGAGAAAGCCAGGACAAAAAAAAGTAGATGAATGGTTGAGTTTAGGGAGGAGTCCGATTGTTTTTTTTATTTCTTACTTAAACTTCCTATTTTATGAAACTTTTGCAAACTTCTGTTTTTTCCTCCTGATTTATCGTAATCAGTCTGAACCTATGGACACTCTAGCAACGCTTCCTCAATTGAGGAGGGGAGAGCTATAATATATATATAAATATTAGATTTATGGTGATTTAGCGATAAATCATCACCGCTCAGTTTATGTACTAATGTGTATAAATCACTAAAATAGATTGATTGTTTTCATATCCTCAAAGAATACACTATTCCCACTTGAAAAGATTTATCACATGAACATGTCCTATGAACGGGTGCCGTTATATTAAATTATTCTAAAAAATATTAGCAACTATGCATAGCTATGAGATATGAAAATTATATTAATTACTCATTTAAATTTTTTGCACCTCTCTATAAAAAGGAAGCATCAAACCTTAACAAAACTCATCGACTTCTTTTTATTGTTAGGTTTAACAATAGAAGTTTTGTGAGAATGCCCAATGTGGTGAAGATAATATTGAAGTTACTTGAATAGCAAGGCATTTCCAATCACAATAAAATAGTTATGATAAACACTATTTAAAATGCAAAACTATATTTGTTGAGACATTATTCCCCCTACATATAATACAAATATGTTTTAGGGTTATTAGTTCAATACATTTGCATCAAGTTTCTGATTTTCCATTAATTAGTCTTTGAGGTTAATTTAATGTAGTACGTTGCATCCAGTTTCCAAATTCTCATTAATTATTCTTTGAGGTTAGTTTAATGCAGTTGCATCCAGTTTTCGATTTCTCATTAATTATTATTTGAGGTTAGTTCAGTGCAATTGCATCCACTTTATGATTTCCCGTTAGTTATTCATTAAGGTTAATTCAGTACAGTTGTATTTAGTTTTCGATGTTTAGTTAATTAGTATTTGAGATTAGTTCATTGCATTTGCATCCAGGTTCCAATCTCTCGTTAATTACTCTTAGAGGTTAGTTCAATACATATGCATCCAGTTTTTTATTTCCCGTTAATTGTTTTTCTAGGTTAGTTCGATAGTTTACAATTTCTATACAGTTTGCATACATCTAAGAGTCTATTTTTATAAACTCACTTTCATTTTGGGTTCCTAATTACTCGTAATTATTCATGTGAGAAGGCTAAAAAAATGGACATTTATGCTTTGAGGTCAGTGCGATGCAGTTATATTCGACTTCTGATTTCCAGTTAACTATTTTTTGAGGTTATTTCAATGCATTTGCATCCAATTTCTGATTTATCATTAATTAATTTATGATTTTAGTTTAATGCAGTTGCATCCAGTTTTTGGTTTTCCGTTAATTATTCTTTATGGTTAGTTCAATGCAGTTGCATCCAATTTTCGATTTTATGTTAATTGTTCTTTGAGGTTAGTTCAATGCATTTGCATCAAGTTTTCGATTTTCTGTTAATTATTTTTTGAGGTTAGTTCAATGCAGTTACATCAAATTTATAATTTCCCTTTAATTATTCATTTAGGTTAGTTCAGTGTAGTTTCATCCACTTTTCAATGTTTCGTTAATTAGTCTTTGAGATTAGTTTATTGCATTTGGATCCAGTTTTCGATTTCCCGTTAATAACTCTTTAATGTTAGTTCAATACATATGCATCTAGTTTCTGATTATTTATGCTTTTCGATGCAATTATATCTGGTTTATGATTTTCCGTTAATTATTCTTTGAGATTATTTCAATGCATTTGCATTTAGTTTCTGATTTCCCACCAATTATTCTATGAGGTTACTTCAATGCAGTTGCATTCAGTTTTTGATTTTCTGTTAATTTTTTTTTTGAATTTAGTTCAATGCATTTGCATCAAATTTCCAGTTTCCCATTAATTATTATCTGAGGTTTGTTTGATGTATTTGCATACCGTTTCCGATTTCCTATTAAATATTTTTCAAGGATTTGCATCCAATTTCTAATTTCCCGTTAGTTATTATCTGACGTTAGTTTAATGCAATTGCATATAATTTCCGATTTCTAGTTAATTACTTTTTGAGTTTAGTTTATTGTATTTGCATAAAGTTTCCGATTTCCCGTTAATTACTTTTTGAGCTTAGTTATGTATTTGAATCCAGTTTTCGATTTTCTTTTAATTATCCAATGTGGTGTGTAATACCAACTTCTACTGATCCATCTGTAGTGTCCTTGCAAACATGACATAAAAAGTAAATTATGCTTGATTTACAATGTGGGATCATCGAAGATTATCCAGTTCCCGATTTCCCATTAATTATTTTTTAAATTATGCATGACTCACTATGTAGAATCTTCAAAGATTATCTACAAACGGGTGTTGTTATATTGATTATTTTAAAAAATATTTGCAAATATGTAGAACTATTATATATTAATATTATATTTATCACTCAACCAAATTTCTTATAACGTGAAAACCTCACTTTCCATTAAAAAAAAAGAACTCACCTTTGATAAAACCCTTCAACTTCATTTTGTTGTTTAATAATAGAAGTTTGATTGAAGTTTTGTGAGATTGCCTAATAAGATGAAGTTCATATATATTGAAGCTACTTGAATAGCAAAGAGTTCCCAATCATACGGAAAGAGATAAGATAAATACTATTTTAAATGCAAAACTATACTTATCGAGGCATTCCCACAACATATAACCCAACTATGTTTTGAGGTTAGTTCAATGCATTTGCATCTAGTTTCTGATTTTCCGTTATTTATATTTTGAGGTTAGTTCAATGCAGTTGGATCCAATTTCAAATTCCCGTTATTTATTTTTTGAGATCAGTTCAATACAGTTGCATCCAGTTTATGATTTCTTGTTAATTATTCTTTTTGATTAGTTCAATACATTTGCATCTAATTTCCAATTTCCAATTTCCTATTAATTATTCTTTGAGGTCAGTTCAATGCATTTGCATCTAGTTTTTGATTTCCCGTTAATTATTATGTGAGATTAGTTTAATGCATTTGCTTCTAGTTTCCGATTTCTCGTTTATTATTTGATAAAGGTGTATTTGCATCTAGTTTCCGATTATTTGACGTTAGTTTCATTCAGTATTATATATTTTTTTAAATATTTGTCATTATTGCTTTGCTGTTTTTTTTTTTTCATTTTCTATTATATATCTTGTGATGTTATTTTGTGTATAATTATTTTTAACTATGTTTTGAGGCCGTGTTAAGGATATATTTGAAATAAGTCAGTGCTTTATCATATACACTAAAATTGTATGATTTATAATAGGGAATTAGTTTCTACAAATCACCTATTTTTTAGCAATTTTTTTTATTTGATCAAATATATAAGAATTGGAACACGAAAAGTGTCTGATTCGTAATAGTAAATTACCTTTTACAAATCACATATTTTTTAGTAATTTTTTTTATTTGATCAAATATATAAGAATTGGAAATACACTAAAACTCTCTGAATATAAGAATTAGAAATACACTCAAACTCTCCAAAGAGGTTCCATGTACGTGAGATTGTAGGCTATTAGAAAAGACTATTTTTCATATTAGAGTGCCACATAAGAGAGAAAAAAAACTAACTCTCATATTAGAGTGCCACATAGGAGAGAAAAAAAAAACTAACTCTCATATTAGAGTGCCACATAGGAGAGAGAAAATCCCCCATTAGAGGTCTCTGCTTTAGTATATATATAGTAGATAAGGTCGGTCGATGTAACATTATTTCTTTATTTACATTATTCTATTCCTTTTTGTTTTCCAAGTTTTTGTTTAGTTATTAATATCCTTTTTGCTTGGCAAGTTAAAATCAGAATAAAAAAAATAATAATAATAAAAATTACTCACCAGCAAGCAAAACCATGTCTCTAATATACCCCAAAAAATGGGAAAAAGAAAAGAAAGGGACATTCTTCAATTGTATGTCTCTCGAGTGACTGCAAATGCATTTGAGTTACAATATATATTGGGACACAACTTTTAAAAAAGTTAAATAAACAACTATAATTCCACTTATGCTATCACGGTTCTGTTTTTAGGGTCTCCCGAAGAAGCTTTTCTTGCAACAATTAACAACTTGGCTTAAGTAGAATATATGAAATGGCATAAATGCAGAGTTTAACTACTACACAGAGGAAAAAGACTTCAGTCCTCAGCACTTAGGACTGAAGTGTGTCCAAAGTGGCTGATGACCACACATTTGGTTTCCACATCAGCAATTTCACAAAAAAAGTTTTCAACAAATTAAAAAATCAAAAAAAAAAAAAAAAACAAATGTGTGGTCCTCAGCCGCTTTGGACACACTTCAGTCCTAAGTGCTAAGGACCGAAGTCTTTTTCCATCTTACAAAAACTTCCACCAATTTTTTTTTTCTAAAATTCTTCATTAAATTTGATTACTTTGAAGGGCAATCAAACACACACCTAAAGGAAAGTAAACAACTTAAGAAACTTACCCCAAGAGAAGAAGCATCTTTGTTTTTCTTTTTCTTGAGAGAATTACGAATATCCTTGGTGATTGAATCCACTTCATCCGCAGAGTAAGCTAAGAATGCAAACAATGTGACAAGTCAAAAATAAAAAAAAAATTAATAAATAAGAAGAAAACAAATTTAAGTAACGAAAATCATATATTTTCCAAGACCTAATAGTGAATTACATATCGGCCCTCAGTGGAACAATTGAGTAAAACTACATTCAGATAAGTGAAAGGATATACCGTAGGTCCAGTAGCGGCACGTTCCAGAGAGTCCAACAAGAGTAGCGTAAGCTCCGTATTTGAGATAATTCTAAGAATTCATTTTGGTGGTCCCATCTGAAAGTGGTGGTGGTGGTTGTGGTTGTTGGTCTTTGGGAACACTCGTTGTTGATTGAGTGCACAAGTATCGATTATTATTATTTGAAAAAGAAAATGAGATGGGTTTTTTGTGTTTGCAGAGGTACAACACCAGACGACAAGACATTTTTCTGTTTCGAAATGGGAGAGAAGGGTTTTAACTTTTAATGGTTTAAGGCCTCTTCCTCTTTTCTATTCTATTTTAGTTTTATATAAGGTCGGTCAATGTAACATTATTTCTTTATTTACATTAATATATTCTTTTTTGTTTTCCAAGTTTTGTTTCATTATTAATATCCTTTTTTCTTGGCAAGTTAAAATCAGAATAATAAAAAAAAAAATTACTCGCCAGCAAGCAAAACTATGTCTCTAATATACCCCAAAAAATGGGAAAAAGAAAAGAAAGAGACATTCTTCAATTGTATGTCTCTCGTTCATAGTGAGATAGCAATGGGAAGGACGCAGTGATTGCAAATGCATTTGAGTTACAATATATATTGGGACACAACTTATAAAAAAGTTAAATAAACAACTATAATTCCACTTATGCTATCACGGTTCTGTTTTTAGGGTCTCTCTCAAGAAGCTTTTCCTGCAACAATTAACAACTTGGCTTAAGTCAGGATAAAAGCAATTTTTTTCTTCATTTTGTCTCTCCATTAGATCATATGCTACAAAGCATTTGGAAATGATGTCGCGAGTGGACAAATTTATGTAAGAAAAAGTTAAGTTAATACAGGTGGGGGTCCACCTAACCCCATCTTAATTCCAAAAAAAAATGTGATATTGTGAGAAATGGCAATGGGGACCAAATATTGTGAGAAAGGTTGTGATATAACTTTAGTTGCAAAAGTGATCTAGTCCTCCTTTATTTTACCGCTTTTAGTTTAAAAACAGCTAGGAGAAGAAGTCTTATCTTCTCAAACCTCTTATTTCTTGCCTTTTTGGGTAAAATCCTCAATTGCTTAGCAGTGTGAGTTCTGGAAAGGATTGAAGTTCAAGATGGCTTCAACGAGTAATCCCCCCTCCTCAGTCAACAACTTCAAACATAAATGGGAATATTCGAAACAATTCATGGAGTGTGCTGTTTGGAAGAAATGGCTCCCATGAGACAACAATTGTGTTTAAAGAATTCACTCCTGTAATGGTGGATGGAGTAGCTCAGTTTCCTACTGAGTTATTAGAACAAGGTATAAAAGAATGGGGGATGAATATCTTGTTGGATATTTCCTTGATAAAAGACTCTCCTTTCTATTAGTGAAGGACCACCTACAGAAGAAATGGAAGCTAAAGGGCTCCTTTGATATCACAACTGACAAAGAACTGTTTTACATGAGTTTTACAAGCTAGAAGATCGACAAATGGTACTAGATGAAGGTCCTATCTTCATTGCGGGGAGAGTATTTGTTGTTAAGCCTTGGACTGTGGAGGTGGATAGCTACAAAAACAAGGTAGCTTCGGTACCTTTATGGATGAAACTTATGGATGTACCAAAAAAGATGTGGACATTTGAAGGTCTGTCTTATCTTGCAAGCTTGGTGGGTGGCAGCCCAATGTTTATGGATGATGCCACTGCAAAATGGAAAAGGTTGTCCTTTGCTTGATTTTGCATTGAGTTTCCAGTAAATTATGAATACAAAGAAGTTATCAATGTGGAAGCAGGAAACCGTGAGGTTGTCATACCACTAGAGTATCCATGGAAACCATTGTCATGCACAAAATGTAACAAATTTGGGCATGAAGCAGATAAGTGCACTGGAAGACCCACTAGAGTTTGGGTGCTAAGGCGACCAACACAAGGAAGAAGGGAAGAACTATTGAGAGAAGCAAATGAAGAAATGAAATACACCGAGACAACCAGAAGTTGCCCTCACGCCTCCTCAGGTAGTAGATGGTGAAGAAACCCTAGCAATGGCTATAGCAAATCCAGAGCAATCATTGGTAGTGAGGGAAATGGCTACTATAGGCAATGAGGTAACAGATACACCAAGTGGGCATTGCACGCAGATAGTGACATGGCAGCAAGCCCAAGCATGAAACAGAGAAGGCCTTTTACAAAGTATGTAACATTACTTTTATTTCTCTTGGATGAGTAGAATGTATGTTTGATATCAACAATGACGAGGAAAGCTCAGTGGAAGTGTTACAAACCCCTCTCCAACAGATTAGACAAGTGAATCCTGAAGCAGGTTAGTTTTGTGTTGAAAGGAATATTTTTGAAGAACTTGCTCGCCTAAAAGATAATGATTTGTCGGATGCTGAACCAGAACTCTTTGGAGATTCAAACTCTTCTCCCAGGCCTTTGCAAGTTACCAAAGAGAGATCATCTGCTCAAACTAAAGCCCAGGAAGAAGAAAAACACAGAGCATCAAGTAAATACTGGGAAAAGGGGAAAAGGTAGACCAAAAGGGAGTGGTAAGAGGAAGAACCTGTAATCTATCTCATCAATGATGAAAATATGCAGCTGGAATGTAAGGGGTTTGAATGATGGTTCAAAAGCAAAATAGATGTGCAAGTTTCTTTTAGATAACAAGATTAGTTGTATAGGGTTTTTGGAAACCAAAGTGAAGATGGAGAAGTACTTAAAAATTATTGATATAGCTTGCCCAAACTGGGAGATAGTCCACAACTACTCTAGTGACAAATGAGGTAGAATTTGGCTTACTTGGGATGGTAGTTTCTTGGCTGTGCAAAAGGAAGTGGAAGGCTCCCAATTTATTCACTGTAAGGTTACATTACTACAAAATGGAATTTCCTTTTGTTAACTACAGTCTATGGAAGTAATAATAGTCATGATAGACTAATCTTGTGGGAAGAGTTAAATGCTATAAGTGCAGGAGTTCAAGGCCCATGGAGTGTCATAGGTGACTTCAATAATGTGTTATTTTCACATGAGAGAATTGGTGATAGGGCTGTTCATCCTAGAGACACAACCATTCTCTACATGCCTACATGTAGCTGGACTGTATGACCACTCAACAACGGGATGCTTTTATACTTGGAATAGTGGAGATGATAATATAAGGAAATGGTAAAAAATAGACAGGTGTCTTGTAAATGCAACATGGCCTTCTATTAGTTTGGGAAAAAAGGTGGAGTTTTTAACTCAAGGCCCATCAGATCACTGCCCAATGGTGATATCCTTTCTCAATACAATCAGAAGCCACCCCCATTTAGATTCTACAACTTCTGGATGCTCCATCAAGACTTTGAGAGTTCTCTTAAAGTGTGTTGGGAAATAACAGACCATGGTAATCCATCTTTCATGTTAACAAGTAAACTTAAGAGCTTGAAGGCAGTTTTGAAAGGCTGGGCAAAGAATGGGTGTAGTGACACTCATAGACTGGTGGAAGAGACAAGAAGTGTGCTGAAGACAGTTCAAGAAAATCTTCATAAGAATCCTCTTGATTGTTCTCTTAGTGCTCATGAATGTGAAATAAGAGAAAAGCTATGCTTTCTTATCAAAATTGAGGAAGCAGATATTTTTCACAAAACTGACATTGATTGGTATGTTTTGGTGACAAATGTAGTGGATATTTCTTTAATGCTTTAAAGGAAAGGATGACCAAGAAACATGTCTGGGATATTATTGATGCACAAGGTGTAAGAATAGAAGGCAAATAACAAGTAGCTGAGGCCTTTGTGGAATATTATTCGGAGCTACTAGGGGTTACATCATCTGCTTTATGTGATGCTAGATTTCTTATTAGTCTGAGTATGGAGGAGATTTCTCATGACACGAGTCAGTTCTTGGCTTCACCAATTTATGATATTGAGATAAAAAAAAGCCTTGTTTACAATGGAGGACAATAAAGCACCAGGGCCAGATGGGTTTAATGCTCACTTCTTCAAGAAAAGCTGGTCTACCAATATTGAAGATTTCACAAGGGTTATCAAACACATTTTTCTCCATAAAAGGATGACATGAGGTATAAACTCCACTTTCCTCTGTCTTATTCCTAAATTGGGAAATGCCTCGACTGTTGCATCCTTTAGACTTATTGCATGCTGTAATATTATATACAAATGTGTGTCCAAAGTTCTAACAAATAGAATGAAGACTTGTATCTCATCTTTGGTTTCTTGCTCCCAATCTGTGTTTATTCTGGGAAGATATATCCAAGATAACCTTCTTTTAGCTCATGAGTTGTTAAGGGGTTATGCAAGAAAGAAAGGCCAGAAGAGGTGCCCTATCAAGCTGGATATAAAGAAAACCTATGATTCTGTGTCATGGCAAGCACTTGAAGCCATTCAACAAAAGTTCTAATTTCCCCTTGTGTTCATTGAATGGTTGCTTATGTGCTATACATCTCCTTGGTACTTTGTAATGGTGAATGGGACGTCTGAAGGGTACTTTGAAGGTAAAAAAGGGCTTCGACAGGGGGACCCAGTTTCACCATACCTCTTTGTGCTAGTCATGGAGGTCTTAAGTGCGTCATTAAACCAAGGGCTCCAGTTGAAAAGAATAAAAGCTCATTCAAAGTGTAAGAAGCTAGCCATTTCTCATCTCTGCTTTGCTAATGATGTCCTTCTCTTATGTAAAGGAAACATGGATTCTATCCTGGCTATCAAAGATATTCTGCATACATTCTCTTAAGCAACAAGATTACAACTGAGTAATGAAAAGACTATTATTCTCATTGGAAGTATGTCTGAAGAAGAAGAACTAGAGCTAGCTACTGCAATGAACATCTCTCTTGTAATTCCACCTGTTACCTACCTAGGTCTACCTCTCACTGCTACAAGACTAGGTATACGAGAATGCTTGCCACTTATTGAAAAGATCACAGCTAGGATTTCTAATTGGAAGAACAAAGATCTTAACAGAGCAGGTAGAGTTCAGTTAGTAAAGTCTGTCCTTTCATCCTTCCTATCTTATTAGGCTCAAACTTTTGTCCTTCCAAAGACAGTGCTTGATAAAGTGGCCAAGTTGTGTAATAGATTTATTTGGGCTGGTTCTAATATGGCTAGAAAGATGCATCATTCTAGTCATGAAAAGCTCAGATTAGATAAAGATCAAGGTGGTCTTGGTCTATTGGATCCAAGGGTTTGGAATAAAGCTGCATATTGTGGATTGGTCTTCAAACTTGCTCAGAAAAATGAGTGCTTGTGGGTTAAATGGTCATGGGACAATCATATAAAACATGAGCACTTTTGGGCTATGATGACTCCTTGAGACTGCTCTTGGGTTTAGAGAGGGGTTTTGAAGCATCGAGAAATTTCTTGGAAGTTTGTTAGGTACTGTATAGCGAATGGAAAGGCGACTAGTTTCTGGCATGACCCATGGTGCTCGGGCCCTCTTATCAAGAATGCACATGTGAGAAACCTCCTTGAACATGTTATACCAGAAGATGCAAAGGTGGCTGAAGTGATAACTGATGGTCGTTGGGCGAGAACTATAGCTGATCTTCCAGAGTGTGAAGTTAAGAAATGGATAATGGAAACTGATATAAATTCCCACATCAATGAAGATCAAATCACATGAACTCCAACCAGTACAGGAGCTTTCACAATTTCTTTAGCATATGCAGCTCTAAAAAATATACGCGAAGCAAGGTAAAATGGTATAAAATTGTGTGGGGGAAGCTATCAGTACCTAAACATTCTTTTACTATTTGGCAACTTTTCTCGGGTGCTCTACCTACACGGAATCGGTTGATGACAAATAAGGTGATTGGAACTTCAAAATGTTGCCTGTGTGACAGTCATAAAGAAAGCTATGCCCATCTTTTCTTTGATTGTGCATATTCGCAACTGGTATGAAGAAACTTCAAGCAAGCTATGAGGCTTCCTAAAATTGTTAAACCCTACCACAATGAATGGTATTATCTCATGCGCATCTGCCGAACCTCTACAATGGCAAATGAGATTATACGGGCTATGATTTGTGCAGCAGTTCAAGCAATTTGGACAGGGAGAAACTGGAGACTGAAGAAACAGAGATTTAGACAAGCTGATGTTGTTAGCTTGAAGTTTCTAAATAGCATGAAAATTTATTTGGGTAAATCGATGGAATCAATAAAATAAGATGAGGCAACAAAAAGGATATTGAGTAAGATGGGTATTGGGGTCACTTATATGAGAGAAAAGGAAAAATGGGTTCAATGGAACAAGGCAGAGGGTGCAATACCAACTCTGAACATAGATGGGTCGGTGCAGGCTGGAAGAGCTAGTTATGGGGGTGTGCTGAGAGATTGCAATGGTGATGTGCTATTGGCTTTTGGTGGTAGTTCGACTAGAGCATCTGTACTATTTTAGGAGCTACTTGGAGTGCTAAAAGGATTAAAAGGTATGGCAGGCATGAATATCCAACAGCTACAACTGCAATCAAATTCTATGAGAGTCATCTAGATTATGAGTGTTAAAGAAGAGCCACCTTGGTATTGTAGGAATTTGGTTGCTCATATTCAGAAAGTGATTTCTAAGTTTGAAGAAGTAAAATTCAAGCATGTCTTTAGGGAATGTAACCAAGTAGCAGACTACCTATCAAAAGTAAGTAGAGATTGTTGTAATGAAACTATGTACTATATCCCACCTATGGATAAAAAACTTGATGAACTGATCAAGGGGGATAAAGAAGAAAAATGTATATGAGATTTTGCCATTAATAAAAGATTGGGGCACCCTTAACCCCTAGTTATTTAAAAAAAAATATCAAAAAAATATAATAAAAAAAAAATAATGGGTATAATTTGTGGACTTGAATACTTCTCACGGTCAAAAGCCATGATACATAATGTCCATGCAAGGACTTTTTTTTTTTTTTTTTGTAATTAACGTTAGTATATTATATATCATGAGTTGTAGCTGTACAAGTGGGGGTGGTGCCAGCATCTATATCTAAGCTAACCACGAGCCACAGGGGAGGTACTCCTTCCCATTGGAAAAAGTCCTTTAGCAGCAATGATTTATGCGAGAGTAAATCAGCAGGGCCGTTTATATTACGTCTACAAAATGATATATCAAAATGTACAAAATTAGAGCTAAGTGTTTTGATATCCTGGATGATCTATTTTGATTGCCAAAAAAGGTTCGATGAGAGACCAACCCAATTCCTAGCTATAGCTTGAGCGTCTATTTCAATCTCAAGATGTGTAATCTCACAAGTTATGGCCAATTGAGTGGCCAAGAGAAGTCCTCGACACTCGGCCTCTTCTGCTGATGTTGCATGTCCGGTTCTAATTCCTACTGCTAAGAATTGGCATTGTGAGTTCCTTAGTACAAATCCAAATCCTAACATACTAGATGCATATGAAAAAGTTGCGCCAACATTTAGTTTTTGGGTTAGATGTTTTGGTAGCTGCCAGTGAGTGTTAGTTGGTGATGATAGTAGGATTTGTTGATTATTGGTGTGATTAGAGAAAGATGAAGATGGGACATGGGGATGCTTTCTGTTGGTAGGGGCACCAGTGGTTGACTCATTAGTTTGGGATTTGCCTTTATCTTTTGCATGGGCCAACTTTGTTATGTGATTTGCTTGTAATTAGTTTGGAAACAAATTTTTAAAACTGACATTACATCTATTTTTTCAGATAGACCAAGTGATGGTGATAGAAAAGGTGCTCCAGGAACATAAATCGAAGTTCCAGAGCTTGGGTGGGGAGAACCAGATGTCCATCCAATCTTGGGTGGACAGGTGTTCTTCTGCGTGTAGCAGGAAAGCCCATTAAGAGGCAAACCAACATGCCCTAGTGAAAGGACAAGTTAGGAGCATGTGATGAAGAGTCTCATTAGGGTGATCGCACATAGGGCATTTGTGGGTGGGAATAGTGATGTGAGCACCTATTTTGTCCCTAGTAGGGGAAATGTTCTGTTATCATTTCCATGCAAAGTTGATGGCTCGTGGGGAAGCTGGAACCTGCCATCTCTTAAGGTGGTTCTTATTTTGTTGTGTCGTCAGAGGATTGTGGGTAGTGAGATTTTTGTAAAGAGATTGAGTCGTGAAAATGCCTTTTTTTGTGAGATTCCATTTTAGTTGGTCGGTATCATCTTCCCTTCGATAACAACACTGTAAATCAAATCAACACCATTTATCTAAACACAGTTGTAAGTTTTGCTTAGATGGAGCTTGACTCAATAGTAGAAGGAGTTTCAATTTAATCTGTAGTTGTATAACATATGGTAGTATGACATATTATAATTATAGATGGATCCAACGGTTGGATATTTGTCGAGGAACGCATAAGCGTGACTGATCGTAGTTTTTCTACACCAGAAAAACTCCTGTGCGCAGTCATTTTCGTCTAATTATATGGAGGTTGATCCTTTGTCGGATGGATGTCAAATTTGATTAGTATATTTATCACACACAATAGTTTTACATTTGAAAATTTCAGAGACATCCAACGGTGGGTTATTTGTCGAGGTAGCATAGAAAACGAGCCTATTAATTTTGGGTAATTCGTGAATGGAAATGGTTAGGTGTTTAAATTGGTTATTGGCATGATGGCAGTGTATGTTATGTTGTGTTTATAGTTTTAGTATATTCTTATTATTATGGAAAGATTGGTGTGGAATGAAAGGAGGTAATTGTTTTCTCATTATCATAAATGTTCAAATGTATAGAGAATTGATTATGGCTAGTTATTGGATTTTATTGTTGTATCTCGGTGATTAAAGTATTTGGAATAAACGGTATATGGAACTTGATTGTGCTATTTAAGAGTGTTGCTCCTCGATTGGGAGTGTATTTTAATTCATGGGGCATTTAATTAATACATTACTCATAATTGAGAATTTTGATATATATGGTTAATATAGTTGATATTGAGGCGAGTTGAATGACTATTGTGTTCGGAATCTTTATTAATGATTATACTGTGTGAGAAGATGTTTATTTTATGACAAAATTATTATAATAAATGATAACTATTGGGTGTTAAAAAGTGTTGTGAAAATTTAATGTATCACCCACATCTTTAGATTTGTCCACACCTCTTTGATAAAAAAGAAAGAAAGAAATGAAATATTTTATGACTAATGATGTCATGTGAAAATCCGCCTTAGAGAGGAACTAATATATTCGCCTTGCGGGTTGGCTGTATTCCTCGAAGTGTACGAGAATGTAAGTCTGGATTCTTTGAATGTACGGGAATGACCTGTTATTTTTGTTATGCCTAAAAGAGGCTTTGTTTGCACATTGAAAGCCCAAAGATTAATGTGACTCACAGGTACAGTTACGAGTTTAAAAGATGGAATATGTTCCTGGAGGCGATATCTCTGCTTGGGACATATGTCTTGTAGTGGTACTCGGTGTGAGAGAGGCACACGGGTATGTGTGATTTGGCAAATGTGTGAAGTGCAAATCGTGGAGTAGGAACTAAAGGTTGGGCAGTGTGTAACGCCCGTATTTTTAAAATACGTTTTTATCTATTTAATTAATTAATTTAATTATTTATTTTCAAAATTCGGGATACGTGGGCCTGGTTTTTGGGCCCGAGTCGGTGTTGGGCTTGGGTTTCGAACCCAAGTATATAAACACATTTTTCTAAAGAATAGGGTTTTTAAAGATAATAAAATATTAAAAATGGAGGCAGAGCTAGAAGCTTGATTGCTGGAGGGTGGAGTGCGACGACTCTAACTAGGAGGATTCGTAGGAGTTGTGAATACAGGTGAGTAGCCATTTTGCTATTTCACCCGATTTGTAGTTTACATATATCGACGTATACTATTTCTGTTTTTTTATACTGCTCATTTTTCCTATTGTATTGGACTTTGTGCCATTTGTAGTTATTAAACTTTGTTAAATTCGGATTGGTATTAAACTGTCGAAACTTTGTTGATTTGGGTAAACTGTTCGAACTCTGGAGGTTTTAATGGCGGCGCTGAGAACTCGCCAGTAAACCTTTATGGGTGGACTGTTAGTGTTGGAATAACGAACTTAGTTGGTTGTTGGGGGTTGGAGTACGGTGATGGGGCAGTTGGGAGCCTTGAATAGGTGTCAATGGTGCCGAACGCATTACTGTCATACTGTGGTTAGAACTTTTGAAATTTTGTTTGTTTGGTTTTGTTGGTTTGAGGAATCGTTGGTGGTGGTTGTTTGATTGAGTGTTTAGGAGTGGTGGTCGATGCTGCCAAAGCTTGGTTGGAGGCGTTAATGGCGGTGGACAAACCGGTGGTTGGGCTGTTTTTGGTTTAAATTGGTTGTTGTATTTTGTGGTGATGTGTTGTGAGGTTGGTTAGTGGTGTTTGAGTGTGTGTGAGGGCTGAAAATGCTGTCGATTGGAGCTTGAAACAAGCTTTAATGGAGGTCGAATTTTAGATCTAGGTTGATGTATAAATGGGGATTGAATGATTGGAGTTTTTGTTTTCATTAAAGTTGGTTGGGTTTGGATGGGGAGTCTGACCGACTTAATGGAATGGGAGTGGGTGGCCGGTGCGCTTTGGTGGCTGGTGGAGGAGAAAATTTGGGGAAGAAGATGCACTGTAGCTGTGGTTGGGCCTTGGGCCGAATCCACTTGCTATATGGGCCGACCTTGTTTTGTTTGCTTGGGCCGAGTTCAGTTTTTGGGGCCTTGGTAATTAGTTGGGCCCGATTATGTTCTAAAGTGTTGGGCCAGTTCATTTCTATTTTGTTTGGGCCCTTTTCCTATTAGTTGTTAACTTGTTATGGGCCAGTTCTAATTTTTGTAATTGTGGGCCGGTTTTCTCTTATTTTGTGGACCTGTTTAATTTAAAGTTTTCGGGCCGAACTCAGTTGTGTTTTGGGCCAGTTCAGTATAAGTTTTTGGGCCCGTTTCTAATATTGCTTGGGGCCAGTCCATAGGACTTAAAATAGATCTAATTGGGTCTTTAAATGTTTGGACTTTCGGGTTATAAGGTTTGGGCTTGGCCAGTTGGGTCCGAACCATGACTTTGGTCATGAGCCCATGAGCCATGCACCTTTGACCTTAGCCATGAACCAGGGCTATGACCCTGAACCTGTTGAACGTGGAAACGATAGTTTGACCTTGACCATGACGTGTTGACTTTGACTTTGACTGTGGAATGTTGACTTTTCCCGTTTTTCACATATTTAAGAATATGGACAAATATAATAATAAAATATTGTCGAACATCATATAACGTTGTTTGTCATTATCGAATTAAGATTTGACGTGAGTAGTGTGTAAAACTTATATATATTGGGCTTTGATTGTGGACTGTGGACTGTTTAATTCTGCTGCATTATATGTTGTAAATTGTATGGACAAATCAAATGCTAAAATGCTGTGGAAGCTTGTATAAATTTGGTGGTCATTATCTAATTAAGATTTGACGTTGATATTGTGACATTATATAATATGTTTGGATATATATATAATGCAATATGTTTGGGAGAAATAAATGTATAAACACTCCATTATTATATATGTGAGATGCTACTATGAGGTAGTATATGATTGGTGAATATTTGCCTACGGGATTGTGACTTAGTGCAATAATATATTGGCACGTGAAAGAATGAAAATGGTTATGAGATATATTCGAGACATTTCTAAATATTGTGGCTTAGTGCAATAATGTATTTGACATGCACGTGATATAGTGAAACGTTTATGAGTCATAAATGTATGACACCTGAATAAATTACATAACGAAAATCCTAGAACCTGACTACCACAACTCATGTGATTGGCCCTTCCGGGCGTTCCGGGCTTCGTTAATCCGAATGGCCTTCGGCGTAAGTAATGTGATTGGCCCTCCCGGCATTTCAAAGAATGTGATTGGCGTTTGAATGGGCCCTCCTCAGCGAGCCGAATAGTGGCTTGATTATTCCGTTCGCAAAATAGAACGATGATGCGATGATATTTTTATGCCGAATAGTGGCGATTTACATAGATTTGGCCTCCGCGGTGAGGATTTACCCGTCGCGCATCCCGCTCAGGGTAGTTACGCACGGAGTGGCTCATTATGTAAGGGGAGGCATGTGGATGTACATGTTCGGCGTTGGGTAGCGATTGTGGTAGCCAGGGAAACTAGGTAAGACATAGATACGACGTGATTTTAGGGACACACAAAGAAAGTCTAAATTAATATAATTATGGTAATATGTTGGTAAATGATATATCTTTAGATAGATGATTGTATATGATTTGGCTGGTTAGTATTTTAGTTAGAACCTAAGGCGCCTCGTGGAGGAACTAAATGCCTTTTTATTATGCGTATGGTATGTTGTATTAGTTGTTGGAAGTTAAGGCGCCTCAGTGGAGGAACTACCTGCCTAGATTGTTGTACTTAAGTATGTTATATTAGTCGTTGAAAGTTAAGGCGCCTCGGTGGAGGAACTAACTGTCGTATGGATTATGTATATATATTTGTATAAGTATATGTTGTTTTTAGAGCTACTCACACCAGCATTTTTATAATGCTGACCCGATTTGCATGTTTGCTTATCGGGTGTGTTCATTCAATGAACATAGTTGATAAGTTTTGACAGGTTTAGTGTTGAAGAAGAGTGGTTGCTGCTTGTGGTTTGCGTTAGCGTTGCATCTCAGGATTTGTTTTGTTTTCCCTTGAGGTGATATAGAATTTCAGTCTAGACAATGTTTTTGTATTTCATTTGTAAATTTTATTAAAGAGTTATTGAAAGGAGAGTTGTAACCTAATCTTATTTGTGAATCTTTGTCATGAAGAAGACTTTTGTTTAAGTTAAAAATTTTATTGGTTTTTATTATCCGCATATTTAAACTGTTTATGGGTTTTTGGGAGTTGAGAGTGCGTCACACCTCGGAGATCGAAGAGTCGGGAACAAATAATGTTTTTCCGAATTCTGTCAAAATTCGGGGTGTGACACAGTGTCTATTAATAAATGAGCCAATGAGATAATTAATAAGAAAAGTAAAATATGAGATTGGATATGAATATTTATGTATTATGATGTACATGATTTCTTACTAGTAATGTATACGTGGATTGTGTGAGTTGATACTCCCGAGGGATGAATGTACTCCCTGGTTGTGATATTTCTTTGTTCTCATAAGTAGACGAGTGGTTTTTAAGTAAAATATTGGCCTTATGTATGAGCGAGTTGTTGGATATGATTGGTTGTTGATAACCCGTAAAAACACGACTAGATTACTCTAACCTTATTCTTACCGTATCAATTATTTATTTCCTACTCTCAAGTGTATATTCATACAATATATAGAGTACAGAAATAGGATGAGTGAAGAAAAGAAAAGAGAAAAACCTGTGTAAACAAAAATTAGTTAGTTGTTTTATAAAAGAAAAAGAAAAGAAGTTTCCATCCAAAGAAAAGAAAAGAAAAGAAAAAGAAAAATAGAAATAAAATAAAAACTCCAAAAATAGTTTAAAAAGAGTCAAAAAGCCAAAATAAAAATACTAAGGATGGAAACAAAGTGAAGAAGTAAAAGAACAAGGTTTTCTCTAGTTACATAATATGAAGACCCTATTTTCTTAGACTTGTCTTTTTGAATATCCATTTTCTTCATTATTTAACCAATACCTACGCCCCGTATCACCTAATAAAGACATTTAGCTTAATTAGGAATAGGTTGGTGTGATAGTAAGTGGTAGATGTGTTTGATTGACCTCGGCTTCCTTGGATTGTCATTGAGATTGTGAGGAAACGTGTGCCCACTGCACACTGGAGTTAGCAAACTTGAGTGGAAAAATCATAGTGTTATGTGTTTTGACACATTTCTTGTGAGAACCTACTTAGGCACGCTACCCAAAAGTTTCAAAAACAGACCTGCCATTGCATTTCATATCATAGTTCATTATATAGTTGTTTATCTTAAGATGATTTGATTATTATGCATGTATTAGTTAAGTTTTAGAATGATCATTCTTGTTTAAATACTAGTGAGATGTATAGATCATTGAGACATAAATAAGGAAACAATAGTTTTATTTCTTTGTCGTTGTAGTATAGATGAAGTTAGTGAGTACCTTCACTGGAAAACTCTCACGAGGCTATAACTTGTCCACTAGGGAATTCCTAGTGGTTTAAGGCCTTGTTGCATATGATCAATGCAATTGCACTCGGCGAAACGAGATTAGTTATAACTCTATTTTTGGTCACTTATTCTAATTTCTCATATTTGCTTGAGGACAAGCAAAATGCTGTTTAGGGGTGGTTTGATAAGAGCCCAAAATTGTAGTTTTAACCCCTTTAACAATATTGTTTTAGACCAATTATGTGATTAATAAGTAAGAGTTAGTACTGTTATCGTCCTTTTATGTATTTAAGGCATTGGAGTCGAATATGTGCAGAAATGAGTCCCTTTTGCAAGATAAAGGAGCAAGGGTTGGTTGCTAAAAAGTTCTATGATAAAAGGCCAAGATTCAAGGAGAAAATGCCTTTTTAAAGCCCAGTCAAAGTCAACGCGGGCAGAAAAAGCTCATAAAATCAGCAAAATTTCAAAAGGTCGTATCTTTGGACTCAGACCTCAGAATTGGGCCTACCTTATGTCAAAACGACCGGATCGGAAAGAACTTTCCAATGGCCCAAGACTTAACCCAATCAGAGGAGCAAAAGTGGGCAAAAATTCTATGAAAGTCTAATCCAACTGAAAAGGCCTCTGTGGACTGAAAAAATTGGGTTTTAGGCTCGATTTTCCGGCCCAAAACATGACTCCTCTGCCCATGCACGAAAAAGTGGATTTGGTCTCCTCCATTTGTATGGAGAAGACTTAACTCTTAAGATTACCTAGATCTAGATTAGAAAATTAGGTTAGACTCCATTAATTAGTTCCAATAACTTGTTTTAGATTTAGTTTTTACATTCAATTAATTAGTTTTAGAACAATGTAGATTATTATTTAGAATCAAATTTAGTTTTATAATAAAGAATTAGTTTTTCATTTCAATTTAGTTTTTGATTCAATTCTTATTTTAGATTTAGTTGTCTTAAATTTATAATTAGTTTGTTTTAATTTGATAAGTAGTTATTCATAATTTTAGTTCTAAATTAGTTTAAATTTTAGTTTTAATTCATTTTTGAATTATTATTGTTATTGTTCAAATAGATTAATAGAGTTTAATACTTATTCAATAATGACTTGTTTTATTTGTTTAATCAAGTTTAGTTTAATTTAATTATGTCTTCCTATTATTGTTTATTATTAATTAATCCAATGATATTAGGCTAATCCCCCCATTAGAGGGAGTGATTATGAAACCTAATGAGGAATAGATTTCTTGGTAGAATTATTTAATTGTGTATGTATTTCAACGAGCTTAGTTTGTTGTATGACTTCCAAAATAAGCATATGATAAATTAAACTAGGGATTGTTGTAATTAAGTCGAGAGATTTGGTTGTAATAATCCTACATGCTAGTAATAATGACTATAGAGATATAGGTTATTGCTAGGGATGATAAATGTTAACACTTTAGGTTGAATCGTTGCGTGAAAACCTAAATACGATATATTTTTAATGAATAATTCAATTATTGCATGAAACTAGTTATTAGGTGGATTGATCACTCTTCTCTATAACTTTCTATTCCATCGAAACCCTATTTTTATTAGTTTAGTTAATTTAGATTTATTTGAATCCATCGTATAATCGTAGAATAGAAATTTCACATCACACATTACTCTCACCATTGTTCCTTATGTTTGATTAGTTGAATTCGTTTAAGTTTAAAGAATTAAGAGTGGAACGATTCTGTCATACTTATCCAGATAGGTAGGCTGATTTTATTTTTTATTTTGTTTTATTAGGTAAAACATTTGTGGTTTGTGAACAGGCTAATAAAAAGGCTCAGTGGGGCGACTAGCGGATAATAAATTTTATATAGGTGTGAATTTCTGGCTATATCAATCCAAAGAGGGCCTAAATTCTTGCTTAGGATATGGTGTGGTGTTCAAGCAAGTGGATGTGTGATTTCTCTACTCGGAATTTACTTCTCCCTTGTGTCATCACTAAGATATTTCACTCTTATGAGGCTTTTAGGCTAGATGCTCACAAGATATGTATTAAGTACTCTAACCTAGGTCTCAGAAAAATACTACCAAGTACAATCAAAGATGCTCATGCAAGATGTTCATGAAAAGACGTAATAACTATTACCTATATATTAATCTATGTTTCAAAAATTAAATCCTAATTCAAGTACTACGTGATATTTCTAGACTAATATCATCATAGAGAAGGGAACAATACTATTATCACTAAGTGCCTAGTATAAACAATATTTATGATTTTAATTTTTTATATAAAGAAAAGTGCATAATTTACATTCTAAAAGTGCCTAATTTTTGCAAATGTTTCTATCCCAACCCCAAATAATCGAATGCTTTGTCCTCAAAGTGTAAAGAGATAAAGAAAGAATTTACCATAGAAATGTGGCAAAAGTTGGCAGTACCTGTAACAGAAATATTGTAAAAATGATATGATAACATGAATCACAATTAAATTGTTATGTACGAACTAACACAAACTCTATTGGAGTAAACATGACAAACAAAGGGTGACAAAAAGATTTGAAATGAAATACCAACATACGCCACCCCCAAACAAAATTGGAAAACTTTTTTTTAAGTTTGAAAAAAAAAAATTGGCCTTTTTTTTTTGGCCTATACTCCAGAAGGTTGGTATTGTACGAAAACTTGGGTCTTTTAAAGTCAGATTCCCTAGACTTAATGTGATATATATGTATTAACATGCAGTTTCCCATATATCAATAATCTAAATAATTGTGGATCTTTCCATAAATAGTTAACATGGAATGCACCATCAAACAGAATTAAGCACCAAGATTTCCTATGGCATGGCTTAGTAGAATGGGAGTAAATTCTGATGGATCTAGAACCTAATCGAGCATACAGTTTCTTCTTTTTCTTTGAACGAAAGGGTGTCCAAGGGAATGATCATGAGAAAATGGATGGTTGTGGAAGATACTTGAAATGTGGATAAGTGTTAGAAGAAAAGGGTGGGAAGAATGATTGGATTATGTGAGGGATTAGCTCAGTGGATGGTGGTAGGGTGGTGCTCTAGGTAAAGCTTGAGAGGGTGGATCATCACAGGCTCTTAGAAATTCGTTGATGTCCTCATCTAGGTTGTTCGCATCCACATATATATGGTATTTATCTCCATCTTTGAGGAATTTATCTATCTCATCTATTGTGAGATTGACTCCATCTCTCATAGGGTCGGAAGGTAGGGTGGAAAATTCTATCTCTAATTCAAGTTTGTTCAAGGAGTCAAAATTGTGATCTTTGTCTTCTTCCATAAGAGGGGTATCTACTAGTGTGGGGACAAGATCGTTGGAAGCACTAATGTGATATACAAAACTCTCAATAGACTTAACTTCACCTTATACTTGAAAACCTAGTTGTCTCTGCTTTTGTCTAAACATGTTAACTTCCACAGAAAGATTTCCAAAAGAAAGAGTCATTGAGTCATCCCGACAATTGATTTGGGCATTGGCGGTTGCCAAGAAAGGACGCCCTAAGATGATGGGAATGGAATCACGAGCAACTTTTGTGTCAAGAATAACAAAGTCAACTGGATAGTAAAAATCCTGCACTTTAACGAGAATGTTTTCAACTACACCCTTGGGATACGTAATAGAACGATCGGCTAACTACAAAGTCATTTTAGTTGGTTGAAGTTTTGTTAGACCCAGTTGTTTATATAAATAAAATGGGAGTAAGTTAACACTCGCTCCCAGGTCTAATAAAGCAGTTGTTATGAAGGTATCACCTAAGGTGCATTGTACAGTAAGACGACCGGGGTCCTTGTACTTAACAATTCCGTTATGTTCAGATAAAGAGGGATATTGTTCAGTTAAGAAGGCTTCATTGGGTATGTTAGTTTTCCTCTTCTTGGTGCACAACTCTTTTAGAAACTTAGCGTGTCCAGGTAAACTTTTTATAGCATCTAGAAAAGGTAGGTTGATAGTTAGATTTTTAAACACTTCCCTAATCTCATCAAAATTTTCGTCCTTTTTAGACACAATCAGTCTCTCGGGATACGGTGGTTTATTTTATATTTAGCATAAGGTTCCAAAGTATTATTAGTTTTTGCGTTATTTTTAGCCGTTTTCCATCTAGGTGTCCATATTGGAACCTCTACAGGTGTAGGGTCTTCAATTTCTATTATAGTATTTGGTATGGTATCATTTTTAGTTTGCGAGTGATCTTTAGGCATAGTCACCTGATTATCAACTACTCGCCCTGAACGAAAGGTAGTGACTGCCTGTAGGTCCCCTTGGTTTATATTACCATTACAGTGAATATTGTTTATTTCAAAGGCGGTGTTTGTTGACTTTGGATTAGGTACTGCTTGACCTGGAAACACGCCTGTTTGGTTATTAGTTTGGTTAGGAGACATGTCAATAACCTTTTGGCACAAAGACTGCATCATTTGCATTGATTGTTTCACCAAATTAGAGTTTTGATCATGCTGATCTTTCATCAAGTTGGAGTTTTGTTGCATAATTTGATTTTGTTTTTCCAACAAGGTCAATACTATTTCGTTTGTAGATGGTTGAACTGGAATTAAGGCTTGTTGAGCGTTCATGTCTTGATGTTGAAAGTTCTGGGTTATGGGCACTAAACCTCTATTCTAGTCACCTAAGTTTCCTTGTCCTTGTTGTTGAGTTAACTGGTTCAAGTTTGATGGTTGTGGTGGTGGTTTTTCATAGACAAGAGGACAATAGAAGTCAGAATGCTCAAGACTAAAACAAATATTACAATGAGTAGATTTAATGTTCATGACTGGAGTGGGTTGTTGTTGAACGGAGATGGCATCTACCTTTTTAGTGATGGCATCGATAAGAGTTTTAAGCTCGGAATCAGGTTTAACCTCAAAAGAAGAAGGAGTGGAGCGGGAAGAGTCGTTACCTCCCCAATTGTTGTTCCTCTTAGATTGATCTTCTAAGAATGTATAAGCCTCCAAGGCTCCTTTACTAAGAAAACTACCCCTAGTCATGATATCTAGAACCTCCTTATGACGATGTAAAATCCCCTTGAAGAAGGCACGAACAAGCGTGTCTTTCGCAAGATTATGATGCGGGCATTCAATGAGAAGATCAGTGAAATGATTCCAAGCCTCTGAAAAGGATTCATGAGGATTCTGGCGGAAGAAATGAATCTTTTGAAGCATTTCATCTGTCTTCAGTGGTGGGTAAAATTGTTCCATGAACAATTGAACAAGTTGAGCCCATGAGTCCACAGAGTTTGGCGTTTGGGCAGTTAACCAAGATGCTGCCTTGTCAGCTAGGGTGAATGGAAACACCCTAAGTTTAACTTGATCCGGACTTACGCTAGGATGATGGAATGTGTTGATAAGGCTTCTCGTGGTCTAAACCATGGAAAACTGATAACAAGTTAAATATATTCGGGGGGATTCGAAAATCCCCTACTAGGTCTGCAAGAACGATGCACGACTTAGGGCCATCGTTTAGGGCTTTATAAAAATCAAAGAGAGGAGTCTCTTGTTCTGTCACACCCCAATTTCGACAAAATTCGGAAAAACAATATTTGTTCCCGACTCTTTGATTTTCGAGGTGTGATGCACTCTCAACTTCCAAAAACCCATAAACAGTTTAAATACACGGATAATTAAAAACTAATAAATTTTTTCAAATAAACTAAAGTCCTCTTCATTACAAAAATTCACAAATCAGATTAACTTACAAATTTCCTTTCAACAACTCTTTAATTATCATTACAACTGAAAATACAAATAACATTGTCTTAACTGAAAAATCTATATCACCTCAAGGGAAAACAAAATCTATATTGAAATGCGACGCTAACACAAACCACAAGCAGCAACCAACCTTCTTCAACACTAAACCTGTCAAGACTTATCAACTATGTTCATTTAATGAACACACCCGATAAGCAAACATGCAAATCGGGTCAGCATTATAAACAATGCTGGTGTGAGTAGCCCTAAAATACAAATCATACTAATACATATATATACCCAATAAATAAGGCAGTTAGTTCCTCCACCAAGGCGCCTTAACTTCTAACGATTAATACAACATCATTAAGTACCATAATTAAGGTAGGTAGTTCCTCCACTGAGGCGCCTTAGCTTCCAATAATAAAAACAATCATATCGATATGTACATACCATATGTAAGGCAGTTAGTTCCTCCACTGAGGTGCCTTAACTTCCCACTAACCACACAACAACCATACGCATAATAGAAAGGTATTTAGTTCCTCCACCGAGGCGCCTTAGGTTCTAACTAAACTAATAACCAGCCAAGCATATTCTATACTTACCGCATTTCATGCTCAATTACAGAGTGGGTCATCTCTGCACAAGTCATTAGTTTGACCCACCCTTCTGCAAAACCATATACAATCATATATTTAAAGATATATCATTAATCAACATATTACCATAATTATATTATTTAAGGTTTTCTTTGCGTGTCCCTAAAATCACGTCGTATCTATGTCTTACCTAGTTTCCCTGGCTACCACAATCGCTACCCAACGCCGAACATGTACATCCACATGCCTCCCCTCACATAATAAACCACTCTGTGCGTAGCTACCCTGAGCGAGATGCCGCACACTAGGTAACCCTCACACGAAAGCCATTATGTAAGTAACTACCACTATTCGGCATAAAATATCGCGCGTCTCGTTCAAATTTTGGAAACGGAATTATCAAGCCATTATTCGGCTACGCCAGAAGGGCCAATCAAATTACTTACGCCCGAAGGGCCATTTAGATTCACTAAAACGCCAGAAGGGCCAATCATATCACATAAGCCCATCACTAGGGCCAAATCACATGAGTTGAGGTAGCTAGGCTCTAGGATTTTTGTTACGTAATTTATTCAGGTGTCATACCTTAGTATCTCATAACCATTTCACTCTATCACGTGCCAAATAAATTATTGCACTAAGCCACAATATTTAGAAATGTCTCAATACATCTCATAACCACTTTCATTCTTTCACTTGTTAATATATTATTGCACTAAGCCACAATTCTGTGGGAAATATCCACAAATACTATACTACCTCCTAGTAGCATCTCACAAATAAAATAATGGAGCGTTTATACATTTATTTCTCCAAAAACATTGCATTTAATATATATATCCCAACATATCATATAATGTCACAATTGTTCCAAATGTATCACATAACATATTTTTATAGCGTTTTAGGAATATTATATCTCCTAAAATTCCACTCTTGTCATGTATCAAAAAAATTACACAATATCAACGTCAAATCTTTCTTAGATAATGATGAACCAAATTTATACAAGCTTCCACAATATTTTAGCATTGGATTTGTTCATACAATTTACAACGTAAAACGTAGCACAATTAAACAGTCAAAAGTCCACAATCAAAGCCCGAAACCAAAACCCAAAAGTCTAAATATTTAAAGACCCCATTGGATCTATTTTAATTTATATGGACAGACATATCCCAAACAAAATAGAAACTGGCCCAAAGAAAATACTAGTTAGCTTCGACCCAAACCCAAAAGTCTAAAACCAACTTATTTATTCAACCTGACCCAATTGGGGACATAAGGACCAACCCACATAAAATTAGAAACCGGCCCAAAGAAAACTAATTAGTTTTGGCCCAAACAATTTAAACTAAACTGGCCCAAAAACTTTAAACCAAATTGGCCCAAACAAAACAAATAGAACTGGCCCAAAATAACTAATGTGGTCCGCCCAACCAACAAAACCAAAGAATTAGGCCCAAAGCCCAACCAAACAGGTCGTCTTCTCCATTAGGGGCTTCTTCTCCACCACCAGCAGCTCAAGTTCGGCCACCACTTCTCCCTTCCCCATTATATCGTTTTTGATCCTTGACAAAAAACCAATAACTTTAACAAAAGCAAAAACCACCAATCATTCAATATTTATTCTTCATCAAAACTAGATCTCGAATTTGCGCCTCCATTAAAGCTTCTTCAAGCTTTAATCTTACCCCTTTCCAGCACCCATTCAAACATCAATCCCCTTACTACCACCAATCTTCAATCAACATAAAAACAACAATAAATGGTTCACCTACATTTTACTGGCGATTTCTCTGGCCGCCATTAACGACTTCTCCAAGCTCCCAACAGCCCACATCTCACTACCTAACCCAATCATAAAACAACCAACCCACAATACAAAATAACAGCTTCAACATATGGTATCGACACCCCCACAGTATCACCGTATTACAATTCAAACCTTTACAGGACAGAGGAGGAGGTTTGGTGTCGTGCCTCCATTGACTCTCCTTCAAGCTTCAACTGCCCCCTCCAATCGACTAATCACCCACATCCAAGTCACAACCGCAAGAATTTAACTAACAAGAAAGATAATCATAACGATTTCTTTGTTTTGGCTTTAGCCGCCATGAACAGTGTATAATCTTCCACCAAATCGCGACCACCAATAATCTATACGTCGACCTACCCATCTATTTACAGCAGGCCTAAAATCTATTGACTACCCGCTTGTTATCAAGGGTCGGGACAAATTTCCTGAGACAGAGTTTTCTTCAATCCATAAACACGAATATAAACACCGTTAACGCTAAAAAGAATACAGTACTAAAACTAAATCAAGACTGAATCAAAACACAGCACAGACCATTTTCCAGCATCGTGAAATCGACAACTAACAAGAATTTTATATATAAGAAATTCAATAAAATATCTACTCACATGTATTAAAACTCGACGAATCCCTCATCGTCGCGACTCCAACGCTCTAGCAATTAAGCTTTTATCTCCGCCTCCATTTTTATTTTATTTTTTTTCTAAAAACCTTATTCTCTGGAAAAATATGAATTTATACTTGGGTTTGAAACCTAAGCCCAACACAAACTCGGGCCCAGAAATCAGGTCCAAGTATCCCAAATCCAATCTAACCAATTTTAAATAAAAATTAATAAATTAATAAATAAATACATATTTTAAATACTGGTGTTACATGTTCTTTAGCCATTAATGCAGATGTAGTGTGTGAAATTCTAGACAGGCGTGTGGTATTTATGTCTATGAAAAACAAACCTGATTATACTAGAATTAAAATTCCTCTGACAGAAGAGGCGAGGAGTGGAAGAAGGAGTACCTAAATACCTCCTTGCTACACTTATGAATAGCGTCTTGTATACAAGTTCAGTGTTATTAACAAGTTAGAAACACTAAATAACTTGAAGCAATGGAAATTTGAACTAACCTGTGAAAATCGGGCTGCTCAAGAAGAGGGCGCGGGTCGCGCTCAGAAATGGTCTTGGTAGGGCACGGGTCGCGCTTTTGTGAAACTCGAGTTACAGTGTTTTGGGCGCGGGGCGCGCTCAAACTTTGCCTTGTATGGGCGCGGGTCATGTTCCTTCCTAGCTCGAGTTACAGTGTTTTATGCGTAGGTCGCGCTCAAACTTTGCCTTGGTAGGGCGTGGGCGTGCTCTGTGCTTAAAACAGTGAACAGTAACAAAAATATGAGAAAAAAGAAAGAAATATGAAAAGGGTGGGTGGGTAGAGAATGGGGGATTGCCCCTTGGATTCAAATTGGATTCAAGCAATTGAATTCTTGTCCTGAAAGAGTTTAAGATGGCAGCAGCGCCATTTGATAACCTTAAAAACTCAACTAGATTACACTAACTTAATTCTTACGGTATCAATTATTTATTTCCTACTTTCAAGTGTATATTCATGCAATATATAGAGTATGGAATCGTTCCACTCTTAACTCTCTAGACTTAAATGAATTAAACTAATTAAACACAAGGAACAATGGTGAGAGTAATGTGTGAAGTGAAATTTCTATTCTACGATTATACGATGGATTCAAATAAATCTAAATTAACTAAACTAATAAAAATACGGTTTCGATGGAAGAGAAAGTTATAGAGAAGAGTGATCAATCCACCTAATAACTAGTTTCATGCAATAATCGAATTATTCATTGAAAAGATATCGTATTTAGGTTTTCACGCAACGATTCAACCTAAAGCCTCAACATTTATTATCCCTAGCAACAACCTATATCTCTATAGTCATTATTACTAGCATGTAGGATTATTACAACCAAGTCTCTCGACTTAATTACAACAATCCCTAGTTTAATTTATCATATGCTTATTTCGGAAGTCATACAACAAACTAAACTCGTTGAAATACATACACAATTAAGTAATTCTACTAAGCAATCTATTCCTCATTAGGTTTCATAATCACTCCCTCTAATGGGGAGATTAGCCTAATATCATTGGATTAATTAATAATAAACAATAATAGGAAGACATAATTAAATTAAACTAAACTTGATTAAACAAATAGAACAAGTCATTATTGAATAAGTATTAAACTCTATTAATTTATTTGAACAATAACAATAATAATTCAAAAATGAATTAAAACTAAAATTAAAACTAATTTAGAACTAAAATTATGAATAACTACTTATCAAATTAAAACAAACTAATTATGAATTTAAGACAACTAAATCTAAAATAAGAATTGAATCAAAAACTAAATTAAAATGAAAAACTAATTCTTTATTATAAAACTAAATTTGATTCTAAATAATAATCTACCTTGTTCTAAAACTAATTAATTGAATGTAAAAACTAGATCTAAAACAAGTTATTGGAACTAATTAATGGAGTCTAACCTAATTTTCTAATATAGATCTAGGTAATCTTAATAGTTAAGTCTTCTCCATATAAATGGAAGAGACCAGATCCACTTTTTCGTGCATGGGCTAAGGAGCCATGTTTTGGGCCGAAAAATTGAGCCCAAAACCCAATTTTTTCAGTCCACAGAGGCCTTTTCAGTTGGATTAGACTTCCATAGATTTTTTGCCCATTTTTGCTCCTCTAATTGGGTCAAGGATTGGACCATTGGAAATCTCTTTCCGAGCCGGTCGTTTTGACATAAGGTAGGCCCAATTCTGAGGTCTGAGTCCAAAGATACGGCTTCAAAAAAGTTCTCACTTTTTTTATGTGTTTTTCGCCCGCGTGACTTTGACTTTTCAACTTTGACCAGGCTTTAAAAAGGCTTGTTCTCCTTGAATCTTGGCCTTTTATCATAGAACTTCTTAGCAACCAACCCTTGCTCCTTTATCTCGTAAAAGGGATGCATTTCTGCACATATTCAACTCTAATGCCTGAAATACACAAAAACATGATAACAATACTAACTCTTACTTATTAATCACATAATTGGTCTAAAGCAATATTATTAAAGGGGTTAAAACTACAATTTTGGGCTCTTATCAATTGTGTATTATGATATGATGCATATAATTTCTTACGAAGGAATGTGAATGTGGTTAGCGTGATATGATGGATATGGTGGTGTGAGATAAATGTTAATATTGATGGTATATTATGCCAGATTATGTATACCCATGGTGGTTGCAGTGAGAGTGAAATAGATGTATACTGAAAAGGGATTACGTTTGGGAAGTATAACTTTGTTTTGCAAGAGGGTAGAACTTATTAACTTTTTATACATAGACATTGCCCTACACTGACACGACTTGATAGATTCAATGTAAGGTATAATTATTTGTTTGTTTACTAGTTTGAAATTATGTATAGTAAGCTTGCTTGGAAGAAACTACATGCCGTTTTGGAAAACGGAACTATCTTATCTTCCAAGTTGAAATGGTTATTGGTGACATTATATTTATTTATTTGAAAGATTGAATGTAGTACTATATATTTTATTTTAGTCTTACTCATACCAGCAAATTCAATTTGCTGACCCATGTTTGCTTTCTTTTGCAACGTGGGTGTGTTCCGTGAAACATATATGGTAGAATGCAGTAGATGAAGACACTTGATTCATATTCGCTCTTGGAGCCTTACTGGTTTCAATTTTATGAAGTGTAAAATTTTGATTTGAAATAGATGTAATAGAGTTGGTTAATAATTATTTAATTCGTGAATAAAGAGTTGTTCTTTTGATCTAGTTTTATCTCAGATTTTTAATGTTGTGTAAGAGAATGGGTTATTAGGGTTCCATTTCATCCTGGGTTTTCAGATGATTGAATAGGGTGACGATTGAGATAATTATATCATAGATAATTCCCTATTTTAATTTTCTAGAAATTTGGAGTGTGACACCTTTTTTGTTGAGATTCTATTTGAGGGTATTTACAGTAATGGATCTTGATAGATACATACATAAATTTTATATGGGTTGCTGTGGTCTAATAAAAAATAGAGTTGATGATGCTTATGTCCCAAGTTCTAGAGTTTTGATCAATGAGTTGTGAGACAATATGATATGTTAAGTTGATTGGCCTGGGCAAGTTAAAGAAATTTTACCAAAAGAAAGAGTTATTATCCATACATCAGACCTTTTATTTATATTCTCCCCACTACCAAAATGCCATGTAGAATTTACTTATTAAGTTTAGAGATTGAGTCATACCTTGCCAAAACCAGGAAGTTTCTTGTTTTGCAATTACTTGAGACAATATAATGTACAATTAGAAAAATATTTACTTTTGAGTTGTGTTGCTAAGAGAGAGTTAGGGTTAGTCCAAATATTCCAAAGAATTCGAGACGTGTGAGCTAAATTATTATGTTACATATTTTTGATACCTAATTTTCCATCCCTTTTTGCTTGACATATGAATTTTGAAGTTTTAAAGTATAGGGGGTGTTTGTTTTAGGGTTTTTACCCCACCAAAAGTCCCTTTGCGGGGCATCAATCTTATTTGTAATGCAATTAAGGATGACGAAGGTGCTCATTTGATAAACATGAATAGTAGAAGAGATAGATTTTATAATAACAGTATGGGCTGCTTGAGATAAGATTTTGCATTTCCAGCCTGAAATCCTTTTGTTAACTTTGTTGATGAGTTCCTTAAAAATGACAGATTTCTTTTGACCTAAGAAAAGAGGTGATCCTAGGTATTTTTCTCCACTTAAAATATATTTCATTTTGAGAAAACTCCGGAAAGAGTTTGTGTAATAAGGTGGTAGTTTTTGCTAAAATTTACACTAGACTTCTTATATATAGTTTATCTACCGACCTGTGATATCACAAAAAGTATTAAGAATATCAATGACAGTTTGAGCTTCTTAAAAGTTTGCTCTATAGAAGATGAATGCATCATCTGCATATAGAAGATGAGTAATAGGTTCACTGTTTCTTAATATTTTAATGCCATTAATATTTTTTTTTCCAGATGGCATTGTTTAACAAGAGTGATAGTGTAAGAGCCAATGCCAAAGGATTTCATAACACCTAAACTGATAATGTCCGTTTGGATATCGGTTTTAGGCCAAAACCGAACCGAACTGACCCATGCAAACACTTCAAACTAGTAGAGTTGAATAATCATTGCCAACAACACTATTACCAAATTTTCAACATCAAGTTGTGCCAAAAATTCCAAAGAATAACCCAAATTTGTTTGAACCTACCGGCCTTAATTTCTTGAACAAAATCTTGGCAAGTTTTTGAAATGAAAGGTCTAGACTTGTTTTACATTTTTTATCAGGTAAAATAATGACAAATTGATTTACGTTGATTATGCCCCCCATCGATAACAACAAAGTGACCAAAGAACTATGATCTAGTGAGAACACACCCTAAGCATTAGGGTTGAAAGGTGAAAAACTCACCAAAAAAAAACTAAACTATAGGAAGAATTGAAGAAGACATAATAATACGGGTTAAGAACTATGTGATGAATGTGATCAAAAACCTGAATGGAGAGAACTATATGGTTCCAGTTTTCAGGATGGTAGCAACATTCAAATTGTTGAATGTTGAAACCCACTAAAAAAATTGAGTGATAGCGAGGGCATGTGAAAGTACTAACTTGAAGTTTTAGATAAACATAATTAATTAACCAAATCAGTCGGAGATGTAACCCAAAACTTGCTTATGACATGACTTCATCCTGCGGTTACGACCTTGTTAATCAGGGTTCAAATCCTTGCATCTCCATTTTTTTTTTTTTTTTCTGTTCTCAACAAATCTTCAGTATTCCCTATGGGTTATGGCTCAATCCCAAGAGTACTAACAAACTTCTCGTCTGTATATTGATGGGCAACCTTCTCAACTTTGTCATTATACGTGTATTGTTAACTTGCTCAAGTTTTTAAATGTAGGAGATTTTTGTTAAGTGAAGGTATGGCCCATATTAATCAATAGTCAGTCAGGACTTCAGGTATAATTTGAAGCAAGCGACAAGGAGGAACATCTGGGTTGCTTGATGTTGACGAATGAAATCAGTGGCATATCTAATTGATTTTTGTGAGGATAATCTCTATTGTGAAGAGGGAATAGGTGTTTGTCATGAGAGAATAAGGAATTAATCGATAGAAGGAAGTGGAATAGAGATTTGGAGAATGTGAGTACCCTCAATTCTCAAACTATCTTTATAGCCCACATGTCCAGAACCCAAATCATAACTTCAGGTCGACACCACAACATATGTACCATCTAGGCACATCAGGTCATGGATACAACCTCATATCAGATCGCTATGACGACCCCAAAGATAGATCGCCCAACACCTTCAGATTCATTTAATGCACAAGGGATCAAACATCTTGTAACGGACAATTGCTCCCAAAGCTCAGTCAACATGACATTAAAGGACGTCATTACTTTGTAACGAGTGGATTGAAAAGATCATCAATGAAAGTAGCGCATGAGATCTACAAATAAGAAACGGCTAAAGACAGAAAAGGAAAAGGATAGCTCTACGCGTATAAAAGGGAAGAAGAACAATGAAAGGCTTGATTCAGGTCTAACCTTAACGTTGGTGATGTATGCCAGTTCGTTCTCTTGAGAAATATCACCAAAACCAGCATATTTCTCAAGCCCACGATGCCTGGTCAAATATGGAAGAACAACTCAAACTCTTGATGGATCAAGTGCAAAATCTATAGAACTCATTTTCAAGCCTTCAACAAGATAACTAAGCACTTCGAGAACAGGCGACCTCAAACACAAACAACACAACCCTAGACGCAATAGACAATAATGTCATCACTGCGCTCACCAACAACACGAATCAACGTATAAACGAGCTCACTTAACGTCTGTAATAATATAGAGAAAAAACAAGGGCTGCCCAGATCGTCCAGAAAATGCTCCAATCTTATAAGGCATCACCCTTCACTACTGAAATCAAAGACAAGTAGCCTCCCTTTGATTTCATTCAGCCTAAGTTTCCAATGTACGACAGAAGCACATGCCCAGGTCAACACATAGCTCGTTTCAGCCAAATACTGATGCTCTACAGCGGACCCAACTTTGACTACCTCAAGTGTAGATTTTTTCCATCAAGCTTGAAGGACGGAGCATTGGATTGGTTCTACACTTTAAAACCAAACTCAATCAGTAACTTTGACACGCTAGCAGATAAGTTCGTTGTAGAATTCCGTCCACAACAGGAAGAAGCAAGCCGACCTAGACTAACTCTTTTAGCTAAAACAGTCACACGGTGAGTCCATTCAATCTTTTTTAGGTCGTTTCAAGAAAACGTTGCTGTCGATGGAACCGGGACTCAAAGAAAGTTTCGCAACTTTGGCATTCTCTAACTCCCTACAAGACAACTCCGACCTAGCATACTCTCTCATGAAGAATAGACCATAACAACTGGACAAGTTGTACCTACAAGTGGACCAGTACATAAAATATAAGGAGCGACGTGAGCAGCGATAAGGGAAAATAAGTACTTGCAGTCAATGACACTGGAGATTTCAAGTAAAAAAAGCGGCAGTCGAACAACAATAAGGGCATCCCCCCAACCACAAGTCTCCAGAAGCCATCTTACACTAAGTGGGAATTCTCCAACTTCTCTAGGTTGCCAAGTTACATCCTGAAGAAGATCCATACTGCACCATTCTTCAAGCCTAACATCAACAAGTTGATAGAAATCCCAGGACGACCGTACTGCCACTTTCACAAACTACATCACCATGAGACAGACGAATGCTGGAGTCTCAAACATTACCTCCAAGATTTAGCTAAGGAGAGCAAGCTGAAAGACTTTTTACCAGACAACGACCTAAGGCATAAACTGAATGCAAGGAAGAACCGCAGCCGAAGTCGTAGCCATGAGCAACCTATTAGAAGAAGAAGCAGAAGTCAAACATCAAGACGATCTAGGTCTGCAGAGCATTCAAGGCACCACATACGACAACATTCCTCAAATTGTGAGGAATAAAAAGTAATCCACATGATTATCGATAGCTCCCATGACGACACCTCCAATTGTGAGAAGTGCAGACGCGTGGGAGCACTACAAGAAATCTATCACCTTTCACACAAGGCAGAGATGATAGCCCTTGCGAACCTCTCAAACTGATACATCAGTATCATTCACTGAGGAAGACCTCAAAAAATTATGCCTACCTCACAACGACGCATTAGTGGTCCACATGAAAATCAATTGATAGACAGTCAAGCATGTTATGATTGACCCTAGAAGCTCATGCGACGACCTCTTCTATCAGACAAACAAGGACATGCACCTACCAAACTCAGTAATGATAGATTCGCACGCACCACTCTATGGCTTTAGTGGAAACTACACAGACGCATTAAGAGACGTGGTCATACCCAATTCCGTTGGAGAAAAAGAGGATATGGTGAAGGTCTCAACTCGATTCAGCGTCATTGATGGCAAGTCGTCCTACACTACCATTTTAGGACGTAGATGGATCCACAAAATCTAAGGAGTTTCGTCAACTCTTCACCAAGTCCTCCGTTTTCCAGACCATGCGATATAATGGAGCTCAGAAGCAACCAACTGGAAGCTCATAGATGTAACCATGTCAGTACAACCACCAACGCCACCTCTCCGGTCGCAAAATCAAAGGAAGCCCAAAAACTCTAGGACTCCAAAGCCATCAGTCAAGCAACTACAGACCCATCTAAACCAAAAGCTGCGCCAGGGAAAATAGAATATGGAGAAAAAGTCAATTTAGGCACAGCCGACGATCCAAAATTTGTCTATGTAGGGGTAGACTTAGACCCCAAGCTCAAGGAGCATCTTGTTAATTTTTTATCTCTCAATAAGTATGTTTTTGCTTGGTCGTATATTGATATGCCTGGAATCGACCCTCTGGTCACTTGTCACAAACTAAAAGTAGATCCAACATTTAAACCAATCAAACAATGACCTAGAAAGCTAGTACTCAAATTTCAAAAATTAATCAATAAAGAAATCGAAAATCTTAAAAAGGTTGGTTTTATTAGAGAGGTCGAATACTCGACTTGGTTGGCTAACATTGTTGTTGTCCCTAAGAAAAATGGGCAGGTACGATTGTGCATCGACTTCACCAACGTCAACAAGTAAAGTAGACTAGTTTGGAGTATCTCAAAGTGTTTTGATGTGGTTCACCATATATTGTTTAGAGTTTGAATGTTTGGGAGTTTAAGAAAGGAAGGTAGGATCTTAGTTTAGGACTTATATTGGTTTACTAGTTATGAAGAACATTGAAAGCCTAAGTTGTAAATGATTGAAATAACTCAAACAATGAAAGAAATGATTGAAATGAAAGATTGGAACAAATAACAAGAAAAAGAAGATTGATTGATTGAAATATAAAGAAAATAACAAGATTGAAATGAAGAACAATAAAGTAAATGACTTTAATGTAAAAAGACTATAAATTAAATCCTAAATAATACTAGAATAAGTCTAGGTGCATTCTCTCTTCCTAAATCTTAGTTCTTATACCCTACTTTATGCAATTGACTGATTTGCCCTTCTCCATTACATTTGAAACACCTCATCCTTTACTTTATGCTTTTGGTTTTTCCTTTTCTTCTTGATCAAGATAGGTTTTAGAGAAACCATCTCTTGAGTTGAGGAGATCTATCTCTGGTCTTTTGAGTTGAGGACTTTGACTTCCAACTCTTGGTTATATATCCTTGATCTTTGACCTTGACTTTGACTTTTTTAGCACTTTTTCATAGCAGTTTTGGGTCTTCATAATAAGTGTAATTAAGGCTCCTTTTGGTGTTAAGATGCAACTTTTATGATAAGTGGTCTGAATTTCTCTGTAACTTGAAAAATACAATAAAAGTTATGAGTTGTCTTTTCATTAAGCGTAAGAAAGGATGTAATGCAGTAATATAAGGGTTATAAAATGCACATTTGGGAGCTGATCACCACCCCCAAATAGCATCTTGCTTGTCCTCAAGCAAGGATGAGAGAAAAAACTAAGATCACAAATGAGTGATTTATTATAAGTTATACTAATCTCGTTTCGCAGAGTGGGATTGCATTGACCATATGCAACAAAGCCTTAAACCACTAGGAATTCCCTAGCAGACGAGTTTTAAGTCTCGTGAGAGTTTTCTAGTGAAGGTACTCACAAAATTTTTCTATTTAGTACAAAGGCTCTTGTTTCCTTATTTATTCTCAAAAGTCCATACATCTCATTAGCGGGAATAAGGACAAGCTCCTTTTAACTTAGAATAACATATGTACAATAATTTAATCATCTAAAGATAAATGTGCAAAACATGAGCAATAAAATGCAAAAACAGAGTTATTTCTGAAACTTTTGGAAAGCATCATTAAGATGGGTTCTCATAGGGATGTGTTAAAACACAAACTTTCTGATAGATTCACTCAAGTTTCGTTCTCTCAAGCACAATGGGCACTTATATTCCTCACATACTCAAATGATGTCCAAAGAAATTGGGGTCGATTGATCATGTTTGCCACTTACTATCACACCATCCTATTCCTAATTGAGCTAGAGGTCTTTTATTAGGAGTTATGGGGTTAGGGTGATGGTTTAGAAAGAAAAAGGAAGGGAAAAACAAAATCTGATAAGTTGAGAAATTGGGTCTTCAAGATACTTGTAACCAGAGAAGATCCTCATTTTGTTCTTTTCTTTCGAATTGTGATTCTTTAGCCCTTTGGCTTTGTGACTCTATATGATTTTGAAACTTTTCAGAGTTCTAACCTTGCTTTTGTTTCTTTTTGCTTTTGTTTTTGATATCGTCTTCTTTTGATTTTGAACTTTTGGGAGATTTGATTTTTGACTCCTTTGATTTTTTTTGAGTTTTGGTTTTTGATGGTTCTTTCTTTTCTTCTCTTTCTTTTCTTTTCGAAACAACTAACTGATCTACTTTTGTACAAGGTCTTTTTGTTTTTTTTTCATCCAATTCTCAACTCATCAGCTAGGTAAGCTTTTTATTATGTGTGGTAATGGGTTAGGGATTTATGGCAAAAAATAAAAAGGCTTTTTAGAATATTATGAAGGCTAAAAAGGGTAACTAGAGGAAAAACTATCTTTTTGAGGTTTTAACGTTTATTTGGCTATATTGATCCAAAAATGGCCTAAATTCTTTCCTAGGATATGGCGTGGTGATCAAGCAAGTGGACGTGTGGTCTTTCTATCCAGACATTGTTTGTTTCATCGCTCAATAATCATTCAGATGAGGTTTTTGGCTAGATTCTCACAGGATATGGAACTTAATTATTCTAACCTTGGTCTCGAAACTCACTGCTATATACAAATAAATGTTGATGCATGCCATTCATGAAAAGATGTTGAAACTATTGTACGTATATTAGTCTGCGTTGGAAGAACGAATCCTTACTCTATTGTTATAATGAGACTTCTAAACTTTTTATTCATCTTAGAAAAAGGAAATAAGACTTTTTAATACTAAACAGAAAAATATTTTTGGTCTTTTTTCGAAAAAAGTTTTTAGAAAGGAAGAAATATATAATTATATCTACTATAGAAAATGCATAGTTTTTACAAAATATTACTATACCACCCCAAAATAGAAATATACTTTGTCTTCAAAGTATGAAGAGATAAAGAAAGAGATTACCATAGAAACATGAGAAAAAACGGCAATACACCTGTATTATGTTCTTCATGATGAAAATACGCCACCCCCAAATAAGTTTGGACGTGGGTTGTTTGATATAGAACGAGGAATATATGGTTTATTGGACTAGGGATTATTATTATATTATGAAAAATATTTTTCTGGTTTTTGTATTTTTGAAAACATATGAAATGTAGAAAAATGGAAAATTTTGGCATGATGTATCTGTATTACCTTCTACTGATATACCAAATTCCATAAGAAAACAAATAAAACAAGCTGATAATATTAAACATATAATTAAACTTATACTAAACGTCATACATGTAAGAAAGAAAAATAAAAATTAATATATCCAACTATACGAACATTAGGGAAATTCCTAGTCATAATCCGTGCGTGACTCATCTCGACGTCGAAAAGATCCTTCTCCTTGACGTCGAGTCCTAGCATGTCTATCACTACGCGGGAGCGCATCTCTAATGCTCTGCAGTGTTCTAGTGACACTATGCTAAAAGCGTCGCTACTCCTGCTGGAAAAATTACTGCTCATCTCTGAGGGTCTGTTGAGCCTCTAGAATCTCTCCCTGAGTTTTCCTGAGCTGGTGGATGTGCTGGTGCAGAATCCTCTGGTCTCTATGGAGAAAGTGAATTCCATCCATGGGCTGAGTGAACTGTCGAGTGGCACCTTCAGTGAAGTAGTCTACTGTCTCTATAGGGCGTGCTTGCTTGGCTGCTCTAGCGGCAGGTGGATTCTAGAACTTCTGGATGCAGTGGGCATAGATAGGACCTGTGGCAGCGCCCTTGACCTCCACTAGGGCTTCTATAGCCTTGAACCCCCAGTGCTGCATGATCCTAGTGACCAATTTATGGATGCAGTGGGCACTGGTGACCAGCACTGGTAAAGGAGAGGTGGACCTCTTGGGTTTGCAGAGTTGCTCCCAAACGAAGGTGACGATGCAGAAGGTATTCTTCTACTCTCGGAGAATCCACAGAATGTGGAGCATCACCTTTCCAATGTCAGAAAGCTTCGCTGAGCCTAGCAAGTTGTAGGTTGTCTACTAAGATACTACCAACTGATTCCTTCACAACGAACTCTAAAATGCGTAGTGATACTTTTCACCCCCTCAAGAAGAGTCTCTGCCACCATCACTTCGATGGTCTTGTTGTCTGGGGACTGTTCCGTCTGAACATAAACTTTTAGAGGAATCCCTAGAACCTCACTCACCACCTCCTTAGTGAGCTCAAGCGTTCAAACATCCTCGACAACCGTGATGCGGTCATGCTCGAAAGAGTGAGAGAGGGAGAATAAGCCACATCTTCCAACAAAACCAAAACTTTCTATCATTTTCTTCTAACCTCAGCCTTCAAGTGCACTTCAAATAGATCAAAATTTAAGATGGATTCAAAATTTTGCTCCGGAATGATTTTAAGAACTCGAGCAATTTGGAGTATGAATTGATAAAATATGAGTTTTTAGTTGGAATGGGGGTTGAAAATGGAGGAGGTTGTAAAAATTTGGAGTGGTAATGTGTATGGTGGGCAGGCGGACGGTCGCGAGTTGGCTTGGGTGGCTAGGGTTTGGGATTTTGTGAGGAAGAAAATGGGAGGTTGGGCAGTCGCGTGGGCTAAATAGGTTTGATGGCACGTGCTTGGCACGTGACATTTAAGTGAAAATGAAATTTTGGCCCAAGCCCAAATGAAATCAGGAAATTTCGATCTTGTCTTCAGTACCTTGCCAACTTCAAGAGCCGATCCGCACTTCGTTACTCATCTGATCTTGACCTGTGAGGCACCAAAATGATCAGCATCAAAAATGCCACGCAATGATTTAGGGTAAACTCACATTCAACAGTGGATGAAAAACAAATGAGGAAAAAAAATGAAATGGAACTGTGGGGAAATATGTACAAACGAAAGAAGGAAAATTTTAATTAATTTTTTTTGGGTTTGAATAAGTACCAAAATTTTAAAAAGGTGGGTCATTTTAAGTTAGATTCCCAAGACTTAAAAGATTTTGAAAACTTGAGTCAACCCCAACCAGATGGTTGGATTACTCTCCTCAGCTGTGCTCAATGAGCAAGTGGCTGGCCTAAATTTTTACTATGAGGTTGAAGACTGGGGCAAGTTGGTGTTTGATAGTTCGAGCACTAGCCTTCTCTCATAGCTCATCTCTTATGTGTGTATGAACTCTTACCTAAACCAGGAATAATATTTGGCATATGTGTTCATATCTTCAGCTGCAGTTCTCTAGGAAGTGCTTGCACATGATCATTGAAACTAATCCAAGATACGTTTAATCTAACGATTGGAGACTTCTACTTGGCCACTTGTTTGAGGATGATATGGAGTTGCAACCTTGTGGGTTGCTCCATATTTTTTTATAATATGTTCAAAAGCTTGATTGCAAAAATGTGATCCGCCATCACTGATGATGGCTTTTGGAACACCGAATCTTGAAAAAATATTTTCTTTAATGAAACAGACAACCATTTTATTAGTATTGTTACGACATGGTGTGGGCTCAATCCATTTGGATACATAGTCTACGACTACTAGGATGTAGATGAAACTATTATAGGTTGAGAAAGGTCCCATGAAATCGATGCCCTAGATGTTGAAAATCTCCACTATGAGAATGGGATTTAAGGGCATCATGTTATGTGCAGAAATACGACCAAGATGTTGGCAATGAACGCATGCTTTGCAATGAAGGAATGCACCGTGAAAGACTGTTGACCAACATAATCCACATTGTAAGACCTTAGCATTAGCTTTATTTGCACTAAAATGTCCCCCACAAGACTGCTCGTGCCAGAAAGAAAAGACTGTAGACTATTCCCATTATGGAATGCAATGTCGGATGATCTGATCTGGGTAGTATTTGAAAAGATATGGGTCATCCCAATGATAGTACTTTACATGAGACAGGAACTTCTTCCTCTAATTTCTATTCCATAATGGCGGAGTCTCTTCAGTCACTAGATAGTTCACAATATCAACATACCAAGGTCCAGAAAGGGTTGCGTAAAGGTGCTTATCAGGAAAAGAATCTAAAATGGGCTCGGAATAACTGTCACTATCATTGGTTAACCTAGATAGGTGGTCAGCCACCACATTTTCAACTCCTTTTTTATCTTTTATCTCTTGCAGGAGGAGAATCCATTGGATCAACCTCTGCTTAGCATCCTTCTTCGCGAGAAGGTACCTAAGTGTTGCATGATCGGTGTAGATTAAGGTTTTTGAACCTATCAAATAAGGGCAAAATTTGTCTAAAGCATAGACAATGGCTAAGAATTCCTTTTTAGTGGTCGTGTAATTCCGTTGAGCCTTATTTAGTGTTTTACTTGTATAGTAAATAACTGTAGGTCCATTATTATGTTTTTGACCTAAAATGGCGCCAACATCATAGTCGCTGGTGTCACACATGAGCTCAAACGGTTTTAACCAATGAGGAGGTTGAATTATAGGTGCATTTATTAAGGGGACTTTTAACTTTTCAAAAGCCTGCATGCAGGTCGAAGTTAAACTCAAAGGGTGCATCTTTTATAAGAAAATTAGTTAAAGGTTTAGCATTTTTTGAGAAATCTTGGATGAATCTTTGATAAAATTTAGCATGGCCTAATAAGGCTCATATGTCACGAATGTTCTATGGAATAGGTAGAGTATAAATTTTGTCTATTTTAGTTGTATCTACTTCTATACCATTTTTAAACACAATGTGACCTTACACTATTCCCTTTTTTACCATGAAGTGACACTTTTCCCAATTAAGAACCAGATTCTTTTCCTGACAACACGCCAATACTTTGGAAAGGTTGGATAGGCAATCGTAGAAAAAATCTCCATAGAGGGAAAAATCATCCATAAAAGCTTCCATGAATCTCTCCACCATATCACTGAAAATATGTAACATGCAGCGTTGAAATGTGGCAGGTGCATTGCAGAGATCGAAGAGCATACATGCAATGTGAAGGTAGTTTTTTCCTTATCTGCTTCATCGATTAAGATCTGAAAGTAACCTGAATACCCATCCAAGAAACAGTAATAAGCATGTCCTGTTAAACGTTCAAGCATCTGATCTACAAACGGCAGGGGGAAATGATCTTTCCTTGTGACAACATTTAGCTTCCGATAATCAATACAAATCCTCCACATGATGAGAACTCGTGCTGGAATTAACTCCCCTTCCTCATTACGGACCATTGTAATCCTAGACTTATTTGGCACCACATAAATAAGACTAACCCATTCGCTGTCAGGTATAGGGTAAATGATTTCAACATCCAGTAATCTTAAAATCTCCTCCCTTACTACCTCTTTCATAGCTAGATTTAACCAACGTTGTGGCTCTCTAGAGGTCTTGACATTCTCTTCCAAGTGAATTTGTTGGGTGCAAATCTTTGGATCTATTCATTTTATATCATCAAGAGACCAACCAATGGCAGAACGAAGTTTTTGAATCACTCTAACTAAGCGCTCTTCTTCCTTCTCCAACAACTGGAATGAAATGATGATGGGATAAGTACCATCAGTATCAAGATATATGTATTTTAGGTCAGGAGGGAGAGGCTTAAAGGCATGAGTAGGTGTTGTGGGTAACAAGGTCTCAACAGGATTTTGCTCTTCCACAGTAAACACTTGGGCTGGTGACATTTCTTCATGGTTAGGTAACTCATCATCTAAATTGTATAAAGGAACTGATTCTATAGTGGCAGTGGTATCTTTTTTTTATAGTGATCCATATCGAATTCTGAATCTCCGAAGGATAAGAACTGATGCACCTCATTTTCTGGGAAAATCCTGTCACAGTACTCTTGCACTACACTGTCTATCATACTAACCTCTTCATCCAACTCTTCTCCCATCTGCTGTTGCATCATCTTGAAAACATTGACTTCTATTGAAAGATTTCTGAAAGACATGGTCATAGATCCGTTACAACAATTTATAAGGGCATTGCCAGTTGTCAAGAATGGGCATCCTAGAATGATGGGTATGGAATCATGAGCTACTTCGATGTCAAGGATGACGAAATCAACAGGGTAGTAAAAATCTTTAACCTTGACAAGCACATTTTCGACTACTTCTTTTGGGTATTTGATAGAGCGGTCGGCTAATTGTAATGTCATGGTGGTAGGTGTAAGTTCATGGAAACCGAGTTGTTTAAATAGGTAGTATGGAAGGAGGTTAACACTTGCTCCAAGATCGATCAAGGTAGTGGTTATGTACTTATCTTCTATAGTGCAAGGGATTGTAGGACAACCAGGATCTTTATATTTGACAATTTTGTTGGTCTCTGTGAGGGATGGAAATTATTCTGTAAGAAAGGCATTTTTGGTATGTTAGTTTTTCTTTTGTTGGTGCACATATCCTTAAGAAACTTTGTATGTTTGGGCAAATGCTTGATGGCATCGAGAAATAGCAGGTTTATAGTCAGACTCTTGAATGTTTCTCTGATTTCATCAAAATTTTCATTCTCCTTGGGTTGTCATTAAGCGTGCCAAAAACAGTGCCTTTGGTTTGTACTGCCTAACTGTGTTAGATGGATGAGTTACTGGTTTAGGAATTGGAACATTGATAGGGATATGTGGATGTATTTGGCTTTCAATTTTTGGTTCTAGTACTGGAACTGGTACTTCTATAGGTGTAGGGTCTTTTGGTAAGACTACTTTGTTGTCAACTATTTTGCTATATTGTAAGGTTGTGACTACTTTAATCTCTTGGGTTTTAAGGGTTTGAACTCTGTGTCCTGGTAATGCATTTTTCTGAGTTTTGTCTTGGAATAACAAGTTAAAAGATTGGTGCATGGAGGCTAGGATTTGGGTTTGTTGTTGCATGACAGATAACATTATTACGGTGGGCTTATCTGTTTGGACGCTAGTTGATGGTGTAACTGGAACTAGGTCTCTTTGGTTATTGGTAGGTGGGTTTTGGTAGTTCTTGTTAAACTGGGATGGAACCAATACTTTGTTCTGATTGTTATAGGTACTTTGTCCTTGTCCTTGTCTGAATGCATTTGGTGGTTTGTTGAAACCTGGAGGTGGTTGGTTTTATGGAATGTTAGTCCATGCGAAGTTTGGATGTTGTCTCCATGGTGCATTTGATACATTGAAAGCACACACTTATTCTAGCTGAAGTGATGATAGGTTTGTGATCAAGGGACAGGTGGCATCTATAAGATTTAAGCTTAGACAGAAATTGCTTGGTGAGGTATTTATGTTCATGACAGGATGAGGGGTTTAGTCTTTTTGTTTGGTTGTGAGGGCTTCTACCTTTTTCTAAGGGCTTCGATTAAAGTTTTGATCTCTGGATCATATTTCACCTAAAAAATACTACTATGGAATTATTTATGTCGCCCCAATGGGTACTCTTTTCAGCATGGTTTTCAAGAAAGGTTAAGGCTTCGGTTGCACCTCTATCCAAAAAATTACCATTACTCATGATGTCGAAGGTTACTTTGTGTTCTTGGAGAAGACCTTTTAATAAACATTGGACAAGAGTGGATTTTTCTAGTTTATGGTGATGACATGAATAGAGTAGGTCAGAGAATCTATCCCATGCTTCGAAAAATGCCTCACTTGGACTCTGTATGAAGAACTGTATCTTACTTATTATCTCTTCTGTTTTCTTCAGCGGAAAATACTTCTTCATGAAGGAGAACATAATCGTTTCCTATGTATCAAAAGAATTGGGCTGCTGCGAAAGAAGCCAAGCGTGACTCTTACTAGCTAGAGTGAAAGGAAACACTCGTAGCTTCACTTGATCGTTGGTGACGCCCGGATGGTGGAAAGTATTACATACTTCATGTATCCGGCGTAGATGCTCGTACAGTAACTCATGTTCAAACCCATGAAAGATGGATGGGTAGAAGATTGAACACGTTCGGTGGAATGCGAAAATCACTCATGAGCTGTGTAAGTCGTATACAAGATGGAGGCCCATCTTGCAACGGTGTGTAGAAGTTGGAGAGAGGCTCTTCAGCTTACACTACTTTGTCGGCCATCTTAGTAGATGAAAGACTAAAAATAGGAGATTGTCTAGGATGACGTGCTCTCCTACGTTAGTGAGTTTTATTCTTGGTAATACATGTAGTGCCTGAACGCAGTATAATGCACTTTTAGCAAGAAAACAAAACTATCCTAACATTCGCAAACGATGCAAAGTATGCTCAAGCAATCAAATTTTGTTTTTGTAAGTATGGAGTTTTGAAACTTTGCTTGGTCTTTATTTTATTATGCCCTATTCAAGGGAACAATTGGGCGCGAGACTAGGATGGCTCTACTACATCTCTCAAAAGAGTAGGCAGTCACTTCACCAAGTGGTGTGCTACCAAGAATCTCACTCACGATGAATCTGGGGGAGGGGAGTGAGGAAGGTAGTTGGTCTACTGGAATATGGTAACTAATTATTCTAAATCCTCGTGGCTATATTTTTATCCTTTTCTAGAGGAGCGTGACTACTTTGGGCTTTAGTTAGTTGATTTTAATTTATATTTTTGGTCTAGGGCTTCAAGAATCAAGCATCGTCTGATTTATCTACATTGGGGAATGACTTCCCAATGGTTGTTATGTGGCTCGGGTTCAGCCTTATACGTGAATGTAAATTGCAGTACGGAAATTAAATTTCAAACAATCACATAAGCATACTTGAACACACAAGGTATCCTTTTACATGGGCTTCGTGGAGGTTTAAAATTTACCTCTCAAGCCGTGTTTACACGCTACTTGAGGAGAATGTGACGTCGGTTGGTGAGTGATCTAAGAATCAGGCCCAACCTTTCGAGCTTTTCCCTGTTTTAGGTTACAATAAAGGTCCACTTAAAAAATCACACAAGTCGGGTTTTTGATAATTAAACAACTTTGCCTTCAAGGGCCTAAAATATAAAAGTAAACTAATACTATACTAATCTAATAGATTAAATAGTTTAGATATATTATCTAGATTAACTAGAGCTAAACTTAGTTAAAGTGTTGATTACGAAGTTGATTCAAAGTGTGCAAGCGTATGATTCACTTCTCGCCTCGCACACTTGAACTTCTCAAGGCAATGAAAACTCAAATCTCTTGGTAAGTTTAGAACTTTAACCAAGTGTTCACCCAAGTTCATCCACATAATCAATCAAAACTCATATTTTCTATATATTTTTTTTTTTTTTTTTTTTATATCTCTAACTATTACAAACAATTTCCACTGATTTATACTACTCTATTACAAAATACGGGTCTGTAGTTCAACTAAATATCGCAAATCAACTGAACTGTCAAAAAAACTGGACATGAGTATGTGCGGTGACTGGGCTGTCGCCCGTCCAGTTCTGGTGAAGTTTGATTGGTTTTCGACTACAGCTTCAACTCTTCTCCAACATGTTAATCCTAAACCCTGATTTGCAAAAAAGTAAGTCAGTAATAAAAAACAATGAAATAAAACAACGAAAATTAAAAAAAAATAAATAAGAAGTGAAAAGATGAGAATGGTGCTTCCTTCCTTAGATGCTCAACCAAACATTCTTGCTCCAATCCATGACAGCGGCGCCATTTGAAGTAGACTAGTTTGGAGTATCTCAAAGTGTTTTAATGTGGTTCAACATAGATTGTTTAGAGTTCGAATGTTTGGGAGTTGAAGAAAGGAAGGTAGGATCTTAGTTTAGGACTTGTATTGGTTTACTAGTTATGAAGAACATTGAAAGCTTAAGTTGTAAATGATTTTTTTTTTTTTAATTTTAAGCTAGAGTTAGGCGGACCCCTACCTGCATTAATCAACCAAATCGTACATATATGGTACCCGCTGCATCCTCCTCAACAAGATTATATAATTCTCTATCTAAAAGAGGACCAACATGCAAAATATCAATACCATGGGAACTAAAGAGTCCTGCAAGATAATCAGCGACTCTATTGGTCTCCCGATATACATGAGCAAAATTACAACTTTTAAATTTGGTCAAAATTTCTAAGATGTGTGTTAACACATCAAGACATTTCCATGGTGGCTTCACCAGTTTAGTTATCATTTGGGTTGCTAGAAGAGCTCGAAGCCCATCTCCATACATCTGCACAGCCCAACCTCTATAGCTTTCAGTTCCTGGAATAGAACTGACCGCTCACCACCACTACCAAAAAACGTTGCCAGAACTTCACCCTTTCTGTTCTTGATTGCTCCACCATGTCATGTACCCTCCTCGGTAGTGACCCATGATTCAAATTAACTCGTTTCTTATTCTCGGTGGGATCCAGCACCATGTTCTTCTGTGTCGCTCTTTGAAACTTGACCTGGATGCCGATAGCCTGAGACAACCTTCTGGCTTCAATTATGTCCTCCATTTATGATATTTGCACCTGAATGTAGGTTTTCATATTTCTTAGGATTCTTTTCAAAACCACTGATGCTGGCCTTCCCTGATTGTTAAACCTATGTGCATTTCGCTCTTTCCAGATTCCATCAACTGCTGTGCAAATGTAGCTCTTATATATTTCAGTCACCCAACTCGAGCCCCTGCAGAATTTCAGAATAGACGATCATTCTCTATTGGAATTTCTGCAATCAGTAACTATACCCAAAATCTGCTTGATTCCATTGATGATCTCACGAGAATACGTGTAGTCAAAGTAGAGGTGATTAGAGAACTCCCTACTTTGCTGACACAAGCAACAAGAGGAGTAAGAGAGTATCTTCTTTTGCACTAACCTATCTTGGGTGGACAGACTATTGGAGAACAATTGCCAACAAGTAAAGGAATGCCGAGAGATTACCAGTCGGCCCCATACCAGTCTCTGCCATTTTACTTTTTCCCTTTGTCTTCTCAAAGCTTGATATGCACTATTTGAAGTGAAGGAATCACTATGATGAGGAAGCCACACCACTCGGTCTCTATCGAGGTGTCAATTAATTGGTGTGCACAAGATATCTTCTCTAAGGTTGTGACACTGTAAATCTTTCACTATGTTATTCCACTCTCCACTTGTCAAGAGTTCCTTCACTTTTGCATTGGGAGGTAGCTGAATTTCTGCTAGTGCTTGAGCATTCTTAATTAATGGACTACTACTACACCAAATGTCATGCCAAAGCAGCGTATCTTCGCCATTTGAGATAGAGTATCTAATCAACTCTCTTGCTTTTTTCCTGCACTTCAAGATGTTTCTCCATGACCATGAGCACTTCAAGATGTTTCTTCCAATAAGATGTAAATTATTGAAATAACTCAAACAATTAAAGAAAGGATTGAAATGAAATATTGGAACAAAGAACAACAAAAAGAAGATTGATTGATTGAAATATAAAAGCAAATAACTAGATTGAAATAAAGAACAATAAAGTAAATGACTTGAATATAAAAGGACTAGAAATTAAATCCTACATGACACTACAATAAGTCTAGGTGCATTCTCTCTCCTAACTTTTAGTTCTTATACCCCTACTTTATGCAATTAACTTATTTGCCCTTCTTCATTACATTTGAGACACCTTATCCTTTACTTTATGCTTTATGCTTTTTCATTTTCTTCTTGATCAAGATAGGTTTTAGAGAAAGCCATCTTTTGAGTTGAGGACATCTATCTCTGGTCTTTTGAGTTAACAACTTTGACTTCCAGCTATTTGGTTATGAGTCCTTGACCTTTGACCTTTGACTTTGACTTTGACTTTTTAGCTTTTTCATAGCAGCTTCGAGTCTTCATAATAAGCATAATTAAATGTCCTTTTGGTGCTAAGACGTAGCTTTTATGATAAGTGGTTTGAATTTCTATGTAACCTAAAAAGGCAATAAAAGCTATGAGTTGTCTTTTCATTAAGCATAAGAAAGGTTGTAATGTAGTAATATAAGGGTAATAAAACTCACATTTAGGAGCTGATCAACAAGCACTACCCAAAGGACAGTTTCCCGCTACCCCGAATTGACTGACTTGTTGACCAGACATGCGGTCACGAGCCTTTATCCCTCATGGACACGTATAGTGGATACAATCAAATACCGCTGGCAGAAGAAGACCAGGAAAAGACGGCTTTCATCACAGAATAAGGAACGTTCTGCTACAACGTTCTGCCTTTCGGATTGAAGAACGATAGCGCGACCTATCAAAGACTCGTAATAAAGATGTTCAAGGACATGCTGGGAGACACTATGGAAGTTTACATAGACGACATGGTAGTTAAAAGTGCCAATTGGCAGGCGACCACATCTCCCACCTAGAGGCCGCCTTTGCTCGATTATGACAAAACAAGATGTAGCTCAATCTAGCCAAATGTGTATTTGGAGTAGCCTCAGGGAAATTCTTAGGCTACCACGTCTCACAAAGACGTATTGAAGCAAATCCAGAACAAATACGAGCTCTCCTTGAAATGTCAGAGTCAAAATCCAAACAACAAATCTACAAGTTATCTGGCATGGTCTCAGCCCTCAATAGATTCATCTCACGAGCATCAGACAAATGTAGGCCATTCCTTTAGATCTTGAAGAAGGGCACTACCTTCACATGGATAGAAGAATGCCACAAAGCTTTTCATGACCTGAAGAACTAACTGTCAACTCCACCCGTTCTGGCTAAACCAAACGAATGTGAAACATTGGGACTTTACTTAGCAACCTCCGACTTCTCCATCATCTCATTTTTTTTTCTTGAAATCAAAGGAGTCGAAAAACTAGTGTACTTCACTAGCAGGACGTTGTCAAAATAAAAAAATCACTACTCCACAATTGAGAGAACGATTCTAGCTTTGTTAACTCAGCCCAAAATTTTCGTCCATACTTCCAAGCACACGCAATCAAAGTTCTCACTGAAGTACTTGATGTTAGCACTTTGGCGATTATATAAAGTATGAAAGTTTCTAAAATCGTTACGTACCAAACTCAAGTTTCCTTACTCACGTTTCTTCGTGTGTATGGTTAGAGTAAGGGTTTCGTTCCAACCTAAATCACAAGGATGATGTTACAACTAACTAGAATGTGTTCAAGGGAACTAGTGAGAAGCATTTTGATGGTTGAGTTATACTAAAACTACTTAGCTTGATTTTAGATTTCTTAAATTAGAGGTTACGTAAACATACACCACTGTATAACTAAAAAGAGAAATGGAGAGATAGAGAGGTGTGGAGAATTAAATCTACTCATGTGAAGGCAAACCTTTATTGCTTGAATCCAGTTTATTGCATCTCTATCTTTCTTAGAATTCATAGACAAATCTTAATAAAGATTATAGTTTTGATCCCTAACAGTATAATCTTATCTCTAATATCATACTGCTAGTATGAGAAATTTAAGTGATGACTTATCTCTAAGAAATCACATCAATTCCAAACTAGAATCTACACCAACTACCATTTTGTGGTCCTAAACAATTAACTAGAAAACCAATAACAAAAGTTGTTCCTCACATGAGCATCATTAACCCTCCACAAGGGAAGGTTTTAGCTCATGATCATGGGATTACAATGATAATGTAATTTGTGCTATGCTAATATAAGAGTGAAAGAAGAAGAAGAAAAGAAAAAGCTGATTTTACTTTATGGAAATGTTGATTTTATTTAGAAGAATACAAGTGTTGCCACCATTAAAACTATTAGAAGACTTCTCTAAAAACTAGAAAAAAGAAACATGCATCAAAATGAGAAAATGAAAAGGAGTGACTGCTAAAATCAGCCCCCCTTTCAATACATATGAGAGTTTTCTCTCATTTCCCACGTGAAAGTGATAAGCACCCAAAAGTGTAGTTTCAACACCTTAATAATATTACATTTAGGCTAATTATGTTTATAATAAATAAAAGTTAGTACTGTTTCCATGTTTTTGTGTATTTTAGGACTTGAAGCTGATTATATGACTAAAAACATCACTTTTGCATGGAAAATGAGTCAAGAGGATTGCTGAGAAAGTTTTACGTTTAAAACCCAAGAATCATGGAGAAAATCCTTTTTCAAGCATAGTCAAAGCTGGGAAGTCAAAGTCAATCCGGGTAGAAAAGGAACAGATAAGTCAACGAACTTCAACGGGCCATCTCTTTGGACTCGGGCCTACTTTATGTCAAAATGACCGGTTCGGAACCAGTTTTCCAATGGCCCCAGCCTTGCCCCCAATCAGAGCTATAAAAGTAGACAAAAAGGTCATAGAAATAATTTCCAGCAACTATGGCCTCTTTAGTTCTAACCTAATGGACTTTGGGTTCACATTAGAGGCCCAAAGTCCCCCTTCTTAACCCATACACGAAAATGTAATCCTAACCCTCTCCTATATAAAGAGGGTTAAAACTAAACAAAAAAAAGGTTCCCATTAGTTTTAGTTTTAGTTTTAGTTTTAGTTTTAGTTTTAGTTTCTCTCTCTCTCTCTCTCTCTCTCTCTCTCTCTCTCTCTCTCTCTCTCTCTCTCTCTCTCTCTCTCGTTTAGTTTTAGTTTAATTAGTTTGTAGTGTAGCCTCCATAAACCCTATTCAATAAAAGCTTTAACTTTAATATTCGATTCTCTCTGTCTATTATGTCTTTAATTTATTGTTATTCCATTAGTAGGATTCCAATGACACAATGTTAAACCTCCATTAGATAGGGTTTATGAAGCCGCGTGAGGATGACTAGTTTTAGTTGTTTTCGTATTGCAATAGAATTCAAAGTCCTTAGTTGTGAGTTTCTAGAGATAGAACTCATAACCAAAGGGCTAGAGTCTAGAAACCCCCACCAAAGATATTTGTGGGGGTGCTAGTCTCTCATGCTAGTGAATCCTTACTCCGAGAGGACTTGGTATTCACTAGGGATCAAATAGGCGATTCGATAGCTAACTAATAGCCAATCGAATCGCGTGGTGGATTAACCCCTCTCTAATCTCTTCTCATCTTTCTTATCTATTGTTTTCCACACATTATATCTACTATTTTGCATCTACTACTCTCATTAGGAAATAATATTTCAATCTAAACATGCATCCAAGTAATAAACGTACAACTAGAGTGGACCGAACACGACTGCTCCTCTTTATCTACTGATTTAGAGAGTATTTACATACTGTTTTCCCTTCATTCATTCTACTGTTTCCAGCATCTTCTCTTTACTGTTTTGGGTTGTTATAACATAACACATTAAATGGAGCCATTTGCCATCTAGTTCGTTTTATTACACACATTTAATTTGGAAACACTGTTTTTACTAGCTATTCACAAAAAAACACTGGAAAACACTATTCTTAATTTCTTCAAATTTTTCTACTACTGTAGGAGAGCATACGAGTTGTGCAACCAACTCCTTGCCCTCCTGTGACCATACCCTAAAATTTTCAACATGTTGTTTTAACTTATGAGCGCTTGCGCCCTCAATTTGCCTTGAGTGAGCGCGACCCGCGACTTACCTCTTGACCGCGCCAAGCGCCCAATTTGCCTTGTTCATAAGCACGAATGCGCCCTATTTAATTTATTTTAAATTCAGTTTTATTTATTAATTACAATATTATCTCACGAGTACAATATATTACTCGTATGCTACCAACTACAAAATTTTAAATTTTGATTTTTCATTCTATACGGTGTCTAAGGAAACTGAAAGAATCGGGGTTCTCTAATTAAGGAACGTGCATGCACGGACAACCTCCCTCAATTCTTAAGTGACATGGCTGTTGGTTTGATACAAAATACAAAAAAATTATTTATTAGTTAAATCAAGTAAGCCCACACACTACCCGTTTCATAGGCCCAACACGAAGCCCATAGTAAAAAGTCTTAACCTAATTCTTAAAACTATTAAACTAATAAGGTTAAACCTTTTACAAGACTTCACAATCCACCTCATGTACTCGAATCCGTACTCATATCAAATAACACAGACGTGCTTTAAAGTTGTTGAAGGCGCTATTTATACGCGTAGCAAGGACGCTCTAGGTAACACCTCTTCACATCCTCGACTCTACTGTAAGAGGATATTATTTCTAATAATAATCAGGCTATATTTATGCATGCTCGTTAAGAGTTGCCTATTAGACTTAAGACTTGCATGAGATTAAGATCTAGTATACATAAACTTGTTATACTAGTTCATCATAGACGCAAAAATATTCGCCTATCTAGAAATTCATCAATCACCACACACACACCCCCTACAGCCACCAACACTACATCTGTAGCAATGGGTGAAGAAATAGCAGAGATACCCCTCTCTGATTTCTATAAAGCTTTAAACGATGGACCTGAGTCTTGTATAATTCTTGCAGAAACTACGGGAGATTTTAGAATCCCCCCCAATATATTTAATCTGCTACATGTTTTCCATGGTTTAGACCATGAGAAACCTTATCAATACTTATGTAGGATACAACAAGTTCTTACTACATTTCATCATCCTAACGTAAGACCTGAACAAGTAAAACTCAAGGTGTTTCCTTTCACCCTAGCTGATAAGGCAGCCGCCTGGCTAACAGCACAAAAGCCGAACTCTGTCGCCACATGGGAAAAACTAGTTGAATTATTTATAGAACAATTTTACCCACTACAGAAAACTGATGAGATGCTACCGCATATTCATTTCTTTTGCTAAAAGCCTTAAGAATCCTTTTTTGAGGCTTGGAATAATTTCACTAATCTTCTAGTAGAATGCCCCCATCATAATCTTGGTAAAGACACACTAGTTCATGCCTTCTTTAAAGGCCTATCCTAATACCATAAAGAGACATTAGATATCATGAATGAAGGAAATTTCTTAAGTAAGGGAGCCATAGATGCTTATAACTTTCTAGATAATCAATCCAAGAAAAGTAATAACTGGGGAGGTAACGATTACTCCTGTTCCATTAATTCTTCTTCTACAACTAAGGCAACCAGTATGTTTGAGGTTAAACCAGATCCTGATCTTAAAATTTTAATTGAATCCTTCACTCGTAAAGTAGATTGCCTTTCTGTAAATAAACAAGAAATAAAACGAACTCCTGTAATGAATATAAACTCTATTCGCTGTAATTTCTACTTTAGTCTTGAGCATTCTGATCATTATTATCCTCTTGTCTACGAACAACAACCACCACCACAGACAGAAGATGTATACGCTTTTAATATACCTAACGCACCTTGGAGACAAAATCCTAATTTTAGTTGGCGTAATAATCACCATCAAGCAACACCTCCAGGTTTTAATAATTAAAACGTTATGCCCACCAATAATTACAATTAATATCAACCTAGGCAAGGACAAAGGCAAGGTAATTATAATAATAATAATAATAGAAGTTTAGTCCCAATTAATAACAACTATCAAAATCCACCCGTTAATAATCAACGTGAGATAGTTCCTGTTACACAACCCATGACAACTCAACCTTCCCAACCTGATAGATTCGATGCATATATGCAAGCTCAACAACATATATTACTAGCCATTCAACAATCCATCTAACAATTAAATCAAGAAAAAACCCAACAAAAAGGCGTGTTTCCAGGTCAACCTGTACCTAATCCAAAATCAACAAACATAGCCTTTGAATTAACCGGTAATCCTACTAATGATAATTTAATGCAAGGGGAATTAAAGGCCGTAACTACTCTCTGTTAAGAGAAAGTGGTTGACAACAAAGTGATTATGCCTGAGGATTCTCCACAAACTAAAAAGATAAAGGAACCTTAATAGATACCATAGTTGAAACTGAATATCCTACCACTGTAAAAGTACCAGTTACACAACCTTAGGAAAAATAGCAACACTTAAAGAAAAGGGAAATACTCCTATTGACCCTTATGCAAAATATAGGGATAAACCCCAGTTTTCCCATAGACTAGCCATGCTAAAGAAGGACGATAATTTTAACGAGATTAGGTATCATAAGGGCATAGTTGAAAATATTCTTGCTAAAGTTCAAGACTTCTATTATCCAGCCCATTTTTTTATATTAGACACAGAAGTTGCTTATGACTCTATTCCTATCATCTTAGGGCGTCCTTTCTTGGCAACTGTCAAGGCCCTCATTAATTGCCACGATAGTTCAATGTCTATTACCTTTGGAAATCTTGTTGTTGAGGTAAATATTTTTAAGATGATGCAACAGACACCATACACAACTACCGATGGAGAAATTAGCATGATAGAAAGTCTTGCTCAAGATTATTTTAACAAACCTTTTCCAGGAAATCAGATGCACCAATTTATTTCTTTTGGCAATACTGAGGATTCTTACATCCAAGACGTACATGCCCTCTTAGAATCTACTCTTATCTATGACTCATCTATAGATCTAGCTCCTGATTTTAAAGAACTCGTTACTGAACAAATCTATGTTATAGAGGAGGAAGATTCTCCTGAATCCCTCATTCCCACTCCTCCCACCCCTGATCTTAAACCTCTTCATGTTGAGTTAAAATACATTCATCTTAATCCACATGGCACTCGTTTGATTATTATATTATATCAGTTATCTGCTACTGAAGAGGCAAATTTGATTAAGGTTATTCATGAACATCGTTCTGCGATTGGTTGGTCTTTAGATGACATTAAGGGTATTGACCTTAGCGTATGCAAACATCGCATATATTTGGAGGATAATGCAAAAACCTCCCGTGAGTCGCAATGTCGTTTGAACCCTACCATGAAAAAGGTAGTTAAAGTGGAAGTTTTGAAATTACTCGATGCTGGCATTATATACCCCATTTCAGATAGTGAATGGGGTGAGCCCAGTTCATGTAGTCCCTAAGAAATCTGGTGTTATAGTCATACGTAATACCGATGGATAGTTAGTTTCCACCTGAGTACCTATAACGTGTCAGGTTTGTATTGATTATAGGAAGCTTAATGCTTGAACATCTAGCCAGCCATTCTTACTACTGCTTTTTAGATGGCTACTCTGGCTATTTTCAGATTAATATTGACCATGACGACCAAGAAAATACTACATTCACCTGTCCCTTTGGTACGTATGCATATAAAAGAATGCCCTTTGGCCTTTGTAACGCGCCTGGTATCTTCCAACATTGTTTGCTGCATATTTTTAGTGACATGGTGGAGAAATTCATGGAAGTGTTTATGGATGATTTTTCCATTCATGGTAATTCCTTTAAAGATTGTCTTACAAATCTTTCAAAAATTTTGAAACGGTGTCAGGAAAAGAACATAGTCTTAAATTGGGAAAAATATCATTTTATGGTCACAAAAGGAATAGTTTTAGGTCATATTGTTTCTAAGAATGGAATAGAAGTATAAAAAGCTAAAATAGATAAAATAGCGTCTCTGCCTATACCACGGACTGTCCGTGACATTAGAGCCTTTCTAGGCCATGCAGGTTTTTATAGACATTTCATAAAAGATTTTTCAAAAATAGCTAAACCTTTAACACAATTGCTTTTAAAAGATGTCATTTTTTATTTTAATCATGACTGCAAACAGGCTTTTGAAACTTTAAAAGTTACCTTAACCACTACACCTATCATACAACCACCAGACTGGTCTAAACTTTTTGAACTTATGTGTGATGCTAGTGATTATGCTATTGGTGCTATGCTAGGACAAAAAGTGCATAATAAATCCACAGTTATTTTTTATGCTAGTAAAATCTTAAATGATGCTCAACAAAATTATACTACTACTGAAAAAGAATTTCTAGTTGTTGTCTATGCCTTAGATAAGTTACGCCCCTATTTAGTTGGTTCCACGACCATTGTCTATATAGAACATGTCGCGCTTAGGTACCTTCTCGCGAAGAAGGATGCTAAACAGAGATCGATCCGTTGGATTTTTCTCCTAACTGAATTTACCTTAGAAATTAAGGATAAAAAAGGAGCTGAAAATGTAGTTGCAAACCACTTCTCTAGGTTAACTAATGATGATGACAGTGATTCCGAATCAATCTCTGATTCTTTTCCAGATGAGCATCTTTATTCAATTTTTTCTACACCTTGGTATGCAGACATAGTAAATTTTTTAGTGTCCAACATAATTCCGGATATATGGTCCAGAAATGAATGCAAAAGATTTTTGGCAAAAATTAAGTTTTACTACTGGGATGAATCCTACTTTTTTAAATATTGTGCGGATAAGATAATTCATCGTTGTACTCCCCAGTGGGAGCATAATAAAGTCTTATCCTTCTGCCATGAATAATCATGCTGGGGACATTTTAGTGGAAAGAAAACTGCTGCCAAAGTTCTTCAATGCGGTTTTTATTGGCCAACCCTATTTCAAGATGCCCATGCACACTGCAAAACGTGTATAAAATGTCAACAACTTGGGCGTATTACTCAACGTAATATGATGCCCCTAAATCCCATTCTCATAGTGGAGATTTTTGACATTTGGGGTATTAATTTCATGGGTCCATTTTCCATCTTGCATGGTTTCATTTATATTCTTGTAGTTGTAGACTATGTTTCTAAATTGATCGAACCCATGGAGTGTCGTAGTAATGACCATAAAACTGTAGTATTATTTATGAAAGAGTATATCTTCTCACATTTCGGCGTACCTAAGGTCATCATTAGTGATGGAGGAAAACATTTTTGTAATAGAGTTATTGAAGCTTTAGTCAAGAAATATGGAGTTACACATAAGGTGGCGACTCCATATCATCCTCAAACTAGTGGTCAAGTAGAGGTGTCCAATAGAGAAATTAAAAAAATATTATAAATGACAGTTAATCCTGATAGAAAAGACTGGTCTAGACGCCTAACAGATGCTTTATGGCCATATAAAACGACTTTTAAAACACCTATTGGTATGTCACCCTATCGCTTATTTTTTGGTACACCTTGTCACTTGTCCATTGAGTTAGAATATCGTGCCCAATAGGCTATTAAAAGTTTAAATTTTAACATTAACGCAGCTGGTGTCAAACGCAAATTCCAATTAAATGAGCTTGAAGAAATATGTAGCGATTCTTACGATATAGCGAAGGATTATAAAGCTAACATGAAATGTATTCATGGCAAAAGTATTTTGCATAAAGAGTTTGATCTTGGTCAAAAAGTTTTGTTGTATAACTCACGTTTACATATTTTTCCTGGGAAGTTAAAAACACGTTGGTCCGGACCTTTTTTGGTTACTGATGTAACCCCTCAAGGGGTAATAACCTTGGTAAATCCCAGGGACAACAGTACCTTTCAAGTAAATGACCAACACTTAAAACATTTCCACGAATTACCGTTCGCCTGCTGTAGAGAAAACCCTTCTACATGGCCCTGTTTATGAGGACTGACCATTTATGTTTGGTGTGCTTCCTATCCATATTCTATATTTTGGAAGTGCTCCATTAAGGTAACCGGACCCTCCTTTCAGAGTATGTGGTTGTAAGTGTTGGATCCTTAGTCCACGTTTATGTAATTCACGTATTCCAATTTTGCACTTTTTCTCATTTCTTTTGAGTAGTGTTTCTCTATGAAGTGATTTACATTTTTATCTGCTTTATTATTGTATTTTTTTTTTCAAAAATCTTATTCATAAAAACTAGAAAACTTTTAAAACCCATAAATATTAGATAGATTAGAAAATCTAGGGTATCTGACTTTAAAATACCCACATTTTCACCACAACAAAACTTTTTCATCCTATTTCAAAATTTTGTTTGGGGGTGGGTATTAACCCCACCTTGTTCTCTTATTTTCCTATCTTTTTTTATGCTGCCATTAGTCATATAGATTCGTATGACAAAATCTAGTCTTCTAGATTTTCCTTTGCCCTTATAACTTATGCCATTTATGCATTTCGAGGCGTTCTTACAATATTTCACATGTCACGTACAGTTAGATTTGAGTTTTGCCTAGATAATTAGATAGCATTCTTCATATTAATCATTTTCATAGATCATTCGCCAAAATCGGACCGCTAACGAATCGGGTATCTTAGTTTTAAGTTTACGAGGCAGTAGGACATAATGGGTATTATAGAAAAGATATGAGCTTGGGCCAAAAATTCATTTTCCACCTAACCCATGTTATTTACACCCTACCGACCATCCCATTTAACATCATGCTCAGGCCCAATACCTTCATCTTCCCAAACAAAGTTAACCCTAACCCAATTCGATCAAAGCGCGACCCGCGCCTCTCCAAGCCTAAACCCAAGCGCGCCCCGCGCCTCCAACAGTTCAGACCTTCGCCAAATTTAAACAGTTTTGACCTTCCCATCATCATCCCCTTCTACTACCCCTACCCATATTCAAATTTTAACCTACCAATGGCCCGACCAGTAAAAATTATTTCGAAAACAATCGTTCTCACTATGCCAGGCAACAATCACTTAGGATTAACTAGCTAGGCTGTGACGCAGTGGCTAGGAAAGAACCTCTGTAGCACTTCAAAGCCGAGTGATATCAGCTTGTCATTCCAGCATGTTCTTTGGGTTATGCAGAACAGGAGGTATGGTTTTTGCCTCATTGATTTTCTGCGTGAAGAGCTTATGGCTGTAGGCCTGACCATTGCACCCCTACTTGTTTTAGTTACTAAGATTATGTTATTTTGGAGTTGCATGCCTGAGTCACCTAGGACTTATATTAAGTTTCACTCAAACACAAAGGTGTATAGTGAATGTGTCCAAAGGCATTGAACATTACCGGAATAAAGGGCTGATGGTATCAAGCAGGATGAGGAAGAGGAGGAATATCCTGCTTGTTTTGCTGAGAATGCTATTGACCATGTTGCTTCTGATTTTGCACCCTTTTGATTACTCCATAGCGGGATGTGTACGCTTTATGATCACCAGCGAGCCATATCTGAGCTCTGTGACTCGATACAGAAGCGCCAGGGTTCCATTTAACGTCATCACCAAACCTTGGAACAGAACATCCGGACCCTGGATGATAACCAGGCAGACATGCTTACTATTCTTGAGAATATGGAGCAGGAGCAACAACACGACCGGGATGCATAGGCAGCTTTTCAAGTCGAGGTCTTGAGACGTTTTCCCCAGCCCGAAGGTTCGCCTTCTTCTTCTGACTTTAGACATGAGCGTCGACGTCGTCCTTCTGATGGTTCTAGACCATCTTCTTCTCAGGGATATATCCTTTCTTTTTGAGTTGTTGTGTTGAATTTGATTTAGATTTTATTTTGTTTTGTAATAACTATTTAATTCCGTACTTATTTTAATTTCAATACTTTAGTTTATTAATTGTTAATTGCATTTTATGTAATTAAGTAGTTAATATTTGTTTATGTGATTGCTCTACTATGCACGTATCGTTAAATTTAATTCATGATATCACATATTCCTTACCATATAGTTTATATTCCATACTCAGCATGTTTAGGTATTTTAATGAATATTTCATGAACCCCTCTCAAATTGTTTCGGGGTGGTATATTTTAAAATTAAGCACAATGTATGTGCACGTATGAAATTGCATGCCTTAATCATTTTTTATATATATAAGTTTTGGGCCAAAATATAACAACCCTTGGGCCTTGTTTAAATCAATTGGGATTCACATTGTAATTAGGTACTGATATTTCGAGGAATTTCAAATTTTACGGAATTTCAGAAGCTAATCTATTAGAGAAAACCCATTAGATGCAATCCATGGGCCTTGTTTCATCCAATTGGGATCCATAATATAATTAGGAACCTTAAATTTCGTGGCATATCAAAATTTCATGGAATTTCGGAAGCTAATCATAAATAGAAATCCCCAAATCAAAAAAAGAATTTATATGTTTAGAAATATGCCTAAAAGCTATGTTTTTGCACATCTTTTTATTTAGCAACCATCCAGCCTTAGACTTCACATCCAAACACTATAAAAACAATCTCTAAGCATGCTCTTTCATCACTGCAAAACCTAACGAAACTGTTGTAGCTCGAAGTGCAACCCACTCCCTCCCAAGGCATATTTAGAGCGTTCGCGCCCTCACCTCAAGCTTTCAGACTCGGATTACTAGGTTCTTCTTCTAACACTTCCAGTAGTTCTTTTCTTTACTTGTTTTCTATGTCTACTCCAAAAATTATACCGGACCAATCTTTTGAGGATCTTTTCCTTAATGACAACTATGGGTTCCACTTTAACGAGATGGTGATGGAGCACGAATGGTGCACCCTACTGGTAAGACCTGATCAAACTTATTCTCCTACCCTTGCTAAATATTTTTATGAGCATGTTGAATTCTTTACACGCTCCAAGGGAGAAGACAGGACCATAATAATGTTAGATGAAACACCTTGTTTACTGACTAAGTATTTAGTTGCTTGTGCTTTAGAAATTCCAACACCTTCCCCACCTACCCATATTAATTATATAGATGATAATGACAATCATTATGACTGGGTTAATTTCCACGAGACCTATGGTGCGGGTATATTCCAAATAGAACACAAGGACAACGTAAAGTTTCATTAGAGAACATGGCCTTTAATACGGGCCTTGCTATGGTTTTCCTTAAGTTAAATGTCCTAGGGGATTGGGACTTCAAATATGCGGATTTCCACGCATGTAACACCTTCATTGCTTTAGCTGATGGGCATTGGTTTTACGATATATCCAAAAACATAGTAGCTGGTCTTGCCCGAGCATAGACTGTAAGGCATAAGTACCTTCTAATGCCACTCACAGTCACATGTATTATGCAATTTTTCTTCCCTGAATTCTATACATGCTTCACCGATTGGGTTAAGGTTGACACAATGCGCACGACCAATGTGATAGTTCGTTCTTTACGTGCTATGGTTTGGCTAGGTTGGCGCATCCAACCTCACCTAGTAGCCCCATATACCCCATCCAATCAAATAGCACTTAATAGGTTGGCTAGGGTAGATGAAAACAGAATGAAGGAATAGAAAGTTGTCATAAATTGTCAAGACCTAAAAGAACCTCATTTCACAGGTGAGGAACAACGGGAAGATAATACTTGATTAGCAATACTATATATGGTAATATTTATAATTTTATGTTAAAGTTCGCTTATGTCCCAAGCGATTATTATATTCCTATTATCTCCATAATGGATGGAACTCATATCGGAGTTGCGTCTGCAATTTATTTATTTATATTTGTATCGTTTAACTTTCTTTTATAGGTGCTACCATTTACAAGTACGTTTTTATGATACTCTCTATCCTTTATTTTCATTCCATACTTTGGGGACAAAGCATGATTCTGTTTGGGGGTGGTATAGAAACAAGTTGTAAACGTTTAAGCACATATTAGGTTGTATATTATGTATGAATTATAGTATAAAAAAAATAGAAAAACCATAAAAATAGCTTATACTATGCACTTAGGATAATGATATTATTTATTTTTCCATGATGATATTAGTCTAGAAATCTCAACTAGCAATAGAATTAAGTTTTGTTCTTAGAAATTTAGGTTAATATGTAGGTAATAGTCATTACATCTTTTCATTAACATCTTGCATGAGCATGTATGAGTGTACTTGGCAGTATTTTTCTGAGACCTAGGTTAGACTACTTAATTATTACATATTATCTGAGAATCTAGCCTAAAATCATCATATGAGTTAGTATCTGAGTGATGACACAAAGAAGAAGTATAATATGAGTAGAAAAATCATACATCCACTTGCTTAATCATCATACCATATCCTAAGCGAGAATTTAAGTTGTCTTTGGATCGATATTGCTAAAAATTCATATCTATAAATAATTATCCGCTAGTCGCCCCACTGAGCCTTTCATTTTGCCTTTTCACAACCACAAATCCTTTACCCATCTTTAAAACCAATAAAAATAATAATAATAATAAGCATACCCATCTTGAATGAGTCTGAGAAATAGGATGAAGTAAAGAGAATAAAGAGAAAGACCTGTGGACAACCAAAATTAGTTAGTTTCTTCAGAAAAGAAAAAGAAAAGAAGTTTTCATCCAAAGAAAAAAAAAAAAAAGAAAAAAGTTAGAACTCCAAAAAATATAATCAAAAGGGTCAAAAGCTAAAACAAAAGGGCTAAGGATGGAAACTAAGTGTAGAAGCAAGGTAAGAACAAGGTTTTCTCTAGTTACATGTAATTGAAAACCCTATTATCTCAGACTTGTTTATTTGAATATCCATTCCGTTTCTTCTTAAACCATCACCTCAGCCCTATATTATTTAATAAAGACCTCTAACTCAATTAGGATTAATTTGGTGTGATAGTAAGTGGTAGATGTGATTGATCGACCTAGGCTCCCTTGGATGTCATTGAGATTATAGGAAATGCACACTGGAGTGAGCGGAACTTAAGTAGAAAAATCAGAGTATTTGTGTTTTGAGACATTCTTTGTGAGGACCTACTTAAGGACGCTATTCCAAAAGTTTCATAAATGGACCTGCCATTGCATTTCATAACATAGGTCATAGCCTACATGTGTATTTTTAGATGATTTAATTATTATGCGTGTATTAGCTTAGGTTTTCGAAGAATTATTCTTATTATATTATTATTGGGATGTACAGATATCTGAGAGTAATTAGAAAATATCATCTTTATCTCTTAGTCGTTGTAGTAAAAATGAAGTTTGTGAGTACCTTCCCTGGAAAACTCTCACGAGGCTATAACTCGTCCACTAGAGAATTTCTAGTGATTTAAGGCCTTATTGCATATGGTCAATGCAATCGCACTCTGCGAAACGAGATTAGTTAGGACCACATTTTTTGCCACTTATCTATTTTTATTTCTCATTTTTGCTTGAGGATAAGCAAAATGTTGTTTGGGGGTGGTGTGATAAGCACCCAAAAGTGCAGTTTCAACCCCTTAATAGTATTATATTTAGGCCAATTATGTTTATAATAAATAAAAGTTATTATTATTTACATGTTTTTGTGTATTGCAAGACTTGAAGCTGATTAGGTGACTAAAGACACTACTTTTGCATGGAAAATGAGTCAAGATGATTGCCGAGAAAGTTCTACGTTTAAAGCCCAGGAATCATGAAGAAAAACTTTTTCAAGCCTAGTCAAAGTCAATTCGGATAGAAAAAGAACAGAAAAGTCAACAAACTTTGGACTCGTGCCTTAGAACTTGGCTTATTTTATGTCAAAATGATCGGCTCGAAACCAGATTTACAATGGATCTGGCCTTGTCCCAATTAGAGCTATAAACGTAGATGAAAATGGCATGGAAGTAATTTCTAGCAGTTATGGTCTCTTTAGTTCTAACCTAATGGACGTTGGGCACACATTAGAGGCCCAAAGTCCCCCTTCTTAGCTCATACATGAAAAATGTAACCCTAACCCTCTCCTATATAAAGAGGGTTAAGGCTAAACAAAAAAAGGTTCCCATTAGTTTTTAGTTTTAGTTTTAGTCTCTCTCTCTCTCTCTCTCGTTTAGTTTTAGTTTAATTAGTTTGTAGTGTTGTGTAGTTCTATCCCTATTCAATAAAAGCTTCAACTTTAATATTCGATTATCTCTTTCTATTATGTATTTAGTTTATTGTTATTCCATTAGTAGGATTCAAATGACACAACGCTAAACCTCCATTAGAGGGGGTTTATAAAGTCGAGTGAGGATGACTAGTTTTAGATGTTTTTCGTATTGCAATAGAATTCAAAGTCCTTAGTTGTGAGTTTCTAGAGATAGAACTCATAACCAAAGGGCATAGAGTCTAGAAACCCCACCAAAGCGATTTGTGGGGGTGCTAGTCTCTCATGCTAGTGAATCCTTGCTCCGAGAGGACTTGGTATTCACTAGGGATCAAATAGGCGATTCGATAGCTAACTAATAGCCAATCGAATTGCGTGGTGGATTAACCCCTCTCTAATCTCTTCTCATCTTTCTTATCTACTGTTTTCCACACATTATATCTACTATTTTGCATCTACTACTCTCATTAGGAAATAGTATTTCAATTTAAACATGCTTCTAAGTAATGAACGTACAACTAGAGTGGACCGAACACGACTGCTCCTCTTTATCTACTAATTTAGAGAGTATTTACAAACTGTTTTCCCTTCATTCATTCTATTGTTTCCAACATCTTCTCATTAGTGTTTTGGGTTGTTATATAATAACACATTAGAAAGCATCTCCCTTCACTACTCCCATTCTTATCTCCAAATCCAACGAAGCCAAAATTTAAACACTATTTGGCACAAAAAGTATAGTCAAGGTATTTAATACATGCAAGGTGTAAATTTGGGGAACTAATTTGGCACTTTTGTCTTGACTTGCTCCATGATTGATGACTCATTTATTCTTGTAGGCCTGTAAAGTGGGTCCACGTGTTGTTTCCATTAGTGGGCCCGCAAGGCGATTTCTACAAAATCTAGCCTAATGCAGAGCTTGTCGTACTGATCGTCTGGGCAGCTTAGTTGTCGAAACTGGAGTCCTGGTTCAAGAGATATGAGCTCTGGAAGTTAGACGTTTTTCTTCACGTAGTCCCATTCTGACTTGATTTTGTCATATTTGAGTCCCTAGGCTTTAATCCAGCTTTGTTGAGTTTCACATGGGCTGATTATGAAGACTTCAGATATATACACTATTCCCGTGCTTTAATGCAGGTTTAACCATTATTTTCATGTTAACTACGAAAACCTACAAAAGTACGAAAATATAATTATTTCATGCTTATTAAACACATAATTAACAAAATTGCAATGTCTCTATGGGGTTTAGTATTACAGTTTTGGGTGTTTATCACACTACCCCCAAACAGCACTTTGCTTGTCCTCAAGCAAAGAAGAGACATTAAAACAAATAAGTGGCCAAAAATGTGTAATCCTAACTAATTCTCGTTTCACAAAGTGTAGTTGCATTGACCATATGCAACAAGGCCTTAAACCACTAGAAATTCTCTAGTGGACGAGTTATAGCCTCGTGAGAGTTTTCCAGAGAAGGTACTCACAAACTTCATCTATACTATAACGACTCAGTAACAAAAACTTGTTTCCTAAATTAATCTCAGATATCTATACATCTCCCTAGCGGGGAACGATGATTAATTCCTTAGAAACTTAAGTTAATATGTATACAATAATTAAAACATTTACATATGAACATGCATGCAGTGACTTTACATTGAAATGTACAAGTAGGGTCGTTTCTAGATCCTTTGGAGAGCGTCCTTAAATAGGTTCTCACATGTATGTGTCGAAACACAAATTCGCTCATAATTTTTTTTTTCCACTCAGGTTTTGCTAACTCCAGTGTGTTGTGGCACACCTTTCCTCACATTTCAATGACAAACAGAGGAGCCGAGGTCGATCAATCACATCTACTACTTATTATCACATCATCCTACTCCTAATTGAGCTAGAGGTTTTTATTAGGTATTATGGGGATTAGGTGATGGTGTAGAATAAAATGGACATAGAAAATAAAAAATAATAAGCATGAGATAATAAGGTCTTCAAAATATTTACACTAGAGAAATCCTTATTTTTTTTACCTTGCTTCTACAAGAGTTTCCATACTTAGCTCTTTTAAGCTTTTGGACCTTTTTTTTTTTTTTAATTTGGAAACATTTTTATATTTTTCTTTCAGAAGTGAGTAACTGATTTTTATTTAGGACAAGTCTTCCTCTTTATCTTTCCACATTTCCTCCTATTTCTCATACTCATCATTTAGATGGGTTTATTTTATTTGGGGGTTATTAGATGGGTAAGAAATTATTGGTGAAAGTGAAAGGTTTGATGAAAGGTTCAATTGGGTGACTAGCGGTAAAATTTATAACATATATGAATTTTTGGCTATGTCGATCCAAAGAAGGCCTAAATTCTCGCCTAAGGTTCGGATGGTGATCAAGTAAGTAGACACGTGATTTTCTCTATTTGGGAAAACTACTCCTCCATGTCATTACTCATAATTCACACATATCGAGGCTTTTTGGTTAGATTCTCACAGGATTGATAATTTAAGTAACTAACCGTGGGTTCTAGAAACTTACTGCTATGTACAATCGATGATACTCAGTGCATGAATACTCATGAAAAGATGTCAAAACTATTACGTACGTATTATCTTAATTTTCTTAAGAACAATTTCTAATTCGAATGCTAATGTGAGTTTTCTAGACAATTTTCATCATAAAAAGAAAACAAGACTTTGTCACTAATTAAGTACATTTATTTAAAAGGAAAAGGAAAACTATATACAACCTACAAGTTGCCTAATTCTTGGTACAGGTTTAAAGACCACCCCCAAACAGAATGATGCTTAGTACTCGAAGTATCAATAGATGAAGAAAGAAATTACCTGAGAACCTTGAGCAAAATTAAGGCTGGATAGCTACAGCAGAAAATTATTCTAACATAATATATTATACAGAAATAGATAAATAAAATGATAACACACCAACCACAACTATATACAAGTAGATATATGTACACAGTGGCCTACTCAAATTTACCAACCCATAGATACTGTTGTTCTCTCGTCATCACAAGTGAAATGCATTTCCTTAGTATCGCACCAATAGATAATAGTTTGCCAAATGGTGCTCCATTATTAATCCCCCAATTCGTTCAAATATGCCAACATAGCATCATCATCAGGGACATAACGAATGTACCTTAGGTACCATGAAGGACGATCACGCCATTGCCTTCCTTAATGAACGAATTATCCTATTCGCAGGGCATATAGAATCTACTTTAACCCAGTCATTAAAAGTAGCTGAAAACTGTGGGAAATGTTTCCTCATAATTCGGCAAGCGGTTACATGTAAAAGTAGATACTGATGCCGAACAGTGCGAGCTCTTTTCAGATTGGTGATAACACAATTTATGATATCAAAGAATATATGACCTTGAGCAAGCACATTAAATACTGACACGCACTCCTTTTTGTGTGTGAGATGGTATATGGATGATGTAGATAGATGATGGTCATTGAACAAAATAGAAGCGTATCAAAACCTAATTATCCCTCAATGAGTAAATGATGAGTAGGGTATCGTTCCACTTTTAAGTATATGTTTATATGAATGACAGGACTGGAAAGGGGGTTTGAGGGATTAAAAACTATTATTATAGATTTTAGATTCTAATGTTAAACTAAACTAAACTAACTAAATTATTGAGAATTTATAAGAGAGAGAATTCAAGAGATTAGAATCCACCAATACTTTTGATTTAATGACCTTTTGCTTCATGGTTGTTCTCACAAGTAGACTATAATTAGGCAATTGAGCGAGTGTCGATGCCCTCTTGGACGAAACATCATTAAAGAATTAACTCTACTTAAGGTTGTTCCTATGTTTATGCTATTAATATCTTCTTTCCTTTTATGTGAGCTTGGGTAGCTATTCAATGAATCACCATCTAAAGCAAACACAAGGAATACTTCCCTTACTCTAAAACACTACACAACTAGAAGAAAAGTAGAGAATAATAGTATAATATTCAATTACAATAAATAAAACTCTATTCTAGCATTATATTCAATTGAAATAAATAAAAGCATGTCACTAGCAAATATTCAATTGCAATAAATAAAATCCTAAACTAGCATGATATTCGATCATAATAAATAAAAACCTTAATCTATACTTCCATCCCCTGGTTTGGGCAATGGAACTAATAACTAAAAACATAAATAACTAACATGATTGAAGAACACCATGAACCAAAAGAATCAACAAACCCTAAGCACCGACTTCATCTCCTCCCTTGAAGGAGAAGATTAGCCTTCCATAAAGAAGGAAGAACACGAAGAACAAGAAGAAGAAGAGTCGAAGAACATAAGACTAGAAAGACTAATTTATTAAGACTTGGCTAGTTAAAATTGAATCTTTTATTATTAATCTCTGTCTTCCTCGAGTTCTAGAGACAAGAGTATAAGTGAATTGGCAAATTATATGATGCACTTAGGTCCTCTATTTATAGGGGTTACAATGAGTTCTAGAAGCATTCTAAACCGCCATTTGTTTCCTAATACAAAACAACTTCTTTCAGAGTCCAACTTTGTCTCCAAAATTGAGAAGGAATTGGCTACAGTGTCGTTTCATTTGTCTGGACGCGCGATCCTTGCATCTCAGACGCAAGAGTTGCATTTGGACGCATAATAGTCGCGTCTCAAATGCAAGACTCTATTTTTCCTCTTTTTCTCCATCCTTATTTCCTCTTTTGTGGGTTTTGGTTCAAACAATGAATCCTTTGGCCTTGGGCTTCCAAATAGGTCCAAGTCGCATATTTAATAGCTTCAATTCATTGGCCTTCTCCATGATTGTCCACGAGCTTCCCATGTGATCCTTAATGCTCCGAATTGCTCCGTTTTACCCCTTTTTCTCTAATATTCCACAAAACTCTCTTTTTCACCTGTAGAATCATAAAATATAATTTACAAATACTATTAGTCCACTAAAATGGCTAAACAAGAGGCATAATCGAGGGTTAAATTGCACTTTTTGAGCACTTATCAAATACTAAACAGGTAGCATCATTGGCAGTAGAAAATTACCAATCTCCCATGATGTTCAGAAGGATAAATAACATCGCATTCCCCATGTTATTGGTCATGCTTGCTAAGGGAATAGGGGTGTCTGGCCATCTTCCAGGTGCAACATCTTCTTCTTTAATTGCAAGAACATCACCATATGTTATAAGAAAAGCAGACCATGAAAAGAAATGGGGTGAGTTCTAGCTTATGTATGGCCATGTTGTTGCAGGCTCATCATAAGGAAGATCCAATGTTAGGGGCAAGCGTTATCTTAGAAAAGATATGTTGTGTGCCACCAACTTAGATTGTGAACCCGTCTAAGAAAAAGCCTTGGGCATGATTAAATGCTTAGGTGTCTCCCATATTGGCATAAAAGTATGCAGTCAAACTTGGAGAATAAGTTTGGTCAGGTTGAAGAAGTAGGGAAGACCACCCGATGTTGGTGATATAGTTACAGAAATGAAGGCCATAATCATTGGAATCCATCATAGCCTGGAAAGATTTTTCAAGAATGACTCTTGGTGTAGCCATGGTTGATGAAGATAGGTTAGTTGGAGCAGATAGATGATAAGGCAGGGAATCCTGAGAGACTATCAATCAGTGTGAGGAAACGTCCAAAATGAAATAGTGATGTTGCGTGAAGCAACGAGAAGGTCCCATTGTAAGAGAATCAGTCTGTCTGCTACGCCTAATGGATAAGGTGATACAAAGAAAAGTATCCAATAAAGTCTGTCGGGATTGAAATTTGATTAAAATTACTGTTTATTAATAACAACTATAATTATGTTAACCTAGTAGACATACTTTTTAAACATTTCTTAAAAAAAGAAGACACGAAAGCAAAAGATTTAGATTATTAGAGAACACAACTTGCTAAAAACTTAATTAATTAATTTATGGACTAGGATGATGACGATGATGGTTATGTGGACGCAAATGTTTGCACAAGACTGTTTAGTTGATCAATTTGTTGGCTGAGTTGAAGCTAAATGTCCCCTTGGTTGGCAGAGAGCATGGTTTGGTTCTCCATTAGGAGAGCATGATTTTCCAAGGATTGAGAGTGATTTTCCAAGATTTCCTCTTGTTCGCTGTCGTGCAGCGCCTGACGTTCTTGGAATTCGATAAGACTTGTGATAATGACTTCCTAGCATGCGTTCAGTTCCCGCATGTCTTGGTGAAGAAATTGAAGTCCTGCTATTGGATTAAAAATGTTATGCAGAGCATCTTCATCAAAGAAGTTGATAGAGGAGGGTACGCGTTCTTCGATGTCTTGGGTGTCCACTATAGTCATGTGAGCCTCTGGAGTCCAATAAGCTGGGACACACTCGTGGTTGAGTGTAATTAGGCCCGCTATTTTGAGAGGAATTGTTGGGTAATATAGATTGGAACTCCCACGCAACATGATTTGAGTCACAATAGTTGGCAAAGGGGCTAATGTTTTCCTAGATCTGACAATCGAGTTCCAGAGAAATAGGATGATGCAAAAATCTTCCCTTTTAGTCTGTATTACCCAAAGTAGATGGAGAAGAGGTTTAGAGATTTCCGATGTTTTTGAAGTTCCAACCACATTATGGGCTAACCAATGGAGTACAGGTCGTTGATTTTGCTGCAATGATCGCTGGAGAACAACATGGTTTTGGGGGATAAGTTCACCATAAGATACAGTGGCAAGCATTAACTGCTTGACGGTGTTGAATATTGGTATCTGAAGATGTAGCTCAGGGTACGTCATTGGTATTTGAAGGATCTCGGAGATGATTTCCGTAATCAATTCAAACTACCATCCATTGGTTCGAAAGAAGATTTTACCGTTTTCGAGTTTTTGAAAATGCTATGTCTGTAGAACTTCATAACCAAATCTCTAGAATAAAAAGCTTCCGAATGATGTAAAAGAGGCATCCATCCTCTTCGTACAATTTCAGTGTCAAAGTATGGATGAAACATGCCTTCATGAAAAAAAAATTTAAAATTTTGCTTAGCCACTATACCTCTGTGTGGATTCATTGTAATTTGAATTTAGGGAAAAATAAAGAAGTTTGAGTGCAAAGTATGAGGCAAAAGATTTCCATCTTATAATAATTCACGGATCGGGATGGTAGGAATGGTTAAATCCCAAATCAATGTGTGGACAAGACACAAGTTAAACATGTGTTGTTGTCGTAGAATAGTACGTTGCAAGTATGGGTATCCAAGGTAGGTCTTTTAATGTCAGATATCCAAGACAATTAATGAGGTGTTGACAATATACAAAAATACGGAGGAATGTTTCACATGGCAGTTAGACCAACACGTATTTTCTATCTTGAGTTGTCAAATAGGCCATTTAAAGTCACGTCCCTAAGACTGTTATTGAGGCATGCAAAAAGATAGAACGTATGGAGAAAGGTGCCACAATATAGTTAGACCTACACGTAAATGCAGACTTGATGTAGCAATCTTCAATAATGGAAGATGGATAGATTTTATAGAGTTGTGTGCGCGACATTTGTTAGGCCTACCTAAGTAGCGTGCGCGACTTGCTTTGAACCCAATGAGTCGAGATTGATTTGTTTTTGTGACTTATTGATTTTTTAATTTTTTTTATGTGCTTTGTGATTTTTTTTTTTTTTATGATAAGGTAAAAATACAACTAATACACACAAATATTAAATAGGGAACTTCTCCATTTAATACGTAAACCACACTAATATACAAAAAAAGCACACTAATATACAATTAATATTTTTTGTATTTAATATTTAATAGAGAATTATTTAACACACCACACTAATATACAAAAAAACATTAAAGAAAATGAAAGATGTACATTACATAGATCTAGACATTTTGAAGGATGTTATGCATAACTAATAGTTTGAAGGATGTTGCCCTTTTTCAAATTTTTTGATCGGATTCATTATGCGATAAAAGAGTAGAGTGTGGAAGAATTACTTTGGAGAGAGATAGAGAATGTTATGAGTGAAGTAGTGAGGAGGGTTGAATTTTATAGCAAAAAGATCTGACCATTTGGATAAGTGTGATGAAGAAAGCCATTGGGCCTAGTAGGGAATCAGACTATTAGACTTACTTTTTTTAATCAGACCGTTGGGCTTACTCATTAGCTAGTTCGTTGGGCTTACTCATTAGGCCCAATGCATAATCCAATAGATTCATCTATATTTATATATGTAAGGAAGACAATATTCTTATACGTAGATAATTTTCTCATTTAATACGTCTCAAGATACAAAATTGTGAGAAATTAATCACCACACTGTTTTACATTAATAGAAAACATAAATAAAATGCAAAGTTAAAAGGAACAAATGACAGAAGTCATTATTAAACTATAGAAGGAGTAACACTGCTACTGTAAATCCTCGGGGTCAGCTGAAGATGAACTAGGATTACGACGATGATGCTACCGACAAGCTCCCAAGGTGGCTAGCTAATCCTGAATATCCTCTAGAGACTGCAGCACCTGACCCTGAAATTGATGCTGGTTTGCCATGAGCATACGTTTAAACTCGTTATGAGGAGTACACATGTTCTGTTGGAATTCACCCATGGAAGTTTCCATATTCACTTGGCGTGTGAACATGTTACGCATGCCAGTGTTGATTGATCATAATGTTTCCATGGGGTTACTCATTCTACACATGTCAGCCTCATTAAAATAATGTAGTGGGGAAGCAGGAGGAACAAAGATGTTATCGTCCTCTGCCGCTACTCTAGTTGTAGGGTCCTAGTGATCCATGACACATGTCTCAAAAATCCTAATATTTTCAAAGGGCCTTGTTGGAATTAACGGAGTTGCATACTGGAACCCTAAATGAATCATAATATGTGTAACAAGAACAACAAGAGGGGCTGACCTGTTAGTAGCATTAGTAATGATTTCACCGAGGAAATGCACCATGCATAAATTTTCCTTCCTCTCCTGTAGGATCCACAACAGGTGCAAGAACGTCTGATGTCTTTGAGGTGCCAATCACATTGTAGGCCATCCATTAAGTGACCGCCAATTGGTTTCGTCACAACGAGTGTTGGTACGCGCATCTCAAGCCATCATTGTATTCTCCCTCAATTAGCGTGTCGAGCATCAAATCCAAAGTGGTTAGGTACTTTGATGTCTGCAGTGTCGGAGTATAATAGTTGATTGGAATACCAGTGATATCATATATCAATTCCAACGTGAGTTCACATTTCAACCCATCCACCGTAATCCAAAATTCATTCCCCCTAAAACAACCCATTGTTATAAAACTTCAAAACCAAATCTTCGGAGTAGTATTCCTCATTTTGGTGCAATAAATACTCCCACTCTCTACTTTCAATTTCCGCATCAAAAAATGGGTGAAGCATGCCACCATTATAGAGTGTGTGGAAATTCCACTCAACTGTTATTCTTCGATTCGCAGCCATAGATAGTTGTGTTTGGCTCGCGTGAGGTGGATGTGAGGTGAGCAATGTAGGAGGAAGGCTTTGTAGGAACAGAAATGGGTTTGGTCGAGTTTAGATCATGTGCGCAAGTCAAAATATTTGGATGGGTATCGTGTGCGCGAGTTGAACTGATGGGAACCAAATCCGGTTTTTGTGGGGAAGAAAATGAAGGGGTTGACGCATGTGATAGGTCGCGTGGTGGTTTTATGAGACAGGCACGTGACTTGGGTCGGGTTGGAATTTTTGGCCCAAGCCCACATGAAATCCGAAAATCCCCATTATGTCCTGAATTGTTCCGAAAACTTCAAACGTGGATTCTTGATTTGTTTTAACTCCAAATGGGACAAATGAGCTACCAAAATTATCAGCATTAAATTGCCATCCAATGGTCTATAGCAACCTCACAGTCAAACTTTTTTTTTGAAAAATAACAAAGATGGAAGAAAAATTCGCAAAACGTGAAGGGGTTGAGTCCTGTGGAAACAGAACTCAACCTCTCTTTTTTTTTTTTTTTTTTTTTTATTTGAACTATATACAAATGTACAAGGGAAGTGTAACGTGTTTGAAACACTGGACGGCCATAAGAATCTCTATGTTAAATCACAGGCAACTGTCATGTCGGCGCTAGAGTGAACCCAATCCAGCCAGACTGTGGCTTAACCTTTATGTTTTGGGGGCCTAGGGTGCAGGACGATACCATCCTTAACCGTGCGAGGGGTGCAACGATTTAATAATATTACCCTTAGTACATATGGTATAACCTCAAACCGCCCCGAAATGAAATCAAATAGCAAATAGCTAGGGGTTGGTCTGGTGGAATCCATTGCTCGTGTCCCGAGTAGGCAACATCCGATGTTGAACAAGAATCTCGTTGGGCACTGTGTTAGTGCTAAGGGGAAATGTAAATGAGACGAATATATATATGGTGAGTCTTTTAACGCCAAATCCTCAAAACGATTGTGAGTCTTTTAACGTCAGATCCTCAAGACGATTCCCAACCCGTGGGAGCAACGGCACAGTGACAAAGTTGATCCTGCTCAGCTGGTGTCAGACAAAAATATACCTTATACCAGCAAGTATCGAATAGTAATTGAAGTCCTTGACAGAAAGGTGTTTGGCAATGCATACACCACCCCATCTTTCGTGCACGTTATTTAGGAGCAAAAGTACCATGCCCATTACCTATTCATGATGAGTGAGACTTACACCAGATGATTAGTTGAAGTTTGCAAGGAAAAGAGTAGAAAAGGGAAGAGAAGAAAAGAGGGAAAATTTTTGGTACCCATTGTTTACCAAAAGGCACGTTTACTCGATTATCAGAAGACATTTATACTCAGTTCTGAATTAGAGTTGTTGTGGACTATGGTTCCAGCGCTTGCAACCACACACTCTAAGAGATTTGAGAAAAGAAAAGAAAAGAGGGCCCGGCTACCCAAATGGTGTACTTCCCCTTTTTAAAAACATGGAAGGAAGTACACTAGTGAATCTAGTAGTCTCTATAGACTGATCTTGGAGAAGAGTTTTTTTGACATCTGGAGATCGTAACTCGTGGTAATGTTGAAGGCGTTGGCCATTTACTTGAAATTCACTATTGTCATTTAAATTTTTCAAAGAAATTGCCCCATAAGGGGTGACACCACAGACAATGAAGCAAAGACAATGAAAGGACCAGACTATCGTGACTTCAATTTTCTTAAATGTCGTTCTATATGCTCACAAGGCATCAGATAATCGGAGAGACCAGTTTTTACTAGATGGATTAACTATTTTCTTTAAAATGGACTTAATTTCTCGATTAGAGACTTCCACTTGGACACTAGTCTAAGGATGATACGGAGTTGCCACCTTGTGGGTTACTCCATATTTCTTTAATATTTATTACAAAAATATTTACTTCCATCACTAATAATAGCTTTTGGAACACCAAAATGAGATAAAATATTTTCTTCTACAAAAAAAATGACGGTCTTATGGTCTTTAGCACAACATGTTATTGTTTCAATCCATTTTGACACGTAGTCAATAGCTACCAGGATGTAGAGAAAGCCATGAGAATTTGTAAAAAGACCTATAAAGTCGATGCCCCAAACATTAAAAATTTCTACAATTAGAATTGTATTTAAGAATTGTATTTAAGGGCATCATATTGCGTTGAGTAATGTGTCCTAGCTGCTGGCAGTGGGTGCATGCTTTGCAATGCTCATGTGCATCTCTAAACAGTGTTGGCCAGTAAAACCACATTGTATAACCTTGCCCGTAGTTTTCTTACCACTAAAATGACCACCACAAGATTGTTCATAGCATAAGGATAACACCTCATTGTGTTCCCATTCGGGTATGCAACGGAGTATTAGTTAATCTGAATAATATTTGAAGAGGTAGGGATCATCCCAGAAATAAAATTTCACAGTGGATAATAACTTTTTTCGGTCAGCACGAGACCAAGATGAAGGGACTTCCTCGGTAACTAGGTAGTTAACCATATCAACATACCAAGGAGACGAAAAGATGGAGTATAAATGTTCATCAAGAAAGGAATCACAGATGGGGTCAGAATCATTATTGACATCACTGACGAGTTGTGATAAATGGTCGGCAACAATATTCTCACAACCTTTTTTATCTATGATTTCGAGAGTAAACTATTGCAAGAGGAGGATCCATCGGATCAACCTCTGTTTTGCATCTTTTTACGCTAGTAGGTAACGAAGTGTCGCATGGTCAGTGTAGACTATTGTCAAAAAACCAACTAGGTATGGATGAAACTTATCCAGGGCATAGATAACATCGAGGAATTCCTTCTCAGTGGTGGTATAGTTACGTTGAGCTTCATTAAGATTTTTAGTAGCATAGTAAATGACAATGGGTTTGTTGTCTTGGTGTTGACCTAGGACAGCTCTAATAGTATAGTCGCTAGCATCATACATTAGTTCAAACGGTTTAGACCAATCAGGTGGTTGAATTATAGAAGTTGTAGTTAGGGTGGTTTTTAAGGTGTCAAAAGCTTGTTTGCAATTGAAATTGAAATTGAAGATGACATCTTTAATCAGGAGATTTGTTAAAGGTCGAGCAACCTTGGAAAAATCTTGAATAAATCTCCTATAGAACCCTGCGTAGCCTAAAAAGGCACGTATGTCACGAACTATCTTTGGTATAGGAAAAGATGTAATTTTGTCAATCTTAGCTTTATAAACTTCTATGTCATCCTTGGAAACAATATGTCCTAGCACGATTTCTTTAGTAACCATAAAATGACATTTTTCCCAATTAAGAACCAAATTTTTCTCTTCACAACACCCAAAAACCTGGGAAAGATTTGACAGGCATTTATCGAATGAGTTACCGTATATGGAGAAATCGTTCATGAAAACTTCCATAAAACATTCAACCATATCACTAAAAATGTGAAGCATACAACGTTGGAATATACCCAGGGCATTACAAAGGCCGAAAGTCATTCGTTTATATGCTAAGGTGCTAAAGGGGCAAGTAAACATTGTTTTTTCTTGATCAGCAGGATCGATTACGATTTGAAAATAGCCTGAATAACCATCAAGAAAACAATAATATGCATGACCTGCTAAACGTTCAAGCATCTGGTCAATGAAGGGAAGTGGGAAGTGATCTTTACGAGTTACCGCATTAAGTTTGCGATAGTCAATGCATATTCTCCATTTCAATGGGATGCGAGTGGAGATGCATTCATCTTTATCGTTTCGCACAACTATAATGTCAGACTTCTTAGGAACAATGTGGACTGGACTTACCCAAACACTATCAGAGATAGGGTATATAATACCTGCATCGAGTAACCTTAAAACTTCCTCCTGTACCACATCCTTCATGGCAGGGTTTAGACGGCGTTGCGGTTCACATGATGTCTTTGCATTCTCTTTAAGATGTATGCGATGGGTGCACACACTAGGATCAATACCTTTGATGTCATCAAAAGACCATCCAAGAGAAGAGCGGTGTTGTTGAATGACATAAATTAAACGGGACTATTGATCGACAGTTAATTTAGATGAAATGATAATTGGGTGACTACCATCTGGATCAAGATGTATGATGTTAGCACTTTGCGGTATATATAAAAGTGAAGCTCTCTATATCCATTTTTGAACCAACACTCAAATTCCTTACTCACGTTCTTCGTGTGTATTGATAGAGTAAGGGTTTTGTTCCAACTTAAGACAAGGATGGCATTACAACTAGAATGGGTTCAAGGAAAACTAGTGAGAAGGATTTTTGATGGTTGAGTTATACTAAACTACTTAACTTGATTTTAGATTCTTAAATAGGTTACGTAATCATACATCACTAAAAAGAGAAATGGATATATGGAAAGGTGTGGAGAGTTAAATTCACTCATGTAAAGAAAAAACCTCTATTGCTTGAATCTAGTTTATTATATCTCTAATCTTTCTTAGAATTCATAGACAAATCTTAATAAAGATTAGAGTTTTGATCCCTAACAATATGTTCTTATCTCTAATATCATATTGCTAGTATGAGAAACAAAAGCAATGACTTATCTCTAAGAAATCACCTCAATTCCTAACTAGACTCTATACCAACTACCATTTTGGGGTAGGATATATAGTATAGCATATTGTCCTAAACAATAACTAGAAACCAATACAAAAGTTGTTCCTCACATAAGCATTATTAACCCCTCCACAAGGGAAGGTTTTAGCTCATGATCATGGGATTACAATGATCATGTAATATGTGTTATGTTATTATAAAAGTGAAAAGAAGAAGAAGAAAAGAAGAAACTGATTTTATTTAGAAGAACACAAGTGTTTCCACCATTAAAACTATTACAAGAACTTAACATAAAACAAGCCAAAGTTAAAAATGCAAGACAAGGAATGAAAAGGAGTCAAGGGAGTGTATGCTAAAATAAGCCCTACTTCAATAGATATAAGATCTTTCTCTCATTTCCCATGTGGAGGCACCTCCCCTCATAACTCATATTTAACTCCATCTTATCCCCAAATCAAATAAAGCCAAAATTAAGCACTATTTGGCACAAAAAGTCTAGTCAAGGTATTTACTACATGCAAGGTGTCAATTTGTGCCAATAATTTGGTACTTTTATCTTGACTTGCTTCATGATTGATGACTCATGTCTTCTTGGGGCCCCACAAAGTGGGTCCAAGTGTTGTGTTCATTAGTGGGCTCGTAAGTCGATTTCAGCAAGATCTGGCATGAGGTAGAACTTGTCATGCTGATTGTCTAGGCAGCTTACTTGCCGAAACCGGAGTCCAGGTTCAAGAGATATGAACTCCGGAAGTTGACATTTTTTTTACGTAGTACCGTTCTTACTCGATTCTGTCATGTTTGAGTCCCCAGGCTTTAATCCGGCTTTGTTGAGCTTCACATGGGCTGATTTGGAAGACTTCAGATATATACATTATTCCCGTGCTTTAATGCAGGTTTAACCATTATTTTCACGTTAACTGCGATAACCTGCAAAAGTACGAAAATATATTTATTTCATGATTATTATACACATAATTAACCAAATTTCTATGTCTCTACGTGGTTTGATATTACAGTTTTTGGTGCTTATCACACAACCCCCAAACAGCAGTTTGCTTGTTTTCAAGCAAAGAAGAAACATTAAAACAGAAAAGTGGCCAAAAATGTGTAATCCTAACTAATTCTCGTTTAGCATAGTGTAGTTGCATTGACCATATGCAACAAGGCCTTAAACCACTAGGACTTCCCTAATGGACGAGTTATAGCCTCGTGAGAGTTTTCCAGAGAAGATACTCACAAACTTCATCTATACTACAATGACTCAGTAACAAAAGCTTGTTTCCTAAATTAATCTCAGATATCTATACATCTCCTTAGCGGGGAACGAGAATAAATTCCTCTGAAACTCAAGTTAATATGTATACAATAATTAAAACATTTACATATGAATATGCATACAGTGAACCTTACATTGAAATGTACAAGCAGGGCCATTTATGGATCCTTTGGAGAGCGTCCTTAAATAGGTTCTTACAGGTATGTGTCGAAACACAAATTAGCTCATAATTTTTCCACTCAGGTTTTGCTAACACCAGTGTGCAGTGGCATACTTTTTCTCACATCTCAATGACAAACAGAGGAGCCGAGGTCGATCAATCACATCTACTACTTATTATCACACCATCCTACTCCTAATTGAACTAGTGGTCTTTATTAGGTATTGTGGGGATTAGGTGATAGTGTAGAAGAAAATGGAAATGGAAAATCAAAAATGATGAGTATGAGAGAATAAGGTTTCCAAAATATTTACACTAGATAAATCCTTGTTTTCTTTACCTTGCTTCTACATTAGTTTCCATACTTAGCTCTTTTAAACTTTTGGACTCCTTTTGATTTTGATTTGATTTTCGAGGAGTTCTATCCTTGATTTTTCTTTTGATTTTTGGAAATATTTTTCTATTTTTCTTTCTTTATTTTTCTTTAGGAAGCAAGTAACTGATTTTTCTTTGGGACAAGTCTTTCTCTTTATCTTTCCACATCTCCTCCTATTTCTCATACTCATCATTCAGGTGGGTTTATTTTATTTAGGGGTTAATAAATGGGTAAAGAAGTTTTGGTGAAAGTGAAAGGTTTGATGAACGGTTTAATAGGGCGACTAGCGGTAAAATTTATAACATGTATAAATTTTTGGCTATGTCAATCCAAAGAATGCCTAAATTCTCGCCTAGGGTTCGGATGGTGATCAAGTAAGTAGACGCGTGATTTTCTCTATTCGGAAAAACTACTCCTCCGTGTCATTACTCATAATTCACACATATCGAGGCTTTTTGGTTAGATTCTCACAAGATTGGTAATTTAAGTAACTAACCGTGGGTTCCAGAAACTTACTGTTATGTACAATCGATGATACTCAGTGCATGAATACTCATGAAAAAATGTCAAAACTATTGTGTACGTATTATCTTACTTTTCTTAAGAACAAACCCTAATTCGAATGCTAATGTGAAATTTCTAGATAATTTTCATCATAGAAAAGGAAACAAGACTTTGTCACTATGTACATTCACTAAAAAGAAAATAGCAACTATTTACATCCTACAGGTTGTCTAAGTTTTTGCTACAGGTTTAAAGCCCACCCCCAAACATAATGGTGCTTAGTCTTTGAAATATCAATAGATGAAGAAAGAAATTACCTGAGAACCTTGAGCAAAATTAAGGCTGGATAGCTGCAACAGAAAATTATTCTAACATAATATATTAGAGTTTATGGCTATTTAGTACCACGTACTTTCAATTTTTTTTTCCTAAATAGTACCCATACTTTTTTTCTTACCTATTAGTACCCTGAACTCTCAATTTGTTTCAATTTAGTACCTCAGTCTCTTTTCCATCTCAATCCGTCTAATTTTGCTAACGGCAAGCTCACGTGAATAGTCAATTTGAGCTTGGTTTCTCTAATTAGCGAGGCTAAATAACCCAATTAGGTATGTGGACACATTACGAACACGTGGAAAGGCAAGGGGATCCAATTAATTTGTGTCCACGTAACTAATTGGGTTATTTAGTCTTGCTAATTAGATAAACCAAGCACACACCGTTAAAGAAATTAGACAGATTGAGATGGAAAAGAGACTGAGGTACTAAATTAAGACAAATTGAGAGTTCGTGGTACTAATAAGCGAGAAAAAAAGTATAGGTACCATTTAGGGAAAAAAATGAATGTACGTGGTACTAAATAGTCATAAACTCTAATATATTATACATAAATAGATAATTAAAATGATAGCACACCAATCACAACTATATACAAGTAAATATATGTACACAGTGACCTACTCAAATTTACCAAACCGTAGACACTGCTAGTCTCTCGTCATCTCGAGTGAAATGCATTTCCTTAGCATCGCGCCAATAGATAATAGTTTGCAAAATGGTGCTCCATTGTGGTGCACCTTATTCGTTCAAGTGTGCCAACATATCTTCGTCGTTCGGGAGGCCATCTGCCAGGTTTAACGCCTTTTTCTTTAATTGCAAGACCATCACCATATGTTCTAAGAAAAGTAGGCCATGAAAAGGAATGGGATGAGTTCTGGCTTATGTATGGCCATGTTGTCGCAGGCTTGTGAAAAGGAAGATCCAAAGTTAGGGCAAGCATTGGCTCAGAAAAGATATGATGTATGCCACCAACTTGGATTGTGAACCCGTCTAAGAAAAAGCCTTGGACATGATTAAATGCTTGGGTGTCTCCTATATTGGCATAAAAGTATGCAGCCAAACTTGTAGAATAAGTTTGGTCAGGTTGAAGAAGTAGGGAAGACCGCCCGATGTTGTTGATGTAGTTACGGAAATGAAGGCCATAAGCATTGGAATCCATCATAGCCGGAAAGGATTGCTCAGGAATGACTATTGGTGTAGCCATGGTTGATGAAGATAGGTTAGATGGAGTAGAGAGAGATGTGATTTATAGCGGGAAATCCTGAAAGACTATCAATCAGTGTGTTGGGAAGTCCAAGAATAAATCATCACTCTGTGTGAAGCAATGATAAGGTCCCACCACAAGGAAATCAAATATGGTCTCCACGCGTGCTGATAAAGTGGAAGAAAGTTTGTCGTGATGGATGGAAGAGTATTGTAGAAGATAAGGCTTTTCTGCAAACAAATTTAAAACAATAGTTTATAATTTTTCTAGAAACGATGGTTTATTGAGAATAACAAGAATTATTACAACCTCATGACACAATATTCTTCACCACTGCTGAACAAAAGAAAATAGAAAACATCACAAGTGGTTTACTAAAAGATAAACATAACTAGAAACCTAATTAAAGGTGGAACAAAAGCCAATGCTTTGTTGACGACAAGGGTAGTTATGTGGAAGCAAAATCATTTACAAGACTATTAAGTTGATCAATCTTCTGGATGAGATGCTGTTGTAGTTCACCCTGGTTTGTGGAAAAATCACTTTGGTTTGTCATTATAAGAGTGTGATTTTCCAAAAACTATGAGTGGTTTAGCAAGAATTCTTCTTATGCCACTTCTCACATTGCCTGAATTTCCTATAATTCCAGCAGACTTTTAAAGATGACTTCCTGACATGCATGCAGTGCGCAAGCCTTGGTGAATAAATAGAAGTCCTTCCATAGGATTGAAGATGTTATGCATGGCATTTTCATCAAAGAAATGTTCAGAGTATGAGTTGTGGTCTTCTTGTTCCTCTGGCAGGTTCATTAGAGTATCTGGAGTCCAAAAACTAGTGGTGCACTTTTCATGAATTATAGTAAGGCGAGCTATTTGAAGAGGTATTTCGGGATGAACAATTGGATAACCCCAGTGCAACATAATTCGCATGACTAGGGGTAGGCAAAGGGGCTAACCATTTTTTGTTCCTGGTGATCAAGTTCTAGAGAAATTGGATTATAAAAAAGTCATCCCTTTGAGTCTGCATCACCCAGAGTAAGTAGAGTAAAGGTTCGGTCACTTCAGATGTTTTTGGTATTCCAGCCACATTGTGTCCTAACCAGTGGAGAACGGATTGTTGATTATGTTGCAAAGAGCGTTGAAGAACAACGTTGTTTTTATTTCCGAGTATGCCATGAGATACAGTGGCCTACATTAGTTGCTTGACGGTATAAAATTTTGGTTGTTGAACATGCACCTCACGGTTCGCCATTGGAATTTGAAGGATTTCGAAGATGACTTATGGAGTCAATTCAAAACATTATCCATGGGCATGGAAATAGAATTTACCATTGTCAAGTTCGCTAAATTGGTAGAACATCATAACAAAATCCCTGGAATAGGCAGCTGCCGAATGATATAGCAGAGGCATCCATCCTTGACGTAAACTTTCAGTGTAAAAATATGGGGAAAACAGACCTTCATGAAAAAAAAATTTAAAACTCTCGGGCATTATTTTTATTGAGTGATCCATTTGAAAGTATGAGTGAGGGAAAAATAGTGAAGAATGAGTGAAATGAAGATGGCTGAAAGAAAGAGATTTATAGCTAAGATATGAACATTTATGGATCAGGAAAGCAAGTGCAGTTAGATCTGAAATTAATATGTGGGGAAAATACAGATAAAACATGTGCTCTTGTCGCATCACATTTATGTGGCAGTACGTTCAAAAGAGAATCTCCCAAGTGGGTTCTTTAACGGCAGATTCCCAAGACAATTAAGAGGTGTTTAGAAATATTAGATAATACAGAGGAAGGTTTCACAGGGCAGTTAGACCAACATGTATTGTCTATCTTGAGTTGTCAAACAGGGCATTTAAAGTCATGTCCCTAAGACTACTATTGAGGCATGCAAAGAGATAAAATGTACGGATGAAGGTGCCACAGTATAGTTAGACCTACACATAAATTTGGACTTGATATAGCAATCCTCAATAATGGAAGATGGATAGATTTTATAGAGTCGTGTGCGCGACATTTCTTAGGCCTACCGAAGTAGCGTGCGTGACTTGCTTTGAACACAAAGAGTCGAGATTGATTTATTTTTGTGAGTGATTGATTTTTTATATTTTATATGGGTTTTATGATTTTTTTTAATGTTTATGATAAGGTAAAAATACAACTAATACACACAAATATTAAATAGGGCACTTCCCCATTTAATGCGTAAACCATACAAATATTTGAGAATTATTTAACACACCACACTAATACACAAAAAATATTAAAGAAAATGAAAGATGTATGTTACATAGATCTAGACATTTTGAAGGATGTTATGCATAACTAACAGTATGATAACGATAAACACCATTATCAGGAAGACCTTAAATGCAACATCACATTGCTTTTCCTCGAATTTCTCGATCGGATCCATTATGTTGAAAACGAGGAGAGGTGGTGAAGATTAATTTGTGGAGAGAGAGAGAGAGAATGGGATGAGTGAAGTATGGTGAGGAGGGTTGAGTTTTATAGCTAAAAATCTGTCCGTTTGGGGGGAAGCGTGCGAACTAGAGCCGTTGGGCCTAGTGGAGAATCTGTCCATTGGGTGTATTATTTGTGGATCAGTCCGTTGGACATAGTGATGGATCAGTCTGTTAGACTCGATTATTAGGCCCAATTTGTAATGCCCGTTATGTCCGGGATTTCTCGAAAAACTTGAAACGCAGAATCCCGATTCATTTCAACTCCAAATTTGACAAATGAGCTACCAAAATTATCAGCATGAAAAATGTCATTTAATAGAATATCGCATGCTCAAATGTAAACTTGATTTTGAAAAAGGTGGGAGAAGTAGTTGATACAACTAAGATTGAAGCCATTGCCCGTGTCCCTAGTAGGCAACATCCAATGTTGAACACGAATCTTGTTGGGCACTGTGTTAGTACTAAAAGGAAATGGAAAAGAAACTAATATATACATGGTGAGTCTTTTAACGTCAGATCCTCAAGACGATTCCCAACAAGTGGGAGCAACGTCATGGTGACAAAGTTTATCTTGCTAAGCTGGTGTCAGGCAAAAATATACCTTATACTGGCAAGTATCGGATAGTGATTGAAAACCTGGACAGAAAGGTGTTTGACAACACATACACTACCCCATCCATCGTGCACGTCATTTACGAGCAAAAGTACTATGGCCATTACCTATTCGGGATGAGTAAGACTTACACCAAATGTTTAGCTAAAGTTCATGAAGAAGAGGGTAGAAAAGGGAAGAGAAGGAAGGAGTGGAAATTTTTGGTACCCATTGGTTTACCAAAAGGCACGTTTGCTCGATTATCAGAAGACATTTATTCTCAGTTCTGAACTAAAGTTGTTATGGACTATGGTTTCGGTGCTTGCAACCACACACTCTAAAAGATTTGAGAAAATAAAAGAAAAGAGGGCCCGGGTACCTTAATGGTGCACTCCATTTATATAAGAATAATGGAATAGAGTACAACTAAAGAAAAAAATGAGTTGTTTAAATCTAGATGCTTGATACTTTAATCAAACCGTGTGGGGTCCTCCATTATCAATAAATAATTTATCATAAATCAACAACCGAAAAAGTTGTGAATCTGTCCAACTAACACATTTTTCACCCCCAAATAGATTTAGACACCAAGATTCGTTACCCCGAGGTTTAGTGGACTGAGAACCTAAGCTAGCGTTCATTTTGGTTTTTCTCAAACGGAATGGTATTCGAGTAGATGACGATGAGAAAAATGATGCTCATAAAGCACACTTGAGATGTAGATGTTTCAGAAGGAATGAGTAATTTGGTTTAGCACTAAACTCTTTGAATGAGTGGGGCTCTACTGTATCGTATTTGAAAAATAAACACTCCCGTGGTTCATTCATGGGTATGGCATTCTTGACAGAAGGATTGAAAAACTTCGTGAAGAACGGGAGAGGCGAGAAAGTCGAGTGCAAACTCAAGGTTATGTTGAAAGGGTGGAGAATGGAAAATCGTGGTGATAGAAGTGATAGGGTTATATACTAAAAGTATTACTTTTGTATTAACTCTAATTTTTTATATTTTGAATGAGAATCATATGGGCAAATGTTATGCATATTATATATGTTATTAGTTATATGCATGTGTCTAATACTTTATGTTGTAGATGATATGGTGTGAACACACAGAAGATCATATCATCAGTACCTTATAAAGTATAAGTAATCATTCACAACCTAGATGGATTTGGACAAACCATTAGTACGGTTGTAGTATAATCTGGTATTAGTCTATCTTGACTATAAGATTACACTAGTACACCTTGTGTGTATTGAATAGGACCAAGTGAGATTGTTTCTCCTTATACTGACTATATAAGAGAACAAACGCTTCTGTTATTATGGATGCTTGTCCTCCTAATCCGGATATAATAACGGGCACTTACATGCATTGTACATTGCTTTAAATTATCAATGAGTGAGATTCATTTGTGAATCAACAAACTCAATGGATTGGGTAATGACATTGTATGTAAAGTGTGCTGTTGATTATAGAAGGAATCCGTGTCCCGCAAGAAGTCGGGTTGATGATGTCCCCTTGAGGAGCTCAAAAAGATTGTCATGTAAACCCTGCAGGTGGATTTATTCCAACATGACAATGAGGTTGAGTGGTACTACTCAAGGACATAAGAAGTTGATTAATGTAGTTGTCAATAACTTGACTTAATCAACGGACATTCGATATCTTAAACACGGGGAGATCAACAAGCATATAATATGGAGCCCATAAACGCTGACACATAATTTGGGATTAGGGCGGTAGTGCAACAATGGCCTTTAGTGGAATAAGCCATTTGTTGACGGACTTGGGCCGTGTGTTCTGGGCGAACATGGGAAGCCCAAGCCCGTCAGGAGGCCCAACCCTAATTTCTCCTCATGGTCCCTGTTATAGCCTATAAATAGAATACTTTCTCTTTGGCCAAAATTCACTATTCATTGTTCTGAAAAAGAGGCAAGAAAAGTAGATCTGAATTCATTTCTGATCTTGAGAGAAAGAAAGGGATTGGTAGATCGTTGTCTACACAACGACCAATCTATTCTAAAGGAATACAACAGAAGATCAAGGAGTTGATTGTTGATTCGGATTCACAAAGTTTGGATTCTCAGAGTTATCAAAACCGGATCTAAAAGGTATGTTCCAATCACAAATCGTGGACACCCATTAATTCCGCTGCGCATGGTGTTCGCGGTTTGTAGAAATAGTCATTCTGAAATAACGGTTCCTACAAGAAGGTGGGTGGGTTTCTATAGGTGGTAACTCATTAGAGGCTCTCAAGAATTCAAAGTATTCATCATATAACTTGTCTAGATTTACATGATAATCCTCATCTACAAAAGTATGGGCATCTTTAAGGAAATCGTCAATATCCTCAATAGTGAAGTCGATAAAGAAATTATGATCTTTGTCGTCCTCCGTAAGAAGAATGGGTACCAACGTTGGAGTTAAGACATCAACCGAACTAAAGATCATGTTGATCTCACCATCCACAGTTTATGGCATCAAATTGAAAACATTTATTTCCACAGTGAGATTTCCAAAGGACATGGTCATGGAACCATCACGATAATTGATGAGGGCATTAAAAGATGCCCTAAGATGATAGGAATGGAATCACAGGCAACTTCTGTATCCATAATGACAAAATCGATGGGATAGTAAAAGTCTTGGACTTGTATGAGGATATTTTCCACAATGCCTTTGGGATACTTAATGGAACGATCGGCTAAATGTAGAGTCATGTTGGCAGATTTAATCTCATGAAAACCTAGTTGTTGAAATAGGTAATATGAAAGTAAGTAGGTCCAAGTATTGTGTCCATTGGTGGGCTCGTAAGTCGATTTCTGTAAAATCTGGCCTGAGGTGGAACTTGTCACGCTGATCGTCTGGGCAGCTTACTTGTCGAAACTGGAGTCCAGGTTCCAAAGATATGAACTCCGAAAGTTGATGTTTTTCTTCACGTAGTCCCATTCTGACTTGATTCTATCATGTTTGAGTCCCCGGCATTAAACCGGCTTTGTTGAGCTTCATATGGGTTGATTTGGAAGACTTCAGATATATATATTATTCCCGTGCTTTAATGCAAGTTTAACCATTATTTTCATGTTAACTGCGAGAACCTACAAAAGTACGAAAATATATTTATTTCATGATTATTAAACACATCATTAACCAAATTGCTATGTCTCTACGGGGTTTAATATTACAGTTTTTGGTGTTTATCAATGTACGTATTTTATATCCGAAGGAAGAGGCTTTAAGTCCGGGGTGGGAGTAGTGGGTATCAAAGATTCTTGAGAAAAGTATTCTTCAAGAGAGAAAACGGATTGATGTTCATCCAAATCAGTTGACATCACGGTAGTAGGGTCAAATAGTGGTATTGACACTAATAACGTGTTAACTTCCTGAGTGTAAGAGTCAATATCAAATTCGGAAACACCAAAAGAAAGAAATTGGTGTACTTCATCGTTAGGAAAAGAGTTTGTTAATATCAAATTCGGAAACACCGAAAGAAAGAAATTAGTGTACTTCATCGTTAAGAAAAGAGTTTGTTAAATACTCTTGCACGAGGCTTTCAACCATGCTAATCTCACCGTCAATATCAACCTCTGGAAATTGTTTCATTAACTTGAAAACATTTACCTCAACTGAAAGATTTCTGAAGGACATGATCATGGAACCATCCCTACAATTTATGAGGGCATTAGCATTTGCAAGGAAAGGACGCCCTAACGATAAAACGTTAAATTCCCATTTTGGTTTTATACTTAAGTCCGAGGTCCACAGTTCAAAGTCTGAAGACTAAAGTCTAAAGTCCAAAATCCGTATAGTCGTCCGTTTAGTCAAGTTACCTTACTCACGTGGGTTTGGTAGGATAGGTCGAGTAAAGGATCGTCCAAATCTTAGGGCTCGACAAGGGTTACAATTGGATTTACAACTTTTGGTGAGTAGGATTTTAGGTTATTTAGTTGGTTTAAGTATTTTAATGGTAATGCAAATAATGTAAATAAATAACGATGATTTCGACGTAAATAAACAAAGATAGAGAAACAGGGAGAGGGTTAATTGTGCTCATGCAAGAATCATTTTCAATAGTTTATATTACCACATCACTACAGCTCTAATTCATCTCATGTTCATAGACAAACCCGAGATGACATCAAGTACCGATCCCTAGCGAAATGCCCGCATCTCTGAGTCGCATCGCACTAGCATAAAGAGTTGAACTAATATTTCATCTCTCATAAATGATTCTAATATAGTGAAAACTAATATTGAATATATTATAAATTAAACTATGACAATTAAATAATAAGATGTGAATATGAAAAAGGAATTAAAGAGATTTGAAATCCACCTTGATTAATCCCTAACACGCTAGTATAGAGTTTGTTGCAACCCTAATCTTTATGTTTTCACACAAGGTTCAACATAAAGATTAGGTCTTTTTATCCCTAATTATTAATGATATCTCTATCATATCCAACTAATAATTAGCATGAGAGGAAGTTGAAAATCATTCTAAATAGAAAACCCTAGACTTGAAGCTCTTAAATACAACTATTCTATACTAGCACATCAAGTCTTTATCAAAGCTTTAATCAAACCCCTCTCATTAAGGTTTAGCTATGGTTCATTAGACTATCATGGAATAAATAATGAGAAGAAGAAAGCATAATTAAAGGAATACTTTATTAAAAATAACTTGAATTATATTAATAGTGGATAGGCTAATAAAACATAAACTTTGAAACTAGGTTAAACTAAAGAGAAGAGGTAGGAGAGAATTAGAGTTTTGCTTAGTCTTCTTTATATAGGAGAGGGTTAAGTTTACAATTTCGTGCATGGGCTTTGGAGCTATGTTTTGGGCCACTAAATCAAGCTCAAAACCTAATTACTTAAGTCCAAAAAGAGTTTCTCTGCTGGAAATTACTAAAATAACATTTGTGTCTACTTTTACACCTTTGATTGGATCAAGGTCTTGACTATTAGAGAGCCCTTTCCGAGCTGGTCGTTTTGACATATAATAGGCCCAATTCTGAGGTCTGAGTCCAAAACTACGGCCTGCGAAATTTCTATTAACTTTTATATTCTATTTTTGCCCGCATTGACTTTGGCTTTTCAACTTTGACTGGGCTTTAAAAAGGTTTTTTCTCCTTGAAACTTAGACTTTAACCATAGAACTTCTTAGCAACCAACCTTTGCTCATTTCTCTTGCAAAAATGACATATTTCTTCACGTAGTTGACTCCAAAACCTGAAATACACAAAAGTACGTAAATAGTACTAACTCTTATTTATTATAAATATAATTGGTCTAAATGTAATATTATTAAGGGGTTAAAACTACAATTTTAGGCTCTTATCAAATATCCATTTCCTTCCTTCTTTAACCAACACCTACGCCCCATATCACCTAATAAAGACCTCTAGCTTAATTAGGATTAATTTGGTGTGATTATAAGTGGTAGATGTGTTTGATCGACCTCGGCTTCCTTGGATTGTCATTGAGATTATGAGGAAACGTGTGCCCACTGCACACTGGAGTTAGCAAACTTGAGTAGAAAAATCAGAGTGGTATGTGTCTTGACACATCCCTTGTGAGAACCTACTTAGACACACTACCCAAAAGTTTAAAAAACGGACCTGCTATTCCATTTCATAGCATATATAGTTCATTGTATAGTTGTTTATCTTAAGATGATTTGATTATTATACATGTATTAATTTAGGAGTTAGATTGATAATCCATGTTTAACTGCTAGCTAGTGAGATGTATAGTTATGAGATGAAATTAGGGAACAATCACTTTTATTTCTTAGTCAAAGTAGTATAAATGAAGTTTGTGCATGAGTATCTTCTCTGGAAAACTCTCATGAGACTATAACTCGTCCACTAGGGAATTCCTATTAGTTTAAGGCCTTATTGCAAATGGTCAATGCAATCGCACTCTGCGAAACGAGATTAGTTAGAACCACATTTTTTGCCACTTATCTGTTTTTATTTCTCATTTTTGTTTGAGGACAAGAAAAATGTTGTTTGGGGGTGTTTGATGAGAACCCAAAAGTGTAGTTTAAACCCCTTAATAGCATTACATTTAGGCCAATTATGCTTATAATAAATAAGAGTTAGTAATGTTTACGTGTTTTTGTGCATTTCAGGACTTGAAGCTGTTTATGTGCTAAAGACACCATTTTTGCATGAAAAATGAGTCAAGATGATTTCCAAGAAAGTTCTATATTTAAAGTCCAAGAATCATGAACAAAACCATTTTTCAATCCTAGTCAAAGCTGGGAAGTCAAAGTCAATCCGGGTAGAAAAGGAATAAAAAAGTCAAAGAACTTTAACAGACCGTATCTTTGAACTCGGGCCTTGGAATTGGGCCTACTTTATGTCAAAACGACTAACTCGAAACCAGCTTTCGAATGGACCTAATTTTGCCCCAATCAAGGCTGTAAAAATAAATGAAAAGGGCACGAAAGTAATTTCCAGTAGCTATGGTCTCTTTAGTTCTAACCTAATAGACTTTGGGCTCACATTAGAGGCCCAAAGTCCCCCTTCTTAGCCCATGCACAAAAATGTAACCCTAACTCTCTTCTATATAAAGAGGGTTAAGGCTAAACTTTCACACAACCCTCATTAGTTTAAGTTTAGTTTAGTGTAATGTAGCTATCTTTCTCTTTTTCTCTCTAGTCCTAGTTTTTATTAATTAGTTTGTAGCCTCCATAATTCCCAATCAATCAAAGCCTTTTAATTTCTATTTCAATTATGGTTCTTTCTTTTATGTCTCTCTCTTGTTATTCAAGTAGTTAACATCCAATGAAATGAGGTTAAACCTCTCTTAGAGGGGGTTTAAGAAGCCAAGTGAGGATGAGTAGTTATTAGTTTCTATCATTTTGCTTAAGCGTGTCAAGCCTGTTGGTTGTGAGTTCTAGAAATAGACTCATAACCAAGGGGCTAGAGTCTAGAAACCCAAAGATATTTGTGGAGGTGCTAGACTCTTAATTATAAGCTAGTAAATCCATGTTCCGAGAGGACTTGGTATTCACTAGGAATCAAAATAGGCGATTCGATAGCTAACCAATAGCTATTCGAATCGCATGGTGGATTAACCCCTCTATAATCTTTTAATTATTACTTATATCTACTGTTTAGAGCATCTCTATCTACTATTTTTTTGTCTATTACTCTCATATTAAGAATAGTTTTTGAACTAAAACATTACATCCAAGTAATGACATACAACTAGAGTGGTACGAACACGACTACTCCTCCTAATCTACCGATTTCGAAAGTATTTACATACTATTTCTTCCTTTCATTCTACTTTTCTTACACTTCTAATCTACTACATCATATCAATCTATTAAAACTCTTTCTTATCACCCGCAAAGTGGGTCCACGTGTTGTGTCCATTAGTGGGCCCGTAAGTCAATTTCTACAAAATCTGGCCTGAGGTAGAACTTGCCGTACTGATTGTTTGGGCAGCTTACTTGCCGAAACCGGAGTCCAGGTTCAAGAGATATGAGCTCTAGAAGTTTGACGTTTTTCTTCACATAGTCCCATTCTGACTTAATTCTGTCATGTTTAAGTCCCTGGGATTTAATCTGGCTTTGTTGAGCTTCAAATGGGCTAATTAGGAAGACTTCAGATATATACACTATTCTCATGCTTTAATACAGGCTTAACCATTATTTTCACGTTAACTGCGAAAACCTGCAAAAGTACAAAAATATCATTTCTAAAGGAAGGGCTTTTTGTGTCACTTTTTAAGTGACACAAGAAGTCACTTGTGTCACTTTTGAAACTAATTCTGAAGTGACCTAACAGCCCCCAACACATAAAGTTCTACCAAAAGTGACACAAAAGCCTTACTAAATGTGTCACTTTTTGTTAATAAAATTAAATGACACTTAAGAATAGCCTCTTGTGTCACTTTTAAAAAATAGTGTCACAGTGGTATCCGTTTTGGACCAGAGACATAATTTTGTGAAAAAATGACACATTAAGTATACTAGTTGTGTCACTTTTGAACTAGAGTGAGACATAAGTACGTCAAAAGTGACACATTAAGTACACTAGTTGTGTATCTTTTGGACCAGAGCGAGACATAAGTTCATCAAAAGTGACATTAAGTACACTAATTGTGTCACTTTTGGACCAAAGCAAGACATAAGTACGTCAAAAGTAACACATTAAGTATACTAGTTGTGACACTTTTGGACCAAAGTGAGACATAAGTACATCAAAAGTAACACATTAAGTATACTAGTTGTGTCACTTTTGGACCAGAGCGAGATATAAGTACGTCAAAAGTGACACATTAAGTATATTAGTTGTATCACTTTTGGAAGTGACACATTAAGTATACTAGTTGTGTCACTTTTGGACCAGAGTGTGACATAAGTACGTCAAAAGCGACACATAAGAGTGGTCAGTTGTGTCACGTTTAATAGATATTATGTCACTTTTTCCAAAAGTGAGACAAATGAAAATAATTTTTTTAAAAAATATTTTCTCATTTTTGTATTCGATCGTATTCGTTTCTCAACCTGCATCCTATACGTCATAACCAAAATCTCATTAACTTGCTTTATGACAAAAACAACATCCACATACATTTATCAAAACATCACAACCAAAATCACTTTAACCTGCTTTATGATATGGAAACAACATTCACTCGGGAAAAAAAGAAACAACATTCAAAACAATTAACTTATATTGATTTAATGGATCAAACCTAGTATCTATTATCTAGTTTGACTCCCAACAAAATAAGTCATTCCAATACCAAAATAATCACAATAAATTAAAGCAAAACAAAAAAAAAAACTACATGATGCCAACACTATCCTAGCAATAATTAATATCTTAGCTTGTTTTGCACACTTCTCCAATACCAAAAAACCTAACTGCCATCGATCTATTCATCAATTAATCGATCCATGCACCTGCATCATATCATGAAGTCATCATTCCACTATGACTAGTATATAAAATTAAAAAGCAAATGAATCAAGAAGGGTATATTGCACAAGTAAAAAAAAAAAATCGATAAGAAAAGTAAATATACACAAAGAAAGGGAAAATATGGAAGCCCACTTACCCAAATTAACTACTCATATAAATTGTTGGATAAAGTCGATGATTTCAAGACAAACTTAATCTATTTCAGTGGTGTATGAAGTATGAACTTAAACATTATGTCTTTGTGTTCACTATTTTCTTCAAATTTAGCTAATGAACAACTAGAATGCTTGGTCTTCAAATAAGAGCCTTAATAAGAGAAGTTCATTTAGAGGTACAGTTAGATAACCATTTCAAGAGATCTCTATCTAACATTGGATTGTTCCAAAATGGTTAGTGTTGCAACTTGCAACCATTTATGAAGCGCATGTAGTATCTTGGACTGGACTGAACGAATGGCAGGGCCAAACTAGACAAACGTAACTAATGTTTGAACTAAACGTCTAAACTAATAGATGAAATGAGATACTTACCTAGCAAAAAATAAAAATAAAAAAAGTTGAATGATAAAAATAAAAAAGCTGAATGAGATGCTTCACCTTTTTCAACAACTGGAAAAGGTTATTGTAGCAACCAAAGATAACATGAAGTCCCATCTCAATATGGTTTCCATGTCTATCAACAAATTAAAAGAACCCGCTTTCTCACCAATAAAAGGCCAACTTGTTGATTAAGCCAGAAAACAAAATTAATGCTGCCATCATGATTTAAAATACATAGATTATACAAACCATATATAATTAATCAAACGATGTTGAGATTCATATAATTCGAACATAACTACATAGTGATGTGCAACCCGTTCTCTAAAGATAAACCAAGAAACACCTATATTGCATTATAGGGGTGAGATGGAGAAAAGTTGGAACGTCAGTCTTATATAAATAACTCACATTGATTATAATTCCCAACCATAGAAATATATCGGTATGGATGCCATTTACATTGTAAAGGTGGTATCCACGCTTCAGTATAACCACGCCACGCGCTCTTGTAAATTGGCAGTTTACCCATTAAGCCAGGTGGCAATTCTTCCAAAGTGTAGCCTTTTTTCTAAACGCCATGCATGCAACCTTGGATGGCTTTGAGTTGTTAGCCATCTCATTGCCCTCAACAAAAGATGATCGCTTTACAAAAGGAAGAGATGCTGGGAGTTGAAGGAATAATATCCTTTCTTCGCGACCCCATCCTGAGAATCGCCGGCTGAAAATTAGTATAAAGGTTTAAGCATCAATATTAATAGTACAATTCCATTTTTTTTTCTTAATCATCTAATTACCATCAAAACAGGCTCTTCAGCTGGATTCATATAACTCTCATCATAGTCAAATGTTGCTGAAGCCTTTTCAAATTCCTCCTAGTCAAGAAGAACTGAAAACCTAATGGACGAGTCATCACTTAATCGTATAGAAAAGTAAGATGATTTAAACTTCATGAAATGAAACAAAGAAAAAAAAAAGCTTTACAAGTATAGGACAAGTGTTTGGGCAAACCCTACCCTTTCTCTCATGATGTGCAAAGACATCAATTGTGCTGCACATCCTAGATGTTGACTAAAAAACAATATTCCTTCTCTAATGTAGTCAGATCCTATCATATCACTCAGAAACAACACCTTGAGACCTGTTCTTGGGAGGACCATATGACTTAATAAAATTTGATGCACTTTCCCTGGCCAAATGCAATTGGAACAGGTGCTGCGGTAAGATATCAAGAAAAGAACCAGGAAAAAGAAACAGTTATCAAGCCTAAAGACTTCCTAAAGCTATGTAACAAAGATACTCCATATATAAATAAGTCTTTGTAAACGACTCAACAAAAAACAAGTCACAAATAGGATGCACCAAGAAGAATCCTCGCAATGTAACTTGAAAAGTTAGAAAAACATATATGTTTTCTGAACATTAGGCCTTCCCCTCCCAGAACCATCCTAAAAGACAGAAACAACAAGTAATTTGCTGACAGTCAGAAGAATCTTTGCACCAGTATGAGCCCGTCTTTGTATACTCTCTTCATAAAATGAAGGCAATTGAAAGCAGTACCAATGAAATTCAACAAGCCTTCTAATAAAATGAAGGCAATACCAAGTAAATTCAAAATAAAAATTGCACCTTTGAAGCAAGAAAATTAAAATTGAATTGGTATCAACCCTAGTTTAGCAATGGAACCCTAGAAAACGGAAAATAGAATTCGAAAGTGATAGTTGAAGATTCAAATGGGCACTTACTAAATCGGCAGAGAGAGAGAAGATTGAATAGCGTCTGCAAGAGAGAACATTGAGAAGCGGCAGACAAGAAGTGTTTTTCGGCTTGAGAAGATTGAGCAGGTGGCAGAAGACAAGGAAACCTAAGTTTAGAAGAAGAAGTGTGAGAAAGAGATGGTTGTGTTTTCTAGTTCGTGGAAAATAATATTACTTTTATTTTCTTGCTCGTGAGAGAGAGAGAGACAACTAGAAAGGGAACTGGGACAGAGAACGAGGGATGGAGGAGAGACCGCTGGGTGGGAGAGCGCACATGGTGTTAGAACACCGGTGAGAATTAGTTGGGAGGAAGAACGGTGAGGTCTCTTCAGTGTTTTTGCGAGACAGAGTTTTTCTTTTTTTTTTCTTCAGTTTTTTTTCTTTTTTAACCCTAAGTGTTTTTTTCCTTTCCGGTTCAGTAAGTTAATTCTTTTTGGGAGGGAACCTAAAAATATAGCCGCGCGCCCAAATCACGACTTTGAATTTCATGGCATAAGCAATTACTGGTGTCACTTATTTATTTCGATAATTTGTTAATTTTGTTTTCGATTTTTTTACACCCAGAAGTGACACAACAAGGCAAACCACTGGTGTCACTTTCAAATAATGGGACACAAAAAATAAAATTACTTGTGTCACTTTTCCTATAAGCAACACATCAGCCCCCATTCCATAAAAAAGTGACACATCAAAACTCTGTGTGTCACTTTTTTCTAGTAAGTGACACGAGACAAAAAAAAATAAATGACACAAAAAGCCCTTCTTTTAGTAGGGATATAATTATTTCATGCTTATTAAACACATAATTAACTAAATTGCTATGTCTCTATGGGGTTTAATATTACAGTTTTGGTGCTTATCAGTACCCATCAAACAAGTTCTCAGCTCCAGCAACAAAACAGCTCACACATCCAAATGGGTTGAAGAACTCGGTGAACATCACATTGAATTCGTTGCCAGAATGTCCAGGAAAGGCCAGGTCGTAGCCGATTTCCTAGTTGACTTCCCTGTCGAAGATGTCAATTGGGAACCTGGGCCAGCCACTATATTTCATCAACCCACCATGCCAGACACCTGGAGACTACACGTGGATGGGGCTTGCAACAACAATGACAGTAGACTAGGGGCTGTATTGACTTCACCCGAAGTAGTCTAGCTACACAAATCCATAAAAATCGACTTTGCAACATCCAACAATGAAGCAGAATACGAAGTATTGATCACAGGGCTACGCATGGCAAAGCAACTACAAGTACAGAAGCTCAAGGCTTATAGTGACTCTCAATTGATCATCAAACAGGTCACAAAAGAATACGTCAGGAATGGTGCAAACTTATCCAAATACCTTCAGGTCATAGACGACCTGGCAAGGACATTCGACACTTTCTCATTAGAACACATCCCAAGGGAAGACAACAAACATGCAAACAGTCTGGCCTTTTTGGCCTCCAAAATTCAAGATGCATTCCCCAAAACAATCTACATTAATGTAATGGAGCAGCCCGCCTACCAAATGAGAACATCAACAACCTCACAGATCTCCAACCAGCATCAAAAGAAGAGATTGCACACTCATGGATAGGTCCATTCCTGAAATTCATTCTGCATGGCAACCTCCCAGCAGACACAAAAGTAGCCCGTGCTGTACAATTTCGAGCTCGCAGATACACAATCATCAATGGAAGATTATTTCGAAAATCAGCTGGGGGTCCTCACTTAAGGTGCATCACTCCACAAGAAGGCCTGCTAATCTTCATGAAATTCATAATGGAGAATGTGGCAATCATGCTGGAGCCAGATTGCTTGCCCACAAAACAATTACTCAAGGTTACTATTGGCTAGGAATGCACATTGAAGCGAAGAAATACATTCTCAAATGTATCCAATGCCAGAAGTTTAGCCACAACCACCTGCGTCTAGTGCGGGAATTGGTTAACATCGCCAGCCCATAGTCTTTTCGCATATGGGGTTTGGACATCATGGGACCATTCATCCCACAAAGAAAAATAGGACTCGGATACGTCCTAGCTACAACCGATTACTTCACCAAATGGGTCAAGCAATCCCATTAGTGCAAGTCAGAGAAATAAATGTCACCAACTTCATCTGGACCAACATTATCACAAGATTTGGCCTGCCTCACACCCTAGTCATGGACAATGGATCCCAATTCGCGGGCAAGCAAACCAAAGCATTCTTACAGAAGTGGTACATCAACTAGGCATTTTCTATACCGAGATACGCACAAAGCAATGGACAAGCAGAGGCCACAAACAAAGCAATCAAAGAAAATTTGCAAAAGAAGATAGAAAGTAAGAAAAGCTAGTGGCCAGACCAACTTGAAAACATTTTATAGGCATACAAAACAATAGCCCGAGTCAACACTGGCGAATCTCCTTTTACACTTTGCTTTGGAACTGAGGTTATCATACCATCAGAACTGACAATCACAACCACACGTTATGATATAGTCGAACCAGGAGTTAATGAAGCCATCTTATCTAAAGAGATCAACCTTTTAGAAGAAAAAAATAGAGAACACTGCAATCTCCCAGGCTCGCTATCACTACAACAAAACAAGATATTAGTAACGCTTGCATTTTTGCTTAGTAACAGCTTTAAAGTGTAACTAGGTTCCTAACGTTTTATAAGCATTAAAATTGTATATAAAGTGTTACGTTAATTTTGCCCGATTTGAGAATTAATTTGTTAAGTTTTTAAAGCGTTTTCTTCGAGTAGAAAGCGTAAAGAAATTGTGAAGGTTAAATATAATATTAAAATAATAGCTAAATTAGAATTTAAGATTACTAAATAAGAATTTTCGGTGAGAGGGAAAGACCAAAAAAATTGCGCTCTTCTCTCCCATTTAAGATTACTAAAAAATAGCTTTATATCGTCTGCTCTTTTCATTGCCTCTCTCTTATATCATCTCCTCTCTCTCATATTTTTCATTATTCTCCCTCTCAAGCCCGTTCCATAACTTTTGGGAGTCAGCACCAGTCGTCACTGCTGCCGCTATTAGGTAACGTCCTTCCTTTGCCTTCTTCTTATATGATTTTATATTTTTCATTCTCTCATATCTCTTTTTCAATTTTTCACACTACTACTAGGTGATATCACAACTGAAATTAACTTGGGTGTTAGTTGCTACAGTTATAACCAAAGGTGCGATTTTTATTACTTATATTGTGTTATTCATTAAAAAATTCGATTTTTGTGGTTTGATTTTGCTCTTCTATATGTAATTAGTAATTAATGTTAAGTATTAAAATTACTTATTTTAGTTATATTATGATTTATATTTTTCCTGGTTTGTGAATTGTTCCACACTTTCCCTTTTTTTTAGTTAGATAGGGTTTTCTAGAGTTCATGCTGGAATGGGTTGAAATATTTAAACAAAGAATAACCCATGTCTTGTTTCTGGTAGCTATGGGTTTTAATAGATAAAATCTGAAATGGCACACAAAGTATCTCTTTTTGAAATTCAGACTCATATTTGAAGCAGGTTCAAAATTTTCAAACTCGTATCGAAGTGATTTGACAATCCGCATCCTATTGGCCGAGCCTTTGGAATAAAATCTACAATGAACTACATGATTTTGTATATATATGCAAACTGATAGCATATATTTATATTTTTTTAAAACTATAAATTTTAGGCAATTATCTTGAGTAGAGTGTGTGCGTGTTGGGGGAATGAGGAGTCTTTATACAATTGTAGCATTTTTACCACTACTTTTCGTGTACTTGGATTATTTAGCTTTAGCTTGTTTGTTATTAGTTGTAAATTTTAACCTGTTAGCAACGTTTTGAAAATTTGCATGTTTGGAATGGTTGGTGCTTGTACTTTCTGTTATAACTTTATTTAATGCTATGTTTGACTGTGGTGAATGGATTGTGCTGAACTACTGATAAGAATTGTGTGTGTGTGTGTGTGTGTGTGTGTGGGGGGGGTTCAATCCTGTTCCATTTTTATTTTGTCTTGCATTCTGTGCTTATATGTTATAATGCCTTGAAAGTAAAGCATTTGAAATCAGTCCACACTTAATCCTTCTAGTGCCAAAGTAGTTCGTATCTAATTGTGTTTACCAATTGAAGTACATCTGATCATGTTTAGCAATTAAATGGTTAAAATGTAGGCACCGTTTAGCTTGTTTACCGAGATAGTTCAATATTTATAGAACGCATCAAATTTTCATAAATAGATAGTGCTAAAAGTCGGACTAGTAGAAAATGAAATAAAATAACTTTTCTACACCCCCCCCCACCCACCCCCGAATATTCATGTGGGCAATATCCTTGTAAAAGACATTGACCCTATCACTTGTTCCTTGTGTTTACTTGATGTGCTACTTGCAGAATTTCTGAACCAATTCCAAAAGATTGGATGAATGAAATTGACAGACTTGGGAGTGTGTATAGGCAGGGGGTTTCTGATTTTATTCTATTCGCTTGTGGCAAAGACGAAACGTCGACCATGTGTTCTTGCCCATGTAACAAATGTCGAAATAGGAAAAGGTTTGCGTATGATATAGTTAGAAAATATTTGATTCATAACGGTATAGAATCAACATATCGTGTATAGGTTTTACATGGTGAGAACCCATATAAGGATCGAATGGTAAACCGAGTTGAAGAAGAAAATAGTGGGGAAGGACTAGGGTTAGGGAATTTTGTTGATGTTGATTATGGCATGCATGAAGAATTAGTAGGTGATTTGAGTGGAGGCAATGGAAGTCCAAGCCAAGATGTTGAACCACCTATTGTTCTAGAACCTGATTTGGGTAAGAGGTGCAATGAATATAAGAAAAAAGCAGAAGAAAAATTATACCCCTCATGTGAGGCTCCTGTCACAACCTTTTTAGCAGCTGTGGACCTCCATCACTTGAAGAAGCAGTATAATTGGTCGGGAAATAGTGTGACCGCGCTTTTGTTTATGTTAAAAATATGGTTTCCAGATGGAAACACTTTACCTTCTAAGTATCCTGCAATGAAGGCAATGTCAAAAGATCTTGGAATGAAATCTGAGTGCATAGATGCATGTGAAAATAACTGTATGATATATTATAAGACTGAAGCTGATTTGACGGTGTGTCCTCAATGTGAAACCCTTAGGTACAAAGTAAAGGAGGGAAAATCGGGGAAGAAAGAAACAAAATAGGCGAGAAAAGTATTGAGACATTTCCCTTTGATTCCTAAACTCAAAAGGTTGTACACTATACCATGGATAGCTCGTGAAATGACATGGCACAGTAGAGCGACACCTTCTTGGAATTATATGAGGCATCCAATCGACTCGCTTCAGTGGAAGACATGTAACGATGATTGGCCATATTTTGCTAAGGAAGGGCGTAATCTTTGTCTTGGAATTGCAACTGATAGATTCAATCCACATGGTGTTCAATCCACTGGTTATAGTTGTTGGCCTGTTTGCGTGGTGCCTTATAATCTACCACCGTCTTTGTGCATGAAATATGAGTTCTGTATGATGTCATTGTTAATACCTGGGCTGAAGGCACCGAGTCAAAACATTAATGTATTCCTTAGACCACTAGTTGATGAGTTACAACAGTTATGGAAAGAAGGGGTGGCGGCTTATGACATGCACAAACAGGAGCATTTTACTTTGAGGGTTATGTTGATGTAGGGCATTCATGATTTACCAGCGTATGGCAATTTATCAGGTTGTGTAACACATGGTTACAAAGCCTGTCCTATTTGTGGTGATAAAAATTCGTCTATGCATCTTCGGAAGAAGATCGTTTATACAAATTACCGAATGTTTCTTAAATTTGATCACCTATTTAGGCACGGCAAGTACTTTGGACTTAAGACAAAAGAATTAAACCCCCCTCCACCAAGGTTAAAGGGAGAAGCAATTGAAAAAATGTTAAGTCGTGTCCATTATGTACCTGGGAAAGTATTAAAAGGTACCAAACAGAGTATAGATGATGTGGATGTGGTTGCTATTAGAGATGATGAAGATGATAAAGATTATGAAGTTACTGAAGCATAGTATAAGAGGTTTATTCTCTTTGAACTAGAATATTGGCCGAAGCATAAAATTCGACATGTTATTGACGTGATGCACGATGAGAAGAACGTGTCAAAGCACATAATAAATGCAATTCTTGACAAGATAGACAAAACAAAGGATACAGTTCCGGTCCGAGAGGATTTGAAGAAAATGGGGATTCATAGTGGTCAATAGATGCAAACAGACCCAATCACAGGGAGATCTGTTAAACCAAAGGCCCCATTTGTCTTGAATAAAGATGAGAAGCTTGAGTTCTGCACAATTTTGAAGAACTTGAAGCTTCCTTCAAGTTTTTCATTGAACTTAAAAAACGTTGTCACTTTGAGTCCTCCTGGTTTGCTTACAATGAAATCACATGACTATCACGTGATTATGTGTTACTTGCTTCCAGTTTTGCTTCAACATGCTTTTCCAAAACACCGCGATTTGTGTAAAGCTATTCATCAGATTAGCTTATTTTTTAATCTTCTATGTTCAAAAGTCTTAATCTGAAAGGAAATCCAAGTTGCCAAATACATGGTTGCAGAGGCATTGTGTGTATTGGAAAAGTATTTTCCAACCCCTTTTTTTTATATCAGCATCCACCTCTTGGTGCATTTGGCTGATGAAGGGCTGATTTGTGGACTCGTGTATCCTAGGTGGATGTTTCCGTTTGAACGGTATGTAAAATGCCTTTACTTTTATTTCTTATTTAGTGGCAATTATTATTGGCGAAACTACAAAGTACAATTTTGGTTTTGTTTATTTTAATAGGGCAATGAATGAGTGTAAAAATATTCCGAACAATCATTGTATATTTGAAGTGATATATCTCTGTTTGGTGATGTATTTGAATTACACTGCCACAAAACAATCTATTCAAAATTAACACTGCTACTATTTTCTTTCTTATATTTTCATGTCTCAAGGGGATTGCAAGAAGGCTATTCTATTTGTGGGAGCTTTTGTCTAGTGAAACATGGAAAGTAGAATCTACTCCTTTTGTTGGGCATGCCGGAAGTGTTGAAGATCTCCAGGTACACTCTAACTTGATTAACAAAACTTCTTCGTTTTTTGTGTGTGGGTGTTTTAATGAGGTAAGCCCTCAATTTGAAGTCTATTCCATTCTAAAAGTTATCTAAATTCCTTCATACAATGGAGCCCTACTGAAGCTGATGTTTTTACGTCATGTTCTGTGGATGGTACGTTTTCCACATGGGATACCCGTTTGGGAAAAATACCCGCAGTTTCTATTAAGGCACATAAAGCATATATGAATGTTATCTCATGGAACCGGTAATCGTGTTACTTTAGTTAAGTTAAGTTAAATGTAGTTATTTTGTATAATCGTATATATGTTACTTTAGTTATTTTGTTAGGGGAATAAGGAACTAAAATGCCTCCGAGTGAGGAACTAGCTTTAACGTTCTGTGTTGGAATGTAGATAGAGAGCAGCAACAGGAGACCTAGCAGTTATTGAAAGGTAAGGTCCTTGTGTGGTTTTTTTTCGTTTCATATGTGACAATTGTATGTGGATGTTGGAATATTCATGAGTTTTGTTTTGGAAGATGGGTTCTTACATGTGAGTAGTGTGAAGGTATGGTGTATATATATTCGAAGTGTGGTATCTTTGGTTGGAACTAATAGAGGTGTTTAACACTGATATAATTAAGTGGAAGTGATGTATATGTTGTTTTCATTTTAATTATGGTATATAATTTATAGTGTTCTTTTGATTCGAAGTTTGGTTATTTGACTTAACTGACATTAGTCGAGATGGTTGGTTCTACGAATCAATATATATTTGAGTTGTAAATATGTAGACGGGAGTTGTAAAGCAAAACCTTTTGTCCGACCACAAACTCTTTGCGCAAGATATGCTTATCATGAACACGTTTCATGTTAGCTTTATAATCCTTCAGCGAGATCGTAAGAATAAATTCGGATTTCTTCAAGCTCATTTAATTGTAACTTCATTTTGACACCGCCTCATCAATATTGAAGTTAAGGCTTTTTATAGCCCACGAGCCGCGGTGCTCTAATTCAACGGGCAAATGACATGGTTTCCCAAATACAAGTCTAAAGGGAGACATACCTATAGGAGTTTTGAAAGCAGTTCTATCGCCATAAAGGCATCCGATAGGCGCTTGACCGGTCTTTCCTATCGGGGTTTCTTGTTGTTTCTAAAATCTTTTGATTTCCCTATTAGAAACTTCTACTTGGCAGCTAGTTTGTGGATGATAAGGAGTTGCTACTTTGTGTGTAACTCCATACTTTTTCACTAGGGATGCAACAACTTTTTGCAAAATGTGTTCCACCATCACTAATGATGGCTTTAGGAATGCCAAACCGACGAAAAAATATATTCTTTAATAAAAAATACAACGGTCTTATGGTCATTGCTCACGGCAAGCTAGGGCCTCTATCCATTTAGACCGTAGTCCACGGCAACTAGAATATAACTATAACCGTGGGAAACAGGGGAAAGGGCCCATGAAATCAATACCCCAAACATCAAAAATTTCTACTATCAAGATTGGATTTAATGGCATCATATTACACTTCGTGATTAAGCCCAAGTTGTTGGCAATCGAATACCGTCTTGCAATGCACTTGGGCATCCTTAAAAGGGTAGGCCAATAAAATCCACATTGAAGAACTTTAGCGGCTGTTTTTTCATTCCACTAAGGTGGCCACCACACTCTTTGTCATGGCGAGCGATAGAACTTCATTATATTCCCACCGGGGAATGCAACGACGAATAATCGATCCATATGATACTTAAAAGGTAGGGCTCATCCCATGGTATAACTTGACTCGGCCAAGAACTTCTTCGTTCATTTCTTGACCAATTATAAGGCATAACATCAGCCGCTAAATAATTTCGATGTCCGCATACCATGGTGATGAAAAATAGCATCTGATGCTCATCGGGGAAAAGAGTCCCAGATGGACTCGGAATCACTACTATCGTCATTTGTAAGTCTAGATAAGTGGTGGGCAACTCGTTTTCAACCCCTCTTTTGTCCTTTATTTCTAATGTGAACTCTTGCGGAGAAGAATCCATCGGATTAATCTCTGCTTAGCATCCTTCTTTGCAAGAAGGTACCTAAGAGGTGCATGGTCCGTGTAAACTAAAGTTTTAGAACCAACCAAATAAGGGCCGAAACTTATCTAAAGCATAAATGACAGCTAAGAATTCTTTTCAGTAGTTGTATAATTCCGTTGAGCATCGTTTAATGTTTTACTAGCATAATAAATAACAGTGGACTTATTATCTAGTTTACGTCCCAAAGACGGCACCAAGCTGCATAGTCACTAGCATCACACATGAGTTCGAAGGTTTAGACCAATCGGGAGAGGCTGTATAATAGGTGCAGTGGTTAGGAGGCGGCTTTTAAGGTTTCAAAAGCCTGTTTATAGTTAAAATTAAAATCAAAGATTGCATCCTTCAAAAGCAGGTTAGTTAAAGGCCTAGCTATTTTGAAAAATCTTTAATGAAGCGCTATAAAACCTGCGTGGCCTAGAAAGGCTCTAATCTCCGCGAGACGGTCCGTGGTTTAGGTAGGTTAAGCTATCTTATCTAGTTTGGCTTTATCTGCTTCGATGCCATCACTAGATACAATATGACCTAATACTATGCCCTTTTGACCATAAAATGACACTTTTCCCAATTTAAAAGCGAGGCTCTTTTCTTCACACGTGTCAAGACCTTAGGCAGGTTAGACAAGCGATTCGTAAAGGAGTCTCCATAGATAGAAAAATCATCCATGAACACTTCCATAAAAGCTCTACCATGTCACTAAATATATGAAGCATACATCGTTGGAAGGTACCGGGGGCATTACAAAGGCCAAAAGGCATTAGTTTATAGGCATATGTTCGAAGGGACATGTGAAGGTTATCTTTTCTTGGTCATCAATATCAATAATAATCTGAAAATAGCGGAGTAGCCATCCGAAAACAATAAAAGGCATGACCCGACTAGGCGTTCTAGCATCGATCTATAAATGGTAAGGAAAGTGATCCTTTAGTGTCATAGCATTTAAGCGTCATGTCAATCTGATTCTCCATTTCATAGGACCTTGAGTGACAACATAGTCACCCTTTCCGTTCGCATACCATGGTAACTCCCGATTTCTTAGGAACTACATGAATGGGACTTACCCATTCGCTATCGGAGATTGGGTATATAATACCAGCGTCGAAGTAATCGCAAGACTTCTTCCCTAACCACCTCTTTCATGGCGGGGTTCAAGCGGGCCGAGGTTCGCGAGAAGTCTTGGCGTTATCCTCCAAATGGATCGATGAGTGCACACATTAGGGTCAATTCCCCTTAATGTCGGCTAAGGACCAACCAATCGCGGACCCGATGTTCCCCTAATCACCCTTATTAAACATGTCTCTTCATCCTTAGTTAGCGAGAAGATATAATTATCGGGTGACTACCATCCGGGATCAAGTTGAATATATTTTAACTCCGGGAAAGAGGTTTAAGCAATGTGGTGTGGGCCGGAATGTCCGTTGATGTTTCATAAGTGTCCTTATCTTGCGTAATGAAGACTTGCTTAGGTAGCAAGTCTTAAGTAATCGATATATGGAGCAACCGAAGCCCGGTCTACAATTGGTGTGGACTCGGGATGGTGTTGACTTCCTCTAAGTAGGAGTCATTTACAAAATCTGAAGTTCCAAAAAGAAAGGAATTTGTACATATTGTTTTCGAAATGTGTTGTTAAAATAATCTTGAGCTAAACTCTCCGATCATGCTAACCTCCCCATCTACGCATCGAATCACGTAAGCTGTTTCATCATTTTAAAAACATTTACCTCGACAAAAAGATGGCCAAAAGATAAGGACATCTTTCCATCGCGACAATTTATAAAGCGCATTGGCGGTTGCCAAGAAGGGCGCCCTAAGATGATCGATGCAGAGTCATTAGCGACTTATTATCGAGGATAACAAAATCAGCGGGGATAGTAGAAATCCCGAACCTTAACAAACATCGTTTTCCACTACACCTTTAGGATACTTAATTGACTGTCCGCTAATTGCAGCGTTATTTTTGTAGGTTGCATTTCCGTAGACCTATTTGTTTATACAAGTAATCACGGGAGTAAGTTAACACTTGCCCCGTGTCTAATAAAGGCGCGATCGTCGTGTGGGAATCTCCTAAGGTGCATTTTACGATGGGGCGACCGGGGGTCCTTGTGCTTAACAATTCCATTATTTTTAGGATAAAGTTGGGAACCTGTTCCCGTTAAAAAGCGTCTTTAGGTATGTTGGTCTTACGCCTAGTAGTGCCAACTCTTTAAGAAACTTAAGCGTGGTTAGGTAGCTTTTAATAGCTTCGAGAAAAGGAAGGTTTATCGTTAGATTCTTGAAAAGCGTTCTAATTTCCTCAAAGTTTGTATCCACAGTTAGCATGGCTAATTTTTTAGGAGCGGTGGTTTAAGCTCTATATTTAGCGTATATAGCTCTACTTGCTGTGTAACCTTGGCTTTTGGTTTCTTTGGTTGTGATTTAACCTGGTACCTCTACCGTGGTAGGCTCCTCGGTTTCTATTCGCGGTATCTAGTTTGATATCCGTGTAGGGAATCTTGATGGGGTAACTATAGGCGTAGTTACTTTGTTATCAACCACTCTTCCGTAGCGGAGAGTGGTGATGGCATTAGGTCACCTCGATTGTAGTTTCCGTACTAGAATTACCGTTTACCTCAAAGGCCGTGTTTGCTGTTTTAGGGTTTGGTATAAACATCACGGAAACACGCCTTTTGGTTGGGCTTTCGCTTGGGCTAAGCTTGTTGTATGCCCTGATTTATGGATTGTAAAATCTGTTGGTTTGATTGAGTCATTGTGCGGAAAAGTTGTTGGGTAACTTGTATAAAAGGCGTCGATCGATCCGGTTGTGTAGGTGTAGTAGTCACGGGTGGTGCGACCGGAACTATCTCGTTGATTATTTATGGGTGGGTTGTGATAGTTATTATTATTAACCCGGAACGATACCTCTATTGGTATTATAATTATTATAATTATTCCTTGACCTTGTCGGTGGTTAAGCGCTGGTTGTTATAATTATTATAATTCCCTTGACCTTGTCCTTGTCCTTGTCCTTGCCTAGGTGGAGCTTGGTTATAATTGTTTGCTTGCCTAACGTTTTGATTATTATTACCACGGAGGTGTTACTTGTTGATTATTTCTCCAACTAAAGTTGGGATGTTGTCTCCAAGGGGCGTTAGGAATAGGATAGTTATTAATAGAGTAAACATTATCTTGTTCTGGTGGTTGTTGTTCATAAGCTAGAGGACAATAATCGTCAGGGTGCTCTGGACTCAAACAAAAATTACATGGGTTGGAGTTTACATTCATGACGGGGATAGGCTTTTGTTGAGCAGAAATAGCCTCTACTTTTTTAGTTAGAGATTCGTAAATTTTTAAGTTCTGGATCGGTTTTCTTCTCAAACATACCGCGGCCTTGGTTGTTGAAGAAGAACTAGGCGGGGGGATATCATCACTACCCCCAATAATTATTCCGTTTAGTTTGGTCTTCTAAAAATTTGTAAGCCTCAGAGGCTCCTTTACTTAGGAAACTACCCCCATTCATTATGTCAAGGACTTATGGTGGTGTAGAAGACCTTTGAAAAGGCCGCGAACTAACGTGTCTTTAAGCTAAGTTATGATGTGGACACTCTATAAGGAGATCGGTGAAGCGATTCCATGCCTCGAAAAATGATTCATGAGGATTACGTGGGAAAAAATGAATCTTGGAAAGCATCTCATCCGTCTTTAGGGGTGGGTAAAATGTTCCATAAACAATTTGAACAAGTTTAGCCCACGAGTCCACGAAATTAGGCGCTTTGGGCGGTTAACCAAGGCGCCGCCTTATCGGCTAATGTGAAAGGGAATACCCTCGGTTTAATTTGTTCAAGACTATCGTAGGATGATGGAATGTTGTAAGGACTTGTTCAATCCTACGTATGTTTGATAAGGTTTTCATGGTCTAACCCATGAAAAGCGGGTAACAAATTAAATATGTTTGGGGGGATTCGAAAATCCCCCACTGGGTCTGCTAGAACGATGCAAGATTTAGGGCTATCGCTCAAGGCTTTGTAAAAGTCGGAGAGAGGAGTCTCTCTTTCTTCAGCCATTATGTCAGGTATGGTGTGTGTGATAGTAGCTAGAGGTGTCGTGGGTGGTGTACTAGATAGACTTGTTTGTTGCCGTGTAATTACGTTTGTTGTTTTTGTTCGACCAGACCTTAATCTCATACAAGACTAAGTTGAGCTTAACTAAACATGCAACACTCCAAACAATTATGATATACTAGTAGAAAACCTCTAACCGGAAATGCGAGGTATGGAAGAAAGGAATACGATAAGCGTCCTTGCCCGCTTATGAATAGCGTCTTGTGTATGCTGCGTGTTCGGTGTATATAAGAGATTAGAACACTGAAAACTTGACAACTCGGGTTCGAATCAAACACGGGAAATCCGGAAATTTCAGCTAAAGGCGTGGCGCTCGCGAAGCGTAGTCGGCTCGATGTAAAGTCGAGTTCCAGTAACTTAGCGGTCGGTCGCTGCTTGGTATGAAGCGGTGGCGATTGGTAGATGAAATTCCAGTAACTTAGCGCGGGTCGCGCTCTCCTTGGGCGCGGGCGCGCTCCGTGTATTTTCTCGCGGAATTTGTCAAAGCTGAAATGGGCAACCACAGTATGAAACAACCAAGGGTGGGTGGGTTTAATGGGACTTAAAAATGACTACTTCTACAAAGAAAACAATGCTAAAGTGCAACTAAGATGGCAGCGGCGCCATTTGATAAATGTAAAATGAATAGTTTACCTACGAAATGAACGATGAATTCAAAACGTAAGTAAACTAAAACTGATCTTTTAATCTCAATTATCAAAGCTTCTACTCTCGATGCGAATTGCACTAAGTGGAGTAGGAAGTCCGTTCCACTCCTAGTTCCCCTAGCATGGATTGTTTTCTAAGTCTAAGAAATCAGTCTTAAGTCTAATGAGAGCTTTTACTTAAAATGTTATGCTAACAAGGCGCGTTCATTTAAAAACAAGATATAATAATATAATAAATAACAAGATAAAATATAAACTAAAGTTAATCTCGAAAGCTACGAAATCTGATTGTTTGAATCTAGATAAAGAAATATAGGGGAATTAAATCCACCTCGAATCCAACTTAATAACCTAGTATAGATTGTCGTATCTCGATTCTTTACGTTTTTTCGCAGCAAGAATTTCGAGTCTAATCCACTAGTGTTCATGGCATTTCTACCAAGTACTAACTAGCATGTGAGGGTAAGCCCACCCATTCTCATGGCTTAAACACGACCTTCTAGAGTGGAATAGATTCTACAACGATTCTATACTAAACAACTAAGTTTTCATCAAGGCTTCATCAACCTCTAATGGATGTTTTAGCCTTGAGTCATCAAAACATCATTTCCCATATTATTATAATTAAACATAATATCAAGATTCAAATCTACTTAATCTAAACTAAACAATGATTAAATTCTAATTAACAACTAAGAAATGGTAACCAACAATAATTAAAACTAGATCTATAAATTGAAATACCACAATTCGAACTTGCTAAAATAACTATTTTTTTATTTATCTAATCAATCAAGAATAATGATTCAAAGACTTAATCTAAAACAAGAACCTGAAAATGGAACTAAAACTTAAATTAATTAATGAAAAGCAGATCTAGATTTATCTATATTATTTTAGGTCTAACTAGCTACCATTAATAAAGAGCTAAGCTTTTGTTTTATATGTTCGATCCAAAAATCGTGCATGGGCTTGGAGTCATGTTTTGGGCGGAAGGATCGGGGCCCAAAACTTCAATTCTTCAGTCAAAAAGCCTCTTCACTGCTGTTGGCTTCAGTAGACTTTTCGTCCACTTCTACTCCTCTGATTGGGTCAAGGCTTGGTCCATTGGAAAGCTCTTTCGAGCCGGTCGTTTTGACATAAGGTAGGCCCAATTCCAAGGTCTGAGTCCAAAGATATGGTCTTCGGAAGTTCTGCTTTCTTTGTGCACTGTTTCTGCCTGCGTGGACCTTGACTTTTCATCTTTTGACCAGGCTTTACAAAGGCTTTGTCTTCTTGAATCTTGGCCTTTAATCACCGAACTCCTTAGTAACCAACCATTGCTCCTTTATCTCATCAAAGTGGCACATTCCTCGCACATAATTGACTTTGAAGCCCGAAATACATAAAACACGTAATCAATATTAACTCTTACTTATTACTCACATAATTGGTCTAAAAGTATGACTGCTAAGGGGTTAAAACTACAGTTTTGGGCTCTTATCAATCACATATCTCCTGGACCAGCAAAGAAGTTCTCTGGACTTCTGCTGCCTGAGCAGTATCTCCTTCTTTGTTTGTATCACCAAGAGATTCCGGTACCCTTTCTCATCTTTATGCTCCTGCTCCTCCAAGTTATGGACTTCCTCCACCTCTAGATTCTCAAATCTATTTTGAGTTAGAGTCTCCGCCATTCACTCAGTGGATTTTGGCCGCCACAAAGCCTCCCCCTGTTTACTAGTTCCAGCTTGGGTCTGTTTACGGCCTCTTTTCCTTCTTGGTTTCTCTCCGGGATGATCAACCACCGGTGTTAAATCTATCATGACTTCCTTCTCTTTGGTTTCCTTCCCTCTAGTAGTTTGCATATCTCCTTTGAGTTTCCTACATTCGGTAACCAGATGTCCGACAATCTTGCAGTGTGTACACATCTTTGGCAGCTTCCCTATTTCCACCGATTGCCAAAATTTCACCGTCTTGGTTTTGACATATATCTGATCAGGTATGGGTGCTGATAAATCCACATCCACCAGAATTTTGGCATAATACCCGTATTCCCAGTTAAGCGTGTTTTCATCAATCTGCATTGGATATCCAATCCCTCGTGCAATGGACATGAGGGTTTCTGGTTCCTAGAATTCTTGTCCAAGTCCTGGAAATCGAAACCACACTAGAGCATGAGACTGTCTCTGGCTATCCGGACAAAAGTTCGGTGTCCACTGACTAATTCTCATGGGACTTTTGTCAAAGTCCCAAGCTCCTTTTGCCCACACCTTGTTTAAATCATTAGCATTGGAAAAACGTAAGAACAAATATCCTTTGCCAATGGGCGTTATCAGCCACTCCCCAGAAGGCTTCCAGATTCTTTTTGCGATCTCACGCACTTTCTCAATAGATACTTTCTGCAAATCAATACGACCCACCGCATTTAATTTGCGCGAAAAGCAAACCTTTCTCATACGCTTTCTCTGGTATTGTAATAGCTGGATAGTCACCCATTTTCTCTGGGGTTGGAAGTTCATGCACTTCCAACTGTTGTTGTATGGGCTGACGTGCTACTTCTGCGTAAGAGATTTTCTTGCTGTTGTTTTTTGTCACAGCCATGTTTGTAGCATTTGGTTCCTTTTCCATGGTCATCCCCTGATCAGATTGTAGAGTATCTTGGCCTTTCGTGTTACCCTTGAAGGGACATTCAAATTCATAAAGGTCCATTCTTTGGTGTTTCTTGTTGGAACTCAAACTATTGGCAGTAGAGGATTTTACCCAAGAAGTAACAGCACAAAGAGAATGGAGTAAGATATAAGAACTTCAATTCCGAACTCAACACTGTTCTCAGTGGAGGATTTGACCGGAAGAGAAGAATTCCTTTACCTTTTCAGAACTTACACTGTGATGCAGCGAAGGATTTTGCCTAAAAGGAAGGGAAAAAAGGTTTGAGACGATAAGTTGTTTTCCTCCTGACTTTTTTAACTATAAGCGGCAAAATATTTGAGCACTGGATCATAAGCGAAACTTAAGTTATCTCACATACGTTCGCCCACTTTTTGGTCCCCATTTTCACTTTTTGGTCCCCATTGTAATTTCTTTCCGTTACTTTTTGGTCCCCATTTTCACTTTTTGGTCCCCATAATAACGAATTAGAAATGCCAAAACTGTGATGCAAAAAAACCGTTACAAATATTTGTAGTAACGGTTTTTGACCGTTAGGTATGTCCTGTTTTGGTATAGTGTATCACCAGACCGTTCGTCAATCTTACAATAAGAAGGTCGTCCCAAGAACAATCCAAGCAGGCGACTTAGTCCTCAAAAAGACATTGGAACCATCAAAGCTAAACCCAACTTGGGAAGAACCACACATAATCCATAAAGTCATCGAGAATGGGGTTTACTGGATCAAAACTCAACTCGGTGACGTGCTCCTTCGACCTTGGAACACAGCTCTACTCAAATGATTTTATCAATAACTTTTTTCAATGATGTCTCAAGCATTATGAATAAAATTAGCTATCAGCTCGTTTCACTTCTACATTGTCTTCTTCACCCTCCACAAACTAACAAGCAATTGCACAGGCTTAGCGACCTGGTCACACAATGACCAACCAAACCCAATCATAAGGACCCCCAAAAGGTCCACAAATCATCTTAACACCTACGAAAGGGTTAAGCTTGGCTCAACTGTAATTACCATTCAAATGCTATTTATCAGTCAAATCCTATCTAAGGTACCTCCAAAAGGACCACTAATCATCTTAAAACCTACGAAAGGGTTAAGTTTGATTCAACTATAATTACCATTCACAAGCTAATTATCAGTCAAATCCAATCTAAGGTACCTCCAAAAGGACCACAAATCATCTTAAAGTTAAGTTTGATTCAACTATAATTACCACGCAAAGGCTAATTATCATTCAAATCTAATCTAAGATCCAACCATCAGGCACATCCACGATTCTACGATCTATAAACTACGACTTGTAGATTTCAAGCAAGGCATATGACACCAGGTTGCAACATAATCACAACAACCAATATCGAGCTACTAAACATCAAAGCAAAGTCATATTTCCAAAAGCAACAAACTCCATTCAGAAACAAGTAAGTCTAAACAAACTTATTTATGCAGTCCATACATAGTTTAAATACTAGAGGCCCCTAGGTTATCCCAGGCAAACAACCTCAATATCTCCAAAAGTATATAAAAAGTAAAGTATCAACAAAACCATATCATAACAAGATTTCAAAGCAGACAAGAAAGATTTTCCACATTCAGAGGGTCAAGCTCAAGACCCCCCCCCCCCTCCACAGTCTTACTTGCACCACTCGTCTCACCAACTCTAACATCCTTCTGCACCTCAAAGTCACCATTAGTTGTCTTACCAGTACATTGACCAATCTCAGTCTCAGGACGTTTACTCGCATCTATAGCAGTACCTCCCACATTAATCGATGTAACCCAGCTTTCAACCAACCACTTTAGGTCAATGTACTTCTGCTCCAAGTCACAGTAGTCTTCCATCAGAACGTACACTTCCCCACCCTCGATCTGGTCACATAGATCGTTGTACATGTTCTAGGAATTTTTAGCAACAACCTTGGACCTTGTATATTCTGAAGTCCAGTTCCCCACCTCAGCTCAAGCAAAGTCCAACGACTGTTGCAAAGATACCAACTGTCCAGAAAGGTCAGTGACCTGAGATTTCAAGCTCATTGCCTCAGCACGTTGCACCTCATGGACTGCCACCAACTGGTCATACGACTCTTTCGTAACATCCAGCTCCTTCTTATACACATCCCCAATGGCTAGTATCTCCTTTAATTTATGGTACCCAGCCAGAATCTACCTAAAACAATATAACATGTTAGATCATAGCCAGATAAAGAGCCCTACCCTACAAAGCTTATTTAAACAAATATACTTACAAAACAGAGCGAACTATCCATGTCTTTCAAATTATCCTCCAATTCCTTACCCTCATCAAGATCCTTTCGATCCCCATCCAACACAATGCTTTCAAGCAGACAGTCAGCAATCAAATGCGACTTGAAACTACAGTCGCTATTCTTCACCATGTGAAGCTAGATTACCACTACTAGGATTGACATAAGAAACATTCCTATCAAGCACAGCAGATTTACCTTTCTCTTTACCCTGACATACTTCCAAAAACTTTACATTTTTTTGCAACGGGTTCAACATCACTGGGTTTCCCCTGACCCTTACCATCTTTCCCTACAACCTCCGACTCCAAGTATTTCAGGTCCATTCTTTTCAAAGGAGTGCGACTTGGAACAGAATGCAAACCGGTGCTAGGACGCTCTTCACTACCAGCATCAGAACGCATCCTCTTCACAGGAGCAGGGTCGCCACCCTCAGTCCTTCTCTTCAAGACGGGCCTACGAGGGGCAGTAGGCACCCCACTTACTTCCCAGCACCTCCACCACGACCTCCTTGCCCTCCCACGAACTCCTCTCCTTCATCAGGTTGCCTAAGAATAGATCGACTACTAGTCCCACCTCCCCCACTAGCTCTTCACGACCTATGATTCAACCTTCTCCTCTGTTCCCTTGCAAGCAAACCCCTCTTCTTCCCTTTCCATCTCCACCTCAGTACTAGAGTCTGAATCGTCAATAATCAAACCACGAGCTTTCTTTTTCTGCTCAATCTTCTTCTGGTTATTCTTTTCACCACCACACCTCTGAAAGTAATGAGAAACTTCGGGCAGAAGTGATTGTTTCTCTTCCCAGCTTAGCTTCGCAAACCGTTCTATAATACCTTGACTCGTATGTTCTCCCACAGCAACCTCTACAAAATAAGAGAAAACAAAACCATTAGAACGTCATCATACAACTTCAACTACATAAAACGACCTATGACGAAAAACAACCTACCCTCATATCTAACACTACGATTCTCCAAAACCCTTCCAAGAGCACAATAATTACCAACAAACAACAATGGCCTACGACTCCAATCCTCTTAGCTCACACCAACAATAACAAGAGATTTAGCCTTCATAACTTGAAGACTAAAGTTCAAAGCAATCGACTTTTTAATAGTGAAGTGCTCCAACACGTCCTCTAAACAAATGTTGAAGCCTCTGACATTCAATAAATCTAGTACATGCAATATCCTCCAACTATTCCCTACGAGTTGACAGGGTGCCTTCCCACAAAAGTTCAGAACGTCTACCATCAAATTCGAGAAAGGCACCCTTAAACCAGCCTTCAACTGACCGTAAATAGCCACCACGCCTCCATCTCGAGGATTATAATCCTCACCAAACATACTCCTATCCCCACACAAATCGGATATTATCAAATCAAGTACCTCTAAACCAAACTCCCTCCTCAAATCACCAAAGTTATCAGGTGACCCTCGAGACACTTCACTATGCACAATTTCCACAAATGAAGATGAAGAAGATTCCCTTTCACCACTAACCCTAGAACTATAGCCACCCTCATCACTCAAATCAATTTCAATCGATCTACCTACCCCAACCTCACCACTCATACTTGAATAAGTAATCGACATAATAGTTGAAATAACAAAAAGGTTAACCAGAGAAAAACGCACTTGTTTACAAAAGTCTGGTTATCTTCTTACTTTATTTTCATTTAAGCTAATGAAGAAAATACTTGTAAGAAAAACGGGTTATGACCACACAAATTCTGTTAGCACGAAACGTTTAACATTCCCAAAAACCAGCGTAATCATTATATACACTACCTTTATCCGCATGCACTCCACTACCCAGGCCTACAAATATAAGCCAAAATTTTCGCGCACAAAACCCAAAGCAATTATTTCCTTTCAAATTTTTACAGCTGGACACGTGTGCACTTTCATTTACCTTTACTCTCTCTTTTCACATAGCTGTCATCCTAACAGCGATCTAAAAAGGGGGCTATGTGAGTACCCTCCGTTCTCAAACTATCTCTACAACCCACGTGTCCAGAACCCAAGTCATAACTTCAAGTTGACACCACGACCTATGTACCACCTAGGCACATCAGGTCATGGATACGACCTCATATCAAATCACTATGACGACCCTAAAGATAGATCGCCCAACACTTTCAGATTCATTTAATGCACAAGGGATCAAACATCTTGTAACAGACAATTGCTCCCAAAGCTCAGTCAACACGACATTAAAGGATGTCATTACTTTGTAACGAGTGGATTGAAAAGATCATCAAAGAAAGTAGCGCATGAGATCTGCAAATAAGAAACGGCTTAAGACAGAAAAAGAAAGGATAGCTCTACGCCTATAAAAGGAAAGAAGAACTACGAAACACTTGATTCAGGTCTACCCAAAAGACTTGATACGTAGGCAACTCTTTTCTAAAGGACGGGTGCAGCCAATTTCTCCATCAACCCCGATCTCACCCATAGGTTAAAGTTTTATACCTTAACAGGGAATAAGAGTTTGTTCACATGAAAATTGGGTTGAGTCCAAAAAAATTCAATTTCTATTATGTTAGGAGGAGAAGGTTATTATTGGAAAAAAAATAAGACAAAAATAGAAATTTTTGTCCTTGAATCATAATTACTAACACTTGCCCCATTAATTTGTCCTGGAATTATAAATAAAAGTAACCCGGTACTACAACCATAATTATTCTTTAATTTGTGAGATTGGGGCTAATTTTGTGTTACAAACTATGAGACTACAATGTACAAAGCCCATGTTGCTAGATTGTTGCCTTTCTCTTTGCCTTTACTTTGTCTTGATTTGGTGGGCAAGTTTGTTTTCAAAGAAAAATTACATATGTTTGCATCAATAATCTCATTCATTATGTAGAGATTTCTTAAAACTCCAACAAATTTAATTTTGTACATGTATCTACTTTGGTAAGCAATAAATTCTTACTTCATAAAGCATATTACATATGTTATGAATGAAAAACATAAATCTCTAGATATATACTTTTGGTAAGTAACAATTTCTTGCTATATATAAAGCCTATGAAATCATATGTGAATCTTCTAATATTAAATAGAACAATCCTCAACTTCTGTTATAAATAGTGTTCACAAACTTTGACTTGGCCTGGTGAAAGAAAACAATAATCCATATACCAAAATCTATTTATCTCCAATAAGAAAAAGGCAAAATGGAGAAGGCTTCCCAAAAACTAGTTATCCTGGTGGCTCTTTTGCTTGTAGCGTCAAGCCTAAAGGTTCATGTTTATGCAAGAGAGAACTGTATTGTTGGAATTCCATGTCAAGACAACAGTGGTTGTACTAATTGTGAAGGCTGTAACGGACTATGTAACAGTGCCCAATGCCAGTGTATACTAGCCGAAGTGCAACCCGCTGAAGCAAGTTGCGACAATGATAATGACTGTAAGGCTCAATGTAGTAGCCACTATGGAAACTGTCTTAATGGTAAATGTTTTTGTCAGCAGTAAGAGCTTAACTGGCCACTAGAAATTTGATTTTGCTAGATTAAATTTTCTAATTAGATCATTGTATGGTCATTTTGGTTAATAAACAAAGGGCTTTGATAAACTTTTATGTTTAGATCATTGTATTTTTTATTTTCTGTCATGAATGATCCTTCATAGCAAATGATTTGTAAAAGACTAGAGTATAGTCTGAATGTGCTACTAACTTACTATCTTGAATCTCAACTTAGAGCATCATCAGCGCATTCCTAAAACCATTGCCATGTGATGATAAAACAATTATTTTGGGAATTTGAACCCCTAACGCATTGTGAAAACCATTTGTATCTACCACGCATTGTTAGGATGATCATAACTAAAATACGTTGAAATTTAGTAATAAATGTGATGGGATAAGTTTTGTCGTTCAAAATTGGATAATAAAATCATTTAGAAAAATAAAATAGTTTGGGACAACACAAGTTATGTTGTCATCCCATTTATAGAATGAGAATAAAATGAAAATTGCATTGACGCTTAAGATAGCAATGATGTTGTTTGGGGGACAAAAAAGTTGTATTTCAACCTAAAAACATTGTAGGTGATAATAAAAAAGCAGTGATAGAAATGGCCTAGGGTACATTTGTTGAAGAATCTCAATACCATGCTAGAATATAGAGATTAGGTCCTCTTTCCGCCCAGGTCTAATTGTTCGCTCCTACACCTTAAGAAAAATAATTGACCCAAATTTTAGAAAACAAAATATCATTTTTAACAAAAGGTAAAAAACTTTAAAAAGAAGTTGCCATAACAGAAAAAGCAAGTCTTCGTCGCCTCTTCTCCCACCCCTTCTCTAGTTTCCATTCTTCTAATTTTACTGTTTGTTTGTTAGCTCCTTTTCTTATTACAGAGAGTAACTCTCAAGGACAAATCGAACGAAAAAGTCACTCAACACCACATTTTTTTTAATCACTCACAAGGACCGGGTAGATGAAAAGTCAAGTATACCCTTAACACGAAATAAAAAATAGCTCGGATAGATAAAAGTTCAAGTATACCACTAATGCAAAATAATAAATGGCCAGGCCCAACTGAAACGACCCAGTGTATATAGTATGAACAATCACTATTCATACCTCAACATAATGTATGATCAGTAAGGACACCTATTGGAGTATGAACAATCATTATTCATACATATTTAAAAAACTATTCATACCTTAACATGAGCTATGAACAATCAATCAATGTTCATATGAACAATTCAATCATTGTTCATACCTATTTTAGATATGAACAATCATTGTTCATACATCAACATGAGTTCTAAACAGTCATTGTTCATACATCAACATGAGTTAATTATGAACAATCATTGTTCATACCTTAACATAATGTATGATTAGTAAGAACACCTACTAAAGTATGAATAATCATTGTTCAAACATCAATATAGTGTATGAGGTTATGTTCATCTATTTGGGTATGAACAATCACCAAATTTCACTGCTTTATAAATATAACACAAAGAGGTAAAACTGGTATTTAAAAAAAATGAAAATTTATATGCTTTATATCTATAATAACATGGAAGGGTAAAACTGACATTTAAAAAAAAGTAAAAAGGCTGACTTATTTTGTCCTTGAGGGTTACTAAAATTGAAATCGTGGGTTACTTAATACTGGAATTTGTCCTTGTGAGTTACTAAAAAAAAACACGGTGTCCTCTAGAGTTGCTTTGGCCCGAAATTGGTCCTCTAGACTATTTTCTTGTTCTTATTATGAACCTGAGACATGCATGCTAGTTGTTTATTCCAAGTAAAAGCCTTATACAACTATACGATAATAGGGGATTAACATACTCATTGGGTCATTGGTACATACCCAGCCACCTGATAAGAGTATTAATGATGGCAATGATCTTTTGAGTTCTGTTATATGTCAAAATTTTGACAAAAGTTCGCATGGTCAGAATAATAATAGCTTAAGGGGTTGTTTGGCAGTAACTAAAAATAATTATGTTTTTAAAATCAATTCTAACACAACTAGTTTTTAGATAAACATTTATGGAAGAAATGATAACAAACAGTCAAATGCAAATCAATTATTGATTTAATATGTAAACCAAAAATGGAAAGAGAATTTATCAAAAACCAAAAATAATAAAAATATGGCAACTCATTTCAAAAGGAAAGCTCCATAATTTTTGTTTCATATTCTTTAAGCTACTTTTTTTGTTTATATTTTAATAGATTATCTCATTTTGAGAATGAGATAACATAACAGTTTCTAAAAACTTTTATTACCAAACAATTTTTTTTATATCCAAAATCAATTATGGAACTCATAATACAATTAATATTTGTCATATAATGGTTTATCATAATAATTGTCAAACGGCCCTAAGAGTATGATGGTAAAAAAACTATTAACTCAAGATGAAGAGTATATAGAAACCGGGGAAGAGTTGGAAGAAGGAAAGGATGAAGATGGAGGGAAATAGGAAATTATTAGCTGGACACTATTTGGTTATGGCAACTTCCTTTTAATTTATTTATTTATTAAGTGTCTCTATTTTCTAAAATTCCTTAACCCCATTTGTTTTGATCCTTTATTAGAAATTTCCTTAAGATGTAGGAGCCTTGCAATTACACCTGGGCAGAGAAGATCCAATCTCTAGAATATATATTTTCTATGGAGGTAGTGCCGCTTATAATGCTCGATAATAAAACCATGGAAGGGGGAAATAGATATGAAGGTAGTGCCGCTTATAATGCTCGGTAATAAAACCATGGAAGGGGGAAATAGACTTTACAATGTTTTCAAGTTTTTATGTCAAGAGTTTCATTGCAATGTTATTGTTGTAACAGATTTGACCAAAAAAATTGTCCACACAAAAGTTAACATCTACTGCTTTAGAAATTTATTCCATGACATTGATTTAGCTAGTAAGGTCTTGCTCTGATGTAGTTCCCTGGGGGATAATACTCACATGTGATGAAAGTATCGCCGTTGTTACAAAGTATTTGTGCACAACCAATGCGCTCAGTGGTGCGCCATATGACTTGTGTATAATGTGTGCACTCTTTACCTAAACAAGTATTGTTCTCATAATTGTACCATTTCTTCTCATTCACCCAAGCATCAACAACATTCTTAGCACTCCAACCAAGACCTTGTCCCCAAAATAGGTTCTCTCCAAAACCATAGCCAGGGGAATGAATCAGTTTGCAATCTTGACGTCTCTCATTTGAATAAACTCTGGCATACCTTGCTAATAAGGGTTCATATTCAAGAGGGGGTACACCAACTATTTCTCTAGCACTGTTGTGACCGTCCATGACTTGGATTATGAACTCAGTTCTATTGAGGTTGGCATGGCTAGTTTGTAATAAGCAAAAGCAAGATAGAAATATTGATAACGAGACAATGTGTAGGAATTGAAAAGATGAAGCCATTTTTCGAGATTTCATGTACATCTTGTTTCTCATGTTATTGCTTTGAGGTAGTCAGGGTGCATTTTTATACCATTTTAGAAATTTGTCTTAGTTTACAAGTATGTGAAAGCGGCTATGGTCCTGATAGTCTGACACTATACATGGAGTGTCATTTGATTGTTTATAGAACAAATAACCAAATTCTCGGTGGTTATTTGATTTATTATTTGTCACATTGTTAACTCGAAGTCAGTATTCTCATCCTTCACTCCAACAAATTGAATATCTATAGCAACCTTAATGCTTGTCTCCCTAATTTGTACTTAAAAATGAAATGAATTTCATTTCCCTCCCTCACTTAATATTAGCTGGTAACTAATAACTTAATGAACACCATAAATCGGAGTGTTAATTTAATTCTTTGATCTTTTGATTCAAGAACTTTTCTTTATTCTCAACTTCTTATGCGCTTAAGTAGCATTTGGGACTGATTTCTTATCCTTAAGATGCTTGAATTCAAGAATAATATTGTGTACAATGACAGCCGGGAAATGTGCATAAGATTTGTAGGGATTAGATGGCTACACACAACTGGGGTATAATCTCACTTTTGTTATGAATTTCAATGTCCATGCTTTATGGTATGTGTTTAGAATGCCTTGTGTTAAGTTTCAAAGCTTTGACAAACTTGATCATATATGAGTTAAATTTTAAAACATTAAGTTATTGTTTTTCTTTGCATCATTGGCCATCATAATTATGGGAAACTTTACACGACGACATTCGTTTTTCTTTTCTATCACCATTTGGCTTAAATGGATATAACTATTTTTTGGGTCTAAGATGAATTAGTTCGGAGTTTGGACACATCAAACTAGTAGTGTTCTGATAAATAATCATTACCAACAACACTATTACCAAAATTTCAACATCAAGTTGTGCCAAAAATTCCAAAGAATAACCCAAATTTGTTTGAACCGGCCTTAATTTCTTGCACAAAATCTTGGCAAATTTTTGAAATTAAAGGTGTAGACTCGTTTTACATTTTTTATCAAATAAAATAATGACAAATTGATTTACGTTGATTATGCGCCCCATCAACAACCCACAGAGTGGCCAAAGAACTATGACCTAGTGAGCACACACCCTAAGCGTTAGGGTTGAAAGGTGAAAAACTCGCCAAAAAAAAGGTGATTTAATCGAGCACTCATCAAATTGCATTGGGCAGCCTCCGACCCAAGCCCGACAACTAAGTCCAACAACAATAGCCCAATACACCCCCCCTCCACCTCAACGCATACCGGCTACCATTTTTTTCAAACCTTTTTAGCCGGTATCATCTCTCTCACAAGACTGAACCCCAAACAAAAAAAAAAACTTCGAGTTTTCTGTCGTGTTCATACTTCGAGTGTTGAGTTGTGAATCAACAATGGAAATTGAAGTTGGTGACTTCACCCGATTCGAGTCGTGTCCCGTTTGAGTATATACTCAAACTTGATTAGGTTGATTAAATTTAATTAGGTGGAAGATTAGGTTAATTAAACTTGATTGGGGTGGAAGATTGGGTTGATTAAACTTGATGATTTCAAACTTGATGTTTTTTTGGAGTTTGAGTGGAAGATTGGGTTGATTAAACTTGAGTTCAAGTTTGTCCAAGCTTGATGAAGTCGTTTCGAGTTTGGGTTGATTAAGTGGAAGTTGATTTTAAAAATGAACATCGTGACAAACAAACCAAATTTTTTAAGCCCAAACGACCCAGTCATGTCGCCCAAGAGAGTCCCAAACAACCCCACCATGTTGTCCTGGAGACTGCCCAAACGACCCCGCCATATCATCTAGCTAAAAACCAAGAGTTTCGTCTCAAACGACACGTGAAGACCGCTTGAGTGTACACTGAAACGACATGGCGAAACCATTTGAGTTGTACACTCAAACGACATTGAGAGACCGTTTGAGTGTACATTCAAACGACATGAGGAGATTGTTTGAGTGTACACTCAAACAATATGGATAAACCGTTTGGGTATATACTCAAACGACATGGCGAGACCGTTTGAGTGTACATTCAAATGACCTGAGGGTTTCGTTATGACGAGACCGGTTGGATTGGTTGTTGGGCCTGGACTTTGATGGCAAACTTGTAATATTTCTTTTTTTTTTGGGTTGCCCAATCAAATTTGATGAGAGCCCAATACAGGACTCAAAAAAAAACTAAACTATAGAAAGGAGAACGCATAATAATACATGTTAAGAACTATGTGATCCACGTGATTAAAAACCTGAATGGAGACTGGAGAGAACTATATGGTTCCAGTTTTCGGGATAGCTAGGGCATATGAAACATGAAATGATGAAAGTACTAACTTTAAGTTTTAGATAAATATAATTAATTAATGAAATCAGTCGGAGTAGCCTAAAACTTGCTCATGACGTGGACTTTGTCCTGTGGTTACGGCTTGGTTAATCAGGGTTCGAATCCCTGCATCTCCATTTTTTAATCCGAATCAAGCTACGGCTTCTAGAACTCATGTTTCAAAGACCCAATCCAGGTTTTAGGGTATTCGGATTTGTCTCCTGCGACTGAATTGAAAGGTTCTACAATTGTTTTCTTTTGAATAGAACTTGTGGTGGTGGTACACCATTTTTGTATGTTTTCATCAACGGTGACTTTTTAATTTCCTGGTTAAAATAGCGAGTACAAGTACAAGTTTTTATTCCGAAATTATTGTCTGAGTTGACTGAACATCAATTAATGGAGGATCTTGCCAAGGTGCTAATCAGAGACAGTGAACCAAATTCAACTTCATTCACAAAATCCGTTGTGCCTACTAGGATGGGGGTATGGAAGTGATTGAATTATTGAAAGGAGGTGGAAGAAAACAATTTTATAGGGAGAAATGAGTGTCGTGTCTTGGAATTGTAGAGGAATTGGTCTTGACTCCACAATTACGGCACTTAAAGATCGGATTCGGAAAGGCCGACCAAATATTGTTTTTTTGTGTGAAACAAAGGCATCTTATAAGAAGTCATGTCAGTTAATTCGAAGAATTGGTGATGTGTTTAATTTTTTTGTTGTCCCTTCTAATGGAAGATCAGGGGAGTTGTGGTTGGTATGGGATTCTATGCTACAAATGGATGTGTTGTATAGTGACGCTTGGGTAATTCATGCTTGTGTCAATGACAAAGAATCTCCTATTTGGTACTTTTACTAAACTGAATATTAGGACTTTGCAATGGAATGTCTTAATGGGATTACAACCAAATACTGATGAAGCTTGTATTTGTATGGGGGATTTTAACAATGTGATGTCACAGGATGAAAAGTGGGTGTCCAGCAACAAGAACTTCTATTCTGGGATTTGAAAATATGCATTCTTTGGGTTGAGGCTGCTTTATATTGCATGGAGATCACATTCAAAGGCGTCACAGAAAAAGGAAATGGAAGAAGTAAGTTCTCTTCTATTTTTCTTTCTTTTGCACTGTCATGTATTCGGATTTACTTGTACTTCTGCTTCTGACAAGCTTAGACAAGTATCTCTCTCTTCTTGTCTGCGTTTTTTACTCATTACTTTAATAGTAAGATGGTAGGAACTTCTTAATAATTAGCTGAGGAAGTTAAGATTCTTGATAGTCTTATCCCCTAAGGTTGCAACTGGTAACTGTTAAGGTTTTGAAAGACAAAATTCACCTCTTAGCCCTTGGATGTCAAATTATACTGGATAGTCTGCTACTCTAATCAAGTAACATATTATACTGATACACTAGGTTATAATACCTTTTATCTACCTATATTACTCAATAATTCTATTAGATACATTAATTGAAGCTACATAATACTTAAGGTTCACTAGAGATGATCTAGTGCTTATGAACTGCCTTATTATTTATTGCAGGTGGAAGAGAAACTAGAGACACAGCAAGGGAAAACAACATCTCGTCCTATATAGGTTAAATATGACAACCACCTTTCTCTTGAGCCACCATTATTATACTAGAACAATTAGATTTATTACCAGATAAATTGCTTTATTAAAATGCAAAAGGCTATTAGTGTTAATTGTACTTGTGAAACATTTCATAGGGATTAGCATGTGTTTATTACTATATCTATATGGAGATTCAGTTGGATGACCAATAAAACTAGTGGAATGAGGATTAGTGGCCCTCAGCCTTTTTGGTTTCTTTTGATTCAGGTCCCATAGTTTTTTTATACTCGTATTTAAGGAAGCTGAATTCTTTGTTTTGGTTTTGTTCATAAGAACTTACAACTTCTATTAAAAAAGCCAACTAAATTACTGTGCTTGCTGTTTATTAAAAAGCTCATAAACTTGATATGTATGGTTTTGTTCTTGCTCATACATGCTATTCTTACTTGCTCGCTCATCTGATTAATTGATCATGTGATTATGAAGGCCTTACCTATCACTTTCGGGGATCGTCAAGTTTACATAGAGGAAAAGAGAACTTCAATTCAACTAGAGGTAAGTGGAATTCTTATACATATAAAGACATGGTTGCCTTTTCTTTAATCCTATAATCTTATATAGTTCATCTATTTGCTGCAACACCAAGTCCATGAGAGATAAATGACTGTATGAAGTTATCAAGAAAAATTTGGACAATCCTAGGTTTGTAAAAGTGCTGTTTTTGTTTCTAAAGTATTTTAAAGTCTTCTAGAATATAGCTCAATTAATTAATCTTTTCACGTTCGGCAAATTTTTTTTTAGCTTGATAGATCATTTTGTTGTCGTTCAGTGTATTGTGTAGGGTATCAATTTTATTTTATGAAGAGAAAAACAAGAATGCCAAAAGAATTGCTTCCCAATTTGATGAGTCATGCTCACCTCAAGCTCCTCGTCAAGGTAAAAACTTAAACCCCACTCTCCATTTTCTTAATTTTCAACTCGTCAAGTTACTACAAGGTTTTCTTTTTATGCACCGATTCTATGTAATCATTGTTTATGTCGTCGAGATATGGGAGTAGACAACAAATGCTCTATCTTTAAAGGGTCAATTATTTAATTAATTACATGAATTTAATTAGTATGATTGTTTTTCTGAGTCCATTATTTGTTTTGTGAATTTTTTGGAATTAGATGGGCTTTGTAGAGTGGCACTAGGATTTATATTGAGTGAAGTCATCATCACTAATGCTTGTTATTGCATTTTGAAGATTTAGGATTGCTTGGAAAATCGTATAGAAATTTGTAACCCTTAGTAAATCTGAATTTGTAACCCTCAAAACTCTTCTGAAGTTATATATATGGTTCAATAAATATAATATTTTTTTCAGGTGTTTGTTTGTGTTTATTTTACTTGTCAAATGGTATGAAAAAGCATTGGTAATTTTATTTGCTTCTATATGAAACTAGGAGGTGCAGGTTTAGGACAAAAAAAAATTAAAATAATTTTTTTTACCATATCAACACATTAGTAACGGTTGTAAACCGTTGCAAAACAAAAAAATAAGTATTAAAGTATCATTAATAATTGTTACAAATCAAACTATGCAATGCTTTTTAATCGTTAGTAATTGTCACTCTGCAACGGTTAATAACCGTTGGAAATTTCTGTTTGCAATGCTTATTAACCGTTGCAAAAAAAATTCAACACTTTACCCACGCCATATTTGCAATGTTTAAAAAGCGTTGCGAAAATTATTTGTAACGGTTTTTTGCCATTGCAAATAGCATGTTATGGTGTAGTATAAGTAAGCCTGATAATTGTAATGTTGATAGAGTGGCTGACATTATCATGTCTGAGACAAGAGAATGGAATAGATAACTTATCAGGTCTACATGGCCACACGACTATGCTCAAAGAATTTTATCTATTCCCATTTCAGCGAATCAACAAGCAGACAGTAGATTTTGGGCCCCAAATAAATATGGATTATACACAGTTAAATCAGCTTATCATAAGATGCTTGAACGAGTGGATCTAGATTTGATTTCTAAGAAATGGGAATTCAAATAGGTGTGGAAGCTCAATGTCCCATATAAGGTACGGTTTTTTATTTGGCAAGGTTTGCAGCATGTAATTTCGACAGCTGATATCCTTCACATGCACCATTTCGCCACTGATGAATATTGTGTTCTATGTGGATTTAAGAAAGAATCTAAGATTCATTTGTTCATACATTGTCCTTTTGCGCGGTCCTTATGGTTTGGGGTTGATATTTACCCATTGGTTTACACAGCAACAACAAGTTCATTCCATGACTGGTTGGTTGAAGTAGCAAGAAGTGTGTCGAGACTACCAGAAAAAAGAAAATCTACTAACTAAAGTGACCAATGTATTGTGGAACATTTGGTTAGCAAGAAACGAGAGTAGATTCACCGGGTCAGGGCAAATCCTGTTAGATCCATGTTTCAAGCATTCAATCTGATTGATGATATTATCAAGATCAGAAATGATGTTTTAATCAAGAAACCCACACCTAGCTCTTTTGAAACCCAAATTGCTTGGACTCCTCGTCGACACTGGGTCAAACTAAATACAGATGGCTCAGCTTTGGGTGCTCCTGGACCTGCAAGTTCTGGATGTGTATTTCGAGAAGAGGATGGAAATTTCTTATTTGGAGCGGCACTACCTATTCCAGTAGCTGCACTGTGCTTAAATTTCCGTAAAATTATAATTGAAACAGATTCAAAATATGTGCATCAAGTTATCTCATAAAGAGAAACTAGAGTATCGAAGGCTATCGAATCCCTGGTACACGATATAAGAGACATGCTTACGATGATAGATGAGTACATGATATTGTGGAATTACAGGAATTTTGTAGCTGATGCATTTGCTAAATGGGCGACCAACCTTGCTGCTAATCGACAATGGTGGGCAAATCCTAATATACATAGGGATGATGTAAATGCAAATATGTTTATTTCCTTACCATCTTTATATGTTCAGCTTGGTGGATGAGACCACCACAGTTTGTTGTAAATAGCTTAAATCGCCGATTTAAGCTATTTAAAATCGCAATCTACATCCCGCATTGTTATGCAATAAATAAATAACTATCTTTATCGAAAAAAAAAAAAAAAAAAAAAAAGACACGATTTACACCAAAGAATGCAAGCTCATCAAAGATTTATCCAATACCATAGTCAAGAAGTATATAGGCATACATAACCACAGCTTAAAATGGCAAACAAGCAATCTAGTCTAGTTACATTAGACAAAATCTTTGGAACAAAGCAAAAATGCTCTTTAAGAGTGGTTCTAATCAATTTTCAAGTCATCTCTACTTCTTATATATACAAACTTATTTATCTCTATCCGATCAAAAGCAGAATACCAAACACGGTTATATTTACACTTACCAAGTCCATTATTTCTTATCTCTATCAGTAACATTTTTCAGTTCAAGTCATCTCTACCCGATTTGAAATTCATGTCTTAGTACCATCACCCGGCCATTGATTTATACAAACCTAAAAACTTTCTAATTCTACAAGTAATATTTTCTATTCTCAATCATCCGAACCCAAAACCATATCAAAAAATTTATTTCTCATTTGAAATTGATATAAAATGAAGATGGGGCCAAAACAATAAAATATAAACTAAAAAGAATTAAATTAATTGAATGATTCATCTTACCAAAATTCCATTATTGAATTTGAACTTTTGATATATGTCCAATGTTCAAATTTGAATATTTGAAATTGATGTTGAACTCATAAGTTTGTGTTCATATCGATCTCCCAAATTTCTATAAAAGTTAAAAAAAATATAAACATAATATATAAGTATTATTAGAGTTAGAGTCTTGAAATTATCTTGGTCAATCCGATTGGGTCAACGGCTTTTGACCGGGTCTTGGTCGGGCGGCTTGATTGGTCTTTGAACATAGAATTTACTATAGCAGTAAAAAACATTTTTCAGTTTGGGTGGCGGGTGAAAACCGTGATACCCGATGATGGGTCAACGGTTTTTTTTTACACTCCTACTGCCAGTGCAGCTCTTAACAAAACCGAGATTATCAAAGAGATGCTAGGGGGTCACAACAGTGCTAGAAAAGTAGTCGGCGTGCCACCACTTAAATGGGATACATCATTAGCCACATACGCCCGTCTACCAAAGGCGAAAAGACTGCAAATTAATTCACTCCCCAGGCTACGGGCTTTGGTGAAAATTTGTTCTGGGACAAGGAAAAAAATGGAGTCCCATGGATGCCGTTATTGCTTGGGTGGATGAGAAGAAATGGTACAATTATGGTACCAATACTTGTTCAGGCAAAGAATGTACGCATTACATTGGTGGTGTAAGGCCTTACTGAACAACATTGGATATCCTTTTTTTTTCTTCTTTCGTTGCAAACGTCTACTGAAATTATGAAATTGGGCCTTAGAAGGCCCAAATGTATGGGCTGGGCCCAGTTCATTTTATTCACGATACCGAACAATTGTAAACACTGAAAAACATGATGTCCCTGTTCTCAGCTCGTGTCTCTACTCCCGCCATTTACACATCTCCAATTAGGGCTCCCCTATTTTCTTCTAGAATCAAAATTTTGGAAAACCAACGGTCAAAACTCATGAGTACTTCTTCTATAGAACCTTCTATTTTATCTATTAAACCCGAGAATGACGTGGAAGAGAGAGAAAAGATTGTTGAGGATGTTATAGTTCAATATTTGGTTTTAAGACGTGACTTAATTGATTCGTGGCCACTTGGAAGTGTTGTGACTCAAGGGTGTCATGCTTCGGTTGCAGCAATTTGGGGAAATAAGGATGATGGTCATACTATTGATTATTGTAGTCGGGAAAATATAGATTCAATGCACAAGGTTAGAATCTTTAGTGGCATTTGTGTCTTTTTCTTTTTCTTTTTTTTTTAAAAAAAACGATCATGTGAGCCAAGAAATGTTAAAATGTTTACAATGCTGTTGCCTTAATCTTATTAATATGGATAGCTGCAAGGATGAATGTTTGAATGTGTTTGTCACCATGGATTTTTGAAGTGTTAGATGTGCTCAACTTACAATGGAAATCAATCTAAATGACTTTACCACAAATATATCGCTTGGTGGAATAAGTAATTTGTTGTAAACTTTGTTTTGATGACACCAATTAAGCTTAAAAAGTTTCTAATGTTTAACGACGGCTAAGCAGTTTGGATTATAGGAAAAAGTAATTATCCTTCTTTTGGCTTTGCAGGTTACTTTGGAGGTCAAGGGAGAACCTCAACTCTTGAACTTGTCGCAAAAACTTGCAGCTGGTGATATTGCTCATAAGCTGTGGATTGAGCAACCGGAAAACTTACCCACTTGCCTTGCCACAAAGCCTTATCCAAAAACTACAGTTTCATCGTTCTTCAAGAAGTTGAAGCTTTGTAAGTGATTGGAATTCAAGCAGTTTAAGATCATGGTATGCTTTTGAATTGGGTTGAAATGAACAAGAACCCCAAGTATATTATTGTTCAAACTTTGAAAGTTCTTTTTCCAGTGTGGCCAAAAAAAATTCTGGTTAAAGCATACAAGCATCCCTGCTTCTTATTAGAACTTAGAAAATAGAAAAGTTAATGTTATCTTGTCTAGCAGTCAAGCTTATGAAACTTTATTCTCAAGAAGCACATGCAACAGCCTTTACTAGTTAAAATTGTTTTCATAGAAATGATTTGCCAGTTATTGTTCGTGTTTTAAATACATTTGCGTGTGCGTCTTTAGTAATCAAATTGTTCCCAGAAGAGAAACCTAAAATACTTTAACCGCAAAATGACTTCATTGGAACTGTATATTTACACAAGTAAACTATCTATATATTCAAGTTTACCCTGGATGCTCTTTGTAGTAGACACTGACAAATACCACTTATGCCGCCTACCTGAAGAATTGAATCATACTTGATGAACATTCTTTCTTTTGGAATTTACAGAAAAGCTTCCAAGAACCAGAGTACACCCCACCCTTCGTATTGTACCTGATAGCCTCTGCATCACTTTCTTTTTGCTTTATGTGTGGTGCTTCCCCAGAGCTCTCATGATCCTGAGGAAGATTATGAATGAACTAACCATAAGATACAACAAATTTGCAAATATCGGTGTATTGGATCCAAGCAGTTCAGAGATGTCCTTACCTTTAGAGCTTCCATTTGATTTTATTACTCACCACCTGTTCAGGGAGCGTCAATTGTTTCTCTTTGCAATTCAAGCAAGCCCCTCAGCTATGGTTCACTGTTCACCTGTTGAAAATGGATACCTGAATGTACAAGGTTTCCACATATATTGCTGTAGCTAAAGCTGCTCCTTGATTGTCTTGGAGTTCTTGACTTTCATTTTGCGGGAGCCATTGTTTTAGTAGGTTAGGCTCCTGTGTTTGACTAGACATATATCATTGCATTGTTTCAGGCAAATCAAGGTCCAAACACTCCGGGAAGGTACCCTGGAGTGCCACATCCATGTCCATGGCCATTCAAAGACATCTCAGAATGGAAGAAAATAATTTTTATATGAAATGTATATGACTGCGCAATCGAAATTCATAAAAGAAAGCCAATGTTTTGAATGCATATCTCAAATGTCTTACTTATGGTGTGCCAAGAGACTACAGATATCTTGACCAATGCAATTCGGAGAAATTGAAAGCTGTTAAGTTCTCTTTGTGGAAGCGAAGATGAACTGTTTAGACCTTTAGTTCTCTGCATCTAACTTGAAAGAGTCTTTGCAATTGTCAGATTGAGATCATGCAATTCTACCACGTTAAGATTTTCATTTAGTTGCCAATTTCATGTGGCTGTTACGTTACTCCAGTACTTCAGTCATCATCTGCACTGTAACACAGTCAAAAGAAAGTATAGGACGTTTTGCAAGTTGGACCAAGTATCCAACTACTATTCTCATTATTCTGGAACCAATCTGAATACTTGTAATTCTATAAACAAGCCACCAAATCAGTTGTCATTTTACACCAGCCAAATCAGCCGGTCCTGATTAACCGAGTCACATAGGATGTTTTCTTTCTGTCATAGAAAAGGATTCAGTGTCTTCTGGCGTACAATGTAAACTATACAGATTGCAAAGTGCAGTTGTGAACATCTTCCAGAAATAATTGTTCTTGCTTGTCTAGTTCATTTTGCTAGGCAAATCTGTAACACTCGCACAACAGGAGTGGTCTCAAATTTACAATGCTCCACATTTTCATGCAAGATGCCATCAACTGCAACAAGATCGTTTTCTACAGAAACAATATACCTTAACCCGATCATAAAATTGATGGGTGCTGCTGAAAGCACAAGGGCAACAATAATTAGGTACTACAGAGTACAGATTAAATAAAACTAAAACAAAGTAGAAAGACAAAAGTACATTTAATAATGAAAATATCAGTAACCAAATCAATCATATACACTGATCTCAGTTCTCAAACAGCCAGGGAGACAGAAGTCCTTTCATCCGTAATTAAGCTAAAGTAACCAAGCACCACAACAAGCATTGTTATTTTTTCCTAACTCCAAAAGCAATTTTCTGGCTGTACTCCTCTTTAACATTCAAAAAGAACTGCTTGCAAAATTACAATTTCAAATTGGAGATAACATATTTGAGGAAGGAACAAGAATGATATTGAAAACCAAGAGAGCAGTACAAAGAAGAGTAAAAACATTTCTTGCAATACATTGATTAACTGCCTCCTTTCTGCTTCAATGTGATCTTGTCCCCTAAACTGAGGGCAATCCCCTGGGTCTTGCTCCTTATCCTGATGTAACCACTCAGCTTCCCATCAGATTGTTTTTCAATACTCACATTCACCAAAGCATCTTCTCCAAACACACTCTTTGCGTACAGGTTTGCAGCAAGGAAACCACACTCCCCGTCCAATGCCGATCTAAAAACAGCAACAGCATGAATGCCTCACATGTTACTTGTATATTACAATATTGAGGAATGCAAAGTTCTAGCAGGTAGCACATCATGTGAGTTCCATATACACCATCTCACTAGTTACACCCTATTATGTGTCGGGATTCAAGAAGGCATCCCTTAAAGGTTCGAATCCCAAGACATAACAGAGTGTCTTTAATGAGATGGCAAGTATGCAACCTACCATCAGATTTTGATGTGAGAACAAACTTTGAAGTACCTAATATATCGCCCGCTCTGCAGGTGACTTCGGCACATGAAGGTAAACTTTTAAACAAGGTGGACACTAAAAAAAATTCTTTTAAACAAGGTGGACACTAAAAAAAATTGTGACTGTCCCCTAAAGCGTATCCACAACAAACTCATCCATCCATATAAGTGTTTGAGTATTTTGAAAATTAGGGGCTGTAAGATCCTACAAAAAAATTTACTTTGCCATCCATATAGTACGATTCAGGTTTAACTCTCCTACATACGTCTACCATTTGATTAGTCATTGCATATGTAAATAGTAGGTGGGTTGTTGACACTAAAATAATTTATCTGACACTTATCTTAGGCCCAGTATTTTTTACTATCAACCTAACAATGTTTTATAATTTTAAACTGATTAAACTGATTAAAGATGAGACAAGAACTTGTTTGGTGGTTCTATAATCATTAGTGATAGCAGCCAACCTTTCTAAACTGATTAAAGACGAAATCAAAAGTTTGGGGCTTAGGGCTCTCCCCCAACATCAACAGCATTAGCCAATCATAAACTATACCGCATAATATGAATATGCAACTTGCTTTCATTGCATGTAAAGAAATGAATAGTTAAAAGGAAGTGAGCATCTTACGGCGCAGTGAGGCACTTCATGTTTGTCGATTTAATAATGTGATTTAGAAAATCCTTCTCATCCTGAATGATTGTATTCACAGCCACCTGGAAAAAAAAACAGGGAAAAAAATAAATAAATAAAAAGGATTTAATAGTTATCTCAAATGATATATTCAAGCACTAGACCAAAAAGATACACCTGTAAAATAATAAGTATGCCCATTCAAATTTTATAACATCAGACTCAAACCAACCAAGACAACTTCCACTTCCAAAGAAGATGACCAGCAAGGTGAATAAGGCATCCAAGTAATGACCTTTTTTTCTTTATTGGGAACTAACTACTAAAATATCAGATAATGACTTACTCACAGTACAAGGCTGCAATATAAACAACAAATGGTAAAGCATCATTATTACATACAAGATGGCCCCATTCCATTGTATTTGATTCTATACCAGCTGTGATATAAACATGCGCACTGACTACCATTTGTTTACAAGCTTATTTACTTATCTAGTAATGACTGGCTAAGGATCAAGGGTGCAACTTGTCCAAGAGCCTAACCCAAGCTTTTAAAGCACTTCCATTCACTCATTATTACTTTTTTGTTTTTTCCTCGTTACTCTTTTCCAGAGTAAGAACATTGCCTTCCCTCATGTATTTATACCCAATACAATCAATGGGAGGGGGAGAGGAAGAAAACATCACATCACCACTTATAACTTTATAAGTGAATGAGAAATTATCGTGCACCGAAAATACCAACCCTGCATTTAAAGTACAGATGAGCTTTAAGGTTGGTGTCAAGAAGAGAAAAGATCATTTGCCAATAGGGATTACTAATCCAAAGATCTGATCAACTGAAGTTTTGTAGTTCAACCACTCAAATATCTCAAATACTAGTTGGTAATTTAAATGTTCAAACAAAACCTCAAATCATCAGTACTTTCATCTAAGCCTGCAAAATGTTTCAAGCACACTCAAGAAAACAAAGATCCCAATGAAAGTAGAACACACAATGAACATAGTAAAATACTACTAAAAAATACCTTGTTTTCCCATTCAAACTCAGCCCACATAGCTCTAAATGCAACATCAGCACAGGTTGCAGGGGATATGTAGTCCATGATATCGATATGAATGTCATTGAGGACAACAACAGTCCTTTCAAGCACATTTGATGCCTCATAAACAATATTTCCAAATATTACCCCTGTTTCAGTTGAGGAGACCTTGATGTTAGCTCTTATCTGCTTGCTTGATTCCGGAGCCAATGTGTAATTTTGGGGGCGCTCTACAAGTTTGAGATCACCCATAGTTGCCAACTCTAAGCACAGGTTTTGAAGGGTCTCCTTCGTGCGGTTAATGACTGTCACATCAAGAACAATGTCATAATGATGAACGGTGACATAAGCTTCAGCATAAACAGGATCACTAAACCCAGTCAATTGAAGAATCCTGTTGAGCTTATTCGCATCATCCCCATCCTTGGTGAACTCTCCAGTTGCACGTTTTAAATCATCTTGGACCTCATCTTCCAACTCAATCTGGCTCATACCCTGAACACAAAATCCAAATATAAATTAACAACCTAAATGATATATGAAAAACAGGCTTGCCAATCAAAAAAAAAAGATATATGAAAAACAATTTGATAGTTATCAACAATTTTTTCTACCCACAAAAAAGAGCCAAATCCAGAAATATGCAAACAACAACTAAACACAACATTAGCATTTACTTCTTAGATTACCAGCATCGTGTCCCAAGAATTAAGGCTGGTAAGAAGACTATTAACTATCCATCCAACTCTATCTAAAATAAGCTACAGAATCGATCTTCTAGATCTTCAGGTTAAATTAGCAGGACATAGCTATTCCTCACAAAATAAATTATTAAGCTCTTCCAAAAAGTTGGCGATTGAAAAAACAAAAGAAAAACATAATTCAAGAAGAAAATAAAAACTAAACAAGAAAACAATTAGACATAGTTCACATTTTATATATATATATATATATATATCGGGCTGGCTACGTCGACATACAAAAATGACATACGGAATTGACATACGCAATCCAAAAGGACTTGCACATTGCTCTAAGGGCTGGTTTTTGGTAGATATTATCTCCCTACCATGGATAGTATCTCCACAAAAAATCAGCTCAATCGGATATGTCTAGTCTTGTCAAAAAAGTGTTAAAATTATGGCCCGTCAGATAAATTTCTAATTTGAACTCAATTTTTGGTAGGGTTAGACATGTTCAAAGGAGCTGATTTTTTGTGGAGATGATCTCCATGTTGTGGAGATCACATCCATATAAAATCAGCTTTTAGTTCATTATGTAGGTAGGTAGGATTGCGTATGTCAATTCCGTATGTCATTTCTGTATGTTGACGATATATATATATATTACTCTTAAGTAGTAGGGATGGTAAGTGTTCAACACATATACTACAATAATCAGTGAAGTCAGTTGATTTTTGCCCCAAAATTATACAAAATTTTGAGGTCCACATTGCACCTCACATTTTTGTTTCAGTAACACAGGTACAAAAAGAAAATTTAACACCATAAAGCCTAGTTGTCTCTCTGACAACAACTTCCACTTAACTAAATTCAATTAACTATACTCTTTGTCATATCAGCCACCTACTAATTCAGTGGCCTATTGTATCTTCAAAACTGCTGCATTCAGTTTCACCCCAACTTGGTAAATACCTTTGGAATGATAAATGCCTAGATAAAACAGGCAATACAAGAGAATGCATCCTTGTGTAAAAGGCAAACAACTATCACGCCTTGCAAAAAATTAATCTCAACAAGAACCTCTAAAAAGATCATTTTACAGTAGGAGACTTGGTACATGTGCAACTGAAGTGGTACGAATTCAACATTCTTCAGCATGTGGTCAAGACTTTATGGAATCTTAGGATTGAGTTATAAATCAGTCAGGGACCTGATGGAGATAACATTGGGTGTCAATGCCTAAATGTTGGATCAACCATGGCGCTTGTGTTATGTGTGATACCTACTAACTGAATGTTATATCTCAAGGGCCGAGACAGTTCCAACATTTAGGCAATTAAAAAGTCAGACCTGATTACACGATTAGTCAGAACAACCGTTCATGAATCACCAACCACCCTTTTATAATTACCACACAGCTGCAGGAAAGCACAATATACCGCCACCAAAAGGTTCTAATAGTATAATTTAGAGTTTGGACAATGCAATATGCCCTCAAATATCTTAATTTTACGACAGATCGTTCAAGTCAAATTACAGATTACCAGGTTCCAGATAGGAATACTTCTTGGCTTTGACATTAACTTGAATGTTTAGATCTATCTATATAAGTGCTATTATGTGTCTCTCTGTGTGTATGAAAGAGAGAGTGTATTCCTGTTGTGGCACAGAGCATGCCAACAATTTATTCCTACATATTGTATACTAGAACGAAATGATTTGCTATCAATGACAAATAAGGGGTAGCTAAGATTATATAGAAATCTGTCGAATGTGTGTGCATCTGTGTCAGTCTGTCTCTGTGTGTGTCCGTGTGTGTGTGTGTGTGTGTGTGAGCCCAGAACTAGCTAGGCAATCTTTTCCTGCCAAGTAGTTCGCGAGACAAACATTTGTTATAAACAACAGAAACAGTGATAGCAAAGGCTAACAACAACCCATGTCAACTGGAGGGAATAAATAATTAAATCTGATTTAACTCAATAAATGTCAATAAGGAAATGCTAAAAACAAAAAGGTCTCAGCATATTGCTAGAATAAATTAACCGGCAATAGTAGTTATAAAACTATCACTAATAGTCGAGGAGTAACAGCATCATTATTACTATTGGCATTTGAAACAATTTCATGGTTTTCAAGCATCCTAAATCAGATCTTATATTCAACAAATTCAAGGTTTAAAATAATAAAAGCATTGGATAGTCTACCTTTCTACTCTTCAAATGGTAGAAGTCAATGAGGTCATCCGGTTGTGCATGAGAGATCTGAGCCTTTGCTTTTAACTCCTCTGTTTCTCGGATCTGTTTGTCCGCAAGCATTTTCACAAAACTCTCCCGGCATGACTGCAACCAAATCTTTCTAGTCTCATCACCAGTATTAGTCAGCAATCTTATGCAAAGGACAATCCTATCGTAAGAATCATTGTCAATTGGGTGTGTAAGAAATGAAGACTGTCCTAGTTGCAGCATAGAGACCATGATCAGTAAAGCCTGAGTAGATGCTTTATTCACTTCAGCTTTGGACGGTTGAACCTCCTCCAGTCTCAAAACAAGCTTGGTCAGAGTACAAGCAACAACTGCCCCAAGGAAAAAGTCGCCAGTAAGAATCAAGGACCTCAAATTCCCTGGTGAAGACAAGGATCCTTGAACAAGGGTAGGGGGAGCGACGGCCGTTTCGGAGGCAGCACTCTGTGTGGCATAGGTCCCATCTGCAAGAATTGCTGGTCTTCTGGAAGAGACAGTGATGGAGTTTACTTGCTGTGATGATGTCTTTGACGAATCCACGCCATCTCCTTCTACAGCAACAGTGTAAAATGGGAGGTCACCCAGACATTGCTTAATAGCCGATATGCCACTTTCAACTTCAGAAAGCGAGAGACAGTACTCTCCAACGATCCACAGGGCACAAGAACAGACCCGAGCAGCACGAATCTGGTAGAAAGTATCCAAGAGCCTTGTTATAATAGAAACCCTCAGCTTCGCATTGGTTTCAATAATTTCCCGCACAAAAACAACGACATCCATAGCAGAAGCAACATTGTTATCACCCAAGAAATCCATCAACAAATGAACCACGGTGCTTGCCACATCAGGAAACTTGATTGCACATGAATGTATAGCTTGGACAAGCATCTGGCGATACTCTCCATTCTTCTCCAGCTCACCGCTCTGGGTTTTAACAACTTCCTTCTTCAGTGTAAGAACCACCTCATCAACATTCCTGGGGGTGATCAATTCAAGAGCAATGTCAATGGTCTTCCTCCTGATATCAAGATTTGGGCTCGAGAGAGCCCTAAGCACATCCATTATCATATCAACCAGAATATCCCTGTGAGAAATCTTAAGCTCGTTCAACCGATCAAGCACAATGAGCTTAACATTATTATCGCTCTGAGAAAGCAGAAGCTGACAATACGTCCCCGCAGCAGCTTTGATAACTGTCGGAGAAGACGACAGTGAAACAAGTGTCCCGGCAGCTTCATAGATAACAGCAGCAGATGGTGCATTCAAAAGAGACACAATAATCGCAAGGTATTTACCCTTCTCACCCTGCTTTGCTTTACAAACTTTCCGTATCAGCTCCAAAACAACCATCTGAAGCAACTCATTCCAATCCGGAACACTATCGACATGAGCAAAAACATAATTTATCGCTCGTTCCTGAGCACAATTAAACAACATCAAAAATGCATTCCTCTTCGCAGACGGATCCATCTCTGTAAAAAGCGCCCGCTCAATCAACTCAGGAGCATCAACAAGTAACTGATCTCCATGTTGAAGATTATAAATCGACATAACAGCAAGAATGGCACTTTTCCTAATATAAGGATGCCGGTGTTCCAAATTAGCCAAAACAGACGGAATCAACGGTTCAATAATCTCCGTCTCTTTCAACCTACACAAAAACCTCAACGTAACCCCGCGAATATACTCATTGGGATGCTGTAAATTATTCCTTAAATTCTGACAAATCAATATCATTTCCGGTAATACCCTCCCTTTGGCATCCGTCTTATCAATAATCTCCAAATAAAGTAACAACAGTTTCTGAATGGTGTGGTCCTCAGACGGCAAAACGTATCTAACAATTGTAATAAACAACTGCGGTAGCGTCTCGCCGTTCAATAATAACATAACTGCTTTTTTCATTGCTTCTACTTTAGCAGGTACATCGTTTCCTTCTAAAGCTTCTTTAATCTCATTGGCTAATGCCGGTGTCCCTTTATCGAAATGTATTAACAATGAACAGTGTTTCTCCATTTTATTTCTACTACGATCTGAAACAAACAAGAAGGAAATTTTCAATCAAATTTATACTAAAGGTACAGATCTAGAAACAAATACTGAAATCAGATCTGAGATATTTCGAAATTTTTATACAAACGATATTATAAATAAAGATGGAGATGGAGACGTACCTTGTTTCGAGTTTAGATCTGATTTAATGAATTAGTGAGGAGAGCGAAGAATTTATATATTACTTGTCAGTTGTCCACGTCATCATCTCACTGAAACTTTTTACATGTGGATCCGTTAACTGGGCTGGCTTCATCTAGTCGGGCTTAAGTGGAATTTTATCGAGAACTCAATCTTTATATATCTACTATCTATATACTAAAGTAGAGACCTCCAATGGAGAATTTTCTCTCTCCTAGGTGGCACTCTAATATCAAAGCTTTTGAGTCTGCTACGCCACGTGGATCTCTAATTGAAACCCTTCCTACTCTAATTGAAACACTTCCTACGTGTAATTAAGGAATAATACTACTCTAATTGAAACACTTCCCACGTGTACTTAAAAGTTTACAATCAAACAATAACCGTGTATGAATGCAACAACTATGTTATGATTTCTGCTTTTTTGAATTGAGTCTTGGTCCTGCAAGTTTGATGTGCTAGGCGATTTCCCTCTCCATCAAATAAACCGGTCACTACTGAGTCTCCAAGTCCCACTAGGGTTGCATCGATCTCTCTTTGCAAAGGGCAATTCGACCGCTAGACTTAGGCCTCGGGGGCTAGACCTTCCCTTTATAGATGAAAACACACCGCCCCCACCATTGTCCTCCATCAATGGCATATTGAGGGTGTGAGAGCCAATGTCGGTTTTGATCAAAAAGAAATAACTTTGACGCTTTCTAACCTCAAAAAATAAATAACGGACGGACTTCTTCAATTTCTCATATTCACCATCCCTTACTTCAACAATCGGCACATCCTCATCTAATCCACCTTCTTCCTCGAGAAAAATGTCATTGACCGTGCTTCTAGACTTTCTATGTCAATTTGGAGGTGGCTCGAAAAATGCGAAAATGGTCCAAATTCTAAGTAGTGAGCTCATGATCCCATCACGTAAACCCGCCATCTCTGTTTCCTTTTCGTGTGTTTGTTATTCTATGGTTTAAGACGGTAATAGCCAAACAGAAACTGCTCATGGCTAGAGAAACCTTACGTTGGGGTGACTCAAACTTGAGGGAATGTAATGATTCCAATATATCGAGCATGCACTTCGATTTGGATTCCGCTTTCGGCTTTTTTTCTGTATAAGATCCAACAAAGTATTATGAAAAGATTGCCTATTTTTAGGAACTATATAAGAGTCCTGCTAAAAATAGGTATAGATTGTTACCGAAATTTTTCCATCCCGACAACACGAGTCAAGCAATTAAAGTGATAATTACAACTACTAGAGTTACAATAATTCCTCCCAACCCTACCTTAGATACAAGGAAACCAATAACCGAGAGAAGATAATGAATTTGCTTACTACAAATGCAATAAATTAGGGGGAGTGTATGCCAAAAAAATGGGACAATGTCCACATGCAACCAGCTCAAAATTGCCGATCCCACCACAACACCCCACCTATTCCCCAATAGTTATCACAGTTGATTTTCACGCAAGATGCACAACAACGCGCTTCTTATATACTCTCATAAACTGAAAAACTAAATGTCTAGGTGCATTTGGAAACATATTCAGATTAAGATAACAATCAAAGATAATAACCTTAACAATTTGACCTTAAGACGTGCCCGACCTAATTCCCTCAAAACGGATGGCCCCCATTTGGAAGGAAACTACTCACGTAATATAAACTTACTCTGAGTCTGAGATACTCGACAAAGGTCACTTGAAACTTCAAAATTGCTGCAACAATGTCCTCTTGCAAAACACTTGGAGATTGTTAGAGGAAGGCACCTAGAAGAGTTCATTTACTCTTTTATGACATGGATGAAGTACCCAAACACTAAACAAAGTATGAAACAACCAAAAAAGCAATAAGAAAAGCAAACCTTAATGTCTCACCCGGATCATGGTGATAGTCTAGAACAACGAGTTTTAGTTTTTAAATGCATCAATCAGTTGTGTATGTACAAGCGAGAAACTAAGTTTCCAGGCCACACCCATTATTCAGAAATTTGCAAAATGTGCACTGTAATGTACTAATGTGAGCGGGCATGAAGTGCAGTTAAAACTTCAAAAATGTCATACTAAAGCGCGAATCAAACAATGTCACACAAAATAGAGTCCAACAATGTCAAACTAAAATCATGTCAAAAAATGGATATGAAACGTAGACTTCCACACTTCTACCCAATCAAAACCACAATAGCGTCTTAAGAGGATGATTATGTAATCACAGCACAAGCCTTAACTTCAATTTCAGAGACAAACTTAATGAATAAAATCAAGTATTGATACCATTAAGCAAGGAATAATAGATGAGACACCTATCATGCTTGGTATAATATGGAGGTACTTTACAACTATGCATGTTTGCGGATTTTCCTTGCAATGCATGTTTTCCAGGAATTACACCTATATATATCCAAAGGTTTGCTACTAGAACTAGGTATGTTGGTACTTTACAAATAAAAAGGCATGGGTGCATACAACTACAAAAATTCAGCAGAGATGAAAGACTCAACACTTGCAAATTCGGATAGTGAAGGGAGCTGAGGGGTGAATCCACCTTGGTACATCCTAAACACGTTGTTCTCCATTAGGAACAAGGTGCTCATGCTAGAGCAATGATTTTTTTTTTCAAGTATATAGAGGTTTAGGCTAACCTCAACCTACAATACTATGTACCACACAAGAAAAAAGCACTTGAAATTGACCAAACTCTATGGGGAGATACAAAATGTAAAAACGGACAAAATATAACAAACTCACGGAGTTTGACAAAGTAGGTAACATACTTAGATATCAAGACTTATTGAGTTTGGCGGAATAATTGTACCAACCCTCATTAGTGTATACTCACAGTTCACCTAGATCTAGACAGATATACAAAAAGTTGGTATCATAGTCAAACAATCAAACTCTTTCAACCATATATAAAAAGCCCGAGAGTTTGATTGTATTTCTATTTCCGCAAGAGAGTCTAATTTGTATGATCTATAGAACTCCACTGCTAAAATATATAACATATTCTTTTTAAGGAATTATCCAACAAACAAAGAGTAACTGATCTACTGCTTCTACGTATATATAACTTTGTAACATCAAGTAAAGGAAGCATTTGAAAGTTTGAAACCTTGCAATAGGCATACAGTACTACGTACCACACAACACAGAGCACTTGAAATTGACCAAACTTTGTGGGGGAGATACAAAATGTAAAAACAGACAAAAATATAATAAACTCATGGAGTTTGGCAGTGTAGGTAAAAGACTTGGATATCAAGACTTACAGAGTTTGGAAAAATTGTACCAACCCTGTTAGTGTATACTCACAGTTCACCAAGATCTAGACAGATATACAAAGAGGTTGTAACTATTCCAGAAATAAAATTGACGCTTCTGTAACCGAAGTGAGCCAAACTACCAATATAGTTTAGGCTCAAATCTTCAATGGTATTGTAAATCCACTAACACAATAAATCTAATTGGTAATAAACTTAGTATTGATTATTATTCTTTTCAAAGTTCTTATAGAAGTGTGAGTTTTTTTTCATGTAGAGTTCTCAACGGCTTTGGTGAGGTAAGCCATGATTAGTTATTTTTTAAATCCATATATATTTTTGTTAGGTGATGTTTGACATGGTTTTCGGATTGATCTGATAGAAAGCAATAAAACTCAAATGCCAATCCCTATTTCTGACGTAATTATTACATGCTCTGTTTTCCCTTATACATGAATATTGTTTTTTAAACATGTAGCCATTTGGACTGCACAATGATTTTAATGGACTATTTTCTTCCAACGTAATATATGTCGGAGAAGTTTCTTCAATGATTCGAGTGTTCAATGATCAAATGATCATCATCTTGGAAGTTTTGCTCCATCGACTATAGGGGTTTCCTCAATCGTACAAGATAACGCTCTTCAGCTCAAAACTTAAACGGGTGTCGCTTCTGCCTTTAATGTATTCCCTTGGAATTGATTGTCATTTTCCATCAAGTTATATTCAAGTATTCAAGAATCTAAATGGTGCTGACCTATGAGTCTATGACCAGAGTGATCCTAAAGGCTGCTTCATCACGTGGATGCCAAATTCAAGGCGACTATAGGAGTTTCGTCAAACAAGATAACGCTCTTCAACTCAAAAGTTAAATGGAAGGCAAATCTTTAGGATCTAACGATCTAAGTGAATGGGTACCTAGATGATAGGGAGGGTGTTATTAAGACGAATATAAGAACTATATGTATTTTTGTTTTTTTTATTTTTTTTTTCTGATAAATAATAGAAGAACTGTATAGACATTAGAGGGTTACTTTAAAAAATGTTTTGTTAGTAATTGTAAAGTAACTTTTGTATCCATTTAAAGTATACTTGCTTATTTTCTAAAATAGATTTGCTCGACAACCTTGATTATCGATCTAACAGTCCAAGAGATGTAGATCTTACCAACTGTTCATTTGTTATTGTAATTCCAAGATATTAGCACACCGTGGAATTTGTAAAAGTAATGTATATCCATTACGGTGTAGCACTTGAGTTCTCTCTAAAAGCTTTGTAGAAGGTAATTTTTTATTACGAATCAAACACTTTTAGTGTTCCAATTCTTATATATATTTGATCAAATAAAAAAAATTGTTAAAAAATAGGTGATTTGTATAAGTTAATTCCCTATTACAAATCATACACTTTTAGTGTCTATGATAAAGCACCGACTTATTTCTACATATTCTTCAGTTAATAATTTATTATAGGGTGTAAAATCAGCTTCCGACGGTTCCCCACATTCTTTAAGGATTATATGAGATATACCGAATTAGAACATTTAAAATGTTATTCGCATAACCCTTTCATATACCTAGAATTTGCATTTGTTGTTGGTTATTAACTTCTTAAGAAGTAGACCAATATACTTCCCGAGTAAGTGCCCGAATACCTATCACGCACTCTCACATTTTTAACATATGCACTTTTCTTCCTTTTCATTTTTCTTTCTTGGATCTGATTCTGATTTTCAAATACATGTAGGCTACAATATGATAATACATATTAAAAGTCTAAACTCAGTAAAAAGAACACCGGCTTATTATGAAGGGGTGCTTTTATTTGCACATTTGATTTATGCTTCTTTGTATGGTATTGTTTCTTTAGACAATCTAATGATATATCTAATAATCATCCAAGCACAACCTCTAATATACATACACTCGATTCAGAAAATGCCAAAGTTAACACGAGATCAAATGCCAAGGTGCAAACTCTCCCAAGTTCTTTCTCATTAATGTAGAGAACTGTGTTTCTATCGATTTAAGAACACTATGAAAGGATCGAATGATCACCGATAGTCATATTTGGAAGACAGGTAGATGTAATGTATGGTTATGCATATGATGTTGTTTTTCTATTCAATGTATATTGAGCAATAGAGTATGTTTACATGTGAATCCATAGAGCTTTTTCCATCACAATAAGAGCTAACTATAAAAATCTAGATTTTGTATTCATATATCATCAGGAAACACAAATGAACTCAAAAGCAAAATTGTATTTGGCACCTGGAACAGTTTCTTTTATTGCCCAAATGGTAAGCAAAACTTTAAGTATATGTACTTAACTAATTTCATTTATAAATAATATATTGGCTTTCTTTGAACTAAATATATACAACCTTCTTACATTTCATTTCAGCTCCTGGAATATAAATTGGAACTGACTCTTATAACAAATACAAGATACGGTGAGTGAAATCACATCATTCAGGAGCGAGGATTAAATTAATTGATCGAGGCGGATGTCTTTGGTTTCCTAAGTTTTGTTATTTTTTTTCCCGAGTATAGAAAAATGGGATAGTGCTAAAAATAAATATTCAAAATTTGTGCTCATTCTGAGTGCAAGAAAATGTGATAGTGCTAAAAGATATGGGTCAGGATGCTTATAGAATGTCCATATTTTGGAGTATGATCCTACCAAGTATGTTTCACCCCTCTAACATTATAAATGGGTGTGGATGCTTATAGAATGTATATATCATCATGGAGTAGGATCTTGCCAAGTTGTATAATAATATGATGTCTTATATGAGCTACTCTTAGTATTGCATAAGAAAGATATTATTGATTTTGTATTGTGATGAGCATTTCAAAGCGATGGAACTACAGTTGAACTTGCAATAGCTTAACAACCTTTATTCGATACGCAACAAACTTCGGTTGCAAAGAGAGCTACCTAAATATTTTTTCGTTGTAGGAATTTTAATAATTTTGGAGTAAAATATATCAAAGCTTAAAAATTCTTACAATTGTTCTACTGATAATTGATGGATGATAATTCTTTGGTCCAAAAGAGTGAAAAGTGTTTGTGTGAATTATTGTTATACTTATTTTTGTGACACTTTATTGATATTATCAAATTTAACCCTTTCAACATTAGTGCAATATTGGAAGAACTTTATAGTACTATTTTTTCATCCGAACTTTGTTTTGCAATGTGCTTGCAGAAACATTGAGAATCGATAAATCTACTATAAGAAATAAGGAAAAATGTGAAATAAGATGGAATATTTTAGCATTTTATTGTAAGTTCAAGGTGTGTGTTAGAAGCTTCAAATTTGGAAAGGGAATGTTATTTGAAAATTTGATTATTAGATTGTTCAAATTTGAAAATTAATAGTCATTACTCATTTTACCCACCCAATCTTACGTTAACACTTTGACATGTTCACATTGACGAAAGACATAGAACGACATGATATTCTCTGTTATTCATATTGGAATTGAATAAGAATATTTTGCATGTATACAAACAATCATCTAGAAAAAGAGAAAATACTTGGGGGAGTATTCTAAGTAGGTGAACGCATTTTTTTGAAATATAATTTTTTTTATATTCATCAATTCATCGTAGAACACGTTCCTATGATAAAAAAATTCAAGTGGGAGTAGTATATTCTTTGAGGATATGGAAACAATTAATCTATTTTAGTGATTTGATAGATATTTTAGTGATTTATACACATTAGTACGTAAGCTAAGCGGTGATGATTTACCGCTAAATCACCATAAATCTAATAAAACTATTATACAAGCTAAATTGAGTTTAAGATAATTCTATTTGAAAATTACAGATTAATATCCTAAACCACAAAGTGAAGATACTATCTCAATTTGATCATTTAGTTTCCAAGTACGTATGCACCATAATCGTTGCTCATTAACGTATTTCGGTTTATTTTCAATAAAAATATATTCTGATTTGAAAATTTATGTGAAACATTTTGTAAAGTCTTTTCAGCACACAAAATATTTAATAGATCCCGGGTGTATGCCCGGTCCAAAATCTAGTATATATTATAGCTCTACTCTTTTCAATTGAGAAAGCGTTTCTAAAGTATCCACGTGTCATGGCTAATTAAGAAAAAGTAAGAGATAAAATAGGAAACAAATATTTATCTTTATCCTTAGATATATATTATAGTTATATCCTCATAGAGACTCTATTACTAAATATAAAAAAGTAGGATATAAATAAGAAAACAATTCCATTTAGAGTTTCATAGACTCTCTAATTTTTCCTAAACACTATAGCTAATTACGAAAAAACAATCTCATCTAGAGTTTTACAGAATCTTCAACTTTTTCTAAACACTATAGCTAATTACGAAAAAAAACAATATCATCTAGAGTTTCACAGAATCTCCAACTTTTTCTAAACAATATAGCTAATTACGAAAAAAAAAAAATAGGAGACAAAAAACTAAATTGCTAAAAACAATAATTTCCACCGAAAACGATTTTCCTAAAACCCTTTCGATTTGATGCGCCATCCACTATATGATTTAGACATTTATTCAGTTAAGGATTCAAAAAATCACAATTACGGCCACAATAATTACGACATATTCCAATTCCTTAGATATATATTATAGTTATACCCTCACCAATCTATTTTTTTAGAACACTTGCAGGGACTCTAGTTTTTTCTAAACTCTATTACTATTTATAAAAAAGTATGATTTAAATAAGAAAACAATCCCATATAAAGTTTTAGAGAGTCTCTAACTTTTCATAAACACTATAACTAATTATGAAAAAATAATCCCATCTAGAGTGTCACACAGTCTCCAACTTTTCTTAAATAATATAGCTAATTACAAAAAAAAAAAATGAGACAAAAAACTAAATTGCTAAAAACAATAGTTTCCACCGAAAACGATTTTCTTAAAACTTTTTCGATTTGATGCGACATCCATAATGGGATTTAAACATTTATTCATAGTTAAGGATTCCAAAAATCACAATTCTGGCCATAATAATTACGACATATTCCAATTATATTTATAATTTTATAAAAAAATATATATATATATATATATATATATATACATAAATTTGATGTAACTACATTGAACTAACCTCAAAAAATAATTAACGGGAAATCGAAAATTGGATGCAAATACAATCATTAAACTAATCTTAAAAAGTTAATTAATAGAAAATCGGAATATGGATACAACTGCATCAAACTAATCTCAAAGAATAATTAACGAGAAATTAAAACTTAAATGCAAATACATCAAACTAATATAAAAAAATAATTGTCGGGAAATCGGGTTTGGATGCAAATACATTGAACTAACCCTCAAAGATTAAATTAATGGGAAATCGAAAACTGGATGCAACTGCATTGAACTAACCTCAAAGAAAAATTAATTATAAATTGGAAACATGATGCAAATGTGTGGAACTAATCTTAAAGAATAATTAATGGGAAATCGGAAACCGGCTGCAACTGCACTGAACTAATCTTAAAAAATAAACTGGATGTAAATGCATTGAACTAACCTCAAGAAATAATTAACAGGAAATTGGAAACTTGATGCAAATTCATTGAATGAATATCAAACAATAATTAACATAAAATCGAAAACTAGATGCAAATGCAACCTTATCAAATAATAAACGAAAAATCAAAAACTGTATGCAAATGCATTAAACTAATCTCACAGAATAATTAATTGGAAATCAGAAACTTGATGCAAATGCATTGAGCTGACCTCAAAGAACAATTAACAGGGAATTGAAAATTGGATGCAAATGTATTGAACTAACTGCAAAGAATAATTAACGAGAAATCGGAAACTAAATGCAACCGCATTGAACTAATCTAAAAAATAATAATAATGGGAATCAGAAATTAGATTCAACTGCATTGAATTAACCTCAAAATATAAATAACGGAAAATCAGAAACTGGATACAAATGCATTGAACTAACTTCAAAACATAATTGGATTATATGTTGTGAGAATGTCTCGATAAGTATAGTTTTGCATTTAAAATTGTGTTTATCTTATATGTTTCCGTATGATTGGTAACTTATTGCTATTCAAGTAGCTTCAATATATATGAACTTCGCCTTATTAGGCAATCTCACAAAACTTCAATCAAATTTCTATTATTAAACACCAAAACGAATTGAAAGGTTTTATCAAATGTGAGTTTTTTTTAATGGAGAGTGAGGTTTTCACGTTATAAGAAATTTGGATGAGTGATCAATATAATATTAATATATAATAGTTCTGCATATTTGCAAATATTTTTTAGAATAATTAATATAACAACACCCGTTCGTAGATAATCTTTACAGATTCCACATAGTGAGTCATGCATAATTTAAAGAATAATTAACAGAAAATTGGGAACTAGATAATCTTTGATGATCCAACATAGTAAATCAAACATAATTTTTTTTTTTTTTTATGTCATGTTTGGAAGGACACTATAGATAGATCAGTAGAAGTTGGTGTTACACACCACATTGGATAATTAAAAGGAAATCAAAAACTGGATTCAAATACATAACTAAGCTCAAAGAGTAATTAACGGGAAATCGAAAACTTTATGCAAATGCAATAAACTATACTTAAAAAGTAATTAACTAGAAATCGAAAATTGGATGCATTAAACTAACGCCAGAGAACAACTAACGGAAAATTAGAAAATGAATGCAAATCCTTGAAAAATATTTAATGGGAAATCGTAAATGGTATGCATTAAACATTAAACAAACCTCAAATAATAATTAATGGGAAACCAGAAACTGAATGCAAATGCATTGAACTAAACTCAAAAAATAATTAACATAAAATCAAAAACCAAATGCAACTACATTGAACTAACCTCATAGAATAATTGGTGGGAAATTAGAAACTAAATGCAAATATGCACTGAAATAACCTCAAAGAATAGTTAACGAGAAATCAGAAACCGGATGTAATTGCATCGAACTAACCTTAAAGCATAAATAATAAATTGGATACAAATGCATTTAACTAACCTCAAGAAATAATTAACGGAAATCAGAAATTAGATGCAAATTCATTGAACTAACCTCAAACAATAATTAACTGGAAATCGGGAACTAGATCCAAATGCAATCTTATCAAATAATAAACGAGAAATCAGAAACTAGATGCAAATACATTAAACTAATCTCACAGAATAATTAACCGGAAATCAGAAACTTGATGCAAATGCATTGAATTGACCTCAAAGAACAATTAACATGAAATTGAAAATTGGATGCAGATGTATTGAACTAACCACAAATAATAATTAATGAGAAATCGGAAACTTGATGCAACTGCATTGAACTAACCTCAAAAAATAAATAACGGGAATCGAAAATTGGATGCAACTGCATTCAACTAACCTCAAAATATAAATAACGGAAAATCAGAAACTGGATGTAGATGTATTGAACTAATCTCAAAGAATAATTAACGGGAGATTGGAATCTTGATACAAATGCATTGAACTAATCTCAAAGACTAATTAATTAAACATAAAAAATTGGATGCAACTGTACTAAATTAACCTTAATGAATAACTAACGGGAAATTATAAAGTGGATGGAATTGTACTGAACTAACTTCAAATAATAATTAACGGGAAATCGAAAACTTGATACAACTGCATTGAACTAACCTCAAAGAATAATTAATGAGAAATTGGAAACTGAATGCAATGTACTACATTGAACTAACTTCAAAGAATAATTAATGAAAAATCATAAACTTAATGCAAATGCATTGAACTAATAACCCTAAAACATGTTTGTATTATAAGTAGAGGGAATAAATGTCTCGACAAATATAGTTTTTCATTTTAAGTAGTGTTTATCATAAATTTTTTATTATGATTAAGAATGTCATGCTATTCAAGTAGCTTCAATATTATCTTCGTCACCTTAGACATTCTCACAAAATTTTAATCAAACTTATATTATTAAACCTAACAACAAAAAGAAGTCGATGAGTTTTATCAAGGTTTGATGCTTCATTTTTATAGAGAGTGGTGCAAGAAATTTGAATGACTGATTAATATAATTTTCATATCTCATAGCTATGCATAGTTGCTAATATTTTTTACAATAATTTAATATAAAGTCACCCGTTCGTAGGATGGGTTCGAAAGCTAGTTATTATATATAACAAAGTGTAACAAAATATACAATACTCTCACATCAAACAGAAAAGAAAAATCGACTAAATCATCATCATAATGATCATCATTTGATATATTGGTTGTTTCCTCTACAATATGCTAATCTTAAATGTGTTAATAGTAAGCGGGGTGAGCAAAATGATGCCCTTCATTTATTTGTTATTTGAGTAAAATTAGCCTAACCTATTGTTGTATTAGTTAAATATGAATATGAATAAAGGTGAAGTTTCATAACATATCGTTAGAGAACCAAGTTTCATTATTATCATCAGAGCGCAAACCTCAAAACGATTTGCAACATACATCTCTTGTTCTCTAGCTATCAAGAAAGAGTTTGTTGCATCTCAAAGTTATGTGGATGTTAAAGATTTTTTAAACTTACTACTATACCTACGGCATTGTAAAAATTTTACTCTTTTATATATTTACACATACACACAAAGTCACAAACTAGCTTTGAGGATACTCTAACATTTCAAACCTCATTGTTGGTGTAAATTTATAGTTAAATTGTGATATAGATGTGACCGTGACATAGATATAGTATAATTGTTTGCTTGAATTGTATTTAAGTTATCAACATCTAGGAAAAAAAATAAGTAGTTAATAAAGTATGTAGTTCCATTTGATGGAATAATAATTCAATCGCGATTTATTTTTCACTTAATTAATTAGGTCTTGATGATGAAGTGTGTTATTTATTTGGACTTAAGAAATAAATTTTTAATTGTGTGCCACCACACCATTGTGAAGTATTTTATTCATGTTGTTGTCATGATGCCTATACTTTTATCGATTTTTTGATTGGTTCTTTTTTTTTCCCCATCTTTATGGTTCTTGGATCTATAATAATACTTAGTTTTAAGATTGTTAGATTCTTTTTATAAAGTAAACTTTTTATACAAACTCTTGATTAAATACTTAATCTAAGTTATATTCAAAATAAACTCTTGATTAAATACTTAATTTAAGTTATATTCAAAATAAAAGATGTTATTTTTGTTCCATTTGGTTTTGACCCAGTTTTGTTTTTGTTCTTAGAATGTAGTACAATGGTGTATACATGATCTTTCCCACTATACTCTTTCTACATATACAATCTATTTCTCTATCCACTAATATCCAAAAAAGGTAAATCATCACAGTAAGATTCCAGCTTAGATCTTTGTGGGTTCACAACAACATAAAAGGGTCCCACCACCACCACTTCCACCTTCATCATTTTATGATCACATGAATCTCAAAGGAATATATTTAAAATCTATCTTCATGGTATAAAATAATAAATAGTATTTTTAGTTTTAAGATTGTTAGATTCTTTTCATAAAGTAAAAATTTTATACGAGTTCATGACTAAATACCTAACCTAAGCTATATTTAAAAAAAGAAAAAGAAAAAAATATTATTTTAGTAGTATTCTTTCTTGTTTTTTCTACCACGAATTAAGAGCACAAGTCACAATTCATGTGTTTTTTCAATAAAATTTTGTCAAGAACTTAGGTTGGACTGCAAAATAGCCTCTAGAACCCTAATGATAATTTGGATTAAATTATATAAGTTTTCTAATCCATTTAGTCTGGAAACCTCCTACAGTAATTTGATATGTCACTTTCTCTCTAGTAACAATTTAGAACTCATAAAGAATAGCAAGTTCAACTCTAACACATATACATAAAGCCATTAGGTTTGTGGTATGTACTGAGGGTTGTCTTCTTGTTTTTGATAGTACCTATGGTGTAATAAAAGAATTAAGATAGAAAATCAATAGAGGTTTATTGTGGAGCCTGGACCTCCGGTTAACACAGTGTGCTAAAAGATATTAGATGATAAATTGTTCCTTTATTCATGACTTGCCTTTTCTTATATAGGCACTTGATTACAATATCTAACGTACTCATCCCACCCAATAAGGAAAAGAAGTTACAACGTTCACTTCCAGAAGACTAGGTCTCCCACTACTAAGTTTACTTCAACTAGGACTCAACAACTTCAAATACTCCTAAATTCTAGGAGTTACATAGCTGCTGCTAGATGACTTATTGTAAATAATAATAAGGAAGTGATATAGATAGACACGTATCAATTCCCCTACCCTTAAAAAATGGCCTTGTCCTCAAGGTCAAGATCAGGAAACTGGTTCTGTAGTGTATCAAAATCTTCCCAAGTAGCTTCTGCTGGAGATAACCCTTGCCAATGAATTAGAATCTTCTTCTTCTTCTTGCGCACCCGGTAATCCAAAATTGCTTGTGGCTTGGGGTAAAGAGTATCTGCAGGACTTTGTGCAATAGGAAGTTCAGTTTGGACAGAAATATTTTCCCCAATTTTTTTCTTCAGCAAGGAAACATGGAACACTTGATGAATTCGGGTACCTGTCGGAAGTTCCAACTTGTAAGCAACTACTCCAAATTTTTTTTAATACTTTGAAAGGACCGTAGTACTTAGGAGAAAGTTTGAGATTTTTCTTCATGGACAGTGATGTTTGACGATATGGTTGAAGTTTTAGGTAAACCCAGTCTCCTTATACAAACTCTCTATTTGTGTGGTGACGATCATAAATCTTTTGCATGCGGGATTGGGCTTCCTTGAGAGTAGTCTACAAATCTTTAATGATCTTATCTCGATCCATCAGTTGTCTTTCCACAGAATCAACAACAGTCATTCCCGAAATGTATGACAATAAAGTGGGTGGTGGTCGGCCATAAACAACTTGGAAAGGAGTAGTTTTAATAGTCGAATGCCAACTAGTATTATAGCAATACTCAGCCCATGATAACCATTTAATCCACTCGCGGGGCTGAGAACTTGTGAACCATTGCAAGTACATCTCCACCGTTCGGTTCACCACTTCGCTTTGGCCATCAGTTTGAGGGTGGTACGTTGAACTATAATTAAAATCAGTTCCATTCTGTTTAAATAACTCTGACCAAAAGATACTTGTGAATGTTGGATCCCTATCACATACAACTGTTCGTGGCATACCATGCAGCTTGAAAATATTATCAAAGAAAACTCGTGCAACACCAATTGTCATGTACGGATGTGACAAAGGAAGAAAGTGTGCATATTTGGGCAACCTATCAACAACTACTAGAATAGTAGTTTTCCCATTAGAAATAGGCAGACCATTAATGAAATCCATAGAGATGTCCTCCCATACCCGATTTGGAATAGGAAGTGGCTGAAGCAACCCTGCTGGAGCAAGTTGTTCTGATTTGTGGTGTTGACAAACATCACAAGCAGCAATGAATCCCCAGATATGTCGTCTCATTCCTTTCCAATAAAAAGTAGCTCGAACTCTTTGAAGAGTTTTTTGATAGCCTTCATGGGTACTGTTGTGAAACTGTCCTAGGATATCTTGAAGTAAAGAAGAATTTTCAAGTAGATAAATTCTCTCTTTAAAAAAAATAACTCCATCTTGAAATTTCCATGGTCCTACTGCTTCATCATCATGGATGCGTTGAATGAGGTTTTACAATACGGAATCAGTTTGTACTTTTTCTTTGATAGCTTCTAACTAGTGAGGAACAGGATGAGTAATAGTTGCAAGTTCACTTTTGTTCTTCTCATCTTGTGCAAAACCATTTGTTCTAGAAAGAGCATCAGCCACTGTATTTTCCTTTCCTTTTTTGTATTCAATAACAAAATCAAATGCCATCAGTTTGTACAACCATAATTGCTGAGCTACTGTAATAATTCTTTGGGACCACAAATATTTCAAGCTTTGATGATCAGTTCGAACCACGAACTGTCTTCCTAATAAGTATGGACGCCACTTTTGCATAGCCAATACCAATGTTAACATCTCCTTCTCATAAGTCGACATCAACAAATTTTTTCCCTGCAATGCATGACTGTAAAATGCTATAGGGCGGTCTTGCATTAGAACAGCACCAACACCCAAACCACTAGCATCACACTCGACTACAAACTGGTTGGCGAAGTCAGGTAGAGCTAATATTGGAGCTTTTGTCATGGCTTCTTTTAAGCGTGCAAACGCTTCTTCAACAACTGGTGTCCATACAAAAGAGTCCTTCTGTAACATTTTGGTAAGTGGACCGGCGATCTTACCAAAGTTTTGGACGAACTTGCGATAGTAACCAATCAAACCAAGGAAGCCTCTTAATGCCTTAGGCGTGGATGGTTTGGGCCAGCTTTTCATCACTGCAACTTTGTCGGAATCCACCGCGACACCGGTGGCAGTAATTATATGACCGAGGTAGTGCACCTCACTTTGACCGAACTAGCACTTCTCTCTTTTAACAAACAACCTGTGGGATCTTAGTATAGCCAATGCAATCTTTAAATGCTGAAAATGCTCCTCCCAAGACTTGCTATATATAAGGATATCATCAAAAAAATACTAGAATGAATTTTCTCAAATGATCTTGAAATACCTCATTCATCAAAGCTTAGAATGTGGACTGTGCATTGGACAACCTGAATGGCATTACTAAGAATTCGTAATGACCATGATGAGTTCGAAAGGTAGGCTTTGATGTGTCATCAGTAGTGGTGTCAAATGGGTCGCCCAACCATCAAACAATGAAGCCTTCATGCTTGGAGGGCCGGGCCAGCACTACCCTCATTTACCTCGAGGGCCGGGTCGAATCGGGCCAATGCTTAAATCTCGAACCCTTTACCCACCCCTCAACCCTCTCGAGAGGGCTTGAGGGCCAAACGTGAGAGCCGGATACTATGTTATACATTTGATTTACAAAATAAATTTAGAAACATTAGTTAAAAATGATAAAATCGAATGCACTTCACAATTAAACCTTCAAACTACTAAAAAAAACTTGTTAAAGTTGTATTAATCAATTAAGATAAGTTAAATTCATTTCATAAAATATTATAATGAAATTATAAGGTTGACAAACTTAATAGATAAACGTTCTTTTAAGTGATTTTTAGCATATCTACTATCTATATACTAAAGCAGAGACCTTTAAAGAAAGATTTTCTCTCTCCTATGTGGCACTCTAATATGAGAGTTAGATTTTTTTTTTCTATTTTATGTGGCACTCTAATATGAAAGATCTTTGAAGAGTTTGAGTGTATTTCTAATTCTTATATTTGGAGAGTTTGAGTGTATTTCCAATTCTTATATATTTGATCAAATAAAAAAAAACTAAAAAATTTGATTTGTAAAATAAAATTTTATATATTTGATCAAATAAAAAAATTGCTAAAAAATAGGTGATTAAATTTATATTTGATCAAATAAAAAAAAAAAATGCTAAAAAATAGGTGATTTGTATAAACTAATTTCCTAACAAATCATACAAAGTATCTATGATAAAACACCGACTTTATTTGAATATATCCTTAACATGGCTTCAAAATATAGTTAAAAATAATTATACAAAATATATAATAGAAAATGAAAAAAAAAAATAACGGCAAAGCAATAATGACAAATATTTTAAAAATATATATAATATTGAATGAAATTAACGACAAAAACAATTAATGGGGAACGGAAAACTTTGCATCGAACTAATCTCAAAAAATAATTAATAAAATCGAATATGGATACAAAAATTGCATTAAACTAATCTCAAAAATAATTAAAGCAAATCAAAACTTTGATACAAATACATCAAACTAAATCAAAAAGAATTGTCGAAAATCAAATAAATGCATTGAGCTAACCCTCAAAGATTAAATTAACGGAAATAAAAATTAATTATAAATTGGGAAATAATATAACTAATCTTAAAAAATAATTAACGGAAAATCGAAAACTGGATGCAACCGCATTGAACTAATCTCAAAAATATAATTGGATGCAAAACCTCAAGAAATAATTAACGGAAATCGAAACTAGATGCAAACTCATTGAATTAACCTCAAACAATAATTAACGGAAATCGGAAACTAGATGCAAATGCAACTTTATCAAATAATAAACACGAAATCGAAAACTTGATGCAAATACATTAAACTAATCTCATAATTAAAATCGAAACTTGATGCAAATGCATTGAACTGACCTCAAAAAACAATTAATAGAAAATTGGGAATTTGATGCAAATGTATTGAACTAACCGAAAAGAATAATTAACAATCAATCAGAAACTGGATGCAACTGCATTGAACTGATCTCAAAAAATAAATAATGGAAATTAGAAATTGGTTTCAGCCCACAAAATATTTAATAGATCCCGGGCGTAGGTCCGGGTCCAAAATCTAGTTAATACTAAAATGAAATATATTGTAAAAATATTTATTAAAATATATATAATAAATGTTGAGGGCCTAATGAGGGCCGGGCTTAAGGGAGGGCTTAAGTTTCAAAGTCTAGGCCCTTACCCTCCCCTCAAAGGCTTGAGGGCTGGGTAGCCCAGCCCACGAATGTATGAGGGCCTCATTTTGAGGGCTTTTTCAGCCTAGGGGGCGGGTTGGGGTGGGCGGGCTAAGGGTTTGAGGGCCATTTTGACACCCCTACTCATCAGCTACCACTCGAATTTGATAATAACCGCTTCGGAGATCAAGCTTTGTAAATATCTTTGCCCCATGTAGCTCATCTAATAATTCATAAATTACCGGTATAGGAAACCGATCCTTGATTGTGAGCTTGTTCAAAGCACGATAGTCAACACACATGCGCCACGACCCATCATGTTTTTTTACCAAAATAACTGGTGAAGAATAAGGACTATTGCTGGTTTTGATCACACCTATAGAGAGCATCTCGACCACTAGCCTCTCTATTTCTGTTTTCTGATAATGCGAATAGCGATAAGGCCCCACCTGAGATCGGGTTCACTACCTGCCATCAAGGGAATTCTGTGATCTCATTTTCGTGGAGGTGGTAAGCCCTTTGGCTCATCAAATACTTCCTAAAATGTCGTCAGAATCTGTAGCAATTGTGGAGGGTGATATCCAGCCTTAAACTTAGGAATTGGAGTTCCGAGTGAGTATAATTGAAACAATACTCCCTTCTTGCACTGCTTTGCTTCATGGCAAAACCGTAAGTCTCCAAGTAGTTTATTAGCTGGAGGATTTACACCTTGCAAGAGTACTTCTTTTTCTGCTACCTTAAACTTCATTTGTAATTTTGTGAAATCCCACATAATAGGACCAAGTGTATGCAGCCACTGAGTGCCTAACACAATAGCATAGCCTTCTAGTGGAAGCAAATAAAAATCCACAAATAAAGGTACTCCTTGCAAATTTAACTTAATGTTTGTGCACTTACCTTTACTAGATAATTTATCACCAGAAGCCACTACAACTTCAAATTTTCCTCCTCGTTCAGGCTGTAGGCCCACCTTGCTAGCAAGAGTTTCACTAATAAAATTAGGAGTACTTCCTAAATCTACCAAAACAATAGTCGGCATATACCCAATGCCACCCTTTATCCGCATTGTTTTTGGTGCCCGGGAACCCGAAATTGCATGCAAAGAAATCTCAGGCAACTCGCTCAAGCCTTCATGAATAGTGTCGTCCTCATTCATAATTATATCACCGTCTTCTTCATCATAGCAACCTTCTATCACAAATAACTTCTTGCATTGATGCCCCGGAACAAATTTCTAGTTACAATTATAGCACAACCCCTTAGTACGCCGCTCTTGTAATTCAGCTTGTGATAATCGCCGAACTGGAATACTAGCACCGCTGCTTGCAGTGTCTCTGTTAGTTAAAAAATCGCTTTGATTCCCCTGTTGGTACCAGTCGCCGCTGTGATGAATCTCGTGCTTCATACAAACGGGGCAACCCAATTGTTGTAGATAATGAGTTCGGTCTTGCAGCTTGAACATTGGTTCTAATTGAAGGATGCAACCCACTAACAAAGCAACTCACTTGTCGTTCCTGCGGAAGATGCCCAACCTTTGCAAGCAATTGCTCAAACTGAGCTTGATATTCTCATACAGATGCAACTTGTTATAAATTAGCCAGGTCGCCGAAAAAGTCGCTAAATGGATTGGGACCGCCAAAGCGAATAAACACGGCTAGTTCGAAGTCTTCCCATGTTATGACTGTCATATCCTCCTTCAAAATTTGGTACCACAGTTGAGCAGGACCCTCAGAATGGAAAGCTGCCAGTGACACACGTTCTTCCAGAGGAATGTGGTTTTATGAAAAAAACTCCTTCTCCCTGTATAACCAGCTGCTTGGATCGTCTTCACCATTGTAACGCGGAAAATCCAACTTCACAAACTTAGGCGCGTATGAATTGTTTGACCCATTGTACTGGGAACCACCATTTCTTCCATACTCACCATTCCGCCTAATGGAAACTCGAGCTGGTAACTGGGAATTTTCTCCAACTTCTTTAGTAGGCTAAAGAGACATTCTATCCATACGAGCATCCAATTTATCAAACATTTCGTTCATTCAGTTCATGAGATTCGATTGGCCAGTTGAGAGCTTATCCATAGCTTGCTCTAAGTGCTCTACCCGTTGGTCCATTCCTAAGCCCTGATACCAATTTGGTATGTACTGAGGGTTGTTCTTCTTGTTTTTGATAGTACCTATGGTGTAATAAGAGAATTAAGATAGAAAATGGATAGAGGCTTATTGAGGAGCCTGGACCTCCGGTTAACACAGATAACGTACTCAACCCACCCAATAAGGAAAAGAAGTTACAACGTTCACTTCCAGAAGACTAACGTACTCAACCCACCCAATAAGAAAAAAAAGTTACAACGTTCACTTCCAGAAGACTAGGTCTCCCACTACTAAGTTTCCTTCAACTAGGACTCAACAACTTCAAATACTCCTAAACTCTAAGAGTTACATAACTACTGCCAAATAATAATAATAATAAGGAAGTGATATAGATCAGTTTGCAAGTACGTTGAAAAATCCATTTTTCTTTTAAGCGCAGCACGACCCTGATCAATTGGTCACTTATTATCTAACAAATCTTATTTAAATCAAAACTTCTGCATTTATTTCTCAATTTTCCTAATAACATTTTGATTTTTACAAATTTCCTCCACTAGATTTGGATGTGCGGGCATGGTTTAAACTCTACAGTTAACTAAACCAATAGTCAGTGCCACAACATGTTCAAAAAGATATAAGCAAAATATATCACCTCCCATCTTGAGGATCGGTTAACCCCCCTCGGAAGTTGTTAGCTTTTTGGTAGCTAATTCCGACCTGGGAAGGGAATACCCTCCCCTATTCCAACAAAAGGCTTGATCATCCTACAGAGAGGGTATGTTGGCAACCCTTTACACACCTTGGTGATTCATAATTTAGCCCTATTTCGGAAAAGTCACTTTTCTCATCTATTTTCTTCATCAAATTCAATTGAAACCCTAAATCCCTAATTCTTCACTATAGTCAACTAGACCATATTTCCCATAAATTAATAAGCTACCACAAAACCGTTGACCGATCACTAAGACGACCCGTGTCAAGCTCCTCCAGCCATTGCAATCGGTTTTAGCCATATTAAATTGGTAAGAAATGCCCAAACAAAAATATAACTAGATAGACTAGCCATGCAGCCCGACCTGTGATCGGGCCTGCTATTCGTAAACCCATTATGTATATGCTATTAATTTTCAGGCTTTTAATTTTGGTTGATGTGCTTAAACCCATATATATATATAAATGGGTTAGTTTTAGTGCCCTGAAAATTAACAGTATATAGTTCCTAGTGTTAGTTTTTGCCGAAACAGTAACATTATGAAGTTACAAATATAATTAACTGAAGATTATAAGTTCGATTCCTTTCAAATTAATCCCAAACTTGTTAACATAACAATGGAGAAAAATGAATGTAATTGAAGAACAATTTTAAGAGTAAGAAAGTTTTCACTTGTTATTTAACAATGTTAGCAAACCATTGTATTCAAAGTTTCTCAGTGAACGGAAATTACATGAGTTATAACTTTTAAAACGTGGACATCACTAAGAACTTAACATGGTCTTACATCGATCAATGGTCTTTTATTTTCCTATTATTTATTCATAGCTAACCAAAGAACCTCACCTAATGATTGTGTGATGCAATCCCAGCCATAAAACAAAAGATAAGGTAAGGGCTGTGATGCTTGCAACTTGGTGAAAGAGGAGATATTAGATGTTGAAAAGTAGTTGCAAACTTCTAACTTGCTTTGAAAAGAACATAAAATTAAAAGAATACTAAAAAGCTTGAAGAAGTAAAGGGAAGATGATCATTAGAAACACAAAAATGAACTGTCATTGCCATTGAACATATCAGTAGATAAGTAGATATACAAAAATATCAATAGACACAAAAATATGACAAAATTCCGCATGTTCAACTTTATAGTTCTCTTTCACATTCCACATAGAGAGCAATACATTTACATAACTAAATGATCTCATTAGTAGTCCTAAACTCTCACATACTCCAAACACTCGTTCAAGTGTACATTTTTTTTTTTTTTTTTTTTCATACAAAAAAACTATCTGTATAGTCTAATCACTCTCTATGGTATACCACATAATATAATTGTTATTTGCGGTGATCCTTCATTGTTTGGTACTTGTACGACCATAAATAGTTGCAATTCGTTGTGCACCATGAACATATTTTTTGTGCACCTTGAAAGTGGCCATGTGATTAACCATTGATATTTGCGTCCCTAGAGTTTGTTCTACCACTCGTCCTGCAATGCCAAAAGAAGGTCAATATACCACACCAATTCAAAAGTCTATACAAAATATCTAAGCTATGTGCTTATATATATAACAAACATGCATATTGTGTAACCAATATGTCTAGCCTAAACATTGAATAGAATATCTAATATATTGCCAAATGCAAATAAATATATTTAGTGGTAGTTCTAATTGTATATATCATATAGATCACAACTATAATATTTGTTACGCAAGGTAAGTTGGACTCACTTTTCTTGTCGTTGGCTCGTAATGGTCTTGTTTCAAATCACCATACAACTTTTCTAGAGCCTCCAAGTGAGTGCCTTTGGTTCTTCAATTTTTTAAGCTTCTATAGCTGCTGAAATTATTGATGAAAACAATATTAGAAATTTTAAATGCAAGAGTAAACAGATTATCACATTTGCCACTGTTATATATACTAACCGATATCCCTAGCATAGGTATAACAAAGTGCCTGATCAAAACTAATGGAACCATTCTATGAGACAACTCCTCAAACAGTCAAACTCACAATTAAAACCATCTGCTCACATAAAAAAAATAGCCATTAATACGACTAAATAATAGAAAAAAAAAATCAAACTTTCATAGAAAGCAAAAATCTATATTATTAATTATTAGGAGGGACAACTAAAAGCTACCGCAACGTCTAAGAGCTCTAGAAAATGCTAAGCATTCAACTGCCCGTTACTGACTTGCAAATATCTTACATAATAAATTGAAGTCAGATAATATAATAATATTTTGATGAGAAATAGAAGTTATATTAGCGGAAATTATGCCTATATTTCCACCAATGTGACACACCACAAAGTTAGCTTTCTCTTTAGGTGTGGGAAAGTTAATCAAGATGGAAACTAAAAAAATCAATCACTAACTACTTTAGAACCATGAGCTATGAAACACATAATAAAACAATTGCATAGAATCAAAGGAAATAAAGATTATAGATAAACTAAATGAAACCCGAAAACTAAAAGAACTACCATGTGAATTGCATTTTTCTGAGAAAAACACAAATGAAAAATCAATGAAGGGCCATAATCCAATATCAGACAAAGACGCAGAAAGAAGACATAGTTGAACTATGCGTGCAATCTATCAAGCTGAACTTTATAGTAAAAATATAAAGCATAGTATGTACAACATATCGATGATTTATTGTACTCATATAAATGCGCCGACAACAACTTGATGATGGTATGCATCAATGAAGAAAGAATGAGCTATTTTGTAATGAAGATAAATAAGACTAATTGTGTACCCTAGAAATCTCTAGACGCTTCATTCATTATTATTATTGAATTCTCCTAGAATACATGCCAAAAGCAGATTGAAGTAAAACATGTGTACATTCAAGCATTTATTACTGATAATGTGTACCCACATTACACATTTGTGAGGCCTCTATTAAGACTTTGTAGCCAAGGATTAGAGGAGCAGAAGTGTATCCCTTTGCCTCAGAGTCTCATACTACTAAGGACTTGATAATTAAAAATATAAACAAATATAAAAAATTAAAAACCAACTGATGATCAAACATTGATGATTAAAAACCAAAATACAATTGTTAACATTGTGTACCTGAACAACAGTTGATTGAAGGTGAAACGCAACTGATTTCAAACTTGGGAGATCAATGTTGATACTCAGTAATCAGTACTATGATGGAAAGGCGACAATCTATCGTTTAGTAACCGCTGAAACTGACTTATTATCCTCCCTATAACACTCTCCATCTTCATCTCCACGACCGACTTCAATCACATCCCCATAAGACCCCGATCTCGGAGGTGGCCTTGTTCCATACCCACCAAAATCATCTCTAAACCCTCCACCATACCCTCCAGGTGGCGATCTATAATGCTCTACTCGCCTTCCACCAAACCTATAATCATGCCCACTTCCACTACCCGATCTATAAGGCTCGTCTCGCCTTCCACCAAACCTATCATCACCACCACTACCTTGTCGTTTCTTCTCATAAACTAAACCCTCCAACTTCTGATCAAGATACAATGCATAAGTCCGTACAAAAGCAGAATGGTCCCAAGAATTAGAATGAGCCTCATCTCTAAAATTAAACAAATTAAGTAACCTCGTACCTTTCCTCGTAGCATACAAAATCTCTTGTTGAAACGCAGGATCTCCTTCACTTAAAGCATGTGAACTAACATCAAAGCTTTTAATCCAACAATCCAATCACATACATTCTTGAATAAGAAGTGTTAGAATTTCACGGATATATTTCTCGTCCGTTGGGTCGTCGTCATGTGTCATGACTTTGACTATGCCTACTTCTAGATCTGGTGCTGTATTGATTGCTACTTTTGCTATTCCAATACTTGTTTGGTCTTTTACTTCCCCCGATCGCTTTTCTCATTGTGCTAGACGACATCTTAGAAAAAAAAAAGGTCAAAGCTAGAATTGGAGGATGGATCTGTTTGTTTTTTAAGAGGAGGTGGTGTTTATTAACCTAGTTTTGTGATTGTTTATTGGGTTTCTTTAAGCCTCTAAGAGGCCTGGTGCCTCGAAGCTCTTAAGTGTTACATGGACACGCCATATTTTAAAAATAATCCATGTCGATCATTATCTGTATTTTTGTGTCGGACACATAATGTATGTGATATACTCCAATTATTTATAATTTGTCGTGGTCAGAAACTTCGTATCCCCATCAATACAAACTTATGTTTTTTTCAACAATGCCAATATGCTATTAAATCCCCAACTGCTATGGGGAAGAAAAGATGAAACCAAATCGACTTGGTATCCGATTTTTACAACACAGTTTAACAAATCAACCAAGCTTGCACCATATAGTCCACAGCCAGAATGCTAGAATTTTGCAAGTCCAAGTTACCCCAACATATTATAAGTTCTATAACGATAACCCCAAATCGACAAATACAAATTGATACCACGGTATAGGTTTGACATAGTAGCAAACCCATATCAACCACCCAAGAGAACTTGACTAATTCCACGAACATAAATCTAAAACCATCAAATAATAACAACTATCTAAAGTTTAATAACCAAATGGAGCAATAACAATCTATATTCACAACCACAATGCTCTCATATCGCATGTCCAAACAACACCAAGATATTATGACATAACCCCACATGGATAGCATCATAATAAGTTTGAGATAATAGCAAACAACACAACTACCCAACAACACTTAAAATACAAAACTGACCTGTTCAACAAACAGAAACCTAAAACCATGAAATGTTACCAATTACCCAAGTTTTAATAACCAAATGGAGCAATCATAATCCAAGTTCATAACAATTTAAGTATCTGTATCTTCTATCCTCCACACACACAATCAAAGCTCCACAAATAACACACACTATACATAAAAACTTAAAACCCCATCATAAACCCTTACCCTCTGGCCTTAAGCTCAGCCAATTGCCTTGAAAGATCATCTTCATCAACCTTCTCATTACTCTTAAACGCCGCCGCAATAGCATGACCTGCAGCTTGAGAAAGCCTAACAGAAACTTCCAGCCCATAATCATCCGCCACCTGTTGCATCAAACTATTAACATCCCCTTCCGGAGTACTCAACGAAGTACTCCCCGCCATCGAACTCTCCATAAACTCAGCTTGTACTTCCATATTAACAAACTGATTCTGAAATTGGTCCATAGTCTCCGACATCTTCTGTAAATTGCCAGTAGTAAGTGATGATTCCAACGACTTCACAATCGACCCCATGGATTTTGATATAGTGATCATCTTCGCTTGCGTATCGAGCGTGCAACTACCGCGTCTAGATGGGACGCTAGCGTAAGTAATTCATCTGTTCGCAATTATAGTAACTGGCTTCATATTTGCTCCTGTTGATTACAACTGATATAAACTATATTATTTGAATCTTCATCATCATGCAAATGGTCCGAAAGTTTTACATCTTCAGACTTGGTTCACGCACGTGACAACAAAAAAATACTTGCTCACTCAAGGACTATATATGTCAGGAGTTAATGGGTAAGCACCTTGTCAAGGATGGGGACTGAATGACTTATGTGGCTGCATTATAAGACCCGCTTCTTAGGACTCAGAGCAGCTAGACCCTCCCAACGGGGGAGGGAGGTGGAAACTGGGCACAGCTTGAAAGAGCCTTCTCTTCAGTAGAAAGTTTCATTCTTTTAGTCTTCAACGATATAGGCTCCTGTGCAGTTATTTCTTCAAACAGGTTACTAACTTTGGCAAGGTTCTTACAATGTAGAAATGCTATACAAATGGAGAATGCTTGTACTGAAGACATTGAGGAATTGAAGTCGATTAAACACACGCCCTTATCATTTTCGATTCTTTCTCTCTTCACTTTGAAGATTGAGAGAGAGGAAAAGAATTGATCAATGGTGTACCGGCGGGGTGAGGGTTTTTTTTTTCTTGTTTTGCTATTGATTTTTTTCCTTAGGTTTGAGAAAGAGTTTTTCATATCATTCTATTTTTTTAGTTGTCAATTACTTACTTACTCCTGGTGTACATTCAAATAAAGGCGTATGCTGGGTTTTTGGTTTGAGAATTGCTAGCGTCCTGACCCTTTATAGGGTTAGGACCGTTCTAGCCCACTTAAAGACAAGAAAAGCTACCTGATTACTTACTCTTCTTGTTTCTGTTTTATCAAAAAAGAAAATGAAAAAGGACAAAGTTCTTGAACTTCTCAACACCACCTTCTCCTTCAGATGGCAACCACCGAAACTGACAAGAAAAATAAAACCTTTCTCTATTTCTCTTATACTCTCGTCTCTCTCGATCTCCTCCTCATCTTAAACAGTACATTGATTTATAATTGATAATTAATAATCAATGTCCTCAATTCAAGTAGTTTTTTTTTTTTTTTTTTACTATTTTTTTTTTCTAGATTCTCTTTTTTGCTTTGGCCGATAATCAATCATCTTAATTGAGACAAAGCTAGAAAATAAAATCCAAAAATAGATAACCCATTACCAAAATAAAAAATTTCATCTTTCTCAAATTTAATCCAAAGTTTTAAAAGAAAAAAGAAACACCCCCATGTAAAATGTTCAAAACTTATTTGTGGAATCAAAAATCCAAAAAGGAAGAAGGAGAGCAAAAAATCTATGTTACTATCTTTGGCTTTTCTATAAACTTCAACCTATTTTTTAAGGGTCCTATTACTGCCGGACCCCAATTTGTGTTGCAAGGCACCCGAATTGGGCCGAGTTGGTTGAGTCTCGCCCATTGTGTTGGGCACAACTTGGACTTGTACACCCCCAAACTAGATACCCAAAAACCGGCAAACCCCACAAACACAAACATTCCATTTCGATTTAGCAATTTCTCTTCAAACCCTTCACCAAAACCCACAAACACTCGATTTTGATTTCCGATTTACGCTTCAAACCCTTCAAGCTCGACCAAAACCCACAAAGACAAACACTGATTTTCATTTCATTAGATTTACGTTTCAAACCCTCGATCTCAATTCAATTAACAAAGTACGGAATTATCAAACACAAACTCTCGATCTCAATTCAATTAACAAAGTACGGAATTATCTCTTCTCTTCAAACACTCTTTGTAACTGTTCATCACTACACAGAGAAACTCAGTTGGTGTCTTGGAAACTATACTACTTACATTAAAGGTAAGCGTTCTATCTTTCAATTTTTTTTATTTATTTATTTTTTATAATGTTATGTTTGAGCGGGTTATATAATGTTATGTTTGTTATATAATAGAACAGTTACTATAAGACACCCATTTTTCAATTTTATAGACACCCATTTTTCAATTTTATAATGTTATTTTTGTTATATAATAGAACAGTTACTAGACACCCATTTTGTTATATGTTTGTTATATAATTTCAATGTTATAATGTTATGTTTTGAGTTACTTGTTGCTTTCCTTAGTACGCTTTTTGATAAAATGGTTGAGAAAACTGTGGTTTCTTGGGCAACTATGATTGGTGCAAAAGAACCCCCGAAATGATTTTAACAAGCCCCGAGATGGTGTCTTTACTGTTGTTATCCTTATTGTATGTTTCTGATTACCTTATTAATCTACTTTGTTTACAGTTATGGGTAGTTATGCTATTGGAAGAATGGTAATTATTTGACTATTTAGAAGTTAATATGGTTTTAAGTAATCCATTTTTGCCTTGTACTAGAAATAGACACGCATGCCACATTGATAGGTTTCGAAATAGACACGACGACTGGACCAGGAAGCACAAGGAACATTTGCATGCGTGGATAGGAATGACCGTAAATGTAAGTGTTGTCATTCTAAATCACATATAAAAAGCAAATATAGGGCACGCCCCGGTGGTGTGAGATTTGTAGCGAGCGCGGACCATTTCTATGAAAGCATGATTGTCTCACATTGTCTTGTAAAAAATGTTGAAAATCAAGCTTCATATGTTGGATTAGCACCGTAAGGCCATGTCAAAACAGCTTTCCTATCAAATAAATTTTAGCGTGACTTGCACTTAAAAAGGAAATCATGAAGGAAAAACACGTCACACACATATTAGGAAGCTAGATATAGGTATCCGAACTATTATCTTATATCTAACGGTACACATTCAGACATTAAAGGACACACATGTCTTAGGTGCACATGGAGAAGATTTTAGGGCATTGGTTCGAAAGGATTGATGCACATTTGATTCTTCAATTCAAAGGATTGTTTTTCCTATGGTGTTAGCTGTAGTCTGTAGAGGGAGTTCAAGGAGATTACTTTTAGGTTTATGCAATTTCTTTTGGACTAAAAGGCCGGAGAAGCTGAATTTGTCACTATGTTTTTGTTAGTTCTTGTGTCTGTTTGTTGTTTTGGTTTTTAGCTTTTTGTTTGTAGTGGGATATCTCGTCTTATACTGTAAATATCTGCTTTATATTGCTAGTGTATGTGCTTTTTGCCTGGTAGGTAATTATTTGACTATCCACGCATGCAAATGTTTCTAGTAGTGAATAGCAGCCTATTTAAAGTAGGGGATGTAGACTTTGCCAAGAATCTCCTAAAAGTAGGTTCCCTTTGAATTTTTCTTTTTGTTTAAGAATTCCTCTTAATCGTGAAGCCATCATCATGCATGCATGCATGAGAGGGATATTGTAGTCACAATTGTGCTTCCATGCTTGGTCTGCGGCTTACCGGCTATATGAAATTATGGAACAAATAAGTATAGTGAATGCCTCCTATTTTTAACTCCTATTTATTTTGTAGCAATGCCTCGAACAAAGAATGTGAATGTGAAGAATGTAGCAAAAAGTGTTTTCCACGGGTGCTAAGAAGTTGTTAGGTGGGGGAGTAGTAGTTCGGTCATGAGGAGCCCGAGAAAAAAGAGAGAAAGGGCAACAACTACCTCGGCATCAGTCCGTAGAGGGGATCGGAAAGCGGATGATCCCAGATAATATAGTAAGTGGTGTAGAGTTAGGAAATCAAAAGAGAAAGAAAAAGCAAACAAGTTATGAGTGATGTAGATTTAGATGTAGATGTAGATTTAGATTTAGATTTAGATGAAGATGTAGATGTAGATGATGTAAATATGGATCGTGGGAAGAGTGTAGTTGTAGGTGATGATGAAGAGGATGATAGTGAAGAAGATGACGAAGAGGGTGTTGATGACGGAGGAGGATGAGGGAGGACGGAGGATGAGGAGGACGGGCCTTGAGAGGATGAGGAGGAGGAGGATGATGATGACGATGAAGTCCCCTGAAGTCCACCCTACACTGACTGCCTCCAGTGAATATTGTGAGAAAAGTCCAACAATGACTTGGAGTTCCGGAGAGGTGTTTATGGAGGTGGCCCCTCGTGTGTCACATCTGTTATATGATTATGCGGTGCACGTGGCTCGCGATATTTGGGAGGGCAGGTAATATTATTATATATTGTCTATTAGTATTTAAATTTTGTATTCTGAAAACCTTGTGCATACATTAATACTAAGTTTTTGTTGTTTTAGGCGGAGAGAGGGGTGTTGAAGTGTCATGGGCACCTGAACAAGTTGGTACAATGGGATATCGTCGGAGAGTGTTCAAACTGTTCTAATTTTCATGTGGAGCTTCAAAGGACCGACTTATGTGCTTTCGGTCTTAGGTGTATATAAGCATCGGGATCCCGTGTTGGTCTCTCGCGTTTGTGGAGAGGTGGCATCCGAGACCAACACGTTTCATATGCCGTGGGGTGAGATGACAATCACGTTGGGCGATGTTTCCCAACTCTTAGGAGTTCCGATCGAGGCAAAAAGCAGTGGATAGGGACACCGATTTGACTCGGAATTACAAAAGACTCCTCCACCAAGGTCTTGGCATACCCATGGACAAGATAGATCTTGGAGATGAAATCCAATAAGTTCACTTCCAAAGTTAGGATGGATTTCTTGATGAAGCAGTTCTTTGGGAAGGTGACGGATGAAGATTTACGGGATGAAAATGGGGTTGTTGTGAAGAAGCGTCAACCCAAAAAGAGTTCGCGATTTGCTTTGTGAGAGCTTATTTGTTGTTTTCTTTGGATGTACCGCCTTCACCGACATCGCCCGAACTGCAGTTCCGTTTGTTATCCGAGACCGCTTATGAAATTTGCGAGATCGAGAGACTACGGCGGGGTGCGCCTTTACCGCTTACTTGTATGGGGTCTTGGGACTGCCACAAGTGCCAAGGTGAAGGGTGTTTCGTGCTATTTCACTCTCCTACGGTATTAGTTTTTTGTTTTTTCTTTTCAATGTCAATTTTATATATCTATTACAATATTAACCTGGGTGTCTATATTAATCTAGGCATGGATTTATGAGTACTTCCCGGTGTTCAGGCCATTCCCAAACGATGACTATCAGTTGAGCATGTCGCGTACTCATAAATATTCAGTTACTCAGTCTTTTTATGCTAGCACAACAACCGATGAAGCATAACCGGCGATGATTGATAATATGACTTGTACCGATGTAAGCATTTTTGTATATAAATAGTTTTATTTATTAATTGATATTATTAGTATGTGGTTAATGATTAATTTCCTCGATCATATGCTATTTGATAGGTTGAATGGTATCCCTATGTCAAAGTCCGAGCTATCGGCGGTGGATGAAATAGCATTTTTCGAGGGATTTATATGCTTTCTTGATAATGTCGAAAGCGATACAATGTTTCGAGGGTTGTCGCGTCGGTTAGGGTCATATGCAGTTTGTACCTTCAGATCCCCAAGACCAAAGACCTCGACGCTGAACTTCGGACGCTGGCACGATGTGAAATTTAATGTTGTGTCTTCCTATTGGAGTAAATGGCGGAATCACTTGATACAACTTGAACATCGAGGACCCATTCCGTCTTATCCATGGGAGTGTGTTAGTAGATACATGAGTTGGTATGAAAACAATAGCCATATTCGAATGATAAACCCGATCATCTTAATCTCTACTCCCTACGAGTCTTCCATATCATAATCACGGTGAGTTAATACTTTACAACGTTAGTTTTTGTTTTTATTTTGTTTTGTTTTGTTTTGGTATTTTATAAATGTAAATGTATATACTAATGTAGTTTTTCGTTTTAATTTTGACAAACCGTCGTTGATGAAATTTCTCGTTTGCTCAATCAAGGCCCGCAATTGGGTGGGATCAGCGATTCCGTGACGATGCACGGAACGAGTTCATGGAGGCATACAATTTGACCCTGCAAGTTCATTGGCCGGACGATATCGTTAAGGAGCATTGGATTTAGCAATGTTGAGTTTGGTTAGTTTAGGGTTTAGTGTGTTGAGCATTGGCACTCTTGTTGGAAGTCTTGTTGGAGTCTGGGGTGGAAATGTGTTATAGAGCTTGAGAGATTGAGTGTCTTTCTTGAGTCTGGAAATGTGTTATAGAGTCTATGGTTTATTGTGTTGTTGTTATGTTTACTTATGCTTTTGTAACAAAGATGCTTATAGAGAAAAATCAAGTGATAACATTTTATTGTTGCTGAAACTCAGAGATTTTTGTGGGATATGTGGAATACTTGTTGAATCTAAGTTTGTAATCTAAGTTTCATATTCGACTTCGCAGGTTTGAATCTAAGTTTGTAAACTCAGAGATTTTTGTGGGATATGTGGAATACTTAAGTTTGTAATCTAAGTTTGAATCTAAGTTTGTAATCTAAGTTTCATATTGGAATTCAACTGCAAAAAGAGAATCAGGAAATCACTGCTTTTGCTGATGCAGATTGGGCTGGTTGTGTCTTTGATAGAAGATCTACTGGAGGCTGTTTATTCTTTGGTACATCACCAATTGGATGGGGTTCAAGGAAACAAAACACAGTGTCTAGATCCTCAACAGAGGCAGAATACAGAACACTTGCTACAAACTATACAGTAGAAATATTTTTGGTTGTGTACATTGTTAAAAGACCTTCATATATTTCTGCCAAAGCCACCAGTTATGTGGTGTGATAACTTAAGTGCAATTGCGTCCAGTATTCCATGCAAGGACTAAACACATTGAGGTGGACTTCCATTACATTAGAGAACTCAAATACAAGTGGTGGGAAATGTTGTAACTATTTTCTCGTTTCTATTCCCTTCGTAACTATTTTCTGTTTCTCAGAAATGTTGTCTCAGAAATACAAGTGAAATCAATTTGGCAAAAAAATGACTTGCTTTGTTTTTGCCTCTTGATGTGGCCACACCGTTTGGACTTAGTCCCAAACGGTGTGGCCACACCGGCCCAAGAGGCAAAAACAAGAAGTCATTTTTTTTTGCCAAGTTTTACTTTCAAGCGACATGGCCACACCGTTTGAGACTAAGTCCAAACGGTGTGGCCACACCGTCCAAATGCCAAAAAAACAGAGAATTTACGCAAATTTCGCAATTTTGAACTCATTCAAAGGAAAGTTGGTCAGTACTTGCCTCTATAGCATTCATGGTGCTTTTGCACTATATTAGGATTCACGAAGTTGAGGAATGGCGAGGAGATATTATTAGCTTCTTCCATTAAGAACAAAAATAGACAGACTGTACTTATGAAGGAGATGAGCAACAGAAAGACCACTCATATTCACCTTAGAACTCTTTATCCAACCGGAACTACACCGTAAAGGCCTCTAATACAGTACTACAGATCAACTCGGCAAACTTGGATTGGACAACAACCTTGAACAAGAATTACCTTAGCATACTGTACAAAGCACGTGTTCAGATACAATATGTCAACTGGAATATAAAAAGTATATACCATCAGATTGCAGACCCCTTGTATCTCTGTTTTTTTGGCATTTGGACGGTGTGGCCACACCGTTTGAGACTAAGTCCAAACGGTGTGGCCACACCGCTCAAAATGCCAAAAACAAGAAATCATAATTTTGCCAAGTTTTAGTTTCAAGCGACATGGCCACACCGTTTGAGACTAAGTCCAAACGGTGTGGCAACACCGTCAAATGCCAAAAAGCAGAGAATTTTTTGCCAAGTTCAAATCTCAAACTACATGGCCACACCGTTTGGACTCGATCTCAACGGTGTGTGGCCATGTCGCTTTTTGACTAAATACAAACGACATGACCACACCGTTTGAGACTAAGTCCAAAACGCGGTGTGGCCACACCGGCCAAATGCCAAAAAAACAAGTCATAATTTTGCCAAGTTTTAGTTTCAAACGACATGGCCACACCGTTTAAGACTAAGTCCAAACGGTGTGGCTACACCAATTCAAATGCCAAAAAACAGAGAATTTTTTTGCCAAAAGTCATTTTTCCAAAATCAAACAAACATACATACATCCATACAATTAATTCGACAAAAAATACCATCAAATTTAAGAAAATTGTATCAAAACAAAATTACAATTCCAACCACATGAACATTAATTACATAGACTTATTCCTAGTCAACATCTATTATTGGTATTTCGCCCCATCATTAGTGTGCTCGTCTTCCAATACTAAATTGGGAATGTTCAATGCCGTAAATTGCGCTTGTCTTGCTTGTAATGCAGATCCCAACTATCTGCAATTAAGTGTCGAGCTCTCACGCCATCTTAAACCCGGACAATCATCAACAAGTTCAACATGGACAAAATGACATCCCAGTGTACGTAAGCGGTACCCAACACTTTCTTTACTCTCTCAGGATTTGCTTGGGTTCTCAGTGGCAAAATAAGATGGCAGTACATACTTCCTAAATGTACGAGGACGACATTAAATCTCGAAGCAAATAGATATCCAAAGAAAGGGCATGCTCATCCACTTCTACGGGGGTGCCCAACCGCATTCATGGGAAATTGTAGGTTTCACGTACCTAATCTCACTGTGAGTGTACAATGTACAGTATAGGGGGAGGTTGTCATTAAGTTCTTGTAACAACTCATTTCTCATCCACGACCACTCTTCCTGACTTCTTCCTAATGCAATGCACATTGCTCTATACCCGCAATTGCCATCACCCACAGGGTCATCCACTTTAACAATATATTTGTGCAGTTCTTTTGGAATGTCCAAACCGTAATGTCTCGGCTCCCTCAAGATGCCAATGTCCAACTTTTGAGGTGAATTTTTAGAAGAGTTATTCCGTGGTGTGGTTGTTTTAGGTGGTAAAGGTGATTTTTGAGAAGAGTTATTCCGTGGTGTGGTTGTTTTAGGTGGTAAAGGTGATTTTTGAGAAGAGTTATTCCGTGGTGTGGTTGTTTTAGGTGGTAAAGGTGATTTTTGAGAAGAGTTATTCCGTGGTGTGGTTTTTTTGTGTGGCAAAGGTGGTTTCGGAGAAGACTTCTCTGCAGGTGGGTTTGGAGTAGCTTGGAATTTATGAGAAGGCTTGGAATTTGGCGTACATTCTGATTGTTGCGACGAGACCCACTCTTCATGCTCACGTTGGGAATGTTCAAAACCAGATGAATCTCGTTTTGAAGAGTTCTCATCCTCAGTTGGAAGCTTTCTCTTGCAGCTACCCTTAGGCCGACCTTTGGTTTTAAGCCTCCTCATGAGGTGGTTCTAGCCATGTAGTTTCGCACGGCAATCTCTCCATCGGTTTTCTAACCATAACCCTCTGCTTCTTCTTCGAGCCATTTTCATACCTTTTCATAAACATATCCATCGAAGGTCTACAATCGGGACCAACACCCACCGAAACACTTAGTTTTTCCAAAGGGATCGATAGCACTCAAAGATATGGAACGTTCTTGCTTTTGAAGTTCAATGATTTCGTGAGCACATGACAATCCATGGTGTGCGCCAATAACACCCACAAATGAACTTCGAGTCTTTAGCGGCCACGGCTTACACGGGTATCTAGTTCTTCATAAAGCAAGTCCAAACATTTTCTTGAGACCGGGTTTCGAGTTCCGCGAAATAAAGGAATCCGGTGGTGGTCTTTGGGTTACAATCGGACTCTTCTCCGAGCGTTACCTCTAATCTCGGGCAATTTGGATCTCTAAAATCGGGTGGATCAAGTAAAACATACTTAGAAAATCATGTCCGTTTTGTGTTTCCTAGAACCGCTTTCACCCGAAAGCATGAGACCCTTCGACTCTATTGGTCGTTGTACTCCCAAAGTGAATGTGTTGATCGTCCAACAACATACGAATCGATCCTTGTAAAGGCAACCAAGTCTCTCGCAGATAACTAACAAAATTGGAGTACTCAACCCTATAGTGTTTTTCCAAAGCAGCAATTCTACGGTTGAAGATATCCTCGTCCTCGATTTCACTACAATCGTTCCACGAAACCGGCCTTTATCTACTAGTTACGTGGTGGGAAAAAATCATTGCATTTCTGAAGGGCGCATATAGAGATATGCCATCTACGAGAGATGCTTGTGCGCGCGTCGAGAAACACAATATCAGCCAGCACCCATCAAGGCCAAGTCCCCTGCCGGACCGATCCGCGGATGGCCTTTCTTCACCCAGCAAACCGTTAAACTGACGCAAAGCCCACTCATAGTCTATCGCTGTTTCGGACTGGAGCAACACTTGACAGACCGTGAAAGACTTCCAGGTTGAAGTCACCCCCCACAAACTGTACAAAAGGCCACCGATACTTATTGGTTTTGTAGGTCGCGTCTATGATGAAAACTTTTGGAAAAGTCCGAGCCATTTTAACACCGTCTGGATGGGCCCATAACAATCCCGTTATCTCATCCGTATTCATATCCTCTCACCTCCTCGAAATAATGGTTTTCTTCATAACAACTCACGCAAATCTCTCTGCATTTCGCGGCGACCGTTCATATCCAATGTCCTCACCTTGTGCACGGCATTGTAGACTTGAAATATGCTAGATAGGTTATCGGAAACCTATGTCCGATGGACTTCAAAACTTCTTTAGGTTTAACTCCATTTTGAGTCATCTCGACAAGAACTTCGAATTGTGGAACGGTCGGTCGAAGTAGCAAATGCATGTCCTTCAAGGGTGTTAAGCTAATGGATGGTTGTGAACACCATTAAGATCGACAATTTTCCAACTATCGGCAGTCTTGCGCGTTGGAAAATACATCTTAACTTAAATGGACATCCACGTTTCATGGTTCCCGTGATTTCTCTTATTAACTTTCTCGCTTTTTGTGTGAACGATACACTAACTCTGATTCTAAATCCAAATTTTTGGTACTTTCGGTTCCGTTAGCGTTCTGCGACTTCCCAATTACCACAACCACATTACATTGTTTTCCCCGAAAGCGGTTGCCCAACCAATTCGTCACTCGTGTATGAAATACCTAAAGATATGAAAGAAAACAACAATCAATAAACTAATATAATTTCATTTAGAAAATAAAAACAAGTGAAAACAATGCCTACTATGTACCTCTTCCATAGTAAATATTTCTGTTGTATCCATTGAAAGCGGTTGAACATCATCCACGTCATTCGAGTTTCCAGAGTTCTCGAAACGCACCGAAGGATCCTAAATAAAGAACAGTTGTTAATTGATGTTTGGCTTAAGTACCAAATGCCACAAACGACATAGCCAAAAGATTTGAACTTGGAAAAATATGACTTGCTGTTTTTTTGGCATTTTGAGCGGTGTGGCCACACCGCTTGGACTTAGTCTTAAACGACATGGCCACACCGTTTGGACTTAGTCTTGAACGGTGTGGCCATGTCGCTTTAAGACTAAGTCCAAACGGTGTGGCCACCGCTCAAGACTAAGTCCAAACGGTGTGGCCACACCGCTCAAATGCCAAAAAAAGCAAGTCATATTTTTCCAAGTTCAAAACTCAAAACATATGGCCACACCGTTTGGGACCTAGTCCAAAACGGTGTGCCATGTCGTTAATGACTAACTTCAAACGTTGTGGCCACACCGTTTCAAGTCGCAAAAACAGATAAATCGTTTTTCCAATTCAAATCCCAAACGACATGGCCACATCGTTTTGGACCAAATCGGATGGTGTGGCCGAGACCGTTTGGTGTGAAATACAAACGACCTAGCGGCGTCGTTTAATTACTACATGCATAATTATTACATGTATAATTATTACATGTATAATCACCGTACAATCAATAATTCCTACATGCATAATTATTACATGTATAATCACTTTATACACATCAATAATTCCTACATGCATAATTATTACATGTATAATCACTTTACACATTAATAATTCCTACATGCAAAATTATTACATGCATAATTACTACATGCTTACATGTATAATCACTGTACACATCAATAATTCCTATATGCATAATTATTACATGTATAATCACTTTACACATTAATAATTCCTACATGCAAAATTATTACATGCATAATTACTACATGCTTACATGTATAATCAATCGTACACATCAATAATTTCTACATGCATAATTATTACATGTATAATTACTACATTCATAATTACGTTTAATTTAGATTTACCTTATTCTTATTAAATGCATCATCATCCATTCCTCTATTTTCTTCACTTTGAACTTGTTCTACATTCTCTTTTTGAATGGGGTCACTTGGAACTTGTTCTATATTTTCTTCTTGAATGGGGTCATGATGCATTACATTTTCTTCGTCATCTTCATGTTCTAAAATGGGGTTGGAGCTCTTCCATTAGTGTTTAGTCTTTGGGGTTTAAGGGTTTAAGGGTTTAAGGGTTTATGGTTTTTATGGTGGAAGATAAGAGAATAAAAAGAAGGGTTGAAAAGGTTCTAACAAGTCAAATTCACTTTGGTTTGGGGTTTTTTAACCAATGGCACATTTGTAATAAGTGTTTTAATTTTTTTGGAGTCTACCAACACAATATAAGTCCGGCAATGAAGTACCTTTTTAAATGGCATGGTCATGCTCTTCAGTCTATTTATTGATTCAAACCCGCACTCTGTCTTCTAGAGAGAGAAACTTTTATGGGAAGATGATGGTTGATTAGGAGAACTCATTGATTTGTTGTCTGCCCACTCCGCCTCTTTTGTTTATGAAACTTTGGCCTTTGTGAATGAAATTAAGTTCAACCGGGTCAACAATTGAGCAGTTAACATTTTCTGTCTTTAAGTGGGCTAGAACGGTCCTACCCCTATACAGGGTCAGGACGCTAGCAATTCTCTTTTGGTTTTCATAAGAATTGAAAAGACCGAATAGATTTCTATAAAATTACAAAATAGACTAATTTTAGGGATATTTAAGAAAAATAGAAAGTGAATATTTTTAAAATATGGGTTTTTTTAAAAAATTGCTGATGTGGCTCTCTATGAGCATCCTGAGAGAAAGCGATATAGGTAGGATGGGTTTCAATAAGTGCAAATATCCTTATCGAAAAAAAAAAAAAAAAAAAAAAAGTGCAAATAGACAAAACAAAGGGGTGATGATTTAAAGTCTCAAAAAGAAGAATCTACCGGGGACAGCTGATACGGAAAAATATGTTTAAAGACAGTCTGGAGACAATTATGTAGGGAGAGAAGTCCCCATTCAAAGTTGTATCTTCCTCGGCTTAGAGTAATGGACTACGATAGTCAAAGAGTGCATCTAGGAATAAGAAACAATCTAAAGGATCGGGAACTCACATGGGGAAATATATCCTACCATAGGTATGATCAAGCAAGTGTCCACGACAAAATATAATGGTAAAAACCTTGATTGATACATTCGGGGTGACTCCAAATAGATTAACATATGCTTACTTTGGATGTCTGCGATATTGAGAAAGCATTTAAGGACCAGTCTCAAGGGATAAACTTTCTTTTTTGGTGTTATTCTCTTTGTTGCATGTTCTAAGTTCCTAACTCCTAAGTGGGATTTCATTAGTGCTTCGTGATTGTAAGGGCTGCAGTTACCAACCTCCCTTTAATGATCATACTCTTACCTTCATGGCTACATGTAGGGGTCATCTGCCTTAACCCCACCATCTCATATAATATATAAAAGAAATCAAAATGAATTAACACCGGTGACAAAGAAAACACATCGTGCTAACTCCCAAGTCCCAAGTGATGAAATATTACATGACAGAAATACAACTAGAGATGTATATGCACTTAAACACGGTAGGACTAAAAGCACCTCACACATTCTTTATTAAGAACAGAGCTAGCGCCAGAGTTGGGAGAGGAACCAATTAACACTAATACAACATCGACAACGACAATTATTATCTTGGAGGGCAGAAAGTGATCAGGTAACGAGAAGCCCTGCATTTGTGAAGGCTGGAAGAATCATCATAAGCATAGCTATATGCTCTTGGGCATATTGCCTTGAACAGGTGCGCAAATATAGTCGGCTTGCATGTTTTGGGATTGGAAAAGTCCCCAGTGCAACAATACTTAGCTGATTGCATGGCCAAGCAAGCACTCTTGCACCCAACCACTTTCCCTCCTCTCTTTACTTCCAATGCTGAAGGGCAGCAAATGTTCAAGTCCATCTCGCATCCTGCAAGCCCGCATCCTACACCACCTCCAACTGGTCCCATTGACACCGGAAGGTTGAAGCCATCCACCAAGCTCACATCATAGAAATGTAAAGGGGAGTTGGAAGTCCCAAGTGTCATCTCGACCACTGTAGCTGGTGGCATTCCAGCCGAGTTCTTGCAATGCAGTAAGCCTTGACAGTCACCAGTGTCGCATAAGCCCTTCCCATTTTGGTCAAAGCGACAACCTTGCCTTCCCCAAATTCTACCTGACCATTTCACTGGAACATCGAGAATTACTTCATCACCGAAATTGAGATGAAAGCCACCATCCCTAGGAGAGTCATGGCCTACAGTACCAAGTATCCCAGGCCATATGCTTTCTCTGCAGTTGTTCACTAGTATGAGCTGAATCCCACCTGCACCACTCAACAAACAAGCAAAAAAAGGAAAGTCACTTAATTAGTACTTCAGTTTTTCAAGTAATACATTCTGTGTGTGTGGGTGAGAGACAGTACTTGTGAAGGAGATCGATATGAAGAGGAGGGCGAAAATGAAGAGCGCTGTTGAACAGGATGGCATCATTTGATTCTGAGTTTTGTGAGGACTATTAAGGAGTGTAAGTAATGTTTATCAGGAATAAGTACCTACATTAAGTACTCCATAAAGTTATCTAAGCTACTAATGTTTATCCTAGTCGTACTACTACACTAAAATTATCAACCATTCAGGGGGTCATGTAGACTCTAAAGTAACCCACTTGCTGCACAAGTGAAGAGTACGATGGCTACCTTACTATAACGTAAGTTTATTTTCAGTACACTTTCACTGCTTGGAATATATCCTTTGCTTTGGTTATGAAGTTTCTTTTGTATTAGTCTTTTTATTGATTCATTAATAATTTAATATAACTGAAACAACTGAAAGAGTCTAGTGGAATTGTATAACATGGACCCTTCTTTTGTTTTGTTTTTTGGATGTTCAAGATGGGTTGAACCTGCAACTGTAGTTACAAGCTGTGGAAGTTTCTTCTTGAAAATTGATGTGCTTTCATCTTAATTAGCAAAAGATTGAACTAATATAAGAAGTCAGGTAGTAGCGTGTATTCGCTCAATTAATCCATCATAGTACGGAATTTTAATGTGAAAATATGAGGATCAACGGACTAGAAATTTGTATATATATGTTTAGCACTCGAGCCTCTGGGAATAATCTTTGACGAATACTATCATATGATCAAACCACTATCTTTTCTTCTTTTGTGAGGATAGGGGCATATGATTAAACAAAAAGAGTGGCAAATGGATTTGCTTTAGCCATATATGATTAAACAAAAAGAGTGGCAAATGGATTTGCTTTAGCCATAAAGCATGCCTATTCTTTGTTTTCCATATTGCACATGATGTTCACATGATGTTCACTTTCGTAATCTGGAAGCCTCATGGAATAAGTTGGAAAGCTTGGTTGTTGGCTTCTTTCTTTTAAACTCTTAAATCTCGAATCAGCCTATGAATTGAAGTATCACTAAGGAATTCGATTTTGATCGTCACAGGAAATAAGTTCAAAAATAGGGCAGCACTTGCATCGTCTAAAACAAACGGGAATAAAGTTGTTTAAGTTCTAAAGTTTTACTTTGAAATGGCATTTTAACTAAAAAGCTCATTCTGTTTTCAGAGACATGGAAGACTGTATTTTTGATGTCTCTATGATTAGGATTTCGGGTACTGCAGTACTGCCAAGTAGGCATATATTAGAGTAAAGATGCATATATACAGAACCAGTCACAGCCCTATTGTTCCTTTGTATATACAGAGGGACCGTCACATGAAACATAAGTTCACCTGTCGTGATTATGTGATTGAGATGTTTCATGTTTTCATGTTTCACGAAACTTTTATTCTCATGGTGTATAATGAAGCATCTTGAAATCAAGTAACAAACCAAATCTTTCGATTCTAAATCTTCTCCTGACCTTATTATTAACAGGTCTGATAGTTCTTTCCACACCAAGCAAATAGAAAGAAAAAAACTCTAAAGCAAAATTTTCACATCAACCATTACAGACGGGGTATCCGATCTCAGAATCTCTCACCAAATCGTAAGAATATAGCACCAGTTCCAGAGTTGTGATCAACAGCATATTCGGCTCGTACAAGACCCAACTTGACACCAGCCCCATAAGATGAGCCTTGCCCCATTCGCCGATAGAATTCCGTTGGGTTACCCTTGACATCCTTTGAGCTTCCCAAATCATTTCCATGCTCCGCAAATGCATACACGTGGGTGTTTTTCACAGGTATCCTTAGCTCTGCTGCAAGCTGCACATAACAGAAAGGGATTAAAATAGATATGATAAGTTAGCAGCAAGGTCATGTAATGTTTTATCCATACCAAAGTGTAAAACTTAAGATTCACAGCAATGGAAACATCAGATAAGGCAGGCAGGATCATCAGATGAGGATATTTCCCATGTCAAAATATATATATAAAAAAGACATGAATAATGCTGCTTGCCCAACGTCCAAAAGGAGTTGCTAATTTTAAGAGAAAATTGAAAATGTCATATAAGATGAACCAAATTAATAACAACGGCTTTTTCAATAAAGTGAGCAGACATGAACCATGAGACAGATGACCAGTTCTGGAGATATTAGAATTTAGCAGTTCCTACCTCAACAAGGTTTCTGCATGCTCCAAGCTCACCCATGTTGTACCCCCTTACAGAGTAGGGTCCACCAAGTGTAAAAGCATCGTAACTTGGAAGGTCTCCTACACAACCACCATAGTGGCCATGTAGGACCAGAACAGGAGGCGGTGGTTTACCAGCTCCTTCTTCGACCTCCTTCAACTGGATGAAGCGGGTGACTGTCAGCTGATGGCGGTTGAAAATTGGAAACTTGGTACCAATGCCGAGGCCCTGGTCCACCTGCAAGTCAATAGGATTATGATTGTTAGCAAGGTAATTACATTCTTCTGAGTTTCAGTGCCATTCAAACTTCAAAGATAATAAGAGATATATCACTAGGAGTCTAGGACTAAAATGAAAAAGCAAGGTTAGTGTAGAGTAACGTTTTGCTCCAATTATAAAACGAAAATCTGAAGTCCAATTTTTCTACAAATTGAGTAGGCTTTGAGGAAATTATTTCAAAAATCAGTAGTCATTCACTTAGGCCAGTATAAATACAGGTGAGGAACAATCATCTTGCATCTCCAAGATGCTTGGATTTATTAGGAAAGACAAATAAAATGCTTATATTTCTTATCTGAGGTGCACGTTTATCTATAGCACTTTCTCCGGAAAGCAATCTTCCTGGTGATCATAGGCATATGACAGCAAGCTATTGTATTATGGTGGGCTTCTTCTCCGGAAATAATAAATCCAAACCAACTTTTGACTTTTTTCACTCCTATAGGTTCAAGTAGTTGTTTGTTGCAGACGATGGCTTAATATTATAATCAAATTATTGATTAATTTGCTCTTCCGGCTTAGAGAATGGTGTGCTAAAAGTAATTTTGAGGGAGAGAACGTCATTGTTATAAGTTCATTTTTCTATTAATTATTTATACAATTTAATTTATAATTTATTTAACTTTGTTATTATTATTCCGTGTAGAAGTTGTAGTTTTATACCCACAATTGTTTTGACTATTAGCTGAAAATCTACACAAACGAAAGGATCACAAAAGTTGCGTAAAAAAGTTCTTCCACAACTGTAGCTCTATTAACTTTCAACCTACAACGTCTAATAGCTGACGTGTAATCATGAAACTTCTAATAGCTGGCATGTAGTTACAAACCAACACCACTCATGCAAATGCTGTAAAATTGGCGTAATATGTCTATGGGCATCACAAAAAAAGACAACGCAAAATTAAAAGAAAAACATGCATGGAGACACAAATTAGATTCCATTCCAAATCTTGAAATACATAAAAACGTATATAGCTGTGTATAAAAAAGCAAGAGCTTGTAATTTCATTCAGGCTTTTCAGCTCATCCTATGAAATTGCTACATCGTGATTGTACCATAGCAATTAACCAAAAACAAGTTTATGAGATTCACCTGAAACACATTCCTTTCACCGACAATTGCTCCATTGACAAACTTGGTGTTATCACGTGTGATATTTGCTTGTGCAAATACCATTTGATCGACACCAGTGCCACTGAGAGTCGTCGGTGGACCATCTGCACTGATTCCTCCGCTTGGCAACTGCCGCTGACCATTCTGAGCAATGTGGCTACTTTCATCACGTGTTGTGATTTTCTCCATAACAAGTCCATACGTCCATTTGCTCTGACGAGTGAAGTTCTGCAAAAAGCCAAAGTTCAGATCACCAAATAAAGCCTGGTAAGCTCCACTGAAGTGATCAAGATAATTATATGGACTTGAAACAATATAGGAGCAACAAAAAATCCCACCTCAGACACATTGGCTTTGAGGCCTGCACGGTCAACCCATATAGGTGGAACTTCATCCACTCCCGGCCCACCTGTGAATACTGGACTCAGTTTCCTGCTGTTGAAACAGCTTGCACGGAAAGTACGGTTCCGTGGATCGTAGACACCATCAAGATACGGATGTACATACTCAAATTTGAAAGACAGATCATCCTAGAGAAAATAGTTCACAGGTAAGCTCAAGAATCAGTATCTTTGCGTAAATTAGCTAAAAGAACTGAAAAGACCGTAAATCCATGGATAGTTAATCTGAAAAGCAAGAAAGTTTTTTTTTTTGCACAAAACGCGATAACGTAGTGACTGCATTTATACTCTAAGTAACCGACTGCGCAGATCAAGGTGCATGCCCTGGGGTTGGGCCTAGGGGAGCCTAGGACCGGTTTTTGACTGCATAACTGACATAAAATTATATAGAAAAACGAGGCATGACAGAAAATTGTTTCAGCAAGCAAAGCGTATCTAAAATCATTCCATTATAGCAACTTAATTGGCCATCCAGTGGAAATTAGATTACCAGCCAAGCTACCCACCAAATATTAAGTTACTAATATGTTAACAAAAGTAGCACAAACTGCAAATTATCATCTTCCGCAAGTCATAATGATCATCTATCCCCGTGGCTGGATGTCATCATCACCCACTTACTACATCTCTTCCTTTCCTTCCCCCCTGCATATTCTTCCTCATCTGAATGAGTTTGAGTACATGTAACCTCCAAGCTTCAATCTCCAAATCATCATTTCTCAAACTCATTAAAGTCCTTGGTGTTTCCACACAAACCAACTTAGTACAAGAACTTGGGAATTTTATAATTAGCTAAGAATTGTCAAATAGTCGCATGTCTCCTTTTTTTTTTGGTCCATAAAACAATATTGTATTAGAATATCAGTGTGAGAGGTTCACACTACCCTTAAAATAGTTACATCAAAGCTGCACTATAGCTCCCCAATCAGTTACAATAGAATCAAAACTCAAATTCACAACAGTGGGAAGATGAGATACCCAACCCCAAATGATGTATTTGCAATTACAAATAGTACTATTTAAATCACAAAACTTTTCATCAAATAGCCACATGTCTCTTAACCATAAGATGTTATATTAAGCCAGGACCTGACTAATGTTTGTGGATAATAAATCCTCCTAATGTAGATCAGATTAAAAAATTAGGCAAATATAAAGTTCCAGATGAAAATTGCTGTATAAATGGAAGAATCTAAAGTTCAGCAAAACCCGGCAAAACTTGAAATATTGGAATAAGCTGACTTTATTTTGGAGATGATGCACAGGTGATCATATCCACACCAAACACTACTAGGATCCATAAATTTTCTATGGGTGGTGTAAATGTTAGTGTATGAGTAATGATGTAAACGGATCTCGAACCATATGTAAAAACAAGTGAGATAACCGATTGCTTCTGCTCTAGGTTGCTTAGTCTCGCATCAATTAAAATCCCATCTTTGGAGGAAACAGAAAACAGGCTTGCATTTTCTGCCCTCTCTTAAAGATTGCTCTAATAACTAAGCATGAATGAATCAAGACCAAAAGTCAAGGTGCTTGTTACCTGAGGATCAATGAAGTTGCTGGTGGTTATTGAACCAACTAAGGATCTGTTCAGCCCTTGGAGGTTCCTATGTTCGATTGTAACAGTTCCACCAGGCTCAATGGAGGCCTGGAAATGGGAAAAATCAAACCAAAACATTACTGAAAACTTTTAAGTCATGAAAAAACACCAATATTTAAACTTTAAAGGATAGGAAGATAACCAGGGTTGGTCGACCATTACGCCCAGGCACAATACTCCATTCTGTACTGACTTCAGCATTCTTCTGTTCAAGTTCTTTAAGCTTGATCTCGACTATGATTCCTCCTTCATTCTTCTCATCAGGGCGTGGGTTAACTTCAATATTAGAAAACAAAGCAAGCGAGTTTATGTTCCTAAGCGCTAGTTTCCCTGCTTCAATGTTAAACACATGGCCTTGCCGAAGCTGTACAAGCAAAATTCAAACTCAGATTTCATCACTAAAAACTAAATCCAAGCTACGACATAAATTCATTAAAACAAAAGCCTATGTACCTGGTTAGGCAATTCTCTACGAACCACCGGAAGCTGAGTGTTGCCTTCACACACATTCCCCAACTTATCTTGAAACTGAACAACTAACTGAGTAATATCTCCTTCCACAACTTCACACACAACTTCCTTAGTATTCAAATTCCCAAAATTCACAACCTGCGCACAAGCATACCCTTCGTCATGATACCATTTCTGAACACGATCCCTTATCTTCTGCAACAACCTCGCACTAACTTTCCCGCTAGCCCTCAACATCTGCAAAATCTCTACATGTACAGGCATAGGTAACAAACAAGGCCTAGCTTTCTCAATTCTCCTCCTATAATCTTTCTCCTGACTCCTGAAATACTCCATTTTCTCCTTATCAGTCATATCAGCATCCATTTCAATTGGTTTGGATTGCGGTAAAAGACCCACATTAATACACCTAAACTTATCAGCACTCTGCCAAGTACTTTCAGTAAACGATATAGTAATGCCAAGTGTCCCATCGGGTTTGGTCCTCCCTTGGAGGTCTACTTTCTCAAACATACCACAAGTAGCTAAAGTCTCTAACTCTTTCTGCAAATGAGCTTTAGTATAAATACCCCCAGGGCGGATTGACACCATTTCGAAGAAAGAATCTTCGGGGCCAACCGTGGTGCGACGCCATTGGTCGAAGAAGGTAATTTCGGAAATTTTGTATTTCTTGAATCCACTTAGTTTTATTAGCTGAACTACTATGTTACCTGGTAGTCCATGTGAGTCCCATTCTTGTGTATCTGTTGTGGACTCCTCTTCTTTTGCTATTGCTGCCAGTGGGGAGAAAAACTTTGACCAGAAACTCCCACCACCACCTCCACCACTATTTCCGCCTCCAGTTCCACCACCATTGAATCCACCGCCGGAGAGATGGTAGAGGGCGGTGGCACCGAGGGCAGTGGCGGCTGAGAGGGATGAGATTTTAGTGAGAGAGGGTTTTGACTTTGACTCTGAATTTGAGGATGAGGATGAGGGATTATTGGCAGCGCATTTAACGGATGAGGAATGAAAAAGGGAGGTGGGAGGTGATAATCTACGCCGGGAGTTTATGATGGATTGAGTGGGGCAGCTGTTGGGTGGGCTTAAGAGCTGCCCTGAGGCAGCGTAGAAAACCATTTGGAGAAAGAAGGGATAAAATTAAGCAGTTAACATATGTTGTGTTTGGAACGACAGGTTGCTTATGTACATATATACCCACTGAGGCTGAGCCTAAAGTCAACAAATTGTACTCTCTATCATTCATTTCCTATTTTCCTCTATATATATACAAAAAAGATTTTATTCTCTATCTTTATTTTACTCTCTATATATACAATATATACAGAAAGAAATTAATGATAGAGAGTCAAATTTGTTGACTTTAGTTCTACTTTTAAAAGGATAGAGAGCCATTGGACTCAGCCTAACGACACATTGAGGCAACTGCCGGTCTGCCGCTTAGTTTGCCTCCTACACAACCTCACTTAACCGATTGACCTTGTTTTTTTGGGTTAAGTTATAAGAGTAGTCTTATAAGATTATAAGATGGTCTTATAACGTGGGTTGTTTTTCATTTTAAGTTCATCTTCGTAAACACTTGTAAAAATAGAAAAAACAAATACAAAACATATTATAGATGCTTATTTGACAACTATAACTCTGTTTTACACCACATTTAACTTTAATGGATTAATTTGAAACAAGCGTATAATTTGATTTTCGATTTCAAATAAATTTTGATAATTAGAATATCGATTTTAGGAAATGACTTTAATATAGCAAGGTGGTGGTGGCAGTAGTGGTAGTAGTGGTCTTAATAACACAGTAGTGGTGATGGTGGTGGTAGTGGAGGTGATGATATTGGTCTTAATAGCACGATGGCGGTGATAGTAGTGGCGGCGGCGGTGGTGGTCTTGATAGTTTGGTGGTGTTGGTGATGATGGTGGTGGTGGCTAGAGCAATGAAGTTATTTAGAGAAGAAGATGCTGAAAAAGGAAGAATAGAGAAATGGGGCTAGGGGTATACGAACGGGGGTGCTTGAGTCATTTTCCAAGTTATAAGACTTAGTTTTTTCACTTTTTCACTCGATTACTATGAGGGATTAATATACACAGCCAATGTATATTATACACGTGTCCAACACAACTCACCAGGTCGATTATACCAAGACCTCAACCAGGTCACTTGAAATAGTAGTATATTGGGAGTCAAAGTTGAGGTTCACCATAGATTTTTAGAGATAGATTGATGGGAGTTTATGAAGGGTAGAAGATAGTAGTTCTTAAAGTTCATAACTTGTTTGATTGAAAGAATGAAATACTTGGATTAAAAACAATGTAAAGAACTTGGTTTAATGGGAAAACATTGAGTAGAGATGCAAGAACAAGGACTTAAATAATAGCAAACTTGGATTGAAACTTGAATAACAAACTTGAATGGAAAACTTGTATTGAAGAACAAACTTGGATTGAAACTTGAACAACAAACTTGAATGAAAAAACTTGTATTGAAGAACAAAAATAAATAAAGCAATAAAAACTTGAAAATGTAAAAGACTTGAAATTAAAATCTACAGCACTCCTACATGACCATAGATTAAGTTTAGGTGCTCTCTCTCTCCTCCTACCTTTTGGCTATTATACTCCTACTTTTACAATGACTGATTTGCCCTTTCTCTCTACAATCAAGACACCTCACTATGTTGTTTTTTACTTTTCCTTTATGCTTTTGCCTTTTTCTCTATCTTCTTAAGCAAGCTAGGTTTTGAACAAGTCTTCTTTTGTGACAAGGTCATCCATCTCCAGTCTTCTGTGTTAAGGACATGACTTTCAGCCCTCTGGTTTTGAGTCCTTGACCTTTAACTTTGACTTTGATTTTTTTCAGCATTTTTCATAACAGCTTGAGTCTTCATAAGAAGCGTTAATAAAGTTTGGCGTTAAAATGTATATTTTATGATAAGTAGTCTAAAATGGCCTGTAACTTGCAAAAAATAGTAAAAGCTATGAGTTATCTGTTTATTATACGTAAGAAGGGTTATAATGAAGTAATGTAAAAGTAATAAAACGCACATTTGGGAGTTGATCATTGCTCATATCAAGACCTCAACCAAGTCCTGTAACACTCAAAGATGGAAATGCGGTTGTTACAACTATTTTGTAATAGCAGACATGCACTCATTTAAGCTCATTAAAGTCTAACAATTAAGAGGACCCGACTTGATGCAGAGGAAGGGGAAGAGTCTCAAAAACCACTACAAAAGCAAGAGGAGAAGGCGAGATAAAGGGGAGAGCTCTAGGCTCACATTCTCTCCATCTCCAATTCAACCACTCAATTTCAATATGAACTACGTCTGACTTGATTCCAGTTTATCGGAAAACTAGATACGTAGGCAGTTCGATCATTCAAACTCAGTCATAACATCATCTTCCCCAATCACCCAGACTCGTAAGATCGTGACTAAAACACACATTTACATTGGTGTAGTATGTGGGTCGAATTTCTTGGAAATTCATCTACTCAACTCTATCAATCTTCTCGAAGACTTTAATTTCCAAGCTCACGAAGCGTGGCAATAGAAATGAAATGCTACCAATATTCAAAGAATTGCACCAACAATTGGAGGTCGTCCCAAATTACAAAGCACAATGATTGTCAATTTTTCAAATAAACTATTGTATGGAAAAACAGTGGATTCTCAATACATTTCTTGATCGACCAGATAAGTATTTGTTTTATTGCTTCTGTAAATCTTGAAAACCTTAAAGACTCGGCAAATTGGGATTGCATATATCTGTTAAATATTGTTCCTTAGTTTCTACTGCATAGTCATAATTTATTTAATATTCTCATGTTCAACTTTTAGAACACCAAATTCTAGCACTGGTAGACCTTATATGGTCACCTTGAACAAAGCTTTATTGGTTAGAACACCAAATTCTAGCACTGATTACGTTTATTCTTTTGAAAGCTCCTGTTAGGTTGTTACACCCTTTGATTAACATGGTATTTTAGGGTGAATTAGTGAATTGAAAGATCCATATATTACTCTAGCATGATAGTTACCATTGAAAATATATGGGCGTCCTTCATATACTTAGAGATGGACCTAACGAAGGGAGTAATTAATAACTTTTGGACTTAGATTTCAGGCGTTTCAAAATTGCATATATGTTAAGCATAGCATTGGTTTAATTTCTCTCTGATTGATGACTTAAGGTCAACAACCGTATCAGTTCCATGGGGGGAAAGCTGACCTGATCAGCTACGAACTTTTTGTACATGATGTTTAATACAATTAGATTGTAACTTATGCATATGCATGAATCATTCGATGTATACACTTCAATAATATCCTTTACTCTATAAATCTGTTATGTTATACAAAACTTGAACTAGTTTCGTAGATCATTGGAAACATTCCAATTATTACTTGACCAAGTTTCACAGCTTGAGTTTTGGTCGGCCTGACAATTTGGTTATGTTCTATTCGCTATATATTGTTTCGCAGATCTAACACATTTCGCCGTCGCTGGTCAAACTACGTATTACAGGCACTAGCATTTTTGAAAGTGTATATGATTAGCTCCCAAATGTGCATTTATTACCTTTACATTACTGCATTTCAACCCTTCTTATGCATAATAAACAGACAACTCATAGCTTTTACTGCCTTTTGCAGGTTATATGCCATTTCAGACCACTTATCATAAAAGATGCATTTTAGCGCCAAAAAGAGTTTTATTAACGCTTCTTATGAAGACTCAGGCTTTTATGAAAAAGTGCTAAAAAAGTCAAAATCAAAGTCAAAGATCAAAGACTCAAATCCAGAAGACTGAAATTTGTGTCCTTAACTCAGAAGACTGTCTAGATGGATGACCTTGTCTCAAAAGTAGTACTACTCAAGAAGAAAAAGGAAAAACAAAAGCATAAAGAAAAAAGAAAAAGTAAAAAAGCAAATGTGTGAGGTGTCTCAATTATAGAGGGAGAGGGCAAATTAGTTATTGTAAAAGTAGGAGTATAAAAGCAAAAAGTAGGGAGATAAAGCAATATCCAATTTTTGGTTTGACAACCCAAAAATTGAAATCAATTTTATCATGTTTTCTTAGGTAGATTTACATTATTGCAATTTATTTTCTTGTCTTGTTATTTATTTTATTTCAATCTATTTGTTTTTTTTTTCAAGTTCTTCATTGCATTCAATACTTGTTGTTTAATCTTGTCATACCAATCAACTTGGATTTAAACTTCCTTGTCATTTAATCTTAAGAACACTAGTTACACTCATTTGAAGACATCAAATGAGTATGACTTGGTGATAAAACTATCTCATTTCCTCTCATTTTCTTTCATGTTTTAATCTTATACAACTTTATTATTTTCAATATTTTTCCTCTCTTAACAACTAGTCTTTCAATACTCTTTTAGATTTAGAAAAAGTGGTTAAGAAAAGTTGACAAAATTTTTGTTTTCATTCATCATCATTCCTCCTATCTTAAGATTTATGATAGAAACTTCAACACTCACCACAATATTTACAACTTCAAATGGCGCCGCTGTCATGAATCTAAGCTTGGGAAAAAGATGAACGAAAACAACCATTTTGAAACTCTTCCCCTTAACTCTTTTTCATTTATTTTCAAGTTTTATGTTTTAGTATTTACTTACTCATGTTTTCTTGTTTTACTACAGATTCAATCAAACGGAACTCCCCATTTGAACACGGCAGAGATCCGGGAGAAGTTGTCAAAAGCTCGGAACAAAAGGTGAACAACAAGCCACGCCCGCGCCTTCTCACTCCCTCTACCGCGCCCCACTTTGAACAAAACATGATCCCGTAGGTACAAGTTCTTTTTCGTGTTTAGTAGATTAATTTTGTAGGATTTGATTAATCAAACTATTAGCCATTTGAAACTAGTTAGATTTTGAATTTTTAATGTTTTGAAAAACAAAAAAATATAGATATAAACATAGTTTTTTAGACATTAGTCATATTATTACTATGATAATTAGACTTTGGTCCAAAAATGCTGAAATATTAGTTTTTGTCCTACTTCTATTACTTGACTGTCAGTCAATTCAGTCAACTCAATCAGTTGACTGTGGTCATACTGTTTGCTATTTTCAAATAGCCAGAGTGTGCATCACACGTACTTACAAGTAGGACTAAACTCTAATATCTAACTTACAATAAGGACCATGTCCTTACGATGACATTATTATCTGGGTCAAATACTAACTTATCTTTAAGAGTGAGAGAGGACGATGATTTAGACAATGTGTATAATATCTTCCAATATCCCTTTTCCCATGTATCGAAGGAATCGGGCTTCTGAGAAAGAAGCCATGCGTGACTCTTACCAGCTAGAGTGAAAGAAAATACTCGTAACATCACTTGATTGTCGATGAAGCCTAGATGGTGGAAAGTATTGCATACTTCATATATCCGGCGTAGATGTTCGTACGGTAACTCGTGTTCAAACCCGTGAAAAATGAGTAGAAGATTGAACACGTTTGGTAGAATGCGAAAATCATTCTTAATTAAGCGGTGTGAGTCATATACAAGATGGAGGTCCATCTTGTAACGGTGTGAAGAAGTTGGAGAGAGGCTCTTTAGCTTGCATGTCTTCGTCGGCCATCTTAGTAGGTGGGGGCGAGAAATTGAAGATTGTCTAGGACGACGTGCACTCCTACGTGAGTAAGTTTTATTCTCGCTAAACCTTGTAATGCCTGAATGCAGTATCATGCACTTTTAGTAAGATAACAAAACTATCCTAACATGCACAAACGATGTAGTGGATGCTCAAACAATCGGAATTTATTTTTGCAAGTTGGAGTTTTGAAAATCTTTGCTTGGTCTATAAATTACTATGCCCTGCTCAAACGGACAATTGGGCTCGAAACTATGATGGATCTACTACACGGCTTAGAAGAGTAAGCAATCACTTCACCAAGTGGTGTGATACCAAGAATCTCACTCACGATGAATCTGGGGGAGGGGAGTGAGGAAGGTAGTTGGTCCACCGAAATCTGGTAACTGATTACTCTAAATCCTCGTGGCTATATTTTTGTCCTTTTCTGGAGGAGCATGACTACTTTAGGATATAGTTGATTGATTTTAATTTGTTTGTTTGGTTTAGGCTTCAAAAATCAAGCAACGTCCAGTTTATCTACATTAGATAATGACTTCCCAATGGTTGTTATGTGGCTCGGGTTCAGCCTTATGCATGAATTGAAATTGCAGTGTGAAAATTAAAATCAAGCAATAATGTAAGCATGCTTGAACACATAAGGTATCCTCTTATATGGGATTCGAGGAGGTTTAGAGTTTACCACTCAAGCCGTGCTTACATGCTGCTTGAGGAGAATGCAATGTTGGTTGGTGCGTGATCTGAGAATCAGGCCCAACCGTTCGAGTGTTCCCTGTTTTATGCTACAAAAAGGCCTACTTAAAAAGCCTACAATTCGGGTTTTTAATAATTATACAACTTTGCCTTCAAGAGCCCAAAACATAAAAGTAAACTAATACTAATACTAATACTAATATTAATACTGACAGATTAATTATATTAACTAGAGCTAATCGTAATTAGAGTGTTGATTACCAAGTTGATTCAAAGTGTGCGAGTGTATGATTCACGACTCGCCTCACACACTCGAACTTCCCAAGGCAATGAAAACTCTAATCCTTGGTAAGTTGCACAACTTCAACCAAGTGATCAACTCATGCTAACATACATAACCAACATAACCTAATATTTTTGATTTTTGATTTTTGTATTTTTTTAAAAAAATATTATTATTATTATTTATTTGTATTTATCACAACAAAGTTCACTAATTTATACTACTATATTACAAAATCCAGATTTGTAGTTACAACCACAAGACAAATTGGATCAAGTAGTCAAAAAATGGCAGCAAAGTGCCTGGAGGTGGCTGGGCGGTCGTCCCACCAGTTTCAGCGAAGTTTTGTCGGCTTCCGTCAACAGCTTCAGCTCCTTTCTAGTAGTTCAACCTTGAACCTTGATTTGAAATAAAACAGATTAGTATTGAAAAATAAGGAAATGAAATGACGGAAAAAAATGAAAAACAAGAAATAGAGGGGATAGAATGATGCTTCCCTTCTTAGAGCTCAACCAAGAATCCATGTTCTTTCAATTCATAACGGTAGTGCCATTTGAAATTTGTTGTATTATGGTAAGTTCATAGAGATTGATGAGGTTCACCATAAATTGTTTAGAAGATGGATTGATGGGAGTTTATGAAGAAGAGAATGTAGGATTCTTAACTTTCATGACTTGTTTTTGAATGACTCAAACTTTGTATTAAAACTTTCTAAACTTAAATGAAACAACTTTCATTGATGAACTTTGATTGAAGATTGAAACATAAACTTGAAATGAAACAACTTTGATTGAAGATTGAAACATAAACTTGAAATGAAAAAGAATGAATTGAAGAACAAAAAGTAAAAACAAAACTTGAATGTAAATGACTTGAAAATAAAGATTATATTACTCCTACATGACACTAGAATAAGTCTAAGTGTATTCTCTCCTCCTACTTTTAGGTTTTATACTCCTACTTTTATAAAAGACTGATTTGCCCTCTCCCTCTACAATCAAGGCACCTCATTATGTTGATTTATGCTTTTGCTTTTTTATATATTCTTGAGCAAGCTAGGTTTTGAGCAAGTCTTCTTTTATAGCAAGGTCATCCATCTCTAGTTTTATGAGTTAAAGACGTGACTTTCAATTATCTGGTTTTGAGCCCTTGACCTTTGACTTTTTTCAGCACTTTTTCATAGTAGCTTTAACACTATTACGACAATTTACTGGTGTTGTTATGATGTTTTAAAGCTTCAAGGCACTGTGTAGTGTGTCAAAAATGTCTTAACAACTAAAAAGCAATGAAGACCAATATAAAATCACTATGCTCTTCATTAGAATTTGAAACCTTTAATATATTCTGTAATCATTCTTCATTAACGTTAGAGGAATTTTTTTCTTACAAATATGAGGAGAGAGAAAATAAAAATATAATTAAGTAATTGATATGTTGGTGGGCCCAAAATTTTCTTATACTTAGTAACAAAAAGATAATAAATGTGAAGAGAGAGAGAGAAACACGTGAGAGGGATTTATTAAACTTTCAGAAATCTTATTTTGTGGGACCCATTATATATTGATTTTATATTAGAGATAATTGATGACATGAGAGAGAAACACGTGAGGAATTTGATTTTATATTAGAGATAATTGATGACGTCCCCGTAACGGATTGTCCGTGTTTAAGAGAATTCCTATAGGTACATATAAATCTCACACTATAAATAAAATTTCAAAGTTGGCAAATATATATGAAAATCTCAATTTATAAAAATATCAAAATTTAAATAGTTTCTAGGCTAGGTAGCCAAAAAGTCAGCAGCTACATGAACAAAGCTCTTACAACTAAAATTGGCAAATATGTTTTTGATGGCTTTGACAAGTATTGACGCCGACCCATGGGAGCTCCTCAGTTTTCCTTAGAATCTGTATTGCGCTATGCTAGTCTGACGCAACTTAACTATCACCTTTGTCTTCTCAAGTAGTAGATATCTCTCGAGGCCTATGTGAATTGCCGGCAGTAGAGCCTCTCAAACGCGACATCGACGTTCGACACATGGGGCAAGTGTCTTGCGAACCGAACGTCTTGACGCAATTTCGGTGAAACATATGCGAGCAACTCAAGAGCTCAACATCCCGTCCACTTAGTAGCGTGTCGAAGCATATGGGACACCCTTCTTTCGTGAAGTTTTCTTCAATATACTTAATATACTGCTCCTTTATCCCCTCATTGAACTCTTTTTCATTGACAAAAAGAAATTCTGTAGCCTCTAGGAAAAATGTAATCGTTAGCTTCTTCATATTATTACACTCCTCATATTTAGAGCTTTATCACTAGTACGTGATATATCTTCCTTGATATTATCCCACTTCTCACGGCTAATCACCTCAGACAATCGATCCTCCGTTAGATGTTTATAGACATTGTTATGACCTTATTTAGGCCCATTGGGCCTAATGGTCTGGGTGTGCCAGTTGAATGGGCCAAGGAGAGACCGGAGGATGAAAAGGGAGAGGGCTGAGAAGAGTTGAGAAGGGGAAGTATAAAAAGGAACAAGGGAAGTTAACTAGAGGAGAGGGAAAAACCCTAGGGAGGAGGAGAGATATAGACTAAGAAATTTGAGGTTGTAACAATGGCGCCGTCTGTGGGGACCGAAACAAAAAGCTATGTTTCGACTGTCAAGTTCAAAATCTATGATCTATCACATCTCTTCTTCTTATTTTGATTCTTCTTTCTTCTTCATTATTGTTTCGACTAGTAATACTGTTTTTTCAACTTCTTCTTCAATCTCTAAACAAAAAATGTCTTTGAAATACGTTTTTGAGTTTAAGACTAGCAAAGAACTTGGACATCTGTGGAGAACAGAATAAAAAGTTATTGTTCTCTAACGCACCAGGGGAAGAATTACCTACTTGGGGAAACACAAACAAGTGAAATAGATCCGCTGTCCTACCACCATTTCTCCACACAAAATATAAACAAACAGACTACTCTCCAAATCCGAAGTTTCTGGCCAACAAACAACTTTCCAGCAACAAGTTGCTTTGACAGAGGCACGTCCAAAAGGGCATCCATTACGTGGCAGCTACTGAAGATGGAGCTGCTGGTCTATTATTAGAAAAGATTTGTGTTCAAAGATGAACTAATGGTTATATAAGAGGCGTAAATCAGATCTATGATATTGGGATTGACAAGGTGTTTCGGTCACTAGTTTCGTTACTACCTTGGACTTCTCTTAACTTGGAACTGTATATTCTATTGGACTACAATGAAGAGAGGTCATGTTGCACTGTAAGTTAATGGCTCTTAGTTCTCTTTCTCCATAACTCTTTCTTTAATTGTTCCTTTTAGTTAATTTGTAATGGCGAAAATCAAGGGTTTCTTAAACCCATTATTTTCCTGTGATTCGATGGTGACGGTGTTTATTTTGTTGTCGGTTTGGTTGTTAATAGTTATGGGTTTAGATCTACAAGGTATTTTGAAGTTTTATTTACTGATTAAGGGTTTTGTGATCACCCCACATTATCTCATTTATAATACTGTGTTACATTGTTAACTTTCATTTGGGGAAGATGACGAGTGGACTCAGTGAGCCCATTCAATAATAGGATATGGCCCTTTTTCTGTAGGCTCGTTCTTGTCGCTGGAGGAACTTGAAAATGGTCTCCGATAATTGTTGTCCAGTTCTCATAATGAACAACGTTAGGGATAAGCTGCACAAGAATTGTTTGTGTTAGTATTTGTGTTTAACACTATTACATTTGATCGAACAAACCAATGTAACCATGACAGAAAACATGGCTATGATAGAACTTATGTGCAGGCATCCAAGTTCCAACATGGAGCCAAAGCCAAGGCTGAGTAAGTCGCACAACTTTGATTAGTCTGCGTCTCTGACATAGAATATACGATAATGTGTTCTAATTTATACATGATTTGGTATTTTGGTGTTCATACATCTTATGATAAGGGATGAAACAGGGTATTGGGAATGTTTGCTATAGTTCTCTTGTTTGCATCAGAATATATGATCCATCATACCTCAACATGTGGTGAGGAGTGCTCTCTTTGGATTTAGAATGCTAGGGAAGTGACTGGATGCTTTCTTTATTAGTCAGAATAATAATTAATTGGATTCTCATCATTCCTCCTTTGATAGTCGATAGTCAGTTGTCATTGCTCAAGGTCTCTAGTCTTTTTTCATCTTACCACATATACGTTGTATTGTTGTGATGCTTCTTCTTATCTAGTTATAAATTTGGTAAAAGAAATTTTATTGTGCGCATATCAAAATATCAGTGATGGAAATATGAAACATGAAAAGGTTGCAAGACCGGGACGCGGCGTTTGGGCCCTCCGAAACATGAGAAGGTCGCAAGTCCTAGACGCGGCATTTGGGCCAGTCCAAAACATGAAAAAGGGGCGCAAGTCCTGGACGCGGCGTTTGGGCCCTCCAAAACATGAAAAAGGTTGCAAGACCGGGACGCGGCGTTTAGGCCCTCCGAAACATGAGAAGGTCGCAAAGTCCCGGACGCGCATTTGGGCGATCCAAACATGAAAAGGGGCGCAAGTCCTGGACGCGGCGTTTGGGCCCTCCAAAACATGAAAAAAGGTTGCAAGACCGGACGCCGGCGTTTGGGACCTCCAAACATGAGAAGGTCGCAAGTCCCGGACGCCGCATTTGGGCGATCCAAACATGAAAAGAAGGTCGCAAGTCCCGACGCGGCATTTGGGCCATCCAAAACATGAAAAGAAGGTCGCAAGTCCCGACGCCGCATTTGGGCCATCCAAACATGAAAAGGGCGCAAGTCCCGACGCCGGGCGTTTGAGCCCTCCTCAAACATGAAAAGGTTGCAAGACTGACGCCCGGCGGCGTTTGGGCCCTCCTCAAACATGAGAAGGTCGCAAGTCCCGGACGGCATTTGGGCCAGTCCGAAACATGAAAAGGGGCGCAAGTCTTGGACGCAGCATTTGGGCTCGTCCAGAACATGAAAAGGTTGCAAGTCCTGGATGCGGCGTTTGGGCCCCTCTGAAACATGAAAATGATGCAAGTCATGGATGCGGCGTTAGGGCCCCTCCAAAACATGAAAAATGCGAAAGTACGTCCTGGACGTGGCATTTGAGCCAGTCCGAAAAATGAAAAGGGCATGAATGGTTGTCCTAATTAATACTTGGGGGCAACCTAAGCAAGGAAAGAGCTAAGTATCCCTGAGGACTAGCAGTACTTGGGGGTGGAGGTCCCTGGACTTGGCATGGTATGCCGGTCCGAATCAAACACTTGGGGGCGGAGGTTCCTGGACGCGGCATGGTACACCAGTCCGAATCAAAGACTCAGGGGGCAGATAATTGTTGTCCCTGGACTTGGCATGGTACGCCGGTTCGAATCAAACACTTGGGGGCAAAATGATATTCGGATCCAATAGTTACATTTGTTAGTTGATCCCTAGTTGGTTTTACCAAACCAGCCGGCATCAACTTGGGGGCATGCGAATATAACAAATAGTCATATACGATACTTTCGTACTTGGTCAAAAGAAAAGAGTGGATTATGAGGAAAATGGTGACTAGCGTTCATAAAGATGGAGGGTGTTATCATTTCACAATATATTTGTGTTTAAAATAATTTGTTCAACGTGGAAACATATAAGAAGGGGCTTTCTTTTAACTGCTAAGCAGTTTATGAATGCAACAGTGGTTTGTTTAGGTGTTCAAGCAGTTCTTTATATTTTGAACTTGTTTTGAATGGGGATACTCTTATTTTATAAGTGAAAAATAGTTGCATATTGAACTTATTCTCTGTGAGAGGTTCGGAGGCATCTCTTTCTGTGTTTCAATACAGTTTGGCATCATTTGTAGTTCCTGTAAAAAGATATGGGTTGAAGTTATATTTATTCAACTGTAGTTCTATTTGAAAGTGATTTCCTAGTTTTGTTTCTTAATTATGAAATAAATGTTTTCACTTGCAGATTCTTTGAATAGAAACTTTATGTGCTGCTGATTGGTGGTTTTATACTAGTGAAACTTGATATAATGCACTTGTCTCGTTTAAATTGGAGAAAAATATTTTATCGGAACTTATTTTGCATATGATGGTTGTCTTGCCACTTCTTGTAAAAGGGCTGGATCATGGAACTAAAGAGGACAGTTCTAAACTCTGTGAAACACTAGACATACAATCTATATATATATATATATATAGATTCCTAATATTGATCCGAATCTGTTTGGCCTTGTGTTTGTTGAGGTAGGTGCTTTTGTGCAAGGCCCAAAATATCGATATCGATGAATATATCGGTGTACCCAAAAACCGATATATATCATATAGGACCATTTTTTGTAATCAAACTATTTAAAATATCGAAATATATATATATATATATATATATATATATATATATTGAAATTCCTAATATTGATCCGAATCTGTTTGGCCTTGTGTTTGTTGAGGTAGGTGGTCCATGCTTTTGTGCTCATTTTCATTACTTTGTCATGCTGACGGTCAAAATTTCTAGCTACAATTTCCATATTTATGTAAATTACTTTGAGCTCACTTGGATCATTGCATGACATCTTAGCTGTGGCATGTAATATGAAACGATCACCTTTTGAGCTTTCCGTTGGCTCGCAGCTCGCTCAAGGGAATATCTCTAGTCCTTGATTGTTTCCCTAAGCCAATGAAGCTTTAGTTTAAGCTCTGCACCACTGCTGAAGTTAATTGGACAACGAGGTAATATTGCTGAAGCAGCTGGAACGTTTGCATATGCCGTGAACTTCCCTATAGCCAAGTTTTTGCAGGCGCAAAGCAAAATGATGGTCATGGCTATTATAGCATTTGCTGCACTGATTTTTCACACTGATGGTCAAGTTATTTGTTACTTATCCTCCAAGAATATATAGAACTAGACTTCCACATAGCAGAACGTCTGTCAGATAGAATGCATGCATTATTTCGTTTCCTGTCAACTAATTATTTGGTTGAAAAACCACATAATCTTCTAGTGGACTCGTAATTAAGATTGGCAGTTATGCATAGTAATAATATCTTGAAGACCTGGTCTTTTTGGAGGGGCCTCAGTCCCATAAAAGAACCAGATCAATTAGATATATCTGCTTACAACAAACTCAGGTTGTTCCGGAGCTTGTGATTGCTTGAACAATTACTTCAATTCATTCAAATCAGATATTGATCGCACATAGAGATTGGGGCACTACGAGATTGCAAGCGAATGTTGTGTACCTCATTTATCTATCTACGAACGTCGCCTTACGCACTCAAACTAGATGTTTTTGAAACCATTGTTAAGTCAAAGAAACATATCTCAAATGTTTCTTTGACTTAACAATATATTTTATCGGAAGAGAAATAGTGTTTAAAACGCATAGATAGTTGCTTGACAGTTAACACGCCAGTGAATTACATTTTTGACATATGGAAGTCCGTTTAACTTTGAACACACTAGTTTTGTTCAGTACAAAGGCTTAGAATCACATTAAACCAACATAAGTTGGTTCATAACAAGATCAGTTACAGTGCACCTCCGTCGAACATTGAAGTTTATATCTTTGACGATGGAAGTATGGGTTTGAGGTTGATTGGAAGATTCAGTGATGGATATGGAAACGGTTGACACTTGATCGCTTCATTGGGATCCACCAGTGACCACTCAAACTTTATTACCAAGTGATGGATGACAACGAGCGTTTCAATTCTCCCGAATTCGGTCCCTATGCACATCCGAGTCCCTGCTCCAAATGGTACATACGCATATGGAGGAATTGGTTTCAGAGGGTGTTCGAAGCGAGAAGGATCAAATGTAGTCGGATTATCGAAAATGTCCTTGTTCAAGTGAGTTCCACAAGCAACCCAAAACACCTGTGAAAATTGAACATAAAGAAAAATTAAAATTAATGAAATTAAAATCAGAAGAATGCTAAGAAGCAGGTACAGAAAAAGGTGCATCCATACCACCCCAATCGCCCAACATGGCAAACTCTGATTTCTTGGCACCACGAACCGAATGAACGGGAACGGTCCGCGGTACCAAGAAGGGGGCAACTGTTATGACCTTATTTAGGCCCATTGGGCCTAATGGTCTGGGTGTGCCAGTTGAATGGGCCAAGGAGAGACCGGAGGATGAAAAGGGAGAGTTGAGAAGGGGAAGTATAAAAAGGAACAAGGGAAGTTAACTAGAGGAGAGGGAAAAACCCTAGGGAGGAGGAGAGATATAGACTAAGAAATTTGAGGTTGTAACAGACATCATCATAATGCTTACGCAAGTAAACTAACGGAACTGTTTTCGAAAAAGGCTCTTGATGAATACTAGATAATTCTCTTCTTCCATGGCATGCTCGACTAATAATATTATCATCTCCACAAGCATACGAAGCATACAAACATCAAACTCAATCTTCACATTCCTATCAACATTCTCTTCAATTTCCTTACTCCAACCCCAAAAACACCTTCTAAAATCTAGTTCCATGTTCTGTGTATCCAGATAATGAACTCGATCACCAAGTACATATAGAGTTCTTTTTAAATTCGGAGTCCATGGGCCCTATACCAGGCCCAACAAAAAAGATTTCCAACTACTTAAATAGTTATATTTTTCATCAGTGTCTTCTCTACACTTGGAGATCTGACCTCTGAAAATGGCACCAAAAACCAATTCAATGGACCCACTATTCCACATCTTAAAAATAGTCCCATACTCCTTCCTCCGTATCCCCCGTACACGTCTCCGTCTCCCGTCATTTACACTGCCGTCAGCAATGACAGTTTTCTCCCTAATCTTATTAACATATTTCCTAGTCGTATCCGGATTCGTATATGACGTCATAGTTGAGCCACCTGGTATTGGTTCAACACAAGATCCATTTACTGGTACTGTAAAACCAGTCGTGTTTTTACCTGGTCGGGTAAATGGACAGTATATAATTGAAGGACTGTCTTCGGGTTTTATGTTTGTGTTGGGTGGAATTGGGATTATATTGATGGATCTTTCACTTGATCGTAATCGAGCCAAAAGTGTTAAGGTGTCTTTTGCTGCTGCTGGTATTGCTTCTCTTGTTATTGCTTATGTTATGAGTATCTTGTTTATTAGGATTAAGATTCCTGGTTATCTTGGTTGAGTTGCCTCAGTTTGACACTTTGGTGTTTTAATTGGACGGAATGTATTGATGTTTTTGGTGATAATGTATGGAACTAATATTATCATCTTATTGTTAATTTTTACATGTTTTGTGCCTATTTGAGTTATATATATTGTACACCATAACATTATATGCTAGTTTGGCCTTCCAAATGATTGTTGGTTTTTAAAGAGGAATATATGAATAGAGAATTCTACTGTGTTCAATATGGGTCTGTGGAGGGTGACAGTTGAAGCAAGTGATACTCTGTTGTCTGTTAGTTGTATTGGCGAAGAGAAGCAATTAGATCTGATTTCATTGATAGAAGTAGAATAAACGTAAATGAAAAGCTTGATACTCTTTTTTGGGATTAGGGTATATACTGGGACTTAAGAAATGCAATACTATCACTTCAGGGCTGTTATTTAATTTGGTCAGGAAAGGAGGAGTTACTTTTCTTGGAATATGGGAAGAGTACTCGAAAACAAAACTTCTCAACAACACAAAGATAATAATGATGTACTTTTTAGTAGATGAAACTTATGAGTCACAGTCCCCTCTGTAAGGCTACCATTTTGGGGCCATGTGTGTCTCCTTGAAGCCTTTATTGGCATAGAAAGGGCACATATTAATTCGGGGAGATATGAAGCGGCCTAGTAGGAGTTTTACATTAGAGAGACATACTCAAGAAATGACTTTTACATGAGAGCATCAATACGACGAGAAATCCCTAGTTTTAATTAACTTTATCTAACTTAGGTTTGGATTTAACCTTTAGGTACATATTACATGAAATATTGGGAGGTTTTCCTAGAACAGGGTACGTCACCTTGCTGATGAGGATAGTAGTTGGAAGGAGGATGAGGCATATGATGGGAAACGTTGGAGTTGTGGTGGATTGTAGAGGAAGTGGAAGATAATATAATGAAGTTTTGGAGATAATATGATGAGCTATACCAGGTAATTGGTTGTTGATCCTTAAAGAGAAATTCGATAAAAAGAGAGATTCTAATCTATGTATTAAGCATGAGGTGCTCTGTGTTCTGTTACTTGCCTCTGTTTTTGTAAATTGAAGTAGATAAAGGTAAAAGGAAAGCTTGATGCTCTTTTCAGGAATAAGCTACACTGGGACATTGAAAATACAGTACTCCCAGTCCAGGGCTGTCATTTACAGAGTTCAGGGGAATGAGATTATCTATTTTTAATTTGGCATCTTATAATGGGTTTTGTGAATATGGGAAGAGTACTAGTGTACTGCGAAGCAATATGCTTAACAACACGTAATTGGTTGTTGGTCTTTAAAGAGAATTCTATGAAAAGAGAAATTTTAAGCTATGTAATATGGATATGTGGACGGTGACAGTGGAACCAAGAGATACTCTGTGGCCTGTTAGAAGGATTAGCAAAGAGAAGCAATTAGATCTGTTCTCATTGATTGAAGTAGAATAAAGGTAAAACGAAAATGTGATGCTCTTTTGGGAGTAGGCTATGCTGGGATTTAAGAAATGAAGTACTCTTATTTCAGGGCTGTTATTTAGTTTGGTCAGGAAAGGAGGAGGTTAATTTTCTTGGAATTTGATAAGAGTACTAAAAAACAATCTCCTCCACAACACAAAGATATTAGTGATGTACCTTTTAGTAGACGTTACTAACGAGTAAAAGTCCCCTCCGTAAGTCTATTATCTTGGGACAATGCATGTCTTCTTAAAGCCTTTATTGGCATAGAAAAAGCACATGTTGATTTTAGGAGATATAAAGTGGCCAATAGTACGAGTTTGAAATTATAGAAGCACACTTAAAAAGTGACTATGACATGGGACCATCAATAAGGCAAGAAATTCTTAGTTTTCATTGATTTTTTCTTAAGTCTGGCTTTAGTCTTTAGGTACGTATCACATGAACTATTTGTTAATCGGTAATGTGCGAGTTTTTCCTTGGACATATAATAACATTGTACGTCAAAAGCCACACCTTACTGATGAGGATATATGCACAATGGATACGTAGAAGCAAGACGTACTCTTTGGTCTGTTAATTAGGTCTTTTCTTTATTGATATTGAAGTAGAATAAAGGTAAAAGGAAAGCTTGATGCTCTTTTCAGAAATAGGTTATCCTGGGACTTTAAAAGTACAGTATTCTCAATTCAGGGCTGTTAGTCAGTCAGAGTTCAGGGGGATGAAATCATCAATTGTTATTTTGGTATCTTATGCGATAGTGTGTATTTTTTTTTATAACTTACTCGAGTTTCTGGGAATACGTGAAGAGTACTAGAAAACTATATGCTTAACAAAAGGGGCACATATTAGTTTTTGGAGATGTATCGCGGCCACTATAGTTATAGATTTTGGAGATTGACAATATCAGAGACATGTGCAAGAATGACTATTAGATAAACATAAAACTAAAAAAAAAGGTGAAGTGTTTGTATGCAAGCTACTTGAAAGGTGAGATTGTGGTTGGAGTTTCGTGCTACATGTAGAGGGGCCTAGAGATATATATTTGAATTGCCTGCTGTATAAATTGGAGCTCTTACTGTTTTGGGCATTCTAGGGTTTTAGTTCTATATATTGAGTGTAATTTACCTTGGATATTTTAGAACAAACCTTTTCTGCAAAAGATGGCGAACTTCTTTCTATGAACTGACATTCAGAACATGAGATGGAAGCTGTTTTTCTGGTGCATTTTCTGATGGATCTTACCTTTTATGTCTACTATTGGTACTCTAGGTTGTGTTGAACAATAGGGGATGGGTGTGAAATCTAGTGCTTCTATATAATTTACTTTGGATGATTTAGAACATATCTTTTCTGCAAAAGATGGCAAACTTCTTTCTATGAACTAACATTCAGAACATGAGGTGGAAGACGTTTTTCTGGTGCATTTTTTTTTATGGATGCAGAGTCTGATGGAAATATAAGATATGTGCACTGTTCTCTCACTGCAAGACATTGCCTTTTATGTCTACTATTGGTACTTTAGGCTGTGTTGAACAATAGGGGATGGGTGTGAAATCTAGTGCTTCTATATAATTTACTTTGGATGATTTAAAACAAATCTTTTCTGCAAAAGATGGTGAACTTCTTTCTATGAACATGAGGTGGAAGATGTTTTTCTGGTGCATTTTTTGATGGATGCGGAGTCTGATGGAGATATAAGATATGTGCACTGTTCTCTCACTGCAAGACGTTGCCTTTTATGTCTACTATTGGTACTCTAGGACTCTAGGTTGTGTTGAACAATAGGGGGATGGGTGTGAAATCTAGTGCTGCTATCTGGATGCCTGCCATTTGTCATTTGTAATAAGGAAATGTGGTTTTCTATTGATTGAGAAAGAACTGCTGCAGCATTATGGACCTGTAGAAGTTATGATACATGATATAGTGATATACTGCAGTATTTGATGCACTGGATGTAGTTTTGGTGGCTACTATTTGGAGAAAACTCTTGCAGTAAACTTTCAGTTGTGAATTCTAGATGGAAAAATAATTTACTTTCTAAAGTTTGCATGTAACTGTTGCATGAGCAAAATTGAGTTGAATAGTTATTTTCATTCAACTGTAATCGGCAAATGCCAATTTACAAAACCAATTATAATGATAATAATTTGGTAATGGCAATAGATTTTATAGATTTTATGGAGTGGTATTTCATCTTCACAAGAATTTCTGGCAAAATTAGAAAACAATACCGTAAACATTTTTTTTCCTTTTTCCTTTACAAACGTGTGTGCATGAGGCCTGTTACGTACTTACGTACTTTTATAGCTGGAAAGCCCAATTCACACTCGGGCCCATTGCATTTAAATGCTGGAGTGCTGGACCAAACAAGTCCAACGCCATTCCAAATCATGGGCTTTGAACCAACTCCGTCTTTTCATAGTTTCATTATTTCATTTAGCTCTTGATTCCGTTTCAAACTTTGCTGTATCTCATATCACATTTTTCACATATGCTTGGAGCCTTAGAGTAAAGCATGGAATCTAAGAGACCAGTAACAGAATATCTGTTTCATTAGAATAGCAGAGAAGAAATCGAAGAAGGCTAAGAAAATAGCTGATGAGATGAGACGCAAAGGAAATATGAATGCCTTGATTTCACCAGGGGCAAACATCATTACCATATCAAGTGGATCAAGTGCGTCTCACAGTGGTAACGGACAGGAGCTTGATCTCATGAGTGATAGCAGTGAAGACACTGAATCTGAATCTGAGGAAGAACAATCGGAATCTGAAAACTCTGAGGAGAATCTGGGAATTCTGGTGTATGAAGCGAATCCTCATGGACAAGAGATGGTAGAGTATGAATCTGACAACAGTGTCACACAACCGATTCCTCTGGCAGTGGACTACTCATCTGTAGCTCGCAGGCTGACCTATAACATTGAAGTTGGAACAACTGGAATGGCACCAAATCAGAACAACTACCCATCATTGTCTCAGGCAACACAACAAAATGGCTCCAATTCAAAAGGAAATACTACTGGGTTTGCGGGGACAGTCACCTCCATCTCATTGAATGCATGGAATTGTCAAGGGATAGATATCCCACATCAATTCAATCTCTGAAGGACCTTATCAGCAAAAGTAACCCAGCGGTAGTATGCATTTCATAAACTAAGGCACAGGTTAGTAGGATCGAGTCAATAACTAAGCAAATAAGGTATGGTAGGAGCTTCTGTGTACCAGCAGTGGGATCTAAGGGAGGATTGGCCATCTTTCTGAAGGAGGACATAAGTTTGGATATCATCGGAGCAACTTCTCACCACATAATATGTAGAATTTAAAATAGCCAAATAATTTTGAATGGTATTTCACTTTTGTGTACGGTCATCCCATATCTAGTCAAAGAATAAAAATTTGGAATGAAATTAGGGACCTTGCTCCTTGTATCCCAAGTCCCTGGATTATATTAGGAGATTTTAATGTTATATCAAATCTAATGAGAAAATAGGTGGTACAAGTAGCTTTAATAAATGCATGATTAATTTTAATTCTTTTATTACAAAATTAGTCTTTTTTATATTGGTTTCTCTGGGCCAAGTTTGTGAGGGAGTAGTATTTACATCCAATGAATGCCACACACGTGTCCAGCATATATAGAACCAACTGACCTTGTATCCTCGTCCTCAGAACTCGTTTCATAGTGACTCAACTCAGGCAAACAACATATTCAACTCGCGCCTAAAGTGATGTCACCACCAACCGATCTCCCGTATTCGACTTTCGAGCTCGCTTCAAAGTGACTCGAGTCGAGTAGACGATCTCACTAAGAAGTGATCTCCATAGCGCTCGCTCCACAACGACTTGTAACGTAAGCCTTTATTACACCCATCAAGGTCGAAGCTTCAGGCATGCAGCTCATTGATTCTCCATAACTCGCCATCATGGCTCATAAGTGACCTGAAGACTTGGATCTGACCTGAAGTGGGAGAGCATGAGGCGCGGGCATCTTACCTATATAAAGAGGATGAGGAACTACGTCTGACCTGATTCAAGTTCCCCCAAAGAAAGAGAACTTGATACGTAGGTAGTTCGTCTACACGAACTCGGTCAAACCTAATAAATTGATCCATCTCCTCCTAATTATCTACTCCAGTAAGGTTAGACGAAATATAACATTTACATTGGCGTCGTCTGTGGATCGAATTACTTGAAAATTTATTTACTCAAAATTTCCATTTCTTCCAACCATCTTCCTAGAATCGTTAATTTTCAAGCCCACGAAGCATGGAAAGCCTCCAAGATCAAATGAAGGTTATGGCTGCACAGATGGGAACCATGAATGACGGCATCACCCTCTTACGATAGGAGAACGCCGCACTAAAAACTCAGGTGGTAGCCCAAAACCCCAACGGAGTCACAGCCGAAGACGGCATTAACGAAGTGAATCAGCAAATCAACGAGTTGTCTCAACGAATTGACCAGAGTGATGTGAAGAAGGACGCCACTCAGATTGTCCAAAAGATGCTGAAAACTTATCGAGCATCCCCATTTACTCCGAAGATACTCAGTAAGCCCTCCCCGCACGATTTCATACAGCCGCGTTTCGCGATGTATGATGGAAGTTCGTGTCCAGGTCATCACGTAGCTCGCTACATCCAGAGCCTCGCACTCTATAGTGCGCAAGAGTTTGACTACTTGCAGTGCCGCCTATTTTCCGCAAGTCTGAAAGAAGGAGCTCTAGACTGGTTCTACTCACTGGAACCAAACTCCGTCGATAGATTTGAAAGCTAACTGATCAGTTCACTAACCATTACTTCCACAACAGACGTAAGAAAACCGATGTAGACTCACTCTTCATGTTGTATCAGAAGAAAGATGAGTCAATTTGCTCCTTCTTAGGACGATTCAAGACAGACTTGCTGTCCATAGAAAGCGACCTCCAAGAGTCCTTTGCAACCTTGGCATTCACCAAGGCAATCCGGAAAAGTACCTGGCTATACAGGTCGCTCATAAAGGAGCGTCCTGAAAAGTTAGAAGACTTGTACACTCGAGTGTACAAGTATATAAAGCTACAGGAAGCTTTAGATAACGATGGTGAACAAGAGGAAGTCACATCAATCTCAGACACTGTCCCGTCCTCAAACAAACGACCCAGACCTTAGGGACAGAAGTCTGGTACCAAGATGCACATGAAACGCAAGTTCGCTATGCTGACAAGATCTCCAAGCTATATACTGAAGAAAATAAAAACAGCGGCCCATTACCAACCTGAGGTAAAGCGACCAGAAGGCACACCAGGAAAGCGATACTGCGCTTTCCACAAAGCAAAGTGCCATGAGACCAACGACTGCCGTGGATTCAAGCACTACCTCTAAGACCTCATTGAGGCATGTCATATCAAGCACTATACTGATATAGCCGATGGCGACCTGCGCCATAAGCTCATAGCTCGCTAAGAACGAAGCCGATCTCCTCCACGCCACCACCAAGGACCTCGTTCACACGCTAGAGGACGCACCAATGAGCGTTCTCGCCATGAACGCCACCAACACTCTTCGGATAGGGAGAATCACAGAACAATTGACATGATCACATTCCAAGACGACTCTGTAGCATCCTCCAGGGAGAAAAGGAGACGAGTAGGCGCTCTGCATGAGGTCTACCGATTCTCCTCCCAAACGGCTCCTACCCCACATGCAATGGCCCACAACTCAGGAGACATTACTTTCACTGAGGCCGATCTCAACAAGGTGTGCCTCCCACACAATGACGCCCTAATGGTCCACGTCAAGATCAACGACTGGACTGTCAAGCGCGTCCTGATAGACTCAGGCAGTTCGTGTGACATCTTATTCTACCAAACTCTAAAGGAGATAAACATGCCCAAGTCAGTCATGATCGATCCAATAGCCCCTCTCTATGGCTTCAATGGATCACAAACCGACCCAATAGGAGACATCATTCTACCTGTCTCAGTTGGGTCGCACACAGACAAAGTCAGCATCAACACGTGTTTCAGCGTTCTGGATGTCAACTCGTCATATACTGCTATTTTAGGACGACGTTGGATCCACAAGATGCAAGCAGTTCCACCCACACTTCATCAGGTTTTACGGTTCCCTGGCCCTAGAGGCATGATGGAGCTCAGAAGCAACTAGCTCAATGCCCACAATTGCAACCAGATCCTCTCAATCAACAAGCCTGCTGGGGCTTCACTCAAAGACAAGGGAGAGATCGTTAAAGCTAAGCTAGCAGAAGACTTCATCTCTGAGGTCAAAATCCTGACCAAGGCCCCCGAAGCGAACTGACAAAGGAGAACACTGGGGGCTCAGTCCAACACACCCCTCCAGAAGCTCAGACCCCAGAGGTAGCCCCACCCCTTCCGGTCAAGGAGACACCGCCAGAGACTAAGACCCCAGAGGTCGCTCAGCCCATTGAAACGGTTGCTCAGACCGAGTTGAAGGAAAATGTTAACCTACGAACTGAGGATGATCCCAAGTTTGTTTATGTAGGAGCTAACCTTGACCCTACTCTCAAGGCACAACTTGTAAGCTTTTTATCATTAAATAAAGATGTTTTTGCTTGGTCGTACATCGATATGCCTGGAATTAATATTGCATGCCATAAGTTAAATGTGAATCCAAATGCTAAACCAGTTCGCCAACGACCTAGGAAACTTTCCCTTAGGTTCAAAAAAACAATAAATGACGAGATCGACAATCTAAAAAAAGTAGGCTTTATTAGAAAAGTGGAGTACCCTGAGTGGATTGCTAACATTATGGCAGTCCCAAAGAAGAATGACACAGTTCGCCTATGTGTCGACTTCACCAATGTCAACCAAGAAACCCCTAAAGATGGTTTCCCCTTACCAAGAATCGACCAACTCGTGGACCAAACCGCTGGCCACGAACTCCTTTCGTTCATGGACGCCTAGAGTGGCTACAACCAAATCCCACTGTTGAAGAAGACCAAGAAAAAATCGCATTCGTAACAGAGCAAGGCATCTACTGTTACACCGTCTTCCTGTTCAGCCTAAAGAACGCCGGAGCGACCTACCAATGATTGGTCACTGATATGTTATAAGACATGTTAGGTGATACCATTGAGGTCTACATAGACCACATGGTGGTAAAAAGCAAGAAAGCTGGAGACCACTTGGGCCATCTCGAACAAGCGTTCTCCAGATTGAGGCAAACTCAGATGAAGCTCAACCCCGAGAAATGCCTTTTCGGAGCGTCCTCCGGGAAATTTCTTGGATATCAGGTATCTTAACGAGGGATAGAAGCAAACCCAAATCAGATTCGAGCATTCTTGGATATGCCAGATCCAAAAACAAAGAAGCAGATATAGAAACTGTCTGGGATGGTGGCAGCTTTAAACTGATTCATATCGAGAGCTTCTGACAAATGCCGACCCTTCCTACAAATTCTCAAAAAGGGTGAACAGTTCTCATGGAACGAGCAATACCACTAGGCGTTCTCCACTCTCAAAGAATACCTCACAACACCACCCGTATTAGCAAAACCAATTGATGGAGAGACGCTGGGGCTATACTTAGCCGTCTCTGACTTCGCCATCAGTTCGGTTCTCTTCAAGGAGCAGAACGCCGAAAAGTCGATCTACTTCACTAGCAAGACGCTATTACCAGCTGAAAAGAACTATTCCACAATTGAAAAGGCAGTACTGGCACTACTTTATTCCGCAAGAAAGTTCAGGCCATACTTTCAGGTGCATCCAATCAAAGTTCAAACTGATCTACCTCTGAAGAAGATCCTTCTCAAGGCTAACAAGACAAATCGCATGGCAATATGGGCAGAAGAACTCGAGGAACACCACATAGAGTTCACCCCGGGAACCTCACAGAAGGGACAGGTCGTTGCAGATTTCTTAGCCGATTTCCCAGTCGACGATCTTAACTGGGAACCACCGACCGACCTCTAAACAACAGGACGCATCTGTATGGTCACTTTTCGTAGATGGAGCAAGCAACCCAGGTGGCAGCGGAGTGGGTGTAGTCCTAGTGTCACCAGATGGCAACATGGTGGAAAAATCAGTTCGCATTGATTTCGCAACTTCAAACAATGAAGCTTAATACGAAGCCCTGATTATAGGCTTCGCACGGCATTGGAATTCGATGTCCAGGAGTTGAAGGTCTTTAGCGATTCACAACTGGTTGTTTGCTAGGTCGCCAATGAATACACCACCAATGAAGGTAACCTTTCTAAATATCTTCAAATTTTGTGAATCAAATACTGCCTTCTTTTAAGAAAGTCACCATACACCATTTCCTACTGGAAGAGAATCGCCACGTGGACAGCCTGGCGTACCTAGCAACCCAAACACGTAACTGTGACCCTAGGAAGCTACTTATCGAAGTAATCGATATACCCGCTTACCAAAATGAGTACGTCCTTGAAGTCAGTGACCTATGCCCACTCTCTGAAACTCAGATGAGCCAAACATGGATGCAACCTATCATAGACTATGTCAAACTAGGCAAAGCACCAGAAGATCGATTCAAACCCAGACAGGTTCGCTGCCAGTCAGGTCGTTACTGCCTAGTAAATGACAAACTGTTCAGAAAGTCCGCCGGAGGACTTCAGCTGAGGTGTATAAGCCTAGAACAAGGTCAGATGATTTTCGCAGAGATCCATGAGGGAGAATGCGACAATCACGCAAGAGGTCGCTCTTTGGCTCACAAAGCGATCTCACAAAGCTACTTCTGGCTTAGAATGCAGATCGATGCAAAAAAGTATTTACTCAAATGCATCAAGTGCCAAACATTTGGCCACAATATCATCCAGCCAGCTCAAGAACTCATCAACATTGCTAGCCCTTGGCCATTCCACATGTGGGGCTTGGACATCATGAGTCCATTCATCCCACATAAAAGCACTGGCTTTCAGTTTGTCCTAACGCCAACCGATTACTTCACCAAATGGGTGGAAGCAATCCCCTTGGTTCATGTCAAAGAAGTCAATGTCAGAAACTTCATCTAGACAAACATCATCACTAGATTTGGACTACCCCACACTTTGGTGATAGACAATGGCTCCCAGTTCAAGGGCAAAACAGTTAAAGAATTTTTGGCTAAGTGGAAGATCGTTCACGCATTCTCCACTCCCTAGTACGCTCAGAGCAATGGTCAAGCAGAAGCTAGTAACAAAGCAATTTTGGAAAACTTGAAAAAGAAGATCGAAAAGAACAAGAGCCAGTGGCTAACGCAGCTAGAAAACATTCTATGGGCCCATAGAACGACAGTTCGTTCTAGTACAGGTAAGTCACCGTTCTCACTATGCTACGACACTGAGGCCGTCATCCCTGCTGAGCTTACAGTTACAATAACCCGCTCAGAAATTGTTGAAACCGGTCAAAACAATGCCATTCTCGCAAGAGAAGTCAACCTACTGGAAGAACGCCGCGACCTAGCAGCCATTCGAGTGGCATCCTACCAGCAAACTCTGAGGAAGGCATACAACAAGCGAGTTAACCTTCGAAGTTTTCAACCTGGCGACCTAGTCTTGAAAAATACTAAGGATGACTCGAAATTGGCACCAACATGGGAAAGCTCTTATATAGTGGAACGAGTCATTGGCAATGGGGCATATTGGATCAAAACCCAAGATAGACAGTCACTTCCACGTCCTTGGAAAACTTTCCTGTTAAAGAAATTTTATCAATAAAAAATTTCATTCCATGAGTTCTTACTCTTAGCATTTATACACAGTTTTTATTCTTGCATCAATGCACTGCTATCCCTCAATGTTATCAAGTCGATGCAAAACTCGCTCTCTACGAGCAGAACGCTCACTTGAACTAAAACGCTCTACAATACTTAAACGTTCTCCACATCAAAACGCGCACTCAAGCACAGGGTTACATAGCTCACAGGCTACTTAGCCTTAACACTGCTCGTTAGTTGGAGACCTATACACCTAAGGTCAACTAAGTGCAGAACGCTCTCTAAGAGCAAAACATTCAAACGAACTTAAACGCTATCCAAAGCTCAAACGTTCTGAATGACCAAACGCTCACTCAAGCTCAAGGTTGCATAGCTCACACACCTCTCACTAGTTCAAAACCTACATTTCTAGAATTAACTTAGTGTAGAATGCTTTCTAAGAGCAACAAGCTTACTTAAACTACAACGCTCACTCTAGCTCAGGGCTTCATAGCTCCAACACTTCTCACTAGTTGAATACATAGAACTCTAGGATCAATTTAGTGCAGAACGTTCTCTAGAACAGCCAAACCGCTCTCCTGAGCAGTACGCTCAATTGAGCTCAAACGCTCCATAGCACCCAATGTCTTCCTAGACGACGAAATATATATTTATAGGTCAAATTCCTACGAAAATGTCAAAGCAATATGCAACAAGCATTCAGATGAAAGTAAACATCATGCATTCCATAACGTGCAAAACAAACAAACTACCTGAACACACTCAGGAAACCAGTTCTTCAAAATAACCGAACAGGCCACTTATGTGGACACCAGTTCGCTAGGTTATCAATAACACGAACTGCCGAGGTTTTCCCAGGGTATCAGCTTTTAATGTATCTGGGCCATGACCCAACTATTTCAAAAGTGAACTGCCCAGGCAAGCCTAGGAAACCAGTTCTATTGTTTTACAACCACTTACAAATCGGAAACTAGAAAGAAATAATCAAAACATCACAACTTACACAAAGGGAGAAGAAATCCAGAAGCAATGGTCAAGCCCCAAGAGTAACATGCTATTCATCCGCAGGCAAGTTAGCTCGCTCAGCAGGAACAGTACTGGTAGACGGAGCGTTACTAGCATCTCCAGGTACGACAAGCACACTTGTACCTAGAGCCCCATGTTCATGATCTTCTTTCAATTGAAAGTACATCTCCTCCAGTAACAAATAATCTTGGCACACTTGGTCATATGCCTGCTGAGCCGTTCGTGTAACCGACTTGCAGTGCTTGGCGTACTCAGTTGCTGCACCCAATCTTTCCTACAAGTCAAGCATTGAACTGAGCATCGACGTCCTCTTAGATGCAGCGTCCTGATGTATTTTCCTCAAAACCTCCAGTTCCTTTCTTACCCTGCCCACATCGTTTTCCTCAGCTTCCATAACTTGGGTCGTGCGGTTCATTTTCTGATATCCAGCAAGAAACTACAAATAGAAGCAGCAAGGTTACGCTCGCCAAGAAGATAGAAAGAGACCAGAGAAGATTAAAAGCTTACCAAACAGCAAGCCATATCTATGGTCTTCAAAGTCTTGTCCAGATCTTGGCTTTCTAGCTCTTCCTTACCCCCTTCTAAGACAATCCCTTCCAGGAGACAATTAGCTATGGGTGCCGACCCGAAGCTGCAGTCAGATCATTTCACTACATGCTTCTTCCCCGTCTTCCTAGTGTAGATAAAGTCGCTTCCCAAGTCGCCAAGACGCCTCCCCAACGAACCAGTCTTAGAACTTTCCCCAGCAACAACTTTTCCCTTACCCGCCACACCACGGTTGTGAGCGCTCAGATCGACCCCACCCGTCGAGCTCGGGCACCTGAACACCACACCTCCAGTTCGCTTGCGCAAACCAGAGTTAGAGCAACCCATAGGTTTGGACCACTTAGTGGCCCTCGAGTCAGAAGCAACAGCCTTCCGCTTACCCAGATCGGCCCTACGATGGGGCAAGAAATCGATCTCATCCAAAACAAGGGGAGAGCCTTTCCTCACCCTACCCGTAGGAGAGACCAAACTTACATCATCATTTCCATTTAGCTTAGCCATCCTACACTTCATAGACAGCGCAACATTCAGCAAAAGAATAATACAAAACTTACATATCATAAAAGAAGAGAAAGAAAAGAAGTTGGAAGCTAACCTGAAGCACTCTAGAGCTTGGCAAGAACTTTGGAAAATCGCCTGAGGGAAATAACGAACCAGTACCCCTAAACCTCTCAAGAAAAGCTTTTAGGGTAAACCGTTTCACTTCCCAAGACATACCATTAATACATCAAAACCCTAACCGACGTGCTGCACGACCCGCCATCTTTTCAAATTCCACAACGCGAGGTGCTTACTATTTCTGCTCACAAACGTTTCGCCTCCTCACTCGTGCCAAACACGTGTTAAAGTCCTCTCTTAGTAGGATGCTCTAACAGAGAGAACGGTCTCTACGAGCAGGACGCTCATTCGAGCCTACATCCTACATAACCTTAGCACTTCTCACTAGTTGAAGCCTACAACGTTTGACGCGACTCAGTGGAGAACGCTCATTCGAGCCCACATGCTACATAGCCTTAGCACTTCTCACTAGTTGAAGCCTACAACACTAGACGCGACTTAGTGAAGAACGCTCTACAAGATCAAGACGCTCACTCATGCTCAAATGCTACATAGCCTGAACACTTCTTACCAGTTGGAACCTATAACGCTAGGCAAGTACAACCACGGAAAATTGCATTCAAGACATCAAGAAATAGAGCAAGGAGAATAAATATGCATTTCATAAATGTAAGAGAACGAACTGCCCGAACAGGCTCAGGAAACTAGTTCGTTCCGAACTCAAACTAAAGCAGATAATAAAGGTGAACTGCCCAGGCAAGCCCAGGTTATCACCTCTCAATGTATCGAGACATAGGCTATGCAGCAATAAATAAAGGTGAATTACCCAGGCAATCCTAGGAAACCAGCTCTATTGTATCATAACAACCAATCACAGATAAGATAAACAAAAACAAGAGGACATTTCTTTCACAACTGACAAGATTCAAGAAACATTCGACAAACTCTCAATGGCTAGGGACTCCAGCACGTCTTTCACAGCAGCTCCATCCAGGGCGGGATCCGAAGCAACATCAGCCACAAGAACAGGACCTTCAAATACAAGAAGAACGGTACTAGCATCTCTAGGTGCAACTAACACCGTTGCACCTCGAGCCCCACGTTCTGGTTCCTCCTGTAAGGCAAGGTATTTCTACTCTAGATCGTTGTACTCCTTGGCTAGCTCGGTCGCCTATCCGAACAGAGTCTCATAGGTGTCCTTCGCTGCTTTGGCCGCAGCTATTGCCTTCTCCACATACCTAGTGTACATTGCCAACTCGTCATTTGCTTCCTCCAAAGCCCCTGCCATGACCATTTTCTCTAGAGTGACCTGATCGTGTTGCTTCTTCAGTTCATCATAGCTGGCTTGGAGAGAGACTTGAACAGAACGCACGTTCTCTATTTTTTCCTTCATCTTCTCCTGCTCGCCCTTATCAGCCTCAGCGATCACGGCCAGCTCTTTCAACTTTTGATACCCGGATAGTACCTACAAAGTAGCAGTACGTCCACAAGTCAATAAATCATTCTACTCATACACATCAAATGACCAAGTTATACAAGTACGTACCAAGCAATATCCAAGGTCCATGGCCCTCACGTTTGCAGCAAGGTCGCCCATAACATCCAAGTTCCGTTGATCTCCGTCAAGAACAATGCTATCCAGCAAGCAACTCGCGATTGGAGCCGACTGGAAGCTACAGTCAGACCTCATCACGTATTGTGTTTCTCTAGTATCGGGATTAACATAGGTGACACTCGTCTCAAGAGAGCCACCTTTCCCCTTACCAGGACCAGCCTTGGTACTACCCTTGCCAGAAGACTTTTCTCTTCTAGTAGGAGGAATAACAGCCACAGCAGTAGTACCCTTCTCCCTCTCGAGTGGGTTCAGGTCATCATCTCCCAGATCGACCCTCTGGAACGACCTCACCCGAGAGCCCGAACCTCCATCAGAACGCCTAGTTTTCTTCCCTACAGAACGGTGACCAGAATCCTCCCTCATTATGCTTTCCAGACGAGTTGCCTTAGCCACCCTATTGTCGTCAGCAACAATTTTTCTTTTTAACAAACTTCCAGGTTCACGAACTGAAACTCTCAGCTCATCTACATCTACCAGAGCGGGCACTCGCTTCTTGGTTTGTTCCCGGGAAGTAGGATCAGAACCAGAATGGTGTCCCTTCCCACCACTAAGCTTGGGCATCCCACCATCACCCCTAGAGGCCCCAGCACCTCCCACAGGCCTCAAAGGCCCGCTCCGGCTCCTATTTCTAGCCTCCCTAGTCATAACGCCACTATCTTCCCGCTCCATGACGAATTCGCTAGAAAACTCACTATCGACCTGACCACGAGCCATTTTCTTTTGACTCCTCCACCTGAGCCTTATCCCACGACCTCCCCTTTCCACAAAGAAAGCAACTACCTCGGCCAGTTTCTCTTGCTTCTTAGCTCAGCTAAGCCTAGCAAACCTTTCGATCACACCCCGGTTAGTACGACTGGATATAGCGACCTCTGAAAACAACTAGTTCCAAGGTCAGTTCAAAACAAACAAATATTGCTCAAATATACAACAAATGACACAAAAACATACCAAAAAAATTGCAAACCCTAGTATGAACTTCAAACCACTAGCACAGTAATGTCTAATTAACAACAATGACCTTCTCTCCTAAGGCTCGTTGCTCACACCGTCCAGAATGCTCGACTTCCCCGTTAGCATCTGCAAACTAAAATTATTAGCACGAGATCGCTTCACAGCGAAGTGCTCAATAATATCAGCAACCTCAACACGGTACCCCAATCTCTCATTCAACTAGTCGAACACTCTCAACAAACGCCAAGTATTGTCAACGAACTGGCAAGGCACTTTCTTACAAAAGTTCAAAAAATTACAGATAAGTGACGAGAACGGTATCCTCATGCCAGCTCGCAATTGCCCCTCACAAACCACCACCCCATATCCCCGTGGGACAAACGCGTTGCTTAAAGCGTCAACATCATCCCCAATTTCATGTATCTCCAGGTATCTAACATCTATACCACAAGCATCCCTCAAATCTCCAAAACTTCCCAAAGCACGCTTATCTACATTTCTAGGGGGCAACCCACTGGAAGAAGAACCTTCACAACGACCAGAGCTACTCTCCATAGTAACTACAGATTCAAATCTTACATGATCTTCTTCACTATCAAACCCTAATGACCTTACTATAACCTCCTCCGATCGTGTATCATCGGAGTCAGACATGTTTGAAGACAAAAAAGGAAAGAACCTAACAAGCAAGGTTTAACTACAAAACGAGAAGAGGAAAAATAGAGAAGATTGAACTAACTTGAGCACTCAACGATCTCAACAATCTAAAGAAAATGAAGCAAAACAAACAACTCTCCGGTTCCCCAAACCGTCTTATACACGCCGCCCGTTCAGTTCCCAATACAGGCCATCATTGCATTGAACCCTACTCGACACGTATCCTTACATCTTGTCTTTTCAACTTCCATAAAACGAGACGGTTATTATTCCACACATATGCTACACATGTGCAAATGTTCTTTCTCAGCAGATCGTTTAAACGTACTAAACAACCTACTGAGATGGGGTTGTGTGAGGGAGTAGTATTCACATCCAATGAATACCACACGTGTTCAGCATATACAGAACTAACAACTGACCTCGTATCCTCGTCCTCAAAACTCGCTTCATAGTGACTCAACTCAGGCAAATAACCTATTCAACTCACGCCCAGAGTGAAGTCACCACCAACCGAACTCCCGTATTCAACCTTCGAGCTTGCTTCAAAGTGACTCGAGTCGAGTAGACGATCTCACCAAGAAGCGACCTCCATAGCGCTCACTCCTCTCGCTCCACAACGGCTCATAATGTAAGCCTTTATTACACCTATCAAGACCGAAGCTTCAGGCACGCAGCTCATTAATTCTCCATAACTTGTCATCATGGCTCATAAGTGACCTGGAGATCTGGATCTGACCTAAATTGAGAGAGCATGAGGCGCGGGCATCTTACCTATATAAAGAGGATGAGGAACTACGTCTAACCTGATTCAAGCCCCCCCCCCCCCAGAGAGAGAGAACTTGATATGTAGGCAGTTCGTCTACACGAACTCGGTCAAACCTAATCAACCGATCCATCTCCCCCTAGCTACCTACTCTAGAAAAAAATATAACATTTACAAAGTTCACTTGGGCAAATAACAGAGCTTTTAATAGTCACATCTTGGAGAGACTTGACAGAGCTCTTGTTACCACTGAGTGGATTGAAAAATTCTCTCAAGCTTTTGTTAAAAATGTGGTTGTTGGGTCTTTTGACCACCTTGCTCTTATTGTTAATTTTAATATGATATCTAAGAAGCTTGTTAGACCTTTTAGGTTCTATGACATGTGGTTAAGTAATGCATCATGTATATATACTATTAATCATGCTTGGAATAAAGAGTATAATAGTTGTCCTGATGCTAAGACCATATATCTAAGCTAAGGAATACTAAGATAGAACTTAAGAAGTGGGATAAGGAAGTCTTTGGTAATATAATGTGTTCCATTAAAAAAAATAAATAAATAAAATTATGCTCACTAAGATTATGATGAGAGATTGCTCTGAGGACAACTACAATGAAGTACAACAAGTAAGGAATAAGTTTCAAGAATGGCTGGAGAGGGAAGAATCCATTTGGAATCAAAGAGCATGTAATAATGCTATCGAGAATGGAGGTAGAAATACAAAAAAAAAAAAAAAAAAATCATCTTTCTACCATCTATAGAAAGAGGAAAAACTTAGTGGAAAAGATTAAGGATGATATGGGTGTGTGGAGAACCACTAGGGAAGAGATTGGTGAAACAGTGAATGAGTACTTTACTAATCTCTTCATCCACCTCTGATCAACAACCACATTGCCAAGAGATATCTAATTTATTTCATCCTGTGATCTCTAAAAGAGAGAACCAAATTATACTAATATTCCATCTGAAATTGAAGTGTGGAATGTAGTTAAGAAAATAGGCAAGCTCAAAGCCCCTAGACCAGATGGGTTCCAGGGCATTTTCTACCAACAATGTTGGGACATTGTTAGACCTGACATCATCAACCTTGTTCAATACTTCTTCACGTACGTATGGGAATCTGCACCCCAAAATAAATGAAACCTTCATCATTTTGATCCCCAAAATCCCCAATCCTGACCACATATCAAAATTTAGACCAATCAGCATGTGAACATATCTTATAAAGTCATATCAAAGATTTTAGCCAATAGATTAAAAGCCCCATCTTCACAAGTTCATCTCCCTTTCCAAGGAGCCTTCATGAAAGGAAAAAATATTGGAGACAATATTGGACTAGCTAGTGAAGTGTTCCACCAAATGAAACTTATGAAAAAGAAGAAACAAAGTATGTGTGCCATTAAAATGGACATGGCCAAAGTTTATGATAGAGTAGAGTGGGGGATTTTGGATGAGATTATGAAAAAGTTAGGTTTTTCCTCTAAGTGGAGAAACCTCATATCCAATTGTTTGGGCACTATTTCTTTCAGGGTGTTTCTCAATAGGTCTCTTCTGTCTCACATCTTCCCACAAAGAGGTTTGAGACAAGGAGACCCTTTGTCCCCATGTATTTTCATTATGTTGTTTGAGGTCCTGTCTAGACTCATAATAAAAGAAGAGAAAAATGGGAATCTGTATGGTATTAAGATTAGGAGAAACTCTCCTTCTTTATCACATCTTATGTATGCAGATGACCTCATTCTTTTTTGCAAAGCTGACTTTGAGGAAAATGTCAACTTAAAAAGGGTTATTGATAAAGGGTTATTGATGTATATTGTGAGGTTTCTGGTCAGATCATAAAGTGAATTTTGGCAAAACAAGCATTTTTTGTAGTGAAAATGTTCAACCAGACTATCAAAATGTTTTGAAAAGTTTTTTTTTTTTGGTGAATTTTTCTTAAAAAGAATGATAAGTATTTGGGGAGGGGGGAGGCAATTAGAATAACTAAAAATAAATTTGAGGATTTTGGATGTATCCTAGGTAAGGTTTTTACAAAAATCAGAGGGTGAAGGGCAAAAGTCCTCTCACAAGCTGGTAGAACTTTCCTAGTACATGCGCTCAAGCTATGCCTATTTATGCTATGTTAACATATGCACTTTCTAACAAGATCGATGTATAAAAATATTAACAAAGCTTGCATAAGTTTTTGGTGGAATGGTATTGAGGAAAATCATGACATACATACCATGAATTCGGGAACTATTTGCAAACCCAAAAAATTTGGAGGGCTAGGGTTCAGACATATACCAAAGCCGTGAACAATGCTCTTTAGGGGAAACAATGTTTCAGATTATTCATTGACAAAACCTCTCTCTGGGCCAAAAGTTTCAAATCTGTATACAAAAAGTTGTGGCCAAGAGGTGGAGGTATATCTAATATTAATATATACATGATCATATCTCGTACTTTTGGAGAGGAATATCAAAAAGTTATGATCTCATCAAACCTGGCGGGGCTTATCTGGACTATAAATAATGGTGAGCATACTTCAGTATGTAATTATCTATAGATATGCTTCAATGATGAAGTATGTAATGATCCATGGATATGCTTCAATGATAAACCTATCCTTCTGGAGGATCACATTTTCAACCCCCATTTTGATAGAAACACTAATGTCAAAGGCATCTTGAATCATAGTAAGGATGGTTAGAATAAGCATTTTCTAGCTGGAATTCTTCTTCCCACAGCCTATTGTTGACCAAATTGTGCAAATTCTTGTTAGACCCTCTAACCTAGAGGATGTCATAACTTGAGAATGCCACCCCAAAGGCATTTCATTGTGAAATCTGATTACAAGTTATTGACAAGTGACAACTGGGAAGCTGAAAGTTCTTCTGTTCAAGGAAAAACTATTTAGAGGATATGGGAAGCTAAAATAGCAGCAAGAACTCAACACTTTATCTGGAAGACCTATATGGGAGGATTGCCTACTGGCAATATCTTATTAAGTAGAGGACTGAAAGGGGAATTTACTTGCCCTTTTTGCCAATTATGCATTGAATCCACAGAGCACGTCTTCTTCCAATGCAATTGGATAAGGGGAGTGGTACAGTAGTATAACAAACATAAGGGTAGATAGTTACCCTGACAGATATATATATTATTAAAAGAATTAGATCATGGTTAACACGTGCGAAAATAAATTAACTAAAATTAAACATCAACAAAATAACTTGAATGAATCACCGATTTCCTTTCTCAAAAAGGGGTAGGGGTTTTCCTATGAAAGTGGTTGAGTCAGGTGGCTACCTACGTACCCCTTTTAGGGATCAAACCAATCGTAGTTCTCTTATTGAGGTGTAAATATCTATGGGAATGGATTAAGCCATTCCGATACGGAAGGCAACATAGGTTCTTGATCTGACTCTTGTTCTAATCATGTAACGTCTACTAACCGATTCCCTAGCTTGAAATCGGTATTCTACATTGTACATTGTACACCACTTCACTTTGAACATTTTCTAGGTTTGTCCCGAATTCTCAAGAAAACGAACAAAAATCTCAATAACAATAAAGAATATTATTTCATTACTATTCTAACTAAAATATAGTTACGTGAGAAAATCAAATGATAATTAATTAAATAGGTAAGAGTATAGCAGCTTGGAAATGGCCTGCGGTGGGTTGGCATGTGGCCTATAACTGCCTGAAGCGGCCTAGCAATAGCTTGTAACGGCCTGGAGACGGCATGAAGCGACCTAGCAATGACCTGGAGCGGCTTGTAGAGTGGCCTAGTGCGGCCTTAACAGATGGTGTACCTGAGAACTGTACAAATAGAATTCAACGCATTTGCCATTATCTCTCTCTCATATTTAATACTCATGAGTCATGCCCCTTAATCAAATTAATTCTAACTATATATATATAGTTAGAAAATAAATTCAAACATAAATTTTTGTGGATATCATCTACTCACCATAAACATATCTCTACAAAATTTCAACTTATTTGAAAATCTCTAACCTAGGCAAAGATGATTGCAAAAACACTATTTTCTGGACCGTTAGATTTTTTTTCAAAGATGACAACAATTTTTATCTAGGTTAGAGGTTTTCAAATGAGCTGAAATTTTGTAGAGATGGTCTTTATGGTATAAAATAAGATCCGGACCAACCGACCAAACTAATTAAGACCCCACTTTTTGTGGATATAATCTTCTCACAATAGATAGCATGCCCACAAAATTTCATCCTATTTGGATATGTCCAACATTGCGAAAACTAGTGTTCAATTTTGAACATTTATCTAACAGTCCATAATTTTCCGATTTCGTAATAACATTTGATTAGGTTAGACATATTTGAATGAGCCGAAATTTGGTGGACATGTTATTCATGGTGGGGAGATCGTATCTACAAAATATCAACCCTTGATTCAACTTATATGATGAGATATGACTTCACCTACAAAATGATTTAAAAGGACCTTAAATAAGGACCAAACTAAAACAACCATAACTTCACCTACAAAATGATTTAAAACATGATTTTTTGTGTATATGATCTACTAACCATAAAGAATTCGTTTGATATCCTCTAACTTAGATAAAAATTATTGTCCATTTTTGAAAAATATCTAACGGTCCAGAAATGTCTAGTTTTTGCAATCATCTTTTGTCAATATTAAAAATTGTCAAACGAGTTGAATTTTTGTAGAGATATTCTTTATGGTTAGTAGATCATATGTACAAAATATTAGATTTTAAATCATTTTGTAGGTGAAGTTATGATTGTTTTAGATTTAGTCCTTATTTTTCTCTAAAAGTAACTACTTAAGTTAACTTAAAATAAGTACGTAAGTAATTCAAATCTAATTTTTTGTGGTTGTGAAACACTCATCATAAATATCATTCCCACAAAATTTCAACTCATTTGAAAACCTCTAACTTAGAGAAAAATTGTTGTCATATTTAAAAAGAAATCTAATGGTCTAGAAATGTTGAGTTTTTGCAATAATTTTTTGCTAATGTTAGAGGTTTCCAAATGTGCTGAAATTTTATGGAGATGATCTTTACAGTGAGTATATCATATCCACAAAACATTGGGGTTGAATTCATTTTATAGGTAAAATTTTACCTACGTACTTATTTTAAATTAACTTAAATAGCTACTTTTTAGAGAATGACTATATATATATATGTGTGTGAGAGAAACTCTGTAAAATTCTCATCCAGTTTTGCTTGCTTGTTGTGAGAATCTAGTCCTACTTCTGAAAGAGAAATAGTCAATTCCCAAAACCAAAAGAAAACTAAAGAGTTCCCCTCATTCCAGATGATTTTCTTCCCTAAAAAAATATAGGTGGCGTCGTCTCCCTCTAATCATCCCTTATGACATGTTTCCTTTTCTTTTTAATTACCTTGGATGTGTGTCTCTTCTCTCATAGTAACTACCTATCAAGCTTATGATCCTCTCTCTTCCTTTCTCTTCGTACTTTCTAACATACCGAGATGACAATAAATATCCTGTCCAAGCAAGAGGTGGTATGCATGTGTTACTAGGAGGTGTACGCACCATATTAGTCCTTATCACAAAATGGTGCCTCAATAAAAACAACTCAAACTTGATTTAATAGAACATGCCCAAATAATAGGAGCAAGCCCGATATAGAACAAGACTTAAGAAATGGCCCAATAAATTAAAAGGTGAAACAAGTCTAATATAATAGAAAAGGCCCCTAATAATAAACGTTAACACCTAACCAATGATAAACGTTAAACCCACCAATTAGCATATAATTAGACGGGTTCCAATTAATTGTTGCAATCAATAAATTCACATGAACTTTAGAAAGTACCGTGTCAAACATCTATACCAAAAATTGTAATTATTAAATTACTAAAAAAAATAGATACCAGCACTCGCCACCCAAATCAGTCTATAAAAATATTCTTTAGTAATACCGAGCTAACATATAAAATGACTGGATTATCCTTAAATAAAATACCGAATCATTACATTAACTTACTCTTTGATGTTTCTTTTAACAGGTCTACCGGCAAACAGCAAGAGTGATAGCTAAGACGGAGGGAAACACCCATAACTTAAGCTTCAAGGTTTTGAACTTTGAATGAGATAACCATTAAAATTTTATTATTTCCCCTACCATCACATATTAAATTAAAAAAATGGATTTGTTCATTTTGTTCATTTGTTTATTTGTTTTTGTCTAACATGTGGTCCTTAATCAAGACGGACTGTAACATTAATAATGTAAGAATATTAATTGGAACTTTGGAAGGACATACTTTTATGCTTAAGGTTTAAAAATGAGGACCATGTATAATCCAACGAAACAAGCTAATCCGAGTGGCCTAGTCCTTTTTAGTAAGAGAAAAGCAAAAGAAAATTAAAACAAAACAATATATAACAATTGAAGTAATCGCCGCGTCAAAATCTCAATAGGCTTTTAGTGTCAGATTTCCTACCGTCCTTAGTTCCTTACTGAACGAAAGTCAATCAATAATGAAGCATCACATCATGTTTATATATATTCGTCGGAAGCAAATGGAAATCACAAATATAATACTCGTACACATCACAAAACAACGTTATAGTTACGCCATCTTAATGACCATTTTCCTTATCAGTAGATTGTTGCCGTACATTCCCAAAGCTTGATTGGGTTCAAGTCCACTCTTGTGCACGGAATGACGACTATGATAAAACTCTTGGTGTTTGTTTTTTTGTTTTTTTTGTTTTTTTGCTACTTACAAGTGCTTACTATTTTCTACTAACAAATTTTTATAAGTTAAGTTTTGATACTTACACTTTTGACACTTATTATAAGTAACAAAAATAACATAAAAAAAGTTTATCACTTATAATTAGCTGAAAAACAAACACCCAAAATAGTAAGTACTTACAAAAACCAAAAAACAATGGTGATCTTGGACACACCCATAAAAATACTTTCATACCCCAATTTCAAAATAAATAAATAAAATTGTTTTAGACACATTTATGTCCCTAATTTTTTTTATTAGGCGTACCCAAGACAAAACAATTTATTTATTAGAATATATTAAGAACTTAATACTTAACCATATATATTCTAAGTTTTTCACTTGTAACTGAAAAAGAACATAAACATATTCTTTTTTTTCTATTAAAAAATAAAATGATATTGATTTCTTCTCTAATAATCTCTTCTTTAGTAACATTTCTCTCACTAATAAACATACAAGTACCCACTTTTAATTTGAATCAACTATACCAAAATAATGGGGCTGGGATGAATACCAACCTAATGAGAATGAGTATGAAGGGAAAAAAAATCGAAATCAAATTTTGACAATGAGGAAAGAAGAAGATTGTCAAAAAAATAGGTGGTTTTTTTTTTTTTTTTTTTTTTTTTTTTTTTTTTTTGAAAATACCTCAATTTAATTTAGGAGATCTTTATATATATATATATCTACTTTTTCTAATATATATATATTATAGCTCTACCCTCTTCAATTGAGGAAGCGTTTCTAGAGTGTCCACGTGCCATGGTTAATTAAGATAATATATATATATATATTAGAGTTCTACCCTCTTCAATTGAGAAAGCGTTTCTAGAGTGTCCATGTGTCATGGCTAATTAAGAAAAGGTAGGAGATAAAATAGAAAACAAATATTTATCTTTATCCTTAAATATATATTCCTAAACTTTATTACTAAATATAAAAAAGTATGATATAAATAAGGAAACAATCCCATATAGAGTTTCACAGCTCTCTAACTTTTCCTAAACACTATAGCTAATTACAAAAAAAAAATCTCATCTAGAGTTTCACATAATCTTCAACTTTTCCTAAACAATATAGCTAATTACGAAAAAAAAAGGAGACAAAAAACTAAATTACTAAAAACAATAATTTCCACCGAAAACGATTTTCCTAAAACCCTTTCGATTTGATGTGTCATCCACTATGTGATTTAGACATTTATTCAGTTAAGGATTCAAAAAATCACAATTACGGCCACAATAATTACGACATATTTCAATTCCTTAGATATATATTATAGTTATACCCTCATCCATAGTACAAAATATCAGGATATGGCAAAATATCGACCTCTGATTTATGGATATGTATCGTGGATATATCCTCCTGTGTGAGGATATATTACATTGTGGCATCTGTAAATATCGTGTATATATCAATAAATATCGACAAATATCCACAGACTATATGTGGGTATTTCTGACTGCAAATATCGTAGATATATCGCTATATATCAACAAATATCAATAAATATCCACAAATCAACTATATTTTTTTTGAATGTAGTCATTGTAAAGGTTGAATTTAATCAGTTCTTACAAGTGTGAATAATGGGAAAGATTGTGATGGGTCGAGTTTTGACTGAGCTCGCTTTGGGACGAGCTGCCTATGTATCAAGTTTTTGTGATGAACTTGAATCAAGTCAGACGTAGTTCCTCTCCTCTGTTTTATAGGTAAGTACCCAATGCTTCCCCTTTCCTCCGTCATTTCGGGTCCCCTGCCTTGATGAGAATAAATGAGCTTTTAGACGGTGTATTCATGAGCCTTGACCGATGCTATGGCTTTAACCAACACAGCCTACGTTGGCGTTCGCCCGTTAGCGTGCATATGCCAGTTGTCACTTCGTTACGGGACGGTGTTATGTTGTAACGATCTGTCATGAGTCCTAGAAGTTGTCACCTCGTTCTGGACGAGGTGTTATGTTGTAACAATCTTCTATGAGTTTTCCTGATTCGTGTTGGACACATGCATAATATATATAAATATATTATTCCCACAGTCGTACTTTTAATATAAATTACTCTCTGATACTCAAAAATACACCTCAGAATTCCTACATATTACATTGACTTTTAATTCTTTAACAATGAATCTTGAATTTTTTTTCTACATATTACAATACTTGTTGCACTTGCACTGAGCGTCAATCATATATCACATCTATTAGATCTTCTGTTGTGATTGAATCCATGATGAGAGCTTGAAGGCCTGCAACCTTGATGTCCATAGATACCTCGCTTATAGAGTCTATCCAACACTCTAACGTCTTCAGGAGACGACCAACACAACTCCAATCCACTTCATCAGTTGTCAATAGGACGTGTTCAATTACATCACTTGCCAAAACCATGCTCCCACTAGTATCCTCCCCATCACTACCATAAACCGCATCCATCATCTTGATCAAGCAATCTACAACATATTGCTGCCCTTTGGTTGAAGCCAGGATTTTACACCCTTCAATAGAGGTTGTTATTTGGGATAATAGGGGAAGCATAAATAAAACAGAATAGAATGGTCTTGGTTCATCCTCACCCTTGATGGAAAGAAGGTACTCGAGAAGATCCAAAGCCTTTAGCATGCAGGCAAAGGGTGATTCCGCAAAGTACTTCCCAACAAACAACACTGAATCAAGAAGATCCTCTCCTTTTCTATGATCATGATCCTTTGCCTCTTGCAAGAACTCTAGAACCTTACCCATCGTCTCGTTCAGACCATTGACCATCATTATTCCCATGCTTTTATCAATATAACTCTCATTGATTTCAGAGACATTTTCTGTTGAGACCGATTTCATCATCTTTTCTGCTGAGACTGATTTCATCATCTTTTCTTATGATGATTCCTTCACGTATAAATCTTCAGCACAGATGCACGCACACAAGAACAACTAGCCCTAGCATTTCCAGAGAGATAAGAGATAAGAGATAAGAGAACGAAGATAACAATAAAACAATAAAACAGTCATTGAATACCAAAGACACGTGACATCTACAATTATTACAAAACTCAGGACATGATACAGACCAACTAAACAAAACCCAAACTACATAGAGACAGAAAAAATCCTACAAAAATTTAGGCAGAATTTCCTCTGTATTTTCGACATTTCATAAACTTAAATCCTGTCATAACTTGGAAATCCAATAAAACTACACCAACTACTAAAAGATATACTGATTAGACTATCAATGAGAAGAAACCAAGTAAAAAGTATTTTCTTAAGCTACAGTATGTTGTTTCAATCTCTGCCGACTAAGAAAGTTTTGCAGCTGAAAATTGTAAAGGTCCAGGAGTACCTTCTTAAGTTCGACTTTAGGTGGTGATCCTTCTTGGTAGAAGCTTGGCATTGGGTTTGCTCTAAATGTCAAGCTCTTCCTAAGTTGCTTGAGAGCTGCCTCTCGCTCTTCCTGAAGAATGTAAGGTTCATAAGACAACAGTAGAAGAGGTCATCTTACAAAGTTCAATTTAACATAACCCAAACAAGAGAACCAGAATTTTTAGGGAAAAAATAAGAAGAAAAAAGACGGCTCTCCGATTGGATGAACATACCTTAGTTCTAGCTTCAGATTGGTTCCTCTCTGGAGTATCGCGATAAAATAAAACATGAAATCTTCTTGCCTTAGCCAATGTGGTCCTTTTCTCTTATTTGTTTTTCAAGAATATGTTGAAACCCTCTTTTACTATTTTAAGTTAGATGAATAGTTAGTCACCGTTTCGCGACTCGATGCGTTTCACTTTTTTTTTTTTTAGTGAGAGCGAAGTTGCAATCGTTATTAATCGCCTCTTTGTTCTACTTAATCAGGGAACTTGGAACATGTTGCCGAGCGGCAGGGAAAACATCTAGCAGCTATGTTAAACCAGATTGGAAAAGAAGGCGGAGGACATGCAAACTGTGTCGGAGACAAGGAATTAGGTGCCTCATTTGTCTACAAGCATATAGGCAGCATGGCAACTATTGGCAGATACAAAGCTCTTGTAGACCTCAAGAAGAGCAAAGTCGGTATCTCAAAAATTTAGTTATTTATGCTAATTTACTTTAACTAAGTGGCTAACTAAGTTACTTATCTTTCTCAGAAGGTAAAAGGTTTGGTTAAACTTACACAAAACAAAAAAAAATAGAGAAATTCAGAGTTTTGGTTCCTCAACAGTGAGTACTTACCTCTGACGGATGTAAGGGCTTAATAATAGTTTAGTAGTCATTTGAGAACTTCTCTATAGCACCAATCTCAATAATAAGAGCTAGTGTTTCACTCGCTACCATACCCACAGATGGATCACTTTCATCTAGTAGATTGAAAAGATAAGGTATTGACACATAACCAACCACAAATGCATGTAAATTTCTTGCATCGAAATACCATACCAAAATTGAATCTTGTGAATTTAGGATTGACAACAGGCACTCACTCGTTCCAAAGCTTTGGACTTATACTCCAACTATTCAAGCTTGCAAGTAGAAAGGACCAAGCAGATATAGCAGCTATTAGTACTTGATTATTGCGCTCACTTGTTGCTTCCTGAATAACACCAATAAATTTCAATCACCCAGTTCACTTATCAATAGCAGTTTTTCAAAGAAATAGTAAGCCCAAGTACCAATTTGTGATGAAGAAAATCCCATATCACTTGCATTGAGCGTTAAATATCTTGAGGATCGTATTCTCCGACAAAGGTAACAATTGCCAAAGATTCCAATAACTATGATCATACAGTGAAATTACACAAAAACAGTTCCGTATACAAACAACATTCTTATTATGGTTAAAAATGATAGAATAAATCCCAAGTGTCTTGTTATATCATACTTACACATAATAAACTCGATGGATCAGAATCAAGCTTCAAAGTTTGGGAGATTCGAGGAATTGAGTCTTCCAGTATTTCATGTTCTACTCCAATATCCTGACAACCGACAGTGAGGGACAACAATCCTACAAATCACAACGCCAGAAAATGCATGTTTTATTAAATAAGATTACTGGAAAACAAAATGTCTTAGTTACTTCAAAGGATTAAAGATTACCAAGGATGTGAGAAGCTATTTAGACCTGATGGAGATGAGGCACGAGTAGAGTAGAGCTATAGAACTGCAAAAACAGAATGAAGTTTGATATACAGAGTAATTTACTGATAAAAGGAGACTTGTTGAGTTTGAGAGGTGTGCGAGAGACCGAGAGTGGAGAAGAATGAGCTTTTATAGCCATCAAAATTTCGCGTGGGAGAGGGTAGGAGTAGCTTTTTTTTAGTTTGTTCGTCGGTTTGCGAAACTCTCCAGTTTCTTTCTTTCGCCACCACCACCAAATATATCTGAAAATATCGTGATTAAAATAGAATTTTTATATCGTCGAAATATCGCGATATATCCACAAATATCGTCGATATTTACACTGGTATTTATCCAAATTAATATCGCGATATTTATGTATCTATTTCGGAAATCTCAATATTTATCGCGATATATCGAGATATTTTGTACTATGCCCTCATCAATCTATTTTTTTTGGAGCACTCGCAGGAACTCCAGTTTTTTCTAAACTCTATTACTATTTATAAAAAAATAGGATATAAATAAGAAAACAATTCCATATAAAGTTTTAGAGAGTCTCTAACTTTTCCTAAACACTATAACTAATTATGAAAAAATAATCCCATCTAGAGTGTCACACAATCTCCAACTTTTCCTAAACAATATAGCTAATTACGAAAAAAAAAATATGAGACAAAAAACTAAATTGCTAAAAACAATAGTTTCCACCGAAAACGATTTTCCTAAAACCCTTTCGATTTGATGTGCCATCCACAATGGGATTTAAATATTTATTCATAGTTAAGGATTCTAAAAATCACAATTCTAGCCACAATAATTACGACATATTCCAATTAAATTTATAAATTTATAAATTTTCAACACTATATATATAAATTTGATGTAACTGCATTGAACTAACCTCAAAAAATAATTAACGGGAAATCGGAAACTGGATGCAAGTATTAAACTAATCTTAAAAAGTAATTAATAAAAAATCAGAATATGGATACACTACATTAAACTAACCTCAAAGAATAATTAACGAGAAATCAAAACTTGGATGCAAATACATCAAACTAATATAAAAAAATAATTGTCAGGAAATCAGATCTGGATGCAAATGCATTGAATTAACCCTCAAAGATTAAATTAATGGGAAATCGAAAACTGGATGCAACTGCATTGAACTAACCTCAAAGAAAAATTAATTATAAATTGGAAACATGATGCAAATGCGTGGAACTAATCTTAAAGAATAATTAATGGGAAATCGGAAACCGGCTGCAACTGCACTGAACTAATCTTAAAAAATAAACTGGATACAAATGCATTAAACTAACCTCAAGAAATAATTAACAGGAAATTGGAAACTAGATGCAAATTTATTAAATTAATATCAAACAATAATTAACGGAAAATCGGAAACTAGATGTAAATGCAACCTTATCAAATAATAAACGAGAAATCAAAAACTATATGCAAATGCATTAAACTAATCTCACAGAATAATTAACTGGAAATCAGAAACTGGATGCAAATGCATTGAGATGACCTCAAAGAACAATTAACAGGGAATTGGAAATTGGATGCAAATGTATTGAACTAACTGTAAAGAATAATTAACGAGAAATCGAAAACTAGATACAACCACATTGAACTAACCTAAAAAAAAAATAACGGGAATCAGAAATTAGATTCAACTGCATTGAACTAACATCAAAATATAAATAACGGAAAATTAGAAACTGGATGCAAATGCATTGAACTAACCTCAAAACATAGTTGGATTATATGTTGTGAGAATGTCTCGATAAGTATAGTTTTGCATTTAAAATTGTGTTTATCTTATCTCTTTCCGTATGATTGGTAACTTCTTTCTATTCAAGTAGCTTCAATATATATGAATTTCGCCTTATTAGGCAATCTCACAAAACTTCAATTAAACTTCTATTATTAAACAACAAAATGAAATTGAAGGGTTTTATCAAATGTGAGTTTTTTTTTTAATGGAGAGTGAGGTTTTCACGTTATAAGAAATTTGGATGAGTGACAAATATAATATTAATATATAATAGTTCTGCATATTTGCAAATATTGTTTAGAATAATTAATATAACAACACCCGTTCGTAGATAATATTTTTGCAGATTCCACATAGTGAGTCATGCATAATTTAAAGAATAATTAACGAAAAATTGGGAACTAGATAATCTTTGATGATCCAACATAGTAAATTAAACATAATTTATTTTTTATGTCATGTTTGGAAGGACACTATAGATAGATTAGTAGAAGTTGGTATTACACACCATATTGGATAATTAAAAGAAAATCGAAAACTGGATTTAAATACATAACTAAGCTCAAAGAGTAATTAACGGAAATTGAAAACTTTAAGCAAATGCAATAAACTAAACTCAAAAAGTAATTAACTAGAAATAAAAAACTGGATGCAATTGCATTAAAATAACGCCAGAGAACAACTAACAGAAAATTAGAAAATAGATGCAAATCCTTGAAAAATATTTAATGGGAAATCATAAACGGTATGCATTAAACATTAAACAAACCTCAAATAATAATTAATGGGAAACTAGAAACTGGATGCAAATGCATTGAACTAAACTCAAAAAATAATTAACGTAAAATCAAAAACCAAATGTAACTGCATTGAACTAACCTCATAGAATAATTGGTGGGAAATCAGAAACTAAATGCAAATATGCACTAAAATAACCTCAAAAAATAGTTAACGAGAAATCAGAAACCGGATGTAATTGCATCGAACTAACCTTAAAGCATAAATAATAAATTGGATGCAAATGCATTGAACTAACCTCAAGAAATAATTAACGGGAAATTGAAAATTGGATGCAGATGTATTGAATTAACCACAAATAATAATTAATGAGAAATCGAAAACTAGATGCAACTGCATTGAACTAACCTCAAAAAATAAATAACGGAAATCGAAAATTGGATGCAACTGCATTCAACTAACCTCAAAATATAAATAACGGAAAATCAAAAACTGGATACAGATGTATTGAACTAATCTCAAAGAGTAATTAACGGGAGATTGAAATCTTGATGCAAATGCATTGAACTAATCTCAAAAACTAATTAATTAAACATAAAAAATTGGATGCAACTATACTAAATTAACTTTAATAAATAACTAACGGAAAATTATAAAGTGGATGCAATCGCACTGAACTAACCTTAAATAATAATTAATGGGAAATCGAAAACTTGATGCAACTGCATTAAACTAACCTCAAAGAATAATTAATGAGAAATTGGAAACTGAATGCAATGTACTACATTGAACTAACTTCAAAAAATAATTAATAGAAAAATCATAAACTTAATGCAAATGCATTGAACTAATAACCCTAAAACATGTTTGTATTATAAGTAGAGGGAATAAATGTCTCGACAAATATAGTTTTTCATTTTAAGTAGTGTTTATCATAATTTTTTTTATTATGATTAAGATGTCATGCTTTTCAAGTAGCTTCAATATTATTTTCGTCACATTAGACATTCTCATAAAATTTCAATCAAACTTCTATTATTAAACCTAACAACAAAAAGAAGTCGATGAGTTTTATCAAGGTTTGATGCTTCATTTTTATAGAAAGTGGTACAAAAATTTGAATGACTGATTAATATAATTTTCATATCTCATAGCTATGCATAGTTGCTAATATTTTTTACAATAATTTAATATAACGGCACCCGTTCGTAGAACGGGTTCGAAAGCTAGTATTATTAGATTGAGGTGGTTGTTGGGTACAACAAAAACTTTAGTTAGTTATGGGGTACGTGATTTTATGACTTATTTGAGCGTATTCATCTCATTTGTGATGTGTTAGTCACATATTGATCGTTATCGCGAGTGGGATTTCCGTTGAGGGTGATATAATTTGCACATCAACCTGGTCACTAGATTGCTCCTTTTAAGTTTTTTAATTGGATTGCTTCTGTCAAGTTTTGTATTTGAATCAAGGGACCAAGTCGTACCAACGAGCTGGAAGACTATTATGTGAGGGCATAATTCTACAAAGATCCTCATCAAATAAGGTTTGAAACTTGGACAACTCGGCCTACAAAGCAATCTCATCCGGAAGATAATCTAGCTAATCCTTCTACTAAGAAAAAACCTGCAAATAAAATATTGAAGTAGTGTACTTGCATTGATAACTACTGATGGATTCTCTACCGTCCTTAATGTAGGAAAGTCAATAGCAACGCATCATCGTCGGCTGCAAGTTGAATTAGGGAAAGAAAAACTATTTCAAAATGATAATATTGCTAGTATATATAAGTTGTTGAAATATGCATTGTTCCACGTTTCTATAAGTGTGGAATGTTAGTATATATGGGCGGGCATCTATCATGTATGTATACATTATCTATAAGCGCGCGCCTATCAGTTTGGAATTCTAAACTGAACCATATCTAGTATTTTCTTTTTCATGTGTAAGAGTAATTTAACACTCAAAGTAGGTTAAGTATATATATGAGACTCTGGATAGAGTATAAGTATATTTTCTAACCCTTATTTTTCTAGCATCCATTCTTTTCCATTAATTTTTTTTCTTTTTGGTTTCTCTCATTACAATAATGTCAGAATGAACTCTCCTAGCATTACCACTAATATAAGTTAGTTAATTAACAATATCTTTTTTTGTACATTTTCGCTATTTTAATGAAAAATATCCTTTAGCAAAAAAAAAATATTAATTAACAAATATATATAAGTTAATTAATAAGACAATAATCTAAATTTTAACTTGGTGGGTTGGTAGCGCATGTTGCAAGTGCTTAATTTCAGGTGAAGTCAATTCATTTGCTGTTGCCTGTAGGGAATAATAGGAGCAGGAGCTTACTTATGCTGAAACATGTCACTACACTACTACAGATCGAGCTCTTTATCAGTTTTTAAATGACCCACATAATAGTTTATGCTCCATTGGGCATGTGGGGATTGTGGGCTGCGAGAAGACACCAAATTTGAGTGTTGTTGGACTCAGGTATATTTTACGCACTGTATGAAGTTTGTGTACGTAGAGAGACCAAACCAGATTAAAAACAAATAACAAATAAGAGTATTATTGTAGAAAGAAATTAACAAAATATAATTAACAGCTTGTAGAAAACAAGAACGTATGGCGTAGAGACGCATCAATTCTACATCATGAGGTTGTTTACAATATCAAAACCCTCATCGACATTGGCAATTTGTACAATGCTTCTCGCAGGATGCAACTTTGTAAGAATTGAAGTAGTGTACATTAGTCGTCCGTACCAACAAAGCCAACAGTCCTGGATTTGGTCAAGACAAAATGATTAAATCAGCCCGAAATGAACGGTCACCCATTGCTGGCACTGCCCAGAAAAGCGTTTACTTTTAGTAGAAAACAAAACGTGGTGACACTATCCGTATAATACGGATTGTACTTCCACTGTGACATAGACACGCGTCAGAGACCCATGTACATCCGTACATTTAGCTTATATAAAACTTGGAATTGTTTTGTTCTCTCTTCATATAATTTATGTCTGTCTTTGTGAGTTTTGAAGAGAAGGAAGTCTAAGATGATGCATGAAATAGAACAAGTGAGAACGGAAATGAAGAAGAAAATAAAAGAAAAGAGAGCAGCAATTGAGGTTGAGAAGTTAGAAGTTGATCTTAGTGGAAGGTCTTTGAATACTCTACCAAGTCCTTCTCTTAATTTAGCTCTAATCCATAAGTTAGATCTCTCTAATAACAATCTTGAGGTACATATAATGTCTTTTTCATTATTTCATATATGTCTTAATGAATTTCATCATAAACTAAGTAACAAACCATCATTTTGTTTTCCCAAATGCGCCTTTTCTCTCTGTCCACGGATTATGTGCATGCTTGTGTAGACTTTCACTAATTCTTTAACAAAACTTTTTTTTTATGTACCCTCAAAATAGAAGTTTTTATTTTCATATATGTTGCTCATTATCCATCTCCAAACTCCAAATTTGTTTGTTTATCAAGTTTTTGCTCCTCTAAAGCAAAAATAGATTTTTTTTTTCATGCTTCTTAATTAACTGAATACTTTTACTAAGTAAACTTGTAGGGAATTTTTTTGAAAATTTAGAGTTGTAATTTTAAATTGCCACTTTTTGTCAATAGAGTTCTATGATGTCTCAAGACTAAAGGTGGGAATCTTGTTCATGCAGAATATACCGGAGTCATTAGCAGCTAGATTGCTAAACATGGTGATATTGGATCTCCACTCAAACCAGCTTAAATCACTTCCCAATTCTATTGGGTGTCTATACAAGCTCAAGTTCTTAAATGCTTCTGGAAATTCACTCGAATCACTCCCCAAAACTATTGAAAATTGCAGGTACACACACTATCTCCCTGTTTTCTTTCTCTTCAGTTTGTTTAAGTTCGTTTTATTGAAAGAAAAAGTAAAATAATAATGAAGCCTGGCCCATTACGTATTTGGTTTTAGAGAATTTGGCCTTTTTGTTAGTTAATGGCGTACGTCTTGATGAATAATTGCACTAGAAGTATATGAGTTCCCAAAGTATTTTACTGGAAAATGATATGATCGATATATATGGTATCAAATGATAGGTCTATTGGTAGTAAGTAGTGTGAGTTTGTGTTAATGATCTTGTGCGAAAGGTGAATTTGAAATAGGATATACAAGCTAGAATTATCGCAAGACCAATCAAATGACATGGAACATCTCTGACAAAAATCGATACCAATTAGATTTTATTTTTTTGAAACATGCATGCCAGTTTGAATATCTTTGAAATAATTCTTTAAGAGTCATAACGAATCAAGAGATAGCTAGACTTTTGCCTCATAAATTTTGAACTAAAATTGATTATCGGGTTGTTTGATTGCCATTCTTTTATGCAATTGAATAATGTATGTCGTTTTTCTCGTATAGGTCTCTTGAGGAGCTGAATGCCAACTTCAACAAGTTAAAGTCTCTGCCTGAAACCATGGGGTTTGAGTTATTGAACCTTAAGAAGCTATCAGTCAACTCAAACAAGCTTGTTTTCCTTCCTTACTCACTCACCCACTTAACCAACCTGAGGATCTTAGATGCGCGCCTCAATTGCCTCAGGTCCCTCCCCGATGGCCTAGAGAACTTAATCAACCTTGAGATTCTCAATGTGAGCCAAAATTTCCAGTACCTCGGCGCCCTACCATACTCCATAGGTCTCCTTATGTCCCTCATCGAATTAGATGTAAGTTACAACAAAATTACAACCTTACCCAATTCGATTGGATGTCTAAGGAAGCTAGATAAATTATGTGTAGAAGGAAATCCATTAGTAACACCTCCAATGGAGGTTATACGACAAGGTGTGGGTGCAGTGAAGGAGTTCTTAAGTGATAGGATGAACAATAGCCCAAAGAGCCCATCAAAGAACAAGTGGATAGGCAAATTGACAAGGTGGAAGACATTTAGTGGTGAATATAGTAACAATAGCCCTCGTGAGGATAGGGATGGTAATTTTGTTCTTTCCGATTTTCAATCAATCAATGGTCTTGCTTCGCCGAGGTTTTCAGGGATGTTTTCACCACGACGTCTATTTTCGCCTCGGACTTATTTTTCTAAGTAAAATACTTGGTGTTCTTATGGTTTCATTGTGGAGATGAGTAAGCGGAACAATGTGTTGATTAAGATGTAGGCATGTAGCATGAAGGAGACTTGTGAGTGCTATATATGTGCATGGTAACTAGCGTTAGGACTTGGGAGAATCTACTATCCGTTTTCCAAATAAAAGCGTAACTATGGCTTGACTGGTTTTTCATATGTATATGCTCCAGTGAATGGAGTCATGTGTATAAACCAGTTGTAAATTGCATCATGGCCTCTATCTACTAAGTACGTGTATCAGACTCTTCATAAAGTGTTGTTAATAAAACGGAATTTCTCATTTATATTCGCAGGTTGAGACGCTAACATTATTATTGAATTCATGAAATTTGGTGCTGAGTGTGCTGACCACCGTCTTTTATAGCTTGTGTATAGTTCGTTGATATTCCACAGAAAAAGTCATCACACCAAATCAATACTCGTGTTTATTAGCTGTGTGTCAGTCTGTGTTGCTTGGAAGGAATTCTCTTTTAAAATTTAAAATACCGCATTTGGGAAGGGAAGTGTGAATTCAAACATTTCAGACATCTTCAATTAGCTTAGCGCAGTACCCAGGGGCGGATCCAGGATTGCCACTCAAGGGGGGCAGCTACAACTAATATACACTATAAATTTTGTTTTTGGGATGAATTATACACTATTATAACTATTATTTTTTTTTGCCGGAAAAGTTGGGTGTGTCCCGGCCCGCCCCCCCCCCCCCCTAGATCCACCCCTGCCTATGCCTACCTGCCAAATACAATTATTAAGAAATGTGTGGTTTAATATATTGCATACCCTGCCAAAACCAACAGTTCACCTCCAGCATATCCAAGTCCTAAAGCAGCAACTCTAGCTTTTTGTGAGCATATCCAAGTCCTAAAGCAGCAACTCTAGCTTTTTGTGAAATACTACTAGCACCTAAAGTAGCTTGACTTTGAATCTTCCCACAAGCTTGAACAAAATGTGTTGGACTAGCAAGGTACCCAAGTCTCCAACCAGTCATTGCAAACGCCTTCGAAAACCCATTAACAATCAATGTTCTCTCCCACATTCCAAGCAAAGAAGCAAAAAACTAATATGAGTAGCTGGTGCATAAACGATATGTTCATAAATCTCATCTGATAACACTAATAGTCTAGGATGTTTCGCAACTATTTTAGCAATCTCCTCCGTAAGTTTTATAGGATAAACAGATCCAGTTGGATTCGAAGGCGAACATAGAATAAGTACCCTCGACTTCTCATTAAGTTTTGATTCTAAAACTTTAGGATCCAACAAAAAGTTATTATTCAAAGATGTTACTACAATCACCGGATTTGCATCAGCCATTCTAGCCATTTCAGGACAACTAACATAAAACGGATAAGGAATTATAACCTCATCACCTGGCGAACAAACATCAAACAATCATTGAAGTACACTTTATTTAGCACCATTACTAACTAAAATTTGATCAGGTGTATAACTAATACCATTCTCTTCTTCAAGTTTATGACATATCGCTTTACATAACTCAAAAGTACCATCATTAGGAGTATACCTTGTATGCCCTTCACGTATCGCATTAATCCCCGCTTCAGCAATCACTGATGGGGTATCGAAATCAGGTTCTCCAGCTGCTAAACAGATAACAAGTACACCAAATTTGAACTAGTGCAATAGCTTGATCGGGCTTATCGCTACGGTTCTCGACGGTTTCACAGAATTCACTCTAGAACTCAATGTAGTATCGACTGTAAATAGTGTTCATACTAAGTTTTTTTTTTTTTGGGAAGTTTGGGGTGGGGGTGCGGTCGGTCACCAACAGATCCCGGCTGGCATTATACTTCCAACAAACCCGGGGTTGGATAATTAAGATAAGGGGGTATTTAGATCCTATTTATTTATTGTCAAAAAGTGTTTATTAGTGAAAAAATATTTTTTAAAAAAATAAATGTGTTTGGTTTCTATTTAAAAAAAAAATAGTTTTTCATCCAAAAAAATACTTTTTGGTCTCAAAAACTTGTTTTTATGATAATTAGGTAAAATTTGTTTTTCAAGTTAAAAAACTATTTTTCTTTGAAAGAAACACTTTGGGTGCTAAAGGCAAATGAATTCTCGGAATGTTTTAGACTTTAATAATTTATGCCATGATATGCCAAAATATATCGAGAAACATAGTGCGAAATCTGATTTTATAAAATAGCTTTTAAGAAAAATCACAATCAAACATGTTTATTGAAAAACTGTTTTTAAAATAAATATTTTTTCATAAAAATATTTTTTAAAAAAAAATAATTTTTTGAAAAAATGAGAACCACACACCCACTAAGAGTCCAGACTTCATCCTTCATACATGCCATTGTCCAGCAATCCAGCATTCCTCTCAGACCAATAATTTGTCATCTAATAATCCGTTAATCCCTAGCGAAAAGGTAGTAAAATATTAAAATCATAATGTGTACGTAAAATGTGCTTTTCTAGACTTCTTCGTTTACATCGATCACTGAAGGATGAAATGACGGATAGAGAATATAGATAGACATACAGAACAATACACCAGTTTTCCACTATTTCAAGTCAACCAAGACTCTTTAGCAAAAAAAAATAAAAAATCACCCAATTAAAGACTTGGTGATCGAGGTCAAAACCTTTTTGCTTTTTGCTGGATGAGGTCAAAACTTGATCAGTGTTAGTAAGATTTTTCTTACATTTAATTCGAATCACATTTACACGAAATTTCTTTTCCACAAATGAAGTTGCGAAGTTATTCAAATTAAAATACTGTTCGTGTTGTAGAATACCTGTCGGGCTAGCGCTTATTAAGGTTCACACTATGGTTTTATAGCGCCCTAGCTAGGACACCACATCAAAATGACTTCTACTGAATTTCAAATGTTCAATTTGTCTCAAGGCCCAAAAAACCCAAAAACCCAAAAACCGATATATATCGGATATATCGGATATTTCGGATATATTCATTTTTTTGGTAACCAGTCCAAACTATTTAAAATATAAAAAATATCAGATATATCGGAAATATCAGATATATATCGGAAATATATTGGAAATATCGAATTTATATTTTAAAATGGTCAAAAAGTCAACCGATATATATCGATTATATCGGCGATATAAAGTTTCATATCATAAATTTCGATATATATCGGGAAAAAAAGGGTTCTATATTCGGTGGATATATGTCGGAAATATCGATGTCGGTGTATCAAAATACCGATATATCGGCGATATTTTGGTCCATGATTTGTCTTGAGTGAAGTACTTGCGCTCCCGAAGAAAATGAGAGATATAGCTATAGTGCATTTGATATTCTCCAATTTAAACAGGGAGTGACTCTCAAGGACACCTTTTTATTTTTGTAACTCTCAAGAACCGGGTATATGAAAGTTCAAGTATACCCTTGATGCGAAATAAAAAACGGATCGGATAGATGAAATATCAAGTATACTCCTGACACGAAATAATTAACGGCCCGGCCTAGACGAAACGACCTGGTGTATTTAGTATGAACATTGAATGTTCATAGTCTTTGGGTATGAACATTGATTAGGTATAAACATTCGATGTTCATAGTCCTTGGGTATGAACATTCAATTTTCATAGTGAACATTCAATGTTCATAGTTCTTTGGGTATGAACATTCAATGTTCACAGTCTTTGGGTATGAATATTGATTGGGTATGAATATTCGATGTTCATAGTCTTTGGATATGAACATTCAATGTTCATAGTCCTTTGAGTATGAACATTCAATGTTCACAGTCCTTGGGTATGAATATTGATTGGGTATGAACATTCAATGTTCATAGTCTTTTAGGTATGAACATTCGATGTTCATAGTCCTTGGATATGAACATTCAATGTTCATAGTGAACATTCAATGTTCATAGTCCTTGGGTATGAACATTGATTGGGTATGAACATTCAATGTTCATAATCCTTTGGGTATGAACATTCGATGTTTATAGTCCTTGGTCCTTTGGGTATGAACATTCAATGTTCATAGTCTTTGGGTATGAACATTGATTGGGTATGAACATTCAATGTTCATACATCAATATATTGTATAAGGTACATTCACCTATTTGAATATGAACAATCATTGTTCATACACCAGCAGAAGGTATGAACACTCATTGTTCATAGTAAAATGACAGAAAAGGTAAAATTGGAAAATATTTATTTTAAATCCAGGCCATGTCCTTGAGAGTTATTTTCACGAAAGGGTATAACTGGGATTTAAAAAAAGTAAAATGGTCGGGCCAACTTATTTTGTCCTTGAGGGTTACAAAATTTGAAATCGTGGGTTCGTGAGTTACTAATTGCTAGAATTTGTCCTTGTGAGTTACTCACCAAAAACCGTGTCCTCTAGACTTTATTTTCTCCAAAATTGGGTGTTAGGCCCAATTTCTTGCAATTTAAATGCTTGAATTCGGTACTTTTCAAAACTCTCTGCTGAGAGCCTGAGACTCTGTTGGTTGGCAATTGGCATATGATATATTTTTTTTGTACGGAATACTTTTACAAGTTATGGACATGAATGCAGGGACGGAGCCAGGAATTTGGGTTAGGGAAGGTATACGAGGGGGTAGTGGTACGTACACTATCCTGAAATTTTTTGGAGAGGCAAAGCCTCAAAATGTTTGGGGCGACTTCCCCCTCTGCCGTTTGTCTAGGTTCATATAGACTTGCATTCATATTTGAAACTGAGAGTAACTGTCAAGGACAAAAAAGAAGAAAAAATCACTCTCAAACCCTTTTTTTTTTAAATCACTCACAAGGACCGGATATATTTTAGGACAAGTATACCTTGACGCGAAAATAAAAAAACGACCCAACCCAACCAAAACGGCATATGTAGTATGAACAATCGTTGCTCATACCTCAACATGAGATATGAATTACAATCTTTGTTCATACCTCAACATAATGTATGATTAATGAGAACACCTATTAGAGTATGAACAATCATTATTCCTACTCATTTAAGGTATGAACGATCATTGTTCATACTTCAACATAATGTATGATTATTAAAATTCCACATCATCGTCATCTCCTATTAAAATGGGAATTCATTTTCTATTAAAAATAAATAAATTTTATGCACTTCTAATTAAAACGAGAATTCATTCCTATTAGAAAAAATAACTTCTAGTGCTTCTAATTAAAACAGGAATCATTTTCCTATTAAAACGAGAATTCACACTTCCATATTGAAAATGGAAAATATAACATTTCTAATTAAAACGGGAATAACATTTCTAAATTAATTAAGTCAACTATTAAAACAGGTTCCCTCTCCCAATTAAAAAATGAGTTTTTAAAACTTAATTAAAATGATTTGTTAAGATATTACAACGGGTTAGCGACTAAAACAGGAATCACGATTTGTTAGAAAAAATTTATATGTATAGTTATGATTGTTGAGCAAGTTTTCAAAAGAAATCTATTTGGGGTATGAACAATCACTGTAAATACATCAACATAATGCATAATTAGTAAGAACACCTATTGGAGTATGAACAATCATTGTTCTTACCTGTTTGGGGTATAAACAATCATTGTTCATACCTCAACATAATGTATGATCATTAAGAATACATATTGGAGTATGAACAATCATTGTTCATACCTTAATATAATGTATGATCGGAAAGAACATTTATTAATTGGAATATGTTTATACGTATTTTGGGTATGAACAATTACTGTTCACACCTCAACATAAGTTATGAACAATCTCTGTTCATACCTTAATATAAAGTATGATGTATGTTCACTTAGTTGGGGTATGAACAAACATTATTCATACATGAGGAGGTATGAACAATCATTATATTTATACCAAAACGACATAAATGATAAAATCGGAAGATATAAATTTCAAATCAGGGCTGTTTGTCTTTAAGAGTTATTTTCACTTGAAAATTGGGTTTGTGAGTGATTTTTTTAAAAAAAAAGTGGCATTGGTGATTTTGGCTCGGAATTAGTCCTCTGGACCAATTTCTTATATATGAAATTGATGGTATATATGGTATATATATATTGGTCAGGCTACATTGACACCCCTAAATGACACCTTGAATTGATACCCTTACCAAAAAGTGCACTTCTACAATAAAAAATAATGGCTAATTTTTTGTGAATATGACCCTCTTACCATGTTGATCATGTCTGCAAAATTTCAATTCATTTCGACATCTTTAGCCTTGTCAAATTTATTTACAAAACTGAAAAAATATAGACTGTTAAAAAAATTGCAAACTTGAACACAACTTTTGACAAGGTTACACATATTGAAATGAGCTGATTTTTTTTGGAGACCATATCTACTAAAAATTGGTTATTAAATCATTGTGTTTAGTAGGAGTGTCAATTTGGGGTGTCATTTAAGGGTGTCAACGTAGCCTGACTATACTCCTAAAAGGACCTTAAATTAAATACCAAACTAAGTACCAAATCTAAAACAACCTACAACTTCACCTACAAAATAATTTAAAATCTAATTTTTTGTGGATATGATCTACTAGCCATAAAAAAATATCTTCACAAAAATTCAACTCATTTGATATCTTCCAACTTAGATAAAAATTGTTGTCCACTTTTGAAATATATCTAACGGTCCAGAAATGTTGAGTTCTTACAATCATTTTTTGCCAATGTTAAAAATTGTTAAACAAGTTGAATTTTTATAGAGTTGATATTTATGTATGGTTAGTAGATCATATATGTGTGATTATTTTTCCTAATCTAGAAACACAAATATCATGTTACTTCTAAAAGAACAATGAGATGAATTGGATCAAGAAGAAGAAGAGATGTAGAAGATGATGAGTTGAACCACGTTCTTTAATGGCTGCCTACGTATCTTGTGAATATGAATCAAACTCAAAGCGTAGTTCAACTATCCTATTTATAATAATAGATAAGGTTTCCCAATTAGTGTTTACACTACAAAATAATTGATATATACCTACGGACAAGAGCCGTAGCCTTAGATCTAAGCCTATGGACTTCATCTGTAACACAGCCGTCCTAATTTGTTATGTTGGCATAGTCTATGGCATAAATAACGTCCGTCGGCACTGTCCGTCGCATAGGTTATCTATTGGGATGGTTTAATTAGGGATCTTATCCGTACGCATTGGTTAACTACGCCGACAGTTTTATATGGGTTAAAATCTGTAGGCATTGGTTACCTATACCGACGGTTTGGTTTGGGATTTAGTCTGTAGGCATTGGTTACCAATACTGACGGTTTGGTTTGGGATTTAGTCTGTAGGCATTGGTTACCTACGCCTACGGTTAATGTCCCCAAGGATGGGCCGACGTGTCCATTTTGTAAATATGAGATCAGCCAAGGATAATGTCCGTCGGTTTACAATAATTATTTTTTAATTTTTTTTTCTATATATATTTGCATAATTCAAATTGTATCATGAAAATTGAAAATAGTTTTCCTGCTGATACAGATCCTATGTAACACCAAACCACAAACCAACTTACAAAATCTGCAAACACAAATCATATATCTCAAGTAACATTCATTTTGGCAAAAAACATATTCACTTCACATCTTGAAATTACCAAATATTCACTTCACATCTTGAACTTACAAAAATATTCACATCACATCCCTAACAAGCTAGCCATACATCCACAACCAACAGCTAACCATGCAAAAAAAGCATAAGAGAACATATTGTTTTTAGACAAAAAAGTTCATTCAATAAACAGTTCAAGAGGACGAACTATGGGATGCAAACACTAACTCCTTGGGCCATATAACACCTCCTTGCACAACCTGACCAAGCGTCCTTACCCATCCATTATGAGGGCATGGCAGTGTTGCGTTATGGTCATGGACAACTTGGACAAAATTTTTGAAGTTCCCTTCTTCTAAAGTCCTTTCCCCATACTCTGTGTTAGGATCGACATCGTGTACAACACCTCTAGCAACAATATCAAGCGGCCAACCTCCACGCAATTCACAATCTTTGCCAATGTAGTGCACATTTCCCAGCTACAAAGAAAACATTTAATTAAAAGTCTTGATTTCAAGTTTAAACCGTATACATAAAGCCATAGAACCTTGTACCACATGCCATACAAATGCAGTCTTTATCTAGTTTTTACTCCCGTCAATCCAAATAATTTCACTAGCTGGTATTACATGCAACATAAAACAAAAGAAAAAGAAAGTAAAAAGTTGTCAAATAAAGACAAAAGATAGTATCTAAATAACAGCAAGTTGCAAACACATTATTCATGACAAGAGAACCAGAATAGAGACAGCTACCATCAAGTTCCCGGATAGTTAGGCTTGGTGGTTTTGTCCACTTGAGGGCTTAACAACTTCCCATGTGAAATCAGTCTCATCCCTACCAAAATGACCATAGGCTGCTCCAGACATTATGGAACTTGGAGAGGTACTACGAACCCTCAAACTCGGCCTACACTGTGGAGAAGAGAAAGCCGCCTCGATAGGGCGATATACCTCCTCGCTTCTACTACCTCATTCCTGTCCTTCCTCAAGCACGCCTAATCAATTGGGAAGCTTTATAGTTGAGGTCATGATTCATTCCTCAAAGGGTACCGCGGGAGTGACTTTCCCCACTAGAAAAGAAGAAGCAATATTCAAGTAGGTAGCCCCAAAAGCCGAACTCAAAGAACTTGTTAGGCTCGAGACCCTGACTTAAAAACTAAGTAAAGTTGGAAGCACAGGGTGGGACTATTTACCCAGAACCAAGGATCATATCTCCTCTTGCGCCTTTAGCCCAAGTGACTACTTTGAAAGAACGGACAGGGAGTACTTTTCTTGTCATGTATTGTCAATGAAGAAACTTCTGTTTACTTCACTACAGGTAAGCTATTAGGGTACTAGTCCTCGGGGCCTCTTTTCTCACTATCCCACCATTTCATGGTTTGCTTGGTTGTGGAGCGGCTTTCTCCCGGTACGAGTCGATTCCTGGCCTATGCTCTTCTTGGTGATGTCGTAGTCATTGCCGATAGTAGGGTGGCTGCTGAGTCTAAGTCCCTTTTGGAATCATTGGGAGTCTTTCTTTCCCCCCAAAACTGTCACACCCCGAATTTCGATAAATCAGATAATAATAATGATATCTGACTCCTTGATATCCGAGATGTGAGAACAACCTCACAACCCAATCTATATCATAACCCTAATGAATAATAACACATGCGGAAAAACTAAACAATAAAATACTCAAAACAATCCACTCATCATTAAGAAAACTTGTGATCAAAAATTAAGTTACAAACTTCTTCACTTAAGAATTCGGAAAAAAAATAAATTAAACATATGTCCCCAACAAATTCCACTACATCTCTGAGGAAAAATGAAACAACATCTTATTAAAAATAAATGCTAACATCAATCACGAGCAGCACGCCACCTTCTCGAACATCAGCTAACCCTGTCCAGGCTGATCGACTATGTTCATATAAGAACACACCCGATTAGCAAACATGCAAATCGGGTCAGCTAGCATTATGAATAATGCTAGTATGAGTACCTTTAGTAAAACCATTTAGACATACATAATATTTCATTCTTTACATGGCAGGTAGTTCCTCCATTGAGGAGCCTAAGCTTTAGGTAGTTAGTTCCTTCATAAAGGCACCTTAACTTCTAACTAAGAGTAAATAACTTATGTCAGCCTAGTACTTACCTTTATGCATGCTCTATCACAGAGTGGGTCCTCTCTGCAAGAATAATTAGTTTAACCCACTCTCCTGCAAGCAATTTGTAATAATCATAACAAAAATGAAACTTAACTTGAAAGTCTTAAATCAATAACCACGCCTGAGGAAAATATCATGGCAGTAACATTTATCAAGTGTCCCTAGTAACCTGTCGTCTCTATGTTTTACCTAGTTTTCCCCGCTACCACAATCGCTACCCAACGAAACATGTACATCCACATGCCTCCCCTTACATAATGTACCACTCTGTGCGTAACTACCCTGAGTGGGATGCCGCACACCAGGTAACCCTCACACGAAAGCCATTATGTAAGTAATGCCACTATTCGGCATAAAAGTAATGCGTGTCTCCTTCTAAAGTTTTGCGAACGAGATAATCAAGCCACTATTCGGCTACGCCAGAAGGGCCATTCAGATTTACTGAAACGCCCGAAGGGCCAATCAAATTACACACGCCCACACAGGGCAAGTCACATGAGTTGTGGTAGCTAGGTTCTAGGATTTTCGTTTTGTAATTTATTCAAACGTATATATCTATGCATCTTAAAATTTCTCTATCTTCACGTGTCAAAATTTACACAAGATCGACGTCAAATCTATATTAGATACTGACAAACAAGTTTATACAAGTGTCACCCACATCCTATCATCGGATTGGTCCATAAATTCAATCTATAACATTTTAAAAAAAAGTCAACAGTCAACGGGTCAACAGTCAACCCAACAGTCGACGGTCCTAACCGGTGGTCATTCCTCCCGGTCCTCACCCAAACCCATATTTAAAAAGAGTTCAAACCCTGGTCCTAAGCGAATAGCTAAGTTGACCCGGTTTAACCCGGCCTATAAACTGATCTGACCCAACTGGAAATTTCAAAACTAACTAGATCCCATGGGATCTAATTCAAATTTTAGGACCAGCCCACATAAACCTTTTAAACCGGCCCAAACCAGAACTGATAGGGTCCGGCCCAACTAGTTAGTCCTAAGTCAAAAAACTAAACAGCGACCTGGAGCACTAGATCGCTCTCACGGTCATCCCCTTCGCAGCAACAACCGCTAGCTTCCAGCCACCCCCAAAAATCCTTCACACACCACCCACCAATAACTAAGCGAAAATTATGTCGGTGAAAAACCTCACAACTTTACTTCACCAAGCAACCCCCGATTTCCAGTTAGAAAAATCACTTCCAAATTCTTAGATCCGACCGCCATTAGTGTTCTTGGAGCTTTCAAACCCCCACAAACTCCCCACTACCACCATACATCAAACCACCAACCCACAATACAACAAAACAGTTCAAACACGAAAATAAATACAAAAAAAATCAAATTCCTCAGTATCACAGTAATGGCAGTAATGGCATTTTTACAGAGGAGGAGGTTAGGGGCTCGCGCCTCCCTTTACCACCACCTAATGGTGTTGACAGTACTAACAATCTACTAAGGTTTAAACTTTCACAAAAAGAATAGTCTTTGAAGAGAAAAATAGCAGAAAATGAACGATGAACATAACATGGTTTTGGAAGTACAGTTAACTGTGTCTATATACGGGAAAAACAGAAAAATAAACTACTCACCTCCCCGTGTTATATCGGCAAATGAAAAATATCGAAGAAAAAAATGAGAGAACCAATCCCATTTAGCTCAAGATATCCGCGTTCTTCTCCGTTTTGTGTTGTTTGTTGTTTGTGGTTTTCAGAAAAACTAGTTTCTCCTGAGACACCCTATATTCTCCTTAACTTCCAAATTACTAAATATTCTTATATCATAACTATGGAAATATTATTTTTATTAAAAAGATTATATATATTATGTTCCTTAGGTTAATATCTTATTTCCTTTTTATTTAAAGCTTTCCAAAAATTAAAGATAATCTACCCACATTCAAAATTCAAATACTAATTTCCTATATTAACATTATTCGAAATTACTATTTGGTATTCCACATGCTAGCACGTTGACCAGAAAAATACAGTCAAATACAGAAAATATTAAATATTGTTACGCAGATAATGTAAATATAAAATAGGGGTCTTACAGCTATACACACCTTAAAGGGATCTCGTCCCGAGATTCAGCAGTATGGGACACTAGGCGAATAACTCTGGATGCACGACTCTAACCTTGTCCTCTAACTCCCACGTAACATCCTTTCATCTTCACTCCATTGCACCTTCACCAAGTTCACTTGTCGCTGCCGAAGTTGTTTCACGTCACGGTCCACGATGGTGATAGGTTTCACCAAGTGCGTCAAATCGTCATTAATCTCGATCTCGCCTAGCTCAACAATCTGGGTCGGGTCTTTCACACACTTTCGAAGCATGGAAATATGGAAAACATCATGCACCGAGGATAAAGTTGCAAGCAACGCGAGCTGATATGCCACACTGCCCACACGAGCAACAATCTCGAACGGTCCAATAAATCTAGGGCTCAACTTGCCCTTTTTCCCGAACCTCATCACACCACGCATAGGGGACACCTTCAAAAATGCAAAATCCCCAACTTCAAACTCAACTCCCTTCCTCTTCCGATCAGCGTAGCTCTTCCGCCGACTCGAAGCTGTCTTTAATCCGTTCTCGTTATCACCCTAACATTCTCTGCAGTCTCCCTAACAATCTCCGGACCAAGTAAGACTCCATCACCCACCTCGGCCCAACACGCCGGTGATCTACAGGGCCTCCCATAAAGGGCCTCGAATGGTGCCATGCCAATACTAGAGTGAAAACTATTATTATACGCAAACTCAACCAAAGGAATATGTTCCTCCCAACTTCCTCCGAAATCAAGGACACATGCCCGCAACATGTACTCCAATATATGATTCACCCGCTCTGTTTGTCCGTCCGTCTGAGGGTGATATGCTATGCTCAAGTTTAGCTTCGTGCCCATAGCACGCTGGAAGCTCTCCCAAAACTCTGATGCAAAAAGTGGATCTCTATCAGAGACAATAGAAACAGGTATGCCATGGAGTCTCACCACCTCTCGAATGTACTTCACTGCCAAACTATCAGTGTTTTGCCGTACCCCAATCGGAATAAATTGAACAGATTTCGTCAATCGATCTACAATAACCCAAATAGACTCATTTCCCTGCCGGGACTTAGGTAATCCATCCACGAAGTCCATTGAGATTTGTTCCCATTTCCACGTGGGAATCTCCAAAGGTTGCAACAAACCTGAAGGCCTTTGATGCTCTGCCTTCACCTGCTGACATGTGAAACAACGAGACACATACTCTCCCACATCTCTCTTCATACCTTCCCACCAGAAAGTCCTCTTCAAGTTATGATACATCTTCGTACCCCCGAGATGGATAGTGAACCGAGACCTATGAGCCTCATCCAATATCTCTCTCTTCAACTCAACATTATTCGGAACACAAAGTCTATTCCGGATCTTCAAAGCACCATCAGAATCTACTGACCAATCTGTAGGGCAATCATCGAGAAGATCCACCACTAAGTCACCCAAACGCTGTACCAAAGAAAGATCAGCCATCTGTAGGTTCAAAACCTTACTCACTAAGGAAGGATGGACTGTCAAACTGCAAACAAAAGCTCTAGCCGTCCCTGACTCAACATGCAAATCTACTGAAGCCAAAATCTCAAGTGACTTCCACTCTTGCACCATAAGTGAAGTCATCACACTGTGTTGCCTACTCAAAGCATCAGCTACCACATTTCCCTTACCAGGATGATAAAGAATCTCAAAGTCATAACTGCTAATGTACTCCATCCACCTCTGTTGTCTCATGTTCAACTCCTTCTGTGAGTACAAATACTTCAAGCTTTTGTGATTCGTGTACAACTCAAACCTCTCCCCATATAGGTAGTGTTGCCATACCTTCAAAGCAAATACCACTGCCGCCAGCTCCAAATCATGCGTAGGATATCGCCTCTCATGGAGTTTCAATTGTCTAGATACGTAAGAAACCACCTTCTGGTCCTGCATCAAAACACATCCCAAACCCGTACCACTAGCATCAGTAAAAACCACCAACTTCCCGCCTCTAATGGGAATAACTAAGATCGGCGCTGTAGTCAATCTTTATTTCAACTCTTGGAATGCTCGTTCACAATCATCATTCCACAAGAACTTAATATTCTTCCGCAACCGTGGTCATCGGTGCAGCAATAAGAGAAAACTTCTCTATGATCCTCCTATAATACCCGACCAATCCTAAGAAACTCCTCACTTCAGTGGCATTAGTAGGTTGCTTCCACTCTTTAACTGCTAGAACCTTCTTGGGATCTACTGCTATCCCCTTACTCGATATCACATGCCCAAGAAATCTGACTTCAGCCACCCAAAAATGGCACTTGCTGAACTTTGCATATAACTGCTGCTCCCTAAGAATCTGTAACACTATCCGCAGATGTTCCTTGTGCTCCTCAACGCTCTTGGAGTACACAAGAATGTCGTCAATGAAAATAATAACGAACTTTGTCAAATCACGGATGGAACACCCGATTCATCAAGTCCATAAAGAATGCAGGTGCATTAGTCAGTCCAAATGGCATAACAGGAAACTCGTACAACCCATAGCGAGTACGAAAAGCTGTGAGAGAAATACTCTGCTCTTTAACACTCATCTGATAGTACCCAGTCCTCAAGTCAAATCATGAATATCATCATCCCCTTTTAGTTGATCTAGGAGGTCATCTATCCTGGGCAATGGGTACTTGTTCTTGATCGTCGCCTTGTTCAGCTCCCTATAGTCAATGCACATCCTCAAAGTACCATCCTTCTTGGACACGAAGATAGCTGGTGCAGCCCACGGCGAAGTTACTTTCGGACGATAAACCTAGTTCATACACACCTTAAAAGGTTTATACTTATATCAACACATAATAATAAATAATAAGCACACAAAGACACCACAACAAAAAGTCAAACACAAACAACAAGGCTTACCCTTTCTCAACAACTCCTCAAGTTGAACTTTCATCTCATCCACCGCTTTTTTGCTTAGTCTCAGACACTGACTGAAATTGAGCTGTCCCTCGGTAGCAAGTCTATCCGAACTCTACCTCTCGCTTAGGGCGGCAGTCCGAGGGATCTCCTGAAAACGCCGGTATAATCGCATACCACTTCCACCGCACTAATGTCCTTTTCCGTATTTCCACCGAATACGTGAAGCTAGTCATCACCGAATCTCCCGAAACCGCGACTCATAAGTGGCAAAAGGAAATCCAGGGCTACTAAAAGAAATGGACCTCGTAGCACAATCTAAGGTAGTATAGTTCTTACTTAACCAATCCATTCCTAATATGAAGTGGAAACCTTCGAAACCCAAAACTACCGTGTCTACTATGAACTCAATGACCCATAAAAGAGATCTCAAAGCCCTTACAGTAATCATACAAAGTCACTAAACCTCCTAATGGTGTTTCAACACGTAAAGGTTTAGGGAGTGGGGTGGTTTTAACATTTTCTTTTTCAACAAGCCGACGAAAATGAAAGAATGAGATGCACCGATTAATCAAATAGAACTCTAAGATCATTATGAGATGTAGCAAAAGTACCGCTACATTTCCCTGCCCCGCAAATTGCGAAGGCACGATCCGGTGGTGCCCCTCCCCCTCGTCCCCCCCTGCTCCTCCTGAATCCATGTGGGCAAGTACTAGCCCGGTGTCCCGGTCGTCCACATTTATAGCAGTTGCCTGAAATTGGGGCGATAATTCTCGGACCTGGAAGAGCTGCCATCTGGTGCCTAAACTGTCCATTCTGCTGTGGTTGACCTTGGTAACATTGTCTCTGATTGCCATTTCCCGGTCGATTTTGATATTGATTCCCGCCTGGACGATTCTGATACTGATTTCCCTGCCTCTGGAAACCATTTCCCTGTTGGGGTCTCGGCTGGATCTGCTGAGGTCCCCTGTTTCCCTGACCATACGGCCCAGGCTTGTACCGGTCCCCACCATGACCACGATGTGGTCTAGAATGTCTGGAATCACTAGCTCCTCCCTTACCCTTGTCCCGAATTTCACGAAACTCCTTGTTCTGCTCCTCATACATCAAAGCAAGATCCAAAACTCGGTCAAAAGTGTCTTTGTCGAAAGGAAGTAATGACCTCGACAAGTAAGGGTTCAGTCCCTTGATAAACTTTCTATTCTTCTTCTCAGGAGTATCCACCAGATACGTATCAAACCTTGACAACTCATTGAACTGGGTAACATAATCGCTTTCAACCGCCGTCCGACCCCGCGAGTTCTTGTAAACTCTTCTCGCCTTCGCGTTCCCTCAAAGCCCGGGGAATAAACCTAGCCTCAAACTTCTCCTCGAACTCGATTGCAAGACATCGATCGAGATCAACATGTGGAAGAATAGACATCCACCAAAACTGTGGCCGCGATCGTCCAACCGATGGGCAGCCAACTCCCCGCCTCAACCTCAACGATCCATGCGGCGAAAATCATCTCGCAAGCTTTAAGCCAAGCCTCGGCTACAAGAGGGCCAAAGGTTCCAGTGAACCTCTTACCACCGAGGTTGGCAGAGTCCTTATTATGCTTAGCAAACGGATCATTATGATTCCCTCGATTATTCTCAGCGACCTACAGGAGAGCCGAAGTTAATCGGCCCCTCGCATCCGGATAGGGCGCTCCCTACATGTTCAGTACCATTGCTAGCTCGTGTCTCAACCATGATCTACAGTTCAAACAAAACTCCTATTAATATCCACAGAAACCCCAAAACACTCAACACTATTACCCATAATCCATATCCGAGGATCACTTAGACATTCCCAATCTAAGCTAACCAAATGCTCGATATTAAATCACACACTCAATTTCGATAAATCGATAATAATAATGATATCCGACTCCTCGATATCCGAGATGTGACAACAACCTCACAACCCAATCTATATCATAACCCTAATGAATAATAACACATGAAAAAACTAAACAATAAAATACTCAAAACAATCCACTCATCATTAAGAAAATTTGTGATCAAAAATTAAGTTACAAACTTCTTCACTTAAGAATTCGAAAAAATAAATTAAACATATGTCCCCAACAAATTCCACTACATCTCTCGAGGAAAATGAAACGACATCTTATTAAAAATAAATGCTAACATCAATCACGAAGCAAAGACGCCACCTTCTCGAACATCGCCTAACCCCCGCCCAGGCCGATCGACTATGTTCATATAAGAACACACCCGATTAGCAAACATGCAATCGGGTTGACATTATGAATAATGCTGGTATGAGTAACCTTAGTAAAACCATTTAGACATACATAATATTTCATTCTTTACATGGCGTGTAGTTCCTCCATCGAGGCCTAAGCTTAAGGTAGTTAGTTCCTTCATAAAGGCACCTTAACTTCTAACTAAGAGTAAATAACTTATGTCAGCCTAGTACTTACCTTTATGCATGCTCTATCGCAGAGTGGGTCCTCTCTGCAAGAATAATTAGTTTAACCCACTCTCCTGCAAGCAATTTGTAATAATCATAACAAAAATGAAACTTAACTTGAAAGTCTTAAATCAATAACCACGCCTGAGGAAAATATCATGGCAGTAATATTTATCAAGTGTCCCTAGTAACCCGTCGTCTCTATGTTTTACCTAGTTTTCCTGGCTACCACAATCGCTACCCAACGCCGAACATGTACATCCACATGCCTCCCCTTACATAATGTACCACTCATGCGTAACTATCCCGAAATGGATGCCGCGCACACACCGTAACCCTCACACGAAAGCCATTATGTAAGTAATGCCACTATTCGGCATAAAAGTAATGCGCGTCTCGTTCTAAAGTTTTGCGAACGAGATAATCAAGCCACTATTCGGCTACGCCAGAAGGGCCATTCAGATTTACTGAAACGCCCGAAGGGCCAATCAAATTACACACGCCCACGCAGGGCAAGTCACATGAGTTGTGGTAGCTAGGTTCTAGGATTTTCGTTATGTAATTTATTCAAACGTATATATCTATGCATCTTAAAATTTCTCTATCTTCATGTGTCAAAATTTACACAAGATCGACATCAAATCTATATTAGATACTGACAAACAAGTTTATACAAGTGTCACCCACATCCTATCATCGGAATGGTCCATAAATTCAATCTATAACATTTTTAGAAAACGTCAACAGTCAATGGGTCAACAATCAACCCAACAGTCGACGGTCCTAACCAGTGGTCATTCACTACACCATAACAGGCTATTTGCAACGGCAAAAAAGCGTTGCTAATAATTTTTGCAACGCTTTTTAAAGCGTTGCGTCGATAAATATTGGAAATATTTGCAACGCTTAAAAAGTGTTGGAAATATTTGCAACGCTTAAAAAGCGTTGCAAATAAAAATTTCCAATGCTTAAAAAGCGTTGCAAACAGAAATTCAAAGCGTTGCAAATAAAAATTTCCAACACTTAAAAAGCGTTGCAAACAGAAATTTCCAACGCTTAAAAAGCGTTGCAAACAGAAATTTCACAAACGCTTTTAAGCGTTGGTAATTTGTTAAAATTTTACCAACGGTTTTTAACCCGTTACAAAGTTGTTAGTTAATTTTAAAAAAAAAATAATTTAAAATTCATTTGTAACGGGTTATAAACCGCTCTTTGATGGGTTGCTAATAAAAAAATAATAATTTCTCATTTTGTAGCGAGACCAAATAAACCTACAATAACCAATGAATACAAGAATCCAATGAATACAAGAATGGTTTAGACAAATATATATATAGCTACAAACTCACTCCAAACCAAAACAAACAAAATTAAGGACAAAAAGCAAACTTCCCACCTAAAACAAACCACCCTTTGCTTTCAAAATCTTCCTTTCACTCTAGAAAGTCCTTGGCATCTTCAAACCCAAAAGCTCAACGCCAAGATTCCCCTTCCACGCCACAAAACCCCCCCTTCGCCCTCAACCCATCGCTCTAGCAAAGAGCATCTCCTTGTGCACTCTTCGACCGGATTATCAATACAATGAATAGCCATTAGAAAATAACAATGCAAAGAAAAATTAAAACACCGTGACTACCAAGGATGGCACAAAGGGAATGAAAAAAGAAATAAATGTAAGGCTGAACAACCTAACTCTTGGGATATGAAGACATCAACTTTTGGCCGAAAGTGTAGCATGTTTGATAGATAACACTACAAACGCCATACAACTAGCTGGAGAAAACCTTACCTTTGGGTTCTTCACGGTCTCGTCCACACTTAGAATTAGGCAAGTCAATGTTGTCGCATTTATAGCATTTATCCGAAACATTTGCAATCACGACCAATGTAGGTAAAAAGAAACCCAACAAAGCAACATGGGAAAGAACATTGAATACCTTAACAACAATGAGGTTCCCATACAAAGTTGGCAAATGTATCTATGATTCCACCAAAGGTTTTTATATCGACTCAGTAGTCTGTTTAACTTTTAATTTCTATTAAAATCACAAATACCTTAGTTTGTTTGAGGCATTTGACCTGGTTCTTTCTTTACTTTCTCCTCGTGAAACAAGCATTCTATGTTAATGGGACTACACAATATTGGCGTGATCCCGAAAAGCATAAAACAGAGTGGTATAATAAGCAAGGCTGACCTGAAGTTCCACATCCTTTATTATAAGCAAAGCTCCTTTACGACCAAGCTCATCTTTGGAGAACTTTTATCCGTAAAATGAAAAATACAAAATTAATAAACCCATCTCTTAAAAAGCATGTGATCCAAAGAAAGAGAAATTAGAACATTAAATTCTTACCCCGCCTTTATCACGAAAGTGCGTTCTCGCAAAAATCAAATAAAAAGTAGAGTTACATCCATCGCCAAACGTAGTAATCCAGCACATATAGTAAAAAATTACCTTCATCCATCTTGAACTCAAATAGCTCATCATCTTCAGAAACACAGTTCCATCTTGCAATTTCCCAATAAGTTTCTCATCAAGTCACGATGGTTACTATATATATTTTTGGGTGTGAAGATATCATTGATATCAATATTAAGAGCAAGGCCTAATTACTTCATTAGTAAAAAAAAAATTGAAATTTTTTTTTTTATATGCTATTATATGAAAGTTACAAGTTATAAGGATCCCAAATAGAGCGTAAACACATGATGAAACATAACAAATACATATACTTGAACATAACTTTTAAACCTGTATATAACTTCCTCTCAATCAAAAAAAAAAGTAAATAACAAAATAAATTTAAATAGTCTTCTTTTTTCTTTTGATCTCAGATAGGCTTCCAATATAAGTTCTAACAACGAAAAATAATAAGAAATTAATATTTTATGTATCTATCTCCAAGATTTGACAATCCAATTTACATTACATTAACTTAGTAAGTTATATGTATCCATTTTCTTTATTATGGATATATATCCAGATATATTCATATGCATGTCTAGAAATGCATAAATAATGTATCTTAGCAATATAGAATACAATAAGTTGACAACTACATGCACTATAAATTGTATATAAAAAGTTCATCGACAAGATGATCGATGCATCTTTAACTTTCCTTCTTTTGTTACACTTTTGAAAAAAGCACTTGTCAAAGTAGGAGCAGAGAAAAGATACACCCATAAACAACAAAGAAATTCTCAACCAGTGGAAGACCATCGAACATCATGAACAGTGCCCTTCTTTACCCCGCCAAAAGTTTAAAATAAGTAGTCCCACTTTCAGACCATAAAGTAGAATACTTGATCTTACAAAGTGAACTCAAAACATACGTAGAGGCACAAGCCCTTCGTGAGCTCCATCAGTTGTCAAGTAGTTCAGCTTTGATTCTCCGTAGTAACTCTGGTTAGTTTTATCAACGTCTGATTGTGCTACGACAAGGAGTCCACTAGAACCATAATTCCAGCTCATTTGCACTGTGGAGCACCGAAAAACCCCGTCGAAAGCAACAAATTGAGCTTGTTCATCCTTTGCACATGAAAATATTTGAATCTTTGGCAGGAATCCCCTATTGGACCAAAACATTGAGTTTAAGAAAAACTTTAGCATGTTAACTATTACTCATTTATCTTCTAAGGTGGAAACCAACATATTCCAACATAAAATTGGCATTTGCACTCATTCATGAGACCTAACTACATGGTAGTTAATTTATAAATGGAACAAAAGGTGTGTTTAAATGCATGGGAAATTTTCAGGTGTATAACCGAGTTTGTAATAGAAATTTTTCATTAGATGTGAAGCATATGTACTATATATTCCCCGTCAAGAACTTTAATAGGTGAATTTTCATGGGAGAACTCATACAAGGAGGCCATAGGAGAGAGTGAAAAGCAAAAGGGAACTTCCTCTCTTGCGTAAAATCCTAACTAGAAAGTGGGATTTACCCATGAATATTCATCCGTATAATCAGCCCTAAAATCAAACCATTTTGTAGCCATCGGGTAATTTAGATATTCCAGTTAGCTCATGTACTCAAAGTTTATCAGCATTCGGATGTACTATCCAAAGTACTACCTATTTATCTATGTTACATGGACACACCATAATTTGAAAACAATCCATGTCGGATACAATTTTGATATTTCACCGTGTCAAACACCAGATCCGTGTTAAATCACGGACACACCTATCCGTCTCAATGTAACTTAGCTATTTGTGTTTCCCCGAATTCATCCTGTATTGAAATGCTTAACATTTAGGTGTTTTCTAATACAAAATTATATTATAATCGTATCTATGAATTTGACAAAAGAAAATGTATGCATGTCCACAAACTCGCTTTCAAAGACAACCTAGTTTTCAACTTTACCAAGTAACATAAACCACTCGGCAGGATACATTTGGACAAAAAGAAAACAAACCTTGGATTCTGCAACAAACGCTGCAACATATGACCCAGGTGCCTTAGAAAGTTCTACAGCAGCTATGCCGGGATTCTAAGGCGATAAGTGAAACCTTTTGAAAAATCCCCAAAGATCAAAAAATCGTATCTCATTTGTTGCAAGCCGACACGCAAATGCTTCAATCTCGAGCTAAATTGGATAGAGGGCCTGCATAAATCAAACTAATTAATATAAACACACCTCGTTAGTCAAAAGTGAGTATAAAATAGTTGTCGAAAAAAAGTTACCATGTAGTTTTAGACATGTTTTTACTGAAACAATTGATAAAACGGAGTACCGGTGTGAATGTTCCACAAGACCAAATTCTTTTCCCGTGGTGTGGAGGATTTCTGAAAAGTTTGTAGATAAGTCCCACGTGGAGATAAAGTAGCTGCAAGAGCATTGGGGATTGCAAAGGATCTAATCTCGAGTAAGTGGTGCAATCATATAAGCCAATCGTAGAGTCGGGTTTGATGACCATAAGTGTAGAACCATCTTCACTGAACTTTGAATTGGAGCAATGAACTTTTTCAAGCTTCATACTTGGTTGACCATTGTTAAACGGGGAGTCCAGTCCGGAGACGCCGTCGGGTTCTCGGTCATACACATTTATAACAAAAGATTGTTTATTTATTCAAAGAGATATGGGGCCACGTGGGCAAAGGTTAGTAAGTACCTAGAATCTGTAAAGGTGGTGAAGGATCTCTAACAGCCATTATAATAAGCTACCCGTAATAATAATTAGCACATAGAAAAGGAAAAGAAAATGAGAGTAGCAGTTTTACGTGAATGGTTGAACGCTGCGATGTGGCGGACAAATCGTATCTCAATGAACTCACACCGAGAACCATCTACTTTAACTACTACCGAGTTTGCACAACTTCGAAATTTGGGATTTTTGCATTTTGGTCCTACTATTCGCCTTGATTTTAATTAAAACCACAATTGCCCTTAACACGTGTAGTGCACGGAATAAATCAACGGCTATGAATTAATCTGCTGCTTTGAATCTAATGGCATGTTTCCCACCACACAGTTGACCATAGATTAATACACCGAGAGAAAAATCTCTAGGACAGATTGGGGAAATACAAACTCAATGAGGACACCTTGATTTTCGGTTGCCATAGCATATTTTCCACTTTGAATGCATCATTTCCTTCCTCTTTCTTCTTACCAAATGGCTTCAATTTTCTCGGTGTGTTCTTGTCCCACAATTCTCTTTCCTATTGAAAGAAAAGGAAAATTTTGAACTCACTCATACCAAGCACAATGCAAGAGCCGTTACAAAAAGAAACCACATGAAGATACCTTGACAAAGGATTCAAGCTCAACTTCATAGTTGAATTGGGTAACAACAACCAATTCTTGCTTGAATTTAGATGAACCAAACCATATTCTAGAACAATAGTCGACTCTACAACCTCCCCTTTCTTCATTGTCATGACAGCTCTATCAAGTCCATCAATAACTTGCTCGCAAAATGTAAAAACTACACTTCATTATCAAGTTTAATCATGATAACAAAGAAAGCATGCCAAATCCAAATGACGTGAAAAATTACCTTCATCCATCTTGAACTCAAATAGCTCATCATCTTCGAAAAACACAGTTCCATCTTGCAATTTCCCAATAAGTTTCAATTGTCGGACAAATGAGATAATATTAAGCTTTATTATTAATTGAAAAAATAAATAAAATAAATTTCCCAATGCATTTAAGAACCTCTAAAGTCGATGTACAAATATATTATATTGTTTCAACTGTAATATAATCGCACCAATATGTTTTATATCTGTCCTTAAGGGGATGAGGTTTCATGATCACATGTAACTAAGCTTTGCGGCGCCAATAATGGATTCAAAGATATCTCAATAATATCTCGCCAAATCGTAAGAAGCTTCAAAGATATTAATTCGGAGCGAAATCATTAGGTATTTGGAATGGGGATATCTTTAACACAATGAAGTAAATTCCTCTAAGCACCAACAACGCACACATGACGAAAGTGAATGTCTATCTTCTACACAGGATTCAATTTTGCCTATAGAGATTATGAAGGGAAAAACAGAAGTAATGAACTCAAGCATTGAAGATTTCGGATGAAAAAGAAAGAAAGAACCAAACAGAAAAAAAATGCATTGAATAGAAGACCGGTAAAAAAAGAACTACCATAAAACCATGAATGCAAGGAAATGGTACCTTGCTCCGACTAATTGATCATTAGCCATTGAAAGATCAATCACCTTTGAAGTGCAACACGCTTGCTTACACTTTCATTCTCATCATCGCCGCCATTGCTAATCTGCACATAAATACAAAACATGATTTCGAAAGGGGTTTTCCAAACAAGTGAGGAGTTTCACATATTCTCATGTACGGAGAGAAAAAAGTATTTCTCTAAGTATATTTTCAGCTTCATTTTTTCAGGTTTTACGATCGCGCAGAATTTGAGGGATGATAGCCCCTACGCCCGAGTGGAACCGGTCTTGGAAACTGTTAGCTTCTCATGGGCCAAAGGAGCCAACTTAGCAAGCCACAATTTCGGGATGCCACTGTGACCAGAACCTTCAAAAATTATTGAGTTCTTGTTGAAGGAGTTGATAGCAAACTCAATAACAGCCAACTTAGCCTTAAGTGAACGTTGATCATCAAGAAAACGAAGCAAAGCCGAAAGGAGAGAATCTATACCATAGGTCTTACTCACGTTTCTAGAGTTGTTGAGAAAGACCGCAAACTAACTCTTTTTTGGTCAATTAACCTTGAAAAACATGAGGCGGATCCTCTCGATATAACTTTCAAAAGGCTTTCTCGCAAGAAGGAATCATCTCAAAGAAGTGTTAAAAGAGTCGCTGCAGGCAACTTTATGGTGAGGATCATCTAAGTGTTTGAAAAACAACTTCATAACCTTCTCGAAACTCGTGTAATTTCTTGGACACCTTTTGGTCCTTGCTGCAAAGAAAGTCCGGAGATAATTAAAAGCGGGAACTCGCGGACCGCTTAAACTAGATCTAAAACACTCCATCAAAGCATCACCAAGAGACAGTGGACCCTCCATGTAACTTGGCATTTCACCAAGTGCAAGTTGGCTATCATCAAAACTATTTCTACTATTAGCGATACCCATCCAAATACATGTTTTCTCAAAAGCGACCTCGAAAATGGGGATAAAATTGTTTTGTGAATCCCCTCAAACAAGGATTTTTATAAGGTGTGTTTAGATATTTTGTCCGTATGTGTGTTCAAATATCATCCGTTGATCCTCATATCAGTATTTTCTTCGATGTGACTCCCATCCCGCAGTCTCTTAGAAGTTCTCTTGGTAGTATATGATGAAAAAGGCTCGAGTTGACAGTCACTGCGGTAGGAAAACTTTGCCGGATCTTTGGAAGCATGAACCCGAAAGCGATAAGATCGGATGTTATTAAACCATCGCACCTAACTCGATGAATTCACCTTAAATCATCGGGATCTTTATTTCTAACTAATTTTTCCGAGAAAATGTGTTAAAAAAAACCCACATGCAAAAGGAAAATAAATGAATGAAAAGCTTTAGGACCAAAATATAAGATGTTAACAAAACAAAAAATATTCCTGAAGTTTTTCCCATCAAAATCAGATATAGCATTTGTACTTAGGGTTTTAGGAACTTCATCAAAGTGCATGTCCGCTCAGGAGAAATAATGAGTGAGACTTCGGTGTTGAATCTATCAAGTCCATCAATAACTTGCTCTGCAAAATGTAAAGACTACACTTCAAGATCAAGTTTAATCATGATAACAAAGAAAGCATGCCAAATCCAAAGGACGTGAAAAATTACCTTCATCCATCTTGAACTCAAATAGCTCATCATCTTCAGAAACACAGTTCCTTGAACACATGAGTTTGACTATTTACCAACATGCATTATCAAACATAAAATAATTGCCCAGAAAACAGATGCAATAAGTCCCATATATAAACATTTATCCAAACATTCTAAGTACATCTGCAAATTCAACTCAAGTTCATCAAAATTCTAAAATCCAAAATTTAAAGCAACTTGCTTTCAACATTTAAACTCAAGTAAAAATTGCATCGCCTTTATTCTATGAAATTCTACACATGAGACAAACATATAGCAAAGAAATGTAAAATTCGAGATTCAAATACCCGAACCGATAAAGTAGTAGAAATTTCGGGCCGAAAGCTCTCCACCGACCGCCATTACAACACCAAAACAATGAGGAATCTCCACTTCAAATTAAATGAATATTTAGAAGAAAAAAGACAATGTTGAAATCTTTTGCTTTTCGGTAAAAGGTATGAAAAAGGGTTTTGAGATTACAGCCTAGTTTAGTTTGGAAAAGAGAGAAAATAGTTAGGTCTATTTTGTTTTGGGTTCTTTGTTTTCGATAATTTGTGCTTTTCAGAAAGAGGAGGAGGGGTTGAAGGACAGAAAGAGGGACAAGGGTCACCAGCAAGGATAAAAAAAACCCTAACCTAACCCAGCGGCCGTGAGAGAGAAAGAGAGGGTTTTCTATTTTGACATACCGACGGCGATTTCTTTTTTGTTTCCCTATTTTTGAAATTTCGAAGTTGTTTTGGTTTTTTGGATTTGTAACACTTCTCCAACGCTTTTTAAGCGTTAGCAATTAATTCCGGAAATTCACTCAAATAAACCAACGCTTTACAACATTTAAATAAGCGTTGGCAATTTACTAACGGTAAATAAGCGTTGCAAAGCAAAAAAGGTGCGTGTTGCAAATATCCTATTATGGTGTAGTGATTCCTCTCGGTCCTCACCGAAACCCATATTTAAAAAGAGTTCAAACCCTGGTCCTAAGCGACTAGCTAAATTGACCCGGTTTAACCCGGCCTATAAACTGATCTGACCCAACTGGAAATTTCAAAACTAACTAGATCCCATGCGATCCAATTCAAATTTTAGGACCAGCCCACATAAACCTTTTAAACCGGCCCAAACCAGAACTGATAGGGTCCGGCCCAACTAATTAGTCCTAAGTCAAAAAACTAAACAACGACCTGGAGCACTAGATCACTCTCCGCGGTCATCCCTTCAAGAAGAAAGCAGCGCGCTAGCTTCCAGCCACCCCCAAAAATCCTTCACACACCACCCACCAATAACTAAGCGAAAATTATGTAGGTGAAAAACCCCACAACTTTACTTCACCAAGCAACCCCCGATTTCCAGTTAGAAAAATCACTTCCAAATTCTTAGATCCGACCACCATTAGTGTTCTTGGAGCTTTCAAACCCCTACAAACTCCCCACTACCACCATACATCAAACCACCAACCCACAATACAACAAAACATTTCAAACACGAAAATAAATACAAAAAAAATCAAATTCCTCAGTATCACAGTAATGGCAGTAACGACGTTTTTACAAAGGAGGAGGTTAGGGGCTCGCGTCTCCCTTTACCACCACCTAATGGTGTTGACAGTACTAACAATCTACTAAGGTTTAAACGTTCACAAAAAGAATAGTCTTTGAAGAGAAAAATAGCAGAAAATGAACGATGAACATAACATGGTTTTGGAAGTACAGTTAACTGTGTCTATATACGGGAAAAACAGAAAAATAAACTACTCACCTCCTGTGTTATCGACAACAGAAAATATCGAAGAAAAAAAATGAGAGAATCAATCCCAGCTAGCTCGCGATATCCGCATTTTTCTCTGTTTTCGGCTTGTGTGTGTTGTTTGTGGTTTTTCAGAAAAAACTAGTTTCTCTGGAGACACCCTATATTCTCCTTAACTTCCAAATTACTAAATATTCTTATATCATAACTATGGAAATATTATTTCTATTAAAAGGATTATATATATTATGTTCCTTAGGTTAATATCTTATTTCCTTTTTATTTAAAGCTTTCCAAAAATTAAAGATAATCTACCCACATTCAAAATTCAAATACTAGTTTCCTATATTAACATTATTCGAAATTACTATTTGGTATTCCACATGCTAGCATGTTGACCAGAAAAATACAGTCAAATACAGAAAATATTAAATATTGTTACGCAGATAATGTAAATATAAAATAGGGGTCTTACAAAAACTCTTGAATTTCCTGGGTCTAGTTTGCTAAGTGAGACTTTGTGTCAAGGCGGGGTCATGTGATCTATCTCCAATCTAGTTAAGATTGTTGCGCACGTGCTGGCTTCGGCCTCATGGCGGTGCAAGATCAAGATTGTGATAAGAAATTCTCCATCTTTGCCTGGGGTAGATTATCCTTTAGAGTCTTGGTTGGGGCTTGGTGCCCCGTTAAACCCTTCTCTCTATGGCTTAGTGGTTTATTACATGATAAATCCGCTTAAACTAAAGGTTAGTACCATTAGAGTTTATGTTAGGAGGGCAGATTCAGTCGCTGTTGATTCTGTTGAGTCTGTTGATCTTGTTGAATCAGCATTAAAGGTCGGAAGCGACAGCTAGCTCAACCAGCCTCCCTAAACTCCACTATCTAGAAATAGGCTTAGTCAAGCCATAGCGTGCCTGTAGCAAGAGTTGCTATCTTCAAAAACCTTCCATTTCCACCTCTTAAGGTCACAAGCCACCTTACTGTCAGGGTCTTGTTCAAGACATGCATCAAGAACTACATCGAGATCCGGTCACAAAGCTTGTCTGGGTGTCCCTCGTTCCCAGATTCAGATGTAAATAGGAAAGACTCCATTATATCAAGCTTGAAAGTAGACTTTGAAATCCCCAAGAGTTGAGAAATGAGAGGGTTTTTTTTTTCCAAATGTTTCTACTCAGTGCTAGTACCACATGAATAGGAATTAAACAAGATATTAATGTATAAGATTGTCTGTGTTATTAGTCTACTCCCTCTATGTGTTTAGATATTATTCAGTTTTTAACACTTCCAACTATACGACAATGGCTCAAAACAATAAGAGCTAAAGGTGTGAAGTTACTATCCGGATGAAAGGCGTGCGGAAGTAGGAAGGCAACAGTGTTCAGAGATAGGTCTGGCTCATGCAAATTCAGAAAATCAAAATTTAACTACAAGCACTACAATCAGAAATATCCTAGGCAGATGCAAATGCAGAAAGTAAAAATTTAACTATAAGCACAGTCAGAAATATCCCTGCATATTCACGCATTGGTAAAGTTGTCTAAGAGAACCAACCACCCAACAATGTAAATGGATGCCACCTCGCTAGGATGAGTACAAATGGGGCATCCAAGGAAACTAGGTCTAAGTCTGCTCCTTCTAAGTGTTCCCAAGACCCTATGTCAATTTCACATACTTTGTACTTACAAACTCATACCACATCCTCAAACAAGACACTCACTCATATACTTTGTGCTTATGGTCTCATACCACATTTCCCTTAAACTACCTACTTTCAATAAAATGATGACAACTAAAATATTTACCAGAGCACTTGGGCTTTGATGACTAGCACAAGAATGAGGTGATGTAACATTGTCAGTACAAGTTCCTCTTTGGCTCATGAACATGGCTCTAACCTCTTCCATCTGCCTCAACATTCTAGCATCCATATTCACCTCCATGGCCTCGATCCTCCTCTCAAGTTGAGAGTTTGCCATCATCAAACCATCATTCTTTTTCATCAAAGAGTCCCCCTTTCACAACACAGTTTTACAAACCCCTGTACCGAGGCCCCGGAAACGGCCCCTGCTATCTCACCCAACAACCTATTTTCAGTGAACAACATTGAGAAAGTAGACAAACTCAAATAACAAGTTACCATGAAATGCCAATAACTATACCTTGGCAACAACATCTCCAGCCAAATCATTTTGGGACTCGGGATGCTCGGCAACATGATTCTTAATTGAATTCTATTAAGATTAACAAAATCAGTTGAAAACTATGTACTATGTACTAAAGAATTAACTATATACTAAAAAAATTAAAACTAGTATAACACACTAACCATTAAGTCTTGTCTCCGCAGAGTCATTTCCTTTGGTTTGTGAATAAGCATATATGATTCAGTCCTAGTAATTTCTGATTCAGGAATACCTTTCCCCAAAGCCAATTCATTCCGAGCTATAGCCATTGAAGTTCTTCCCAGACATGAAGGCATAATTTGTTGCTCGTGATTCTTTTTATTCCTTTCACTCATGGCCTTCATATTTTAATGTAATGACAAATCATCAAAAACTGAAAATTACTAAAAACCAAGAACACGTACATTGAAAAATAATAATTAACCAACTATGACAATTCATAAAACAATATTTATAAACACATACACATACCTTAAACTTATCCGTATTGCAATAATCAACAAATTGGTGCCAATCCTCCAATGGAATATTACGAGGTGAGACTTCCTTCACCAAGGAAAGATCCTCATCTTGGACAAAATCTTTATACAACGTGTGCTTGTAATTCCTCCATGCTTCATTCAGTTTTTGCCATGTGTAATCAGTATCAATTGTCTTCTCATATTCAAACTCAAATTGGCGACCCAAAGTACTAACTACTTTCTTGATGAGTTCCTTCTCAATATTTTGCCAATCACTATGACATATTGGAATGTCTCGACGAGCAATATATCCCAATCTTGTGCCAAATTCAGTGACATTTTCTATGGGCGTGACTAGTTGGCCTTTTCTATTAGTCTGCATTATGAGTTTCGGACGTGGCTGACCCTAAACTTCTTCGATGCCAATTGAAGGGCCTCTCTTTTTAGAAGCACCTGATGAACTTGATATTGGCGCATCATCATCTGCACAAACAAACAATATTCGATTAAGTCTGTCCATTGCGAAAAATATTAAGAAGAATGTTAAATGTAAAAGTGAAAGTCATTACCCATTCCTTCATTAATTTAAGCTGACTATCGTCTAGTGAGTTTTAACCACTTGGTGTTGAGTAGTGAGAGTCCATGTTCACTAAAGCAAATAGACATTCCATGAAGCAAATAACAAAATAATAAATAACCAATGAAGACAAGAATAAATCAGTGCAAGGGTTGCATCCATTCAACTAAATAATCAATACATAGTTCAAGCTAAGTAGTTCATTTATATATAAGGACATAACCACTTAAAATTCTGTAAGTCATGGCGACCATTCAACAAAATATATAGCATGGGAACAAAACAGTACAAAAAGAACTCTACTAAGTCACGGTCTACTGAATCTCTTTCTCTTCTTAGTTTTTTTGTTCTCCACAACCACAAACATATCTTAAGGTCAGGTTGGTACCACCTCATCCTCCATGGTATCGACATTGGAAGGGCATACATCTATATTAATATTCACCGGTCTATCATCTGATGGGAGACACATTTCATCTTGATCTGAATACATCTTTTTTTTGAACCTCTAAGACTACATGCGGTCGGGATCCATAGGATCGCCGAATAAAAACTTGTGCAAAGATGCTCTGCAAAAATAAATGGTTCATCAGCCATACGGTCTGAACTAATCAGGTTAGACAAGTTCACCAACTTAAGGTTTGCTTCTAAATCCATTTTCACACCAGTTTGAGTGCATTTAACCCAATCACACTTGAACAAAACAGGCTTGTACCCCTCTCGATATTGTAACTGAACAATTTGCCTAAGAACACCATAGTATTCGACATCGTCCTCAACTGGATTTTTGTCCTTAGAACTAGATCGAAGAGTAGTCATGCACTTTGTGCTAACACCACTGTTTTGGTTCCTTCGCATTCATTCATGGTCTTTGGTGACAAAGAGAAAACCATTCACACAATATTTTGTGTACGTTGTTGCAAATCCTGTAGGTCCTCTAACTATGTCTTTGAACTGAGCATCATTTGATTCTAAAAACTCGGGCTGTTTTTTCAACCATGTCTTGAAATCATTAGACAAGGGTACCTTGGACTGGCCTGCCCTCCTCCTTCCAGTTCGTCTACTGTCCTCAATGAATTTGGTGTACTTCGTACAAATTATTCAATAAATCAGAAATTGCATTCATTTTAGCTAATGTGTAATTTCAATCAATGTGAAGGTATACATACCTATGCCAATAATCATATTTGACATGGCTTTTTAATTCCCAATCACGTGCTTGTTCATACTCAACCCCTTCCAACCCATAGCCATGGCCCACACCAAGCGGCCCAACCTCGTCGACTGTGTGATTAGGAATACTATCAACCAAATCAGGCAAAACCGGTGCTTCATTTTCCACTACCCTATCAAGTTTCTCTAGAATACCACCCCCTCATTTATATCCTGCACAATGAATAAGGGTCTCTTCTTTCAAGTAGCGCTCAGCAATACAACCCTCAGGATGTGCTTTGTTTGAGACATAATCCAAATAAGTCTTCATCATCCTTTAAAGTTTAAACGGCAAACAGTGCATTAGAGAAATAACAGAAAGTAAAGAAACAAAATTGAGAAGATAATAAGTACAAAACGAGTACCTTTCAAATGTATATATCTATCTAGCCCAAACAGGCCCACATTCACGAGCCTCATGGGCAAGGTGAATGGGCAAATGCATCATGATAACAAAAAGTGATGGGGAACAGTGCTTCTCAAGCACGCATAACGTCTTGATCATATTTCTTTCAAGTACATTGAGAGTTTCAATGTCTATTCTTCTAGAACACAAAGCAACAAAAAAAGTACAAATGCCATTGATGATGGATCAAGCTTCCTTCCTCCTGCTATCTCTATAGGCATGCTGAATCAACATTGGGAGCAAGTGTTGCATCAAAATGTGGTAGTCATGAGACTTCAACCCCTTTAAATCCACTGAATCAGCTTTGACAATATTAGACCAATTGCCACTAAAACCAACAGGCACACTCAGATTACGCAAGGTATCAAGGAAACATTTCTTCTCCACTTTGTGAAGCCAAAAAATACCTGGCTTCATAACTGTTTTTCCATTCACCTGGGATAGCTAATACCTTTTTTTAATCTTCAAACGCTTCAAATCTTTGCGTGCCTTGACATTATCCTTCGTTTTATCTTTTGTATTCATCATCATTGCAATCAAGATTTCACAAAAGTTCTTCTCGATATGCATGACATCAAGATTGTGACGGACTTCAATGTACTTCCAATAATCCAACTGAAGAATATGGACCTATTGGTAAAACACAAGCCACCATCATTTTCTTGGTCATTATCGCACTCTGTAACATTCTGTTTCTGTTTGCCTTTTCCAATTTTTGCTTTCAAATTCTTCGTCATGATATCAACCTCAATCCCCATTAGCCTTGCTGGTGGCTCCTCTAGCTCGCGACTTTTATCAAAGGTGTTTTCTCTTGTATCATTTCTGGCTTCATCCGTCAAAGGCAGCCAACGTATACTTCTCATGTACACATGTTTACCTCCATTACGAAGCCAAAAAGAAGAAGTATTTGGACCACAAACTAGACAACCAAATTTCCCCTTAGTCTTACAACCAGAGATGTTTCCATACGCGGGAAGGTCATGTATTGTCCACATCAAAACTGCACGCATTTTAAATACATCTCTTTTTGAAGCATCTCTTACCATTACCCTTTCACGCCACAAGTCATTTAACTCCTTGACCAATGGTTGCAAAAACATGCCGATATCTTTACCTGGTTGTTTTGGACCTTCGATGAGTGTTGTGAGCATGGTGAACTGGGGTTTCATGCACAACCAAGGTGGAAGGTTGTAAGTCACACACATCACATACCACTAACTATGTAATGAGCTTAAAGACCCAAAGGGATTGAAGCCATCAGTTGCTAGCCCCAAGCGAACATTTTGTGGCTCAGCAGCAAACTCTGGGAATTCTGTATCAATTAGCTTCCATACCCCTGAGTCAACTAGATGCCCCATTGTACCTAGCTGTGATTTCCCAGTTGAATGCCAACACATAGCTTTCGCCACCCAATTGACTCTATATAATCTCTTTTACCTATTTGTAAGTGGAAAGTACCTTAAGATCTTTGCAGCAGTAGACCTGACCCCTTTCTTTCGTTCGTCAATGCTTAAAGATTTAAACCTCGAGGCCCCACAAATATGACAAGATACCTTAGATTTGTGGTCTCTCCAATAAAGCATACAATCATTTCTACAAGCATCAATTTTATCGTACTTAAGTCCCAAATCCTTGATTACTTTATCTGCATGATACATGTTTTTTGGCATGTTATTCCCACTTGGCAGAGCAAGCTTGAATAGTTCAAGCAATACAGTGAAACTTTGGTCAGTCCAACCATGTGTGATTTTCAGATTAAACAACTTCATAACAAACCTAAGAATAGTGAAGTCCCCACTTCCTGGATATAATTCACTCATGGCCTCACGCAAATTAGAACTAAATTTCACATCTTCAAATAACTCGTTTTGTTCAGTGGAACCCGTTGGATCCGATTGAAGGAGCGTGTCCAAGTTATTAGCACTAAGTTCTATTAAGGGCATATGCCATGTCCCATTCATCATGGATTTCATCCTGAAAATTTGATGGTGGTTCCGCGTTATGCTCTTCTACTACTTCACCGTTGTAACGCCCGTATTTAAAATACATATTTATTTTATTTATTTATTAATTAATTAAATTATTTATTTAAAAATCGGTTGGATTGGATTTGGATATGTGGGCCTGGTTTCTGGGCCCGAGTATGTGTTGGGCTTGGGTTTAAGGCTCAAGTATATAAACACATTGTTCTAGAGAATAGGGTTCTTGGAGAATAAAAAATGATAAAAATAGAGGCGGAGATGAAAGCTCGTTGGCTAGAGCGTCGGAGTGCGACGACTCGGACTATGAGGGATTCGTTGAGCTGTTACGTAAGGTGAGTAGTTAATTTTTCTACTTCCCGGTATACCGAAATCGTTTTATTTGTTCATTCTTTTTTGTCGTGTCACGTTATTATTAAACTAGTTAAATATTGGTATATTGTTTTTGGGTGATTATTGAAACTGGTTGGAACTGTGGGAGCTTGGAACAGTCGTCAATGGCGGCGCGAGACAGAGAAGTCGTCTCTGTATACGGGTTAAACTGTTCTTATGTTTTGTAGTTGGTTGGATTGGTTGTAAAGGGAGGCGCGAGCCCCCAAAACCTCCTCCCCTGTAAAAAACGCCGTTACTGTGATACTGAGGGTTTGGTTGTTAATTTGTAATTTTCGTTGTTTGAACTTTTTGCGGTGTGGGAAGATTGTTGGGTTGATGTTTGGGTGGTGTAGTGAGGTGTGGGCTGTTGAAGCTCCGGAGGAGCATCAATGGCGGCGCGATTTGGCGTATTCCGCTACCGTGTGAGGGGAGATGAGATCGAGTTTTATGTATTAAAGATGTTGGGTTCTTCCTTAGGAGTCGAACCGACTTGATGAAGAAGAGAGTCGGTGGCCAGCGCGAATTGGTGGCTGGTGGAGGAGAGAATTGGGGAAGAAGATGATACTGTAGCTGTGGTTGGGCCTTGGGCCGAATCCACTTGCTATTTGGGCCTAAACCTTGGTTGGTTGGGCTTAGCTTGTTTAGATGGTTGCTGGGCCGAAATTCTATTTTTAAGTTGTTGGGCCCGGTTTTGTTTTAAGTGGTTGGGCCATTTTTCTATATGTTTAGTTTGGGCCAGTTTAATTTAAAGTTTTTGGGCCGGTTTCAGTTCAATTTTTGGGCTGAATCACTTAACTGTTTTGGGCCAGTTTCTAATATTGTTTAAGGCCAGTCCATATAATTTAAAATAGATCTACATTGGTCTTTCACCATTTAGACTTTTGGGTTTTAAAGTTTGGGCTTGGCCAGTTGGGTCCGAACTATTTCCTTAGTTCGTGAGCCCTTGAGCCATGCACCTTTGCCTTTAGCCATGAACCATGGCTATGACCCTGAACCTGTTGAACATGGAAATGATAGTTTGACTTTGACAATGACAGTTTGACTTTGACCATGACTTTGACTTTGACCTTTGACCGTTGACTTTGACCTTTGACCGTTGACTGTGGAATGTTTACTTTTTTTTTTCCAGTTTTTCGCATATTTGATTTTATGGACTATTGTAATAATAAAATATTGTCGAACATTATATAACGTTGTTTGTCATTATCTAATTATGATTTGACGTGAGTAGTGTGTAAAACATATATATATTGGGCTTTGATTGTGGACTGTGGACTGTTTAATTGTGCTACATTTTATGTTGTAAATTGTATGGACAAATCAAATGCTAAAATGCTGTGGAAGATTGTATAACTTTGGTTGTCATTATCTAATTAAGATTTGACGTTGATATTGTGACATTATATAATATGTTGGGATATATATATATTAAATGTAATAGTTTTGGAGACATAAATGTATAAACGCTCCATTATTTTATATGTGAGATGCTACTATGAGGTAGTATAGTATGTGTGGATATTTTCCCACGGGATTGTGGCTTAGTGCAATAATATATTGGCACGTGAAAGAATGAAAGTAGTTACGAGATATAATTAAGATATTTCTAAATATTGTGGCTTAGTGCAATAAGGTATTTGACCTGCACGTGATATGGTGGAATTATTATGAGTCATAGATGTATGACACTTGAATAAATTACGTAACGAAAATCCTAGAACCTAGCTACCACAACTCATGTGATTTGCCCTGTGTGGGCGTGTGCAATCTGATTGTCCCTTTTGGCGTTTCAGTGAATCTGAATGGCCCTTCTGGCGTATGTGATATGATTGGCCCTTGTGTAGGGTGTATATATATGAGATGTTGATTGACCCATGTGTTGGGCAATCGTAGCCGAATAGTGGCTTGATTATTCCATTCGCAAAATAGAACGAGACGCACGATATTTTATGCCGAATAGTGGCAGTACTTGCATAATGGCTTCCGTGTGAGGGTTAGCTGGTGTGCGGCATCCCGCTCAGGGTAGTTACGCACGGAGTGGTTCATTATGTAAGGGGAGGCATGTGGATGTACATGTTCGGCGTTGGGAAGCGATTGTGGTAGCCAGAGAAACTAGGTAAGACATAGATACGACGTGAATTTTAGGGACACACAAAGAAAGCTTTAATTAATATAATTATGGTAATATGTTGGTTAATGATATATCTTTAGATAGATGATTGTATATGCTTGGCTGGTTATAGTTTAGTTAGAACCTAAGGCTCTTCATGGAGGAACTAAATGCCTTTTTATTATGCGTATGGTTTGTTGTGTGGTTAGTGGAAAGTTAAGGCGCTTCAGTGGAGGAACTACCTGCCTTAATTACTGTACTTAAGGATATTGTATTAGTCGTTGAAAGTTAAGACGCCTCGATAGAGGAACTAACTGCCGTATGGATTGTGTATATATATATGTATAATTATATGTTGTATTTTAGAGCTACTCACACCAAAGATTTTTATAATGTCAATCTAATTTGCATGTTGGCTTATCGGGTGTGTTCATTAAATGAACATAGTTGATAAGTCTTGACAGGTTTAGTGTTGAAGAAGATTGGTTGCTGCTTGTGGTTTGCGTTAGCGTTGCATCTCAGGATATGTGTTGTTTTCCTTTGAGGTGATATAGATTTTCAGTCTAGACAATGTTTTTTTTTTTTTTTTTTTTTTTTTTTTTTTTTTTTTTTTTTTTCATTTGTAAATTTTTATAATGAAGAAGACTCTTGTTTAAGTTAAAATTTTTATTGGTTTTTAATTATCCACATATTTAAACTGTTTATGGGTTTTTGGAAGTGGAGAATGCGTCACACCTCGGAAATTGAAGAGTCGAGAACAAATAATGTTTTTCCGAATTCTTTCAAAATTCGGGGTGTGACAACCGTGCACAAACCAGAAGTGATATATATTATCAAATCCATATTTGAAACAATGTACAATGACTTCATCATGCGTCTTGGTTGGGCCTTGGTTTCGGCACGTACCACATGGACAAGGTATGGCCACCTTATTGTGATGGTGTATCTTCGTGAACTCCACAAACTTCTCTAAACCAGATATGAAACGTTTATCTGGGTATCTCAAATTAATCCAACTCTTGTCTATCAAGGAATTGGAGGCTTCCATTAGGTGTGACTATAGGTGATAAAGAAAATTATACAAGCATCAATCAAAATCAGACCCCAATCGAAACACAAAACTAGCAAAAACTTCAGACACATTAATGAAGTTATATTACAATCATTTTACTCAAGATAGAAAGAGAGGTCTTCTGACATAGGAATCAACATGTAAATTGACATTTCACTCATACTTGTGTACCAATAACAAAGTTTACTAAATTGTAAAAGAAAGGTTAAAGTCTTTCATACCTTAAGCAAAAGCAAGCGTGCAATTGAGAAACCAGACTTTCCAATCAAATCTGAGAAAGAAAGGATACAATCAAGTCAATTACTTCATTAAGGAATAAGGATTGGTTTCAAGTGAGGATATAACTTATCTCAACATGGCCATGCATGGTACATACAAAACCCAGAAATATAAGCAATGATACTTAATGCGTACGTACAGTCCTGGACATGTCAATGGATGTTGAGCTAGAAACAAAATAGGGTATCTAAGATAGCTGGCCAAATCATTTCAAAAAAAGAATAATAACATTTTAATGTTCAAGTATCATACACAGTGAACATAGTTGGCCAAGTGATTTTATCCATCAAGCAAGCAAGTAAAAAGGTTAAATGCTAAATAGTAAAAATTATATGCTAGTCGACAAAGTTATTAAAAATTCAACACTTGCTAGGCCAATAAAAATTATAAAATCCATATGGAAGCAATACATATAATACATACATGTAAAACATATATAAGTCACTCCTTAAAGGAATGTGAATAGCGAAAGTGAGACGAAAGGCTTCTCTCCAATAACAACCCAAAGTTCCATTATATGCGGAGGAAAACAAAAACAACAGCAACAAAACACACGCACATGCACACAAATCCTACGAAATCAAATAGTATAAAGCTAGACTTTTTTTTCGATAACCTAGTATAAAACTAGACTAAGTAGCCAAAGCATGTCAATCAGAAAAAGGAAAAATAGAAAATAAAAAAAGGTGAGTTCGTAAGTTATATACCTCTTACTAACAACCATAGTTTTTGCTGAAAACCACTTACTAAAAAGGTGAGTTCATAAGTTTAGAGAGAATTGAAAGTAGCATTTCGAGTTTGGTTCTTCCTTTTCAAATCTACCCTTGTTCAATTAGTTTCAACAGTTTCTTCAAAACCTTCTTCTTTTCTTAAATCTCTTTTTATTAAATAATCTAACTAATAGCTTCTTCACATCCTTATTATCTTCTTCGTCAAAGTTAAGTGTTCTTCTTGTTTGATTATTTCTTCACTTGTAACAAATTGCCCAAGAAAAATCCAACATTTCCAACATTTTCAAATATGAATAAAATATTCGAACTTGACACAAATTACTAACATAAACAAAAAGAAAAGTTTTGATTTGAAATGTGACTGCTTTAAGCTTAAAGGTTTCCTTCTCCACCGTTTCAGTTTTAAAAAATAATAGGGCAAAAGCTTTTCTTCCTTTTCTTTTATGTTTTTTAGGATAGAAATTTTGGGGGGAACATTTTCACCTTGGCGCCCAAAATTAAGCTGACAGTTTACTGAAAAATTTAACTGTGAAATAACAATACGACTATCGAGAATAAATTTTGGGATTTTAGGGTTGAAGTTTGCTGCGGATTAAATCCCTAGGAAGACCGTCGCTATGGTTGGAATATGCAAAAAGTTGCCTATGACGGGGCCTGGGACGGGGCCTGGGCTTTTTGCCAACGGATAATGTGCCTCAGGAATAAAATTATGGATTGGGTCTGTTGGCATATCTAAATTGGATCCGTTGGTAGATATCAATTTTTAGTAGTGTTAACTAGGAGACTGACACTTCCTCTTTTTGTGTGTGTAGATGTGTATGGATGATGTAGATGTATGATGTATGATGGTCGTTGAACAGAAGCGTATCAAAACCTAATTATCCCTCAATAAGTAAAGGATGAGTAGGATATCGTTCCACTTTTAAGTGTATGTTTATATGAAGGACATGACTGGAAAGGGGGTTTGAGGGATTAAAAACTATGATTATAGATATTGTAGATTCTAATGCTAAACTAAACTAAACTAACTAAACTTATAATAAAGCTAAGAATTGGAAATAAGGAGAGAATATGAGAGAGATAGATTCAAGAGATTCAAATCCACCAATGCTTTTGATTCAATGACCTTTTGCTTCATGTTGTTCTCCAAGTAGACTACAATCGGGCAATCGAAGCGAGTGCACGATGCCTCTTGATGAAACATCGTTAACAATTAACTCTACTTAATTAAGGTTGTTCCTATGTTCATATTACTAGTATCTTCTTTCCTTTTATGTGAGCTTGGGCAGCTATTCAATGAATCACCATCTAAGGCAAACACAAGGAATACTTCTCTTACTCTAAAATACTACACAATTAGAAGAAAAGTAGAGAATAATAGTATAATATTCAATTACAATAAATAAAACTCTATTCTAGCATTATATTCAATTGCAATAAATAAAAGCATGTTACTAGCAAATATTCAATTGCAATAAATAAAACCCTAAACTAGCATGATATTCAATTGTAATAAATAAAAACCTTAATCTATACTTCCATCCCCTGGTGTGGGCAATGGAACTAATAACTAAAAACATAAAGAACTAACCTGATTGAAGAACACCATAAACTAGAAGAATCATTAAACCTTAAGCACCGGCTTCATCTCTTCCATTGAAGGAGAAGATTAGCCTTCCATATAGAAGGAAGAACACGAAGAACGAGAAGAAGAAGAGTCGAAGAACATAAGACTAGAAAGACTAATTTATTAAGACTCAGCTAGTTAAAACCGATCTTTTATTATTAATCTCTCTCAAAGTTAAGGAGACAAGAATATAAGTGAATTGGCCAATTACATGAGGCACTTAGGTCCTCTATTTATAGGGGTTACAATGAGCTTTATAAGCATTCCAAACCGTCATTTGTTTCCTAATACAAATAGACTTCTTCCAGAGTCCGACTTCGTCTTCAAAACTGAGAAGGAATTGGCTACTGATTAATCGATTCATGCGTGCGACGCATTATTCATGCATCCCGACTTAATCAATGCGTCCTCGACGCTGATTTATCGTCCCCAGACGCAATCAATCGTCTGGGCCGCCGATACATCGTCCCGCACGCGTAAGCCGATTTTTTCTCTTCTTCGCTTCTATCCTTCTATCCTCTTTTGCGGGCTTTGGTTCAAACAACGAATCCTTTGGCCTTGGGCTTCCAAATAGACTTTAAAATAGGTCCAAGTCGCATCTTTAACAGCTCCAATTCATTGGCCTTCTCCATGATTGTCCACGGGCCTCCCATGTGATCCTTAATGCTCCGAATTGTTTCGTTTTACCCCATTTTCTCTAATATTCTACAAAACTCTTTTTTTCACCTGTAGAATCTTAAAACACAACTTATAAACACTATTAGTCCACTAAGATGGCTAAACAAGAGGCATAATCGAGGGTTAAATAGCACTTTTTGAGCACTTATCAGAGACCGTCTCTTGTTAAGTTTCATTTTGACTCTTCTAGAAGCCCCATGTTTCGTAAGTCAAATAAGTCTCCTTTATAGACTTAAACAACAGAAAAACATGTTTAGGTTCGGAGTAGTAGTTAGAGCTCCGAGCCTAGTAGTTGAGTTCCAGATTTGAAGTTCATAGTTAGAAGTTGGTTATACAAACCTACTACTCCAACTAGTTCCAAAGCCCACGAACCGGCCTGCTCCAAACCTAGTAGTTGAGTTCCGGATTTGGAGTTCATAGTTAGGAGTTGCTTATACGAACCTACTACTCCAACTAGTTCCAAAGCCCACGAACCTGCTCCGAACCTAGTAGTTGAGTTCCGAGTTTGGAGTTCATAGTTAGGAGTTGGTTATACGAACCCACTACTCCAACTAGTTCCAAAGCCCACGAACCTCCTCTTCTTGTCTCACTTCTGAACCTAGGAAGTAAAAGGATTTGGACTTGAAGTGTGTTCTGGTACTTTCTATCCACACCAAGACCATATCTTAGCCTTACGAAGATGCTGCCACGTGTTACATATCTATTTGCTAAAATATGCACACATAATATCCACAAAAAATTAGGTTTTAAATCATTTTGTAGGTGAAGTTGTGGATTGTTTTAGATTTGGTACTTATTTTAAAGTTCTTTTAGAAGCCACTGAACCAAGTTATATATATATATATATATATATATATATATATATATATATATATATATATATATATATATATATATATATATATATATATATGGCCGGCTAGGTTGACAGCCAAAATACTTACATCCATCTTATATCCATTTTCAACCGTTAGATCATATCATCTAATCTTCAAGCAAACGGTTCAGATCTAAACACTAAAATATCGAAATATCCCGAAATATAATCTTACGAAAGATTTTCTCTAACTCGCTCCTTTTCTCTCTATACCAGACCATAGACCTTGACTCTTTCCCCTTTAATTAGGGGGTAATATTAAACAAACAAATTCAACAAATTGGATTGTGTTTTCCATCAGGAGGCTATAACTGTCCAATATTTGCAAACTTAATTGATTATGTTTGTTGGATCCCATGTTTGTTAAACTATCGGTATAAAGGCCCCACTTGTGGAATTTGTCTTTGGCTCCCAAAACCTCAGTGCCGACTGCCTGTCTATCTGACCAGGAAAAGCATGGTTTTAAGATATACAGTTGACACTAAAAAACTGAAAACAAACAATAATTGCTAGTTGGCTTAGTGGCAATAAAAAAATAAATAAAAGAAAAGAACATGTTATTAATATTACGTACTGGGATAATAAAATATACAGAGTGATGAATTCATGAGATGCTGTTTTTGACTATTCGGTACGGAGAGTAGTACAACCAGTACGGAGAGTAAAAGTTTACGAGTTTCTATTTTTAGTGGCTATCAGTAGGAAAATAATTAGAACCTTGATTTGTTTAAAGGCATTTTTCACATTCAACTATTCAAGCATAGCAGAGATTTTCGTAAAACTTGTGGCATGTATCAGTATTTAGAGTTACAGTATCAGAAGTATCCGACAATTTGACACTATATAATCGTATATTTACCACTTTTCAAAAATAAAATAAAAGCATTTTGTTCAAATTTTGGTCTTTTTAACCTTCTGAAAATTTAAGCAATCGGAGCTTTTGAACCATGCATATAAGCACTTTCGACATTTTGAGAACATATAAAGTGCTTATAAAAAATTAGTTATTACCAAAAAAAAAAAGGTGCTTATAAAGTGATTTGCATTTGCTAAATTCCAGGAGCTCTAGATAAAGGCATTGGAGTGGACCAAAACAGGCAAAAGTTTGTACGTCCAGCCGTAGCCGAAATTTCAGAAACAGCCTAGGAGACAAAAAGATTAAAACTTTGACTTTATATAATGAGGCCTAAGAGGCTAAGATGGAAACGTGGCCACGCAACAAGAGCTATTACGGTTCGTACTTCTCATTTTCTCAACGTCGCTCATACGTGTCTATAGTTGTTAACAAAGGTACAGCTCCCGTACTCGACTCTTTTCTATTATAAATGGTCATATCATCACGAGACCTCTATCATCATTCTCATATTTTCATGTTGGAGAGCAAAAAATAAACAGAAATGATGTATGAAGAGCCACAAGAGTTAATCAGAATGGAACCAAAGAAAAAAGATAGGAAGAGAAGGTCTCTCGGAGATCATGATCAAAAGTTGGAGGAAATTGATTTGAGTGGTTTGTCTTTGGACTCTTTGCCATGTTCTTCTCTTAATCTAACATTGATAAGCAAGTTAGACCTCTCTAGTAACAATCTTGAGGTACTATTTTGTCCATACAAGATTCAAGTTTTTATCTTCTTGTTTCTGTTCTATTTCTCCGCCTCCCAAGAAAAATATATGCTTCTTCTCTCTTCCGATCTTTCTGTTCATTTCCCATCACTTTGTGCTAATTAATTCTAAATAAAAGTTGTCTAATCCCATTGGTATAAGATACTTTTAGATTAATTAATTTGTAGATGCTTAAGAGTTATATATGTGTATGTACATTTTTCAGGCAATATATAATTATATATATATATATCAATCACGTACTCTTTAGCTAAAACGCAGCCGTAGTCCTACTTCAAATAAAAAGATATACAACAACTATATTTTGTTGATGCACTCTGTTTAGCGTCGATAAGATATTTTCTTATCTTCTTTTTGTGTGTACTAAATTAATTTACTGATCGAAGAGAGGTGAGCTGCTTTGTTCTTCTAGGGAATGTTTTAAAGTTCAGAATTTCAGATGATGATCAAATTAAAAAAAAAACGGAAAATGAAAGGCTGTGCTGATAAACCGTTTCTTTAAATTTACTAATCCAGGCCGCCCATAAATAGTAGAGCTTTATCTTTTTACAGCAGGCAAATTAATGGAGATAGTACAAACTCTGTTACTCTGCCATATAAGCCATTGGAATTTGTGTGATAAGTTGGAATCTTCTTAATAAGTACGATCTTATCTCTCTCTGATCTGCTTATTTACTTTTCTATTACAAAATTAATGATGCATGTTGCAGAATATACCGGAATCTTTGATGGCAAGATTGCTAAACGTGGTGGTGTTGGATATTCACTCAAACCAACTCAAAACACTCCCCAATTCTGTAGGGTGTTTATCCAAGCTCAAAGTCTTGAATATATCTGGAAATTTATTGGAGTCACTTCCCAAGGCTATTGAGAATTGCAGGTATACACGCTATTTCAATTTTCTTTTCTTCACAGTTCACACTGGACCAAGTGACAAGTGCGTTGCAACACATGCACTAAAGACTTGATAGGCTGATAGGCACATCACTGAAAAATCAAACTTGTGCGTTGATTTTAATGTCCAAACACACAAAGTAGACAAATCAAGATTAAAAAATGAGCACTATATATGTCTACACAATATCGACATAGAAAATCAGAATTGATAGAGTCATAGAGCTATGTCCCATGATAATGAGTACTTATACGCTCACAAAAAGGACGTACGCCGTAGAATGGTCAGGGTTCAACAACGAGCACTTATGTTCTCACAATAACAACATCATGTAATCATCTATCATCATCATCATAATTTAATTACTAAAAATATAATCATCATGTTATTAAAAAATTCCTTATTGTCCTACGTAGTGAATTTTTCAAAAATTAAATAATTTGCATTTTCTTCTATTGATGCATGCAGAATTGCAGATTGGACTTTGGAATGATTACCGATAAAAAAAAGTAGAGAAAAAGTAACCAATTTTTTTTTTTTTCAACTTAACTCCGAGTCTATGCACAGGTGCCTAGAAGAACTGAATGCAAACTTCAACAAATTAAAGAAGCTACCTGACACAATTGGATTCGAGTTAGTCAACCTTCGAAAGCTATCGGTGAACTCAAACAAACTTGACTTTCTTCCTTATTCCACATCACACCTTACAAATCTGCGCGTACTAGACGCACGTCTTAACTGTCTGAGGTCCTTACCTGAAGAAGGCCTAGAAAACATGATCAACCTCGAAATTTTAAACATTAGCCAAAATTTTCAGTACCTCTCCACCCTACCGGATTCCATAGGCCTTTTATTGTCCCTCATCGAATTAGACGTTAGTTACAACAAAATCAAGATCTTGCCCAATTCGATCGGATGTCTAATGAAGCTCGAGAAGCTCAGTGCAGAAGGAAATCCACTTGTGTCCCCTCGCATGGATACCGTGGAGCAGGGTATAGCTGCAGTGCAAGAGTATTTGATAGAGCAAATGAATGGAACACACAAGAGTCCGAGGAAGAGGTCTTGGTTGGGTAAGTTTGTGAAATGTGGGACATTTAGCGGTCGGATTGGAACCGATAGAAGGCATCGGATGGAAAAGGACGGTCATATTATGCCTGAATATCGGTCAATTGATGGTTTGGCTACACCGCGGTACATGGGAATGTTCTCACCTCTCCGTATTTTCTCTCCTAAAAGTCACCTTGCCCCTTGATTTTGATGATTCACAAGTTTTAATGTGTACAGGCTTAAAGTCAAATCAAGGTTAGAGAAAATGATAGAACAAGACCGGTAATGTAGTGGATTTAATAATGTAGCTCAAGTGTTCGTCACAATTGCGTGACCTGTTAGTGTTTCATTGATTAGTTTTTGTGTACGGACTTGGTGTTTAAACCAGCTAAACCTTGAGTATTTTTTCTTGTATTCTTTTGTATGAGGGTTTAAACTGCTTTCGTCTCCTTATGTTTTAGTAGTGAATACTCAATATTCTATACTTTGATCTTTTATACATGGGACTTTGATCTTTTATACATGGTACGGTTATATGAATTCTATTTAAAGTGACTCCAAAGTTACTCCACCACTAAATATAATGAATTAGAAGTTGATTTTTAGTGGAGATGTTCTCCACATAATAGATATCATTCTCACAAAAAATTGGTTCATTTAAAAATGTACAACCTCGTCAAAAATCGATTAGAATAGGGAATAATTTTATTTATTTTTTTTATTTTTTTTTTTTTTTTTTTTAATTTCATAATAACTTTTGACAAAGTTAAACATATTCAATTGAGTTGATTTTTTTGTAGAGGTGTAATTCATTATGTGATGTATCTTTCCACAAAAAATTAGCCCTCAATTCATCTTGTAAGTTCACTTTTCGGAGTGGAGTAACTTTGGAGTCACTATAACATGGAGTTCATACATATTACACTCTACCATTTGTTTGATCGAAGAGAGCGTATGTATCTAGCCTCTATCATGTAGTTTGTGAAATGTTTGTACTCATATCTGTTTGAGTTAATGGAGAAAGACTAGGTGTATTTCAATCTAAGAAATGATTATGCCGCTCCATTGGCTTTAATTTTCTGACTTTGGTGACATTTTTTTCTCCATTTAATTATGGTCAATATTCACTTTAAAGTCTAACTCCATGGAATCTATAATCCATTTGGGTGGTTGGCGCATCATCAACGCCTTAAATCATAGTCTATTCACAGTTTCATTTGGGTCATATACTTGGTGTACATGTTTTTCTAACTTAGAATTAGTATTTGTATTAACAAAATTCTTCTTGCATCCAATATTCCAATACCCTACGGCTATGAAAATTGAAAGTTGACCAATTCATGCTTGATTCTTGTTAGCAATTCGTCGAATTATTTGTGAATTGAATATTTAAAGGGTTATATATTTAATATTTCCGAATGTTTGAAAGATTTAGAATAATTCATTATTTTTTGCCTTGAAAAATATAAAACGGTTTTTGACAAATTTTTTAAAAATTCAGTAATTGTTGGCATTAAAAAAAATAAATGAAAATTCAGTTGCATTTTTGTTATTTTTTAAATATTTTATGTCCTCAGTTTTACTTTAAGTCCCCCACTCTTACATCCTTAATAATAAATTAATCCAGAAGCTTTGTTTTTATATTTTTTTTGGTAATATTTAAATTGTGAGCAAATAAATATAGGTACTTATGTGGACCGTTCAATTGGTTTCAATATTTTCGTTGCTAAACTGCTTTGATATGTTTGTTATGTTGTAGAAAATGACAAGTTGACAACTATTATTAATATTTACTAACATAATATCACGAAATTTTTTACTTCTGAATTTTTACAACCAAACCTTCAAAATGTGTAATAATTAAACACCGCATAATTATCCTATTGTGAATTTTTGACCGAATATTTAACTGTACCATTTTTTCGAGTCACCGAATAATTCTTGAATTATTCTCGTGCCGTATTTTTGTCATATACCAAATTGCTAACAAGGTGCTTGATTAAGAGTTCAAAAGGAGTTTTATTAAAAAAAATGACACTTCTCTTTTGGTAACCTCAAGTAATTAAGAAGTGGAGTAATGTGAAATTATGAATGGTACATCTACGTACTTCATCTAGGATCAACAAGATAAGTGTGACCAACTGTTTAACCAAATCTAAAAAGATTTCGTAGATTGAAAAACTCCTTTTAGAAAGGGACCCGTCTCTTCTTTTCAATCATTTTTCCAGAAATATAGCAAACCATAAATAATCTTTGACATTTCATGATTATAAATAATCTTTAGGTATCCCTTTCCATAATTAGTTTAGCATATTAGGAAGTGGGAGACATATATGACTTGTGTAAAGCAATCAAATTTCCACTTTCTCGAGTAAAAAATGATCAAGAATGTTGTTAAGAATGGGTAATAATTTACCAGTAACGATTTTAAGAAAAGGACTATTAAGATAGTACATACACACTAAATAGAGATTTGTTGGAAGAAAAAATAACAATATGTTGTGTAGGTAGATTTGGAGATTCATCAGAAAGATACTCAACACAATTATATTTGGAAAACCAACATCTTGAAGCAGGAACAAGAGATGGGACAAATATGTTAAATAACAAAGTGCAAAAAGAGAGACTATTGTGTTTCTTAATCCAAGAACATATTGAATAGCAATGTCGCAGTTGTGGCATTCTATCAAACGGAACTACGCATAAAAGAGAAATCATGACGAAGGTGGGACAGAAACCTTTCAATGGATTACTGAGTAGAAAAATGCACAATATAAGAATTAGAAGTTGAAAGAATGAGTATGTTCTTTCAATGGATTAAACGTATAGTATGTTCTTTCTTTCAGTGGATCTAAGTAGGTAGAAAAAACCATGTTGACGTTGTATTACATGCGAGTAAACTAACATAAGACTTGATGCTCATTAATTAAGATTAAACTAGCCATTTGGCCCGGCCTATGGCCGGACTTGCTGCATAGATAGCTAATTACTCAAAAACCTAAAGTCCACTTGAATAAATAATATATGTATATTGATAGCTAATGATTCATTGCATATTTTGTTTGAAGGGTTTATGTTTTTCTAATATTTTTTGAAGGGGATTGCAAGCTCTCAAACCTTGATCTAGTAAGTGTAAATCGTACATATATCTTTTCTGGCTGATACATCAGCAGTAGCGAAAGACAAATCGATGTCAATTTCAAATCTAGATGAGAGTCCTACCTTAGCTTTCTCAGCTGCTTGACGAAGCATTTGGACAGCTAACTTGGCGATTATATTGTAGCATCAATCCCATGAATGCATTTGATCTCACTCACCAAATACTCCACTATGACATTGTCAAAGTCCTCCCCACCCAAGAAAGGATCGTGTTTTCCTACAATGTTGACCGACCGATCGATAGCCAAAAGAGTCGATTTCTTGAGAGGTCAATCTTCAGGAACACATTTTATAGTCTGTTTGATATGCAAACAGATTGGATTTCCAATCCCAATTGATGTATGGATGAGTTGTCTGCCAAGTTTTGTGAGTGTAAATCCGGATATCAATCTTAGAACTATATCGAACCACTACTTGTATCTAAAATTGACTTCTTCCAAGGTCCACTCAACGGAAGATCATTTAGAGGATCATTTAGAGGATCAACAGAGTAGGGAATAACACACAAAGAACTATTCAAGGGAAACTGAGCAAGTGGGCATATAAGTGATATGCCACAGATTGCTCTTAAAAAACAAATGGCTAACGACATTTCAATTATGTAATGCGGATACTCCTACATACTAATGCATCATAATAGTTATAAATAAGAATCGAGATCCTATTTTAATCATTAAACAAACTAAACAGAAGTTAATACACAATTGTTTGTGTTGTGACGACAATCAATGATTTAATGACATTTATTTACATTCGGAGTTCTATACATAAAAATAATGAAAATTAGTAAACTCGTAATGACTCTTTAGTTACCTAGATGTATATACAATTTTACAATTTATAAAGATATATTTGAGAGCAGAATCCCAAGTCTCAACACACATTTTACAATGAAACATTCAATACAAAAGCAGTGTAATCTCCTATATTGTGACTATGTCTTTGTAACTGTCCCATACCTGTAGCACAATTACTATGAATTAGTTGGATTACAAAGTAAGGTAACCATGAATATTTACTGACACATCTACAAAAGTGTGCATGTTAGTGTGATTATCAACTCTATATCCAATCACAACATTACAAATCAAGTCACAGTAATTCCTATTCCATTCCATAGCTCAATGTATTAGAAAACCTTAATCTTTGTTTCATCACAGATGTGGACGTTAGTTCAATATCTAAATTTCTCTACAAAGTTACTGACGGATCAAGTCCATAAAGAGTTAATTATTTAATTAGGATTATTTAATTGAATAAAGTCGGAGGTCCTTAATGCTAGAAGTGAATTGTTATTAACACTTCAGCTAAAAATGTTTCATGTACAGGTTTGTGCCTCTATACTATTATTATATTTGGTGATTGTCAATGCACCCTTCGGCAAATAACTATTTGGCACAAACTATACAATCCAATTCCAACATTACCACTGGCACTACCATAACTTACCAAATGAATGAAGATGCAATATATTCATCCCCTAGTTTAATGGGTCATATAGAGTATTTTTTATTTTTTATTTTTTTTCAATAAACATTTTTTTTTATGAAGTTGACTTCCTTTCATCAACTCTAGTTTGAAAGGACTTGACTATGTTATTAATTAAATATCCAAATGCAACTCCCTTTGAGAACTCAAACAAATCCAAGTATCTATAATGAAATCAAACACCCTTGAAAATTTAAATACATTGATAGTTGTTGCTATATATGTTAACATATCTGTTCTAGGATATGTTACATTGTGTGATTGTGAATTCGGTTAAAAATGTGCATCATACCCAATCCAACTTGGCAGAGTTGCAGACTCTTTTGGACGAAATCAATCAAAAGTTTCTTTGCCCTTCCGACCTTTTATTTGTCCAAGTCATTCTAGCCTCTAAGCACTTTAAACCCTTCAAGTCTTCAACATTCAAACATTGGCAATGTGCAAGGTGGTTTGAGGACCACGGGTGCAATGTGGTTTCATTTGAGACCATGAGACATACCAAATAAAAGAAAAGAAATGAGGGTTTTTTTTTTTTTTTTTTTTTTTTTTTTTTTTTTTTTTTTTTTTTTTTTCAATTAAATTTTTGTTATTTTAAATTACTCTTTTGACAAAGGAATGCTAACAAAAATTATTATTATATTTGGTGATTGTCAATGCACCCTTCGGCAAATAACTATTTGGCACAAACTATACAATCCAATTCCAACATTACCATTGGCACTACCTTAACTTACCAAATGAATGCAGATACAACATATTCATCCCCTAGTTTAATGGGTCATATAGAGTATTTTTTATTTTTTTTTTTTTTTCTATAAACATTTTTTTTTATGAAGTTGACTTCCTTTCATCAACTCTAGTTTGAAAGGACCTAACTATGTTATAAATTAAATATCCAAATGCAACTCCCTTTGAGAACTCAAACAAATCCAAGTATTTATAATGAAATCAAACACCCTTAACAAACTTGCTATCCTCACCAAACTCATCCACAATTTCACTCTCACCTCCACCACAATATAATGGACTATTCCCAAAACTTGTATGATCAAAATCCCTAACCAGATATTGTTCTCTATAACTCCATGGCGGCTGGTTTTGCAAAAACCAACAGCCCAACACGCGCAACTCTTCATTAGAATTCTCCACTTGGGACTGTATCATTATGACTACTTATTCCCATCTCTTCAAAGTAAGGCATGTTCAACCAAATCAGTTTGTTTTCATATTTAAATTTGCTTGGATTTAAATATGAAAACCAAAACCGACCATAGTTCCACATGCTTTTTCATTATTCTTCCTGTTATTATTATTTTTATTAGTGAAGCCATCTCTTTCACATAATCACATTAATCTTGACAACCAAGAAAACACAATCCGCGATGGCTAATGTTGCTCCCAACTTTAAGGTCAATTAGACCAGATATGACACAATATGATATCCCATTTCGTTATAAATTAAAGTAGATATATGATAACTGCCTTTTCATTAGAATCATTTCGACACTTGCCATTGGGCAAATGAAATATTTGACAGCCAAAATTAGTTCGATCAAAGATAACCACGCTGTTGTTGTTTAGCAGCTGCATGTGCTTTGCTATCCCAATGTTGTTCGTAAAAGCGTCCATTGGCCCCTCCGGCAATGCATAGGCCGGTTTCTGATGATGCAATGCTGCAATAAAGAAAAGATGCCATAGTAAGCAAGAAAGAATGAGAGTTGTCCTCATTTTTGTTTGTGAGAATATTGAAGAGGCTCTCTATAGGTTGTCTTCTTAAATAGTTATATCCTTCCTCGAGTTGGAACACGTGCATTAAATGTGCTAGAAGGCAAAGTACTTGTTGTAGAATAATTTCTTTTTGGTCTTTTAGTTGATGAAGTTTGAGGTTCCAACCAGTTATAATGAGTTCTTGTCTTCCATGTAATTGAATGTTTTGTTCGTTCTTTTCTCTTATCAACACCTAGACACCGAGAGAGAAAAGGAGAAAAAGATGAGATCCCATAAATCCATAAAGCCTGATTGAGCAAACATGCAATCTATATGGTTGTCAAAGAAGAAAATGAAAGATTTTTGTAACTACCATCAAACAGAGGAAGATAGACTGAAACTAACATAATAATATCTCTCTTCATTCTTATCAAAACAATATAGTAATACAATTCTTTTATTGTTTATCACAATGTAGTAAGATTATTCCCTTAATTAAGGTAGTCACAGAGATTAATTGAGAGGAAGAGGAATTATCACTGATCATTAGTCATGATTTCTCTTGTAGAAGAAATCCACAGGAGTCACATATGAGGAAATAAATATAATTGAATTAAGAAATTGAGGAAAACAAAAGCTAGGGGAATCACTGTCTGGGTCTCTTCAAGAAAAAAAAAACGATCAATTTGACTTGGAGTAATAGAACGTTTAGGCGTATAGAGTTGGAGCGAGCAGTTCAATTTGAACTTTGAAGGCACGGGAATCATTGCAACGGTTCAGAAGGCTAGATGATTTTTTTCCTTTTTCTTTTAGAGAGTTTGGTTTTCGGGGTGGATGGCGAACAATTGAAAAACCAAAGAAAAACAATTAAAACACCGTGGATCAACATTAAGATTAAGTATATTTTCAACATGCTACAACACATCCACATTTTACTTGAGGCTCAATAACAAACGAGAGGCTGCAAAGAAAAGAAAAAAAGAGAACTTCCAAGTTCAGGCAATGGGTGAAGCAAAATGAGCATAAAATTATTTGTACACCGAAATTGTTCAATGACCAATTTAAATTCAAACAATATTGTAATGGTTGTTTAACTCCACACACACACACACACGCAGAGAGAGAGAGAGAGAGAGTACTGTGTCAATGCTAACTGGCTTTCCATCCTTCAGGAGTACCTCAACTACAGTTCCTGACTGATCAACCTGAAGTAAAAAAAGAAACAAAAGGTAGAGTTACACAACAAAGCCTGTGCATGACATGATTTACAAATTTTCGGTAGAACCACGACTTGTTAAGCAGGAATTTGAAGAAAATACAATCATTGCCTAAAGGAACTCTCTTCCCTTGCCGGTCACTAAAGTCACAATCAGAATGGTTTCAAAGGCAAAAAAATGGGAAGAGGAAAAGAAGAATAAGCGGTCTTTGGTCTTCAGTGAAATGACATGGATCCCTTTAATTAATAAGAAGTAAGCTAGAATCACTCTACCTTGACCCCTGAGGGGTGAGAACTCAACTCAGGCCCAGAAAGCAGGAGTCTCCTCGCCCGCATCAACACCACTCAACCCCGTATTTCCATGCCCATCAAAACTGTTCGGGCTGACACCCTGAAAATCTCATATAAAGCATAAACCGAGTACCTTCCCAATGTGACTTTGAATTGAAGAGAAAATCGACAAACAAGAATTTGACACTATTATCTTAGAACGTGTTCTAATTTAATAGTTGGAATAATCTTCATGTCTGAAATTCAAAAAAAAAAAAGAATATTTAAACCTAACACAGACACTAAAGATAATTGCACTTACTTTGATTGCCAAATACTCATAAGTTGTGAATTCGACATATAAACCCTCTTTGTCTCGCAGTGATGCTCTGATAAAAAGTATGTCTCGCACAACACAATGAACGTAAAACGGAAGCCCAGGGATTGAGCAATATTCTCCAATAGTAAAACTTGCACTCATTGACCTTATCCTATCTTTACTTGGGAATCTCACCCATCCAGGTATCTAGTACAGTTGGAAATATTGTGTTCCAACCGTCTAGAGGCCATTCACTGGCCATGGCCTCACTAACTTAAATTTTCACAACTACACATAGCCACATCATGCAATATAAACTTGTAAATGACATTAAAAGTAAGAAGAAGAACCAAAAGTACCTTCAGTGTCAGACTCAACAATCCCTTGCTCTTGCACATTGGACACACCAGCCTCATCGTCCATTATCTTCTCGTTCACAATACTACTAATATCTTCATTCATTTGTGGGGTCATGCAGTTTCTACCATATCTTTTTAGATGAATTGGTGCCTAAGAAGATGAATAGAGTAGATTCTATCAAAATAAGTATTGCCTTTCAGAGATTATTTACAGTAAACAAAGATAAGTAATGAAAGATTTTCACCAAGACGACTATTTTTCTCAATCTGAAATTTGTTTTTCAGTAAATGTTGTTTATTGCTTCCAAAATTTTCTATCTTGCCAGAGATATAGTGTTGGATTTCACCGTTTACTTCAATAGTTTGGAGCTTCTAATAAGTAGGAAAATGAACGGTTCTTGGGAAGTTGCCTTGTTCTAAATTACTATTATTATTTTTTTCTATTTTGTTTGGTAAACTTTATTTCATCGGGATCACCTTCCTTTCCCGGTTATTGTTATTGCTCATCGGCTGGTAACTTGATATTATCATGCATGTTTCATGACCCTCGTAGTATCTTCTTCTTCTATTCATCTTCCAAAGAAATGATGAAATTATTAGTCATATAGTGGGGATACGCCTTTGGGTCATGGGTCACACCTCCCCCACCCAAAAAAAAAAATGGACTCAACTACTCAAGTAAAATTTGTGAAACACTGAGATATAGATTTTACTACTCTTCTCGCACCAATCCTTTCTATTTGGTGTATCATTTTCCGAATCAGTGTAAACTTATTATTGTAAATTACTTCAGCACTTCTACTAAATGTTGCTTCTAATACAACCTTAGTAAAGGTGAGTAGTTAGTAAATCCCTGATTAGGCAAGATGAGTTCAAGTACATAATCGTTTTTTTTTTCTTGCCTTCCATCAAGCTATTTCTTTCGTTATATTGCTAGATAACTTGTTTGATGATGCTGATGCTGTAAGGCATTGAATCCAGGCATGTGGTACTCGTACTTCACCAACTGGGCAAAAGTCATTTTTAGTAGTATCTTCGTACATAAATCCCTTTGGGGAACATACAAACCAAATTACAACATTGGGAAATTTATAGCCATCCATCGATGACTTTTTTTTTGGTACCTACATCAAGCCTATCTCAATTGATTGCTAAAAACAAGAGGGGGCATTAGAATGGTGTTGCTCAACGGGGGGGTACAAACATGCAATTGGGATGGTCCATGTGATTACGGGTTTCGAGTCCTAGCATGTGGTACTCATACTTCACCAACTGGGCAAAAGTCAATTTTTAGTAATATCTTTACATATATCTCTTCTTTGGACATAGAAAATACTATATTTGGAAAATTAAGGTTTGTCCGATGAGTTGATCCATGTGGCTACCTTAAACTCATCTCAGGTTGATTATTAAAAATATGCAGAGAAACAAGAGGGACAAGAGAGTGGTATAGCTCGATGTGGAGGGTCACAAACCTGAAATTGGGCTGAAAAATGCGAAAAATTCTGCTTGTACGGAATTTTCTAACTGAAAAGCTCAAAGCCATTTTGTTTTTGATGTCTTATCGAAATGGGGTTTGGCCTGCATATGATGATCTATAATCTTCAAAAATCTTTGTTTAGTCTGGGTATAGTTCCAACCCTTCATAGGTGTTTTTAGTATGTTCTATGTCATTCGAAAAGTTATGAGTGTGTTTGTAACTTTTTTACAATTGCGTGAAAGCACATTTTAGTTTTTTTGGAACCGAAAAAGGAAGATGTAAGTATGTAACATACTGGTTCATGCTGAGCATCTATATTATACTTGAATATTTTTATTGTTGTAGTATGCATTTTCTCAATACCTCTATTTGATGACAATCAAATCTACATTTATGTTTTATGATGCATGCACATATTGCAACTTGTGCATTGTAATTTTCTTGGATAATATTATACATAGGCTTCCTCGTTTACCAAGGTTGTCACCCAAAAAAAGAAAAAAAAAAAGGTTTACTCTGCTTCACCGATGAAGTTTGTTCCATATCTAAGAATGAAGACGAATCAACATTTCTACTTTTAAGTAGTTCGTATGGACTTTCTTGATTCATGGTATCGTGTATGAAAACCGGGACTCTCAAACCGCTATTGCAATTGGATCAAAGTCGCAACACTCTTATGGGCGAGCTTGTTGCGCTCGAAATAACTTGGTTATCTGGATCTTTACTTCTTGGAATGGGGAAATCTCTAAGAAAATGGATCAAAACTGTGTTTTTTGGCAAGAAAGCATCAAGATCGAATTCATGGTCAAAGCGTAAAATCAAAAGTGAAGTAGATTAATTCAATTGTTGTTTGTTGGTTTCTCCACTTGTGGCTACTAAAACAGTAGGTCCGTGTCTCTGGTTTTGAGTAGTCCGTGGGAAGTGGAAACCGGTATCCAAAACTCAATGATACACTGCCTGAAGCACTAAAAGGTGCGCTGGTGGTGACTGCCTTGGTTGCAATTGTACTGCTACTCGGAAAAACAGAGTTTGGCGCCTCAAAAGGAGATGGAGCTATTCCAAAAAGAATAAACATTCAGTAGGTAAAAGAATTAAATGCAAGAGAAGCAAGGGTATATCATGCCATCATGGGTTTAAAAATATATATATATATAGAATTGAAAGAAAAGGGGAAAGACATATACTTAAAAATACGTATACACATCTACCAGTAAAGAGAAGGGAAAGAACTTAAAGGAAATATCCGGTCAATCTACCGAAAGAGAGAAAGATAGGGGCTAAGCCGCCAAGGGCATCGGAGCGGTGGAAAAAGCCCCGCCAAAAATACATCTTTAAACAGCTAGGATTTAGTTACCTTCCGATTATGTTATATATATATATATATATTGATTGGTTAAGATATTAAAATAGGTTTATCTGAGCTTCTTTATAGCTTACACTACTTACTTTTCATGGTATTAAAGACTACATTCTCACCATCGGGAAGGATCTTTGATTGACCAAGGAAGCAAGTTATAGTGCTTGTTTCTTGAACACAACTTTGGCAAAGCAGACTTGGAATTGTAGTTCATGAGAAAGGCTGCACAACCTCCGGAGTTGGAAGAGAATACACTTTCCTGAAATATATATATGATTGATTAAGGCAACCGAGTTACCAAGATAGAACAGTGGAAAACTTCGTGATATTAGAAAAATTGTTACCCGTTGGAAGCTTCCTAAAGAAGTAGTAACGGGTCGACAAAAAAATTAAAGCACCCTCACAGCTTAATAGCCCATATGAAGATTTTTCAGATGCCCAAACTTAGGTTGCCTTACCAAACCTGCAAGTCGTGAAGTTTAAAGCAATCAAAACCAAAAAAATTCATGAGCAACCAATGCATGCAGACTTCTCGGAAGAATCTTATCTCACCATATTCATCTATGGGAGCATCATAATCATAACTGGTGGTAACAAAAGGACCTCCGGAAGTTCATCCGAACACTCTAATATCCTGCTTCCGGCTTCCCCAGTCCCCAAATCAAACCCAAAGCTCACTTCTCATGTAAGTCTTCATGCATAATTTTCTTCTGTTATATATATCTTGTTGTAGTTGTTAGTAAAACTGAAAATGTTGAGTCTCTGATTGTTTTATTGGCAAAGATAGTCACTAATTTACTTTTTTTGTTTTCATTTGGAGGAAGGCAGATATTCAGAAAGGAAATTAAGATGAAAGGCTTGATATCAAGACACCATGAAGGTAATAATAATTCATGGTTTTTCTTTCATTTTGGTTTAACGTGCCTATATAAGCCATACCATCATCGCTTTATCTTTTATGCTACTTGGAGGATCTCAATTACATTAGTTTATATAATACATAATGCATAACACACATGATCTACGATTATTAATCTTAATAGTTTGAATCTTCAGTTGGATGAGGAGCATATATTAGTAATTTCTTATAGAGTACATAATGTAACGTTGATGGTCTGGAATATCAATGACGGAGAATGAATAAGAATATTTTAGATGTAAGATGCTAACGAATCCTTGTATTATGAGTTTGGTCATTCTAAGTTTGGTTCCCAGTAAAAAATTATGGTTCAGTTGGCTACTTGTGCTGTTTGTAGCTATGCACTCGATTAAAAAAAAACATGCCTTTCTGAGATTCCATAGCGTTTCTGTCATAGACACATTCGTTGTAATTTTAATGCCATAGTCTCATAGCTTGGTTCTCAAAGCAATGCTTTATACTTTAGTGTAGGGGAGCAATATCCCCACTAAGGAACATTGCAGACGAAACACAAGCGACCTCAACGCATCGACCTCCAAGACCGATCTGTGAGCAACTCCTTACAAATAGGTGTGTTTTGCAGACGGCACAAGCCTAACCTCAACGCGATCGACCTCCAAGACCGATCTTCGAGCGACTCCTTTACAAGTAGGTGGTACGAACGAAGATACTTCAGTACGAACACTTGGCCAGAGACAGAACGCGCCCCACCAGATGTAATCATTGCCAAAATCTTATTTGCATTTCCCACCACCGGGAAATAGGGACTACCGCGCCAACTCCCAATCAGAGTATGACTCACACCAAAACCACTCCAGCACTCATTCACGATCTCTACCCTACATTTGTACACAAAGGGTACACGTGTCTGAAGGATCTCCACCCCCAGAATCCTATAAATACCATCTACTGGAACTACGTCGGACCTGATTCTTCTCTCCCCAACAAAAGGAAGAACAAGAGAAGATACGTAGGCAGTTCGCTCACAGCGACCTCGGTCCCATCCAAAGTCCAAACCCATCTCGACCTCTTCTACTATAATTAGGAGAAAACTAAAATACCCCTTTACATTGGCGCCGTCTGTGGGTTCGATTACTGGAGAGCCACTTTAGATCAGTTCATCCATCTCTAATTCTCCAGCCCACGAAGCATGGTTAGCATAGCAGATCAAGTTCAGAACCTCGCCCACCAGTTAGGGATAACGAATGAGAGCATTTCCTTGCTCAGGGAGGAAAATGCTACTTTACGCGCTCAGGTGGATAGTTATCAGCAACAACAAGTCGGAAACGGAGCCGAACACAGCATCAATGACGTTAATCAGCAGCTTAACGAGTTATCCCAAAGGATTGGCCAGACCTCTGCGAAGAAGGACTCGACACAGATTGTGTACAAGATGCTTAAGACGTATCGCGCATCTCCGTTCACCGCAGAGGTCCTCAGTAAATCCTCTCCACACGACTTTATCCAGCCACGCTTTCCCATGTATGACGGCAGCACATGCCCTGGTCAGCATGTGGCTCGCTATATCCAGAGTTTGGCACTCTATAGCTCACCCGAGTTCGATTATCTCCATTGCAGATTATTTCCAGCCAGCTTCAAGGATGGCGCTCTAGATTGGTTCTTTTCACTGGAGTCTGATTCTATAAACACTTTCGAACGACTTTTATCGATTTGTTCGCCCGGCCCGATCGTCCACAACAGGCGGAAGAAGGCAGATCTTGATTCTCTGTTTCAATTATCATTCAAGGAGGGTGAAACTATTCGTGAATTCCTAGGACGGTTCAAGGCCGAACTGCTGTGCATGGAAAGTGGCTTGAAAGAATCTTTCGCCACACTGGCCTTTTCCAATGCTTGCCGAGTGCGTAATAGCGACCTAGCTAGGTCGTTGATGAAGGAACGCCCAGAGACACTGTCCGAGCTCTACGCTCGTGTGGATAAGTACATCAAGTTGCAAGAAACTTTAAAACTCCATGGTTTAGCAGAGAGCCACGAGGTCGCCGAAGTCTCAGATCGTTCCCCACGGGGCAAGAAGCGCCGCGGTGCGTGCCCCGCAGCTTCGTGCGCGATCGATAACAACAGAGAGTTCACTGTCCTGACACGTTCTCCCAGTCACATACTGGATAAGATTAAGCGCGCCTCATTTTTCCGGCCGACAATCAGGCAGCCCGCAGATCGACCTGGCAAGCCTTTTTGTGCATTTCATAAAGCAAAGTGCCATGAAACTGATGCATGCTGGGGGCTCAAGCATTATCTCCAAGACCTGGTGGAAGCTGGTTATATCAAACACTACATTAGCATTCCTGATGGCGACCTGCGTCACAAGTTGCTGGCTCGTCGTGTACGTAGTCGATCTCCACCTCACCGTCACCGCCAAGGGATACAGGCTCGTCCTCACAGTCGAGGACGTTCCCGTGATCGTTCTCGCCACGAGAGAAGGCAGCACTCGTCCGATCGTGACAATGCTCGCACTATTCATGTGATTACCTTTCCGGACGATTCCGTGACTTCTTCCCGAGAGAAAAGACGTCGGGTCGGCGCTCTTCAGGAAGTCTATCATTTTACTTCACAGGCAGCTCACGCCCCGCGTGGTTCAGGTCGCAGCGCAGGCGATATCACTTTCACAGAGGCCGACTTAAGCAAAGTCTGCCTTCCTCATAATGACGCATTGGTCGTTCATGTCAAAATCAGCGACTGGACAGTCAAGCGCGTCCTGATCGACCCTGGCAGTTCCTGTGACATCTTATTTTACCACACCATGCAAGAGATGAACCTCCCCAAGTCCGTTCTCGTCGACCCAATCGCTCCCCTTTACGGGTTCAATGGCTCCAGAGCCGACCCCATTGGTGACATTATCTTACCAGTATCGGTGGGCTCTCGAGAGGATAAGATTACCTGCAATACTCGGTTCTGCGTTCTCGACAGCAAGTCGCCATACAATGCCATCCTCGGACGACGCTGGATTCATCAGATGCAGGCTGTACCGTCCACTTTACATCAAGTTCTCCGTTTCCCCGGACCTCGAGGCATGATGGAGCTTAGAAGCAATCAACTTGAAGCGTACCATTGTAACCAGGTCCAATCAACAGATGCGCTGCTCGTGAATTGCTTCCCACCATACAGGAGCCCTCCAGCTACACAATGGCACGTGACTTAGTCGCAGAAGTCCAACCCCGAACTGCCAAGCAGGGGGCTCTTCCAAGCAGAAGTTCTCTCCAATGCCGATACCTGCACTCGCTCCCCGAGTCCTCAATGCACCGGCGAAGACCTCTAGCTTTGACCCAGCGACAGTGGCTTCGTCAGTTAAAGTTTCAGAGATCGTCTCAGCCCATGCCGCGTCGCCACAGGTGCCAATAGCAGCCGCACCATCAATGTGTTTGCAGCCAGATCCCACTCCCCAGTTCGTGGCTACCCCGCGTCATGCGAACAATTCGCACCACCATCAGACCCGATCGGATCGTCCCCACCGCCAGCCCGCCCTTCTCTGGAAGTGAGTCGCCAAATAGTGCTTCGCCACCAGTTGTAAAACCCCCAGTGGCAGAAAAAGAAAAAGTGAATCTTGGCACAGAAGACGACCCGAAGTTTGTATATGTAGGGGCTAACCTCGACCCCACACTCAGATCCCAACTTGTAAATTTCTTATCAATGAATAAAGATGTTTTTGCTTGGTCGTATATCGATGTGCCTGGAATCGATCCTAACCTCGCTTGCCACAAATTAAACGTGAACCCCAATGCTAGACCAGTTCGACAACGACCTCGTCGACTATCCCTGCGCTTTCAAAAAGCCATCAATGACGAGGTCGAAAAACTCAAGCAAGTCGGTTTCATCAGAAAGGTAGACTACCCCGAGTGGATTGCCAATATTGTTGCCGTCCCCAAAAAGAATGGCACAGTTCGCTTATGCGTCGATTTCACAAATGTCAATCAGGCCACGCCTAAAGATAGCTTTCCCTTGCCTCGCATTGACCAATTGGTCGACCAAACCTGTGGTCATGAACTCCTCTCCTTTATGGATGCGTACAGTGGGTACAACCAAATCCCACTCGCCGAGGCAGATCAAGAGAAGACTTCGTTCATTACGGAACAAGGGATTTATTGTTACAACGTCCTCCCGTTCGGTCTAAAGAACGCTGGAGCGACATACCAACGCCTGGTCACGGATATGTTCCAAGACATGTTAGGCGACACCATGGAGGTCTACATTGACGACATGGTGGTCAAAAGCAAAAAAGCTGGTGATCACCTCACCCACTTAGAACAAGCGTTCTCCAGACTACGCCGTACGGGCATGAAGTTGAACCCAGAAAAATGCCTCTTTGGGGCGTCCTCCGGCAAGTTTTTAGGGTATCAGGTGTCGCAGCGCGGGATCGAGGCCAATCCTGACCAGATCCGAGCGTTCTTAGATATGCCCGATCCACGCACAAAGAAACAGATCCAGAAGTTGTCGGGAATGGTCGCGGCGCTCAACCGGTTCATATCAAGGGCCTCAGATAAATGTAGACCGTTCCTGCAGCTCCTCAAAAAAGGCGAGCCGTTCTCATGGAGCGATCAATGTCATCATGCATTCGCTACTCTCAAAGAGTATCTCACCACGCCTCCCGTCTTAGCCAAACCAGTATATGGAGAGACACTGGGGCTTTATCTGGCCATTTCGACTTCGCCATCAGCTTCGGTTCTCTTTAAAGAGGAGAACAATTCGAGAGAAGCCGATCTACTTCACGAGTAAGACACTCACCCGGCCGAAAAGAATTATTCCTTCACGAACGAGCCGTACTTGCTTTGTTGTATTCCGCACGGAAGTTCAGGCCGTACTTTCAAGCACATCAAATTAAAGTTCTTACCGACCTTCCCTTGAAGAAAGTCCTTCACAAAGAAAACAAGACCACTCGAATGGCAGTTTGGGCCGAAGAACTCGGAGAACACCACATAGAGTTCGTCCCCCGCACTTCGCAGAAAGGTCAGGTCGTTGCCGATTTCCTAGCAGATTTCCCAGTCGAGGACCCCAACTGGGAACAAGAAACCGAGCTCCCGCACACAACAACGGAGTCAAATCGCGTTGGTCTCTCTTTGTGGATGGTTCGAAAGTAATCTCGGTGGAAGCGGCATCGAGTCGTCTTAGTTTCCCGACGGAAATATGATTGAAAAGTCGGTTCGCATTGATTTTGCAACTTCCAACAATGAAGCCCGGAGTAATTAGGGGACTAATTATGGGATGGACGGATGGATTTCCGCAGCCGGTGTCGAAGAGCTCCAAGTCTTTAGTGACTCGCAACCGGGTCGTTCGCCAGTTGCAAAAGAGTACACTACCCACGAAGGTAACCTTTCCAAGTATCTTCAGGTCGTTCATCAGTTATTGCCTTCTTTTAAGCAGGTACACATACATAATTTCTTGCATGAGGAGAACCGCCACGCAGACAGTTTAGCTTATTTGGCTACCCAGACCCCGAGCTGCGTTCCCCGACAAGTTCTCATAGAAGTCGTCGACCGACCTGCATACCAAGTCGACCATACCTTGATGATAAGCGACCTATTTCCTCTCTCCGCCAGTCAGTTGAGCCAAACATGGATGCAGCCCATCATCGATTATATCCAAGACGCACGCCGCCCCGAGGAGCCGTACCAAGGCCAGGCAGGTCTCTTATCAAGCTCGGCGTTATTGTTTAGTCCAAAACAAGCTATTCAGGAAATCAGCTGGTGGCCCACACTTACGATGCATTACCCCAGAACAGGGTCGATTGATTTTTGCCGAAATCCACGAAGGCGAATGTGGAAATCACGCCGGCGGCCGCTCATTAGCCCACAAGGCCATCTCTCAAGGATATTTCTGGCCCCGGATGCAGATCGATGCTAAAGCATACGTCCTCAAATGTCTCAAATGCCAAACGTTCGGCCACAATATCATCCAACCTGCTCGCGAACTGATCAGCATAGCGAGCCCGTGGCCATTTCACATGTGGGGCATGGACATCATGGGACCATTCATTCCACAGAAGAGTACTGGCTTCCGCTTTGTCCTAGCTGCCACCGACTACTTCACCAAGTGGGTCGAGGCCATTCCTCTCGCCCGTCAAAAAGAGTCCCATGTCCGAAACTTCATCTGGACTCACATTATCACCAGATTTGGTTTACCACATACACTAGTAATGGACAACGGGCCTCAATTCAAAGGCCGAACAGTTAAAGAGTTCCTAGCCAAGTGGAAGATCATTCATGCGTTCTCTACTCCAGCGATGCGCTCGAGTAACGCCAAGCGGAAAGCCGATAACAAAGCAATCTTGGAAAATTTGAAGAAAAAGATTGAAAAGAATAAGAGCCAATGGCCAAACCAGTTGGAAAACATTCTATGGGCTCACCGCACCACGTACCGCCGAAGATCGGGCGAAGTCGCCATTCTCCTTATGTTATGGCACGTAGCCGTAATTCCCACCGAAATGACCGTCACTACAACTCGATCGAACTTGTTGAGTCGGTATATAACGACTCGTGTTATCCCGAGACGCCGACTGTTGGAAGAAAAGCGAGACTTAGCTGCCGCCGTCGAGTCGATCTTACCAAAGAAACTCAAAGAACTCCTACAATAAGCGAGTTCATCCTAGGTTTTTTCAACCCGAGACCTAGTGCTCAAAAGACGCAGCGATTCCAAGTTAGCCCCACATGGGAAGGCCCTACATCGCGGAACGTGGTTGGCAATGGCTTACGTGCTACATAGCCTCTCCAATTCTTGTAACGTCGAAGACCTATATTTCTAGGATCGACTAAAACGAAACGCTCTCGAAAGCGCACACTCTCGGAGCTCACGGGCTACATAGCCTCTCCAATTCTTGTAACGTCGAAGACCTATATTTCTAGGATCGACTAAAACGAAACGCCTCTCGGTGGAAGCGCGCATTCTCGGGAGCTCACGGGCTACATAGCCTCTCCAATTCTTGTAACGTCGAGGACCTATATTTCTAGGATCGACTAAAACGAGAACGCTCTCCGGAAAGCGCATACTCTTCGGGAGCTCACGGGCTACTTAGCCTCTCCAATTCTTCTTATAACGCCGAGGACCTATATTTCTAGGATCGACTAAAGCGAGAAACGCTCGGTAGCGAAAGGCGGCTCTCGAGGAGCTCACAAGCTACTTAGCCTCTCCAATTCTTGTAACGCCGAGGACCTATATTTCTAGGATCGACTAAAACGAACGCTCTCCACGAAAGCAAACACTCGGCTATCGCAGTTGAGCTACATGCATCATACCGCAGAGAACATATAACATGCATGTGAAACACAAGCAATAACAATATTCGATCAAGCATTGCAATAGATATGCCCACCGATCTGCTGGGATTACCCAGAAAATCCAGATCGGCGTCTCATGCAAAATAAACAAAGTATAGAACTGCCACTTTCGTGGAAACCAGTCCTCCGAACAAAAGCGCGAACTTTCGGCAAGCCTGAAAACACAGCTCTATTGTTCGCTCTCGTATAAGAGAGAGGAATGTAGACTAAACTCACAACTTACGACTGACAGAGTCAGATGATGATCACCTTATCAATTTTCAGTAATGACATGCTTGTCTTCCGGAACGCGCTAGTCGGCAAGCGGTATGTCGAAATGGACCTCGGCGTCATACTTTTCGTCCCAGGCGGCATAGGCGCGTCTGGTTTTCAGATATCGCCTTCTTAGCGCTTTCGCCACACCTTCGACATTTCTTCGCATAAGCCGTCACAACCGCTAATTCCCTTTCCAGCTCAGTCACATCCGTCACATCGGTCCAAGATAAATCTTCGGCGATTCGTTACGGTACTTGGTGGACATCACTTCTAGTTTCTTCTTGTCTACCCCCCACGCAGCTCGCATCAACCCCAGCTCCACGTGCGGATTCCCACTAGTCTCAGAACGCTGCACAGCATCTTTCAGCTTATCATACCCTGCAAGAAACTGCATGAACACAGTTAGACCACCAAACTCCACTGAAAGTCGGTACAACAGCTTAAGCTATCAGGAACTCACCAAACAAGCGGCCATATCCATCGTCCCCAGTAGTGTCCCCATGTCCTCGTCCTCAACCTCTGCTTTATCACCATCTAGCACAATCCCCTTCAGAACGCTAGTCGCTATGGGAGCCGAGTGGAAGCTACAGTCCGAGCGTTTTACCATCCGCTTCTTCCCCGTCTTCCCTAGGTAGTAGAATTCGCTCCCCCACATCCTTACATGGCGGGGCGAACTCTCACCATGGCTGAATCGGGCGACCTTTGCCCCAACTTCGTTGTTGCCAAACAAGCGACCCGGTAGTTTCACCCACTTTCGGCGGGCGACTTGAATACAATGCCGCCCGGTGAGCGACTATCTCTCCTCGATCGTTTATGACCCTTCGCTTCTCTCTCCTCGCAACCTTTCTCTTCCCTCGATCGCCATGAACATGAGGCTCAAACTCCATCTCCTCCATTGATAGTGGCGGCGTTTCTCTCACAAAACGCATCGACATCTAGCCATCCCAACCTAGCAGCAAAGTTACGGCGGCTTCAGTTAACACTTACTCTAGGTATTACTCAAACAGAATAACATTTACAAAGAAGGAATCACGTACCTGGTGAAGAAGCAAGAAGAGCAGAGCACGGCGGGGTAGAAGCGAAAGAAGATAGCGGCGGCGCAGACTCAACGATGGCCAAATACCTCGATGGTATGTAAAGAGCCGTTTATATTCCTTAGGAAACGTCTTTTCCTAAGAGCCTCATAATTGCCTTGAGACGCCAAACGCCATCTGCCCGCCATCATTATGTCCCCTGAACCCCTCGCCTCCCTACACGTGTCACGCACGTGAAGCTACACTTCGGGTTGCCGCACTGAATAAATCGCAATTCGAACAACGTCTCGGCGGTATAACCCAACAGCAGGACGCTCATCCACGCTTACCAGTCATCAGCAGCTAAGTGGTCACCGCAACGCACCTACCACGTTCTGTTATGCGCAGTCTAATCACAATCAGCTATGATCAAGCAAACGAGTCAAGCACACAAAGCAAAACAAATAGCCAGCACCGCATGAAAACAAGGAACGACCTGGTTTACCAGTTTTCTCATACAGATCGTTGTTTAGCCGAAGTTCTTTGAGACTACTCGAAAATCCAACCCGCTACACAAATACTAACATCGCATGGTTACCCCGAATTAGCACGGGGTACCAAATTTTGCTCAAGAGTATAGTACAACAACACAAGAAAAACGAATCGCCTGGTTACCCTGTGAAACCGGTTCTATTGTATCCAAAGATATAAGGCGACAAGAAACAAAACAAAATAAATTCACAGCTTCGCCCTCCATGGGCACCACGGTCGATTCCCCGGGCTCAAACGCTTCATCAACCTCAAAGGCCTTCCTCCACTTCGATCGATATCCCGGCCCAGTTCTAAACTCATCACAGATCGTCCAATGCAGCAGTTCGGCTTCAGACACCACGGTTTCTGGTATGATCAAGGAAGACCCAATCGCCCCACCGACGTCTCCTCGTACCTGTTCCACTGTGGTACGGGACGTGCAGCGTGCATGTTCCTCCTTCAAAGCCTTGTACTCCATTTCCAGATCTCCGTAGTCAGCATCCAGATCGTCGTACGCCTTTAGTAGCGTCCTGAGCAATTTTCTTACAGTGCAGGGTATAATCGTTCAGCCTCCCAATTTCCACAGTGGCGGCACGAACGTTACCTTCCGCTCCTTCTAACTTCTGCTTCAGATCTTCAGCTTCGGTGTCTTTCAGCATCTTCGACAGAGTCAGAGCTTCATGTGCCTTCCGCAGACCCTCGAGCTCATCACGCTCCATCTTGGCAGCGTCACCGCGTTTTCAGCTCTTGATCAACCTCAAGACGGACTCCTCCTATCTGTTTTAAATAATCTGCGCAATCTCTTTCAACTTTTGGAACCCGCTGACAAGCTGCCACAAGGCACACACGCAAACAGATCAAAGCAACGAATAGAGGTTAACATGCTATACTAACGGACGATAATTCTACGTACCAGACATTGCGCGATTTCCATCCGACGTATGGTATCCGCTAGCCCCTTCTCATCCAGTTCCTTGCGGTTCCCATCCGTATGATACGTTCCAAAGAACAAGCGCCGCTACCTTACTCGACACGAAGCCGCAGCGGTCGGTCGCTTTGATTCGGCGCCCCCTCCGTGCTCGTCCAGGTACACAAATTGAGCCTCCAGCTCATCGCCACTCACAACCGCTTTTCCACTTTCGCCTTTTACGGGAGCCCGCTTTCACCCGGGATGGGTTCCGTCCTTTGTCGAGGCGGACTAGATCCCGCGACCGGCGGTGGCCAAGTCCATGACACCTTTCGGGGGACGCCGACTCCTCCGCCCACCGCTACACCACCTCCTCCACTCGAACCCTCCCCAACACATGTCGTGATCACTTTAGCCATTCGAGCTCCCTCTGCTCTCGCCGCTTCAGCTCTCCTCTTCTCCGACCTACCCCGGAGGAGCAGCTAAACTACATCTCCAACCCACGGGGAGCATCAATGGTCCTCCTCCCGATAAAAGCTCGAGCTACCAGCCCCGCAGCCTCCACAACAGGGCGCCGCCGAGGCGCACGCCCGGTCGGTCCTCCCGTGTTATCGGATCACTTGCGGCTTCTCCATCACCCTTCGCTTCGTCCGACTTAGAGCTCGCTCCTTTTGCACCTTCCTCTTCTCCCGGATCGCAGCACCTCCTTTTTCCTCAAAGAAATGAGCAAACTCTGGAAGCTTAGCTCGCTTTTGTTCCCGACTCAACCGTGCGAACCTTTCTATCTCCCCACGATCAGTTAGTCCGCATTGAATATATCGCAAAAACAAAACAAAGAGATGAACCAGTTAGAGGAGCAGTGGCTCACCCACTAACACAACAAGAGGAAGCCAATCCTACCCACCGGCTAGACTACACATCCTAGTTCGCAACCTACATCCACTGGCACAGTAGTTGCCCACTAGCAACAGCGGCCTCCTCGTCCAGGCCTCATTGCTTACACCATCAAGCACAGCAGAACGCGTCGGCATGGTTTGCAAGCTAAAGTTCAGATTACCAGACCGCCTCATTACGTAATGCTCTATTATGTCAGACACACCTATGTGGAATTCCCCACTCGCATTTAACAGATTGAACACCCTGAATAGTCGCCAGGTGTTGCCAACGAACTGACATGGAGACTTCCCACAATAGCTCAAGAAGTCACAAACTAATTTCGAGAACGGTAGCTGCATGAACGCTCTCAGCTGACCTTCACATATGATTACTCCACCATTCGGAGGCTTGTACCCCCTCACTACTTAACATTTTCACTCAACCTAGGTTCAGATATATTTCCGTGTCGGGCACATTAATCCCATACGCTGCTTTCGCAGCTCGGAAACGAAAGTGGCGGCCCGCCCGATTTACAGCTCTTGGGGTGGGTCACTGGCCGGGCGTCATCCCTCCTCGACCCGGGACGTACTAGCCACCTCATCCTCTGACCCAGATCGGCTATTAACCTCCTCTACCCTAACTTCTTCTTCCACTACAGTCCGATCATCACCGCCGCTCAACGAATCCTCATCCTCTTCTTCATACTCTCCACAACTCAGTGAAACCTCCCGTACCTCTTCCGATAGAATCCGACATTGTAATATCACCTTATTCTCGAATCACCAAACCCTAAACCCTATAACCTAACACTGACCTACCAACTTAATAAACCCTACTGGAACGAGAAGAAAGCAAAGCGAAAATGAAAAGCAAACAGGAACAGAAGCACTCACCTGCAAATCCCTCGCTTGCGTTTTTTGCGGAAGAAGAAACCTGGAAATGCCTTTTTGGTTGCCTCAATTTTGATTTTGCACAACCGCCTGTTCAGTTCCCAAGAAGTTATGATTACGGCCTATGATATAGCCCACACACGTGTCCAAGGAACTGTCTTTTCCTGACTTCCGAATACCAAGGGCGACACCACGATTCCTTTCCAACTGCTATGATTCTGTCACGTGCCTGCAACACGCAAAAATTTCTTTCCCGCCAGTTTCCAACTCAGCGGCATCCCAAACAGAACGGTCTCCATAGCTCGCTCATGCTTCACCCAAGTGTTGCGTCTTCTCTCAGCAGATCGCCTGCATGAACCCAGCCATTCTACTGAGAGGGGGCTGTGTAGGGGAGCAATATCCCCACTAAGGAACATTGCAGACGAAACACAAGCGACCTCAACGCATCGACCTCCAAGACCGATCTGTGAGCAACTCCTTACAAATAGGTGTGTTTTGCAGACGAAGCACAAGCGACCTCAACGCATCGACCTCCAAGACCGATCTTCGAGCGACTCCTTACAAGTAGGTGGTACGAACGAAGATACTTCAGTACGAACACTTGGCCAGATACAGAACGCGCCCCACCAGATGTAATCATTGCCAAAATCTTATTTGCATTTCCCACCACCGGGAAATAGGGACTACCGCGCCAACTCCCAATCGGTATGACTCACACCAAAACCACTCCAAAGACTCATTCACGCGATCTCTACCCTACATTTGTACACAAAGGGTACACGTGTCGGAAGGATCTCCACCCCTTTAATCCTATAAATACCATCTACTTGGAACTACGTCGGACTGATTCTTCTCCCCCCAAAAAGGAAGAACAAGAGAAGATACGTGAGGGCGGTTAAACTCCACAAATGACCTCGGTCCCATCCAAAGTCCAAACCCATCTCGACCTCTTCTACTATAATTAGGAGAAAACTAAAATACCCCTTTACATTTAGTATTCCGAAAGTGCGAATTTTCTCGAATGCTTAAGGGATGCAGACAATGATACTAATGATTATTGTCATCTTATTGCAGAATTTTCTTTGAATATGTTGACTATTGAGGATAGTATTAAAGTCAATGAGCCATTACCTTGGGTATCCGTGCACTCTCTTGGGGAGCAATGTCGTGGTTGGGTTCTCGCACAAACCGCATACCAAGTGAAAAGATCGGATTCGACCGGTTTTTTGAGATTGGTGAATTATTTGAATTGGGTATTCACTATCTTACCTTCTCTTGTCGTTAGGCTTGCTTGGGGCTGGTAGTTTCTTTGTGATGAACTCAAAGCATTGGCGCTTCTTGCCGAACTCTTTGTTGTTCGGAAATTCAAAACTTCATAACATTCCTAATGTTTTCTCGACATTAGAACTATGATATTAGTTCTCGAATCATTAGGGGTTGAAGTCGATGTATATAATGGAGAGGTAACGGTTGATACCCATGGGATTCGGGCCGCTTGAGCCATGTAATGGACGTATTTGTTGAAACCATCTGCTCATTCTCGATGATCGCCCGGGAGATTTTCTTTTCGTCCATTCGATGATATAAAAATTCCGTTTTTAAGAATGTAGATAAGATATAAGAAGAATGGAGATAAGATTTAAGAATGAGGTTTTTATCTACTTATCTATTTTGGGTTTTATGTATTTTGGACTACTTAACAATTGAAATCGCCAAAAAGGGGGCGATAATTCATTTTTTTTAGATAAAATCTGATGTGTCACCGAGAAAAAAAAACTGGGTCCTTTGGGAGCATTCTCAACTACTCAGTATTAATGGTTTTTTATTAGAAACATTAGATTGTGTGCTCATATTTTGGACTAGTTGCTTTTAGTGTTTATGTAAAGTAAACCATGTAATCAAGTTCAAGGAACGTGGTTTAGATTTGATTATCATGATCTTCAATTTGTAAGAATAGTAAAAAGGTTTTACAGATTTCTATGTTGTGTATATAGAGATATAAGAAATCTTTTTTTTTAGGTAACTTTTTTTTTCTCTAATGTTTTTTTTTTGGGGTACCTAGAGATGTAAGAAATCGAATAAGCCGATCCTGATACCTTGAAATTTATTCAACGCCTATTTGACAAATTGTGACGTCACATGCATAAATGTTTCTGGCCTCTTAACTGAACGAATATCTACATTTCCTTTACATGGACAAGTAGACTTCCCTCGTTGCTGATCACTCGAATCTAATTCTAATGCGCCTTGTAGTTTCATTCATTACTACATACAATCTTTACAATTACAATTTATAAGTGGTCTAAGTAAATACCATGCCCGCAACTTGCATTGTACATTTTTTGGAAACTACGTACTTGAAATATCAAAATGACTGGGATCTAATTACCAAACAGATGGTGAAACTTATAAACAAAATATATATATACCATCTACAAGATGCATTGCCCATAGAATCTCTAATTTAGTTCATAGCATTCCTTGTTACGAGATCAATGTCCAAATTAACCTACAAAATATAACTAGAGTGAAAATAAAAAGATAAGATAAAACATTTTGCAAGTCGGAGTGAGAATAAGGAAATAGCATTGTTGATACGAAAGGATTAACAAGTATCAACTACCATAATCTCTAAAAGAAAATGTAAGAGTTTGAAGTGATAAATTTTGATCTAGCTTGATAGATTCCATATATATTGTCTGTATTTGAAGCAATAAAGCATCACCATCAGCAAGGGGAACATCGAGTTAAATATATTCGTTAACTATAACTTCGTAAATAAATGTGTTACATTATTTTTAGGTTTAAATACAGAAATATGCAACGTACTTAAGTCCTATTAACACTTGTATCAACATAGAATTTTTTTCAACAAACGTATCAATGTATTATACCCGATTTCACAAAAATAGCAATCCGTTAGGATCCGTCAGTTAAGTGATGATGTGTCCATTTTTTTTTCAATTTAGATTTTTTGTATTTTCCACTCGGCATACCACCTCAGCAGGGCCCAAAACTTACCCATATAACCTATTTTCATCATCTCTTTCACCCATTTTCGAACCCATTTCCATCTATTTATCTCAAATTAGGGTTCAAAATCAAATTTGTACAAATAAAACAAAATAAAACCAAAAATGGGTGAAGAAGATGGTTTTTCATCATCAAATTAGTGCTATTTTAGTTTCTTGGGTGAAGAAGATGGTGAAATGGGTCGGTTTTGACCCATTTCAGATCTTGTTGAATATGGATGGGAATTATGTTGGTTTGATTTGGTTTTGACCCATTTCAGATCTTGTTTGGTTTGATTATGATTGTTTTAGAGTATGATATGGTCTATACGTAAATGGGTTTGAAAATGGGTGAAAGAGATGATGAAAACATGTTATATGGGTAAGTTTCGGGCCTTGCTGAGGTGGTATACCGAGTGGAAAATGCAAAAAACCGAAATTGAAAAAAAAAAATGGACACATCATCACTTAACTTACGAATCCTAGGGTGTGGAATAAAGAACAAGGAGGGATAGGTCTGGTTGATCCTAGGGTGTGGAATAAAGCTGCATACTATGGTTTGGTTTTTAAACTGGCACAGAAATCGGATTGTCTATGGGTAAAATGGTCTTGGCAACACCACATCAAGCAGAGACATTTTTGGACCATGAAAGCACCGAGGGACTGTTCATGGGTGTGGAGGGCATAATGAAACATAGAGATCTCATGGAAGTACATCGATCTGATTGCGAATGGAAAGAGTACCGGCTTACGGCATGACCCATGGTGTTCAGCCCACTTGTTCCTAAATAGTCGCCAAAGCATTGCTAGCAAATGAAATCCCGAAGACGAATGGTGTCGGTGATAGCTGATGGTGGTTGGACGAGAGTAATTACTGATCTACAGGAGTGCGAAATTAAGAAATGGATCATGGATACGGAGATCAACTCCTACATCATGGAGGACCAGGTCATATGGACGCCTAACAGTTCAGGAGTATTTTCTACAGCATCAGCGTACTCAGTACTAAAGAATGTGAGGAGTAAAGTCAAATGGTTCAAGATAGTCTGGGGGAAGTACTCAGTACCAAAGCATTCCTTCACTGTTTGGCAACTGTTCTCCGGAACTCTCCCAACACAGAATCGACTGGTGGCGAAGAAGGTAATAAGAAATACAAAGTGTTGTTTGTGTGGTAACCAGGGAGAGAGTTCAGCTCATCTCTTTTTTGATTGCTCATATTCGAAGATAGTCTGGGAAGAGTTCAAGAAGGCGATGGGTTTACCAGGTGCAGTAAGAGCATCACATGAGGAATGGTACTACCTAATGAGACTAAGTAGGAAGAATAACATGGTGTCGGAAGTGATTCGAGCCTTTACTTGTGCAGAAGTGCAAGCTATATGGACTGAGAGAAATTGGAGGCTAAAGAGGAATCGATCCAAGGCAGCTGATGAGGTAAGCCACAAGGTCATAAATAGCATGAAGATATACATGGGGAAGACGCTAGAAGCTATACAGGAGGACGTGGGATCCAAAGTGATGTTGGAGAGGTTGGGTATTAGGGTCCAAGTGATACAAAAGGAGGAAAGATGGGTCAAATGGGAGAGACCCGGGGAGGAGAGACAGTGGCTCTAAAACACAGAGATGGGTGGTACAAGAGGGGATGGCAGGTTATGGAGGTGTATTGAGGGATAGAGATGGGGAAGTGCTACAGCGATAGCGGCAGTTCTAAGAAGAAATCGGTGATCTATCGAACCGCTAGTCGTTCTAAAGGGGTTTGAATGTCTGGAGCAGCCGAGGATAACACGAATTAAAGTGCAATCGACTCTATACAGAGGGGTACAGATATTAACAAAGAAAGGTAAGCCAATCCACATGAATCTTGTAGGAACCTGGTAGCACAGATTCAAACAGTGAGCTCAAAGTTCGACATAGTATCCTTTGTCCATGTCTTCAGGGAAGGTAACCAAGTAGCTGACTACTTATCGAAATTAAATAGAGACGAGTGTAATGGATTGGTGCTCTTTATTCCCCCGATGGATCAAAAAATGCATGTACTGATCACGAGGGATAAGGAAGGCACTATGTACTTGAGAAAATGAAGTTAATAAAGTTTGGGGGCTGACCCCTAGTTATTTAAAAAAAAAAAAAAACTTACGAATCCTAACAGATTGCTATTTTTGTGAAATCGGGCATAGTACATTGATATGTTTGTGAAAAAAAAATTCTATGTTGATACAAGTGTTAATAGGACCTAAGTACGTTGCATATTTCTATATTTAAACCTAATTTTTATTAAAATAAGTGAGGGATTGTTATGTTATTTGAATAAAAAACAATTTTGGAAAACCCTCTCTTAACATAAAAGATTTTGTTTTGGACCTGGATACTATTGAACTTTGTGGGAACTTTTCTAAATGGTTAACTGTTATATGCACATAAGTGTCGCGCATATAACAGATCAGACCATAAAAGTCATTAGCGTAGTAGTACCTCCCTCCCAATAACCTAGCTGAAAATGCATAACCTTATTCTTCCAATTTTGGAAGAAAGGTTGTTGATGTTTCCCAAACCACCTCTCAAAGCGTCTTTTTTCGATCAGCTTGGCTTCCATGCAATTTTATGGCTAGATTCATTACATGGGATCTCTTTTTCTTAAGAGATTTAAAGAGAGGGTGTTCAAGAAACAGGCGGGCATTGTTAAAAGAATAATAAATACAAACTGTTGACAAATCTAATAAAGATGGTTTGTTATTTTCTTTTAGTTCAATAATGTGATTGAAGGGTTCTTTTGGTTTTAATGTGATTGCATATTTTAATGCCATGTTTGATCATAGGTTTTAAGGTTTTTTTGTTCGTGTCACTTCGGTGTTCAAATGATTGAAAAGGGTAACGTTTAAGATATTTATATCTTAATTAATCCCTATTTAGTTGTCTCAAAATTAGGGGTGTGACATGTAGCCACGTGTTACACTCATAAAACCATCCGATATTCAAACATGTTTTGGCATCTAAAATTTGACTAGTTAGACCATGTGAGGCGTCTAACAGAAGTCATCAATTGTGAAATTGAAAATTCCCCGAGTAACTTTAATTGGATTTGTCAAAACGTTAAATACTTTAAAAATGATCCACTTGCTAGAATTTGGTGAACTCAAATTTGATGAAATAATATAAAAAAAATAGATTGGAAATATTTTACCTAATAGACTTGAACAAAATAATTAAACACGGGGATGGATAGAGCCACTCCATATAGTTCTTTTTTGGGACCCTTTTGTTTTGCTTACCACTCCATAGTAAAAAATCCTTAAAAAAAAATGTTATATCACTTCATGACACTTTACGGATCATGTAGGTACTACGTAGTGTTTTTTGGACCTTTTCTAAATGTATTGTTCTTACACTAACGCCAATTAAAGACTGGAAGAATGTTCTTGCAAAAAACGATAATGACATTTTAGCAGAGTTGTGACAAATGTAGCATCTTTAGTTTAAAAGAGAGAGAGAGAGAGAAAGAAAGAAAAGCGATATCTTTCTTAACAATTTCATCAAGGTGGGTGGCAAAGAATCCTTCAAAGTCGGAAAATGTGAGAGTTTGACATTTGTATACTGTATTTAATCTTAAACACTAAATGCATTTCACTGAAGAACAAATATCATGACTCACTAATAATTTATAAAGTTTTTATTAAAAAGTCTGACTCAAACTGGATTGGATAGCTAGCGTGTTGATGAATGACATTACATTGTAACATTTGGATTATAGTCAATGGGATTATATTGATGAAATCTACAATCTTGTTTTCTTGATGCAGTAGTTTGAAGTTCTAATGGGATTATATGAGATTATAATTATAGTCCATTTGATGTAGTAGTTCTAGTGTTGAGTAAATAAAAAAGTATATAGCTAGCGTGTTGATGAATGACATTACATTGTAACATTTGGATTATAGTCAATGGGATTATATTGATGAAATCTACAATCTTGTTTTCTTGATGCAGTAGTTTGAAGTTCTAATGGGATTATAATTATAATCAATGAGATTATAATTATAGTCCATTTGATGTAGTAGTTCTAGTGTTGAGTAAATAAAAAAGTATTGATGTGAGGTTCACCTTAAATTGTTTAGAACTTGGATGAAAGGGAGACTTGAAGGAGAAAAGGTAGATTTCTTAGCTTTAGGACTTGTTTTGCTAACTTGAATGAAGAACAAAAACTTGAAGAAATAACTAGATTGAAAATGAATAACAAAAAGTAAATGACTTGAAAATAAAATCTCACATGACAATAGAATAAGTCTAGGTGCATTCTCTCATCCTACTTCTGAGTTCTTATACCCCTACTTTTACAAAAGACTGATTTACCCTCTCCCATTACATTTGAGACACCTTACCAAGTTTGCTTTATGCTTTTCCTTTTTGCTTTTTTCTTTTGTTTTTTTATTTCTTCTTGGTCAAGATAGGTTTTAGAGAAAGCCTTCTTTTGTGTCAAGGACATCTATCTCTGGTCTTCTAAGTTAAGGACTTAACTTTCAGCTATTTTGTTTGGAGTCTTTGACCTTTGACTTTGACTTTGACTTTTTCATATTAGCTTTGAGTCTTCATAATAAGCGTAAATAAGGCTCCTTTTGATGCTAAGACGCAGCTTTTATGATAAGTTGTCTGAATTGCTCTGTAACCTGAAAAAGGCAATAAAAGTTATGAGTTTTCTTTTCATAATGCGTAAAAATGCTGTAATGCAGTAATGTAAGGGTAATAAAATGCACATTTGGGAGTTGATTAGTAGGCAATTCACATCTAACGAGAACTCAGTCAAAATCAAATACAATCCACCTTCCCCTCTGTAATCAAGGCCTGTAAAGTTTCACACCAAATCGAGCATTTACATTGGCGCCGTCTGTAGCTCGATTTCTTGAGAAAACCACAACACATCTTTAAATCAACAAGCCTTAATCCCATGAAGCATGGATAGCCTCCAAGAACAGGTGCAGACTTTGGTCAACCAGATTTGTACGATGAGCGACAGCATCACCCTACTCCAGCAGGAAAACGTTGCACTAAAAAATCAGGTCGCAACTCAAAACCTGAACGGAATCACCGCTGAGGACAGCATGAATGAGGTGAATCAACATATCAACAACCTCTTCCAGTGGATCGAGCAGAGCACAGTGAAGAAGGAAGCTACTCAGGTTGTCCAGAAGATGCTGAAAACATATTGAGCGTCCCCCTTCACAACTGAGGTACTCAATAAACCCCCGTGTTTTTATTCACCAAGGTTCGCAATGTATGACAAAGAAAGATTTTGCCATGGTCAAAGATGTAACCCACTACATTTAGAGCCTCACACTCTACAGTGCACAAGAGTTCGACTACTTGCAATGCCGCATGTTCCCTGCAAGCTTAAAGGACGGAGCTCTAGATTGGTTCTACTCACTGGAGCCGAACTCGATAGACAGCTTTGAGAAGCTAACTAATAAGTTCGCTAGCCAGTACGTCCATAACAGACATAAAAAAGCTGACCTCGATTCACTCTTCTAGCTGTCCTAGAAGAGTGACAAGCCAATCTGCTCCTTCTTAGGGAGATTCAAGACAGAGCTACTGTCTATGGAGAGCGACCTCAAGGAGTCGTTCACTACCTTGGCCTTCACCAACGCAATCCAAAAAAACACTGGTCTGTCCAGGCCGCTAATGAAGAATGTCCTGAGACACTAGCCAAGTTGTACACCCGGGTGGAGAAATATATTAAGCTACAGGAATGATTGGAGCGTGAAGGCCTGAAAGAAGAAGAGGAGGTCGCCGTGATCTCAGACGCTACCCTATATTCTAAGAAGCGACCTAAACAGCAGGGTTAGAAGCCCAACACCAGAACTCACACCAGAAGAGAGTTCGCAGTGCTCACTAGATCTCCAAGTTACATACTGGAGAAAATAAAAAAATCTTCATATTACTGACCTGAGGTGAAATAGACAAAGGACACCCTAGGGAAGCCATAATGCACTTTCCATAAAGCAAAGTATCATGAGACCAACGAGTGTCGGGGGTTAAAACATTATCTACAAGACCTCGTTGAAGTAGGGCATATGAAACACTATATTGATATTGCCGATGGCGACCTCCGTCACAAGCTGATGGCTCGTAGAAAGCGAAACCGAACTCCACCTCGCAACAACAATAGAGCTCGCTCTCAGGCTAGAGGCCGCTCTAGAGAGCACTCCTGTCATGAGCGCCAGCAGCACTCCTCTGATAGAGACAATAACCGAATCATCAATATGATCACCTTCCAAGACGATTCTGTCACGTCCTCCAGGGAGAAAAGGAGATGAGTTGGCACTCTCCAAGAAGTTTATCAGTCCTCCTCACAAGCAGCCTGATAAGAGCCCAAAACTGTAGTTTTAACCACTTAACAATAATACTTTTAGACCAATTATGCGAGTAATAAATAAGAGTTAATGTTAATTACGTGCTTTTATGTATTTCAGGCATTGAAGTCAATTATGTGTAGAAATGTGCCACTTTGGCAATATAAAGGAGCAAGGGTTGGTTGCTAAGAAGTTCTGTGATTAAAGGCCAAGACGGGCAGAAATAGCACACAAAAGTCAGCAGAATTTCCAAAGATCGTATTTTTGGACTCAGGCCTCGGAATTGAGCGTACCTTATGTCAAAACGACTAGCTTGGAAAGAGCTTTCCAATGGTCTAAACCTTGACCTAATCAGAGGAGCTTTCCAAAGTTGAAGTCAAAGTCAGCTGAAAAGGGCCCTGTGGACTGAAGAAATTGGGCTTTGGGCTCAATTTTCAAGCCCAAAACATGGACCCTCAGCCCATGCATGAAAAGGTGGATCTGGTCTCCTCCATTTCCACACACAAGACTTAGCTTTTAAGAATCAATTAGCTTAGGATAGAAAGTAGCCATTAAAGCTTAGTTCTAAATCTTGTTTTTCAATTAATTAATTAGTTGTTATTCTTGTTTTAATTTCAGTATTGAATGATTGTTATTTAGTTGTTAGATCAATAAAATATTTAGTTCTTGATAATCTAATTTCGTTTTCCATTAATTATTAGTTTCAATTCTTAGATTTACTTATTTGTCATTATTAGTTTAAATCAATTATTGCATGAGTAGTTTCCATTTGAGTTTAAATAAGCAAAGTTCCAATCTTTTTATGATGTCTAGTGTTAATTCATATGGAAATGATAGTTTGATGAATCAAGGCTAAATCTCCATTAGAGGCGTTTGATGAAACCTTGACGAAAACTTGATTGTGTAGTGTAGAATCTTTGTAAGAGTCTTTTCCACTCTAGAAGGTAGTTGATTCGCCATGAGAATGCGTGGACGTCCTCACATGCTAGTTATGAATTAGTAGAGATGTCATGTATAATTAGGGATTAGAACGTAAGAATTGGATTACAACAATCTATGCTAGTTTATTAAGTTGGATTCAAGGTGGATTCAATTCCCCCCTAATTCTTATTCTAGATTCAAACCTTAGTATCCCGTAGCATTTCGTAGTTGAATCATTATAGTTAGTATCTTGTTCTTAGAATTCCCTTCGTAAAACTCTCGTTAAACTTTGGATAGATTCGCAATTATAGAAAACTTGAATGCTAAAGAACTAGGAGTGGAACGAATCTTCTATTCCAACTCTACTTCAATAGTATCGAGAGTAGAAAACTTTGATAATCACGAGTATAGTTCAGTTTTAGTTTTACTTCCGTTTAGAGTTTCATCGCTTTATTCATTAATAAAATTATATCAATTTTATTGTCTTATCACAGCCCCCATCCCAAGCACAAGCAGCCGCAACTCAGGAGACATAACCTTCACTGAGGATGACCTCAACAAGGTATGCCTCCCACATAATGATGCTCTGGTTGTCCATATCAAAATCAGCAACTGAACAGTTAAACGCGTCCTGATAGATCCAGGTAGCTCATGTGATATATTGTTCTATCAAACCCTCAAGGAGATGAGCCTCCCCAAGTCGGTTATGATAGATCTTGATCTTAACACTTTTCAGTGTTTTTAGAAATTTACTTACTACGTGCTAAAACTCAATATTTCCTTACTTTTTTTTTTTTTTTTTTTTCTGTTTTTTCTAGTTCGAGTAGGATTTCGTTCCACTCCTAAGACAAGAATCTAAATGATCACAACTGAAATCTACACCTTGGAGAATTAAGTGAGAATGATTTGATAGATAGATTTTTGCTACACAAGTTATCTAAAATTTGTAAGTTTGTTTTATAGTTAAATAAAAGAGAGAGAAAGATAAGGAAGGATTAATCCTACTCATGCAAAGCCTAGCTACAAGTCTTTTAGAAATAGGTTACTACCATCTCAAATCCCTAACACAATATACCTATCTCTAAACATATCATGCTAGCATGTGGAATTGATACCATCTCTGAAATATCATTCCAACTCCTAGTTCTATTTTACAACAATTGATTAGATATTGGTCAATCTCTGTCATTTTGGGACAGGATGAAAAATAAAACCTAAGTTTTTAAGTAGTGATTTTTGGAATCCTAAATTTGTAGCTTGATCCTCACATGAGCATCATTAACCCTCCCCTTGGGAGAGTTTTAGCTCATGATCCTAGGATTGAATTAAACTACAAGAAGATATGTGAAATGAAAGAGAAAGAGAATGAAACAAGAAACTACAACCTGTTTACCTAAATGGAAAAAAAGTTTATTAAAAACTAGAGAGAGTTCCCCATTAACAAGTTACAAGCTTTTTGTTTTTTTCACCCTAAAAACTAAAACCAAAAGTAAAGACATGGAAGTAAATGAAAAGTAAAAGTCAAGGAAGTAAAAGCTAGCCAACTCCCCAAAAACAGCCCCCCTTTACATAAGAGAGCCTTTTTCTCTTCTCCCACGTAAAACACTCTCATCTCATTTATTTTTCTCTTATCCACAACTAACCCCCATTTGACACCTGATAAAACATAAAAATGATAAAAGTTTACCTACGCAATGAACGATAAAACTCAAAACGTAATTAAACTAAAACTATTTTATGTGCCTAAGATTTATCAAAGATTTCTACTCTCAATCCTATGAGATATAGTGGAGTAGATGATTCGTTTCACTCCTAGTCCTTCCGCATGCTGTGTTTTCTAGTCTAATTACTCTACTCTAAGTCTAATGAGAGATTTACGAAATGACAACTAGACTACGATGCAACTACCCACAAGATGCAACTAGTCGACTATTAGAACAACTATGGGAATGCTACGTCGATTCTATGATAAGGAGTTAGAGGGGGATTGATTCCACCTTAACTCGACTTAATCCTACTAACGATTTAATCGTCAGAATCCGAATTGAATCGCCTTCGCAACAACTGGTTACTCCTAATCCCTAATTACACATGGCATTTCTACCAATTCATAACTAGCATGTGAACGATTACACCCATTCTCATAGTGAACTAATCATTTTTAGAGTGGAAAGGAAATTACGACGACTCTACGATAATCGGAATCAAGCTTTCATCAAGGCTTCTCAACCACCTCAAATGAAGGTTTAGCCGAGAATCATCACGCTATCATTCCCAATGGAATTCAAACAAGACATGATATAAAGATTTAAACTTTACTTGTTTAAACTCAATTCCAAACTACTCATGCAATAATTGAATTAAACTAATAATGACAAATAATTAAATCTAAGAATTGAACTAAATAAGTAAATGGAAATGAAACTAGATTATGGAGAACTAATTAACTTTATTTATCTAATGAATAGCAATAACAATAGTTTAATACTGAATTTAAGGCAAGAATAAAAACTAATTAATTAATCTAAAACTAGATCTAGAACTAAGGTTTAATGGCTACTTTTCTTATCCTAACCTAATTTATTTTCTAACATAACTATCTACCATTAACAAAGAGTCAAGCTCTTGTTTTTATACTTTCAGATCCAAAAATCGTGTATGGGCTTGGATCCATGTTTTGGGCCAGAGAATCAGGCCCAAAACCCAATTCTTTCAGTCCAAAAAGGCCTCTTCAGCTACAGTTGGCTTCAACAGACTTTTCGTCCACTTTTGCTCCTCTAATTGGGTCAAGGCTTAGACCATTGGAAAGCTCTTTCCGAGACGGTCGTTTTGACATAAGGTAGGCCCAATTTCGAGGTCTGAGTCCAAAGATACGGCCTTCGGAAGTTCTGTTGACTTTGTGTGCTGTTTCTGCCCGCGTCGACTTTTCAGCTTTTGACCGGGCTTTAGAAAGGCTTTGTCTTCTTGAATCTTGGCCTTTAATCACGGAACTCCTTAGTAACCGAACTTTGCTCCTTTATCTCGCTAAAGTGGCACATTTCTGCACATAATAGACTTTGAAGCCTGAAATGCATAAAAACATGTAATCAGTGTTAACTCTTAATTATTACTCACATAATTGGTCTAAAAGTATGACTGTTACAGGGTTAAAACTACAGTTTTGGGCTCTTATCAAACCACCCCCAAACAGCATTTTTCTTGTCCTCAAGCAAAGATGAGAAATTAGAATAAGTGACCAAAAATGGAGTTCTATCTACTCTCGTTTCGCTGAGTGCGATTGCATTGACCATATGTAACAAGGCCTTAAACCACTAGGAATCCCTAGTGGATGAGTTATAGCCTCGTGAGAGTTTTCCAGTGAAGGTACTCACAAACTTCTTCTATACTACAACGACTAAGAAATAAAACTATTGTTTCCTTATTCATGCTCTACTTAACTATACCTTTCACTAGCAATGTATATAGAGTAATCAAGTCGAAACCTAAGCTAATATATGCATAATAATCAATCATCTACAATAAACATATATACAATGAGTAATACTATGAAATGCCTAGCAGGTTAAGTTTCTGAAACTTCGGGATAAGCGTCCTTAAGTAGGTTCTCACAATAATAGTCAAGATACAACACTCTGATTTTTCCACTCAAGTTTCGCTACTCCAGTGTGCAGTGGGCACACTTTACCTTACAATCTCAATGACAATAAGGAAGCCGGAGTCGATCAAAAACATCTGCCACTTACTATCACACTAACCTATTCCTAATTGAGCTAGAGGTCTTTATTAGGTGTTGCGGAGATTAGGAGATGGTTTAAGAAGGAAGGAAATGGATATTCAAAAAAGACAAGTCTGAGATAATAGAGTCTTCATATTACTAGAGAAAACCTTGTTATTTACTTTTGCTTCCACACTTTGTCTCCATCCTTAGCCATATATATATATATATATATATATATATATATATATATATTTTTTTCTTTGGCTTTTGACTCTTTTTATTCTATATATATATATATATATATATATATATATTTTTTTTTTTTTTGGAGTTTTTATTTTATTTCTATTTTTATTTTTCTTTTCTTTGGATGGAAACTTCTTTTCTTTATTTTCTGAAGCAATTAACTAACTTTTGTTTACACAGGTTTTTCTCTTCTTCTTTCTTCCTTATTCTATTCTCAGACTTATTCTAGATTAGGTAGGTTGATTTTTATTTTTTTTATTTTGTTTTGTTTTTGTAACAAGGTAAAGGATTTGTGGTTTATGAAAAGCTAAAGAAAGGCTCAGAGGGGCGACTAGCGGAAAATAATTTATAGGTTTGAATTTCTGGCTATATCGATCCAAAGAGACCTAAATTCTCGTTTAGGATATGGTATAGTGATCAAGCAAGTGGACGTGTGATTTCTCTATATGGATTTTACTTCTCCCTTGTGTCATTTCTCAAATGTTTCGCTCATATAAGGCTTTAGGCTATATTCTCACAGGATTTGTAGAATAAGTACTCTAGCCTAGATTTTAGAAACTTACTGCTAACAATCATAGATACTCATGTAATATATTTATAGATAGATGCAAAGATTATTACCTACATATTAACCTAAGTTTCTAAAAATTATTCTAATGCAAAAGCTACGTGAGACTTCTAGATTATTAAGAGCATAGAGAAGGAAAACAATACCAATATTCCTAAGTGTATAGCATGAACTTATTTATTTATATTTTTGAATTTTTGAAATTTTAACTAGAAAACAAATGCATATTATACATATTTATATCCTAACAGATGCCTTAATTACATGTGTTTCTATGCCCCCAACAAAGAAGCATGCTTTGTCCTCAAAGCATTTAAATAAAGAGGGTAGAAAAATACCATAGAAATGCGTGAAATTCTGGAACATCTGCAAAACAAGGTTAAAATATACTAATATAAAAACTGGCGCAACTCTATAAGAGTTCCACCCATTATGGGGTTAACAAGAATCAAATTGCTTGGGACATAAGCAGACACTAACTAGAATTAAAACTTACCTTATCTCCCGCTTATTCATCATCCTGCTCATCATCTTCTTCTATAAAGAAGTGAGGTTCCCTCGCGTCCTGCCATGCCATGATAATTTTGCCAGGTTTCCCGCCATTTATCATCTATTATTGCTAACCTATTAAGCGCCACTTGGTCTGACGGGGTGTAGGGTGCAACCTGATGAGGTTGTATCCTCCACCCTTGCCAAGTCATTGCACGGAAAGATCGAATAATACTATTGGTGGGTCATATCGTAATCCAATCCGTGAAAGGTGTACAAAAAACAGGAAAGAAACATAGCATAATACAGGAAATTAGAACAGGCATAAGAAGATACTTATGCCTCATGCTATGGGCTCGTGCTAAACTAGACATCAAGGTTCGGGGAAGGTCATGGCACATACGTCCCGTGGCTAAAGCAAGGAAGACGCTGCAAGTGGCATCATTCACAGAAGAAAAACGCCATTCCCCTAAAATATTTAGCATGATCCAAAACATAACAGTTCCTATGTTCATGGACAGGCTACCAAAGGCGACGTTATAGTCCCCTTGGTCCTCGATACGGAAAATGCCTGCCCCATACGACTCATGCAAAAACTTATAAGTGTAGACATACATATTATCTACCCAATAGCACCATGGGTCTTGTATTTCAGCGGGCATAGCAAGTCCAAGAACAAATGCTAGCAAGAACCTGGTAATTTCTATTGGTTCATTATCAATGTTGATGGAGAACACTTGTTCTCCATCTTGTCTCTCAAAGAAAATGCAGTTATCGTAAAAATAAGATGCTAGTGTTGGAGAATAAAGTGCATCAGGTCTTACCATAAGCGGTTCCCAGCCTACATATGTGATCGCCTCGCAAAACCAAGCACCATAAGTAGTGCTTTGGAACAAATCTTCGAAAGACTATTCCGGTATCAACATAGGAGATGTCATCTCAAAATTACGCTCTGGAATAGCTGCAAATGACCAGGGAACAACCCGCAGAAAACTAGAATTTTTCTGGTCCACGGAAGTCAGGGCGCGAGGGCGTTCCACTTGGGCGCGAGTGCGCTCTGATGATTTTGGAATTCCAGTGTTTGAGCGCGAGTCGCGCTCAACTTGGGCGTGAGTACGCTCTGTACAAAATTCTGACAAATGTGTAGGGCGCGAGTGCGCTCCTCTGGGGCGCAGGTACGCTCCGAGGTGCTGAAGATTGAAAAATGAGACGAAACGTGGGAAACGTGGGAGTGAAAGGTGAGTGATGGAAGTTAGGTGTAGTGTGGGTTGTGAGTGTAGAATGAATGAAGTTTATATAGGTTTTAAGTTGCTAAAACGGATCGGGAAGTTGCCAAAAAGTTTTTACGGCAGTTTCCAGAAATACTAAAATTTCCAAACCCGAAAATGGAAACAACTCATTTTCTTGATTCTAAAACAAACCTAGTATCTTTTAGGTTGAATTTAGGATAGAATCTACCTATTTTATTGAGATTTCATCCTACCATGATACTTATTCATAGATATGCCTAATCGGCCATATTTTCACCCTGACTCCGCAATAACTTCTAAAAACGAGAGTCATATAAAACTCATGTTGGAATAGATAACACCACCCCCAAACAATTTGGGAAGGTGGGATCAATATTAAACAACCACGCACAATGAAAATAACCGCATTATATTAAAATTGGCATTAAATGCCCTTTTACTACAAAATCCAAATTACGGAATTAAAACTTACAGTAAAATAACTAACAATAATAAAACTACAAATAAAAAACATCAAATTATACTATCCCTAAACACGTCGGTACTGGTAGCGGAGGGCACACGCTCAGGAGATGGCTCTTGAGCTCCCGATGGGCCAGCACCATTCGTCTTTCGGCGACGACGCTCGTGCCTCGATGGTGTGTCCTCAGAAGGAGAATCCCCGTGAGGTGGGAAGCGTGCAAGCATGTCGGCCTGGAACTAGCACTGAGCTTCTAGCTTAGTCCTCATCTGTTCCCACCGCTCATCCTCTCGCTGGGTACGGATCTCGAAGTTATGGTGGATAGTAGCCTATCGAGTCCGAAGGTCTTCGCAGATAGTGTTGAGTGAACGCATGCCACGATGAATCACAGCCATGCGTTCTGCATCTGACCAACACCTCTCCAAGGCATCAGCATCAAAACAAGTCAAGTCCTCCTCATCCTCCGAGGCATTCTCATTTCCACCATCTTCCTCATCCTCTTCCCTATCCTCAGGCAACCTCCAAACTCGTTGGACACAATCCTTATAGATCACGAGGATTTCGTGCGGGGGAGGGTAAATCTATCGACGGGAGTCGCTCTTAACTTCAAAGATGATCTTGGTTATCAACACAGGGAGAGGTGCAATAGACTTCCCTACTCCCCTAATCATGTTAAGCATAAACTCCAAGATACAGAACTCGTACTTCTGCTCCTGGAGTATCCATAAAATGTGGAGGTAGTTCAGACCGATGTCGCTGACCTTCTCCTTTCCTAGGACGTTCCGACCAATCCACTGAGCTGCAGCCAGCTGGTTGGTTCTAAGGGATGCCTGACGAACACAATGCGAGCTCGTATTGTAGTTCCCTTCGGTAACTGTCACATTCATCAACAGCTCTACCCCATTATGTTGGGACTCCTGTAACGTGGCATCCAGATGGATTCTAGGCGGAATGCCTAGAATCTCAGCCAACAACCCAGTAGTTACTTCCTTCCTCCTCTTCGCCACCATAACAAAAATTCTACTCCCCTCCAACTCCCTCGTGTTGTAGAACCGTCGGACTAAGTCTTCGGGGTAAAAGGCTTCGGTCGAGTACCACAAGCTATTCCAGTCTCTACTAATCATTTTGTCACCGTAAAACGGCGCGAAGTGGTCGCCAGTAAATGCTTGCTCCGGCAAAATTTGACGTTGTTGAGCCATTGGAGTGTTTGGAATGTAGTGGGGGTTTAAATGGGATGTGGGGTTGGAATTTAAGTCAACCAAATGAAACAAACAGTGGTGGTGGCGGGACAGCTTGAATTTTTGTAATTTTCGGTGGTTTTTGGTGATGTAAGTTAGTGGATTTGGTGGTGGTTTGGTTTTAGAGAAGATTTGAACTTGATTTGAATGTGGGCATGGGTTTAATTAGGTTTCTTTTTTTAATTTTTGGTTTTAGGTTTTGAATTTTTGGTTATTGTTTGATAATGGCGATTTGAGAAGATGAAGGATGACTGTTGGTGTGGAGCAAGGTTCGGCTTGCAGTCTGTGCCTTGAAGTTTGGCCCAAAGCCCAATTCGAAATTTTCTAATTTCCTAATTTTTCGCGCCACTTCAAACTAATATTGCCGCTTCGTTACCGGTCCGATTTTTGCGAATGAAATATGGAAATGATCAAGAGAGAATTTCCAATCCAATGATCCATAAAACACTCTATTCCGACCGTGGATGACATATAAGATAGTGGATAACACCTCGAAGTGCGTGCATGACATACGTTATGCGAACGAATAAACTATAAATTCATAGAATATGTCAACCCGAATCGAAATACAATTAAACGGCCTAAGCAACTCTAATGGGACATAAAATATTCTAGGACGGAAACACGAACACCCCACCCCCAAACGAATTTTTTACAACAGAGTTTAGAAAATTTGTTTTTTAAGTGGGTCTTTTAAAGTCAGATTCCTGAGACTTCCTAGATTACTATGTTTATTCTTATATATATATATATATATATATATATATATATATATATATATATATATATATATATATATATATATATATATATTTTTTATATATATTTTTTTTATTTTACTTTTGTAAGGAAAAACAATAAGCAAGAAAGACATAATTCACCCCATAGAGAAACATGACTCAAAAATCCGAGAAAACATGCAAGAGTGGAAAACGTGAATTATGTTAAACGTGGACTTAGGATTCGGTACTTACAGCCACACACTCCATAGGGAGGGCCCGGTCACCTTAATGGTGCACTCACCAATATATGGAAATGAAAAGAAATGCTCCAAACATAAAAATTGAGTCGTTTATAGTCAGATACTCGAGACTTTATCTAAACATATGTATGAACATGCAATTTATCATATATCAACAACCGAAATAGTTGTGGATCATTCCATAAATAAATATCACATAAAACATATCCAAACACAATCAAGCACTAAGATTTCCTATGACGCAACCTAGTGAAATGACAGCAAAGTCGGATAGACCTATAACGTAACCTAGCATTCACCTTCTTTTTCATTTTTGAACGAGAGGGTGTCCTAGTGAATAAGTGTGGAAAAGTGAATGGTTGTGGAGAATATAGTGGATATGGATAAGTTGTAGAGGGAAAGCATGTAGACAATGAGGATGTGGGTTTAGCACAAAACTCATTCATGGTGTAGGTAGGGACTGTCTCAAGTCTGAAAATGAAGGTGTCAAATGCTTTGTTCTTATGAAGTATTTGTTTACTAGGTGGATTTAAAAAATTATGAAGCACAGGAGAAACAAAAGGATCGAGTGCAAACTCGAGATTCCTTTGAAAGGGGTGGAAGGAGGGGAGTCGAGGTGGATGTTGTGCAAAGTAGTTCTTGATAGGGTGATCATTACCTGCTCTAAGAAACTCATCAAATTCCTCATCTAGATTGGTCATATCCACATTACTATGGTAGTCCTCTATATCTTTGAGAAAGTCATCTATCTCGGCCCTCATCCATAATATGTGTATCGACTAGTGTAGGGATGAAAATGTTGGAATCTGAACTTCCAAAGGAAAGAAATTTGGGCATATGATTATCGTGGACGTGTTGTTGAAATAATCTCGGCGAAGCTCTCGATCATTCTAACCTCTCCATCCATAGATCGAATCGGGTAAATGTTTCTTTGTTTTAAAACATTTACTTCAACAAAGAAGATGGCCAAACGACATGGACATCGAACCATCGCGCAATTATTGAAATTGATTGGCGGTTGCCGGAAAGGGCGCCCTAAGATGATCGGACAGAGTCGTTAGCGACTTCTGTATCGAGGATGACAAAATCAGCCGGATAATAGAAATCCTGAATTTTTACCAGCACATTTTTTACCACACCCTTAGGATACTTAATAGACCGATCAGCTAATTGCAACGTCATTTTAGTGGGTTGCATCTCGTCTAGACCTATTTGTTTATACAAATAAAATGGGAGTAAGTTAACACTAGCCCCCAGGTCTAATAATGCGGTCGTCGTATAGGAATCTCCTAAGGTGCATTGTACAGTAAGACGACTAGGGTCCTTGTACTTAACAATTCCATTATGTTCAGATAGAGTTGGGAATTTTTTTGTTAAAAAGGCGTCTTTTGGTATATTTGTCATACGCCTATTAGTACACAACTCCTTAAGAAACTTAGCATGGTGTGGTAGCTTTTTAATAGCTTCGAGGAAGGAAAGGTTTATAGTTAGATTCTTGAAAACGTCCCTAATCTCCTCATAATTTGTATCCCTAGTTAACATAGCTAATTTTTGTGGAAACGGTGGTTTCTGTCTATATTTAGCAATGGTATCACCTGGATGTTTAACCGTGACTTCCTGTTTCTTAGGTTGTGTTGTAACTGGTACCTCTACGTGGTAGGCTCTTGAGTTTCTATTTAGGTATCTAGTAAAATAGCGGTGTAGGGACTCTTGGTGGGGGTAACTATAGGCATAGTTACTTTGTTATCAACCACTCTGCCCGAGCGGAGTGGTGATGGCATTTAGCTCACCTACATTTTCATATTCATTACTAGTATTATCGGTTACCTCAAAGGTCGTGTTTTGTTGTTTTAGGATTAGGTATTGGCGTGACACGGAAACACACCTTTGGGTTGGGCTTTATCTTGGGCCAACTGCTGGCTTAAATTATTAACGGAATGTAGAAGCTGTTGGTTAGATTGAGCCATGGTTTGGAAAAGTTTTTGGTTCACTTGTATGAAGGTGTCAAGACGATCCGGTTGTGTGGGTGTAGTAGTCATGAGTGGTGTGACTGGAACTATCTCGCGTGAATTATTATTTACCGGAACGATACCTCTATTAGCGTTATAATTATTATAACTACCTTGACCTTGTCGAGGTTGCACTTGGTTGTTATAATTATTAAAATTACCCTGACCTTGTCCTTGTCGTGGTGGAGCTTGGATAAAACTGTGCGTTAGCCTAACATATTAATTATTGTACCCTGGAGGTGTGACGTGTTGGTTATTTCTCCAACCGAAGTTGGGATTTTGTCTCCAAGGGGCGTTAGGTTCACTATTAATGGAACAAGCCTGTTCATAGGCTATAGGATACGATGGAAGTCGGGGATGCTCGGGGCTCCAAATGAAAACTACATGGATTTGAATTTACATTCATGACGGGGATAGGCTTTTGTTGAACAGAAATGGCCTCTACCTTTTTAGTGAGTGATTCGATTAGAGTTTTAAGCTCGGGATGCGTGTTTAATTTCAAACATACCGCGGCCTTAACTGTATTAGAAGAACTAGCGAGCGTGGATATCGTCACTACCCCCAGTTGTTATTTAAGCTTAGTTTGATCCTCTATAAATTTATAAGCCTCCGAGGCTCCTTTACTTAAGAAACTACCCCATTCATTATGTCAAGGACTTCTTTATGGTGGCGTAGAAGTCCTTTGAAAAAGCACGAACTAACGTGTCTTTCGCTAAGTTATGATGTGGACACTCTATAAGGAGATCGGTGAAACGATTCCAAGCCTTTGAAAATGATTCATGAGGATTTTGTCGAAAGAAATGAATCTTGGAAAGCATCTCTTCCGTCTTTAGGGGTGGGTAAAAATGTTCCATAAACAGCTGAACAAGTTTAGCCTACGAGTCCACAGAATTAGGCGTTTGGGCAGTTAACCAAGACACCGCCTTATCGGCTAAGGTGAAAGGGAATACCCTCAGTTTAATTTGTTCCGCACCAACCGTAGGATGGTGGAATGTTGTCATGACTTGTTCAATCCTACGCATGTGCTGATAAGGTTTTTTCATGGTCTAAACCATGAAAAACGGGTAACAAATTAAAAATATTTGGGGGGATTCGGAAATCCCCCACTGGGTCTGCTAGAACGATGCAATATTTGGGGCTATCGCTCAAGACTTTATAAAAGTCCGAGAGAGGAGTCTCTCCTTCATCGGGCATTGTGTCAGGTAGAGTATGTGGAATAGTAGCTAGAGGTGCAATGAGTGGTATACTAGATAAAATTGTTTGCTTACGTTGTTGTGTAATTACGTTTGGTGTTTTTGTTCGACCAGACCTTAATCTCATACAAGGCTAAGACCAAACTTAGCTAAACACATCAACACTCCAAACAATTCTGATATACTAGTATAAACCTCTAACAGGAGAGGCGAGGTGTGGAAGAAAGGAATACCTGATTGCGTCCTTGCTTCGCTTATGAATAGCATCTTATTTACGCGTGTTCAGTGTATATAACAAGTTAGAACAGTGAAAAACTTGAAAAATTGAAGTTCGAATCAAACCTGTGGAAATCCGGCAAAATTCAGCTCAGGGCGCGGGCGCGCTCACTTTGGGCGCGGGTGCGCTCAGTGTAACTTCAAGTTCTGATGTTTTAGCTGGTCGCGACTTTCGGTTTGAAGCTGGTCGCTTCGGCTTCCAATAACTTGAGGGGGGGGTAGCTCTCCTTTGGGGAGCGGGTGCGCTCCGTGCAAATTTTTCTCGGAAGTTTTCAATGCTGAAACGGAAAACCACAGTTTTAAATAAAAAAGGGGTGGGTGGGTTTAATGGGACTTAAAATGACTAATTATACTATGAAAACAATGCTAAAGTGAAACTAAGATGGCAGCGGCGCCATTTGATAAAACATAAAAATGATAGTTTACCTACGAAATGAACGATAAAACTCAAAACGTAAGTAAACTAAACGAGATTACGTGCCTAAGATTTATCAAAGATTTCTACTCTCAATCCTATGAGATATAGTGGAGTAAATGATTCGTTCCACTCCTAGTCCTTCCGCATGCTGTGTTTTCTAGTCTAATTACTCTACTCTAAGTCTAATTACTCTACTCTAAGTCTAATGAGAGATTTACGAAATGACAACTAGACTACGATGCAACTACCCACAAGATGTAATTAGTCGACTATTAGAACAACTATGGGAATGCTACGTCGATTCTATGATAAGGAGTTAGAGGGGGATTGATTCCACCTTAACTCGACTTAATCCTACTAACGACGAATCGTCGTAATCCGAATTGAACTGCTTCGCAAAATAATCTGGTTACTCCTAATCCCTAATTACACATGGCATTTCTACCAATTCATAACTAACATGTGAACGATTACACCCATTCTCATGGTGAACTAATCATTTCTAGAGTGGAAAGGAAATTACGACGACTCTACGATAATCGGAATCAAGCTTTCATCAAGGCTTCTCAACCCCCTCAAATGGAGGTTTAGCCGAGAATCATCACGCTATCATTCCCAATGGAATTCAAACAAGACATGATATAAAGATTTGAACTTTACTTGTTTAAACTCAATTCCAAACTACTCATGCAATAATTGAATTAAACTAATAATGACAAATAATTGAATCTAAAAATTAAACTAAATAAGTAAATGGAAATGAAACTAGATTATGGAGAACTAATTAACTTTATTTATCTAATGAATAGCAATAACAATAGTTTAATACTGAATTTAAGGCAAGAATAAAAACTAATTAATTAATCTAAAACTAGATCTAGAACTAAGGTTTAATGGCTACTTTTCTTATCCTAACCTAATTTATTTTCTAACCTAACTATCTACCATTAACAAAGAGTCAAGCTCTTGTTTTTATACTTTCAGATCCAAAAATCGTGCATGGGCTTGGATTCATGTTTTGGGCCAGAGAATCAGGCCCAAAACCCAATTCTTTCAGTCCAAAAAGGCCTCTTCAGCTACAGTTGGCTTCAATAGACTTTTCGTCCACTTCTGCTCCTCTGATTGGATCAAGGCTTAGACCATTGGAAAGCTCTTTCCGAGCCAGTCGTGTTGACATAAGGTAGGCCCAATTCCGAGGTCTGAGTCCAAAGATACGACCCGGAAGAAGTTCTCACGACTTTGTGTCTTTGTTTACGCCTTCGTCGACTTTTCAGCTTTTGATCGGGCTTTAGAAAGGCTTTGTCTTCTTGAATCTTGGCCTTTAATCACGGAACTCCTTAGTAACCGACCTTTGCTCCTTTATCTCCCTAAAGTGGCACATTTCTGCACATAATGGACTTTGAAGCCTGAAATGCATAAAAACACGTAATCAGTCTTAACTCTTAATTATTACTCACATAATTGGCCTAAAAGTATGACTGCTACAGGGTTAAAACTACAGTTTTGGGCTCTTATCAACACCTTTCATATTTTTAGACAATCATCACCTAAATCCAACCAACTCATTAACTTCATGCAAGGTGTCAAATTTGCACCAATTATTTGCACCTTTGTCTTGACTTGCATGATGACTCATCAAATCTTGTAGGCCCGCCTAGTGGGTCCATGTGTAGTGTCCAGTGGTAGTCCGGTCTTTTAGCATTTTTACAACTTCTCGCCTATGCGTAGAGTTCATCTCATTGATCGTCGGGGCAGCTCACTCATCACATTCGGAGTCCTGGTTCAAGAGATATGAGCTTCAGAAGTTTGACGCTTTTGTGCACGTAATCCCGTTTTTGACTGGATTATATACTGTTTGAGTCTTTGGGCTTTAGTCCGGATTTTGTTGGGCTTCACGTGGGCTTAATCAGAAAGCTTCTGTATACTCCCTATTTCGTGCTTAAATGCTGGCTTTATCATCATTTTTATGTTAGTTGTTCCAACCTGCAAAAGCACGAAAATGCGATTATTTCCTGATTATTAAACACATAATTAACCAAATTGCTATGTCTCTATGGGGTATAATATCACAGTTTTGGGTGCTTATCAGATCTCATAGCACCCCTCTATGGCTTCAATGAATCTCGCGCTGATTGATAAGAGCCCAAAACTGTAGTTTTAACCCCTTAATAATAATACTTTTAGACCAATTATGCGAGTAATAAATAAGAGTTAATGCTAATTACGTGCTTTTATATATTTCAGGCATAGAACTTACTTATGTACAGAAATATACCACTTTGGCGATATAAAGGAGCAAAGGGTTGGTTGCTAAGAAGTTCTGGGATTAAAAGCCAAGACGAGCAGAAACAGTACACAAAAGTCAACAAAACTTCTGAAGATTGTATCTTTGGACTCATGCCTCGGAATTGGGCGTACCTTATGTCAAAACGACCAGATCGGAAAGAGCTTTCCAATGGTCCAAACCTTGACCCAATCAGAGGAACAAAAGTAGACGAAAATCCTATTGAAGTCAAAGCCAGCTGAAAAGAGCCCTGTGGACTGGAGAAATTGGGCTTTGGGCTCGATTTTTCGGCCCAAAACATGGACCCTCAGCCCATGCACGAAAATGTGGATCTGGTCTCCTCCATTTCCACACACAAGACTTAGCTCTTAAGTATGAATTAGCTTAGGTTAGAAAGGAGCCATTAGAGTACCCATTAAAAACCTTAGTTCTAGATCTAGTTTTGAGAATTTTAATTAGTTTATTAATTATTTTTCATTCCTTGTTTTAGATTAAGTATTGAATCATTGTTTATCATTCATTAGATGAATAAAATAGTTAGTTCTTGTTAAATTCGATTTTGTTATTTATTGAATTACTTAGATCTAAATTCAGTTATTAGTTGTTATTCAATTCTTAGTTGATAATTTAGATTTTAGCTATTGTTTAGTTAAATTCAATAAAGGTATAATTTTTATATTATGTCTTATTCAATTTCATTTGGAAATGATAGTTTGATGAATCGAGGCTAAACCTCCATTAGAGGGGTTTGATGAAACCTTGATGAAAACTTAATTGTGTAGGGTAGAAACGTTGTAAGAGTCTATTCCACTCTAGAAGGGAGTTGATTCGCCATGAGAATGGCTGGACTTCCTCATATGCTAGTTATGAATTGGTAGAGATGCCATGTATAATTAGGGATTAGAACGACCAATTCTTACCGTAAGAACATAAGAATTGGATTACAACAATCTATGCTAGTTCTTAAGTTGGATTCAATTCCCCCATAATTCTTATTCTAGATTCAAACCTTAGTATTCCGTTGTATTTCGTAGTATAATTCGTAATTCTCTCTTTGAATTTGGTAGGATTGATAGTCATAGGAAACTTAAATGCTAAAGAACTAGGAGTGGAACGAATATTCTATTCCAACTCTACTTCAATAGTATCGAGAGTAGAAATCTTTGATAAGTCTAGTATAAGTTCAGTTTTTAGTTTTACTTTCGTTTAGAGTTTCATCGCTTTATTCATTAGTAAAACTATTTCATTTTTTACGATTATCAAATGGCGCCGCTGCCATCTTAATCTCGTTCAAGACAAGAATTCAATTGCTTGAATTCAAGGGGCAATTTCTCTTCCCACCCACCCACCCTTTTCATTTTTCATTCTTATTTCTTGACTTTTCGGAACTGTCCACTGTTTTAGGCATAGGGGCTGCGGATTCACAGAGGAAAACACTGCAGTAAAGGTATTTGTAAATTTCAAAAAATGCTGAAAATTTACAGGTGAATCCTTAAGGTGTCATTGATTTAATGTAATTTTGTCAGATTTTTCCCAATTGTTTTACCTTGTGAACAAATACGATCTTTACAGTGCTGCATTTCAGTTTTCAAACCGTAAGTTCTTGAAAAACAGACGAGTAAGGTTACTTAGGCAGTTCCAAAAATTCTAAACTTTTTACAGGAGTATCTATCCTAAGTCAGGAGTTTTCAGTAAAATTTGACGAGTTTTTTTATTTGTTTTGACCTTCTAACTAGTGGAGTGTTTCCAGTGTGTTTCTGCAGTTTTGCAATCACTTAATTTCTAGAACAATAGTTGGTAAGGAGGATTTGTAGAACTCCAATTGCTCTAAATGTTTTACAGGAATAGCCATGATCTGTCAGGAGTCTCCAGTAAAATTTTGGCGATTTTTGTCTCTGTTTTGATTGGTTAACCCTTCGGTTGTTTGTATTGTGTCCGAAAACTGTTTCACAAACTTTGAAGGGCAGTAGAAGGACTTTCATAGCTCCGATTGATCTAAAATTTTACAGGCTACTTGATAGAAGTCTTAGCAATCTATTGTAAAAATTTAAAATTTTTTGGAACCTACTAAATTTTTGGGTAAGTCCCATTCATGTATTTCCAAAGAAATCAGGGATTACCATGGGACGTAATGCCAGGGGTGAAGATGTTGCCACGCATGGCCCTATGAAATGGAGGATCTGTATTAATTACAGACGTTTAAATGCCATGACATGAAAGGATCATTTTCCTTTACCCTTTATAGATCAGATGCTTGAACGTCTAGCTGGTCATGCTTTTTATTATTTTTTAGATGGCTACTCTGGCTATTTCCAAATTATTATTGATAGTGATGACCAAGAAAAGACTACCTTCACATGTCCTTTTAGAACATACGCCTATAAATGAATGACTTTTGGCCTTTGTAATGATCCTAGTACCTTCCAGCAGTGTATGCTTCATATATTTAGTGACATGGTAGAGCGTTTCATGAAAGTGTTCATGGATGATTTTTCTATCTATGGATACTCTTTCACTGAATGCCTGTCTAACATGTCTAAAGTTTTAACACGATGTGAAAAGAAGAGTCTCGTTTTAAATTGGGAAAAATGTCACTTCATGGTGAAAAAAGGCATAGTACTAGGTCACATCGTATCTAGTGATGGCATCGAAGTAGATAAGGCCAAACTAGATAAGATAGCGACTTTACCTATACCACAGAATGTACGTGATATTAGAGCCTTTCTAGGCCATGCAGGTTTTTATAGGCATTTTATCAAAGATTTTTCGAAAATAGCTAGACCCTTAACTAATCTGCTTTTAAAGGAGGCCATATTTGATTTTAATTTTAACTGTAAACAAGCTTTTGAAACTTTAAAAGCCGCCTTAACATCTACACCCATTATACAGCCTCCCGATTTGTCTAAACCTTTCGAACTCATGTGTGATGCTAGTGATTATGCAGTTGGTGCTGTCTTGGGACAGAAACTAGATAATAAATCTGCTGTTATTTATTATGCTAGTAAAACTCTAAACGATGCTCAAAGGAATTATACAACTACTGAAAAAGAATTCTTAGCTGTCGTTTATGCTTTAGATAAGTTTCGTCCTTATTTGGTTGGTTTTAAGACTCTAGTTTACGCGGACCATGCAGCCCTTAGGTACCTTCTCGCTAAGAAGGATGCTAAGTAGAGATTGATCCGATGGATTCTTCTCCTGCAAGAATTCACATTAGAAATAAAGGACAAATAAGGGGTCGAAAACATAGTTGCCGACTGATAAGAGCCCAAAACTGTAGTTTTAACCCCTTAATAATCATACTGTTAGACCAATTATGTGAATAATAAGTAAGAGTTAATACTGATTACGTGTTTTTATACATTTCAGGCTTCAAAGTCCATTATGTGCAGAAATGTGCCACTTTAGCGAGATAAAGGAGCAAAAGTCAGCAGAACTTCCGAATGCCATATCTTTGGACTCAGACCTTGGATTGAGGCCTACCTTATGTCAAAACGACCGGCTCGGAAAGAGCTTTGCAATGGCCTAAGCCTTGACCCAATCAGAGGAGCAGAAGTGGACGAAAAGTCTGTGGAAGCCAACTGCAGCTGAAGAGGCCTTTTTGGACTGAAAGAATTGGGTTTTGGGCCTGATTCTCTGGCCCAAAACATGGCTCCAAGCCCATGCACGATTTTTGGATCTGGATGTATAAAAACAAAAGCTTGACTCAGTGTTAAAGGCAGTCAATGGCAGTTAGGTTAAGTAGATAGCTTAGAATAGAAAGTAGCCATTAAAATAGCTTCTAGATCTAGATTTAATTGTTTTATTTAATTAGTTTCAAATCCTTTATTAGATTAAACCTTTGGATCTTGTTCTTCATTTGATTAGATCAATAAAGTAGTATTTTTTATCAATTTCGATTTTGTCATTTCCATTTCTAGATCTAATTTCAATTCTTGTTCTTATTTCATTTTAGTCATTAAATTAGATTTCATTATTGTTTCATTAAGTAAATTTCAATGCTTTATATTATGTTTAGTTTAAATTTAAATGGAAATGATTGCGGAATGATTCAAAGCTAAACCTCCATTAGAGGGGGTTGAGAAACCTTGATGAAAGCTTGATTCCAATTATCGGAGATTGTCGTAATTTCCTTTCCACTCTAGAAACGTTTAGTTCACCATGAGAATGGGTTTAATCGTTCACATGCTAGTTATTAATTGGTAGAAATGCCATGTGTAATTAGGGATTAGGAAGAACCGATTGTTCTGCTTAGCAGTTCAATTTGGATTACGACGACTCGTCGTTAGTGGATTAAGTTGAGTTAAGGTGGAATCAATCCCCCTCTAACTCCTTATCATAGAATCACCGTAGCATTCCCATAGTTGTCTGATAATCGACTAGTTGCATCTTGTGGGTAGTTGCACCATAGTTTAGTTGCCCCTTCGTAAAGCTCTCATTGACTTTAAATAGAGTATTGAGACTAGAATACAAGCATACGGAAGGACTAAGAGTGGAACGAACTTCCTACTCCACTTTATCTCATAGGATTGAGAGTAGAAGAAAACTTTGATAAATAAGACTCGTAAAAGTCAAAGTTTAGTTTACTTACGTTTTGAATTCATCGTTCATTTCGTAGGTAGACTACACTTATCTAGACTTACAAACGACGATGATAGTGATTCTGACTCCATACCGGACTCTTTTCCGGATGAGCATCTTTATGCTATTTTTTCTGCACCATGGTATGCTGACATTGTGAATTATTTAGCGTCTGATGTTATTCCTTATGATTGGTCAAGAAATGAACGTAAGAAGTTCTTGGCCAGAGTTAAGCTATACTACTGGGATGAGCCCTACCTTTTCAAGTATTGTGCAGATCAGATTATTTGTCGTTGTATTCCCCAATGGGAATATAATGAGGTTCTCTCATTCTGCCATGACAAAGAGTGTGGTGGCCATTTTAGTGGTATTAAAACAGCTGCTAAAATTCTTCAATGTGGGTTTTAATGGCCCACTATCTTTAAAGATGCCCAAGTACATTGCAAGACGTGCATTTGTTGCCAACAACTTGGGCGAATCACGAAGCATAATATGATGCCATTGAATCCAATATTGGTGGTAGAAATTTTTGACGTATGGGGCATTGATTTCATGGGTCCCTTTCCAGTTTCCCACGGTTTCATTTATATTCTAGTCGCCGTAGACTACGTGTCTAAATGGATAGAGGCTATGGCTTGCCGTAGCAATGACCATAAGACAGTTGTGTTTTTTGTTAAAGAATATATTTTCTGTCGATTTGGCATTCCCAAAGCCATCATTAGTGATGGTGGAACACATTTTTGCAATAGAGTTGTTGCATCTCTAGTGAAAATGTATGGAGTTACATATAAAGTAGCAACTCCGTATCATCCACAAACTAGCGGACAAGTAGAAGTTTCTAATAGGGAAATCAAAAAAATATTAGAAACAACTGTAAATTCTGGTAGGAAAGACTGGTCAAAGCGTCTATCTGATGCCTTATGGGCATATAGGACGGCTTTCAAAACTCCTATAGGTATGTCTCCCTTTAGACTTGTATTTGAAAAACCTTGTCATTTGCACATTGAATTGGAGCACCGTGCTATGTGGGCTATAAAAAGCCTTAACTTCAATGTCGATGAGGCGGGTGTCAAGCGCAAGTTGCAATTGAATGAGCTTGGAGAAATCCGTAGCGATTCTTATGATCTCGCGAAGGATTATAAAGCTAACATGAAATGTGTTCATGATAAGCAAATCTTGCACAAAAAGTTTGTAGTAGGTCAAAAAGTCTTGTTTTACAACTCCCGTCTACATATTTTTCCAAGAAAATTAAAAACCCGTTGGTCTGGTCCTTTTCTGGTTACTAAAGTCACCCCTCATGGGGCAATCACCTAGGTAAATCCCAAGGACAACAGTACCTTTCAAGTCAATGGCCAACAGTTGAAACATTTTCACGAGCTATTGTCCCCTGAAGTAGAGGAAGTCCTTTTACAGGACCCTGTCTATGAGGACTGACCTTTTTCATTGGTATACTTCCTTTCATTTCCATATATTGGTAAGTGCACCATTCAGGTAACCGGACCCTCCTTATGGAGTGTGTGGCTGTAAGTACCGGATCCTAAGTTCACGTTAAACATAATTCACGTTTTCCACTCTTACATGTTTTCTCGGATTTTGAGTCATGTTCTTCTATGGTATGAATTATGCATTTATTGCTTTATTGTTTTTCTAATATTAAATCTTATTCTTAAAAATAAAAATTGTTAAAATTATAAAAATAGTAATTTAGGAAGTCTCGAGAATCTGACTTTAAAAGACTCGCTTTTAAAACAAATTTTCTAAACTTCATTGCCAAAACTTTGTTTGGGGGTGGGGTGTTCGTTTCTGTACTGGATTGTTCAACTTCCCAATTGTGTTGTTTATGTCGTTTAATTATATTCTGATTCGGGTTGACATTATCTAGGAAATTAGAGTTCATTCGTTCGCATAACTTACGTCATGCACACACTTTGAGGCATTTTTCATCTTCTTATATGTAATCCATAATCGGAATAAAGTGTTTTATGGTTCATTGGATTGGAAATTCTCTCTTGATCATATCTATATCTCATTCACAAAAATCGGACCAGTAACGAAGCGGAAATTTTAGTTTGAAGTTGCGTTAAAAATCAATTTTTTTTGGAATTCGAATTGGGCTTGGGCCCAATCCCACAGTACAGCCCAAGAACGCATCGCGTTCTTTTTCCTCACCTTCACCACCTCTATTAACATCTTTTCAACCTAGAACCTAAATTAAAAAAAAAAATAAAATAAAAACTTAACTTAACCCACGCCCAAATTCATTCCCAAACCATATAAATCTTCTCCAAATCATTCCCCCACCAATTCCCACCACCAAACATTAGGAAAAAAAACCAAAAAAATTTGTGGAATTTGAACTGCCGCGGCACCACCACTGTTTGATTGGTGAGGTTGTCTCAAACTCCATCCCCACATTCAAGTTAAACCCCCACATCGTCCCAAATCTTAAAATGGCTCAAAGACATCAGATTTTGCCAAAGCACGTGTTTACTGCCGATCACTTCGCGCTGTTTTACAGTGACAAAATGGTTAGGAGAGATTGGAGTGGTTTGTGGTACTCGACAGAGGATTTTTACCATGAAGATTTGGTACGACAGTTTTATAGGATGAGGGAGTTAGATGGAAATAGAACTTTTGTTAAGGTGGCTGGGCGGAGGAGAGAAGTATCTACTGGGTTGTTAGCTGAGATTTTAGGCATTCCGCCTAGACGCCATCTCGATGCCACACTACAGGATTCCCAATTTACTGGGGTCGAGCCTTTAATGAACGCGACTGTTACGGAAGGGAACTACAATGCGAGTTCGCATTGTGTTCGCCAAATCCTCTTTCTCGTAACCAACCCGGTCAGGTGTAGCTCGGTCGATGCCATCGGGGGCCGAATCGCATTCACATTCTATGGATACTCCAAGAGCAGAAGTACGAGTTCTGTATTTTGGAGTTTTTGGGTAACATGATTAGAGAGTTGGGAAGAGTATTGCACCTCTCCCTGTTTTGATAACCAAGATCATGATGACCTTGAGAGCGACTCCGACTTCTGATAGGATTTGCCTAAAGGAGAACCGAAATCCTCACATTTATATGGAGTGTATCCAGAGAGTTTAGAGGTTGCCTGAAGAGAGGGTAGTCGAGGATGATGACTCGGAGGATGAGGAGGACACGACATGTTTTGATGTTGATACCTTGGAGAGGTGTAGGTCGGATACAGAACGCATGGCTGTGATTCATCGTGGCATGTGTTCTCTCAATACTATTTGTGAAGACCTCCGAACTCGGTATGCTACCATGCATCATAACTTTGAGACTCGTGCCCAGGGTGAGGATGAGCGGTGGGAACAGACGAAGGCAGAGATGGAAGCTCAATGCAAGTTCCGAGACGATATGCTTGCACGCTTTCCACCCTAGGGGGGTGCTTCTTCTGAGGAGCAGTCTGTGAGGCTCGAGCGTCGTCGCCGCAGGACTGATGGCTCTGGCCCATCAGGAGCTCAGGAGGCATCACCTTCCCATGTCCCTTCCACTACCAGCAGCGAGTGGTTTAGGAATATTATGAGTTGATGTTGTTTTGTATTTGCTTTTTATTTTAGATCGGATGTTAATTTATGAATTCCGTTTTTAATTTTGAATTTAGTTGTTATGTTGTTTGAATTTTTGTTTTAATATAATCCAGTTCTTTTTAAATTGTGCATTGTTTTTATCATTAATCTCACCTTCCCGAATTGTTTGGGAATGGTATTATGTATTCTAGCATAATTTTTTATATGATCCTCCGATTTAGAATTTGTGTTGGAGTGAGGGTTGAGAATATTGCCGATATGGACATCATTATGAATAGATATTGTGATAGGATGAAATCTCGATGAATTAGGCAGTATCTATCCTAAATTCAACCTAAAAGGTATTAGGTTTGTTTTGGAATAGAGAATATAGGTTGTTTCCATTTTCGGGTTTGGAAATTTTTTGTTTCCGGCAAATTGCCTTAAAACTTTTTGGTAACTTCCCGATTCGTTTTAGCAACTTAAAACCTATAAAAACTTCATTCATTCTACACTCACAACCCACATTACACCTCACTTTCATCTCTCACCTTTCACTCCCACGATTCCCATCTTTTTATCCATTTTAGCACTATCAGCACGTCGGAGCGTGACCTGCACCTTAGGCACCTTCTGACAGAATTTCATCAGAGCGCGACCTGTGCCCTACCAAGCCCTGAGCTGAGCGTGACCTGCGCCCACAACATTGGAATTCCAGCTTTCATCCTGAGCACGACCCACGTCCATCCCAAGCACAAAGTGAGCGCGACCTGCACCCAAGTGCCAGGAACTCAAAAATCACCAAGGCGCACCCCGCGCCCTTTCCAGGCATAGGTGGAGCGCACCCCGCGCCCAGAACCCTGTAGGCACGAAAAACTCTAATTTTTTGTAGGTTGTTCTAGGATCCTTCGCAGCTATTCCATCGAGTTTATTGGGGATGACATTCCCTCGTATCATACCGGAATAGTCTTTCGAAGACTTGTTCCAAAGTGACACCTATGGTGTGTGGTTTCGCGAAGTGTTCATTCTAGCAGGATGGGAGCCACTATTGGTAAGTCCTGATGAACTTTATTCTCCCGCACTTATATCTTATTTTTATGATAATTGTAAGTTCTTTGATAGACCAGATGGAGAACAAGTATTCTCCATCATCATCGGGGATGAACCAATGGAAACTACCAGGTTCTTGTTAGCCTTTGCTCTCGGACTTGCTATGCCCGCTGAAATAAAGACTCATGGGCCTATTTGGTAGATAATATGTACCTCTATAACTATGAGGATTTGCATGAGCATTATGGGGCAGGAATCTTTAGGATAAAGGACCAAGGGGAATACAACGTCGCCCTTGGTAGTCTGTCCATGAACGTGGGCACAGTGATGTTTTTTATAATGCTAAACATATTAGGGGAGTGGCAATTTTCTTCTGCGAATGACGCCACTTGCGACGTTTTCCTTGCTCTAACTGAGGGACGTTTGCTATATGACATTCCCAAGACATTAATGTCTAGTTTAGCACGAGCCCAGAACATGAGGCATAAGTATCTTCTTATGCTTGTTTTAGTTTGCCGTATTATCACTAGTAGAAAAAAGGCTTTTTGTGACTATTTTAAAATGGTATTTGTGACTGTTCTGTTCGAAACGGTCACAAATGGCATAAAAGGGTTTTTGTGACTGTTTTATAAAGTTTTTAGTGACGTGCGTTTTCGAAACGGTCACAAATGGTTTTTTCTAAAGAAGGTGTATATGTGTGGAGAACTATTTGTGACTATTTCACTAAAATAGTTACGTATTATCAGACTCTTAAGTGACCGTTTGACCCATTATATGACCTAGGTAGTTTTTTGTCTAAGACCACAGCTCCACTAAAAACAAAAAAACACGACACACCCACGTAACCACGTTAAACTCATCAACTCCCCTTTAGTTGAAACTCTTCAAATTCTGTAATCATATAAACACGAAAAACGTAAACACTTTCACGAGCTTCGTTCCTTCAAACTCAAAGTCTAAACACACTTCGACGACTCTATCTTCAATTCACTCTCTCAACCTAAATCAATTCCTCACGACTCTCTCTTCACTCATTCTCCATCTAAAATTTATTACCTCTCCAAAATTCAGTTCGGTAATTGAAGACGCACAAGGTTAGTTCTTTATCTCTATTCGATTTTGAATTTGTTGCAAAGAAAAGTTTTGGTTTTGAGTTGTATACCAATATTTTTTTGGAACAGGGGAATTTCAATTGATTGTGATTAGGATTTCTACGTGTTCACAGCTCTCTCGAACAACAATATCCAAATTAAATCAAGTAAGGTATGGGTTTTCATTTGATTTGGATTTTTTTTACAATTTGTGCTTTATTCCCCGATTTGAGGTGGTCGTTAGTGTTTTATTTTTATTGGGAATCCTTGAAGAACTTACTGGGTTTGGAGGAGAAGTAAGGTCTTTTACTTATGTAGGAATTCTCTGTAAAATTTGTGAATGAAAACATGAAATCAATGGAAAAAATATATTATTCAGACGACGCGGTGAAGATATCACTCCATCGCGGTGTTTGGATCTGAATTGGGGTATAATTTTGTTTTTTGTGACAAGTCCAAATCGCACATTTATCCTTGTTTGTTGAATCTTGTTTTTTAAGAAATAAAATAGAATTACTTCACTTTGAAATTTTACACAAAGATAAATACATAATGAACGAAATTGCAATAACCTAATATTTAAGCTTTATGTTTAAGTTAACTCAGTAGATCGAAAAATTAACTGGAAAAATTGATATAACGCCTAAGTTTGTTTACTTTTAACTAAGATACATAATTATATACTTAAATTGATTTGTCTGTCTCATACTACTCTCATTCCGACAATCACTACATGTCTACATGGATCAATGGATGGGGAAATAAGAGAACTTCAATTTTCATTTATAATTAAAGCCGCAAAGGTACAACGAAGGTACAAAATTATTCTCATTGTCCCATGCTTTTGTGAAGTTGCTTTGAGTTTTACATAGTTCCGTCAACCCTTTCCAAATGGGTGCTTTCTTGTTCATTTTAACTACTATATACAGATAATCTTTCACAAAAATACTAGGCACGGTCCTATATTTTTCAATAGGAACAATTTTGTATAACAGTTCTTTGCATAAATAAGAATATCGATTTTGTACCTAGCTATGTATAAGAATGACTACTGCATGGCACGATCTTTCCAACTACAAGAAAGGGAATAAGTCTCAAACTACCATTGCTTTTCCGTTCCCTACCGGATCACCAATGAGTATATGAAAAAAAAAATGAGTATATGATGTCTTCTAAAAAATGTAAAAGTAATGTAAAAGTAAGGTATGGGTTTTCATTTGATTTGGATTTTTTTTACAATTTGTGCTTTATTCCCCGATTTGAGGTGGTCGTTAGTGTTTTATTTTTTGGTTTATGAAACGAAGGTTTACTTTAGGGGCTATAAACGAAGGTTTACTTTAGGGGCTATAAACGAAGGTTTATGAAACGAAGGTTTACTTTAGGGGCTATAAACGAAGGTTTCACAAATGGTTATCTAACATGATTTTTGTTTTTAATTTTAAACTAGACTATATTTTTCAGTTAACTCTATTTTCAGATTTGCTTGTTTGTCGACGATAAGGACTTATCGTATTTTGTTTTGGTAGCCCGAGATGGACAAGTCATGGATGTCGAGATATATTTTCTACTGAATATGTAGAAAGCGTTAATCTTACATTTGCTTTTGATAATGCAAAACGTAAGAATTGTATACCCCGGCCCATGCATTGAATGTGGGAATATGTACCTAATTTGATATAGTGGAGGTGGGGCGCCATCCGAGAACGAAAAGGATTGAACAAACATATTGCACATGGGTGTGGCATGGGGAAGATGCTCCAAAGGAGTCAAATCGAAAGGGGAGTCGAGGAAGGTTTTGATGAGGGTGGACTAGATGAGGCCGCAAACATCGCAAAAATGTTTGAGGCCACTCAGGAGACTTTCATGGGGAACCCTGAAAAACTTTGTGAACTGATTGAAGAAGCTGATTTACCTTTGTACGACGGGTGTAAAAAATACACCAAGTTATCATCTCTGGTTAAGCTTTTCAATGTGAAGGCAATGAGTGGGTGGTCTGATAAAAGCTTCTCTATGGTGTTGGCTCTGTTTAAGGATATGCTCCCGTGATTGCAATGAGCTGCCTTTGACCATGAGAGAGGCGAAGGAAACTTTGTGTCCGCTTTTGGAATAAAGCATGAGAAGATTCACGATGTCCCAATGATTGTATTCTCTATAGAGGTTTAATAAACAAGGATAGAACTACTTGTCCTACATGTGGAGCGCCAAGGTATAAGGTGAAAAGAATAATCCCCGACCAAAATTATAGTGTTCCAAAGAAAAGTACTATGGTATTTCCCAATAATCCCTAGACTTAAAAAAATGTTTCAATCTGTTGAAACGGCTAAGAATTTGGTATGGCATGCTTAATGAAAGAGAGGTAGTTGATGGTCAAATGAGTCACCCAAATGATTCCCAAGCATGGAGACACGCCGATCAATCTTGGCCGAGTTTGCGGTTGATTCGAGAAGTCTTCGGTTTGCACTTTCAACCGATGGCTTTAATCCACACAGCTCTCTTAGCAGCAAACATAGTTGTTGGCCCGTTATATTGGCGAATTTACAACCTGCCACCATGGCTGCGCATGAAGAGAAAGTTCTTAATGTTAACATTGTTGATATCAGTCCGCACCAACCCGGTAACAACATTGATGTTTATCTTGCACCTTTGATTGAAGATCTTCAGTTTGTTATGGCAGCCCGGTGTTGAGGTATATGATGCCTATAAGCAAGAATCCTTTATACTTAGGGGTGTGCTATTGTGGACAATCGCTGATTTTCCGCCTTTGGAAACTTAGCTGGTTGTAATCGGCCAAGGGTATCTTGCTTGTCCAAGATGCGGGGAAAATACAGATTCTATTAGATTGAAACACGGCAAGAAGAATGTATACCAGTGCACACGTGAGATGGCTTCCGAAAACCATCCGCATCGAAAGGAGAAAAGACCATTTAATGGTAAGCAAGAGCTGCGATCAAGTCCGTAATCATTGAATGGGGTGCAAATCTTCACAAAAGTTGAGCATTTCAAAACTCATGGGGAAAGCCACCGTAAGTGCTAGAAAGTCAAAAAATCAAAGAAGGAGAACGCGCTAATTAGGTCCAAAGGTTCAAAGAAAAGAAAAAGGGGGAAGGAGCAAATAAGTTCTAAGGATACGAAAACACCAAAGCGGAGGAAAACTGATGGTGTACACAAAAATCATGAGGAAGGTCACTGGAAAAAAGAGATCTATATTTTTGAGTTGCCTTTACCGAGACATTTGCTTTTGAGACATAACTTGATGTCATGCATATTGAGAAAAAAAAATGTGATATAGCATCATTGGGACTTTGCTTAATATTCCATTGAAAACAAAGGATTCACTTCAAAGCCAACTTGACCTTGTAGAGATGCACTTAAGGGAAGAACTAGCACCAGAGAAGAGAGGGACAAGATTCTACCTACCGCCAAAGATGTTATACATTATCTAGAGAAGAGAAAGAGGAAGTTTGCAACACAATCGCTTGAACCGGGTCCCAGATGGATATTGTTCTAATTTCAAATCTTGTGTTTCAATGAAAGATTTGAAATTATATGGTCTTAAATCTCATGATTGCCACCGACTAATGCAACAACTTCTTCCCCGTGGGCGATACGATCGGTGTTGCCAAAGCATGTGAGGTATACCATTATTCGGTTATGCTTCTTCTTTAATGCTCTTTGCACAAAAATAGTGGATGTGTCGAAATTGGATAATATTCAGAAAGATTTGGTGGTAACTTTGTGTTTGTTAGAAAAGTTTTTCCCACCATCATTCTTCGACATCATGGTGCATTTGATACCATCTTGTAAGGGAGGTCGAGCTATGTGGTCCAGTTTTTTCGATGGATGTATCCCTTTGAGAGGTAAGTGAATGATTTTTTAATTTATTTATTAAATGTCTCACAATGCACGTATCAAAGGTTTAAAGCTTTAAAAACTTTCTAGGTACATGATGGTGTTAAAGGGATATGTTAGGAATCGAAACCGCCCGTAAGGATGTATGGCGGAGAATTATATTGCGTAAAGAAGCCGCTGAGTTTTGTGCTGAATTCTTGAGTGAAGTAGATGCAATTGGAGTTCCTTCCACAAGAAACATGACAGACAATGATTTGGAAGATGGAGATACAATTTGCAGTGGAAGACCGATTGGGGGTTCGCATGTTGTTGAAGTTGATGAGAAGTCCTGGCAACAAGCAAATCTTTATGTGTTGGAAAACATGAAAGAAGTTCAGCCTTATATCAAGTAAGTAGATAAACGCACAATAGTTCAATTTAACTAGATGTTTATCTCCAACGTTTCTATAAGGGAGCTGGTAGTTAATACTTGTATTCTTTTAATTATTAACATAAAAGGGAGCATATGGACTACCTAAGGCTTCAAAAATCATCGCAAGGGTGTAAAATGGATAAAAGCCGAGCATAATCGCATCTTTATTAATTGGCTTCGCCAAAAGGTATGTTTTGTTAACACTCTATTGTTACTTAAAAAATTAAAACACCGTTCTTAATATTGTTTGAGAACCAGGTTGAGGAAGAGCAAGACATACCAAATAACAAAGTCTCCAAACGCTGCAGTTTTTGCCATGGGACCTAGTCTAGATGTGCTAAAATATTCGGATATGAAGTTAAGGGTTTTCGCTATCACACAAAGGACCGAGAAGCTAAACTAGTCAACCAAAACAGTGGAGTCAGGTGTAGTGGCCTCAAAGAATGCAGATTTCTAGTGCCAAGGACAAGAATCCTGTAATTTCGATATGTGCTTTTATGGTGTGCTTATCGAAGTATGGGTGTTGGATTACTTGACCTTCGAGATTCCTATTTTCAAGTGTGATTGGGTTGACAGCAAGAGAGGCATTAAGGTTGATGAATTGGGTTTCACATCTGTGCAACTTGGTAAAGTTGGCCACAAGTTCGACCCTTTTATTTTAGCGCCCCCCAAGCCAAGCAAGTTTTTATGTGAGTGACCAACTAAATATGGGATGGTCAGGTTGTCCTTGCAACTCCCCGAAAGAGACTATCGCAATAAGAACGATGATGCCGGGTTCGATGATGATTCCATTACGCATTGGGCAATGCCAACTATTGACTCCTTTGATTTAGCTAATGAATTGCCATTGCCTTATGCTCGTGAAAATTGTGAAGGGATTTGGGTCGAGTCCGAATGAGTTTTTCTTTAAGTTAAATAAGACTTTTACTAGTCATTATGGGACTTTTCTTTTTTTTTCTTATTTTTTGTTGTTTTTTTTATCGTGTTTTAAGAATGTTTCAAGTTTTTGTGTTAAACTTACAGCCTAAACCGAGATGACTAGTGTCTTTGTTTACATTTGCATGTTTACATTTCTAAACAATTAAAGACCTACTTGGTGGAAGCTTTATATATGGATATATATATATATATATATATATATATATATATATATATATATATATATATATATATATATATATTGACAAACCTTGCAAAAACAAAATGGTCTTTACAGTACACTCATGGATCCGTAAGAGCATTCTAATCACAAGAGTATTCAAATTCAAGAGAATTCAGACTCGAAGATGGCTCGTAAGATCATTCAACTCCAAAGATGGTTCACAAGGGCATTCAAACTCGAAGATGGCTTTGAAGACCATTCGACTCGTGAGAAGCGGTTGGGCTCAAAAAGATATGGAAGTTGACGAGGCAGTAAAAAAAGGTTCAAGCAAAAAAGGAAAGTCAGAAGAGCGGCAAAGTGTGTAAAAATAAAAAAAATTGAAAAAGGGTGAATATCAAGGAGTTGTTTATAATGAATCTGGGCAACCAATTGGTCAAGGTGGAACTGACATCGGTAGTTATGGAGGCTACTTGGTGAGGGCAAGAGTAAGGATTACAATAACTAATTGGAAAGATGTATCACCAACATTGAAGAAAAATTTGTGGATCTCTTTGAAGGTACATTAATCTAATGCTTTATAAGCTAATTTCATTTTGTTTACATGATTAACTAATATGCTACCTACAAATAGGAAAAATTTAAGTTGGACACAAACGAAAGATCTATTCGCACAAGTGCGATGGGCAGGTTGTGGAAAGCATTCAAGTCTCGTCTTACTAGACGGTACATCTTACCTTTTAAGAATAAACCAAGAGACTCAAGAAAATACCAAAGTTGTATAGAAAAGTAATCACCAAGAAGATTGGGATACTTTTGTAAAAAGTAGACTTACACCTGAATTTCTGGTAATGTATTTCTCTTAATTTTATTTTGCTTTTGTTTGTACATGCATGCAAGCTATTGTTTTACCGCCTTAGTTTCTTGAAAGTCCTAAAGAAGCTAGTATCCATGTAATCGGGTGGATTCCAAGCAAAGAGGTCAGGCCTCGAGGTTGGACTTGTGGCGTAGGCCAAGTTTAGTTTGAGTGGATTTTGTTGATTTGTGGTTTCCTTTTTTTAGATTCCAAGAGGGTTGATTATACAAGAGAGCTTGCGAGAATTTATCTTGTAAGATTCTAGGTGGATTCCCTTGCATCATCTATTCTTGGTTGCATGTCATCCTTAGCTGTTGTAGTCTCCCTTCCGAAGTTATCGGTTGGCATGACTAAGTGTTTAAACCCATTATTCCATATCGCAACAGTAAAAAGTCTCGCTTTATCTCTATGCTTCTACTTTAGATTTGTCATTTGGTTTCGGGTTCATCTTCATTGCCGCCGCTGCCCTTTGTATTCCTTTGTCGAGTTTCTCTCCGCCCCTTTGTATTCACGCCAAGTCCGCCATTGTTTAATCATGCTTACCGAAGTTCAAGGGTCGCGCTGACTGAAATTGTGTGCTAGAATGTGACAAAATGATATTCGCCTAAATTTATAATAACTAAATCTATGTCTAGATGATTAGAATTCTGTGGGAGTTTGTATTCACACTATACTAGGAAGTATACCCGTATACGGTAAGCATCATTAGATGTTTTGGTAGATTGAGATTGTCATCCCTTTATGGTCATTTGTGGTTTGATTTGTTTAGAACTTTCGTGTGTTTGTTCTAAAAGTCGTTGTCTCTTCCTCGTTGCCCACCATGACTCAACTCTTTTTTTTTTCAGCTAGCTTCAACGGTCGAATCGATTTTCAAAAAGTTAAAATAGGGAGTATTGAAACTTGTGTAAGTGGAGGACTCAAAACGAAATACCCAACGATATTTGCCACCTTTTTTTTCTTGTTTTTTGCATGGATGGAGACCAATAACATCAGCAAATTGATATTTTCTCGTGGTTTGTTTGCAGCCGGAATTTTTGGTTGAATACTTGAATAGGGGTTACTACTAGTGCATGAAAATATGAGGCCAAAATGAAATGGTCGACTAGCAAAAGGGTTTCATAAGTGCTTGAAATTTGATATATGTCAAGGTTAATTATGATCATCTCTAGAGATACTCTTAGACACTAGGGGAGTTAACCCTTTTTTTTATGCTTTGTAAGTATAAATTCCATAAAAATGAAAGTGAAATGTACATTGAGTACAAGAGATTAGCGGGTCAATGCACCCTCGCTAGGATTCAAGCTAAACCGCATCTACTACTATTTATATCTATAGGGTAGGATACAATTAATCAAATCTAAAAAGCCTATCAAAAGGTGATTCCTACTGCAACCAACCATGTAGGTCCGCCATTTGTCCGTAGCTTCATTCGGTTGTAGAGATGCTCCCCGCCTTTAGCCAAAGCATCAAAGATCAAGTTTCCTTCCCTCCAAATGGTAGTGTTGTTTTATGTTGATAATGTTTTATGCTTTGCTTTATATGGTTTCCGACAATACATTGAATTACTACCCAAGAGAACAACATCGTGTACTTCGTCACCGAACTCGCCGACGCAGAGATCGAGGGTAATCCTAGATCGACTTGTCTACCCTTTCATTAGTGTTCTCGCTAAGAAGCTTAGGCCTTACTTCTACTATCAACACCCATCGTAATAATTACAAAGTCTTCGGGCTTAACATGGCTCCAGCTCGGCATCTCGAAGTCTAACTATCTTCGACTGACTCAACTCATTGTCAACAAACTTGGGGGTAGGATACAATTAATCAAATCTAAAAAGCCTATCAAAAGGTGCTTCCTACTTCTGCAACCAACCATGTAGGTCTGCCATTTGTCCGTAGCTTCATTCGGTTGTAGAGATGCTCCAAGCCTTTTAGCCAAAGCATCAAGATCAAGTTTCCCTCCCTCCAAATGGTAGTGTTGTTTTATGCCGATAATGTTTTATGCTTTGTTTTATATGGTTTCGACAATACATTGAATTACTACCCAAGAGAACAACATCGGTGTACTTTCAACCGAAACTCGCCGACGAGAGACGAGGTAATCCTAGATCGACTTGTCTACCCTTGCATTAGTGTTCTCCAGTTAAGAAGCTTAGGCCTTACTTCTACGCACACACACGACATCGTAATAATTACAAAGTCTTCCCGGGCTTAACATGGCTCGAGCTCGGATCTCCCCCTAACTGCCTTCGATGACTCCCACCATTGTCAACAAACTTGGGGTAGGTACAAGGATCTAACGAATGGCTACCCACCTTGACCGATTAAGGGGCTCTCTACCCACTTCCAACAGTTCAGATATTCCAGCTTCCCCGACTTGACAATAGGCACCCCGAATGACAAGAATGGCTACCCACCTTGACAACTCATGAAGCTCGGAGTATACCCAATATAAGGAGCTACCCAAAGATCGGGCCTCCGAGGGTCGATCAGGGGTCCCCCATTCGCCTAAGCAAAGAGCCGAAAGCTGGATGGACCCCCAAGCAAGAGACCTTCTTGACGGTACTCTTTCCCTATCTTCATATTTGTCATTGCCGGTCCCCGCCCCCCTCGCTCGATCGGGGAAAGAGTACCAAGACAGGGGAATACTTGAGTATCACATCGTCCCCACCCCACTCCAAAACAAAACAATCTAGCTACTAGAAGCAGCCTAGCTACTAGAGGAAGGGAACTCAAAACTAGCTACTAGGGGACGAGAGAGAACAAGAAAGCTATCGCCCACATTCACGCTAGGTCATATGCTTGTTCTCTTTATTTGCTATATACCGCATTCACGATCTCACTATGCTATTACCTTGAGGTTTTCTCGATGTCTGGCTGATATTGAGGTTTTCTCGAGTGTATAACCCAATCGCCATTTTACAATCCCATATCAATTGTTCCTATAGACGACGAAGTTATCTTCTTGAGTTAATCACTTTAAGGGCCTATAGGAATGTTTTTCTCATTCAAAACTACTTCAAGCTAAAGTATTATTATCAAGAAATGGTTTAAACAGCTCTAGTACATAACACGATTTATTTTTATTTTTTTTAATTTGTAAGAATCTTAGCTGGCGCAATCAACGCCGCGAAAAGCAAAAGAAGTTTAACCACCGAACAGCAGATGAGTATTGCTAATCGCGGGAGAAAAAGGTAAGTAAATGTATATAGCATTCCTCTAATTTGTTATTTGATATGTAATATAGCATTCCTTTAATTTGTTTTTATTTATGTAATATTGCATTCCTCTAATTTGTTATTATTTGATGTGCTATATATACTTCAAAACAGAGACAAGAGGAGGGCGATCATTTATTGGAAAGGACAGTCTTATGGGTGGCAACTTTCCTCCAAGGCAAAGATGGTAACTATGCAAATGATGCTACCAAGGAAGTTGCAGAGAGAATAGTACGCTTCAGTCTAGTATACTTCCTAGTATAGTGTGAATGTTATATTAATAGTAATAATAAGGTTACAATATAGAGGCAAGAGAAAGGTGCCACATTGACCAAGGTGATGATTTGCTTCTCTTGTTTTACTTTCTATATTTGATCATGTTGCTTAGCTTATCATACTAAGGGGCAGTTCTTGAATGGTACATGGAAAATTTTAAGAATATAAGTTACCCACTTGCACTCCTTTTCATGCTGCCCCCATGCACGCAAGCAATAACTAGAATGGATATACAGGGGGGGGGAGGGTTCAAAACCACTTCAGAAGGGTGTCATAAAACTCCTTTTTATTTTGAGAAACATTTGTGTGATTATTAAGTCCACTGTATGAATCAAAGTTCAACTGAGAGGGTGACAACACTTTTGAGAAACTTTTGATGGGTTGCTCGAGATACTTGCTTAGAAACAATAAACAAGGTGTAGATTATGGTTGTGACCAACCCTCTTATTAATTCAAATCTTGCAATTGTTTTCTGCTTTTGTGGTTTTGGGTGATCGATAAGTCTACATCCACACTCATTATCTTGTAGGATGATTATCAAACGCAGTCAAGGAAGGAACTTTAGAGGTTGAGGGTACTAAAGACGCATCGACTCGCATTGGGTACTCCGAACACGGTGGTCGTGGTTAGAGGCGAGGAGATGGAGTCACCCCACACAGACTTTCGCCTAATAAAGCGTGGATCTAAGAAACATGTGCATTGAGTCGAAAAGCTCATGAGGAAGAGGAAAAAAGAAAAAAAGGAAGAACAAAAAGAAAAAAGGCGTAAGAAAAGGGAAAGGAAGAACGGAAAAAAAGAAAAGAATTGAAGAATAAATACAAGGAGTTAGAAGCAAAATTTAATGATCGCCCTCACTTCTCCCCGGCCGAAAAAATTGCTTCAATAGCCACAAAAGTGACAATAGAGACCATATCCCCCTTTAGGTGGTGCACATAGCAAGCGTAAAGTAAGCTTTTAAATATTGTTTACACTACTTTAGAATTGGGTGTTTTTGTTTCCTATTTCGCTTTTATTTTGTAAATATTCTCTAACATATATAGCCAAGAACAAGGAAGAGAAGAGTCGCCCTGTCGGAAAAAAAACTCAACCTGATTTTAGGAAGGTACATGCTAAGGGAACAAGTCATTCCCCACTTCCAAATCCTATGCTTCCTCTTGAAAGGTATCGTTGTCACAATCCTTGCAAAGATCACATTTTACTTAATATAATAGATAGGTTCTGAATCTGATTAGCACACAGCCTTCTAATCCACTTCGCTATTTTCATATTGTTAATTACTAAAAACTCAGATACAATTAGGACCTCGAAAGGCAGTTTGGCTGTGGGTTCCAAGTCCAATATTGTTGCTAAGGGTAAGGTTTACGTGGAGCTTGGACCAGAGACTAAGTTGCACAATGTTCCATTAGGGCCAAACAATGCACGCCAGATCGCTTGATAAGATTTTGGAAGGTAAAGATCATGTTGTTCTTCCTATACCACCGAGATGAGTGGTAATTTTGAAAGATGCTCTTGGATCACAAGTTGCTTGGCCAAAGCACTTAGTATTGAAAGGCATTGAGGTAATTTCATTAAGTTTTAATTTATTTTGAAGTACTTTAAAATATTTTTTGTGTGTGTGTCTAGTTTTTTTTTTTTTTTTTTTAGTTCTAAATATTCTCACCTAAAATTTGTTGAAGACCAAAAAGGCTAATTCTCTAATACCACCAAAAACTTCTAAAAAGGAAAATGCTGAAGTAACAAGTCGTGCACCAGTACGAAATCATACATGGGATCTTGGAAAGGTGAATACTAGTGCTTGAATCCCTGTTTTATGTTGTATTTGCAATTAACCCATTATGACTTTACAATTCATCTTAGGGCCGGAGTTGCAGTTTGGCTGTGGATTTCAAATCCAATGTTGTTGCTAAGGGTATAGTCTACGAGGAGCTTGGACCGGAAACTAAGTTGCACAATGTTCCCTTAGGGCAATATAACTCACATGTAGCAGTTGGGAAGATTTTGGAAGGTAAAGAACAAGCTCTTCTTCCCCGTACCAGTTGGTGATAAGTTGAAATTTGTGGAAGACGCTATTGATCACACGCTGTTTTGGCCCAGTGGAATTAGTGGTGAAAGCCAACCGTAAAAATATCGATGATTGTAAATTTATAAGAATCCCACTTTAGGATCGGACCTCTCCCTTTCTCCTCCTAGCTCCCTCTATTTATACATTTCTTCCTTCTAATCCACCTCATGATCCTTACACAAGTAAACATTCCACCTCCACTTGTGTAGATGTGCATCCGCACTTCCGCCCACATACACATAGGCCATAACACAGCCCACTCGCAGACACTTCAAGCCACCGCCAGATACCTACGCACCACTTCCAAATCCATGCACACATAGGCCATGTTACGCCACCCTTTGCTAGACATGACATTATAATTTTTTATGCTTATCTTTTATTTTTCGGTTTCTGAATCAGATAAAATAGGGCAACCGAAAGTAAAAGTAAAGGCTAAAAACTAAGTCACCGGCCACAACAAAGGAAGCGATCTATGCACTTCCTTTGGTGCCATGATTGGTACAATTATTCAAAGTGGTCGAATTTAAGTTTCCATATGGACAAGAATTATTCGAGATAACATAGAGTTTTCATACATAGAGACAAATGACGGAAGGATGTTTGTAATCTTGAATCATCGAAGTCTCCTTGTATGGTTGCATATATGAGGTGATAAAACTTACGTTGTTACTAACTATTTTATTGAATGTTTATCAAGCTTTTTATAAAATGAGTTGTGTTTTCACATTTCAGATGCTTGTATGAGAAATTTGTTTGTTCTAGAGATGGATATTTGTTTGTCAACCCGGCTGTCTTTAGTGTTGTGGATTCAAAAGAAAAAACTAAACTTGTTCTTGATAGACTGAGGGAAGCAAACATGAATGAAATTGTTTTCATTCCTTACAACCCATGGTATGGACATATATTATATTGGTTTTGTTGAACTCATATTTGGTTACAAATACATATTAAATGCTAGTTAATAACTTGTTTGGTTTTAGCTTCCATTGGATTGTGATTGTCATCGACTTGTCTAGTATGGATGTTTATTGGTTGATTCATTACATGGTAAATGCACCGTGACATGGAAATCATTATCAACACGCATTTAACTATTTCCATAATGCATTTATTGGTATACTTTTTGTATTATATATGTAGACTTTTTTATTTTATATTGACATTAATTGCTTAAATTTTTAACTTGTAGTAAAGGTTGATAGCTTTAAAAGGGATCCAAGTGAATAGAAGTTCTCAAAACCATGTTGGCACCATATCAAGGTAAACGACATGCTTTACTATTTTTTTTTTTTTATAAGCAAGCGAGGTTGTTTGAGAGGTCCCCTACCCCTTTTCATTAATAATTGTAAAAATTGTATTACATCCTAACATACACATTCCCCATAGCATCATCATAGACTATTTTCTTTATATCCACGTAAAATGAGCTAGGGATAACTTCTATGTATCTTACATCGGGTACATTACTTGCTAAAGCATCAACTAATTTATTACATTCTCTATAAACATGTCTTATAGAAAACATTTCCATTTGACCCATAAGTTCCAATGCATCTGTAAGCTTCCTTGCTTGCCACGGGTGTTGCTCCCCGCTTTTAGTGAAGGAGATAACATTTGTAGAGTCTATCCTTGCCTCCATTCTTCTTATGTTGTATTGTTTAGCTAGTTTTAGCCCTTGATACAGCCCCGCAATTCTATAAGCTCCACAATAAGAAGTTGAAGACGCTTTTGAAACCTTCACCCTTTCCGACTTCATGCTGATCTTATCAGCAAACTATGATATCATGCATGAGACTTGGGCTTTGCGAAATATCTTCTGCATCCATGTTACAACCTGAATTCTTTGACTTGGCATTATTAAAATCCACATTTCCAACAGCTGTCCCACCAAAAAGATGTTTGGAGTCAATGCCCAACTTATTCTTCCCTCAAGGAAAACACACGCTTAGTTGAGTCGGATTTGCAGTCTTGAAAGAGACCTCCCTCACTCACTGGCTTCCTTAGAACTGAAGAACTGACACGGAAACCCCGACAACCAACTAGCCCAAGATCAAAGAGACTACACTAGAAGACCAAGGGCCTTACAGAATAAGGACTCACAGCTTCCCCTTTACCACATATGCTCTCCATACCCAAGCCGGAGAGCATGCCATCTCTTCTAAGCTAGGACGACTGCCCTCAGGTACTTGATTGAACAAGGTCAACTCCGCAACTCACAGTAGATTGAATGAGTGGTTCATTTGTAATCGATATCGCCTTTAACAGCCTACTTGTGTGGAGCTTCTCGGCTCATCACCTCTGCGTTCTCGAACTATAGCAGCCTTTTCCACAGTAGTGAGATATCCCCTAGTAGTTTCATACCTCAGCACGAGATATTCATCCAATCGGACCTACCAGGGAAAGGGACCTGCACAACCCGGCTGTGTGTCTTAACACCAAATACATCTGCAATTCAGCAGGGGTTCTTCCTTACCAAAATGATGACAAGAGTTCCTGCCTAAGCGTCAAACCAATATCCGATCAACGCACTTTGACGCCTGTGGAATACACCTCTCAAAACGAGAGGAAACTAATCCATCCGATCTACATTACATAGACCACCGGGTCAAAATCGATCGTAGGACCCTTTCCATGTCATCGATATTAACAGCTTAACATGTCGAAGATTGTTACCCCACCAACAAAAGTGAATTCTCCCTCTATTTTTAAATAGTTGGTCTTTGTTCAAAGTGATGACAGTTCTATTTTACTAACTGTATGACTAATTCTAAATAATAGATTAGGTCAATTAGGTGATCCGCTCACATCTATGAACAGGATTTTATATGTGCTTCAGTCTCTAGTCCGCGTTGGTCCCTCTTATATTGATACGTGGACCGCAGTTCTGAATTTGATAATGTACTCGGATATACCTAGTTCCGCTTACTTCACTTGAAAGACATCACCCTTTACATTAGTGTGTATAATTGATCTCAATGTTGTTGTCTAGAGTCGACTTTGTTTGGAGGTACTACTCATGATGATTTCCTCAAGAAAAGAGTGACAATAGGATTGGATGCAAAAGTAGCATTCAATTTTTTATGGCTGGTATACTTCATAATCCATTGCCACCGATAAGAAAGCCTGACATTCATCCCACAGGCCATAGAGGTATGGTAAGAACCGAGTAGCGTTTGGGTTTTGCAAAAAAGCTTTTTAGTAAACTGAATTCAAGTATTTAAAGTTTTAAATGACTTTGTTGGTAAAGAGTGGTATAAAACCCGATGGAGTGGGGAGGAGAGGTGGTGAATTCACAACCCGATGGAGAGCACACTGCAACTCAGATGGGTAGTGGGCATTTCCCAGAAGAAGGTTTTGGTAAATCAAGTTATTTCAGGAATATTCAGATTGTTGACGAAAAATCCTCCTCCCTCGTTATAGTATGATGAAAAGCTCTCAAGCCGCATTCTACGGAAACGAAAACACTATCTCAAGCCATTAAAGAAGTTACTCCCTCCTATTCATTTTGTACGGAAGAGGACTACCCTACATCCCTTTGGCGCAAAGTGGTTGCCATTGCCCGCCCAAATCGAAATCTCTTTTTTGGGCTCATGAATGAGGAAAGAGGATATCTCCCGTAAAACCAATAAATAATAGCAGGGATTGCCCTTTTCTCTTCTAGTAAATAACCTTCGAAAGAAAGCATTCCTCCCTCTCGCCAAGATCTTCGTGAATCACAATTTTCAACATCGAGATTGGGTGGGTTTGAAGTGTACCGCATCAGATCGAAAAAGTGAGACCTCCGATTTCTATTCAAATGAAAACAAAGAAAAAAGAGTTTGAGCGGAAAGAACCCGCTTGAGAGTGCCGTTGTTCAAGAGATCGAAGTTAGAACTGTTATGACTAGACTCTTTAACCTCAGAATGCCCGTAGGAGTAAGCAGTGTATCTCGCCATTCCCCGACTTTAGGAAAGAATGGAGTCGTGGGCACCTTTTCCTATAGTTTTTGTCCTCCGATAAGTAATTAACGAGTAAGTAGGGGGGGAGTTTAAGCCGTTCTAAGTGAAGAGTGGTCCGCCTGCCCGTGATTTCACTGCTGCCTCTCCCCCAGTAAAGGATGCCGGATATATAACAAATGATAAGAGCATCGGTTGATGGCGGATGCAGCTTTAGGTTGCAGATCTTCGGTTGCCCCTTTAAACGATTTGCGGATGAGGTGGAGTTTGATCCATCCATATTCATTGGGAAGCCTCGGGAAAGTAATCTACATCGAGCTAAGAGGGTGCAATCCACATGTATTCATGATGTTGACACCGAGAAGCCACTACTAACCTTGGCTCCAAGGCTCTTTTGCCTGCACCAAAGATTGATCTTTCTAAGAAGATCACCTTGCCTGCTTCCTAAAGCACCAATCCCGCCAAATTCCCGAACAAAGTTACCATAGTGACTCCCAAGCAGTTACCTATTACGACACTCACCAAGTGCCATGGAGCTATCACTCAACCGAAATAAGATCACTCGAAGACCAAGCCTTTTGAAGTGGACCTTGATCTCACTTCCTTGCCATTCAGGGAAAGCCTCCCGCAGCAGACTTTGGGGTCGTGTGAGAAGACGCGTTAGTGCTTAAGATACCGCCTGCCAGTTGTACCCTTCCCTACCCTTTCCTTGGCCAAAAGCAGGGCCCGACAAGCCAAGAGTCGTGGTCAATCGGTCCTTCACCACTTCTCGAGTGACTTCAGTCGTAAATCGCCCGAGGAAGTGTGGCCAGAAGATGAGGTCAAGATGGCTAGCTTTCTTGCTTGCTTTCCGCTCGACAACAAGGCAGACTTGCCATCTCACTCACTTTCTTGAGAATCGAGACTAGGGGTAGAAGAGTAGGAATGAGAAAGCAGCCTTAGAGAAGAAGGCTTTCCCACTTGAGAGATCGAATGAGAACCATAAATTCGAAGAGAAGGGTAGAATTCAAAGAATCAAAGAAAACCTCCGGATATCAATAATAGAGATAGAAGAAATAGAACTAGAGAAAATGCAATGAATTTCTTCGATCTATAGAAAGAACCTTTATCTCCTTAGACTTTTCCAACGCTTGAGGACTCGGCGATATCTCCCGGTCTTCCAAAGCATTCTTATTCTCTTGGATCCGAAGGATGGCCAACCAAACAAGCATTTGAATTCCCATCGGGAGTAGGGAAAGGGAGGGATATATTTTGCGAAAATTGACCAAAATTTTAATCACCCTAGTGTGCGACAAACCCATTTGCTTCTCTCCCTCTCCCTCTCATTTGATTTTATTATAAAAAAATCAATTTTAATTGGTTAACTGTTATTTCAATTTCAATTCAAATTTTGGGATAAATGATTCATCTCTTTCTTCATTTGAATAAAGGTGAGAAATTCTCTTATTCTCAGCGGTTTTGATTGATTGTTTGATTGTTTGATTTTAGTTGAAGTTCAAAAATGAGTATCTGTTGCTTGATTTTCTGTATGGTAGAAATGTTCACATGTATTCCAGTAAGTGCTATTTGATTTTCTGTATAATAGTTTTCCTTGTGAAACTAGACTTTGCTTTGGTATTGATGAAAACATATTTATAGAAAAAGAAGAATAATATAACGTTTTAGTTCTCCGAATAAGATGATGGGTTTCAATTAAATGTGTAAAAGTGAAACATTGATTCTGTCTTTAAAGAAATAGATTAATCGAAGTAATTACGAAGAGTCAAAAGTAGTAGATGAAAAATGGCATATAATATTTGGTTTTAAATTGGTAACTAATGTCTACTTAATGATATATTCATGCGATGGGCATGTCCTAATTTCTCTATTTGAATACTTCTATATCCTCTTTGTTTTCCTAAACTAGTTTGATTAGTTTCACCTTTGTTATGAATGTGGGGTGTGGGGATTCAACAGAGCAAGGGGTGATGTAGAGAACCCCACTAGAACCATTGAAGGAGCAGATGATGGTGTGGGTACAATAGTTGTTACCGGAGCAGTTTCTTGTCTGGTGGTGAAGCCAATGGGGTGTAGCAGTTGGTGGTTGGACCTTGTGCTATAACAGATCAAGTCAACATTGCAAAGAGCAAGAATAGACCAATGCTAGAAAGCCATCTTGGTGCTTGTGTGTGTTGGCTGGGTGTGGTGCGGTGGTGTATGTCTTTGTGTCCCCCAGTGCAAGTCGTGGTACCTTGTTGTTTGTGTGTTGGAAATGGTGATGTTGAAGGTTTGGAGACTTGTTTGGAAGTGAATAGATTGTTTAGTTGTGTTTGTTTAGTTGTAGTGTAACTCATCGCCTAATATATGACTACTAATACGATTGGTGTATCGACCCTAATTGCTATAGTTCAGTAGTTTTATTACTTGATGCAACCGTATTGCTAACAATATATTTGGTGCGTAGTCTCTCTCATCCCTGTTCTTTCCGTGGTTAAGTGAAGTGAAGCAAAGATCACCTCGCTTTTTTCTTTTTTTACCATTAGCTTTTCCATTTGTATAAATAATGTAACTTTTGTACTCGAAACTAATTTAACAATGTTCCTATCCCTGTGGTTATATCATTTTAACAATGACAATATTTTGACATCGATCGTAGGACCCTAATATACAGCTTACAAACAACTGGTTGATGCAGGTATTTGCAATTCTTATTGCTCAACCCTTGCCTCCGATTGCATTTTTTCTATTTAGAACTAATTTGTTCTGAAAATATAATTTTGCCCCTAATAAGTAATTTGCCCCTTGATTCAATTTGATAATTTGATATTTTTGCAGGCCCTCTCAAACTGTGACGGTAAACAATGTGGTATTCACTCAATGCTTTTATCGCGAGACATAATGAGCGATCCTTCTCCTTTGTCATTGAAAGTAAATAAAATACCTCTCACATTTTAACTTAATTTATGCTTTTGATATCTTTAGCAACCGTGTTTTTAACTTTTTTTATTCTCTATTTTGCAAAATATTAAACTTGTTTCTTATATTCCGGATAAAAATCTTAGCAATAAAAAAGGCCTTCACCGACAAGGAAATAAATGAAGTTCGAATGGATTTTGTTATGTTCATCCAAGAATGTATTATGAACTATCCTCAAGATGAAGATGGACCATAAGGTCAAGAGACATATATATGGGTGATCGAATTTGACGAGATTAGATTATTTTTCATTTGGATTTGGATTTGGATTAGGCTGATTATATTTATATGAATTAGATTGGAAATGTGTTATTTATTTCATTACGCTTTTACGATTAAGTACAAATATATATTGGTTATCTAATGGGATTGGAATGTTTCAATGAAATTAGCAATATATATGAGTGTTATTTGAAATTTAATGGATCATATTCAGATATGTAGTTTATTCAGTGTGTAGTTTATTGCAGTCCCCAATTTTGGGGGTTTTTATATATATTCACGTTTTATTATTATTTTTAATAAAAAAATATATTTATATATACATATCATCATGTTTTACCCAAACAAATCATGACTAATGATACTTTTATGACATTAAAAAGATGAATGAATAACTGTTTATTTGAAACTGTCACAAATGATATGATTTGTTGTGACGGTTTTGAGCAGCTTGTTACCGTTTTTATGATTTTGTGACCGTTAAAAAGAGGAATGCATAACCGTTTATTTAAAACCGTCACAAATGATATGATTTGTTGTGACGGTTTTGAGAGTAGTTGTTACCGTTTTTATGGTAGAGAGAGGCTAGTCGAACAAATATTTGTGACGGTTTTGGGAAAAAAATAAATGACTCACTCCGTCACGGTTTTGGAAAAAAAAAAACCGTCACAAAAGACTTTTTGTCACTGTTTTTAACAGTGATATAAAGCCTTTTTTCTTGTAGTGTATGTTATGTTTCTTCCCTATTTTTTGTGCCCGTTACACGGATCGGGTTGAGGTCGACACTGTGAGACCCACCAATTCTATTATTCGATCTTTCCGTGCAATGATTTGGCCGGGATGGTAGGTGCAACCTCATTTGGTTGCCCCCTACACTCCGTTCGAGCAAATGGCGCTTGACAGGTTAGCTATAGTAGACGATAAGTGGCGTGAAGCCTGGAAAATTACCATGGCGTGGCAGGATGCGAAGGAACCTCATTTCTTCATTTCTTCATTAAGGATGAGGAGGAAAATGCTTAAATGGGAGTTAAGGTTAGTTTTTATTTCAGTTAGTGTCTGCTTATGTCCCAAGCAATTTGATTCTTGTTAGCCCCATAACGGGTGGAACTCATATCGAGTTGCGTCTGTTTTATTTGCTATATTAGTATGTTATAACCTTGTTTTGCAGATGTTCCAAAATTTCACGCGTTTCAACGGTATTTCTCTACCCTATTTATTTAAATACTTTAAGGAAAAAGCATGCTTCTTGTTTGGGGGGGGCATAGAACCACGTGTAATTAAGGCATCTGTTAGGATATAGATATGTATAATATGCACTTGTTTTCTAGTTAAAAAATTCAAATTTTTTAAAAATAAATAAATAAAAGTTATGCTATACACTTAAGAATATTGGTATTGTTTTCTTTCTCTATGCTCCAAATAATCTAGAAGTCTCACGTAGCTTTTGCATTAGAATAATTTGTAGAAACATAGGTTAATACGTAGGTAATAATCTTTGCATTTATCCATAAATATATTACATGAGTATCTTTGATTGTTTGGCAGTAAGTTTCTGAAACCTAGGCTAGAGTACTTATTTTACAAATCCTGTGAGAATATAGCCTAAAGCCTTATATGAGTGAAACATTTGATAAATGACACAAGGGAGAAGTAAAATCCGGATAGAGAAATCACACGTCCACTTGCTTGATCACTATACCATATCCTAAGCGAGAATTTAGGCCCTCTTTGGATCGATATAGCCAGAAATTCAAACCTATAAATTATTTTCCGCTAGTCGCCCCTCTGAGCCTTTCTTTAGCCTTTCATAAACCGCAAATCCTTTACCCTGTTACAAAATAAAACAAAAAAATAAATAAAAAAAAAAATCAACCTACCCATTCTTTGAATGAGTCTGAGAAGAGAGATGAAGAATAGAAAAGAGAAAGACCTTTGAAATCAAGAATTAGTTAGTTGCTTCAGATAAGAAAAGAAAGTTTTCATCCAAATAAAAAATAAATAAATAAAAGAAAATAAAGAGTTAGAACTCCAAAAATAGAATCAAGGGAGTCGGAATCCAAGGAAAAAGAAAAAAATATATGGCTAAGGATGGAAACAAAGTATAGAAGCAAAAGTAAAGAACAAGGTTTTCTCTAGTTACATAATATGAAGACTCTATTATCTCAGACTTGTCCTTTTTTAATATCAATTTCCTTCCTTCTTAAACCATCTCCTAATCCCCGCATCACCTAATAAAGACCTCTAGCTCAATTAGGAATAGGTTAGTGTGATAGTAAGTGGCAGATATGTTTGATCGACTCCGACTTCCTTGTGTGTCATTGAGATTGTAAGGTAAAGTGTGCCCACTGCACACTGGAGTAGCAAAACTTGAGTGGAAAAATCAGAGTGGTTTTTGTCTTGACATTTATGTGAGGACCTACTTAAGGACGCTATTCCGAGTTTTTAGAAACGAACCTGCTAGTGCTTTTTATAGTATTACTCATTGTATATATGTTTATTCGTAGATGATTAATTATTATGCATATATTAGCTTAGGTTTCAACTTGATTATTCTGTATCCATTGCTAGTGAGATATATAGATAATTGGGAGCATAAATAAGGAAACAATAATTTTATTTCTTAGTCGTTGTAGTATATATAAAGTTTGTGAGTAACTTCACTGGAAAACTCTCACGAGGCTACAACTCGTCCACTAGGGAATTACTAGTGGTTTAAGCCTTGTCAGATATGGTCAATGCAATCGCGACTCGGCTAAACGAGATTAGTTAGAACTCCATTTTTGGTCACTTATGCTAATTTCTCATATTTGCTTGAGGACAAGCAAAATGCTGTTTGGGGGTGGTTTGATAAGAGCCCAAAACTGTAGTTTTAACCCCTTAACAATAATATTTTTTTGACCAATTATGCAAGTAATAAATAAGAGTTAATGCCGACATTCGCTTTTTATGTATTTCGCATTGAAGTCTATTTTGTGCAGAAATGTGCCACTTTGGCGATATAAAGGAGCAAGGGTTGGTTGCTAAGAAGTTCTATGAATAAAGGCCAAGATTCAAGAAGAAAAAGCCTTTGTAAAGCCCGGTTAGAAGCTGAGAAGTCAAAGTCAATGCGGGCAGAAACAGCACACAAAAGTCAACAGAACTTCCAAAAAAGCTTGGTTTAGACCGTATCTTTGGACTCAGGCCTCAGAATTAGGCCTACCTTATGTCAAAACAACCGGCTCGGAAAGAGCTTTCAAATGGTCCAAGCCTTGACCCAATCAGAGGAGCAGAAGTGGATGAAAAGTCTGCTGAAGTGAGATCCAACTGAAAGGGGCCCTGTGGAATGAAGAGATTGGGTTTTGGGCTCGATTTTCCAGCCCAAAATATGGCTCCTCAGCTCATGCACGAAAAAGTGGACCTGGTCTCCTCCATTTGTATGGAGAAGACTTAACTCTTAAGCATACCTAGATCTAGATTAGAAAATTAGGTTAGACTCCATTAATTAGTTAGAATAGCTTGGTTTAGATCTAGTTTTCCCTTTCAATTAATTAGTATTAGAACAAATAGATTGTTATTTAGAATCACTATTAGTTTTAGAATAAAGTATTAGTTTTCATTTCAATTTAGTTATTGATTAAATTCTTGTTTAGTTTTAGTTGTTTTAAATTCATAAATTAGGTTGTCTTCATTTTGATTCTTAGACTATTGTTAAAATTAGATTTATAAAGTTAAAATTAGTTATTAAATTATGACTTGTTATTATTGTTCTTGTGTTGGGAATGATAGTATAGAAATTTCACATCACACATTACTCTCACCATTGTTCTTTGTGTTTGTTCAATTGAATTTGTTTAAGTCTTGAGAGTTAAGAGTGGAACGATTCCGTACTCTATATATTGCATGAATCTATATGTGGGAGTAGGAAATAAAAGAATTGATACCGTAAGAATTAGGTTAGAGAAATCTAGTTGAGTTTTTACAGGTTATCAAATGAATTGGAACCGTTATTTTAGAACGAATATTTCTACAAACCGCGAGAACCCACACGCAGCGGAATCAATGTGGTTCTCACGATTTTGGATAGAGAACATACCTTTTGAGAATTGGCTTAGATGTAATCTCTGAGAATCAAAGCTTTATCAAATCCAAAGTCAACCCCTTGATCTTCTGTTGTATTCCTTTAGAATAGATTGGACGTTGTGTGGACAACGATCTACCAATCCCCTTCTTTCTCACAAAGCTAGATCCAATTTTGGATCTATCTTTCCTAGCCTCTTTTTCTAAACCATGTGAATAGTGAATTTTGGCTAGAGAGAGAGTATTCTATTTATAGGCTATAACAAGGACCATGAGGCCGGAGAAATTAGGGTTGGGCCTCCTGACGGGTGATAAGAGCCCAAAACTGTAGTTTTAACCCCTTAATAATCATACTGTTAGACCAATTATGTGAATAATAAGTAAGAGTTAACACTAATTACGCTGCGTTTTATGCATTTCAGTTTCAAAGTCCATTATGTGCAGAAATGTACCACTTTTAGCGAGATACAGAGCAAAAGTCGCTAGAACTCCGAAAAGCCGTATCTTTGGACTCGCACTGAATTGGGCATACCTTATGTCAAAACGACCGCTCGAAAGAGATTTGTAATGGTCCAAGCCTTGACCCAATCAGAGGAGCAGAAGTGGACGAAAAGTCTGTGGAAGTCAACTGCAGCTGAAGAGGCCTTTTGATCGAAAGACTTGGTTTGGGCCCCGATTCTCCGCCCAAACCCCGGCTCCAAGCCCATGCACGAATTTTGATCTGAATGTATAAGAACAAAAGCTTAAGTCTTTGTTAATAGTAGATAGTTAGGTTAGAAAATAAATTAGATTAGTTAGCCTCCATTAAACCTTAGTTCTAGATCTAGTTTTTATATTAAAGTAATTAGTTTTATTCTTGTTTTAAATTTAGTATTGAATGATTGTTCTCCCTTGAATTAGATAATAAAATAGTTGTTCTTGATTTAATTTCGATTTGTCAATTACAATTGTTAGATCTAATTTCATTTACTACTTGTTATTCAATGCTTAGTTGTTAATTAGATTTTCGTTATTGTTTAATTTAGATTAGTTAAATTTCATAAAGTTAGAATCTTTATATTATGTTTAGTTTAGATTCAATGGGAAATGTTAGTTTAATGAATCAAGGCTAAAACCTCCATTGTAGGGGTTGATGAAGCCTTGATGAAAACTTAGTTGTTAGTGTAGAATTGTTTGTAGATTCTATTCCACTCTAGAAAGTCGGTTTCGCCCATGAGAATGGGTAGACGACTTCACATGCTAGTTAGTACTCTTAGAAATGCCATGAACACTAGGGATTAGAACTCGAATTTCTTGCCGTAAGAACGGAGAATCGAGATACAAGAATCTATACTAGGTTATTAAGTTGGATTCGAGGTGGATTCAATTCCCTCTAATCCTTTATCTAGATTCAAAACAAGCATATTTCCATAGTATTCGTAGTTAAATTCAACGTAGACTCATTTTAGTTTCATCGTAGTATAACACCCTTCGTGAAAGCTCTCATCGACTTAAGAGCTTAATTAGTTAGACTTAGAAAACAATCCATGCTAGGGAACTAGGAGGGAACTAACTTCAGACTCCATTTAGTGCAATTCGTTGAGAGTAGAAGATTTGATAATAGACACGTAAAAAGTATTATAAGTTTAGTTTACTTACGCTTTGGATTCATAGTTCATTTCGTGAGGTAAACTATTCATTTTATAGATATCAAAATGGCGCCGCCGCCATCTTAGTTGCACTTTTTAGCATTGTTTTCTTTGTAGAAATAGTTATTTTAAGTCCCATTTCAACCCACCCACCCTTGTTTGATTCATACGTGGTTATTCTTTCAGCTTTTGGAAAAAATTTTGAGTTTCCGAAAAAAAATACCGAATTTCATCAATACACCGAAGCGACGCTTCAAA